>NC_132920.1:59931193-61419943 GCF_047675955.1 Chlorocebus sabaeus
TTTCTTATGGCTCATTTGTTAACCAAGAAGGAAAACCATTTACAGATAGTGAAATTATAATAATTGAATTATACTTGACTGCAGTAGTTTACAACTTTTAGCCTTTCAGCAAAGATAGTTGCTCAAGGGTTGGGGACATTGAGAGCAGCACAATAATCAATTAAATAACAAGCAAGTGACTATCAGTTTTTATTGGTTCTTAATGAGTCAACAGGTTACTGCTAAGTTGTTTTTAATTTGAGAAACAAATGCTGAGTTTAGAGGGACTAACAAATTAGTCTCTATAAATAGCCTTTGTGAAAAAAACTGTGGGCAAAAATAGTTTCAAAGAAACTGAGAAAACGCTAATTGAGTACAACCTGAGGTGGAATCTACTAAGATGTGTTACAAATATATGTAGATCAGAAAAATAATTAGACAAATTTATAGAACTCATGAAAACGTAAAGTGTTTAAAGCCTATGGTTCATTTTATTAGTCATTAGCAGGTGCTTTGCAGAAAATATTTGAACCATTATGTGTATTTTTTAAAAATAGCTTTATTGAAATAACATTCACAAACCAAGCAATTGACCCATTTAAAGTGTATGATTCAGCCAGACACAATGGATCATGTAATCGAAGCATTTGGAAGGCCAAGGCAGGAAGGTCACTTGAAGCCAGGAGTTTGAAATCAACCTAGACAATATAGTGAGACCCCATCTCTACAAAAAATAAAAAAATCAGCTGGGCATAGTGGCACACACCTGTAGTCCCAGCTATTAGGGAAACCAAGATGGGAGAATCACTTGAGCCCAGGAGGTCAAGGCTACAGTTCAGCCTGAGTGACAGAGCAAGACCCTATCTCAAAAGCAAAAAAAAAGGTGTACAATTCAGCCAAGTATGGTGCCTCATACCTGTAATCCTAATGCTTTGGAAGGACAAAGCAGAAGGATCACTTGAGGCCAGGAGTTCAAGACCAGCCTGGGCAACATATTGAGACCCTGTCTCTACAAAAAAAAAAAAAAAAAAAAAAAACTAAAAATTAGCCAGGTGTCATGGTGCATGGCTGTAGTCCCAGCTACTCTGGAGGCTGAGGCAAGAAGATCCCTTGAGCCCAGGAGTTCAAGACTGCAGTGACTTAGGATCATGCCACTGTACTTCAGCCTGGGTGAGAGAGCAAGACCTTGTCTGAAATAAAATAAAATATACAATTAAATGTGGAGGGTTTTTTTGTATGCCCACAGTATTTTGCAACCATTGCCACAATTCCATTTTTAAAACATTTTTCCCTCTAAAAGAAACCTTCTACCAATTTCCTCTCCCCAACCTACTCCTCACCCCTAAGAAATCATTTATCTACTTTCTGCCTCGATAAATTTGACTACCCTTCTTCTTCAAGATTGTTTTGGCCATTCTAAATCTCTTACATTTACATACAAATTTTAAGATCACCTCGGCAATTTCTGAAAATATCATATATTATTGAACCATTGTCAACAGTGAACATTCGTTCTTGTGGACTTGGCTATCATCAGTTCCATGAATTTTTTCATGGAACTTCAAATAGAAGTTGAATATTCTGACTTGCCGTATTATTACCCAGCATTTTGACAGCTTAGCAGTGGCAAAGTTTTACTGCAAATATTTGCACTGGGGCCACGACTGAATTTTTTGTGAATGAAACTGTTGTTCCATACATCTATGGAGCACTGAATGGCTTTTGAAATAAGCTTTTGCTGTGAACTTAATAATGTTTCTTAACTGAATTGATTCAGAAATTATAAGACAAAATTATATACAAGACAAGCACTTATAGCAAAACTTAAACTGAAGTAAAGTCATTTTAACAACAACTAATTTATGATGCACAAGTCAAACTGCTTTGTATACTTCCCCTGTTGTCAAAAGTTAAAATGTGATACCTTCATCCCCACTCAGATTTGCAATAGATATATTTTCAAGTTCAAATTACAGTTCCAGCACTGACTTTCAGATCTCAATGCAAATGCAAGATAAATTTCTATATTTCAAAATCCATTTTATTGTGCAATTTGAGGTGCTTCCACCTAACCTTTTATTGGGAATAATTAGTTTTCAAGTATGACATGCTAAAAGGCAAATATCAAGAGAAGAATCTAATAAAACTCTATGAAAGTCTTCTAAGAAATTAATATGCTCCACTAAAATTATAAGCTCATTTTGGGATGTATGGAGTTTTTTGGTGATGGTTACGCAATATGATAAACATACTAAAAATCATTGTACACTTTAAATGGATGTACACACTTTCAAATGATTAAAACAGTGAATTTATATGTTGTGTAAATTTTATCTCAATTAAGAAAATTATAAATTCATGGATTAATATCAATATATGCCAGTACCTATCAATGTGAAAGACATTTTCAAAGAGGAGATATGTAAAATCTCATTACAGGTCAGATGGGCATTTGCAACTGATTTTGGTGATAGGGAACACTAACTCTGAACCCCAATTAAGCAAGATGGTTTTTGTTAATTCCATTCTTTTCACTAGAAAACTTGGCTTACAAAAAGTTGTGGTCAGTTATTAGATTTTGAATTTTGTGAAAATTTGTCTTCTCTCTTGCTATGTAAATACCTGTATAATATCCTACATTTGGCCTATTGGCTTGCAGTGCCTAAAAAATTTACTGTCTATCCCTTTGCAGAAAAAATTTGTCAACCCTGTTCTCACAAATAGACTTATGTATTTACTAGGAGGACAGTTTGTATCTATGGAATGCTGTTAACAGTATATCCTTGGTTATGGATTGCTTATTGCAAACATACCTAGAATCTGGATTTATAACTTCCTAGAGAATACCATGCAAGCTACACAGTTCTGAAATATAAAATGGAGATATATCACAACTTAAACATTCTCCACTGTGTGAGGTAACCCTTTAAATTAATTTGGAGGCCTCACCTTATTGTTCTGGACCACAGAGTGCATGATGTGAGAAGGAAGGAGCCCTAGGAAGCCAGCAGGGCTTCCCTGGATCTCTTCCTACTTTGCCTATGCCTCTTGTTTGCTTTTTATCTTGCTTTTGTGGGTTCTTTTGTTTTTTTCTTTTTTGGAGACAGACTCCCTCTGTCTCCTGGGCTGGCGTGCAGTGGCATGATCTCAGCTCACTAAAATCTCCGACTCCCAGGTTCAAGCAATTCTCATGCCTCAGCCTCCAGAGTAGCTGGAACTAAAAGCGTGAGCCACCAAGTCCTGCTAATTTTTTGTATTTTAGTAGAGATGGGGTTTCACCATGTTGCCTAGGTTGGTCTTGAATTTCTGAGCTCAGGCAATCTGCCCACCTGGGACTCCCAAAGTGCTAGGGTTACAGGTGTGAGCCACTGCACGTGGCTTGATTGCTTCTATCTTTGAAATTATTAGTAAAGATTGATACTAGGCAAGCTGTCTGGTATTTGTGAGTCAGATTTGACAGTACAGTCCTGTGTTATCTCAAGCACTATTCAAGTGTTTGAAAGGCTAAAGTAAGTTTTTTCTTGTTTTTTGTTTGTTTGTTTTTGTTTTTTGTTTTGTTTCGTTTTTGAGACGGAGTCTCCCTCTGTCGCCCAGGCTGGAGTGCAGTGGCGCGATCTCGGCTCACTGCAAGCTCTGCCTCCTGGGTTCACGCCGTTCTCCTGCCTCAGCCTCCCAGGTAGCTGGGACTACAGGCGCCAGCCACCGTACCCAGCTAACTTTTTGTATTTTTAGTAGAGATGGGGTTTCACCATGTTAGCCAGGAAGGTCTCGATCTCCTCACTTCGTGATCCGCCCGCCTCGACCTCCGAAAGTGCTGGGTTTACAGGCATGAGCCACCGCGCCCGGCCAGGCTAAAGTAACTTTCCAAAGAAGAATTGCAACAAGCATTTTTGGCAAGACCATCCAAATATTTTATGCTTAGAGTAGATCATAATGACTTTCACTTAAAATAGGCAAAGAATTATGTTTTCTAAAATAGTGACTTAGTGTAATTTGGTAAGGAGCATATGTTACTTTCTGTTCAACAGTAAACATATTTCTTGAAGATATCTAAGCTCAGTCCTTTCTATAAAGTTTTATTATTTATAATTAAATACTTTTTCATGAAAACAAACCAATATACGCAAGTAGTAAGGATGCTAAGACCTAACATGCTGCATCATTTGTAAATAGCAAAAGTTAAATTTCATCATTTAACATCATTCACCACACCCAGCAACTTTTTTGTATTTTTTGTAGTGATAGGGTTTTGTCATGTTTCCCAGGCTGGTCTTGAACTCCTGGGATCAAGCAATCCTCCCACCTTGGCCTACCAAAGTGCTGGGATTACAGGTGTGAGTCACCACACCCAGCCTACTTTGTCAGATTTTGATAACTGATTATTCCTTAAAATCTTTGTGAAAGTACTATTGCCCTTGAGATTTTTTCCACTATTTTTTATGGCACAATTCTTCAGTTTGCACCAAGGAAAATCTTGCGTTTCAAGACTTACGAACTTTTAGGGGGAAAAAAAAAAGCCTTTTAAGAAATTCTTACTGATTTCCCTGGAATATTTTAGTCTTTGGTTCTTGTGATATCTATTATTAACGTCTTTTTCCTAAAGATATATAAGGTCAGTCCTCTGAGATACTGTTATTATAACTTTGTAATGTTTCTAGTTTTTTAGACTCCTCATAATATAACTTTGACAAGAAAAAAACTTATAAATATGAAAAAGTGTTACAATGTTTGATTTTGTAAATGACAACTCACTGCATATTACGTCATGAAAATACGAAAATCTTTGTGATGACGATGAAATTGGAAGACTTTTGCTTCAAATGAAAATGTGTATGAAATTCATCAGTGGAAGAAAGAATAGGAAACACTAATAAAAGTGGTTTATCTGAGTGGCTAGTACCATTATGAAACATACAGTTGTGAATATGTTATGTGTCATGTTTTTGTTTTTGTTTTTAAGGGAAAGCATTAACTTTTGAGCTACGTCCAGAATAGCATCATCTTCATGGGTATTCCCTACTCCTAGGATTTCAGAAAACCTTTGATAACTAATTGAGAAAATGCAGAAGATCTTGCAGACAGATGAAATTACCGATACACAAGCTGTTAGAAAAGGAAAGAGGAAAAGGACAGAGACAATGGACTCAGAAAATGCAAATAGTGACATGGATAAAGGACAGGTTGGTTTTTGTTACCTTGATTCAACTTTATTATCTAGCTCAATCATAATTTCATGATTTCTTTCATAATTTATTAGTGCTTCGCCCTCTTATTTCATTCTTTTCATTTCTTTGTTCAATGGAGAAAATATAATCTTATGTTCTTTTTCTTTTTAAAAATGTTTTGTAGAGAGGGTCTCCCTGTGTTGCCCAGGCTGATTTCAAATTCCTAGGCTTAAGTGATCCTCCCACCTCAGCCTCTCTAAGTGCTGGGATTACAAGTGTAAGCCCCTGCATCATCTTATGTTCTCTTTTTAATGTTGAACAGTTGAGTTAGAAATATACTCAACAATTTACCTGCTTGTTTTTCAAACTTTCCTTAATAGTCTGAGAAATTAAAAGATCAGCAAACAGTCAAAAAATATTTTTTCCTCCCCGCAAATACTGAAGAAGTTGGAATGCCTCATCTTTAAGACATACTGTTTTTTTTTCTTTTTAGACCCCAGTTTGTGGCCCGTCTTTATCACTGATTTGGTCAGGGCGCCTCTCCTATCTTTATTTATTGATTTGTTCCTTTTAAATATGAATTCCCCACTCCCATTCCCCACCTATACTTTGGACAACCAATCAATATGTTTCTTTCTGTATCTTTTTATTTGAGTGTTTTTGTAATACATATATTTGTGTATGTCTCTGTAATGTAGTGTTTTATTTCATATATTCTTATTTAAATAAATATTACATTCTTATGGTTTAAAATATTTTTTAAAGGTTAACAGTGAAAAGTCTCCCTCACATCCCTGTCTCCCACCTACCCTGTTCCTGCCGCCAGCCTCCCAATAAAAGTAATTATATTTATTGCTTTCTTGTTTGCCTTTCCAGTGCTTCTTCATTCAAATAAATCAAATGTGAATATACATTCTTATCCCTGTCTTTGGCACAAAACTAACCATATATAGTGTTTTATACTTTTCTTTTTTACTTAATATATTTTGAAGGTATTTCAATTATTATACACAGAGCTTTGTATTTTTTACAGCTCCATGTTATTGCACTGTGTGTATTCACTATCCTTTATTTAACTGATTCCCTATGATAAATATCAGTTGTTTCCAATCTTTTTCTCATTATTTAACACAAACCACACAACCCTGTGCCACCTTATGTGTACATCATTTGGTAGTACAGTAGTATTAAAATATAGACCTTAATCTGTTTCTGATTTTCAATCAGCACTGTTTTTTAAAAAATAAATTTTATCGTGTGTATTTCAGGTATACAACATCACATTATAGGAAACATATAGATAGTAAGCAAGTTACTATAGTGAAGCAAATTAACATATCCATCACTCACAGTTACTCATTTTTAAAATTTTTGTGACAAGAGCAGATAAAATCTACACACGTAGCATGAATCCCAAACACAATACAATTTTATTACCTATGGTCCTTGTGTGGTACATTAGATCTCTAAACCTGTTTGTTCTATGTATCTGCTACTTCGTATCCTCTGACTTACATCTCCTCATTTTCTCTACTCTAAGCCCCATCTGCCCTGGTAATGACTGTTTTGTTCTCTATCTCTGTATATTTGAAAGCTTTTTTTAGATTGCATATATAAGTGAGATCATGCAATAATTTTCTTTCTCTGTTTGGTTTACTTCGCCTAACATAACATCCTCCAGGGTTATCTACGTTGTGGCAAATAGCAAGATCTTGTTCTTTTTTAGGGCTCAATGATATTCCATTTATAAATATATTAATTCTACAGTTTCTTTATCCATTCATTCATTGATGGACACTTTGCTTGTTTCCACACAATTAGCACTGTTTTTAATACCTATCTATATTGCTATGCATACATCTGATCCATTGCTTCTAGCTGCTGCATAGCACCATGTTTTATTTATTCTTTCCTCAGTGATGAATACCTAGATTGCCTCCAGCATCTTGCTACCACAAACAATGACAAAGTAAATATCCTTACACATGTCCTTTTAAGAAACTTTGTGAGGCCAGATGCAGTGGCTCACACCTAAAATCCCAGCACTTTGGAAGACTGAGGCAGGAGGATCACTTGAGCCCAGGAGTTTGTGACCAGCCTGGGCAACACAGGGAGACCCTGGCTCTACCAGAAAATGTTTTAAATTAATCGGGTGCAATTGCTCACACCTGCAGTCCCAGCTACTTAGGAGGCTGAGGTGGGAGGATCTCTTGAGTCTAGGAGTTTGAGGCTGCAGTGAGCTGTGTTCCCATCACTGCACTTCGGGCTGGGTGACAGAGCCAGACCTTGTCTCAAAAAAAACAAAAGAAAAGAAAAAAAGAAAAAAAAAAAAAAAACTGTGTGACAATTTATCTGGGATAAATACATAGGAGGGTGATTTATACCTTATAAGTTATATGTTTATTTCTAGTTCATTTGACTGGATATTATAAAATTACTTTTCGAGAATGTTCACATCAGTGTACGTGCCCAGCATCAGTGTTTAAGAAGTTCCTAGCCGGGCGCAGTGGCTCACGCCTGTAATCCCAGCACTTTGGGAGGCCGAGGCGGGTGGATCACCTGAGGTCAGGAGTTCGAGACCAGCCTGACCAACATGGAGAAACCTCGTCTCTACTAAAAATACAAAATTAGCTGGGCGTGGTGGCGCATGCCTATAATTCCAGCTACTAGGGAGGCTGAGGAAGGAGAATTGCTTGAGCCTGGGAGGCGGAGGTTGTGGTGAGCCGAGATCGTGCCATTGCACTCCAGCCTGGGTAACAAGAGTGAAACTCCGCCTCAAAAAAAAAAAAGAAGTTCCTATATTTGTACTTCCCTACAACCATTAGTGTTAATATTCCAATTTCTAGTTTTTGCCAAATTGATGGCTGAAAATGATATCTCATTGTTTTAATCTGCTGATGCAGGTTTGGGGGAACTCAAGCATTGCTTGAGAGGTAAAAACAATCACAAGCTCTTGTAGGCCGGTATTGTGGCTTCTTTTGCAAAAACTTAATAGCTTTCTAAACCACTTATTTCTTTTTTGTTCCATTGAAATTCACTATAGCCAGAGATTTTATTTGATCATAGACTGTAAGCCTGAAAACTGTTCTCTTCAATTATGGCATCTGTGTTCAGCCTCTTTTCTCTCCAATTCATGATAGTTATCTAAACACCATACAAAACAAAAAGCCTGATGGTAACACCCTGCATGTGAAGCTTACCACTGGGCTGGATCCCATTATCTGGCAAGAACACAAAGAAAAGCTCTTGAGAAAGCCTTAAGGATACAGTCTTACCTCCTGCTATTTAGATATAAAAGTAATTGGCTTTTTCAAAACTTGAAGATTGAATATCACTGGACTCTCACTTAATTTAAATTGCGTGCTGCACTCAGAGAGCCTTCCATGTCTGCTTGCACACTGACCAGCACTGACAAGGAGTAGCTGATACATACCAGCATTCTTTTTCCAGGCTCAATAAGCTGGTGGTCTGCCTTCAAAGGTATTTCAGGTGACTGTTGTCCAAATATGCCCCAAGATCTAACAAGAATCAATGGCTATCAAGCATGCTATGCCTGCGAGCTTTTTGCCTACCACCTGACCTCTCAGTAATTCAAATATATTTCGGGTTTTAGGTATTCCTACTTCTGGGTACTAAATTTTGAACTAGTTATGATATATGTTGCAAAGGCTGTAAAATAGACCCAAATAACAGAATAGTGGCTTATACAGGATGAAGTTTATTTCCCTCTTACCTAATAGTAAGAGCAGTTTAGGGGTGCTATGGCAGCTTCACATGATGAGGGTCCCTCTTACTTTGTTGATCTACCTTCATCAACACACAGCCTCTATCTCTGGGTCTACCCTCCCCTCACTCTCCCATCATGCTTTCCCCTCTGCCAACAGAAGAAGGAGAATACAGGCAGAAGAAGGTGTGCTTGTTCTTTTAAGGTTATGAACAAGTCAGTGGTCCAAAACACTCCTGCTCATATCCTATTGGAGCGAACTTAGTCATAGTCACACTGAGCTGTGTGGGAGTCAGGGAAATGAAGCCTTTAGCTGACAACTATGAGCCCAGCTAAAACCTTTATTGTACTATAGAAGAATGGTAGAACAGACACCTGGAGATAGCTAGCAGTCTCTGCACTGTCCATTTTTCTATTAGGTTTTTGTTTTCTGTTCGTTTTCTCGGTTTATTCTGATAGATTTCCTGTTCTGTCAATTCTTATTGATTTGCACAAATACCTTATCTATTGTAGAAATTAGTCTCTTATGGTTTGAGATATTACAAATATATTCTCCCAATCTAATATGTGTCTGTTAACTTTATTTCCTTCCATTGATGCTTACAAATGGATTACTTTTGCCTGATGTCCTTTCCGTCTTGTAGCAACTTGCTAAAACTTGCTAACAAGAACATAGATTCTAATTACTACTAATAGAATTATGGTCTCAATAGGTCATCTTCAGTTTTTAAAATTTTCTTATTTCTATTTAATCAATACATAATTCTTTCTTTAGGATTTATACATTTAATATGAGTATATTAGCTATTTGCCTACTTATTATATTAGTAATGTTCATCAATATAAGGTGTATTACACATGTATATATATACAAACACACATATAACAATGACATATACAAACTTATACATATATTGGTACATTTATAAAACAAAGGTTGGGACCAGGTATGGTGGCTGGCACCTACAATCCGAGCTACTTGGGAGGCTGAGGCAGGAGGACTGCTTGAGCCCAGGAATTTGAGGCTGCAGTAAGCTAAAGTTGTGTCACTGCACTCCAGCCCAAGCAAAAGAGTAAGACCTGTTTCCAGAAAATAATAAATAAATAAATAAAGGTTGAATGTAAATGCTATAAATCATATAAAAATGTAATTGTATTTTCTATAGCCAATCTCATCTGGCTTTCAATTCTCCATTCTTGATTGATAAGACAATAAAAAGCTTAAACTTGTTTATTCATTTTCTAGTGTAAAACAGTCTTTTTGAGCTAATATTATTTAAGTCACTTCAGGATTTAAGCCTCAATGAACTCTAAATTTTTCCCCTCCTCCATTTTTTACTTCTTTTCTTGGGAAGTGAACCAAGTTTTCGAAGTCTTACACTCAGCCTCTGGGAAAAGATATCTGATCTTTTACTGAGGTTTTAACTTTCCTGCCTTATTTCAGGGCGTCCCTTGGTGTTACTGCTGAGCCAATCCTTACAGGTCCATTGGGGATTCTATTGGTAGCTGCCGCTGAATTTTGCCATCCTGACACACACTGCCATCTTCTATAATGTTCTGGCAACTCGTGGCCTCTCTGTCTAGATATTAAGCTGTTTGTGTTTCTTTTCTTTTCTTTTTTTTGAGATGGAGTCTCGCTCTATTGCCCAGGCTGGAGTGCAGTGGCACAGTCTCTGCTCACTGCAACCTCCACTTCCTGGGTTCACATGATTCTCATGCCTGAGCTTCCCAAGTAGCTGGGATTACAGGCATAAGCCACCACTCCTGGCTAATTTTTTTTGTATTTTTAGTAGAGACGAGGTTTCGCCATGTTGGCCAGGCTGGTCTTAAACTCCTGACCTCAAGTGATCTGCCCACCTCCACCTCCCAAAGTACTGGGATTACAGGCATAAGCCACCACGCCCGGCCAGTTGTTTATATTTCATTAGTTCCTCCAGAACTTACCTATCCCCTAACTAGGACATAAGCACCATTTGGATTCTCCAGCTGTTTTGCATGAGCTCTGGGAAATCTGGATGTTTTCTCTGGCCCATTTGTCTGGACACCAATTTGGCCATTTCCAATCTATGGCTCAGAGAGACACCATGTTATCCTGATGCTGAACATGCGGACTCTTTAGGGAACTTAAGAATGCACTAAGCAAGGATCCAGCCTGCTGTTCTGGGATTGCCCCCATTTATCTGTATGTCTCTACCATATACTCCCACCCCTGAGATTCATCTCCTTTCCCCCTAAAGCGCAGGGGCAGGAAAAGCAAAGACATTTAAATCAGATTTCAGGCTAAGCAAGTTCTTGTTCCCCAGGCTCCTCTTCCATGCACCAGAATGTCTTTTCTTTTCCTGGGCAGTAGAGGCTTTCTTTATGTTATACCTTTACCTCTTCTACTCTCAGGTTAATTTTTTAAAATTTTATACAACAAACTTCTAGGTTTGTATACTTACAAATTCCACTCTGTATTCCAATTTTCCAGATGTGGATATATATACATATATATATGTGTGTGTGTGTGTGTGTATATATACGTGTGTGTGTGTGTGTGTGTAAAGGCCAGTTCGGTAGTTTGAAAAAATCCTTTTATCTCAACACAGCTTGAATGTTACAACTTAAAAGCATATGTTTTCAAATAATTGTCTTGCTATTGACCTTTAAAACTATTTTTTAAACTAAAAGGTAAATGTGAATGCTTTTTTTCCATTTTTTGTTTGTTTGTGTGTTTGTTTGTTTCTGAGACAGAGTCTTGTTCTGTTGCCCAGACTGGAGTACAGTGGTGCGATCTCGGCTCATTGCAACCTCCGCCTCCTGGGTTCAAGAGATTCTCTTGCCTCAGCCTCCTGGGTAGCTGGGACTACAGGCGCATGCCATCATGCCCAGCTAAATTCTTGTATTTTTAGTTGAGACAAGGTTTCACCGTGTTAGCCAGGATGGTCTCGATTTCCTGACCTCATGATCCGCCAGCCTCAGTCTCCCAAAGTGGTGGGATTACAGGCGTGAGCCACCGCACCCGGCCGTGAATACTTTTTTTCCCACTGAATCCACTCTCCCCCCAATACACCCCAAAACTGACCTTATAGGATAGTCTCAATCAGAAGGTTGTGAATGGGAAATATGAAGGGAAGTGGAGAAAGGAGACGAATTACAAAGAAGGGAACTTATGTTGTATACTAACATGATAAAAATGATTATTGAATGTTTACTATGTGCAATGCCATATGACAGATGTTCTCTATATATTGCCTCATGTCAACTTTTATTTTTTTACTTTAAAAATACAATGAGCTCCAACAAAGCTGCTGCCCATCCCAAGACCTAAAACATTACTATACCTTATAACTTCCTATAGACTCCTAACCTACCCCATTCCCTGCCTGCCTCATTCTAGAAGTAATCATATTCAATTTTGTTTAATTTACTTGTGTTTTAATAGTTTTATAGGCCGGGCATGGTGGCTCATGCCTGTAATCCCAGCACTTTGGGAGGCCGAGGTGGGCAGATCACTTAAGGTCAGGAGTTTGAAACCAGCCTGGGCAATATGGCAGAACCTTGTCTCTACTAAGTGTACAAAAAAATTAGCTGGGCATGGTGGCATGTGCCTGAAATCCCAGCTATTCAGGAGGCTGAGACAGGAGAATCACTTGAACCCAGGAGGTGGTGGTTGCAGTGCGCCATGATCGCGCCTCTGCACTCCATCCTTGGGGACAGAGTGAGATTCCATCTCAAAAAGTAAATAAATAAATAATAACAATAATAGTTTTATAAAAATATATATACACAACTATAATGTAGTCTCATTATACATTTCTATATAAATATGTATTATGGATTATATATCATATATGACATATATTTACCTAGATAATGTATCATTAGTTTTATCTGTTCTTAAACTTTGCAAAAAGTATACCATATTATGTTTACTTCTGGAACTCGCATTTCTCACTCAACATTTTACCAAAATTCATTCATTTTGGCTATAATTTATTCACCATCAATGCTGTATAATATCCAAACTTGTAACTAACGCATTTACTCATTGTCCTATCAATGGGAATTTGGGCTGTTTTCAGGGTTTTCGCCATTATGAACAACAGTATTATGGAAAGTCTTGGACTACAAATATTGAAAATTTCTCTTACGTATAGACCTAGAAATCAATTGCAAGATCAGAGGGTAGGTGAATGTTAAAATTTACAAGATAATGTTACATGTTTTCCAAAGTAGTTCTGCCAATTTACATTTCCACCAGCAATATGAGGAAATTCCATTGATCTATGTCTATTCCATGCTTTTGTCAAGCTCATTCATATTTTTGCCCCAAATCATATCTCATTGTTATCTTGATCTTCTTTTCCCTGGTTGTTAACGAGGTTGAGCATCCCTTTGCATATTTATAAGCCCTATGGGTTTTCTGTTCTGTAAAATATTTGTTCATGCCATTTGCCTATTTTTCTATTTAATTGCTGGCTTCTTTTTCCTTACTGATTTGTCACCTAACAGTATTGCAAATATCCACCAGTTGTGATGTGTCTTTTCACTTTCTTTAATGTGCCTTAATGAAGAAAAGTTCTTAATTTTAATTAAGCTGAATTTATTAACCCTTTTTATTATGATCAATGATTTTATGCCTAAGAAATTCTTTCCTGCCCCAAGTTCAAAATACCTGCACTTATATTTTCTCACAAAACGTAAACTTTTGTTTTTGATGTTTAAATTCTTAATCCATGTGAAGTTGTGTGTGTGTGCATGTGTAATAACAGATCCATTTCCTTTAATTTTTTTTCCCAAACGGTTAACCAATTTTTTCAAGCTTTATTTGTTGAACAGATCCAATTTCTGCAGTAAGCTGCCATGCCATCTCTATCATGTCAAAGTTGTTCATCTGCATGCATCTATTTCGGGCCACTCTCTTTTTTTTTTTTTTTTTAGACAGAGTCTCGCTCTATCTTCTAGGCTGTGATGTGATCATGGCTCACCACAGCCTCAACCTACCAAGCTCAAGCAATCCTCCCATCTCAGACTCCCAAGTAACCAGGACTACAGGTGTGCACCACCATGCCTGGATAATTTTTGTGTTTTTTGTAGAAACAGGGTTTTGCCACGTTCCCCAGGCTGGTCTTGAACTTCTGGGCTCAAGTGATCTGCCTGCCTCAGCCTCCCAAAGTGCTGGGATTACAGGCATGAGCCACCATGCCCAGCCTCGGGCCACTGTCTTCTATTTCTTGGTCATGTTGTCTATCCCTGAACCAGCACCCTACAGTTTTCTAGATTTTTAATAAACCTTTGTATTTCTGAAGAAACACCCTGCTTTGTATAGTTCTTTAGCATTGCTTTGGATATTCTTGGCCTTTTGTTCTTCCATATAAATTTCAGAACCAATTTATTAGGTTACCAAAATGTCTTTTTAGATTTTTATTTAAATCATATTAATTTCATGGCTCAATTTTGGGATAATCAGTTTTTTTAAAAAATTAAGGATTCTACAGGAGTTAGACAATCTTGAGATCTCTTGCAAGTTCCAATATATACTAGATGCGTGACCTTTAATAAATGACAGTTTCTCTAAATCTATTCTCTTCATTTGTAAAGTGGGCATTTCATATGAAGGTACAGGTAAAGTACCTACAACACCACTAAATGCCTGGTGGACAATCAACAAATAATTTTTATCATTTTCACCAATAGTGTTGCAGTCTAATGAAAACAATATTACTTATAAATAATGAGCCACAATCCTGGTTACACAATAAATTGATAATTGAACAAATTGCACACTTTTAAAAATAAATTAATTAAGCCTTCTTATCTCTGAAAATGATGCCTCTCTGCATTAATTTAGAAGATTTTCTTTGGTAGCTTTCAGTCAAGTTCTTTTTTTTTACTTCCTTCATAAATATCTTGCAAATCTTTTGTTGTGTGTCAATGACATCTGTTCTCAGGGTTTAAACATAAATACAGAATATTTAGGCTCTAGGGATTGAAAACTGTCAAGAGAATCTATAAAAATTTACTTCCTGGAGTTTTTTTTTTTTTTTTTTTTTAATTTTCACTTTGTTTTTGAGACAGAGTCTCCCTCTGTCACCCAGGGTGGAGTGCAGTGGCGCCATCTCAGCTCACTGCAGCCTCAGCCTCCCTTTAATCCGGTGATCTCCAGAATAGCTGGACAACAGACACATGTCACCATGCCTGGCTAATTTTTACATTTTTTGTAGAGATGGGATCTCACCATGTTGCCCAGGCTGATCTTGACCCCCTGGGCTCAAGTGATCCACCCTCCCTGGCCTCCCAAAGTGCTGGGATTACAGGTGTGAGTCACCATGCCCAGCCACTTTCTGGAGATTTTAAAGAAATGTTTTAGGGAAGTGTAACATATATACAGAAGAGCACATGTATAAAAACTGTATAGCTTGATTATCACACAATAAACACATCCATATAAAAAATAAAACATCACCAGCACCCCAAAGATTCCCTCATGTCCCCTGTCAGCTACTACCCTACACCCCTCCACAGGTACCTCCTATCCTAATAAATAGTAACCTTTTGAACACTGTGTTAGGAATTGTTTGTAGCTGGCAAGTAGAAGCACTAACTCTGGTACACCCTGCCATCTTGTTAAGCTGTTCTATTTGTTAAATCATTCGTCTGTGTGTATTCACAGGTGAAAGAAATAAGGTTTAGATGGTGAGGCATTCTGCTCAAATCCGGGCTGTATATCAGAGAAAAGCAGATTTGAATGGTGGTCTTATCAATTTTATTCTGTTTTGCTAAATTATCTACTTTGTATTTTTCACTGAAGTTAGGCAGAAATTCAGAATCCTGGTTTCTGTTTCTCAGGAGGCATATGTACATGAAACTTTGTTCTGCCCTTATTTTGAGTTCCTCTGCCTGCTGGAGGACAAAGCTTCAGCTAGATCCGCAGCAGGAAGTGCCTGTGAGAACAAGAAATTTGTAGTCCCAACAACATGCAATGGTTAACCTGGGATAAACCACTAAAGATGCTATGAGGCTTCTTTTATTGTGCCTGCCTTCTATTTTAGAGAGACCCATATTCGGGAAATGCCTTTCTGCCTGGTGAAAGCTCCAGTGAGGATGAGGAGCCTTTAGCAGAATTGTCAAAGGAAGAATTGTGCGCCAAAATAAAAAGCCTGAAAGAAAAACTAACAAACACCCGGAAAGAGAACGGCCGACTTCGACAGTCTTTGGTCATGCTTCAAGGTAAACGCTGAAAAAATTGACATTTTAGATAAAAGGGAAAGTATATCATCATTGGAAAGTATTGCAAATTAGCTGTCAAGAATAAAAAAGAAAATCCATACCTCTGGGAACTCAAAACTCACAGTTTTAGAAAAAAATCACTGATTATATAATTTAAACACAGGAGCACTCTATTGAAAGATCTAGCTTATGGCTCAAAAAATTTTAGATTCTCCTACAAAATACTAAATATTGTTTTCATTTAATAGTGTTTAAGAGACATTTATTGAGCATTTAATATATGCCACTCACACTGCTAAGCCCTAGAGAGAAAACATTGTTAAGACAGAGCAAACATGTTAAGGTGCCCATGATGTGCTTAGGTCACCCCTCTCTGCTAGGGAAATCTCTAGAAAATGGAACTTATTATGATTCTTCATGAAATCACTGGAATTAGAGTCCATAGAGTACATCTTCATTTTTTTTCTGTTGGGAAGAGTGACTTGGGAAAATAATAGCATTCCACTGGAAAAATGTAAAGAAGAAAACTCACCACAAAATACTCCAGTGTCTGGGGAAAAATATGAAAAAAGGAGAAAGAAGCAGAAGCAAATTAAAAACTACTTGGATTAATGCCTTTTTGTAGGATCCTATGTGATGTTCATATGTTTACTTTTTCAAAAATTATGCTTTCCATTTGTAGTTAAGTACTATACATTATTTTATACAGCTGAATATTTTATAATTAGTATACTAAGTTGGCAGCACTCAGTTGTAAAACAGTAAATACACAGAACATTTTTAAAATAAGTCCTTCCAGTTGCTGTGTACAGAATGAGTACAATTGGTATAAGACAGTGAGGCAGAATCACCAGAAAGGCCATACAATCGTCCAGTCTCACATAGTAGCAGCCTACCCTACAACAATGGCTTATGAAAATAAAGAGAGTGGTTCACAGTGCATTTAGAGACAGAATAGTAATAAGAGACAGATAGAACATGGTGATGAATGAGGTTGAGAGTAATGATTCACATCCTTTCCTAAGAATATTTGTTAAATTAAAGTCTTCATATTTTTAAGTAGAAATAGTCACATGTAAGAAGAAAGATGTTATTCAATTAACAAGTCATTACCTCTTTATTTCTTCACTTCATTTTTTTAATTTGTTTGTTTGTTTTACAGAGACAGGGTCTCGCTCTGTTGCCCAGGAGGAGTGCAGTGGTGAGATCATAGCTTACTGCAACCCCAAACCCCTAAATCTAAGCAACCCTCCTGCCTCAGCCTCCTGAGTAGCTAGGACTATAGGCATGCACCACCACACCCGACTAGTTTTAAAAATTTTTCATAGAGATAGGGGTCTCACTGTGTTACCCAGGCTGGTTTCGAACTCCTGGCCTCAAGCCATCCTTCTGCTTTGGCCTCCCAAAGTGCTGGGATTACAGGTGCGAGCCACTGTACCTGGCCTTATTTCTTCATTTTAAAAATTATGTTTTTAAAACTGATGTTTTCTTTTGACTAGTTTTTTATGATTTCCAAAGAATAAATAATTCCCATTTTTACATAATCTCTTCCAGAACTTAGCATAGGATGAAAAGCTAGTTTATAAAATTAGCATGAATTGCTAGTTAAAAGCATTAATCTTGGAGCTATAGACCTTGGCGTGAAGCCCAACTTTGCTTTAAAACTTTGGCCATATTATTTCACTGTGCCCTTATCCCCCACTGCAATTTCCTCATCCAAAAAGCAGAGGAAGGCAATATATGACTTCCTTGTGGCTATGAGAATTGAATGAGCGAATCGGTAGAAATGCTTTACCCAGTACCTGGCATAAGGGAAGAACTCAGTAATGGTAGTTATTATTGCTGTTATATATTTTTATTGACACCTGACACATAATCCATTCCCCAAAAAACCGTAGGCTAAATTTCATTATAAATATAGAAGAGAAAATTTTAAATACAGAGTACCAATCAGCTTCAATAGCATATGAAAATAATCACTTACTATGACCAGTTTCTTCTCTCTCCCACACTCCAAATTGCCATTTCATTTTCTTCTCTTTCTGCCAATTCTCAGTCTTCTTAACTCTCAGTTGATGGCTTTACTTCTTACTTCGCTGAGAAGTGGGAGGATATGAAGCCACTGCCATCTCCTTGCACCTGTGCTTCTGTGCCCCCTTTACTTCCTCTTATTCATGAATAACCTATCCTTGTGAGTCTCAATCTCCTTCAGTGCACCAGATCCCATCCCCTTTTTTGTAATCAGGTACATTGCTTCAGAGATTCTGTCCCGTCTCCTGCAAGATCAGATTTTCCTTCTCTAATGAATCATTCCCATTAGTATCAAACATCCTATTATTTCTCCTATTTAAAAAAAACCTCCCCTTCAGACCATTTGCTTCTCTACCTTCTGTTTTTCTCCTTCCTCTTATGGAAAAACTCCTTAAAAGTCTTGACTATACACACTCTATTCAGTTTCCTCCCTGTTATTCTTTCTGGATCCCACTTCAATTAGATCCTTTAATTTCGTTGTAATTTCTCTTATGATCATCAGTCATCTCCATGTATTCGCTTGCTAGGGCTGCAGTGACAAAGTACCAAAAACTGGGTGACTTCACCCACAGGAATTTATTCTCTCACCAGTCTGGAGGTTGGAATTATAAAATCAAGGTGTCAGCAGGGCCATACTCCCCCTGCAGGTGCTAGGAAGAATCTGTTCAGGCTTCTCTCCTAGCTTCTGATTGTTCCTTGAATAAGTCAGCATAACCCCAATCTTCACAGGATGTTCTCCTTGTGTGCTTCTCTCTCTGTACCTAAACCTCTCCCTTTGTATAAGAACACCAGTCGTATTACATTAGGGCCCACCCTAATGACCTCATTTCAACTCAATTACATCTGTAAAAACCCTATGTCCAAATAAGATCACATTCTGAGGTAATAGGGGTTAGTCTTCCGACACATCTTTTTAGGGGACACAGTTCAATCATGATATTCTGCATTGCTAACCTCGATAGTCATTTATCAATTGTCATCTTAAGTGTCCTGTTACCAGCATTTTGACACATTTGGACAACTCTCTGTCCTTGAAAAAGGTTCTTTACCTGCTTTCCAGGATACCAAATTCACCAGCTTTCCTCCCATATTGCTGGTCTTTCCATCTTGTTCCATTTAGCTGATTCATTATCTCATCCTCTAAGTATTTTATGATTCCCCTGGCTCAGTACTTCGACTTTTTTCTTTTCTATCTGCATTCATTCTCTAGATGACCGACTCCAATAATATGGTGTAAATATCCATCAATGAGGCTGGGCGCAGTGGCTCACACCTGTAATCCAGCACTTTGGGAGGCCAAAGTAGGTGGATCACTGGAGACCAGGAGTTTGAGACCAATCTGGGCAACGTGATGAAACTCCATCTCTAGTCAAAATACAAAAATTAACCAGGCATGGTATTGCATGCCTATGGTCCCAGCTACCTGGGAGGCTGAGGCACGAGAATTGATTGAACCCGGGAGGTAGAGGTTGCAGTGAGCTGAGATTACATGACTGCACTCCAGCCTGAGGACATAGCGAGACTCTGTCAAAAAAAAAAAAAAACCACACACAAAAATCAATGAGCTATGACTGTCAGATTTCTATCTCCTGCCTGGGCATCTTTAACTCATTGTCTAACTGCATGCTTGACATGACTGATAGGCTAACATATTTCAAACTACATTCCCCACCTCCGTCAACCTGTTTCTTTCTTCCTCATCCTAGTTAATGATAATTTCTTTTCTTTTTTTTTTTTCTTTTTTTTTGAGAGAGAGTCTCGCTCTGTTGCCCAGGCTGGAGGGCAGTGGCCGGATCTCAGCTCACTGCAAGCTCCGCCTCCCGGGTTCACACCATTCTCCTGCCTCAGCCTCCCGAGTAGCTGGGACTACAGGCGTCCGCCACCTCGCCTGGCTATTTTTTTTGTATTTTTTAGTAGAGGCAGGGTTTCACCATGTTAGCCAGGATGGACTCGATCTCCTGATCTCGTGATCCGCCCGTCTCGGCCTCCCAAAGTGCTGGGATTACAGGCTTGAGCCACCGCGCCCGGCCGCTAATGTTAATTTCATTGTTCAAGTTCCTTAAGTCGGAAACTATGATGTTATCTCCATGTTATCTTCTATTTCTGTATTTATTTTACACCCCACACTCAGTCCATTAGCAAATCTCACTAGCTTTGCCTTCAAAATATTTCTGAAACTCAATCCCTTTTACCACCCCTACTGCTGCTACTCTGGTCCTAGCCACTGTTACCTCTCACCTATATAATTAAGGTGGCATTGTAACTTGCATCGCTACTTCTATTCTTGTTCCTATGAGGTCTATTCTCAACACAGCAGTGCAAATGATTCTGTTAAATGTAAACCAGTTCATGTCCTCCTGTGCTTAAAACTCTCCAGTGAATTCGTACCTCACTCAGTATAAAAATTAAAGTCCTTTTACGATCTTTGGTTCCTTACATGATTTGGCCACCTCTCCTCCACTTACTTATCTGGCCTTGTTTTCTACTCCTCATCCTCTCCTTCTCTGTGATCCAGACAACTGGACCACTTACTTTCCCTCTGAAGACATCAGGCATGATCTTATCTTCAGTATCTTTGTGCTTTCCATCCCCTCTGCCCAGAATGTTCTTCCTCCAGTTATCCATAGGCCTTGAACCCCCACTTCTTTCAGATCTTCACTGCTAATTCAACTTTTCCCTGATCTTCCTCCCATCTAAAATTTCAACCTTTCATCTCCCAGTTTATATTATCTTCCCCTGTTTTGTTCCCTTTTCGGCACTTGCAAGTCTGTGTCATCTATTATTTATTTAATATTGTCTATCTCCACATGTCCCCACCACATACACACACACTAGAATTTAGCCCTAGAAACAAAGTAGTAAAGTTGGCAATTGACTGGACTTGTGGCAACAGAAGTCAGGAAGTGCCTACTGCCACTGCAGTGTTCATTTCTGCATTTATTCATTTTATTTATTTATTTTTTGAGACGGAGGCTCACTCTGTCTCCCACGCTGCAGTGCAGTGGCACAATCTCGGCTCACTGCAAGCTCTGCCTCCTGGATTCATGCCATTCTCCTGCCTCAGCCTCCTGAGTAGCTGGGACTACAGGCACCCACCACCACACCTGGCTAATTTTTTGTATTTTCAGTAGAGATGAGGTTTCACCATGTTAGCCAGGATGGCCGTGTTTTCCTGATCCCGTGATCTGCCCACCTCTGCCTCCCAAAGTGTGCTGGGATTTCAGGCGTGAGCCACCGTGCCAGGCCCATTTATTCATTTAGTAAATATTTATTAAGTCCCTACTATGTGAAAGGGGCTATTCTAAGTACCTAGGAAACTCAATGGACGAAACAGTCAAAGATTCATGCTTTCATGGAGTGTGTGTGTGTGTGTTTGTGTGTGTGTGTGGCAAGAGGGGATGGTTAAAAAACATACAAAAGATAATTAAGTAAATTATATAATATGTTGGATGGTGAAAGGTGCTTTGGAAAAAATAGAGGCTGCAAAAAAGGATTACGTTTTGAGGGAGAGGGAGTGGCTTATAATGTTAATGGCATGGTCATAGCAGGCCTTCTTGTAAAGCTGCAGTTGGAACTAGGAAGATAACAGAAAGTTGAAATCTCTTGTATAATACTATTAAGAAAGGGGTCTAAGAGAAGACTATATGCTGATTATTTACTTTGTTTGCAATAATGTTCCTAACTCTTTAAGAATCAGGGCTGTTTCTATGTTTATAAAGCCTGGTAACTAAGAAAAATGGCAGAATGAATATGCCATTCTAGACATTCAGGATGGCAAACGTGTGTGTGTGCTATGTGTGTGTGTTAAGCATTTAATACATATCTCGTGCACTACAACTGACCAACACAATAGGATGTAAAAGAAAATAAGTGACATATCTATTGTACAGAAAGGTATTAAATAGTCAGTATTTATCATGTGTACACCTAAGAAAAACAAAGCATCAGCCAAAAACTTGACTCTTGTAAGTAATGACATTTTAGTAAAGAATGAAAAATCAGTGTTTTTAAACTCCAAAAAACAACCGAAAATGGATTAAAGACAAACATTAAGACCAGAAACTGTGGAACTTCTAGAAGAAAACATCGGGAAATGCTTCGTGGCATTGGTCTGGGAAAGGATTTTTTGAATAAGACCCCAAAAGCATAGGCAACAAAAGCAAAAAAAAAAAAAAAAAAAAAAAAAGACAAATAGAATTACATCAAACCAAAAAGCTTCTACACAACAAAGGAAACAATCAACAGAGTGAAGAGACAACCTCCAAAGTGGAGAAAATGTTTGCAAACTCTGCATCTGACATGGGGTTAATATCCAGAAAATACAGGGAACTCCAACAACCCAATAGAAAAAAATCAGATAATTCTGTTTAAAAATGGGCAAGAAAATTGCTGGGTTCATCAGCCCACTCCCCTGAAGTCATGGTGCAGCAGTTCCCTCTCTGCTTCACTCACAGGACCCAGGCAGGTGTCTGGGTATTAGGAGCACCCCCTCACCTGGTTCAGCAGCCTGAGTTGCTCCCTACCCTTCTTGGGCATAAATCTTGGTGCAATGGGACTCTCTCCACTCCATGCCCAGGCAGATCTCCAGGTATTCAGAGCACCTGCTCATGTGGATCAGGAGCTTGATTCACCCCACCCTTTCTGTACAGAGATTCATGGAGATTCTGTACAGTGATGGCATGAAGGCCATCTCCGCTTCATGCCCAAGCAGAGGAGCACTTGCTAAGCTGATTCAGCAGCCTGAGCTGCCCCACCCTTCTTGTGCAGAGAACCAGGTGCAGGGGGATCCTCACTGCTCCACATTCAAGCAGATCTCCAGGCATCTATTGCACTCACTCTCCTGGATTAGTTTAGGACACCTCCCGCATGCCTGTGCAGAGAGCTTGGGGCCAAGGAGATTTCCCAGCTCCACATCTAGGCACACCTCTGGGCACTTGGTGGCCACCCACTGGATTCCCCCTCAGTACTGATGCTTGTGTCTGCTATGGGGGACCTGTAGGTGGACCTGTCCATCCAGCCCTGCCCATTTTGGTCCCTCCTTCTCCTGCGGCTAAGCAGAGAGCACAGACCACTGTGTACTCTACCAATCAGCCCATTGACTGAGACCACAGAGAACTTCTCTCAGTAAAACAAGGATCAAGTCCATACCCAGCCACTTTGGTTGCAGCCAGCTCTTACCTATAAGTGCCATGTACTGGCCTGTAGGTCAAACTGCACAGCCCAATATGAAACCTGCCAACAGAAGTGCATAGACCTATAGAAACGAAGCCAAAAGACCCTACCCAGTATTCACTACAGCCACAGGGAGAAAAGGGAAAGAAAAAGAAAAAAACATTTTAGGGAAAGAAAAAAAAAAAGAAAAAAATCATACCCACATGAAAAAGAAAAAGAAATCCAGAGAATACCTGTTACATCCTATACAAAATGAACATCACGAAGACATATAGTCACCAGACCCTCCAGGGTCAATGCTGAAGAAAAAAATCTTTTTTTTTTTTTTTTGAGACAGGGTCTCAGGGTCTCTGTTGCCCAGGTTGGAGTGTAGTGGTGCCATCACTGCTCACCGCAACCTCCACCTCCCGAGCTTGGGTAATCCTTCCACCTCAGTCTCCCAAGTAACTGAGACTACAGGCATGCATCACAATGCCTGGCCAATTTTTCTATTTTTTGGAGAGATGGGGTTTTGCCATGTTGTCCAGGCTGATCTTGAACTCCTGGGCTCAAGTGATCCACTACCTTGGCCTCTCAAAGTACTGGGGATTACAGGCATGAGCCACTGCACCTGGCAAGAAAAAAAATCTTAAAAGCCACTAGAGAAAAATGTCAAAGGGAACCCCATCAGGTGAACAGTGGACTTCTCAACGGAAACCTTGCAAGGCAGGAGAGGTTAGGGGCCCATTTTCAGCATTCTTAAAGGCAAGAAATTCCAACCAAGACATACATATCCTGACAAACTAAGCTTTATCAGTGAAGGAGAAACAAAATATTTTCCAGACAAGCAAGTGCTAAGAGAATGAGTTATTACTAGACCAGCCTTACAAGAGTTTCTTAAGGGAGTTCTAAACATGTAAACAAAATAATGATACCCACTACCACAAAAACACACTTATGTACATTTTCCACAGATACTGTAAAATAACCACATGATAGAAACTACAAAGCAGCCAGCTAACAACTTTACAATAGGATCAAAAATTCACATATCAGTATTAACTTTGAATGTTAATGGTCTAAACGCTGCACTTAAAAGGCACAGGGTGGTATGTTGGATTAAAAAAACAAGTAGACCTCATATGTAATGACACCCATAGGCTCAAAGTAAAGGGCTAGAGAAATATCGCAAATCGAGAATAACAAAGAGCAAGGGTCATGATTCTTATATCAGATAAAACAGACTTTAAGCCAACAATAGAAAAAGAAAGGACAAAGTAGAGCATTACATAATGATAAAAGGTTCAATTAAATAAGAAGACTTAACTATCCTAAATATATATGCACCCAACATTGGAGCACCCTGATAAATAAAACAAGTACTCTAGACCTATAAGAAGACTTAGACAGCCATACAATAATAGTGGGGGACTTGAAAACACCCCACTGACAACATTAGACAGATCATTCGTGCAGAAAACTGACATAGGAATTCTAGAATTAAATTGGACATTTGATGAATTGGACCTAAGAGACATCTACAGAATATTCCACCGATCAACCACAGAACATACATTCTTCTCATCTGCTCATGCAAAATATTGCAAGATTGAACACATGCTTGGCCACAGAGCAAGTCTCAATAAATTCAAAAAAATTGAAATTATATGAACCATACTCTCGGACCACAGTGGAATAAAAATAGTAATCAATATCAAGAAGATCTCTCAAAACCACACAATTACATGAAAATTAAACAACTTGCTCCTGAATGACTTTGGGTAAACAATGAAATTAAGGCAGAAATTTTAAAAATTCTTTGAAATTAATGAAAAAGAAATACAACATACCAAAATTTCTGGGATACGGCAAAACCAATGTTAAGAGGAAAGTTTATAGTACTAAACATTTACCTCACGAAGTTAGAAATATCTCAGTGATCTAACCTTTACACCTAGAGAAACTAGAAAAACAAGAGAAACCCCAAAGCTAACAGAAGGAAAAAGAAGTCAAAGAAGAACTAAACAAAATTGAGACCCAAAAATCCATACAAAGAATCAATGAAACTAAAAGTTTTTTCTTTGAAAGGATAAACAAGATTGACAGACTGCAAGCAAAATTAACAAAGAAAAGAAAACAGAAAATCCAAACAAGCACAATCAGAAACAACAAAGGTTACATTACAACTGACACCACAGAAACACAAAAGATCCTCAGAGACTATTATGAACACCTCTACACATACCAACTAGAAAATCTAGAGGAAATTGATGCATTCTTGGAAACACACACTCTCCTAAGGTTGAACCAGAAACAAATTGAAACCCTAAACAGACTAATATCGAGTACTAAAATTGGACTAATAATAAAAAATCTGCTGGGCACAGTGGATCATGCTTGTAATCACACCATTTTGAAAGGCCAAGACAGGAGGACTGCTTGATCTCAGAGTTCAGGATCAGCCTGGGCAACAACACAAGACCTTATATCTATTAAAAATAAAAAGAATTAGCCAAGTGTTGTGACACGTGCCAGTAGTCCCAGCTACTCAGGAGTCTGAAGCAGGAGGATTGCTTGAGCCCGAGAGATGGCGGCTGCAATGTGCTGTGATTACACCACTGCACTATAGCCTGGGTGACAGAGAGAGACCCTGTCTCAAAAACAAACAGCAACAACAACAACAACAACAACAACAGAAACTACCAACTAAAAACACCCAGACCTGATGGATTCATAGCCAAATTCCACCAGATATACAAAGAGCTGCTACCAATTCTACTGAAACTATTCCAAAAAATTGAGAAGGGAAGGACTCCTCTCTAGCTCATTCCACGAAGCCAGCATCACTCTGATACCAAAACTTTGCAAAGACACAATGAAAAAAGAAAACTACAGGCCAATATCCCTGATGAACATAGATGCAAAAATCCTCAACAAAATACTAGCAGTTCAAATCAAACAGTGCATCAAAAAGTTAATTCACCACTATTAAGTAGGCGTCATTCCTGGGATATAAGGTTGGTTCGACATACACAAATCAATAAATGTGATTACCACATAAACAAAAGTAAAAACAAAAACCTTATGATCATCTCAATAGATGTGGAAAAAGCTTTAAATAAAATCCAACGTCCTTTCTTGATAAAAACCCTCAAGAAACTAGGCATCAAAGGAACACACCTGAAAATAATAAGAGCCACCTGTGGCAAACCCACAGCCAGTTCATACTGAACAGGTAAAACCAGAAGCATTGCTCTTGAGAACTGGAACAAGACAAGGATGACCACTGTCATCACTCCTATTCAACCTAGTACTAGAATTGGTAGCCAGAGCAATGAAGCAAGAGAAAGAAATAAAATGCATCCAAACAGGAAAAGAAGTCAAGCTATCTCTCTTTGCTGACAATATAAGTCTATACTAGAAAACCCTGAATATTCTGCCAAACATCTCCTGGAAATGATAACAACTCTAGTAAAATTTCATGATACAAAATAAATGTAGGGCAGACCTTCTTCACCGAGAGTCACCAAGGTTTCCTGCTTCAACAGTGCTTGGACAGAACCTGGCGCTCGTCCCCCCTACCCCCGCCAGCCGCCCATAACCAGCCCGCCGCCACCTCCTCACCGCACCCTGGGACCGTCGCAAGGCCTCCAGCGCCGCATAGCCACCGCCACCGCCATGACTACCACATCCCCCTCGCAGGTGCGCCAGAACTACCACCAGGACTCAGAGGCTGCCATCAACCTCCAGATCAACCTGGAGCTCTACACCTCCTACACAGGCTAAATGCAAAGGAGTGGGCATTACATTTGGAAAGAAAAAATGTGAATCAGTGACTACTGGAACTGCACAAACTGGCCACTGACAAAAATGATCCCCATTTGTGTGACTTCATTGAGACACAGCACCTGAATGAGCAGGTGAAATCCATCCAAGAATTGGGTGACCACGTGACCAACTTGCACAAGATGGGAGCACCAGAATCTGGCTTGGCAGAGCATCTCTTTGACAAGCATACCCTGGGAGACGGTGATAATGAAAGCTAAGCCTTAAGCTAATTTCCCCATATCCATGGAGTGACTTCCCTGATGACCAAGGCAGTCCATACATGTTGGGGTTTCCTTTACCTTTTCTATAAGATGTACCAAAACATTCACTTAAGTTCTTTGATTTGTACCATTCCTTCAAATAAAGAAATTTGGTACCAATAATAATAATAATAAATGTACAAAAATTAGTAACATTTCTACACACCAATAACATTCAAGCCAAGAGCCAAATCAAGAACACAATCCCATTTACATTAGTCAAATAAATAGATAAATAAAATACCTAGGAATACATCTATCCAAGAAGGTGAAAGATCTCTACAAGGAAAACTACAAAACACTGCTGAAAGAAATCACAAATGACACACAAAAAAATGGAAAAACATTCCGTGCTCATGGATTGGAAAAATTGATACCATTAAAATGAACATACTGCTTAATCTACCAATTCAACATTATTCCTATCAAACTACTAATGTCATGAACTGGAAAGCAACTATTCTAAAATTCATAAGAGACCAAAAAAGAGCCTGAATAACTAAAGCAATCCTAAGAAGATAGAACAAAGCCAGAGTCATCACATTATCTGACCCCAAACTATACTATCAATATACAGTAACTAAAACAGCATGGTACTGGTACAAAAACAGACATGTAGACCAATGGAACAGAAGAGATAACACAGAAATAAAACCATACACCTATAGCCATCTAATCATCAACAAAGTTGACAAGAATAAGCAATGGGGGAAGGACTTCTTATTCAATAAATGGTGCTGGGATAACTGGCTAGCTGTATGCAGAAAAGTAAAACTGGATCCTTACCTTTTACCATATACAAAAATTAACTCAAGATGGATTAGAGATTTAAATGTAAAACCTCAAACTATAAGAATCCAAGAAGAAAACCTAGGAAACACCATTCTGGACATCAGTCCTTGAAAATAATTTATGACTAAGTCCTCAAAAGCAATTGCAACAAAACAAAAAATTGACATGTAGGACCTAATTAAACTAAAGAGCTTCTGCACATCAAAAGACAATGTCAACAGAGTAAACAGAAAACCTGCAGAATGGGAGAAAATGTTTGCAAGCTACACATTTGACGAAGGTTTAACATCCAGACTCTATAAGGAACTTAAAAAATTGAACAAGCAAAAAACAAATAATCCCATTTAAAAACGGGCAAAAGACACGAACAGACACTTCTCAAAAGAAGACATACAAGTGGCCAACAAACATATGACAAAGTGTTCCATATCACTAATCATCAGAAAAATGAAATCAAAACCACAGTAAGATACCATCTCACACCAGTTAGAATGGCTACTATTAGAAAACCAATATTAAATATACTGTTGTCAGTATATTTATGGACATACTGTTGTCCATAATGGCTGTACTAATTTATATTCCCATCAAGCATATGAGTTCCTCTTTCTCCACACCCTTGCCAGCATTTGTTATTTTTTGTCTTTTTAGTAATAGTCATTCTAACTGGGGTACGGTGAGATCTTAGTATGGTTTTCATTTGCATTTTCCTAATGATTAGTGATGTTGAGCATTTTAAAATATACTTGTTGGCCAGTTCTGTGTCTTTTTTCTTTTTTCTTTTTTTAGAGATGGAGTCTTGCTCTGTTGCCCACGCTGGAATGCAGTGGTGTGATGTCAGCTCACTGCCAACCTCCGCCACCTGGGTTCAAGCAATTCTCTTGCCTCATGCTCCCAAATAGCTGGGACTACAGGTGCATGCCACCACGTCTGGCTAATTTCCTTGTATTTTTAGTAGAGAAGGGGTTTCGCCATGTTGGCCAGGCTGTTCTCGAACTCCTGACCTCAGGTGATCCGCCCGCCGTGGCCTCCCAAAGTGCTGGGATTACAGGCGTGAGCCACTGCACCCAGCCTTCTGTGTCTTCTTTTGAGAAATGTTTATTCAGATTGTTTGCCCACTTTTTTTTTTTAAGTAATGTCAGCTTTCATTTTAGATTCAAGGGGTACATGTGCAGGTTTGTTACCTGGGTATATTGCATATTTTAAAATATTAAATATAGGGCTGGGCATGGTGGCTTATGCCTGTAATCCCAGCACTTTAGGAGGCCAAGGCAGGGGGATTGCCTGAGCTCAGGACTTGAGACTAGCCTGGGCAACAAGGTGAGACCTCATCTCCACTATAAATAATTTAAAAATTAGCCGGGCATGGTGGCTCATTCTTATAGTCCCAGCTATGCGAGAGGCTAAGGCAGGAGGATTGCTTGAGTCTGGGAGGTTGAGACTGCAGTGAGCTATGATCGTGTCACTGCACTCCAGACTGGGTGACAGAGCAAGACTCTGTCTCAAAAAAAATAGTAATAAAAATAGCACTACCATATGATCTAGCAATCTCACTACTTGGAATTTATGCAAGGTGAAGGAAATCATTATGTGTAAGAGATATCTGCACCCCCATGTTTGATGCAGCACTTTTCACAATAGCCAAGATGTGGAATCCAAGTGTCCATCAATGGACAAAGGGATGGAGAAAATGTGGCATATATATATAGTGGAATACTATTCAGCCATAAGAAAGAATGAAATCCTGTCATTTGCAGCAACGTGGATGAACCTCAAAGACATTATGTTAAGTGAAATAAGCCAACCACAGAAATATGAATACTGCACGATCTCACTTATATATAGAATCTAAAAAGGTTGATCCAGAAATAGTACAATACTGGTTACCAGAGGCTAGGAGGAGTAAGGGAGAGGGAGATAGGGAGAGGTTGGTCAACAGGTACAAAATTACAGTTAGTTAGGAGAAATAAGTAGTAAAATCCATAAAACCACAAGGACCAAGAAAACTCAAGAGAAGACCACACCAGATAAAAGATACCAAGAAAACTCAAGAGAAGACTACACCAGATAAAAGATGCCAATAAAATTTTAGAAGCTGAAAAGCAGATGGATGAATGGTGACTGACTTAAAAATCTGAAAAAAGCTGAACTCCAGTATCTGTGATGTAGGTGGGCAGAAGACAGGGAGAGAAGTTAAAAAGAAATAGGCTAAATTACATCAAGAGCAAAAGCTTTCAGGAATTGGGCCTGTGAAAGGAATTATGGTAGTACTGGTAGTGTGAAAACTGGAAAACTCATTGAAAAACCTATAGGAAGACACTTTCAGGCCAGGCACAATGGCTCAATCTTGTGATCCTGGCACTTTGGGAGGCCAAGGAGGGAGGTTTGCTTGAGGCCAGGAGTTTGAGACCAACCTGGGCAATATAGTGAGACTCTTGTCTCTACAGAAAGTAAAAACTGTAGAGACTCAGTCTTTACAGATCTTGGAAGAAGCAGTGTGGCATAGGAGCAAAGAGGTAAAAATTTGGGAAAGCAAAGCACCTGAGTTCAAGCCCTGCTCTGCCACCTAGTGTCTGTGTAACCTTGTGCAAGTTGTTTAACCATGCTGTGCCTCCTTTTTTTCATCTCTAAAATGGAAATAATGGAAATAATAAAGTACTCACCTGAGTGACAGGGAAAGCATTCAGAACAGAGCCTGGCACATAGCAAGTATTTGTTGTTACAATTTTTTCTGTCACAATTCAACATGGCCAGCTTTGTAGATGTGTGACGTGCAGTTACATAAGGCCCTGCTCTTAGAAGGGCCCACATACTGGTTAAAGGCTCTGCTGTCACCATCTTAAAATTCTTTAGAGGTTTTGAACAATGAGCACTGAATTTTTTGTTTGTGTTGGGCCCTGAAAACTATGTAGTCATGTAGCAAGTCCTCCAAGTCAATCAGGAAAAGGATGTGTTGGGAAAATTGATATTCCAAGCTACCTTCTCATTTCACACCAGGTGACTCACTAAGAACATAACAATACAGTTTAAATTAAAACTCCATGTTCTGATTTTGAATGGGAAGTACTGGTTTGAACACATAATAAATGTTGTCTTTAAAAAGTTGTAGTTTACCCAAAGCAATGTATAGATTGAATGCAATTCCTATCAAAATACCAATGACATTTTTCACACAAATAGAAAAAACATTTTTTATAATTTGTATGGATTCGTGAAAGACCCTGAATAGCCAAAGCAATTCTGAGCTAAAAGAACAAAGCTGGAAGTATCACTCTGTTGACCTCAAACTATACTACAAAGCTGTAGTAGCCAAAGCTGCATGGTATTGGCTTAAAAATGACACATTAGACCAATGGGACAGAATAGAGAACTCAGAAACTAATCCACATACCGATAGTCATTTGATTTTTGACAAAGCCACCAAGAACATTCACTGGGGAAATGTAGTTTCTTTAATAAATGGTGCTGGAGCCAGGCACGGTGGCTCACACCTATAATCCTAACACTTTGGGAGGCTGAGGTGGGAAAATCACTTGAACCTAGGAGTTCAAGACCACCCTGGGCAAAACAGGGAGACCCATCTCTACAAAAATTGTTAAAATGAGCCTGGCATGGTGGCACACACCAGTGGTCTCAACTACTCAGGAAGCTGGGTGGGAGGATTTCTTGAGCCCAGGAGGTTGAGGCTCCAGTGAGCCATGATCACATTACTGCACTCCAGCCTGGAAGAGGAAGTGAGACCATGTCTCAAATTAAAAAAAAAAAAAAAAAAATCGTGCTGAGAAAACTGGATAATTATTTGCAGAATGAAACTAGACACCCACCTCTCATCCTATGCAAAAATCAATTCAAAATAAATCAAAGACCTGAATTTAAGACCCAAACAATGAAACTACTAGAAGAAAACATAGGGGAAACACTCCGGGACATTGGTCTGGGAAAATATTTTGTGAATAGGACCTTAAAAGCACAGGCAACAAAAGCAAAAATAACAAACATTCTGATTTAAAAATGGCCAAGACTAGAGGATCACTTGAGGCAAGGAGTATGAGACCAGCATGGGCAACATAGCAAGACCCTATTTCTACAAAAAAAAAAAAAAAAAATTTTTTTAATGAGCTGGGTGTGGTGTCTTATGCCTGTAATCCCAGCTACTCGGGAGGTTGAGATGGGAAGATAGCTTGGGTCCAGGAGTTTCGGAAGTTTACAGCGCGCTGTGATCATGCCACTTTGTTCCTGGAACCAAACTGGGTCCAGCTGTGTTTTCTCGAGGCCCAATAACAGGAAGCAAACAAACTAGGAAAGAAGGGAATTTATTGCTGTAACTGGATACAGGGAGAAGGCCAGAGATAATTCCACCAGACCAACTCAAAGTGTTGCAATTTTCTTAGTGCTTATATAGGTTGGGGTTATGTGCCTATGTGCAGTATAGCATTGGCCTAAGTCTACTGGTAACTAATTTTGTTTCAACTAGAAGATCAGAGACAAAAATGCTTGCTAAGTCTGATTAAAATGGCCCCAGTACCTTCAAGGCCTGTCTACTGTGGTACCAGAGTGATTATTTCTATCTTATCTCCTTTACAGCTTGGTCCAGAGAGCTGCCTTAGACTCTCCAATGAATCTGTTCAAACAGCTGCCTCTGTTACCTTGACTCATCTCAGATACAGGTCCTGGCGCTAGGAATCAAAGACTGTCTCTATTATTTTGGCTTGCTCCAGGTTAGGGAGAAGCCCATGCAAGGCTCCTACTGATCATGTTTCATTTCTAGCTTTGATGTCTGGGCACTGATTTCCCTAGGTTTAACTATTTGCTCAACGTCAAGGCAGTGCTGTGGAAATTTGTCTGTGTAACTGGAGTGCTTGGCAGGCCTGTCTGTGTGACTGTCATGCAGGCCTGCCTGTGTGATTGTCAGGGAGAACTGGCCTGCCACAACTTCACTCCAGCCTGGGTGACCGATAGAGACACCATCTCTTAAGAGAAGAAAAAAGAAAAAAAATGGGCAATCTGAACAGATATTTCTCAATAAGACATACAAATGGCCAATAGGTATATGAAAAAAATGCTCAACATCACTGATCACCAGGGAAATACATATCAAAACCACAGTGGGGTAGCATCTCACCCCAAGAAGGATGGCTATTATCAAAAAGATTAAAAAATAACAAATTCTGGTGAAGATGTGGAGAAAAGCGAACTCTTATACACTGTGGGTGTGAATGTAAAAACAGTACAGCCACTGTGGAGACAGCACGGTTCACAATAGATAACATAGGGAATCAACTTAAGTGTCCAACAACAGATGAATAGATAAAGAAAATGTGGCATATATACACAATGGAATATTATTCATCCGTAAAACAGAATGAAATCCTGTCATTTTTGGCAACAGGGATGATCATTATGTTAAGTGAAATAAGCCAGGAATAGAAAGCTAAACACTGCATGTTCTCATTTGTATATGGAAGCTAAAAAAAAAAAAAGGTTAATCTCGTAAAACTAAAAAGTAGGACAGAGGATACAAGAGACTGGAAAGGGTAGGGGGAAGGGAGAGGTAGGGAGAGATTTATTAAAGCATACAAAATTACAGCTAGATAGGAAGAATACATTCTAATGTTCAATATCCTTGTGGGATTACTATAGTTAACAATAGTATATATTTTCAAGTAGCTAGAAGGAGGATTTTGAATGCTCCCAACATAAAGAAATGATAAATGTTTGCAGTAATAGATATGCTAATCACCCTGATCTGATCATTATACATTATATGTATCAAAACATCATTATTTGCCCTATGAATAGGTATAACTAAAATATTAAATAAAATCAAATTTAAACAAGTTTTCTAATATGGTTCCCTGAATAGTCCTAAAAACAGGAACTCAATAGCCAAGAGCACTCCTAGCAATTAGATGTGCCCTTGTAATATCATTAACCGTTAAAGGGAACGATGACTCCTTGGATAAATGGCAGACTCCATGTCTTGCATATGAAATGTACAGAATAAGACTTGTGAAGAAGCTTAAGCAGGAAATATACAGGAACATCTTGTCATATCAGAAAGCAAGGAAGTTAGAACATGCAGATGTGTCAACTAGAAGAGCTTCCCACAAGCCAAAGATGGGACAGTTTGAGCATCAATAAGAATGACAACCACAATAGATAGACACATATTGTATTAATATATGTTTAAATACATGAGTTCATAGTGGTATTCAAAAAAGAAAAAAAACGTAATGATCATCTGAAAACAAACAACTCGTAATTTTGAAAATTGGCACATACAAACCAAAATCAAGCATGTATCCTGCCATTACTATATGAAATGAACTTCTGGGTAACCAAACAGTTGATAAGAGGAAGTTTCCCTTTGTAGAACTCCAGCTAATAAATGAAGAAGAAAATTATTAGAAAGTCACTATTTTACAACCCATCATAACATAATGAATCTATGCAGTGATCACTCATAGCTGCTGAGATGACAAAAAAGCTAGCCAGGCATTAAATGCCACCTGATGGAAGTTAAAAACACTACCTGAATCCGATCAACCCTTCACATCTAACTACCAATCTACATCAAATACAGGGAACCAGAGAATATGTCAAATACCACCAAAGGGTGCAATCACAGCAAAATCTGACTATAGGAAATTCTCCAGGACAAATGACCCAGTTTCCACAATTAATAAATTGCAAGGGAAAAAACTAGGAAGGGAGAGGAAACCTGTAGTTTATATGGAAGAGACAGCAACCAGTTGTAACGTATACTCCTTACTGGATCTTGATTCAAACAAACTTAAAAAATAAGACCATCAGAGAAATTTGAACATTGACTATGGTTTTTAAAAATGATATTTAAAAACTATTGTTATCTATTTCTGGCTGTAGTAGTGGTGTTAACAGTTATATTTTTAAATACACCTTTTAGAGATGCCTACAGAAATTTTTACAGATAAAAATGAGATGATGCCTGTGCTTTGCATCAAATAATTTGGGGGAGAAAAGGGATCAGGGTATAAGTGGAATGAGACTTGCCATGAATTGAAATGGGAGAATTTGCTCTTTTTGTTTCTGTTTAAAATTTTTCATTAAAAGTTAAAAAAAATATATATCCAGGAAAACAACGTACTTGTGAAAAGATATTTAAACTCTACAAAATTATTGGTGAATATTTAACTGATCTAAGTGATGAATGACTTTCTAAGTATAAAATAAACGGATAATATACTAAGAAAAGACTGCTACTTTCAACTAAAATGAAAGTTTAAATTGTGTGTGTTTAAAATGTTATAAAAATTAAAAGATAAACACTTTGAGAAAAATATTTGCAACTCAAGAAAAATAAAAGGTTAAAATGCTTAATATATAAGGGAGTTAATAATAAAGCTAATACATTCTGCTTATAATGTGCTAGGCACTCTTGTAACCACTACAAAAACCATTTCAGTTTTTATAAAATAGAAAAAGTACCAAGATCCCATGCTCCAATAGATAATTGATAGAAGAAATTATAATAATCAATAAACAAATTATATTTAACTTCACAATAATTAAATAATTGTAATTTTAAAGGTACTAAGATTTTAACCTATCAAAAAAATGAAGATGGTTGTTACTGATTAACACCTGTTGTTGGTGGCACAGTGATATGGTCAATTTCTTATATTGCTGGTGGGAGTGTAAGTTGGAAAAATCTTTCTAGAGAGCAATTCAGCAATATGAATTGAATCTTGAAAGCATTTATATCTCTTAATGCTGTTATGCTCTCAGGAATGTACAGCATTGACATGATCAGAGGTGCATATGAAAATGTAGATGCAAGAAGGTTTATCAAAGCCTTATTTGTAATTAAGAAAATTGGGCCTAGCAAAGTGGCTCCCCACTGTAATCCCAGTGCTTTGGGAGGATCACTTGAGCCCAGGAGTTCGGGACCAGGCTGGGCAACATAGGGAGACCCCATTTCTACAAAAAATAAAAATATTAGTCAGGCAGACCCAGCTACTTGGGAGGCTGCGGTGGGAGGATTGTTTGAGCCTGGGAAGTCAAGGCTGCAGTAAGCTGTGATCATGCCACTCTACTCCAGCCTGGGTAACAGCAGGGCTCTGTCTAGAAAAAGAGAAAGAGAGAGAGAGAGAGAGAGAGGAAGGAAGGAAAGAAGGAAGGAAGGAAGGATGGAAGGAAGGAAGGAAGGAAGGAAGGAAGGAAGGAAGGAAGGAAGGAAGGAAGGAAGGAAGGAAGGAAGGAAGGAAGGGAAAAAAGAAAAAAAGAAGCATTGGAAGCAACCTAATTTCCAAGTGAGAAAAGGAGCATTTAAAGAAGTTACAGGACCGGGCGTGGTGGCTCACGCCTGTAATCCCAGCACTTTGGGAGGCCGAGGTGGGCAGATCACCTGAGGTGAAGAGTTCAAGACCAGCCTAGTGAACATGGTGAAACCGCATCTCTACTAAAAATACAAAAATTAGCTGGCATGATGCACACCTGTAGTCCCAGCTACTCAGGAGGCCGAGGCCAGAGAATCACTTGAACCTGGAAGGTGGAGGTTGCAGTGATTCGAGATCATGCCACTGCACTCCAGCCTGGGTGACAGAATGAGACTCTGTCTCAAAATAAGTAAATAAATAAATAAGTTACAGAACATGAATATATTGGATATTAGGGAAAATAGCCCATCAACAGGTGAATGGATACATTAATTATGAAGTAATGGAATGTTAGCAATAAAAAGGAATGAATTATGGTATACACAACATGGATGTGTTAAAATATTATGCGGAGAAAAAAGACAAAAAAAGGGAGAATATACTGTTTGAGTTCATTTATATGGAATTCTAGAACAAGTAAAATTTATCTACAGCTAAAGATGTCAGATTAGTGGTTGCCTCTGAGGTAAGTCCAAGGATTGATTTAGACAGGATGTAAAGGAACATTCTGGGAGGATGGAAATGTTCTATCTTGATTAGGTGTGTTTTAAATGGGTGCACCCATTTGTCAAACTCGTCCCCTTTACCTGTGTAATTTCTGCTCAGACTTCATGTAAGGTTTTGCCTTTAACTGTATGTAAATTAGACCTTAAAGACTCATATTTTCCAAGAAGATTTAATAAAACAGGCAAAATATTCACCTTACCATTTTAATTGGAAAAAAAGAGGCATGATACAATGCAATGTATAAAGCATGGTTCTAATTACGTAAAAGAAAATACATTAATAAAACTAGAGATACACAGGCAGAAATAACAAGAATGATGTATGCCAATGAACATATACAAACGTAATTGGAAAAAAATAGTAAATATTCTTGTAGTCCCACTTCATACCAAATTCCCTTTTTCTTTTTACGTTCTAGACTTCACCTTCTTTCAGTTCCTCATATGAAGAAGGTGCTAGTCCCATGCCTCTAATGATCCCCTCATTCTCTTCAGCAATTTAATCCCTGCTCAGTCTTAAGTTATCAGATGAATCTTGACTTCCTCAGAGAAGCCCTGTTTGCCCCATCCAAGTCAAGCCCTCCCATTCCCCAGGCTGGGTCAAGCACCTTATGCTGCTGCTTTGTGCCATTTAAGAATTGTGATTTTTTATTTTTTGCATATACCTCAGGTAAACCAAACTGCAAAGTTAAGGGCAGTGTCCTCCACACTGCCAAGAGTGCCTAATACTTCTGACACCAACTACACATGCAGGAGTTTCCCAAAACCACCCTCATATTCAATAATTTTCTCTAATAGAAAAACTCACAGAACATTCGTTACAAGGAAAGGATACAAATTAGAATCAGCCAAAGAAAGAGGGCAGAGTCTGGGAGGTTTCCACATGTGTCAAGCTTTGGTTGTCTCAGGATGCCTTATGCCCATAGCATCTATATGTGACAATCCACATAAAGTATTGTCTATCCAGGAAGCTCACCAGAGCTCTACTGTCCAAACTTTTTATTGGAGCTTCATAATGCAGGCATGATTGATCGGTTGATTGCCTGCCCATGTGGTTGAACTCAGTCTCTAAATCATATGGTTGGTCTTTCTGGATTTCAGGCTGTGGCCAGCTGCCACCCTAAGGCTATTGCATGTGACTTGGCCCCACCATGAGTCAGCTTATTAGCATAAACTATCAGGCATGGTCCCAGGAGCTCATGATGAGTGGTGAAGACACTCCTGTCAGTCAGGAAATTCCAAGGATTTAACAGTTACTTCACAGGAACTCGGACAAAGGCCAGATCGTTCTTTGAGCAGGGCAAAATTCTTGCTACACAGGCTGGTTTGTAAAGAAGTCTCCCCTTCACCCCTCAGACTGTAAGCTCCAAAAGGACATGGATCACATCTGGTTTTGCTCCCAGTTTTATCCCTCACACCTAGCATAGTGGTTGGCAAATACTGAGAATCTGCATAACATGGACTTGGGAGGCAGCCAGTCTGAATTTGAATCTTGGCTCTTCTCTTCACTGTGTGTGACTCTGGATGAATTACTTAACTTCTTGTTGCCTAACTGACTTCATCTGGAAATGAGAGGCAAAGATAATACCTATCTCAGAGAGTTGTAATGAGTATTGGATGAAAGAACATCAGTGAAGATCTCAGAATAGTGCCTGGCACAGAGGAAAAAAAAAACGAGATAAATGTTTAATATTATTAAATGCTCAATAAGTAATTACTGATGGAATAAGTGTCTGGCACATGAGAGGTGCTAATAAATGTTTTTGAAAGAACAGAAAATAATATTTTCTTCTTTAGTAGATTTTCCTTTAATATAGTACCATATACTATATACTATACTACATACTATATACTCTATATAGTACCATATATACTGATTTGCACATCATTAATTATTCTAAAATTGGAGCTTAATAATATGCTTAAGAAAAGTATTAAAAAAGTTTCAGAGTTTTTTCACCTCTCCAGCAGGCTGTTCTCTCAACCATGTAGTGAGGAACTGAATTAGACAAGGTTCAAGATCTCTTCCAACTCCAACAACATGTTATTTGTCCTTAGGAAACAAACTAGATATAACAACAGAGAAGACCATTTTACATGGAGACATGAAAACTTTGAATGTGTAAGTTTCCATTTTAAAAAACGGAACAAATAAAATATTCCATTGATTACCAAAATTCATCTTTAATATATCACAACACAAGTTTGAATTGTAGCAGTACATTTTTAATAATTTGATGAAATTTGGCTCCCTCATAAACCATACACGGTCATAGAAAATTTATTTTCATCTGTGAGAAATGGCTAGTTTTATCTTGGCACATAAACAGGCCTAATGTAAGCTTCTAGAAGGTTATTGATAATAGAATCAGTAATAGCTCCAAACAAGAGATTCAACTCAACATCTTCAAATAAAACCCCAGCAACTAGAAAAAAAAATCAACTTTTAAAACATTATTTTTAGTTACAAAGTAATGCAAATTCATTTAACTGCAAAAACCAAATGTTTTTTCATTGCTTTATTTTTATTAAGCAATTACTAAATTATTTAATAATAAAAGTAAATATGTTCCAAACACCTTTCCTGCCATGTTTATTTTCCAAAGACAGCAGATATTAACAGTTTGTTCTGCATATTTCTATGCACATACACTCAACAAAAAAAAATGTACATATGTACCTTTTACCAATGGTATTTGTAAAGTGTACCTTTTCTTGCCATTTTAGTGTTACCACAAGCAGTCACCCAGTTTGAAGAATTGGTTGGTATGGCTGAGGCTCTGCTTAAGGGTGGAGGAACCATGTCTACATCTGCATCCACCCTCTGGAGAGCAACAAACAACTCCTCGCCAGATTCATTTGCCTCAACGTGCAGTAATTCTAACTCCAGTTCACCAGATTCCTTAAAGCCTGAAGAAGAGCATCAGACTGATGAGAAACAGGTCAGGTGCAATAACCGCCTTATTGTTCTTTGGAATACGGTTAAATAAAAAATTTAAATAAGGGTAGACAATGATCATTGTTTTATCAGATAACTATTGGATAAACTAGTTTTATGCAATAGGAATATTACAATTCTTAAGTACAATTCTTAAGTACTACAAAGAAGAGGCATAAGGTGACTGGGTGTGGTGGCTCACCTCTGTAATCCCAGCACTTTCGGAGGCTGAGGCAGGCAGATCATGAGGTCAGGAGATCGAGACCATCCTGGCTAACACGGTGAAATCCCATCTCTACTAAAAATACAAAAAAAAAAAAAAAAAAAAAAAATTAGCCGGGCGTGGTGGCAGGCACCTGTAGTCCCAGCTACTCGGGAGGCTGAGGCAGGAGAATGGTGTGAACCCAGGAGGCGGAGCTTGCAGTGAGCCGAGATCGCGCCACTGCACTCCAGCCTGGGTGACAGAGCAAGACTCCGTCTCAAAAAAAAAAAAAAAAAGAAGAAGAAGAAGAGGCATAAGGTGCTCGACCTAGCCTGGGGAAAGGGAAGGGAGGGCTTGACTTAGGAGGGGCAAGAAGATCTTCTCTGAGGAAGTCAAGATCAATCTGAGAACCAAAGGCATGAAACTGTTGTCCTTTTATAATAAAAACTAATATTTGTGAAACAAATACCCAGTTTAGAACATTAAAGGCAAATTGGGGACAAAGATAAAGTCATTGAACTTTAAAATTCTTATACCAGTGACAGAAGGATACCTATACATTCAGGATTATATAATTTTATATCATTGAGAGGTAAATTTCAGCCTCAGCATGCCGGCTGAACACAATTCTTCTTCTATTTTTCTACTTAATCAAGACACAGATGCTAAAAAGACAAAGTTTTGTTAGAATCAGGTAGTCTCAGTAAGTATACCATCAACAATGATAAATATTAACTAACAATCTAACATTCAAAATATTTGAATCTTAGTGTATCAGTTACCTATTGCTATATAACACATGATCACAAATTTAGTGATTTCAAATGACCCAAGTTTACTATCTTAGAGTTCTATAGATCAGAAGTCTGGTACAGGTCTCACTAGACTAAAGTTAACGTGTTAGCAGGTGCATTTCTTTCTGGAAGCTCTAGGGCAGAATCTGTTTCCCGCTCACCCAGGCTCTGGTAGAATTCATTTTCTTGTGGTTGTAAAACTGAATTCCCCATTTTCTTGCTGGTTGTAAGTTGAAGGCCATTCTCACTTCTAGAGGCAATCATATTCCTTGGCTCACAGCCCACTTCTGCCATCTTCAAAGCCAGCAACAGCTGGTGAAGTCCCTCTTACACTTCAGTTCTTTCCTCCCTCTTCTGTCTCTTTTTCCTGATCTACGCTTTTGCTTCCTTCTTCTGCTTTTAAGAACTCATGTGATTAGATTGAGCCCACCTAGATAATCCAGGATAATCTCCCATCTCAAGGTACTTAGCTTTAATCACATCTACAGAATTGTTTTTGCCCTGTGAGGCAACATGTTACAGGTTTCAGGGATTAGGATGTGACCTTTCAGAGGGCCATTATTCTTCCTACTACATTTACGATGAAGCACTGAGTATGGGACTAAGCCTGAAAGGAACAAATCCAGTTTACACAACAAGAATTTGTATACACCTTGGAACAAATACGCCATAAATAGTGAAGAGTATCACACAGATAACACTTAACTCTAATTCCTGACATGTAAAATATATATTAAATTAAAATGTAAAATATATATTAAAATATGTATAATACATTACCTTAAAAAATGTTGACATTGTTTTCTTTTATGCCTTAACTCAATTAGTAATGTATTTCTCCATATGGAACTTTATTTTTCCAACTTCAACTCTTTCTTATCTTTTTAGTTCCAGATTGAAAAATGGCAGATTGCCCGTTGTAACAAGAGCAAGCCTCAGAAGTTTATTAATGATTTAATGCAAGTACTTTACACAAATGAATACATGGCCACTCACAGCCTGACAGGGGCAAAATCCTCTACTTCAAGGGACAAAGCCGTAAAACCAGCTATGAATCAGAATGAAGTTCAAGAAATCATAGGTGATAATATCATTGCGTTACATTGTCATGTGAATTTTAAATCATGTTACCATTTAAGGTCAAGGTAGTCTTTCATGGTCCTTTTATTTTTTAAAGTTTCTTTTTCTAGGAAAGAAAAATCTCAGGTTAGTCTAAAGTTCTCATTAAATATGGGAAATTTTATAGAAAAACTTTACATTAAAAATGGTTATTAAAATAAAACTAAGTTTTATATCACCAAAAAGTTTGAATTCATACAATTTATAGCTTTGGAAACGTAAATTTTTACAATCTTTTAAAGTAAAATTTCAATAACAATTTCTACCTTGCTTTTGTTATATTTCTTATCTTTCATTCTAGAAAGATAAAGGCTAATTCGACCATCCTATTTGTGGTTTTTAAATTAACGAATCTCCTTAAATAAAATCTAGATTATCCAATTAATTTTTTGGCAACATCCAACAAATTTAAGGATTCTCTGAATCCCAGCTCTATATATGTCATTTCTTAATGTACAACAATGTCTGTCTTCCTGAAACAAAAAAACTACTACTTGTAACAACTGCAGTGAAATTCTTTCCCTTGGCTCACACATACTGTTAGACTGACTTTAAAAGTTAGAGAACATGGCTAGGCGTGGTTGCTCATGCCTGTAATCACAGTGGTTTGGGAGGCTGAGGCATACAGATACAGAAAAAGATCAGTCAGAGTTTAGTTGTTTCAACTAATGTTGGGAATGGATAAAAATACATTCCTAACGTTTTAGAGCAAGAGGACTTAGAGTTTAAAGCAAGTAGGAGGATTAAAGTTAATTGCTACCATAGGATCTCAGTTGATAATATAGATCTGCTGATATCTCTTGCTTTACTTAGAAAAACCTGCCTATATATTCATCTGTTTAAATATCTCATGGGTCTTTGGGCTACTTTTGTAAAATGGAAACAAAATTATAATGTAGAATACTTGATGTTTTACCTTAGTTCATACCCCAAGATGCAAAGGACTCATAAAGTCTCTTGTGTGTTGTTATTGGTCTTTTACAGGAGTAACAAAACAATTATTTCCCAATACGGATGATGTTTCAATTAGGAGAATGATAGGGCAAAAGCTAAACAACTGTACCAAGAAGCCAAATGTAAGCAAAAATCTTAACTCTCAGGATATTAAATAGATCCTTTTGGTAAGTCTTTTAAATCTTCAGTCCTTTCAATGTGGCAAGAAAATGTTGTAATACTTTTATCTGTGGAATGGCATTTTCCAATTACTCTGCTAGAAAATACTAGTGACCTGTGAAAGGCTAATAGGTATTCTTGGTGGCAAAAGGGGAGAACTTGGAGTGGGGTTTAAATTTGGAAAATGCTGGATTCAGTTTTTCTTTCTCAGAACTTCTCAGATATTTTGATACCCTTTTAACATGCCCATGTGCACCAGAAATCTCTAAGAAAGGGATATAGTGTGTAGTGTTTTCCAAATGTGTTTTACTGGGGAAATTTTTTCACAGAAATCCTGTTAACTTGGTGGTGATAGAATGGAGCCAAAGGAAGGACACATGACAATTTAAGAAGTATTTCTCTCTAAAACAGAGGAGATTTAGACCCTTGGGAAATCTCTTAGGTACATTGATGAGACTGAAATTCCGGCTCTAAAAGTGGTCTGACATTTGCACAAACTATTGGCTGAAGTGTGGAGGGTTCTTCTCCACCATCCTACATGTTGCTTCTCATGTTCTTTAAAATTTTAAATTAGTTGTTATTGTTTAATAAGGATTTTTACCAAGATGCATATCCTATACTAAGAAAAAGAATAATTTTTTAGAGAGAGTTCTAAAGTAAATATGCTTTCTAGTCAGGCCTTGACCCAGGCAAAACTGTGAAGTGGAATTTTTCCACCCACTGTCCTGGCCAGCTCACTTGTACTTACCCTTCCTCTCTCTCTACTATTTTGATGGAAAATATATGAAACCATGTGTATGATTGCATTAACATCTTCATTGATTAATAGAGGCATGTGGGTAACACATGATGGTAAGGCCCACCACGTATATTCCTTTTTTCCTTCCATTTTCCTTCCATTTCTATGTTTGACTTGTACTTTGCCTGTCCTCTGCCTAATTCCAGCCACTTTTGAGACCATTTTACTTGTCTTCATTTCTTCTGACCATATTTTAAATGACACGTGGAGCTGAATGTAATGCAGAAATCCCCTGCCCCCCATGCCCTACACATTACCAACTACCACTCCCATCCTCCCCGAGAGGCTGAGGTGGGAGGATAGTGAGGTCGATGCTGCAGTGAGCTGTGATGGTGCCACTGCACTCCAGCCTGGGGGACACAGTGAGACCTTGTTTGCAAAAAAAAAAAAAAAAAAAAAAAAAAAGTTATAAAAGATAAGGTTACCTGTATCTTTTTTCTCCAAGTGATTATAAATTTCAGTAGATTGTGACCTCACAACTTTTCAATTAGATAATTGCTTAAATATGCCCTTAGTACTTCCCATTTTGACATGAGGTTAGCCACCCAGTTACCTTGATGTATAATGACCAAATTCTCTTTTTTTTTTTTGGAGACAGGGTTCTCACTTTGTTGCCCAGGCTGGTTTTGAACTCACGGGCTCAAGCAGTCTTCCCCAAGTGGCAGGAAGCACTCCACCCAGCAACTAATTTCCTTGTCTTTTCTTTTTTCTTTTTATTATTTGAAAACAGAGTCTTGCTCTGTAGCCCAGGCTGTAGTGCAGTGGCACGATCTCTGCTCACTGCAACCTCCACCTCCTGGGTTCAAACAATCCTCCCACCTCAGCCTCCTGAGTAGCTGGGACTACAGGCCCGCACCATCACACACAGCTAATTTCTGTATTTTTAGTAGAGATGAGGTTTCACCACGTTGCCCAGGCTGGTCTCGAACTCCTGACCTCAAGTGATCTGCCCACCTCAGCCTCCCAAAGTGTTGGGATTACAGGCATGAGCCACTGTGACCAGCAAGTTCCTTTTTTAAATGCTATGTTACCAGACCTCCAAGCCAAGTGGCTATCTTTTGGGGCACACTGTTATATTTCAGAGGTCTGTAAAGCATTTTAATATCCTAAACTCTTGTTTTTTTTTAATATTTCTGACTTCCAAGGATAGACACAAAACTCATCCCCGACTGTATCAGTCAGCAGAATGCTAAAGAAGTGAAAGTTAAGAGATTTTTATATCAGTTTTGCTTGTACTTAACAATAGAAGTGTTATTAAATCTGCTAGCTATGGCATTAATTAAAATTGAAACAAGGAACAGACATTTTGCTATGAACCTTGTGCCTTTTGGACCTGAGCCTGGCTTAATAGTGTCAAGTTGTTTAGACTAGAAATGCATGTATTTTGAATCAGTAATGGAGATAAGCTAGAATGGAATTTTTTAAATTTGCAAATATCTTTCATTTTAAGTATGGCTGAATTCAAATTATTGCAAAAAGGACCGAGGAAAATGTGCTGGAAAAGACAGGGTCGTGTAAGACCTAATTTGGACATGCTTGATGAATTCATCAGATATAGCACCGTCTAGTGGAATACTGTTACCTTTTTCTGTTCTGAGTCATTTAACTCACAGGAGCCTATGGCCCTGCCCCGCCACCAAAAATACCCTTTGGAAAAATTACTTTTCTAGCATGGTCCCTGTAGTAGACCATGCCCTCTGCTCAGTCCTGAGCTCAGGTTGTCACTGGTGGCTTAGATTTAAAAGGGTAACAATTTCCCAGTTATGGCTCAGGTCTGTGAGGGTAAGTCCTAAACTCCTCCCTTCTTTTTTTCATCTATTCTCTTATTCCTGTGGCTGCCCTAAACTTGCTTGTAGCTCTCACATGCCAAGAGCTTGATTTTTTTCCAAGGTGTCTCCATGTTTCACTTCTTTCTTGCAGGCATTGAAGAAAAATGTATTTATAAGATTTACAGAATATTAGGCTAGCACCTCTATAACATCCAACTAAGTGACCAAACAGCCTTCTCCTAAAATTTCCAAAGCGGCCTCAGGGTATACAATCTCTGGCATAATGTTACATAACATATATTATAACTTCTAGGTGATCTAATACAGTGGTGCTCAAATGGTGGGGGACGGCGGGGAGGGAGGTGTGATTTAGCCGCCTTCCTCCAACACAGGGTATTTAAGAACGTCTGGAGATATTTTTGATTGTCAAAACTGGTGGTACTTCTGGCATCCAGTGGTCAGAGGCCAGGGATGCTGCTAACATTGTTATTGAATTTGGTTTGCTAGTATTTTGTTGAAGATTTTTGTATCTGGTTCATCAGTGACGCTGGCCTGTAGTTTTGGTTTTTTGTTGTGCCCTTCTCTGGTTTTGGTGTCACGGTAATACTACTTTGTAGAATGAGTTTGCAAGTATTCCCTCCTCTTCAGTTTTTTTTTTTTTTTTTTTTTGAAGAATTAGAGTAGAATTGGTATTACTGTCTCTTCAAATGTTTGGTAGATTCAGGAGTGAAACCATCAGGTACTGGGCTTTTCTTTGAGGGAAGACTTTTTATTATAATTTTGATCTTGTTACTCCCTACTGATTTATTGAAGTTTTCTATTTCTTCATGGTTCAGTCTTTTTGGGTTGTATGTGTCCAGGAATTTAGCCATTTCTTCTAGGTTTTCCAATTTGTTGGCAAAGAGTTTTTCATAATAGTCTCTAATGAGTCTATTTGTGTGGTCTCAGTTATTATGTCTCCTTTTCAATTTCTGATTTTATTTATTTGGCCTTCTTTTTATTTCTTAGTCTAGCTAATGGTTTGTTGATTTTCTTTGTCTTCTAAAAACACCAGCTTTTTGTTTCATTGATCTGGTTTTTTAAATCTCAGTTTTGTTTATTTTTGCTCTGATCTTTATTATCTCTTTCCTTCTACTATTTTAGGTTCCATTTGTTTCTGCTTTTCTAGTTCTTTGAGGTTCACTGTTAGGTTGTTTATTTGAAGTCTTTCTACTTTTTTGATACAGGTGTTTATTGCTACGAACTTCCTTCTTAGTACTGCTTTTGCTGTATAGTATAGATTTGAGAGTGTTGTATTTCCATTTACATTCATTTCAAGAAATTTTATACTGTTCTTCCTAATTACTTCATTGGTCATTCAGGAGCGTGTTATTTAATTTCCATGTGTTTGTGCATTTTCTGAGACCCTCATCTTATCAGTTTCTAGTGTCATTCCATTGTGGTCATAAAAAATACTTGATATGATTTCTACTGTTTTGAATTTATTGAGACTTGTTTTGTGGCCTAGATATAGCCTCTTCTGGAGAATGTGCCATGTGCTAATGAAAACAATGTGTATTTTATAACAGTTAGGTGAAATATTCTGTGAATATCATTTGGCCTATGTGATCTATTGTATACTTTAACTCTAGTGTTTCCTTGTCAATTTTATGTCTGGAGGATCTGTCCATTATTGAGAGTGAGGTGTTGAAGTTCCTCAATATTACTATATTGCAGTCTATCTCTCCCTTTAGATCTATTAATGTTTGCTTTATATACGTGGGAGCTCTCGTGTTGTGTGCATAGACACTTTTAACTATTATAGCCTCTTGGTGAAATGACTCCTTTATTATTATATAGTGACCTCCTGTGTCTCTTTTAACAGTCTTTGACTTGTACTTGTTTTACCTGATATAACTACTTCTGCTCTTTTTTGGTTTCCAGTTGCATAGCGTATCTATTTCTACACCTTCACTTTCAATCGATGTGTGTCTTTATAGGTGAAGTGACTTTCTCACAGGCAACATGCAGTTGGGTCTTGTTTCTTTGCCATTCAGCCATCCTATACCTTTTAATTGGAAAACTAAGCCAATTTACATTCAATGTTATAATTTTTCTTTGAGGCAAGGTCTCACTCTTGTCCCGGCAGTGGTGTGATCATGGCTCACTGCAGCCTCAACTTCTTGGGCTCCAGTGATCTTCCTACCTCAGCCTTCTGAGTAGCTGGGACTATAGGCACGTGCCACCACACCTAGCTCGTAAGCTAGGATATCACTATGTTGCCTAGGCTCAGTATTATTATTGATCAGGACTTACTACTGCTATTTTGTAGCTTGTATATTTTCTAACTCCTCTTTTCCTTTCCCTTTTGTCTTCCTTTGTGGTTAAATGATTTTCTCTGGTAATATGTTGTAATTTGTTGCTTTTTATTTTTAGTGAATCTATTAAAGGTTTTTGCATTGTGGTTACTATGAAGCTTGTAAAAATATAGACATAAATTATTTTTAAAAGATGGTGATTTTTATTACAAATAAGTTTTTAAAAACTGTATAAAGGGTTTTTTTAGGTCTACAGTTTAATTGCATTCACTCCACATTTTGACTTTATGTTGTCTCATTGACATGTTTTTATATTGCCTATCTCTTAATAGGTTGCTGTAGATATTATTGTTTTGATAGATTTGTCTTTTGAGCTTCGTAATGGTGTTATGAGTGGATTTTAAACAACAATTACAGTTTTAGAGAATTTTAGATTTGTCTGTATACTTAATTTTACCAGTGGATTTTATACCTTCAGATGTTTTGTTGTTGCACATTAGCATTTTTGCCTTTCAGACTGAAGAGCTCTCTTTAGATTTCTTATAAAATGAGATTGTTGGTGGTGAATTCTCTCAGCTTTTGTTTCTCTGGGAAAGATTTTATATATCCTTCACATTTGAAAGATAACTCTGCTGGATACAGTATTTTTGGATGACTGTTTTTTTTTTCCTTTGAACACTTTGAAAATGTTGTTTCACTCCCTTCTGACCTGTGTGGCTTCTGTTGAGAAGTCTATTGCCAGGTGAGTTTGAATTCCTTTATATATTAGTTGCTTCTTTTCTCTGGCTGCTCTTAGAATCCTGCTTTGTCCCTGATGTTTGAGAATTTGTTACATGCTTTTGGGTAGTCTTATTTGGGTTGAATGTGATTGGTGTTCTCTGACCTTCCTGTACCTGGATATTTAACTCTTCCTCAAGTTTTGGAAAGTTTTCTGTTACTATTTTTTAAAAAGCGCTTTCTAATCCTTGCTTTTGTGTGATTCCCTCTTGAATAAAAATAATTCTTAGATTTGGTCTTTTGAGTTAATTTTCTGTATCTTGAAGGTGACCTTCATCCCTCTTCATTCTTGTTTCTTTTTGCTCCTCTGACTGTATATTTTCAAAAAGCCTGTCTTTGATTTTGCAGATTATTTTCTCCACTTGATCCATTCTGCTGTTGAGAGCCTCTAATGAATTTTTCAGTTCAGCAAATGTATTTCTCAATTCCAAGATTTCTGTTTGATTTTTTAAAATTATTCCTATCTCTTTGTTAAATATCTTTGATAAATTTATGAATTGCTTTTCTGTTTCCTGGGAGGTCACATAGTTTCCCTAAAACTGCTATTTTGAATTCTCGGTCGGAGAGTTCACATATCACCATTTCACTAGGGTCAGTCACTGATTTCTTTCTTTGTCTGTATGAAGAGGTCATTGTTGCTTGTTTGCTATTATTTCTTGTGGATCTACATCTATGACTTTGCATTGAAAGACTAGTTATTTACTTCTGTCTTTTTGGTCTGACTTGTTTTGGTTTTTATTGGATATGCTTGCTTATTTGTAATATACCAGTTGATTTTCTGTCTTTTTTCCCAACTAGGTCACTGCCTCCTTTTTGGCACTAACTGGTGCCTTAAGCCCAGGTTTGCCTCAGTTCTAGCCAACAATCAGAGTGCTGCCTGACCTGAATGGGGGCTGTCTCAAAGAGGATATCCTGGTTATGTGAAAAGGCTGGCTAGGGGTCCATGCTCAAAGGACCTGTGGAACACACCTCTTACAGTGTATTGCTGCTAAACAGGCACTCTGATTTGGTGCATCAAGATGATGAGGAAGTTCACTGTCCACCTTGATCTCACTTTTTGCAGTGTAGAAATTGTGAGTCAGAAAGAAATTTTCCTTGTGCTTGATGCTGGGGATATTAGGGGAGAGGATTATGGATAAGGAAGCCTGAATCTCTTACCACCTGCTTGGAGCTTTTTATTTTTATTTTTATTTTTTACTTCTCTGTGGCCTGGGAAACTGTTTCATCTTCTTACTTGAGTTCTGGGATATTGCTGGTGATAATCTTGGCACTGTATGTTTGTTTTTGGTTTTCTGTGATAGGGAGTGAAGCCAGCTTGCTTCTACACTGCTATTTTGGAACCAGAGTCCCTCAACAATTTGTATTTTTAATACAGATTTGTAGTATATACAAAAATGAATAACTAATACAACTGTTAAAATACTATGAGAATGTTAACATAAATTTGTATTTCTTTGAAATTTGCTTTTTATAGGTATTACAGGTATCTGAAACAAAGCACCTTCAGTTCTAAATCTAGCACTGGATTTTGTTGGAGAATCTGCAGCCTTCCTGGCAGTGAGCAAGGACAGACATGTGCAGTGACAGGCTGTAAGACATATGTAACACTGCTGAGCTCTCCTAAGGGACCAACAAGCTTGCTGAAGAAGCTGCATGTAGATTCCACCCTCAGTACTAGTGATGCATCAAACCAGAGAATTTCTGCCAGTCAAATAAGCATGCAATATGGTTTCTTTGGAAATAAGCATTTCCCAATCCCCAAACACCCCTCTGTACAGTTAGTTTAACAGGATAGGCAGAGCTCTTATCATATAGCAGTCAAAACTTCAGCCCATAAGATTAGTCATTGTCCTAACCAATCATTGTACATTGATTATTACCAATGACTTCCCATTATAGTTTTTGGATCTTTAGCATAAGCACATGTTTGCAAAAGTAAACAGTGAAATAATTAGTGTTGGCAAATATGGGAACAACAAAGTCACCTCAAAATCTGATAATCATGTCTAACCAAGTAATAATGTTTTAGCAATAAAATTACGGGATTATTCTGTTATCTAAAAATGTATAAAATAGGAATATGAAAAAAATGACAACAGCAAGATGTTTTATTTTAATATTAAACAATTCCACCACACTTCTGAAGAATAAACCTAAGTTTTTGTGATTGTTAAAACAATGTGTCAATTTTCAGGGAAATCTTTTTGTTTATCTACCAGACATGTTCTAACTTTGTATTGCCCAAAGTATATTAAATACAGATGTGTAATATAAAGCATCAATATCACCTAAAATATCCTATATAAGATATAACCTGATAGATAGTTGGTCGATTACATTGCTATACTGCTTAGTTTTAACTGGTTTATTTTTATTATAGCAGAAGAGAAATGACCTGAAAAAAAAGTATGAGTTTGATAATCACACACATGAAAGTACCATTTTGTAACTCAACAAAAGATAAAACATACTTCATCAAAAGGCTTCTCGCTTGGTGTCAGGTTGTCACATGTGACCACTCTGCAATGCGAAGCCATACTTCTTCAGTGCACAAAGTCATGTTTAAACTTGGAAAAGAGGATGCTACAATAGTTTCAAAGTCCAGTGTTGTGGACCCAGGAAACTTTCCGTAAGTCTTGCTTGATAACAATGTGATTGTACAAAATAAATGTTCTTAAGGAAACAACTTATGTAACATTTGCTACCTTTACTTAAACATAAATAAATCCCATTGAAAAGATAAAAGTTATTTTCCTGTTTCTTTTGTAATTTATAAAAATTAGGAAAAATTTTTTTCTAGGCTAATAGCTTTTTCACTCATCCATTAAGGCATTACCATTACAATTTGACTATGTAGCTCTGACTAATTTTTCTTGTAAAGAGCCATGCTATGTAGGCTATGTAGACAACATCCAGGAAAGTAAATACATTTAATACTTTTATTGAAAAAAGATAATCTTACTAAGATATATGCTATTTGCTTTATTTAAAATGCTACTTGATAATGTAAGTTTTGCCTAATAAAGGCAAATAAAATTACCTTGGCAAAACATAACTGTATTATTCAACTGGAACTTGTATGGTCTTATGTATTTTGAAATATGTTGACATCTTTATAGATAATAGAATAAATGTATTTTTGATTCATCTTTGTAAATTGGTTCTAAATGAGTTACAAAATAAGAAAACTAATAAAACTGAAGACAGTACCCAGCAAGCAATTAATATACACGTAGGTGTCTATATATACATATATTATGTATTCACATGTATAAGACTTAAGAATATGATTAAAGCAGAATCTTTAATAAGTAGGGAAAGGAAGGTTTATTCAATGATACTGAGACAACTAATAAATATAAAATATTGTTATATTCCTACTTCGAGTCATATTACATAGAAACTTTCAGATGAATGAAAAGCAAAAAATGGACTCAGATGAAAAAAATGTTAAATACAAGAATATTTTTATGTTCTCTGAATAAGAAATACATTTTCAGTCCAAAGTTAGTTCAGCCAAAATGCCAAAGAAAAAACTTACTAACACATGAGTTCCTACATGTGTGTTTTGTGATTTTCCTATACAGAGGTGATCATTTCACTAAAAACTTTACCTTGTGGTGGATATATGATATGATCAGCATTCTCGCTAGTTCTGTGACATCATCCTTCTTGTGAATGTTTTCATGCATTTATCCATTTTTCCAGCTTTATCGAATTGTTTCTTATAAAATCTTTGTATTGATGCTGCGCTATAGTCTTTCTTGAATACTTATTGTTTGGTGACATAGTTTTTCCTGGACCAGCAATTTACGGGCAGTTTCATGGATGGTAGGAGACTCCAGGGTCTTCTTTTGGGCTTTAAACCTTGCAAAGGCCCTTTCTTTGCTGTCACAGAGACCAGTGATCCTGACAGGTATGGCTTTTCTGGGAAATTTTTTTGTGCATCCTTGCTTCCTCTAGTTCTCTGATCCAAGCTGAATTTGGAAGGGTTTCTGTCACCAGCCCTGCATTTCCCAGGCCCTTCAGGACCTGTAAACAAAAGAGCAAAGTCCTTGGCTGGGCATGCAACATCACAAAACCTGTCTTTACTTAAAAAAAAAAAAAAAAGAAAGAAAAATTAGCTGGGCATGGTGGCCTGTGCCTGTAGTCCCGGCTACTTGGGAAGCTGAGGTGGGAGGATCACTTGAGCCCAGGAGGTCAAGGCTGCCGTGAGTTATTGTGGATGTCATGGGCTCTTGATCCCGTAAAGATTTGCTACAAATAACTGAAACCGACTTTGTGAAAATAGTAACTGAGGAAATTATGACAGTGAAAGAGATCAGACCTAACCCCCCCCCCATCTTCCTTCTAACCTCTAAACTGTCTGTTCATTCCTGGGCATAGGCCTAACTAACCTTGGGAAAGAATTTATAGTTTAAACTCTGAAACAAAATTGATAATAGCCCTTTCCCAAAAAATGCCTTCTTGCTTGGCCACCAGTCTGCTTTTTTAGGACTAACAAATTAGCTACAAGATTAGAAATTACGGTTCAGGGGCCATGCAGCCTCTGGCTGCAAGAGTCTGAACCTCCCCAAATTCCTCCTGGGAATAACATCACTGTTGCAAAACCTAAGATCAGTGCTTGAGAGATTTTGCAGACCCTGCATTACGACAACGATGCAGCAGATGACACCATCCAGACCAACAATCTGGCTCAACCAGTTCTGCAATCCCACTCAGGAACAGAACTCAGCAAGAACTCACTTTGACCTCCTATGATTTCATCTTCAACCTGACCAATCAGCACTCCCCACTTTCTGAGCCTATACCCGCCAAATTATCCTTAAAAACTCTGATCCCGAATGTTCCGGGAGACTGATGTGAATAATAACAACTCTGGTCTCCCACACAGCAGGATCTCTGTGAACTACTCTTTAGCCATTGCAATTCCCCTGTCTTGATAAATTGGCTCTGTCTAGGCAGCAGGCAAGGTGAGCCCATTGGGCAGTTACATCACTAACATGAGGTAGATTGATCAATAGTAGAAAAAGCATACAAATTTATTTAACATCTATACACAGGAGTCTTCAGAATTGCTCCCAGCAAATCCATAGGGGTCAGCAGCAACCTCAATTTTTGCCTCCTCAGGAGAAGGAATTCAACGGAAGGGCATAAAGTAGAAGGAGACACCAAGGCAAGTTTCAGAGCGGGAGTGCAAGTTTATTCAAAAGCTTTATTTAGAACAGGAAGGAAAGGAAGGAAAGGAAAGAAAAGAAGGAAAGTACAACTTGGAAGAGGGCCAAGCCAACCATCCACTTGAAAAACCAAATTTACCTCTTTGCATCTTTAATATTGCAACAATGTATCTGAACCTATTTTTTGGCACCTCTTTTTCACTAGTATTAAGTAGTATTATGTGTATATCAATTCCTCTGATACAGTTTGATTGTGTTCATGTCTGCATGAGTGTATATTTATACTTGTTTATTTATATACCATTGATTTCCAAAAGAAGAAATATTGGCAGCAGTTTGCAAAGGAACTACTATACTGGTTAATACAGATGTTGTGACTGAGTTAAATTCGAGTTTCTGAGGTAAAAGTTATAAGTTACATAGTTTATTTTTATTTGTATTTTTTGAGATGCTCTGTCAGGCAGGCTGGAGTGCAGTGGCGTGATCTCAGCTCACTGCAACCTCTGCCTTTAGGGTTCAATCAATTCTCCTGCCTCAGCCTCCCCAGTAGCTAGGATTACAGATGCCCGCCACCATGCCTGGCTAACTTGTGTATTTTTAGTAGAGACAGGGTTTCACCGTGTTGGACAGGCTGGTCTTAAACTCCTGATCTCAAGCAATCCACCCGCCTCGGTCTCCCAAACTGCTGGGATTACAGGCATGAGCCGCTGTACCCAGGCAAATTACATATTTTATTAAAGAAACGAAGATGCAAGAAGTTGCTCAGCAAAATAAAGGTTTTACTGCATTAAATTCTGGAGGAAATTTTAATAAGGAATATCATGTAAAATTTTACAATGGTCAATCATATTTGTTTTACAGCAAATGTAGAAGATGTTGACTATTGTTCTAGACTAAAAATAGCATAGACTTGGGTTTTACTTCTGTTTCTGACACATTCAAACACCATACCTTTGGACAAAATACCATTTTATTTATCTCAGTTTAGTTAATTATAAAATAGGGATGATACCACTTACTCACAAAGTTTAGATTTGAATGAGGCAATGTATATCAGGTATCTGTCGCATGGTGGGTTTAAGCATATCTTAATTCACATAAATCTCGTCTTACAATGATTTTCAATAAAAACTCAAGGGCATACCACTAAGTTTACCTCCAATGAAAGTAATTTTACAAGGGGTAAGCAAATATCTGCAAGGTTCATACCTTCTGGGAGTTTGGTATAAACCAAAAGAACACTTAAGTAGCTGGCAAGGTAGGTGGAAGACACGTGTCTTGAAATATTTTTCTTGAACTTTGGCCAGGAATGAGCAAGGGCAGCTTGGAGGTTAGAAGCCAAATGGAGTTGGTTAGGTCAGATCCCCTCCACTGTCAACATTTTCTCACTGTTATAACTTTTGCAAAGGTGGTTTCATTTTCAGGAAGTATACTTTTGTTGATGCTCACTGAGATCTACCATTCATAAAGTACCTTGACATTCTCTTTGCATTTTTGCCCAATTTAACTTCTAACAGCAACTTTTAAAAGTCTTTGGATTCTGTAGAGATTTTCGGTCACTTACATCACTAAAAATACCAGACCAGGTATTTTGTTTTTACTGCTGTTGCTCTGTTTTTATTTCTCTGTGTTGTTTTTTTCTTATTTCTTAGAGGAGCAAAAAGGTAAGAAAGTCTACTTTCATAATCATACAGAAGAGTTAGATCCAGTGCTTCTACTGCAGGATTGCTGGTAAAGATGACCGCTCAGTTAAATTTGAATCAGATGAGAAATGAATATTTCTCACTATATCTCATGTAATATTTGGCATAACCGTACACTAAATTGTTATTCGTATGAAATGCAAATTTAACTTGGTGTCCTGTATTTTTTTTTACTAAATCTAGAAACCCTATGTTACAATGAAGACTAATATCACTCTATTTCTCGTTCTTTTATTCAGAAAATGTCCCTCCATTCTCTCCAAGGGTCCTTTAATTTTCTCTTTCCCCAACATAGTAGAATTTGATGGAAATGTGCTTTGTTGCATATCCTTTTTTATTCATTGCACTGGGTACATGATGGACCCTTTCAAACTGGATTCTTATGTCCTTTAATTCTGGGGACATACAGAGATATAGATGTAGATATTTCCAGTATTCCAATTAATTTGTCAATTTAATGATGATATATTGATTCTGTTGATTTTCTATCTTTATAATTTGTTAATCTCCTTGCTTCTTTCTTTTTTCTGCTTTCTGGAAGATTTTACTATGCATTTTAAACCCATCTATTAAATTATTTATTTTTTCCATCAAAATTCTAATTTCCAAGAGTTTTTTCTTGTTCAGTGATTATTCCTTTTTCATAAAATTATAGGCTTATATGTGCATGGTGTATTGCTATAAACTGGATGTTTGTGTTCCACTCCCCATCCCTCCGCAAATTTATATTTTAAAATCTAATCCCTAAATTGAGGGTATTTGGAGGTGGGGTCTTTGGGAGGCTCTGCCCTCATGAATGGAATTAGTGCTCTTACAAAAGCGGTCCCAGAGAGGTCCCTCACCTTTTCTGCCATGGAGAACACAGCAAAAACAGCAGTCTATGAACAAGGAAGCAGGCCCTCACCAGACACTGAATCTGCTGGCACCTTGACCTTGGACTTCTTAGCCTCCAGGACAATGAAAGATAAATTTCTGTTGTTTATACACCATCCAGTCTATGATATTCTGTTATAGTAGCTCAAGCTGACCAAGATAACTACCTGTATCTCTCTGACAATTTTTATTACTGCTGTCCTTCTTTTTGAAATATTTTTCCATACAAAATCTGTTTCACCCAAGATTTCTTATTATTATCATTTTGGTGTCTTTTTTCTTATGACACTCTTACTATAATGTCTATAATTTTTGTTTTTTTCTTTTGTCTGATGGGTCTTTAGATAGGAACCCAGCTGTTTTGTTGAGATATTCATACATATAAGCTTATGCTGACAATTATTTATTGGGACTGAATATTTCTCCAAAATGATTCTGTGGGTCTTCTGCTTGCTCATATTTTTCATACAGGACCAAAAAAGGGGGCTAGAAGTGACAATATTCCAAAACCAGAATTAAGTGTCTGCAGCTCCCCTATTCCCAGAAATACACCTAGAGTCATGGGCCTTGGGCATCTCCTATGACATTCATATAGGGAATGTCCTGTGAGTAGATGCCTTCCATAAGTCACCTCCTTTTCCACCTGAACTTGTATTGGTGACAATAAAGGTATAATTTCCACTTAAATCTAGGGAGAGTAGATTTTGAACGAGGCCAAATGCAGATTTGAGAGTTACATTTAAAGAATTTCTAAACCTTCAGGAGAATGACATACATTTAAGAAGGAATTTTGACTAGTCCTCAGTACTAAAAGTCTCAGTTACCCTGATTTAAGCCAATTCATGCATTTATTAGTATGTCCCTCAGGAACAAGCACTTGATTATAAAAGTAAGTTTTCTAGAGAATGATACATCTGAAGCACACAGGCATACCTCAGAGATATTGCAGGTTTGGTTCCAGACCTCTGCAATACAGCAAATATCACAACAAGCAAGTCACATGAATGTTTTGGTTTCCTGGTGCAAATAAAATTTATGTTTACACTATACTGTAGTGCAATAAATTATGTCTTTTAAAAGTACATATCTTAACTTAAAAATACTTTATTGCAGCTAGGTGCAGTGGCTTACACCTATAATCTCAACACTTTGGGAGGCCAAGGTGGGAGGATCACTTGAAGCCAGGAGTTTGAGACCAACCTGGACAACAAAGCAAGACCCTGACCTCATTTCTACAAAAAAACAAAGCAAAGAAACAAAAAACTTTATTGCTTAAAAATGATAACGAGTATCAGAGCTTTCAATGAGTCGTAATCTTTTTGCTGGTGGGCAGTCTTGTCTCCATGTTGATGGCTGCCGACTGATCAAAATGTTGGTTACTGAAGGTTAAGGAATCCGTGGCAATTTTTCAAAATAAGACAGCAATGAAGTTTGCCATATTGATTATTTCATGAAAGATTTCCCTATGGCATGTGATGTTGTTTGATAGTATTTTAACCACAGTGGAACTTATTTTGAAATCAGTCAATCCTCTTAAACTCTGACATGGCTTTATTAGCTAAGTTTATGTAATATTTTAAATCCTTTGTTGTCATTTCAACAATGTTCACAGCATCTTCACCAGGAGTAGATTCCATCTCAAAAAACTACTTTCTTTGCTTATCCATAAGAAGCAACTCCTCATCTGTTCAAGTTTTATCATGAGATTGCAGCAATTCACTCCCATCTTCAGGCTCCATATCTAATTCTAACTAAGATTCGAACTAGAATTAGAATTAACTCTAGAATTAATCTAACTCTTGCTATTTCCTCCACATCTTCAATGAGTTCCTTCGCTGAAGTCCCAAACCCTCATACTCACCCATGAGGGTTGGAGTCAACTTTTTCCAAACTCTTGTTGATGTTGATATTTTGACCTCCTCCTATAAATCATATATTAATGGTATCTAGAATAGTTAATCCTTTCCAGAAGGTTTTCAATTTACTTTGCCCAGATCCATCAGAGGAATCACTCTCGATGGCAGCTATAGTCTTATGTATTATTATTTTTTTTTTTCTGAAGCTGAGTTTCGCTCTCGTCACCCAGACTGGAGTGCAGTAGTGCAGTCTCGGCTCGCTGAAACCTCCACCTCCCGGGTTCAAGTGATTATCCTGCCTCAGCCTCCTGAGTAGCTGGGATTACAGGCGCCTGCCACCTTGCCCTGCTAATTACTGTATTTTTAGTAGAGATACAGGGCCAGGCTGGTCTTGAACTCCTGATCTCAGGTGATCCACCCGCCTAGGCCTCCCAAAGTACTGGGATTACAGGCATGAGACCCTGCGCCCAGCCTGAAATGTATTTCTTAAATAATAAGACTTGAAAGTCAAAATGACTCCTTGACCCATGAGCTAAAGAACGGATGCTGTTTCAACATGCATGAAAACAACATTAATCTTGTTGTACATCTTCATAAGAGCTCTTAGATCACCAGGTGCATTGTCAATGAGCAGTAATATTTTGTAAGAAATCTTTGTATCTGAGCAATATGTCTCAATAGTGGACTTAAAATATTTAGTAAATGCTTCTGTAAACAAATGTACTGTCATGCAGGCTGTGTTGTTTTTCCTTTCCTTTCCTTTTTTTTCTTTTTTCGAGACTGAGTATTTTGCTCTTGTCACCCAGACTGGAGTGCAGTGGCACGATCTTGGCTTACTGCAACCTCCGCCTCTGGGGTTCAAGTGATTCTCCTGCCTCAGCTTCCCAAGCAGCTGGGATTACAGGCACGTGCCACCACGCCCAGCTAATTTTTGTATTTTTAGTAGAGACAGGGTTTTACCATGTTGGCCAGGATGATCTCAATCTCTTGACCTCGTGATCTGCCTGTCTGGGCCTCCCAAAGTGCTGGGATTACAGGCGTGAGCCACCGCACCCGGCCGGTTTTTCCTTTTCTTGGAGGCAGTGACAGTGCTGAGAAAGCACCTCTTACAGAGGAGATGGAGTGGGGCGGGAGAGTGGTGGAGAAGGTTGGGGGAAGGAGAGAACAGAAGCTGCTGTAGAAAAGGAAAGAAGCCCTCCAATGGATCCCTCTTCCCCACATCTCTATGAAACACATCTTCAGCTGCTGGAAAAAGGGCATGGAACTCAGTTACCCTTCAGAGCCCTGGTGAAGCCCCACTGCAAGAAAGATAAAGAAAAAGAAAAAACAATTACCCTGCAGGGAAACAGAACATTTATTGGGCTCATACCAACAGCTGCGGGAAAACTGGATCACCAGGAAGTCCCCACTCTGAGACTCAGGGGTGCATTGCTTAAGATAGTCTTAATCAGAATAGAGAATGCCACATGTCAGCCATGTGTGGTGGCTCATGCCTGTAATCCCAGCACTTTGGGAGGTGAACAGATCCTTGAGCTCGAGAGTTCAAGACCAGCTGGGGCAATGTGGTGAAACTCTGTCTCTATAAAAAGAAGAAAAAAATACAAAAATTAGCTGGGCATGATGACATGTGTCTGTGGTCCCAGCGACTCAAAGGGCTGAGGTGGGGGAATTAATTGAGCATGGGTGGTTGAGGCTGCAGTTAGCCGTGATGCCACTGCACTCCATCCTAGGTGACAGAGCAAAACCCTGTCTCAACGACAAAAAACAAACAAACAAAAAACATCAAATAACAGGTAAGGGCAATCTACCCCTGGACTGCTGGGAGAGGGGTAAAAGCTTGGGGGAGTGGCCTTTTCTAAGGAACATCAAAAAGAGAAGACCTAAAGTTTGAGGTTGGAGTAGACGCTGAGATAAACCCTCTAGTAAGCCAGCCCCCAGCCTAAGCACAGAGCAATCTGAAGCCTGATGTGCAGTGAGAGAAGCATGACAACAACAAAGTCCACACCTCACCCACCTCCTAATTAGACTGGTTCACCTCCACACACTAAAGGACTACCAGAGGGAAAGAAGTACTATTTCTAGGCAGGAAACTACTAAACTGAGGGTTTTGATTTGGATCAAAATGAAGTATTGAGGATTGGATTTACTCTCCCAACTAAAACACTATATAAAATACATGAAACAGCAGCCTTCAACATATTGCATGTCAAACACTGAAGGACAGTGATCCTCAGAAGACAGAAAACCTTAAAATTGACCCAGCTTTTTCCTGGAGGAAGTTTCTAAGCCAAGAAGCAAGGAAGAGAAACCCAGGAATAGCCTGTTGGTCTCCCTAAATTGAGGAGATGGACTTGAGAGTCCAGGGAAGCCAAGGTAGTTAGAGCACACAGAGAAGACCACCAGAGAGGAGACAGCCAAAGAACTCCAGAGATCTGCAGAGGGTGTGCCTTGCAACTGAGTCTCATCAGCACATGTATGTGAGAAAAATATCCAGCCAAGAGCAAACACTGCTCAGATTTCAGAGGATGCTGCCTGCCAGATTTATGATTCCTACTGAAAGCTTCAGGTGGGGAAGGACACATGACTTGGAGTCCTTCCCTGCCTCTCCCATCTGTCCCCATTTTTCACTGACTGAAAATCATCAGACTTTCAGTCACCTCTTGAAGATACATTATTGATATTGAATTCTTGTGTTTGGCTTTCTAGACTATTTGCAGTCTGACGGTTTGTACCTTTAATGGCAGAAGTTATTCAACAATGAGCTGATCACATGACTCTATTAATCTTACTTTTTCCTGTTATATACTCCTCAGTAGTTTGATTGTTGTCCCCAAAATGTGATTATAATGGGGTGTCCTCATAATGGGATTATCTTTATTAGGCTGCTACTGAATATGATTGGAACAAGAGGTGTGGGAAGTTATACAAATCTATTTTGAAAATTTTGAACATTCAGAATTTTGCTTTGGCCTGGCTTCATGCATTGTTCTTCTTCCACTATTCTTTTTCCTACAGCCTGGCTTAAGAGGGCCTAGGAGATATCAGACTTAATTCTGGTTAAGTTGTATAAAAATGTTTTTCTATGAAAATATTTTTCTCCTTCTTACACCCAAATCCTCTTGACAAAAGTTCTGAGTCAAAGTAGGAAATAAATGGGAAAGAAACATGAGGCGAGACACACAGAGTGTGTAATACTCAAGGAAGAGCAAAAACTTTGGTTCCCAAAGAGGTAAATTTTAGACTCCAGAAAAAGTGTGGGGGTGGTGGTTGAGAGGGGGAAGAAATAATGATTTGTTTTTATTTTTAAGAACTGCCTGTGGAAGCCTTCTCCTCCTGAAAAAACAAAGATACTATCAGTGAGCAGGTGGAGCAAGATGGGCAAGTAGAAGCCTCCACCGATCTTCCTTCCTGCAGGAATACCAAATTTTACAACTATCTACACAAAAAAGCATTTTCATAAGAACCAAAAATGAGGTGGATGATCACAGTAACTGGTTTTACCTTCACATCACTGAAAAAGGTACTGAGGTGGATAGAAAAGACAGTCTTGAATTGTTGACACCACCCCTTCCCCATCCACCAGCAGTGGCCACGTGGCATAGAGAATCGTGCACTTAGCGGAGGGAGAGCACAGCAACTGGGGGACTTTACGCTGGAACTCAGCGCTGCCAACACGTGGCAGAACTCAGCCTGCGCCCACAGAGGGAGCATTTTATAAAGCCCTAGCAAGAGGGTATTCACCCATCCCAGCAGTTGCAACTGAGTCTTGGCTAGCCTCACAACCACAGGCTAAACTGCTCTGTGATCCTAAATAAACTTGGTAGGCTGTCTAGGCCACAAGGACTGCACCTTCTAGGTACATTGTGGAGCTATACTGGGATTGCAGCCAGTGGATTTAAGGGACACATGACCAAGTCAGAGAGCAGCTGGTGCAGCTAAGGGAGTGCTTGCATCACCCCTGCCCCAACCCCAGGTAGCATAGCTTGCAGGTCCAAAAGAGATCCCTTCCTTCTGTTTGAGGAAAAGAGAAGGAAAAGTGAAGAGGACTTTGCCTTGCAACTTGGATACCAGCTCAGCCACAGCAGGACTGGGTACTGGGTATCAGTCATGAGGCCCCCTTTCCAGGCCCTGGCTCCTGGACAACATTTCTAGACACACCCTGGTCCAGAAGGGAACCCACTGCCTTGAAAGGAAGGACTCAGTCCTGGCAAGATTAATTACCTGCTGACTAAAGAGCTCTTGGAGCCTGAATAATCAGTAGTGGTAACCAAGTAGTACATGCTGTGGGCCTTGCGTGAGACTCTGAGAGGGGCTGGCTTCAGGCGTGACCCAGCTTATTCACAGCTGTGATGGCTACAGTGAGAAACTCCTTCTGCCTGAGAAAAGGAGAGGGAAGTATATAGGGGACTTTGTCTTGCAGCTTAGGTACCAGCTCGACTACAGTGAGGAAGAGCACCAAGTGGGCTCGTGGGGTCCCCATTTCCAGACCTTGGCTTGTGGATGGTATATCTAGCCCAGGGATGGACCTGCCCTGGGGTAGAGGGGAGTCCAATGCCCTAAAGGGTGAGTCCCAGGACTGGTAGCATTAACCACAAGCTGACTAAAGAGCCCTTGAGCATTAAGGGAACATTGGCGGTACTGTGGCAGTACTCCCTGTGGGCACATGGTGGTGGTGGACATAGGGGGAGGCCCTTCTGCCTGGGGAAAAGGGAGGGAAGAGTGGGAAAGACTTAATCTTGTGGTTTCAGTGCCAGTATAGCTGCAGTAGAATAGAGCCACCAGGTATATTTCTAAGGTTTCTGAATCTAGTCCCTGGGTCCTGGACATTATCTCTGGACCCACCTGGGGCTCAGGGGAACTTGCCACCCCGAAGGGAAGGACACAAGACTGGCTGGCTTCACTACTTGTTGATTGTAGAGCCCTGGAGACTTCAGCAAATATAGGAGGCAGCCAGGTAGTGGTTACAGCAGGCCGTAGGTAAGACTCAGTACTATGCTTGCCTCAGGTTTGACCCAGCCCAGTTTCAGTAGTGGTGGCCACAGCGGTGCTTATGTCACCCCTCATCTAGCTTTGGGAAGCTCAGCACAGAGGGAGAGACTCTGGGAGAAAGTAAGGGAAGAGAGCAAGAGTCTTTGTTTGGTAATCCAGATAATTTTTCTGGATCTTATTCAAGACCACCAAGATGGTACCTCTATGAGTCTGCAAGAACTACAGTGTTACTGGGCTTGGGGTGCCCTTAATGTAGATATGGCTGCAGTGACCAAAAACTTAGATTACAACACCCAAGTCCCTTCAAATACCTGGAAAGCCTTTTCAAGGTGGAGGTGTACAAACTAGCCCAAACTGTGAAGACAACAATAAATACCCAACTCTTTCATGCCAAGACAGCAAGGAACATACACAAGCATCAAGATCACTTTGGAAAACACAACCTCACCAAATAAACTAAATAAGGTAGCTGGTGCCAATCCCAGAGAGACAGAGATATGTGATGTTTCAGACAGAGAATTCAAAATAGCTGTTTTGAGAAAACTCAAAGAAATTCAAGCTAACACAGAAAAGGGATTCAGAATCCTATCAGGCAAACTTAATAAAGAAATTGAAATAATTAAGTAGAATCCAGCAGAAATTCAGGAGTTGAAAAATGCAATTGACATACTGAAGAGTCTCCTAGTAGTAGAGTTGATCAAACAGAAGAAAGAATAAGTGAACTTGAAGACAGGTTACATGAAAATATACAGTCAGAGAGGACAAAAGAAAGAAGAACAAAAAAGAAGGAAGCACACCTACAAGACCTAGAAAATAGCCTCAAAAGTGCACATCTAAGAGGTATTGGCCTTAAAGAAAAGCTAGAGAGAGAGAGACAGGGGTAGAAAGTTTATCCAAAGGGGGCAGGCACGGTGGTTCACGTCTGTGATCCCAGCACTTTGGGAGGCTGAGGCAGGTGGATCAGGTCAGGAGTTCAAGACCAGCCTGGCAAACATGGCAAAACCCTGTCTCAACTAAAACTACAAAAATTAGCCAGTCATGGTGGCAGCTGCCTGTAATCCCAGCTACTCAGGAGGCTGAGGCAGGAGAATCACTTGAACCTGACAGATGGAGGTTGCAGGGAGCCGAGATTGCACCACTGCACTCCAGCCTGGGCGACAGTGACTTCATCTCAAAAAACAAAACAAAACAAAAGAGAGAGAGAGAGAGAGAGAAAGCTTATCCAAAGGGATAATAACAGAGAACTTTCCAAAACTAGGGAAACATACTATTATCCAAGTACAAGAAGATTATAGAACATCAAGCAGATTTAACTCAAAGAAGATTACCTCAAGGCACTTAAAATCAAACTCTATGATTAAGAGACATAACTTAAAGTAATAAAAGCCTTCTATGACAAGCTCATAGCCAACATTATACTGAACAGGGAAAAGTTGAAAGCATTCCCCCTGAGAACTGGAATAAAACAAGGATGTCCACTTTCACCACTTCTGTTCAACATAGTACTGGAAGTCCTAGTCAGAGCAATCAGACAAGAGAAAGAAATAAAGGGCATCCAAACTGGTAAAGACGAAGTCAAACTGTTGCTGTTTGCTGATGATATGATCATATACCTAGAAAACCCTAAAGACCCATCCAAAAAGCTCCTAGAACTGGTAAAAGAATTCAGTAAAGTTTCAAGATACAAAATTAATGTCCAAAATCGGTAGCTCTGCTATACACCAACAGCAACCAAGCTGAGAATCAAATCAACAACTCAACCCCTTTTACAATAGCTATAAAAATTAAATACATAAATACAATAAGGTACTTAAGAATATACCTAACCAAAGAGGTGAAAAACCTCTACAAGGAAAACTACAAAACACTGCTGAAAGAAATCATAGACGACACAAACAAATGGAAACACATCCCATGCTCATGTATGGCCAGAATCAATATTGTGAAAATGATCATACTGCCAAAAGCAATCAACAAACTCAGTGCAATTCCCATCAAAATACTACCATTATTTTTCACAGAACTAGGAAAAACAATTCTAAAATTCATATGGAACCAAAAAAGAGCCCACATAGCCAAAGCAAGACTAAGCAAAAACAAGAAATCTAGAGGCATCACATTACCCAACTTCAAACTATATACAAAGCCATAGTCACCAAAACAGCATAGTGCTGGTATAAAAATAGGCACATAGACCAACAGAACAGAATAGAAACCCAGAAATAAAACCAAATACTTGTAGCCAACTGATCTTCAGCAAAGCAAACAAAAACATAAAGTGGGGAAAGGAAACCCTTTTCTGCAAATGATGCTGGGATAATTGGTGACCCACATGCAGAATTAAACTGGATCCTCATCTCTCACCTTATACAAAAATCAACTCAAGTGCATCGAAGACTTAAATCTAAGACCTGAAACCATGAAAATTGTACAAGATAACACCGGAAAAAACCTAGATATTGGCTTAGGCAAAGACTTCGTGACCAAGAACCCAAAAGCAAATGTAACAGAAACAAAGAAAAATAGACGAGACTTAATTAAACTAAAAAGCTTCTGCACAGCAAAAGAAATGATCAGCAGAGTTAACAGACAACCCACTGAGTAGGAGAAAATCTTCACAATCTATACATCCGACAAAGGACTAATATCAAGAATCTACAAAGAACTCAAATCAGCAAGAAAAAAAAAACCCATTGAAAAGTGGGCTTAGGACATGAATAGACAACTCTCAAAAGAATATATGCAAATGGCCAACAAACATATGGAAAAAATGCTCAACATGGCTAATTTTCAGGAAAATGTAAATCAAAACTACAATGCGATTCCACCTTACTCCGGCAAGAATGACCATAATCAAAAAAACAAAAAATAACAGATGTTGGCATGGATGTAGTGAAAAGGGAACACTTTCACACTGTTAGTAGAAATGTAAACTAGTACAACCATTGTGGAAAACAGTGTGGAGATTCTTTAAAGAACTAAAAGTAGATCTACGATTTGATCCAGCAAGCTTACTACTAGGAAAAGCAATACCCACAGAAAAATAAGTCATTATACAAAAAAGATTCTTGCACATGCATATTTATAGCAGCATAATTTGTAATTGCATAAATATAGAACCAGCCTAAATGCCCATCAATCAACAAGAGAATAAATAAAATGGTGCACACACACACACACACACACACACACACACACACACCATGGAAGAGTACTCAGCCATAAAAAGGAGCAAATAATGGTATTCACAGCAACCTGGATGGAACTGGAGACTACTATTCTAAGTAATGTAACTCAGGAATGGAAAACCAAATGTTGTATGTTCTCACCCATAAGTGGAAGCTAAGCTATGAGGACACAAAGGCGTAAGAATGATACACAGGACTTTGGGGATTCAGGGGAAAGGGTAGGAGGGGGTGAGGGATTAAAGACATTGGGTACAGGGTACACTGCTTGTTCACCTTCGAAGACACTTTCGCTGTAGTTCAGAGTCCTTTTCCATTCTATTTTAGTAGACCAACAGCGAAGGAAGACACCTACTAAATAGCGAAGGAAGACACCTTCGCTGTAGTTCAGACTCCTTTTCCATTCTTTATCCACGCGCGGGGGAGTCGCGCGCCGCGGTCGCCCGGCGGGTAGGAACTACCATCCCAGCATCCTACGCGGCGCAGGGAAGGAAGCCCGGGAATGAGAGAAAGCGGCTCTGAGGAAATAGCGGGCCAGTGAGGGCCGCCCGTGTTTTGAAGCGGTTTTCGTCTCTTTCCGCTGGTGGCCTCGGAGCTCACGCTGGGGCGGGTCCCGGTAGCGCGAGGCGGTGCAGGGCGGGAAGCGGAGTCGTGGCGGCTGCGGCGGCGGCAGGGACAGCAGGAGCAGTGGTGCTGTCAGCACAGCCGTCGGAGACATGGGAGACCCGGGGTCGGAGGTGAGTAGTCGAGTGAGGGCCCTGGCGTTCTCAGAGGCGAACCGCGAAGGGTTTGTGTTTTCTGCGGTCTGAGGCCTGGTGCTCCATCGCAGCCTCTGGGCGATACCTCTTCAGTGTCTTGGGCCGAGCCCAGCTCTGAGGCCTGGTGCGTGTCTGAGCGAGGAACCCGCAGCAACAATGGCCGCCCGTCCCCCCGCACGGGGCCCGGCGTTCGTTGTGGCCCCTGCTGGGCCAGTGGGAGCGACGTTTTAAGGCAGGATTGCCCTTCGGTGTTGAGCGTGCGTTCCTTCTTCTGGAGTAGATAAGGGGAATTCCAGAGTCCTCCTTCTGGAGTAGATAAGGGGAATTCTGAGAGGCTGGTACTGCGTTTTCAGCGTTGGGTCCCTGCAGCTCCGCACATGCTGTGGCAAGAGCCGACTGCTCGAGTTCTGTTCCTGGTCGGGTTTGCGTGAAATTGTGCTCAGTTCGTTTTCCTCAAGAGCTCTTTGTTTTTAATTGTTCCTTTCGGAAACGCTCTCTTCCTACAAGAATGTGGCTGAACAGATAAGTATGTTTTGGCTTGTTTTTATAGATAATAGAATCTGCCTCTCCAGCTGGCCCTGAGGCATCTGAGTCAACAACGGATGAAAATGAAGACGACATTCAGTTTGTCAGTGTAAGTAGCAACTGATGATTGCGTTTTTCCCAGAGTAAAAGACTATGGTGGGCCCTTATATAATTTTACCTCACCTAGTCATTTAATGTTTTATGAGTGTCTAATACATACTAGACACTGTGGAGCATGGCACAGGATTGGGATCTTTACCAAAAGAGCTGTCTGAGCCACCCCCGTTGCCATCACAAAGAGCATGGCCTAAAGAACGTGCTGTACACTTAATCTCACCCCCTGCCTTTCATTTAGACTTAAGATAAAACGCTGGTCTCTAAGAAGCTGTTTTGAAATGGAGCAAGAGTAACTTCTAAAGGCGACACGGAGGAAGGAGCAGCTAATGATGAGCAAGGTCGTAGAAAACAGGAAGGGTTGCGAGAGCCCAGAATCTTAGCGTTATGGTGCTTCTAACATGAAGGCAAATAGCTTGAAGATTTCGCTAACCTCTGAGATCGTCATGTTACAGCATAGTACAGTTGATGCTCATAATGAAGAATCCTGCATCACTGGGAACATACTCTATTTTTCTGAGTTTCTTCCGTTTGGGACAGTAGTTTTCAAGCCTTAGTAAGTATAGACAGGCAGATTCCTGGGCCCCGCTGCAGACCTACCGAATCAGAATTTCAAGGTGGGGCCTAGGAATTCTCATTTTCAGACAAGTGCAGGGACATGTGGATGGATTTCTGAGCACACTTTGTACAGCATTGGTTTCCAAAGCAGAAGGGGGTGTTTTATGATGTATTTTGGGATGATTTTCATCCATAGTTATTGGAGTTTTAGAAAGGCTTTGTGTAAAGTGGTATCTCAGCTAGCTAGACAGAAAATAGTTGTGTCCCAAACTCCTCTTTTGGAATGCCGTAGTTAGTTGCAGTTTGGTATTCAAGCTGTAGAAGTTTTCTTTAATGGAGTGTCTAATGTTTCTGTGTTTTTTAGTTTTTGTAGGTTTAGGGTGACTTTGTAAGTCACTTGTTTTTCAAATTAAAATTTCCTCCCTAAACATTGTTTTGTTAACATCGTTGTTTTCGTTTTGTGTAGAAGTTCTTTACACGGTCACTTTCTGGACATTTTTCCCAATTAATATTGTGTGTATATTTTGTTCCTGACATTTGGGAACCTTTCTAAATATTGATAGTACCAAGGGGGATTATTTGCCTACTCTGCCTTCACGGTTATGGAGTAAGCAACGTAACTCGAAATCGAAGAGCAGTGGTTTTTGTTTTTTTAATGAGAAACATTTGGGAAGAGGATTTCATGGGTCTTTAGGAAAAATAATTTTGGTTCCTCTTAACTGGTATGAAAACAGGAATAATTGGGACAGATGATCTTGATGAGTTTTTGTGCATCTGTATGTAGAAGTGACACTCGTCTGATTCATGATCCATGTATCGTTGAGAAACACAGATGGGCTGTACAAAATTAAGTTTGGAAAAGTAAATAGGTATAGATTTGTGTAATATCCTGAGGAACAAATCACTATATTTTAAATTCTGAGTTAATATATAGGCTGTGTTTAGCTGAGGTTTAAATTACTTTAAATTTTATTTTAAATATAAATATTCTTCTACATCATTTCATAAAATATTTTGTGTATCCAGCATGATAGAACCCTTTATATTTAACCCTGTTCAAAATAGAGGATCAAAGGTTTGACAGCTCTTATATGGAAAAGTGACTTACATGCTGTCAGTGTAATTGCAGTACCAGAAAGAACATAGTAAAACATCCCTGTTGCATTTCAGTGGTGCCACGTAAAAGACAATAACTTAATTCTACTTTAAAATGCACTCAGAGACCACTTTCCTTTGTAACCCCATCCTATACTGGGCTCTACCAGGATATGCTTATTTCTCTGTGTTTTTTATAGTACCATCCAGTAAAGATGCAATGCTGCTGGGTATAGTTCTCTATTTGTGGGTTCTTCATATTAAAAGAAAAAAAATTTTGTTACTTCTTGATATATTCTGCTTTGGATTCCTTAGTCTTTTCATATAAATGTTGATTATCCAGGCTTCATTCTGCGTTGTGGCACAGAATCCTCTTTGTGTTCTGTCATGTACCTAGCCTCCAAAATAAACAATATGCTGAAAGAAAGGAATGATGAAAGATATGGGGATATAAAAAGAGCCCTTACCTTGATGTAAATTTTATTGAAATATAGTACATATACAGGGAAGTTTACTTCCTCCTTGCCATCGCTATTTTTGTACCACATTGCCATTTGTCTAGATTGATTATCTTGTTTGTATTCTTCCCACATACTCTCCTATGTGGTTAACCTTCTTGCAACAGCTCTAATAATGTTCCCATCTTGATGTTATTTATTGATTCCTTTGCCTATAGAATAAAATCTAGACTTTTGACTAGGGCATTTATGGCCTGGTCTATGATGAGGGTAGTGTATATGTAAAGAAAGGATCAAGAAGATTCAGAGTTTGATGTTTGGCTGTATAGTGATGTGGAGGATAAAGCAGGGTTATCAAAGACCTTCGTTATTTTGAACTTAGCTATCTAAGAGATTACTGATAATCGTTTCAGTTAAAAAAAAATTGTACTATGAAATCTATATCTTTTTTTTTTAATGAGGTAGAGCCAGGGGTGGGTTTTTCACTGTGTTGCCCAGGCTGGAGTTGAACTCCTGGGCTCAAGTGATCCTCCTGCCTCAGCCTCCTGAGCAGCTGAGACTGGCACTGTGCCTAGCTGAAATCTGTATCTTTTTAAATCAATGTCTGTGCTATTTCCCATTTTGAAAGGAATCTACATGCAGGAACATTATTACATGTTAATGTACTCTGACTCTTTTCCCGTGCTTTTTTTTTTTTTTTTTTTTTTTTTTTTTTGAGACAGTGTCTTGCTCTAAATTTTATCTAGGCTGGAATGTGATGGTATAATTATAGCTCACTGTAGCCCCACCTTCCTGGACTCCAGTGATCCTCTCACCTCAGCCTCCCAAGTAGCTGGGATTACAGGTGTGAGCCACCACACCCATCTGATTTTTTATTTTTGTAGAGTTGGGGTCTCACTATGTTGCCCGGGCTGGTCTTGAACTTCTGAGTTCAAGTGATCCTCCTGCCTTGGCCTCCCAGTGTGCTAGGATTACAAGTATGAGCCACCGCTCCCAGCCCCTTTGCCCCTTTTGTTTCTAATTAGTCTGTGCCACTTGCAAGATTTTCTTGAGAATCTTTGCCAACTCCAACTAAAAAAATCTCCCACTAGTTGTTAAATTTAAGTTTAATTTGAATGATTGTTCATGACTTGTAAATTTGCCCACTTCCTAAAAGGAAGGACCATAGAGACCTGTTCTTGAATACATCGATCTGGTCTGTGGTGATAATGAAAACCCTAGCACCTATTATAGTGATGTAAGCACATTATATTTGTGTTTGTTCAGTTTTCTTGTTAAGTGCAGTAGTGTGTTGGAGGTGGCTTGAACTGGATCATAAGAACTAATTGTTGGCCAGGCATGGTGGCTCTTGCCTGTAATCCCAGCACTATGGGAGGCTGAGGCGGTTGGACCACTTGAGGCCAGGAGTTCGAGACCAGCCTGGCCAACAAGGTGAAACCGCCGTCTCTACTAAAAATACAAAAAATTAGCCAGGCATGGTGGCGTGTGCCTGTAATCCCTGCTACTTGGGAGGCTGAGGCAGGAGAATAGCTTGAACCTGGGAGGTGAAGGTTGCAGTGAACTGAGATTGTGCTATTGCACTCCACCCTGGGCAACAGAGCAAGACTCCGTCTCAAAAAAAAAAAAAAATCTAGTTGTTAAACTTTCAGAAATTTTGTGAGCTGATTGTAAACAGAGCAGTTATTACAAATTAAAATATATAAATATACAAGTACATAAATGTTCATTATATTTAACGTAATACTTAATACATCATTTCTTGCTATCTGTGCACTTGAGGTTATTTGCATCTATTGGTAGAAAAACTATTAATAAATAGTGTCCTGCTGCAGTATTGGTAGAACATTACCCCATTGTAATCAGTAAAATACAAACTAGAGTTTGTGTTGTTATTTGTTGATTAAATTTAAGAAAGTGAAGGATAGAATGTTAATGCAGATTAAATTTTAAAGTGTGATGTGTCTCTGCTAGACTAAATGCGATACAAAAAATTGAGGAAGTTGCTTTGCAATATTCCAAAACTCAGCCAGGCGTGGTGGCTCACACCTGTAATCCCAGCACTTTGGGAGGCCAAGGCTGGCAGATCACTTGAGGTCAGGAGTTCGAGACCAGCCTGCCCAATATAGTGAAACCTCATCTCTACCAAAGATACAAAAATTAGCCGGGCATGGTGGTGCATGCCTATAGTCCCAACTAATCAGCTGGTGTGGTGGCGTGTGCCTATAATTTCAGCTACTCGGGAGGCAGAGACATGAGAATTGCTTGAATCCGGGAGGTGGAGGTTACAGTGTGCTGAGATCACACCACTGCACTCCAGCTTGGGTGACAGAGCAAGACTCCATCTCAAAAAAAAAAAAAAATTTTTTTTAACTCTTCATTAGTTCAGAAGGATGTTGATGTCATTGATGAATGAGTAAAACTCTAATATATGTCTTTATTGTTTCACTTTCATCTTATTCATTAATGTAATTGAAAATATTATCCACCCTTCATGTTGCTACTACAGTCAGCCCTTCATATACTGTGGGTTCCACATCGTGGATTCAGCCAACTGTAGATGGAAAATATTTTTTAAAATAATAAATAAAAATACAATAATAAAAACACATTAAAAAGTAATATATTATAAAAACTATTTTGTGGCATATTATATTAGGTATTAAAAATAATCTAGAAATGACTTAAAGTATACGAGAGGATATGCAAAGGTTGAGTGCAAATACTTCATTTTATACAAGGGACTTGAGCATGGGAGGATGTTGCTATGGGGAGGTGCAAATAGCATACTTATTTGCAAATCTTATGACCAACCTTTTTGCTAATTGGATGATAATAATTCATAGTCAAATTTTGTGAAACTGTTGTTGGTTGTAGAATTTTAAAAATTAATAGTGTTTTTTTCAAGAAATAGCAAGTTATATTGATGTTATAGATATAAACTGAAAATCAGGTTAAATGTTTAAGTTTAAAATTTATTTCCAAAATTAGATAAAGAATCACTAAGAGAACTTTTTACATTATTTTTGAATTTTACTTACATATATAAAATTATTTTTCAGATTCTGTTTCCTAAAATGCCAAAACGACAGGGTGATTTTTTGCATTTTTTAAATATGAAGAAGGTGAAAACAGACACAGAAAATAATGAAGTGAGCAAAAATCACTGTGGATTGTCTAAGGCAAAGGAACTACATTTCGAGTATATTGAACAACCAATCATTGAAGAAAAGCCGTCACGTTCATCAAAGGAAGAAATAGATAATCTTGTGCTTCCCGATTGTTGGAATGAAAAACAAGCATTTGTGTTTACAGAGCAATACAAATGGCTTGAAATAAAAGAAGGTAAATTAGGATGTAAGGATTGTTCAGCGGTTCGGCATTTGGGATCGAAAGCAGAAAAGCATGTCCATGTGTCCAAGGAATGGATTGCATATTTAGTAACCCCTAATGGCAGTAATAAAACTACTAGGCAAGCTTCTCTACGAAAAAAAATTAGGGAACATGATGTTTCTAAAGCCCATGGTAAAATTCAGGATTTGTTAAAGGAATCAACAAATGATTCAATTTCTAATTTAGTGCATAAACAAAATAATAAAAATATTGATGCTACTGTAAAAGTTTTCAATACCGTTTACAGTTTAGTAAAACATAATAGACCTTTATCTGATATTGAGGGGGCAATAGAGTTACAGGAAAAAAATGGAGAGGTAAATTGTTTGAATACACGTTACAGTGCAACAAGAATAGCAGAACATATTGCAAAAGAAATGAAGATGAAGATATTTAAGAATATTATAGAAGAGAATGCTAAAATCTGTATCATAATTGATGAGGCATCTACAGTTTCAAAGAAAAGCACCCTAGTGATTTATCTCCAGTGCACAATTCAGTCAGCTCCTGCACCTGTTATGTTATTTGTGGCTTTAAAAGAATTGGTGTCAACTACAGCAGAGTATATTTTCAATACATTATTGACTACTTTAAATGATTGTGGTTTTACAAATGAATATTTGAAAGCAAATTTAATTGCATTTTGTTCTGATGGTGCTAATACAATCCTGGGAAGAAAGTCTGGAGTAGCTACAAAATTGTTAGAAAATTTTCCTGAAATCATCATTTGGAACTGTTTAAATCATCGATTACAATTGTCACTTGATGATTCTATATCTGAAATAAAACAAATTAATCATTTTAAAATATTTCTTGATAAAATTTATTCTATTTATCATCAACCTAATAAAAATCAAACCAACCCTCTAGGAACTGTAGCTAAAGAACTTGAAACTGAAATTATTAAAATTGGTCGGGTAATGGGACCAAGATGGGCAGCATGTAGTTTACAAGCTGCTACTGCTGTATGGCATGCATATCCTATATTATATATGCATTTTTCTCATTCTTTCTGTGGTTTGGCAAAGAGATTAGCTAACATTAATTTCTTACAAGACCTTGCTTTAATGATTGACATTCTTGAAGAATTTTCAGTACTTTCAACTGCATTACAGTCAAGATCAACTAATATTCAGAAAGCACAAAAATTGATCAAACGTACCATAAGAGCTTTGGAAAATTTAAAAATTGGTACTGGAAAGTATGAATCTCAAATTGAAGATTTGATCAAGTCAGATAAGTTTAAAGATATTCCATTTAATAAAAACAATAAATTTAATGCTCTTCCTAGGAATATATTACTAGACAATATAATTCAGCACATGAACCTACGCCTTTTATCTGATGGAAACCATGAACGTATTTTTAATTACTTTGATTTGCTAGAACCTTCTACATGGCCTTATGAAGAAATAACTTCACCATGGATAGCTGGTGAAAAAAAATTATTTCATTTGTGTGAAATTTTAAAATGTGAAGTTGATTTGAATGATTTTCGGGAATTTGTAAATAATAATATAAAATCAAACAATGTTTCAATTCCTGCAACTATACAAAAAGCTAAAAAGATAGTTAGCACCATTGCAATCAATAGTGCTGAAGCTGAAAGGGGTTTCCATTTAATGAACATAATTTGTACAAGGGTGAGAAATAGTTTGACAATAGATCATGTGTCAGATTTAATGACAATAAATTTATTGGGGAAAGAACTAGCAGATTGGGATGCAACACCGTTTGTAAAATCCTGGTCAAATTGCAACCACAGGTTGGCTACAGATACGAGAGTTCGGCAAAAGTCAACAAAAGTCTTCCATGAGAATCAATTGGCTTTATGGAACTTACAATAGAATATTGTATATGTTTTTTATCATCTGTAAATTATGTACTGCACATCCTTTATGTACATAAAGGTTTTTTTTTTTTTTTTTTTGGAAAGCCAGTTAAACTTTTGTCAGCACGTTGCTGTTTAAAAGGCGTTCTCTAAGAAGATAATCTTGAAGATTGGTTTTAGGAGCTATAGGTTTTTAGACATTGGCCCATGTTTCCTAGAATGGGTCATAATACGTATTCCATGAAGTTCTGTACAGAACAAACACTATTTATAATTTTGTACTGTTTTACTTTAAGGATGCAAAAAATAACAGGACTCAGATAAGTTCTAAGCCCTGGAGGTTATATCAAATAAAAGAGAAATGGAATAAAAACTATAAGCCTTTTGGCTCTTGTCTTTCTCATTTCCATATCTTTGCTATCTAGTATGGTAGCCACTAGCTACATGTGGCCGATCAGCTTAAGGACTAAAAGTAAAATTTTAATGTATTTAATTTTACCTAAGAAAACTGAAACGATGTAAAATATTTTTCTGCTTAGCTTTACTGTTTTTCAGGTAGACATTTTACTCTGTTACCTTGCATAAGATATGGTTGTTGTAGTGTGCCTGTCAAACTTTTGTGTCATTTCCAGTATTGAATATAAACATATTGCTCTTAGATATGATACTGCTGTCAGCAGATGGATTCAATGCAAGTTATTTTTTCTATGAATTGATGTAACATCATGTGCATCAGAATATTTTATGCAAAAAACAGGAATTACAGTGATTCCTGTGTAAATTGTAACTGGTAATTGAAATACTTATTTTAATCATGATTAAATTATTTTTCTAGTTTACACATGAATATGAGCAAATTTTTAAATTTAAAATGAAGGCATACTGAAAAAGTATCAAGTGGAGATGCAGAACCTAGTACAACTGGAACAGTAAAGAGACTCGAAGGTATGTTGCAGATTTGACAATGAATGGCAATTGCAGTTTGCTGTGGCAGAGCAAAACAAGCTGCTGTTTAAGAAACAATTAAAGATGAAGTAGGAAAATTGAGACTTCAGCAGATGTAGAATGAATTGGGTAAATTATATTTCATATGCCAAAAAGAATCAATGAAATTAAGTCACCTGAAATCAGAATTAACAAGAGTTTTTAAAAACAATTTTAGAAGGAACTAAAGTTGTAAGTTTGGTCAGATGTGAAATACCTGAGATTCTTTTTTTGTTGTTATTTTTTTCAAGAAGGAGTTTCGCTCTTGTTTCCCAGGCTGGAGTGCAATGGCGCAGTCTTGGCTCACTGCAACCTCCTCCTCCCGGGTTCAAGCGATTCTCCTCCCTCAGCCTCCCAAGTAGCTAGGATTACAGGTGTGGTGCCACCACACCTGGCTAATTTTTTTGTTGTTGTTGTTGAGACAAAGTCTCACTCTGTCACCCAGGCTGGAGTGCGGTGGTGCAGTCTCGGCTCACTGCAACTTCCACCTCCTGGGTTCAAGCAATTCTCCTGCCTCAGCCTCACAGGTAGCTGGGATTACAGATGCCTGCCACCATGGCTGGCTAATTTTTTGTATTTTTAGTAAAGATGGGGTTCCGCCTTGTTGGCCAGGCTGGTCTCAAAAGTCCTGACCTCAGGTGATCCGCCCATCTCGGCCTCCCAAAGTGCTGGGATTACAAGAGTGAGCCACCATGCCCAGCAGAATAGCTGAGATTCTTGCGTGAAAGAATTAGGGTTTTTTTTTGGATGGGAGAGGGGAAGGTCTTGCTATGTCACCCAGGCTGGACTGCAATGGCTCGCTGCAGCCTATTCCTCCTGGGCTCCAGCAGTCCTCCTACCTCACCCCTGAGTAGCTGGGAATACAGGTACATGCCACCACACCCAGCTAATTTTCATATCTTTCTGTAGAAATGGGGTTTTGCCATGTTGCCCAGGTTGATATTGAACTCCTGGGCTCAAGCAGCCTTCCTGCCTTGGCCTCCCAAAGTGCTGGGATTGTAGGCATGAACCACCATGCCTGGCTGAGAACTAGTTTTAAATGGATAAATGTGAAATTATTTCAGTTGACGAAATTGTTAGAAAATTATGAGTAAAAGCCTAAATAAGATGTGTTATTAAAAAGAACAAGGCCTTGCCGGGTGTGGTGGCTCATGCCTGTAATCCCAGCACTTTGGGAGGCTGAGGCAGGTGGATTACAAGGTCAGGAAATCAAGACCATCCTAGCTTACATGGTGAAACCCCATCTCTACTAAAAATACAAAAAATTAGCCAGGCGTGGTGGCACGCGCCTGTAGTCCCAGCTACTTGGGAGACTGGGGTAGGAGAATCGCTTGACTCCAGGAGGCAGAGGTTGCAGTGAGTCGAGATCACACCACTGCACTCCAGCCTGTGTGACAGAGTGAGACTTTGTCTCAAAAAAAAAAAAAAGTACAAGGCTTTTTGTTAAGCCACCAAACAATTGCTTTTAGAATATAGGACCTAGCAATATTAAAGATTAATTGATTCTAAAGCTGAAAAATCATAAGTACATTTCTGTAGTTTTAGAACAGTTTCTTAATTTGAGAAACTACCCAACTAACACACTATGTTGTATCTCATAGGACTTAAAAAGTATGAAGAAATGATTTCAACTGATGGCTTCAAAAGTCAAGTTTATGGCCAGGTGCAATGGCTCACACCTGTAATCCCAGCACTTTGGGAGGCCAAGGCGGGTGGATCACCTGAGGTTAGGAGTTTGAGACTAGCCTCACCAACAAAGTGAAACCCCACCTCTACTAAAAATACAAAAATTAGCCAGGCATGGAGGCAGGTGCCTGTAGTCCCAGCTACTCGGGAGGCTGAGACAGGAGAATTGCTTGAACCCGGGAGGCGGAGGTTACAGTGAGTCAAAATTGCGCCACTGCGCTCCAGCCTGAGCGATGGAGCAAGACTCCATCAAAAAAAAAAAAAAAAAAAGGCAAATTTATGCAGCTTTTTAAAAATAATTAGCTTTTAATTATTATTATCATTATTATTATTTTGAGACAGGGTCTTCCTTTGTCGCCCAGGCAGTGGCACGATCTTGGCTCACTGCAACCTCTGCTTCTAGGCTCAAGTGATCCTCCCACCTCAGCTTCCCAAGTAATAGGGATTACAGGCACATGCCACCACCATTGGCTAGTTTTTGTATTTTTGGTAGAGACAAGGTTTCCCCATGTTGCCCAGGCTAGCCTCAAACTCCCTGGTTCAAGTGATCCACCTCCCTTGGCCTCCCAAAATGCCGATAGTACAGGCGTGAGCCACTGCGCCCATCTCATGCAACTGTTTTAAAATCTCTACGCATGTTATAACAGTTTCAGCTAAATGAGATAAAAACTACTTTCTATCGAGCAAGACTCCGTCTCAAAAAAAAAAAAAAAAAAAAAAAAAAAAAAAAAAAAACTACTTTCTATCACAATAAATGGCACTCCAGCTAAGTTAGGTTTAAAAAAACCAGATTCCATTAGAATTTTAAAACAAACTTGATGTTTCTGTTATTTCTTCATTCCACTAAATGATATGGTTTGACAATATTTATGCTCAGTTTTTTTAAAATAGTCTCTACAACAAATTGTCACTTGTTGGGTACAATTAAGTGCTCATTGTATAAGTGCACATGGTACAAATCAACACCAGCTTATAGGATTGTGGAAAGAATTAAGAGATTAATTTAGTGATCTTATGTACCCTGTCAGTTGGTCATATTGTGGAAGAGCTCTACAAAACTTACTGTACTGTTAACTCCAAGATTTTCTTCCAATAACAGGAATGCTAGCCAGATGTTTAATAATCAAAGACCAAAAATGGCAGTTTAATTTTTCTACCCAATATCCTATGGCATATGAATGATCTAAATTTGAAGCTCCAAGGATAGGAAAAAGCTTACATGTGCCTGTCCTAGACAAGTACTAGAGTTTATATTGAAATCAAAACTTCTAAAAATAAAAATCAGTAAGATTAATTTTACTCATTTTTCTAACGAGTCAGTATGCTTGAATTTTTCATTGTATTTGATAATGTCATGTAAATTTACTGTAAAAACTAAGAAAAAATTTTAAAATGCATTATTGATTAAATTTAGGGTTGCTTTTCAGTATACTCAGTAACTCTGAAGTCAGTGTTAACAGTACTGAGCTTACATAAGATTTATTGAATTTACCTAACTTAGGCAAATGTTTTCCAACTGATATGCTTTTGGTCCGAAGTCAAATCAATTATTTTGAAAAAGATAAATGGGATTTTTTTTAGTGTGGATATGAAAAATAAAAGAAAATGATAACTATGTTTGGAACAATTTTGGTTTGTGAGTCTACTTTGTCATCTGTGAATTTTATGAAATGTATATACACATCAAGTATGATGAAAACAGGAATTGAGATGTGCCTTAGGTGTGAAATACACATTAGATTTTAAAGACTTAACGTGCAAATTACCACATTTAATAACTATGTTGATAGTATATTGAAATAATATTTTGGATATATTTGGTTAAATAAAATAATCACTGTATTTTAGAATTACATATGTGGGCCAGGCACAGTGGCTCACACCTGTAATCTCACACTTTGCGAGGCAGAGGTGAGCGGGTCATGAGGTCAGGGGATCGAGACCATCCTGGCTAACATGGTGAAATCCCATCTCTACTAAAAATATAAAAATTAGCCGGGCGTGGTGGTGGGCGTCTGCAGTCCTAGCTACTCAGGAGGCTGAGGCGGGAGAATGGCATGTACCCAGGAGGTGGAGCTTGCAGTGAGCCGAGATCACCCCACTGCACTCCAGCCTGGGCGACAGAGTGAGACTCCGTCTCAAAAAAAAAAAAAAAAAAGTACATATGTGGCTTGCAGTATAGTTGTATTAGACAGCACTACCCTATATGATAGTTATTCTCAAAACCAAGTTTCACCAATCTAGACCTTACTGTTGACTTCAGGATCCATAGTCAACTGTCTTTTCATCAGTTTCACATTGTTGTTCCATAGGCATCTTAAACTGAATAGGTCCAAAGCTGAATTTATTCATCCCTCATCATACCTGTTTTGAAAAATGGCCCAACCATTTCCCTTGATGCTCAAACTAGAAATGTAGAAGATATTTGAAACCTTTTCTTCATCCACCTTGCCCTGTCTCTTCCACCTCTCCTACTGTAGTTATCTTGGTTCTTGGTTCAAGTCGTTATTTTTCTTGCTTAGAGTAATGTAATAACTTTCTAACAAGTCTGTCTGCCTTCATTCTTGCCCCTTGTTAATACTAACATATCCTTCATACTAAGGATTGACTATTCAAAAGTTTACATTTATTTTTATATAACTTTTATTAGGAAGACATTCAGACAACTAGATCTAGAGATGGCTACAGTCTTTGCTTGAGTAGCTCAATAGTGTCATTGTTGTGTTATCTGGGGTGATTTTGGTCTTTCCCTCATAATTGCAGGATGCCTGGCACAGTTTTAGGGATGCTCGATTTAAGACAACATGGCAAGACCTGGATCAAGCCCTGTGTATTCATCAGGAAGTCAAAAGCTTTGCCAGAAGCTTTTCCAAACAGACTTATATTTCACTGGCTAGAACTGTGTCAGCATGGCCATACTCACTGCAAGGGAATGTTGAAATGTAAGCTTTTACCTTCCATAGCATCTGTATTAGAAGTAGACAATGGAGAAAGAATTGGGAATGGGTGGTTGGTTAGCTGGTCTATGAAGTCTAACATATTTCTCTACTGAAAAGGTTTTACTGGCTCCCCACTTTGTTCAGGATAGTTTAAAGTTACAATGAGTCTGTGCCCTCTGTCTGGTACTGAGCTCAAGGTAACTGCCACTGGCCTGGTTATGAAAGGGCAATTTAAAGATTATCTAATTGGGTCTCTTTGTTTTGTAGGTAATAGAACTGACATTTCAAGAGGTTTAGTCAATTGCCAGGGTCACAGTTTGTTATGAACAGATAGCCAAAGTTATTGAATGTTTTGGGAACTGAAAATGTGATTTATTTATTTATTTATTTTCATTATAGAAACTGGGTCTTGCCATGTTTCCCAGGCTGGTTTTGAACTCCTGGCCTCAAGTGATCCTCCTGCTTTGGCCTCCCAAGGGGCTGAGATTACAGGCACGAACCACTGCACCTGGCCTGAAAAATGTGATTTTAAATTATGTTCCACCTTTTTTTTTTGAGACAGAGTCTTTGCTTTGTCGCCAGGCTGTAGTACAGTGGCACGATCTCGGCTCACTGCAACCTCCAACTCCCTGGTTCAAGCGATTCTCCTGCCTCAGCCTCCCGAGTAGCTGGGATTACAGGCACACGCCACCACGCCCAGCTAATTTTTGTATTTTTAGTGGAGACGGGGTTTCACCATGTTGGCCAGTCTGGTCTTAATCTCCTGACCTTGTGATCCACCTGCCTCGGCCTCCCAAAGTTCTGGGATTACGGGCATGAGCCACTGTGCCTGGCCATGTTCCACCTTTTAATATCAAGATGGCCTGGGAGAGTTGATTGATGTTTCTGAGTATTAATTTATCTATCTTTCAACAAGGATAATAATTGTATCTTGAACAGTTCTATTTATTTATCTATTGAGACAATGTCTCACTCTGTTGCCTAGGCTGGAGTGCAGTGGCACAGTCATGGCTCACTGCAGCATTGAACTTCCAGACTTGTGCAGTCCTCTTGCCTCAGCCTCCCAAGTAGCTGGAACTACAGGCACGCACCACCATGCCCAGCTAATTTTTAAATAATTTTAGAGACAGGGTCTTCTTCTGTTGCCCAGGCTGCTCTCAAACTCCTAGGCTCAAGTGATCATCCTGCCTCAGCCTCCCAAAATGCTGGGATTACAGGTGTGAGCCCCCACACCCAGCCTAGTTTCAGGTTTTATGGGGCCTGTTGGTTATTGAATTTGACACACTCTAAGAAAAATAATCCCACAAAATTGTGAATATACCATTAGAAATGATTTGAAATATTTATTTAGATTAAGAAAATAAATCATTATAATCTTCACAATATTTAAAAGTTAATATTACACAATATAGAGGTGAAAAATACATGATCTTTTTATTTATTTCAGCTCTACAATTATTTTTTCCTTCGTTTTGTTTTCTTTTTTTTCTTTTCTTTTCTTTTTTTTTGAAACAGGGTCTCACTCTGTTGCCCATGCTAAAGTGCAATCTCGACTTACTGCAACCTCCACCACCTGGGCTCAAGAGACCCTCCCACCTCAATCTCCTGAGTAGCTAGGACCACAGGCAAGTGCCACCATGTTGGGCTAATTTTTGTATGTTTTTGTAGAGACAGGGTTTCACCATGTTGCCCAGGCTGGTCTCAAACTCCTGAGCTCAAGCAATCCACCTACCTTGGCCTCCAAAAGTTCTAGGATAACAGATGTGAGCCAGATTAATGCCTGGACCCTAGTTTTCTTTTGGTTATATATGCATTGATTGTCTCCATTTGACAATTCTGTAATACTTTTTCTATAGAGGTATAGAAGGATAATTTACAGTATCCTCTAGCATAGTTGATGGAAATTTGCTTTTTTATTTTTGATAGTTTACATAGGTTTCTTTCCAATTCTCCACTGTGATTAATATACAGTGTAATTTTTAGGATTATTATCACATATAGGGAAACTCCTATTAAGAGTCACATCTGAACTACAAGATTTCAGAGCATTTCAATTTTCCCTGGAGTGACTGCTCTTAAATATTGTTTGAATTGACCATTCAAAGTATTCCCAGAAGACTTCCCAACTGAGATGGCCAGCAATAGTTTAACTATATATGGAAGAAATTTCAAAGTACACAAATATATCCCAGTCACTCTTTAACAAGAGCTCAGAAATGTCTACTGCCACTATATGGTTAAAACAGGAAGGGAAAATACACAGAAGGTGCAGCTGAAATGGAAAGAGATGATAGTCTTAACTGACTATGGTAAAAATGTTTTTGTGGTCGGGCACAGTGGCTTCTAGCACTTTGGGAGATTGAGGTGGGCGGATTGCCTGAGCTCAGGAGTTCAAGACCAGCCTGGGCAACATGGTGAAATCCCATCTCTACTAAAATATAAAAAATTAGCCGGGCATGGCGGCGTGTACCTGTAGTCCCAGCTACTCGGGAGGCTGAGGCAGGAGAATTGCTTGAACCCGGGAGGCGGAAGGTGCAGTGAGCCGAAATTGCGCCACTGCACTCCAGCCTGGGTGACAGAGCGAGACTCCGTCTCAAAAAAAAAAAAAAAAAAAAAGCAAATTTAACAAAAATATATAAATGTGAAGAGATATTTCTGTGGCTCCTTTTTTGGAAGGTACCCCTTCAAGTTTCATAGTTATTCTGCCTCTGACCTAGCTCTTTTGGTTTTTTGGATTCTTGAATGAGGTAAAGCAGACTTGGGAAATTGTTAGACACTTAATAAGTAATCAACAAATATTACTAGAAAAATGATAGAATTGTGGATAATTTTTTAAGCTGGTCGTTGAGTATTTGTGTATGGAAGGGGGGGGGTTGTTTTACTTCCTATTTAAAATTTTCCCAGTGAAAGTATTTTTAAAATCACATGAGATAAATGTAAAATAATTTAACTTTTTTCTATGCTGGAATCCTCTAAATAGATTATGTTATTTTTATTTATTTATTTATTTTTGAGATGGAATCTTGCTATGTTCCCCAGGCTGGAGTGCAGTGGCACAATCTTGGCTCAATGCAACCTCCTCCTCCCATGTTCAAGCAATTCTCCTGTCTCAGCCTCCTGAGTAACTTGGATTACAGGTGCGCACCACCACACTTGGCTAATTTTTGTATTTTTAGTTAAGACAGGGTTTCACCATTTTGGCCAGACTGATATCAAACTTCTGACCTCAAGCGATCTGCCTGCCTCAGCCTCCCAAAGTGCTGGGATTACAGGCGTGAGCCACTGTGCCTGGCAGATTGTTATTTCTAAATAATAATAGCTATTATTAACAATTTTTATTTTTAAGCAAAAACACCTAGTAGATACAAAAACAACTTACAAATACTTCAAATACTATAAAACAATACTGTGAATTGGCCCTTTTAAAAAAATTTGCTTTTTAAGATATTATATGTACTTGAAACAAAATTCTAAATACAGCATTGGATTTTGTTGGAGAATCTGCAGCCTCCCTGGTGGTGAGCACACAGAGACATGTGCTGTGTAAGACATCAGTAACACTGCTGGGCTCCCCTAAGGGAGCAACAGGCTTGCCAAAGAAGCTGATGTAGATTCCACCCTGTGTAACACAGTGATTCATCAATCCCGAGAATTTCTACCAGTCAAATAAGCATACATAACGGTTTCTTTGAAGCTACATATTTCTCCATTCCAAAAATATAGTTGATGTATGAGAAAAAGTTAAGTTATATTCCTACCTCAAACAAAATTCTAGAAAAAATTAAAGATGGAATAAAGAATAAAAGTTGAAGTCATAAAATAAAAATAAGCTGATGAATATTTTTGTGTTCTCTGAATAGGAAGGATATTTTCAATCCAAAGGTAGTGCAGCCAGAGTGCTCCAACAAACCTTAATTAACTCATGAGTTCTGCCTATATGGAGGTGAACAGTTCATTAAGAATTTTACTCTGTGGTAGCTGTGTGGTCAGCATTTTTATCTCTTCAATGACAGCATTTTTCTTGTGAATGTTTTTCATGCATTTGTGAATTTTGCAACTTTCTCACATTTTTTCTTATAAAATCTTTGTATTGATGCTGTGCCACAGCATTTCTTGAACACATATTTTAGTGACGTGGAGTTTCCTGGACCAGCAGTTTGCAGGTGGATTCATGGATGGTGGGAGGACCGGGGGTTTTCTTCCAGGCTTTAAACATTCCAAGGCATTCTCTTTATTGTCATAGAGACCACTGGTTCTGGCAGATGTGGCTTTTCTGGGAAATTTGTGTGTGTGTATCCCTGTTCTCTGATCCATAGTGAATCTGGAAGAGCTTCTGTCACCAGGCCTGCACTCCCCAGGCCCTTCAGCACCTGCAGCTTCATGTGAGCCTTTCATCTCAGGGAGTATATTTTTGCTGGGCCTTTCTGAGAGTGCTGCTAAGAGCCCTCTAGATATTCTCTGTGCTTTTTCTCTCTGCATTCCATCCTCATGACTTTTGCTGAAGCTCAGCTTCTACAGCTCTGTGCTCACTCAGTTGTTAGATTTTTGAGTTGACGATTTTGCATTTCCTGGTGAGTTCCTCCCTTTTTAGGAAGTATTGTTTTGCTGAGGCTCTCAGATTTGCTATTCATAAAGGGCTTTGATATTCTCTTTGCATTTTCTTATTTTTCATTGCTTTTCCTTTTGACTCTGCAGGATTTATGTGACCTACCTGCTGAAAAAAAAGGGCAATTTTAAAAAATCTTCTATATTTTGTTCCTAAATTTTCCTTGTTACATTGTTTGCTGTCTCAGAGGAGAAGGAGAAAGAGGGTAAGGCTACCTACCAATGTGCTAGGTAAGATTGGCCGGGTGCAGTGGCTCATGCCTGTAATCCCAGCACTTTGGGAGGCCAGGGCAGGTGGATCACCTGAGGTTAGGAGTTCGAGATCAGCCTGGGCAACATGGTGAAACCCTGTCTCTAGTAAAAATACAAAATTAGCCGGGCATGGTGGCACATGCCTGTAATCCCAGCTACTCGGGAGGCTGAGGCAGGAGAATTGCTTGAACCTGGGAGGCAGAGGATGCAATGAGCTGTGATCGTGCCTTTGCACTCCAGCCTGGGCAACAAGAGTAAATCTCTGTCTCACCAAAACAAACAAACAAACAAAAACAAAATAAGAACAAAACTCTTAAGATTTTGATTGGAATTATACTTGAGTAATTTTCAAATCTGGGGAGAAGTGATATCTTTACAAAATTTATTTTTCTGGGGCGGAGCAAGATGGCCGAATAGGAACAGCTCCAGTCTCCAACTCCCAGCGCGAGTGACACAGACGACAGGTGTTTTCTGCATTTTCAACTGAGGTACTGGGTTCATCTCACTAGGGAGTGCGGGACAATCAGTGCTGGTGAGCTGCTGCAGCCCGTCCAGCGAGAGCTGAAGCAGGGCGAGGCATTGCCTCACCTGGGAAGCTCAAGGGGGAAGGGAATCCCTTTTCCTAGCCAGGGGAGCTGAGACACACAACACCTGGAAAATCAGGTAACTCCCACCCCAATACGGTGCTTTACCAAGGATCTTAGCAAACAGGCACACCAGGAGATTATATCCCACACCTGGCCAGGAGGGTCCCATGCCCACGGAGCCTCCCTCATTGCTAGCACAGCAGTCTGTGATCTACCGGCAAGGCAGCAGCGAGGCTGTGGGGGGGGGGGGGGCGCCCGCCATTGCTGAGGCTTAAGTAGGTAAACAAAGTGGCTGGGAAGCTCGAACTGGGTGGAGCTCACAGCAGCTCAAGGAGTCCTGCCTGTCTCTGTAGACTCCACCTCTGGGGACAGGGCACAGCTAAACAACAACAACAATGACAACAAAAAAGCAGCTGAAACCTCTACAAACACAAACGACTCTGACAGCTTTGAAGAGAGCAGTGGATCTCCCAACAGGGAGGTTGAGATCTGAGAAGGGACAGACTGCCTGCTCAAGTGGGTCCCTGACCCCTGAGTAGCCTAATTGGGAGACATCCCCCACTAGGGGCAGACCAACACCCCACACCTCACATGGTGGAGTACACCCCTGAGAGGAAGCTTCCAAAGCAAGAATCAGACAGGTACACTCGCTGTTCAGCAATATTCTATCTTCTGCAGCCTCTGCTGCGGATACCCAGGAAAACAGGGTCTGGAGTGGACCTCAAGCAATCTCCAACAGACTTACAGCTGAGGGTCCTGACTGTTAGAAGGAAAACTAAAACAGGAAGGACACCCACACCAAAACCCCATCAGTACGTCACCATCATCAAAGACCAGAGGCAGATAAAACCACAAAGATGGGGAAAAAGCAGGGCAGAAAAGCTAGAAATTCAAAAAATAAGAGTGCATCTCCCCCTGCAAAGGAACACTGCTCATCGCCAGCAACGGATCAAAGCTGGACGGAGAATGACTTTGACAAGATGAGAGAAGAAGCCTCCAGTCCATCAAACTTCTCAGAGATAAAGGAGGAATTATGTACCCAGCGCAAAGAAACTAAAAATCTTGAAAAAAGAGTGGAAGAATTGATAACTAGAATAATTAATGCAGAGAAGGCCATAAACGAACTGACAGAGATGTAAACCATGACACGAGAAATACGTGACAAATACACAAGCTTCAGTAACCGACTCGATCAACTGGAAGAAAGAGTATCAGCAATTGAGGATCAAATGAATGAAATGAAGCGAGAAGAGAAATCTAAAGAAAAAAGAAGAAAAAGAAATGAACAAAGCCTGCAAGAAGTATGGGATTATGTAAAAAGACCAAATCTACGTCTGATTGGGGTGCCTGAAAGTGAGGGGGAAAATGGAACCAAGTTGGAAAACACTCTTCAGGATATCATCCAGGAGAACTTCCCCAATCTAGCAGGGCAGGCCAACATTCAAATTCAGGAAATACAGAGAATGCCACAAAGATACTCCTCGAGAAGAGCAACTCCAAGACACATAATTGCCAGATTCACCAAAGTTGAAATGAAGGAAAAAATCTTAAGGGCAGCCAGAGAGAAAGGTCGGGTTACCCACAAAGGGAAGCCCATCAGACTAACAGCAGATCTCTCGGCAGAAACTCTCTGAGCCAGAAGAGAGTGGGGGCCAATATTCAACATTCTTAAAGAAAAGAATTTTAAACCCAGAATTTCATATCCAGCCAAACTAAGTTTCATAAGTGAAGGAGAAATAAAATCTTTTACAGATAAGCAAATGCTTAGAGATTTTGTTACCACCAGGCCTGCCTTACAAGAGACCCTGAAGGAAGCACTAAACATGGAAAGGAACAACCGGTACCAGCCAATGCAAAAACATGCCAAAATGTAAAGACCATTTAGGCTAGGAAGAAACTGCATCAACTAACGAGCAAAATAACCAGTTAATATCATAATGGCAGGATCAAGTTCACACACAACAATATTAACCTTAAATGTAAATGGACTAAATGCTCCAATTAAAAGACACAGACTGGCAAACTGGATAAAGAGTCAAGACCCATCAGTCTGCTGTATTCAGGAGACCCATCTCACATGCAGAGACATACATAGACTCAAAATAAAGGGATGGAGGAAGATCTACCAAGCAAATGGAGAACACAAAAAAGCAGGGGTTGCAATACTAGTCTCTGATAAAACAGACTTTAAACCATCAAAGATCAAAAGAGACAAAGAAGGCCATTACATAATGGTAAAGGGATCAATTCAACAGGAAGAGCTAACTATCCTAAATATATATGCACCCAATACAGGAGCACCCAGATTCATAAAGCAAGTCCTTAGAGACTTACAAAGAGACTTAGACTCCCATACAATAATAATGGGAGACTTCAACACCCCACTGTCAACATTAGACAGATCAACGAGACAGAAAGTTAACAAGGATATCCAGGAATTGAACTCATCTCTGCAGCAAGCAGACCTAATAGACATCTACAGAACTCTCCAGCCCAAATAAACAGAATATACTTTCTATTCAGCACCACATCACACTTATTCCAAAATTGACCACATAATTGGAAGTAAAGCACTCCTCAGCAAATGTACAAGAACAGAAATTATAACAAACTGTCTCTCAGACCACAGTGCAATCAAACTAGAACTCAGGATTAAGAAACTCAATCAAAACCACTCAACTACATGGAAACTGAATAACCTGCTCCTGAATGACTACTGGGTACGTAACAAAATGAAGGCAGAAATAAAGATGTTCTTTGAAACCAATGAGAACAAAGATACAACATACCAGAATATCTGGGACACATTTAAAGCAGTGTGTAGAGGGAAATTTATAGCACTAAATGCCCATAAGAGAAAGCTGGAAAGATCTAAAATGGACACCCTAATATCACAATTAAAAGAACTAGAGAAGCAAGAGCAAACACATTCAAAAGCTAGCAGAAGGCAAGAAATAACTAAGAGCAGAACTGAAGGAGATAGAGACACAAAAAACCCTCCAAAAAATCAATGAATCCAGGAGTTGGTTTTTTGAAAAGATCAACAAAATTGATAGACCACTAGTAAGACTAATAGAGAAGAAAAGAGAGAAGAATCAAATAGACACAATAAAAAATGATAAAGGGGATATCACCACCAACCCCACAGAAATACAAACTACCATCAGAGAATACTATAAACACCTCTACGCAACAAACTACCATCAGAGAATACTATAAACACCTCTACGCAAATAAACTGGAAAATCTAGAAGAAATGAATAATTTCCTGGACACTTAAACTTTCCCAAGACTAAACCAGGAAGAAGCTGAATTCCTGAATAGACCAATAGCAGGCTCTGAAATTGAGACAATAATTAATAGCCTACCAACCAAAAAAAGTCCAGGACCAGATGGATTCACAGCTGAATTCTACCAGAGGTACAAGGAGGAGCTGGTACCATTCCTTCTGAAACTATTCCAATCAATAGAAAAAGAGGGAATCCTCCCTAACTCATTTTATGAGGCCGACATCATCCTGATACCAAAGCCTGGCAGAGACACAACAAAAAAAGAGAATTTTAGACCAATATCCCTGATGAACATCAATGCAAAAATCCTCAATAAAATACTGGCAAACTGGATCCAGCAGCACATCAAAAAGCTTATCCACCATGATCAAGTGGGCTTCATCCCTGGGATGCAAGGCTGGTTCAACATACGCAAATCAATAATCGTAATCCAGCATATAAACAGAAGCAAAGACAAAAACCACATGATTATCTCAATAAATGCAGAAAAGGCCTTTGACAAAATTCAACAGCCCTTCATGCTAAAAATGCTCAATATTCAGTATTGATGGAACGTATCTCAAAATCATAAGAGCTATTTATGACAAACCCACAGCCAATATCATACTGAATGGGCAAAAACTGGAAAAATTCCCTTTGAAAACTGGCACAAGGCAGGGATGCCCTCTCTCACCACTCTTATTCAACATAGTGTTGGAAGTTCTGGCTAGGGCAATCAGGCAAGAGAAAGAAATCAAGCATATTCAGTTAGGAGAAGAAGAAGTCAAATTGTCCGTGTTTGCAGATGACATGATTGTATATTTAGAAAACCCCATTGTCTCAGCCCAAAATCTCCTTAAGCTGATAAGCAACTTCAGCAAAGTCTCAGGATACAAAATTAATGTGCAAAAATCACAGGCATTCTTATACACCAGTAACAGACAAACAGAGAGCCAAATCATGAATGAACTTCCATTCACAATTGCTTCAAAGAGAATAAAATACCTAGGAATCCAACTTACAAGGGATGTAAAGGACCTCTTCAAGGAGAACTACAAACCACTGCTCAGTGAAATCAAAGAGGACACAAACAAATGGAAGAACATACCATGCTCATGGATAGGAAGAATCAATATCATGAAAATGGCCATACTGCCCAAGGTAATTTATAGATTCAATGCCATCCCCATCAAGCTACCAATGAGTTTCTTTACAGAATTGGAAAAAACTGCTTTAAAGTTCATATGGAACCAAAAAAGAGCCCACATTGCCAAGACAATCCTAAGTCAAAAGAACAAAGCTGGAGGCATCACGCTACCTGACTTCAAACTATACTACAAGGCTACAGTAACCAAAACAGCATGGTACTGGTACCAAAACAGAGATATAGACCAATGGAACAGAACAGAGTCCTCAGAAATAATACCACACATCTACAGCCATCTGATCTTTGACAAACCTGACAAAAACAAGAAATGGGGAAAGGATTCCCTATTTAATAAATGGTGCTGGGAAAATTGGCTAGCCATAAGTAGAAAGCTGAAACTGGATCCTTTCCTTACTCCTTATACAAAAATTAATTCAAGATGGATTAGAGACTTAAATGTTAGACCTAATACCATAAAAACCCTAGAAAAAAACCTAGGTAATACCATTCAGGACATAGGCATGGGCAAGGACTTCATGTCTAAAACACCAAAAGCAATGGCAACAAAAGTCAAAATTGACAAATGGGATCTAATTAAACTAAAGAGCTTCTGCACAGCAAAAGAAATTACCATCAGAGTGAACAGGCAACCTACAGAATGGGAGAAAATTTTTGCAATCTACTCATCTGACAAAGGGCTAATATCCAGAACCTACAAAGAACTCAAACAAATTTACAAGAAAAAAACAATCCCATCAAAAAGTGGGCAAAGGGTATGAACAGACATTTCTCAAAAGAAGACATTCATACAGCCAACAGACACATGAAAAAATGCTCATCATCACTGGCCATCAGAGAAATGCAAATCAAAACCACAATGAGATACCATCTCACACCAATTAGAATGGCAATCATTCAAAAGTCAGGAAATAACAGGTGCTGGAGAAGATGTGGAGAAATAGGAACACTTTTACACTGTTGGTGGGATTGTAAACAAGTTCAACCATTATGGAAAACAGTATGGCAATTCCTCAAGGATCTAGAACTAGAAGTACCATATGACCCAGCCATCCCATTATTGGGTAGATACCCAAAGGATTATAAATCGTGCTGCTATAAAGACACATGCACACGTATGTTTATTGCGGCACTATTCACAATAGCAAAGACTTGGAATCAACCCAAATGTCCATCAGTGACAGACTGGATTAAGAAAATGTGGCACATATACACCATGGAATACTATGCAGCCATAAAAAAGGATGAGTTTGTGTCCTTTGTAGGGACATGGATGCAGCTGGAAACCATCATTCTTAGCAAACTATCACAAGAACAGAAAACCAAACACTGCATGTTCTCAATCATAGGTGGGAACTGAACAATGAGATCACTTGGACTCTGGAAGGGGAACATCACACACCAGGGCCTATCATAGGGAGAGGGGAGGGGGGAGGGATTGCATTGGGAGTTATACCTGATGTAAATGACGAGTTGATGGGTGCTGAGGAGTTGATGGGTGCAGCACACCAACACGGCACAAGTATACATATGTAACAAACCTGCACATTATGCACATGTACCCTAGAACTTAAAGTATAAAAAAAAAAACAAAAAAAAAACGTATTTTTCCAATCCAATAACAAGATCAGCTTAACATATACTTTTTCTTTCTCCTCAGTAAATATTTGCATTTTTCATGTAGGCCCCACACACTAATTTAATTTCTATGTATTTTGTATGTTCTTACTTTACATGTTGCTGCCATAAATGGGACATTATTTTATTTTTATAATTGACTATTGCTGTATAGAAAACATATATTTGTGTATTCCTTTTTATGTGTCCAAATTACTTTTTTGATTCAAGTGGGTTTTCTGGATAGGGGAAAAAGTTTCTTTTTCAAATAATGATCATTTTACCTCCTCTTTCTAACATTTATGACTAGCATTCTTTTTCTTATCTCATAGCATTGCTTATTGACTTCAGAAATAATAGTAGTGGTTACAAATATGTTTATTTTATCCTTCACTTTAATAGGAATGTCTTTAGGATTGTTATGACTGATATTTGTTGGCTGCACGTAGACATTCTTTAAACAAGTGTCCCACTGACTTGTGTTTTGCTTTTGCTGCTTTAAGCGAGAATGTCCCAGGAAGTACACAATCTCTCTCACACACACAACTGTCATAATACACTCATGAAAAGAAAAGAGTTCTTTGAGATTCTAATATCTGGGATTTTTGTGGTAGACAATCAAGCTCTATCTTCAGAGGAAAAAAAATTGGACATTTTGATTTGAAAGTGGCAGGATCCAGAGGCAAAAAAAAGAGGAAAGGAAAATAAAGAGATTCTGGATTTTTGGAATTATGTGGCACACATTCCTGGTACCACTTCCAGTTTCATTTGCTTTCTACATGATTCCATTTTATGATCACAGTGAAGACTGTACCCCATGATTTAAAAAAAAAAAATCTACTTGGCTTTATTTTATTCTGTTAGTATGAATCAAGCTGAACTCATGAACAGTGATTGCTGTATCGTAAGTTCAAAAGTTATTGAATAGGTAGGACTGTTTTCTCCTATACCAAACAGTCCCTGACTGTATAACTTCTTTGGTTCTTTAATCTATGTTTTAAATATTTGTTTTCTACCCTGCACTTTCCAGCTGTTATCTTTTTCTGCAACTTTGAGTATATTTCCTTCCAGTAAACCTCCCCTGTCTCTACTGATCTGCTGCTTCTGATCATCTTGGACTCAAAAATGCAATAAACCTGTTTAATGTAACTAAATCTAAAGAGTAAATAGGGTATGTTATAGGGTCTAACACCCATGAGTAATTCAGAGTAATTTTTATGTAATGATAAAATTATTTTGGTACCAAGCAGGCTAATAAAAAGTAATTATTTTAATTAATTTTGAATGGGTAATATGTGCACATAGTGAAATATTTTTAAAACTTAGGCCAGGCACATGCCTGTAATCCCAGAACTTTGGGAGATCAAGGCAAGAGGATCTCCTGAGGTCAGGAATTCCACATCAACCTGGGCAACATAGCAAGACCCTGTCTCGACAAAATCTTTTTTTTTTTTTAAATTAGGTGGGTATGGTAGCATGTGCCTGTAGCCCCAACTACTCAGGAGGCTGAGGCGGGAGGATCACTGGAGTCTAGGAGTTTGGGGTTATAGTGAGCTATGATGGCACTACTGCACCCCAGCCTGGGTAGCAGAGACCCTGTCTTTTAAAATAAAATACAAAATCCAAATGGTCACACGTTGAAAAACAGTTTTTCCGTCACCTGTACCCCAGACACTCACCAGAGGAAACCACTGCTATCACTTCCCTATGTATATTTACAGCATGTATATATCACATATATAACCATATACATATATTTTTCACAAATGGTAAGATTTTATATACACTTCTGAACTTTGCTTCTTTTAGGTAAGAATGTATCTTAAAGATGAGTGCGTATGTCTATTTAAAGCTGCTTTATTGCTTTACAAATTTTTTCTTGAAATATACATGCAAGAAATATCAATTTTAAGTGTACAGTGTGATGATTTTCCACTGCGCCTGGCCTGAAAAATTTTTTAAAGAGAAGAATATAGTGAGAGTAATCAATCTACCCAATTTCAAGACATCATATAGCTATAGTACTCAAGACTTGGTGGTATTGTGGGGATATAGACACAGAGATCAGTGAAACAGAATAGAAAACCCAGAAATAGACCCATACAAGTATGTCCACCTGATTTTTGACAAAGGTGCAAAAACCAATAGAGGAAAGACAATCTTCTTAACAAATACTGTTGGAGAAAGTGAACATCCATAGTAAAAAAAGAAAAATGAACCTCAACTTCACATCTTATAGAAAGTTAACTCAAAGTGGATTATAAACTGAAGTGTAAAATGTAAAACTATAAATCTTCTAGAAAAAAACAGGAGAAAAATCTTTGAGAACTAAGACTAGCAGAATTCTTAGAGTTAACACCAAAGGCATGATAATAAAGGAAACATGGATAAATTGAACATTAAATGTTTTACTTTGTGAAATACGCTGTTGAGAGGAAGAAAGACAAGCTATATACTGGGAGAAAATATTTTCAAATCGCATATGTGACAAGGGACTAGTATCTAGAATATATAAAGAGCTCTCAAACTTAATTGCAAAAAAGCAATCCAGGCTGGTTGTAATTGATCACGCCTGTAACTCCAGTGCTTTAGGAGTCTTGAGACAGGAGGATTGCTTGAGCCCAGGAGTTCAAGACCAGCCTGAGAAACATAGTGAAACCTCATCTCTATTAAATTTTTATTTTAAGTATCTGGGAGTGGTGGCATGCATATGTAGTGCTGGCTACTCAGAAGGCTGAGGTGGAAGGATTGCTTGGGCCCAGGAGACTGAGGCTTCAGTGAGCTATAATCACACCATGGCAGTCCAGCCTGGGTGACAGAGTGAGACCTTGTGTCAAATAAATAAAATTTTAAAAAAGCAATCCAATTAGAAAATGGGCAAAAGATATGAAGAGACATTTCAACACACAGGATATACAGGTGGCATAAAATAACATGAAAAGATGGTATCATTTACCATTAGGGAAATAAAAATTAAACCTACAATGAACTATCAGTACACACTTACCAGAATGGCTAAAATAAAAAATAATGACAACACCAAATGTTGGCAAGGATGTGGAGAGATTTGATCATTCATACATTGCTGGCAGGAATGTAAAATGCTGCAGCAACTTTGGAAAACAGTTTAGCAGTTTCTTTAAAAAGTAAACATGTTAAACCCTATGGCCTGGGAATTGCAGTCTTGGGTATTTCTCCTAGAGAAATGAAATCTTACGCTCACAGAAAAACCTGTACATGAAAGTTCATAGCAGCTTTGTAATAGTTAAAATCTGGAAACAACCTAGGTGTCCTTCAACATGTAGACTGTGGTACAAACATACCATGGAATGCTACTCAACAATTAAAAAAAAAAAAACAAAACACTCTTGATACATGAAATAACCTGGAAGAATCTCCAGAAAATTATTCTGACTGAAAAAAGCCATCCCCAAAAGGTTACCTACTGTATTTGTTCAGTTATATAATGTGAGAAATAGGCTCACACATCCAAACCCAAAGAATGGACTCAGAGGCACAGAGAACAGTGAAAGTGAGACTTTTAATAGTGGTCTTGCAAGATTGGATGTCTGGTAGGCAGGCATACTCGGGGCAGCTTCAGCATGTAATTTATCTCCTAGCCTGCAAGTTCCTCCCCTAGTTCCTCATTGATAGAGTACTATGGGGTTATAATCTGCCCTGTCACCTAAGTTTCATTATCCACCTTATAAGGTTATGCCCTTGTCCCCTTCCTTGCTTAAGTTTCGGTTTCACAGTAATGAAACTTTCTTCCCTTTGATGGGCTGACCCCTCCTCTACATTCTGTTCACTTATGACTTTCTAGGAGTGTGAGCCATACAGTTTGTTAAATCCGCAGGCTGGCTGCCAGTGTGTAGATTTATCATGACTTGAAAATGGACCATTTAAAGTTTTTTCTCACATATAAAATTGATATGACAAAAATAATAGTAATGGAAAACTCATTAGTGCTAGGTAAGAATTAAGGAGGAAGCAGGGCTGGGAGAAAAGTTATGGCTATAAAAGGACAACAGAAGAGATCCTTGTGGTAATAGAAACATTCTGTATCTTTGTAGGAGATTGGTCAGGGTGGTGGGAAAAGTTATAAAAATTATAGGAAAAATGTAAACCTTCTTGGAAGGCCAGGAGTTGTTGCAAAAGCTTCGAAATAAAATTTGGCTGAAGGCAGCTGAATTCTCTCAGGGCAGACAACAAGGAAGTGAAAGAGAATTGATCTAGATAAGTTAGTTTCCTTAGGCCTTGGAACCTGGCCTTTAATCATCCGCATGTAGGACTGCTGTCTGGGGGGTGGGGGCGGGCAGGGTGGCGACCATGTTAATTACCCCAAGTTCTGTTGACTCAAAGCCTTTGTCATTAAATCTGTACTAAATAAATGCCTGCAGCGCAGGCTTGTCAGGGCTGCTGTGACTCTTTATGGCACCCTCCTCGGTGTCTATGAGCAGCCTGGTCCCCTAGTTGCAGGCCCAGGCAAAAAACATGTGTCTGCATACATTTTTTCATCTGTCGCTCAGCCAGAGTCTGCGTCTGCGGGTCAGACCTGGCAGTTGGTGCCCTGTGTGAGGAACGCTGCAACAGAGCACGATGGAACCCTCAAAGATGAAGAGATGGCGCAGTCAGAAAGTCACTAAGTCATTGGTGCCCTCTCAGGATTTCCAAGTTTGAGGGAATAGTTCAGGCCAGGGTTTCATCATGGGACAATAGTTATCAGTTCAACAGCAACAGTATATAAAAGTATTGAAATAGCTGCTTAAAGATAGTGGAGCTTTAGTTTCACAGACTCAATTAAGGGACCTAATGCAAGCTGTTGTTTCCCGTAACCCATGGTTCCCAAAAGAAGGTATGCTAGACATAGAGCTCTGGGAACAAGAGGGGAGGAATTTTAAACAACATCATGCACAAGGTCAGTGGGTCCCAGTAACATCTCTAACATTATGGGCTTTAGTTAGGGCTGCTTTGGTCCTAAAAAGAGCCTAAAAAGGGAAGGGAGGAGGAACCATCACCTACCTTACCACCTCCTCTTTCTCTCTCAGCCCCAGCATTAATGGGCAGAAATACCAAAGAGGAAAGAGTTTTTTCCTGAGCCCCCTCCTCCAATAAATTGGAAAAAAGACAAGGGATGTGCTACAGCTATGGGATCCTGTCTTAAGCAAGCATCATTAGAAGGGGAGCTCTTAGCCTGCCCAGTAATGCAAGATTGACAAGGCAATCAGGTGTATGAACCCATTTCTTTTGATGCTTATAAAGAGATAAGGAAAAAGCATTAGAAAAAATGGAGCCACTAGTCCATTTACGAAAGGGTTAATTGAGGTCACTCTGCAGACCTCTTTCTAATCATGGCCACTGTTATTCCTCCCCTACCCCTAACGTGGCTCTCTCAAAATCCTATTTGGGTAGAACAGTAGCCTCTAAAGGGAGAGAAATTACAAAGAGCTCATGAATTAGTTGAGGAGCAATTAAAAGCCAGCCATACAGAACCATCAAACAGCCCTTGGAAATCGCCCATTTTCATTCTCAAAAGATCTAGTAAATGGAGACTTTTTGCAGGACTTACAGGCTATCATGCTAATTTGCAACCTATGGAGCCCCTTCAACAGGGCCTCCCTTCCCCTGCAGCGATTCCTCAAGATTAGCCTATAGTCATTATTGACTTAAAAGACTGCTTTTATACTATTCCCCTTGCAGAACAGGACAGAGACAAATTTGTGTTTACAATACCAGCTATTGATAATGAAAGGCCAGGTTGCTGATTTCACTGGAAAATACTTCCTCAAAGAATGCTGAACAGTTCTACCATGTGTCAGTGTCATGTGAATCAGCCTTTGCTCCCCAGTAGAAAAGAATTTCCTAGTTGCAAGATTATTCATTTATGGATGATATTTTACTAGCAGCCCCAACTAAGCCAGTACTTTTAAGTTTATATGCCTCTGTCGTAAAGAATACACAGTTAAGAGGTTTAATCATATCACCTGAAAAAGTGCAAATGTCCTCTCCTTGGAAATATCTTGGATACATACTAACTTCCCAGTCAGTAAGACCTCAAAAGGTTAAATTAACTACTAGCAACTTACACACCTTGAATTATTATCAAAAATTACTAGGCGATATTAATTGACTTCACCCCACCTTGGGCATAACTACTGATAAGTTACAAAACCTGTTTTCTATCCTAAAGGGCAACATAGCCCTAGACTCTCTCAAGTATTTAACTCCTGCAGCAAAAAGGAAAATTAAGGAAATAGAGCAAGCTATTTCTCAGAGGCAGCTAGATCACATAGACCCAAAATATTCAGTTCAATTGTTTTTCCTATAAACATTCCCAACAGTATTAATAGGACAGATGGCCCCAGGGCTGTGCTTCCTAGAATGGATTTTTGCTCACATACCAGGACTAAAACTCTATCTCCATATATCCAGCTAGTTAGCAAAGTCATGTATTCTAGCTGCAGATGATACTATCAGTTGCTAGGTTATGACCCTGATGTCATCAGCATTCCTTTGAGTAAAAAGCAGTTTGAAGCAGTATTGCCCCTATCTCTAGATCTTCAAATAGCACTCTCTGATTACACAGGTCATATACAGCATGCCCTTCCTGCTGACAAACTAATTCAGTTCTTATCTCATACTCCTGTAGTTGTGCCTACAAAAGTAGTTCACTCCCCCATACCCAATGCTTTAATGCTTTTTACTGACAGCTCTGGTAAAAATGGAAAAGCGGCAGTTCGGTGGAAACCACATAATTCCCTCACTTGTTCTGGATTTACTAGCACTCAGCTAAGGTTGGAGCCTTAATATGGGCTCTGGAAACTTTTTCTGCTCAGCCCATCAATACCATTAGTGACTCTGCTTACTCTGTTTATTTACTGCAGAAACTTGAAACAGCCCTCATTAAGTCCACTCTTAAGTCCACCCTGTGTGCACTTTTTCTTCAACTTCAGCAATTGCTAGGTCAACGTACACATCCTATTTTTATCACACATATTCAAGCCCACAGCTCACTGCCTGGACCCTTGGCTTATGGCAATGAACAAGCAGACCTGTAAATTACGATGTCACTGCTTGACCAAGACACCCAATCGCATCAATTTTTCCACCAGAATTGGAGAAACTTAACTAAACAATTTAAACTTACCCAAAGACTAGTTAAACAAAGTATCCTGCAATGCCCAAATTGCCAATTCACAGGCACAAACCCTCCTTCAACAGGTGTTAACCCTAGAGGACTAGAACCTAATCAGTTATGGCAAACAGTTATTACTCACATCCCTGAATTTGAAAAACTAAGATAGGTACATGTATCTGTGGATACCATTTCTCAATTAGCATGCATGCTTTTCCTGGAGGGTCCCCCCAATATGTTATTAAACATCTTCTCTTAACTTTTGCATTTATGGGGCAGCCCACAAAAATTAAAACTGATAATGGGCCGGTTTATGCCAGCACACAATTTCAACAATTTTGTCACACGTGGAATATCCAACCTTCCACAGGCATCCTGTATAAACCCCAAGGACAGGCCATAGTAGAATATGTCCATTCCACCTATAAAAATATGCTTAGAAAACAAAAAAGGGGGAATATGAGTCAGAACCCTGCAACACTACTAGCACAAGCCTTATTTACCCTTAATTTCTTAAATTTAAATGATAAATTTCAATTAGCTATAGAAAAGCACTTTGCTAAAACCTCTCAAGACATAAAACCTGCATGCAGTTTTTTTTTGTTTGTTTGTTTGTTTTTTTGTTTTTTTTTTTAAATTTATTTATTATTATTAAACTTCAAGTTGTAGGGTACATGTGCACAACGTGCAGGTTTGCTACATATGTATACTTGTGCCATGTTGGTGTGCTGCACCCATCAACTCGTCATTTACATCAGGTATAACTCCCAATGCAATCCCTCCCCCCTCCCCCCTCCCCATGATAGGCCCCGGTGTGTGATGTTCCCCTTCCCGAGTCCAAGTGATCTCATTGTTCAGTTCCCACCTACGAGTGAGAACATGCAGTGTTTGGTTTTCTGTTCTTGTGATAGTTTGCTAAGAATGATGGTTTCCAGCTGCATCCATGTCCCTACAAAGGACACAAACTCATCCTTTTTTATGGCTGCATAGTATTCCATGGTGTATATGTGCCACATTTTCTTAATCCAATCTGTCACTGATGGACATTTGGGTTGATTCCAAGTCTTTGCTATTGTGAATAGTGCTGCAATAAACATACGTGTGCATGTGTCCTTATAGCAGCATAATTTATAATCCTTTGGGTATATACCCAGTAATGGGATGGCTGGGTCATATGGTACATCTAGTTCTAGATCCTTGAGGAATCGCCATACTGTTTTCCATAATGGTTGAACTAGTTTACAATCCCACCAACAGTGTAAAAGTGTTCCTATTTCTCCACATCCTCTCCAGCACCTGTTGTTTCCTGACTTTTTAATGATCGCCATTCTAACTGGTGTGAGATGGTATCTCATTGTGGTTTTGATTTGCATTTCTCTGATGGCCAGTGATGATGAGCATTTTTTCATGTGTCTGTTGGCTGTATGAATGTCTTCTTTTGAGAAATGTCTGTTCATATCCTTTGCCCACTTTTGGATGGGGTTGTTTGTTTTTTTCTTGTAAATTTGTTTGAGTTCTTTGTAGGTTCTGGATATTAGCACTTTGTCAGATGAGTAGATTGCAAAAATTTTCTCCCATTCTGTAGGTTGCCTGCTCACTCTGATGGTAGTTTCTTTTGCTGTGCAGAAGCTCTTTAGTTTGATGAGATCCCATTTGTCAATTTTGGCTTTTGCTGCCGTTGCTTTTGGTGTTTTAGACATGAAGTCTTTGCCCATGCCTATGTCCTGAATGGTACTACCTAGGTTTTCCTCTAGGATTTTTATGGTATTAGGTCTAACATTTAAGTCTCTAATCCATCTTGAATTAATTTTCGTATAAGGAGTAAGGAAAGGATCCAGTTTCAGCTTTCTACTTATGGCTAGCCAGTTTTCCCAGCACCATTTATTAAATAGGGAATCGTTTCCCCATTTCTTGTTTCTCTCAGGTTTGTCAAAGATCAGATGGCTGTAGATGTGTGGTATTATTTCTGAGGACTCTGTTCTGTTCCATTGGTCTATATCTCTGTTTTGGTACCAGTACCATGCTGTTTTGGTTACTGTAGCCTTGTAGTATAGTTTGAAGTCAGGTAGCGTGATGCCTCCAGCTTTGTTCTTTTGACTTAGGATTGTCTTGGAGATGCGGGCTCTTTTTTGGTTCCATATGAACTTTAAAGCAGTTTTTTCCAATTCTGTGAAGAAGCTCATTGGTAGCTTGATGGGGATGGCATTGAATCTATAAATTACCTTGGGCAGTATGGCCATTTTCACGATATTGATTCTTCCTATCCATGAGCATGGTATGTTCTTCCATTTGTTTGTGTCCTCTTTGATTTCACTGAGCAGTGGTTTGTAGTTCTCCTTGAAGAGGTCCTTTACATCCCTTGTAAGTTGGATTCCTAGGTATTTTATTCTCTTTGAAGCAATTGTGAATGGAAGTTCATTCCTGATTTGGCTCTCTGTTTGACTGTCACTGGTGTATAAGAATGCTTGTGATTTTTGCACATTAATTTTGTATCCTGAGACTTTGCTGAAGTTGCTGATCAGCTTAAGGAGATTTTGGGCTGAGACAATGGGGTTTTCTAAATATACAATCATGTCGTCTGCAAACAGGGACAATTTGACTTCTTCTTTTCCTAACTGAATCCCCTTGATTTCTTTCTCTTGCCTGATTGCCCTAGCCAGAACTTCCAACACTATGTTGAATAGGAGTGGTGAGAGAGGGCATCCCTGTCTTGTGCCAGTTTTCAAAGGGAATTTTTCCAGTTTTTGCCCATTCAGTATGATATTGGCTGTGGGTTTGTCATAAATAGCTCTTATGATTTTGAGGTACGTTCCATCAATACCGAATTTATTGAGCGTTTTTAGCATGAAGGGCTGTTGAATTTTGTCAAAAGCCTTTTCTGCATCTATTGAGATAATGATGTGGTTCTTGTCTTTGGTTCTGTTTATATGCTGGATTATGTTTATTGATTTGCGAATGTTGAACCAGCCTTGCATCCCAGGGATGAAGCCCACTTGATCATGGTGGATAAGCTTTTTGATGTGCTGCTGAATCCGGTTTGCCAGTATTTTATTGAGGATTTTTGCATCGATGTTCATCAGGGATATTGGTCTAAAATTCTCTTTTTTTGTTGTGTCTCTGCCAGGCTTCGGTATCAGGATGATGTTGGCCTCATAAAATGAGTTAGGGAGGATTCCCTCTTTTTCTATTGATTGGAATAGTTTCAGAAGGAATGGTACCAGCTCCTCCTTGTACCTCTGGTAGAATTCAGCTGTGAATCCATCTGGTCCTGGACTTTTTTTGGTTGGTAGGCTATTAATTATTGCCTCAATTTCAGAGCCTACTATTGGTCTATTCAGGGATTCAACTTCTTCCTGGTTTAGTCTTGGAAGAGTGTAAGTGTCCAGGAAATTATCCATTTCTTCTAGATTTTCCAGTTTATTTGCGTAGAGGTGTTTATAGTATTCTCTGATGGTAGTTTGTATTTCTGTGGGGTCGGTGGTGATATCCCCTTTATCATTTTTAATTGCGTCGATTTGATTCTTCTCTCTTTTCTTCTTTATTAGTCTTGCTAGTGGTCTGTCAATTTTGTTGATCTTTTCAAAAAACCAACTCCTGGATTCATTGATTTTTTGGAGGGTTTTTTGTGTCTCTATCTCCTTCAGTTCTGCTCTGATCTTAGTTATTTCTTGCCTTCTGCTAGCTTTCGAATGTGTTTGCTCTTGCTTCTCTAGTTCTTTTAATTGCGATGTTAGAGTGTCAATTTTAGATCTTTCCTGCTTTCTCTTGTGGGCATTTAGTGCTATAAATTTCCCTCTACACACTGCTTTAAATGTGTCCCAGAGATTCTGGTATGTTGTGTCTTTGTTCTCATTGGTTTCAAAGAACATCTTTATTTCTGCCTTCATTTCGTTATGTACCCAGTAGTCATTCAGGAACAGGTTGTTCAGTTTCCATGTAGTTGAGCGGTTTTGATTGAGTTTCTTAGTCCTGAGTTCTAATTTGATTGCACTGTGGTCTGAGAGACAGTTTGTTATAATTTCTGTTCTTGTACATTTGCTGAGGAGTGCTTTACTTCCAATTACGTGGTCAATTTTGGAGTAAGTACGATGTGGTACTGAGAAGAATGTATATTCTGTTGATTTGGGGTGGAGAGTTCTATAGATGTCTATTAGGTCTGCTTGCTGCAGAGATGAGTTCAATTCCTGGATATCCTTGTTAACTTTCTGTCTCGTTGATCTGTCTAATGTTGACAGTGGAGTGTTGAAGTCTCCCATTATTATTGTATGGGAGTCTAAGTCTCTTTGTAAGTCTCTAAGGACTTGCTTTATGAATCTGGGTGCTCCTGTATTGGGTGCATATATATTTAGGATAGTTAGCTCTTCCTGTTGAATTGATCCCTTTACCATTATGTAATGGCCTTCTTTGTCTCTTTTGATCTTTGATGGTTTAAAGTCTGTTTTATCAGAGACTAGTATTGCAACCCCTGCTTTTTTGTGTTCTCCATTTGCTTGGTAAATCTTCCTCCATCCCTTTATTTTGAGCCTATGTATGTCTCTGCGTGTGAGATGGGTCTCCTGAATACAGCAGACTGATGGATCTTGACTCTTTATCCAGTTTGCCAGTCTGTGTCTTTTAATTGGAGCATTTAGTCCATTTACATTTAAGGTTAAGATTGTTATGTGTGAACTTGATCCTGCCATTATGATATTAACTGGTTATTTTGCTCGTTAGTTGATGCAGTTTCTTCCTAGCCTAAATGGTCTTTACATTTTGGCATGTTTTTGCAATGGCTGGTACCGGTTGTTCCTTTCCATGTTTAGTGCTTCCTTCAGGGTCTCTTGTAAGGCAGGCCTAGTGGTGACAAAATCTCTAAGCATTTGCTTATCTGTAAAGGATTTTATTTCTCCTTCACTTATGAAACTTAGTTTGGCTGGATATAAAATTCTGGGTTTAAAATTCTTTTCTTTAAGGATGTTGAATATTGGCCCCCACTCTCTTCTGGCTTGAAGAGTTTCTGCCGAGAGATCTGCTGTTAGTCTGATGGGCTTCCCTTTGTGGGTAACCCGACCTTTCTCTCTGGCTGCCCTTAAGATTTTTTCCTTCATTTCAACTTTGGTGAATCTGGCAATTATGTGTCTTGGAGTTGCTCTTCTCGAGGAGTATCTTTGTGGCGTTCTCTGTATTTCCTGGATTTGAATGTTGGCCTGCCCTACTAGGTTGGGGAAGTTCTCCTGGATGATATCCTGAAGAGTGTTTTCCAACTTGGTTCCATTTTCCCCCTCACTTTCAGGCACCCCAATCAGACGTAGATTTGGTCTTTTTACATAATCCCATACTTCTTGCAGGCTTTGTTCATTTCTCTTTCTTCTTTTTTCTTTTGGTTTCTCTTCTCGCTTCATTTCATTCATTTGATCCTCCATCGCTGACATTCTTTCTTCCAGTTGATCGAGACGGTTACTGAAGCTTGTGCATTTGTCACGTATTTCTCGTGCCATGGTTTTCGTCTCTTTCATTTCGTTTGTGAGCTTCTCTGCATTAATTACTCTAGCCATCAATTCTTCCACTTTTTTTTCAAGATTTTTAGTTTCTTTGCGCTGGGTACGTAATTCCTCCTTTAGCTCTGAGAAATTTGATGGACTGAAGCCTTCTTCTCTCATCTCGTCGAAGTCATTCTCTGTCCAGCTTTGATCCGTTGCTGGCGATGAGCTGCGCTCCTTTGCCGGGGGAGATGCGCTCTTATTTTTTGAATTTCCAGCTTTTCTGCCCTGCTTTTTCCCCATCTTTGTGGTTTTATCTGCCTCTGGTCTTTGATGATGGTGATGTACTGATGGGGTTTTGGTGTAGGTGTCCTTCCTGTTTGATAGCTTTCCTTCTAACAGTCAGGATCCTCAGCTGTAGGTTGTAGCTGTAGGAGATTGCTTGAGGTCCACTCCAGACCCTGTTTGCCTGGGTATCAGCAGCAGAGGCTGCAGAAGATAGAATATTTCTGAACAGCGAGTGTACCTGTCTGATTCTTGTTTTGGAATCTTCCTCTCAGGGGTGTACTCCACCCTGTGAGGTGTGGTGTGTCAGACTGCCCCTAGTGGGGGATGTCTCCCAGTTAGGCTACTCAGGGGTCAGGGACCCACTTGAGCAGGGAGTCTGTCCCTTCTCAGATCTCAACCTCCGTGTTGGGAGATCCACTGCTCTCTTCAAAGCTGTCAGACAGAGTCGTTTGCATCTGCAGAGCTGCTGCGTTTGTTATTATTTACTGTGCCCTGTCCCCAGAGGTGGAGTCTACAGAGACAGGCAGGTTTCCTTGAGCTGCTATGAGCTCCACCCAGTTCGAGCTTCCCAGCAGCTTTGTTTACCTACTTAAGCCTCAGCAATGGCGGGCGCCCCTCCCCCAGCCTCGCTGCTGCCTTGCCGGTAGATCACAGACTGCTGTGCTAGCAATGAGGGAGGCTCCGTGGGTGTGGGACACTCCCGGCCAGGTGTGGGATATGATCTCCTGGTGTGCCTGTCTGCTTAAAGCGCAGTATTGGGGTGGGAGTTACCCGATTTTCCAGGTGTTGTGTGTCTCAGTTCCCCTGGCTAGGAAAAGGGATTCCCTTCCCCCTTGCGCTTTCCAGGTGAGGCAATGCCTCGCCCTGCTTCAGCTCTCGCTGGTCGGGCTGCAGCAGCTGACCAGCACCGATCGTCTGGCACTCCCCAGTGAGATGAACCCAGTACCTCAGTTGAAAATGCAGAAATCGCCGGTCTTCTGTGTCGCTCGCGCTGGGAGTTGGAGACTGGAGCTGTTCCTATTCGGCCATCTTGCTCCGCCCCAAAACCTGCATGCAGTTTTATGGAAATACATAAATAGTAATGTATGGTGTGGTCTAAATGAATTGCTAACATGGGGAAGAGGATATGCTTGTGTTCACACCCCCTCAAGTCCTCTTTGGATTCTAGCGTGATGCATCAAACCTTACCATAGCATGGCTAGGACCCAACCTGGTACCAGAAATAAAGAAAATGACCCTACAGTACCCACAACCCTGAAAAATGCGGATTCTTCAGATGACACAGGCCTCCTCAGATGACACAGGCTGACAGAGGCCCCAGACATAATGCTGAAGAAGACAAGTCAGAAGACTGAGCAAATGCTGCCCCAGACACAGACACTATTCACTCCAGATAATTTGTTCCTTGCTAGGCTTTATTAGCCTTTTTTAATTCTCTCACTCTGCCTGCAACCAGTACCTGCTATACTCTATTGGGTCCATCTTCTAAATCCACCTTTCTTCCACCCTGTTACCTGGGCAGACACCCACTTCCCAGCCTCTAGTAATGTAACTGCTTGGCTGGAAGGGGTTAACATACCCCCAGTGGGGTTCCTTAGTAACGACACTCATTGAACTGAGGTGCCAAGTAACACTACATGTCATTCCTTCATTGGAAAAGAGTGTTACTGGTTATACTCATGTTTGTCTTATTTACTAATTCTAGGATGCAAAGCCAGAGTACAAGCAGTGACCACTATGCCTGACAAGCTTGTTGCTGCACACATCTGTACTCTTCATTCAACAAAACCTGATGCAAAAAAACAGAAAAAGGGGGAGATGTAGGAGATCAGTCAGGGTGGTGGAAAAAGTTATAAAAATTATAGGAGAACCACAAACCTTCTTGGAAGGCCAGGAGGTTTTGCAAAAGCTTCAAAAGAAAATTTGGCTGAAGGCAGCTGAATTCTCTCAGGGTAGAAAACAAGAAAGTATAAGATAATTGATCTAGATAAATTAGTTTACTTAGGTCTTGGAACCTGGTCTTTAATCATCTACGGGCAGGACTGCTCTCTGGTGGGGAGGGGGGTGGCAACCATGTTAATTACCCACAAATTATATTGATTCAAAGCCTTTGTCATTAAATCTGTACTAAATAAATGCCTGCAGCGCAGGCTTGTTGGGGCTATGGCTGCTGTGACTCTTTACGGCGCCCTCCTTGGTGTCTCTGAGCAGCCTGGTCCCCTAACCACAGGCCCAATCAAAAATCCTGTGTCTACGTACATTTTTTCATCTGTTGCTTGGCCAGGGTCTGTGGGTCAAACCCAGCATATCTTGACTATAGCACTATCAATGTCCTGGCTAGGATGCAGCACTATAGTTTTGTAAGGTGTCACCACTGGAAAAGTGATACATGGAATCTCTAATTCTTTTTTTGAAACATTTATTGTAATATAACTCACACACCATACAATTCACTCATTTAAAGTGTACACTTCCATGATTTTTAATATGTTCACAGATATGTACAGCTATCACCACAATCAATTTTGGAATCTTTTTTATCACCACAAAATGAAACCTTGTACACTTTAGCTATCATTCTCCTATCCTCATGTAACCCTCCACAACTGTAAGCAACCACTAATCTCTTTTCTATGTAGATTTCCCTCTTCTGGATGCTTAAGATGAATGGAATCATTTAATATGTGGTATTTGTGACTGAGTTATTTCACTTACCATGTTTTGAAGGTTCATCCATGTTGTAGTATGCATCAAGCATTTTATTCCTTTTTATGGCTGAATAATACTCCATTATGTATGAACATACCACATTTTATTTACCTATTCATCAGGTAATGAACATTTGAGTTGTTTCCACCTACTGGCTATTATGAATAATGCTGTGATAAACATTCACAGATGAATTTTTGAGTGAACATGTGTTCACTTCTCTTGAGTATATATCTAGGAATGGAATTGCTGGGTCATATGGTAACTCTATGTTTAATCATTTGAGGAACTGCCAAATGGCATTCCACAATGGCTGCATCCTTTTATATTGCCACCAGCAGTGTTTTAGGTTTACTATTTCTCCACATTCTTGTGAATTCCAGTTATTACCTGATTTTAAAATTCTAGCTATCCTTGTAGTTGTGAAGTGGTGTTTCTTCATGGTTTTGATTTGCATTTACCTGATTATGAATGATATTGAACATATTTTCATGTGCTTATTGGCTGTTTATATATCTTCCATGCAGAAACATCTATTCAGATCATTTGCCCATTTGTAAATTGGGCTGTCTTTTTATTATTGAGTTGTAAGAGTTCTTTATATTCTGGATACAAGTCTTTTAACACATATATAATTTGTAAATATTTTCTCCATTGGCTTTTCTTTATCAACGGTATCCTTTGAAGCAAAGAAGTTTTTTTTTTCTTTGTTTTTCATTTTGTTTTGTTTTTGAGACAGGGTCTCACTCTGTCACCCAGGCTGGAGTGCAGTGGCACCATCATAGTTCACTCCAGCCTTGACCTCCCCAGGCTCAGGTGATCCTCCCACCTCAGCTTCCTGAGTAGGTGGGACTACAGGTGTGCACCACCATGCCTGGCTAATTTTTGTATTTTTTGTAGAGACAGGATTTCACCATGTTGCCCAGGCTGGTCTCAAATTCTGGGCTCAAGCAATCTGCCTGTGTTGGCCTCCCAAAGTTGTAGGACTACAGGCATGAGCCACTGTGTCTGGTTAGCACAGAAGTTTTACGTCTTGATGAAGCGCAATTTATTTCTTCTTCTGTTGCTTGTGCTTTTGGTGTCCTATCTAAAACTTATTTCCCAAATTCAATGTCATGAAGATGTACCTCTGTGTTTTCTCCAAAGAGTTTTGTAGTTTTCACCTTTTACATTGAGGTCCTTGACCCATTTTGAGATAATTTTTTTTTGAGATGGCATCTTGCTCTGTTGCCAGGCTGGAGGGCAGTGGCACGATCTCGGCTCACTGCAACCTCCGACTCCCTGGTTCAAGCGATTCTCCTGCCTCAGCCTCCTGAGTAGCTGGGATTACAGGTAGGTACCACCATGCCCAGCTAATTTTTGTATTTTTAGTAGAGACGGGGTTTCACCATGCTGGCCAGGATGGTCTCAATCTCCTGACCTTGCGGTCCATCTGCCTTGGCCTCCCAAAGTGCTGGGGTGAGATAATTTTTGTATATGGAGTGAGTTCAAGTTCCAGCTTCATTCATTTGTATGTGGCTGTCCAGTTTTCCCAGCACCATTTGTTGAAAAGACTATTCTTTCCCATTGGACAATCTTGGCACTCTTGCTAAAAATGAGTTGACCATGGATGTATGGATTTATATCTGGACTCTCAGTTGTATTACATTGGTGTGTTTGTCTGTCCTTGTGCCAGTACAACACTGTTTTGATTGCCATTGCTTTGTAGTAAGTTTTAAAACTGGTGAGTCCTCCTACTTGATCTTTTACAAGATTGTCTTGACTATTCTGGGTCCCCTTCAGTTCCATATGAATTTTAGAACTCATTTGTCAGTATCTACGAAGAAGTTATTCTGATAGGGATTTGAATAGGGATGACATTGAATTTGTAGATCAAGGTGGAGAATATTGTCATATAATGATGTTTAATCCTCTGACACATGAACATGGGGTGTTTTTCCAGTTATTAAGATCTTTAATTTCTTTCAACAAGATTTTGTAGTTTTTCAGAGTATAAATTTAGCACTTCTTTTCTTAAATTCATTTTGATGTTATTATAAATGGAATTGTTTTATTAATTTCACTTCTGGATTATTCATTGTGACTATATAGAAATACATTTGATTTTCATATATTATTTTGCTTGTTTGTTTTTTTGACACATTGTCTTGCACTGTTGCCCAGGCTAGAGTGCAGTGGCATGATCTTGGCTCACTGCAACCTCTGCCTCCAGGGTTCAAGCAATTCTCCTGCCTCAGCCACCCAAGTAGCTGGGGTTACAGGCACGTGCCACCAGGCCTGAGTAACTTTTGTATTTTTAGTAGAGATGGGGTTTCGCCATGTTGGCCAGGCTGGTCTTGAACTCTTGACCTCAGGTGATCCGCCTGCCTTGGCTTCCCACAGTGCTAGTATTACAGGTGTGAGCCACTATGCCAGACCAATTTTCATATATTAGTCTTGCATCCTGCGGCCTTGTGAAGCTTGCTTTTGGGTTTTTTTTTTTTCTTCTTCTTGGTTAATTTCCTGGGATTTTCTGTATACAATATTATGTCACGTATGAATAGTTTTACTTTTTCCTTTTCAATATGGATGCCTTTTATATCTTTTTGTTTGTTTTGCCCAGGCTGGAGTGCAATGGCATGATCTCAGCTCACTGCAACTTCCACACTTCCCAGGTTCAAGTGATTCTTCTGCCTCAGCCTCCCAAGGAGCTGGGATTACAGGCGCCCACCATGATGCCCAGCTAAATTTTTTTTGTATTTTTAGTAGAGATGGGGTTTTACCATGTTGGTCAGGCTAGTCTCAAACTCCTGACCTCAGATGAGCTGTCACCTCGACCTCCCAAAATGCTGGGATTACAGGCATGAGCCACCACGCCTGGCTGGCTGCCTTTCATATCTTTTTATTGCCTAATTGCCCTGGCTAGAACCTCCAATTCATTGTTGAATGGAAGCCTCAAAGAGGACATCCTTGCCTTGTTCCTGATCCTAGGGGGAAAGCATTTACTCTTTAAATACGATGGTAGCTGTGGGTTTTTCATAGATGTCCTTTATCAGGTTGAGGAAGTTTCCTTCTCTTAGTTTCTTGACTATTTTTAATCACAGAATGATGTTGGAGTTTGTCAAATACTTTATCTGAGTCTATTAAGATGATCATGCAATTTTAATTTGTTATTGATAGCATAGAATGTATTACATTAATAGATTTTTGGATGCTAAACCAGCCTTGCATTCCTGGGAGAAGTCTCACTTGATCATGGTGTATTATGCTTTGTATATATTGCTGGATTTGGTTTTGTAGTATTTTGCTGAGGATTTTCATGTCTATATTTAGAAGAGATACTCATCTATAATTTTCTTATTTTGTGGTATCCTTTTCTAGTTTTGTCATTAGTGTAATATCGACCTTATTTTATACATAAATTCATAAATTGCATATATTTATGGTGTACAGTATGATGTTTTGAAATATATTGACTTCATTAAAATGAGGTTAACATTACTAATCCCAAAACTAGAAAAGGATGTCACAAGAAAAGAAAATTGGGAAATACTCCTGCTCTTCTGCTTTTTGGAAGAGCTAGTGAAGAATTAGTATTAATTTTTTGTTACATGTTTGGTAGAATTCATTGGTGAAGAATTAATTGCACTTGGGCCTCAGCTTTTCTTCGTGGGTAAGTTTTTGATTACTGATAGAATCTCTACTTGTGATAGCTCTATGAAAGTTTCTATTTCTTCTTGAGTCAGTTTCGGTAGCTTGTGTCTTTCTAGGAATTTGTCCATCTTGTCTAAGTTATCTAATTTGTTGGTGTACAGTTGTTCATTGTGTATTTTATAATCCTTTTTTATTTCTGCAAGGTTGGGAGAAATGAACCCTCTTTCATGTTTGATCTATTAATTTCAGTCTTCTATTCTTCTTGGCCAATCTAGGATAAAGTTTTGTTTATTTGTTGATCTTTTTAAAGAACCAGCTTTTGGTGTCACTGATTTTCTCTATTACTTTCCTATTCTTTATTTTATTAATGTTTGCTCTGTTCTCTACTATTTCCTTCCTTCTGTTTGCTTTAGGTTTTGTTTGCTGTTTTCCCCCTTCCCCCGCAGGGTTAAGGGTAGAATGTCAGGTTATTGATTGGAGATCTTCTGTCTTTTGTTTAGGTATTTATTTATTTATTGAGACAGGGTCTCACTCTGTCGCCCAGGCTGGAGTGCAGTGGCACAGTCTTGGCTCAATACAACCTCAACCTCTTGGACTCATGTGACCCTCCCTTCCCAGCCTCCTGAGTAGCTGGGACTACAGGCATGCACCATCATGCCTGGCTAATTTGTATTTTTTTGGTAGAGACAGGGTTTCACCATGTTGCCCAAACTGGTTTCAAACTCCTGAGCTCAAGCATCCACCTACCCTGACCTCCCAAAGTGCTGGGATTACAGGTGTAAGCCACCGCACCCAGCGTCGAGATTTTTTTTTTTTTTTTTGAGATGGAGTTTCACTCGTTGCCCACGCCGGAGTGCGATGGTGCAATCTTGACTCACTGCAACCTCTGCCTCCCGGGCTCAAGTGATTCTCCTGCCTCAGCCTCCTGAGTAGCTAGGATTACAGGCACATGCCACCACGCCCGGCTATTTTTGTATTTTTAGTAGAGACAGGGTTTCTCTGTGTTGGTCATTGGTCAGGCTGGTCTCGAACTCCGGACCTCAGGTGATCCACCCACCTCGGCCTCCCAAAGTGCTGGGATGACAGGAGTGAGCCATTGTGCCTGGCCATGAGCTCTTTTGTCTTTAAAAAAAGATTTTTTAAATTGACAAAGATTGCATATATTTATGGAATACAATATGACATTTGAAATATATGTATGTTGTAGAATGGCTAAATGAAGCTAATTAATATGGGTATTACTTCACATACTTTTGTCATTCTTAATATAGGCATTTATAGTTATAAACTTTCCTCTAAGTGCTGCTTTAGCTGCATCCCATCAATTTTGGTATGTTGTGTCTTTATTTTCATTCATCTCAGAATATTTTTTATTCTTTTGCTTTCTTCTTCGAACCATTGGTTATTTAGAAGTATGTTATTTAATTTCCACATATTTTGTGAGTTTCCTAAACTCTTTCCTGTTACTGATTTCTAAGTTCATTCCATTTTGGTCAAATAATCTATTCTGTATGGTTTTTATTTTTTTTAATTTATTATTTTATGCCCTAGCATGTGATGTATCCTGGAGAATGTTCCATGTGCATTTGAGAACAATGTATATTGTGTTTTTGGGTGGAGTGTTCTATAGATGTCTCTTGGTTTTAGTTTATTTTGTTGTTTTCTATTTCCTAGTTGATCTGCTATCTATTTTGAGAGTGAATTATTAAAGTCTTCAACTATGATTGTTGAATTATCTATTTCTCCCTTAATTTCTGTCATTCCTTGTGTCATGCATTTTAGTGCTCTGTTATTAAGTGCAAATTAGTGTATCTTCCTAATGAGTTAATTGTTTTATTATTACAAAATGACTCAACTAGGTATAGTGGTTCATGCTTATAATTCCAACATTTTGGGAGGCTAAGGTGGGTGGATTGTTTGAGCTCAGGAATTTGAAACCAGCCTGGGCAACATGGCAAAACCCCATAACTACCAAAAAATATTCAATTATTAGCTGGGCATGGTGGCATTTGCCTGTAGTCCCAGTGACTCCAGAGACTGAGGTGGGAGGATTGCTTGAGCCCAGGAGGCAGCAATTGCAGTGAGCCAACATTGTGCCACTGCACTGCAGCAGAGTGACAGACCCTGTTACAAAATAAAACAAAATAAAAATTCTCATTTCTAGTAATGTTTTTTGTTTTAAAGTCTATTTTATCTCACATTAGTATAGTCACTCCGGCTTTCTTGTTACTGTTCTCATGATATTATCTTTTTCCATTCTTTTACTTTCAATCTATTTATGTCTTTGAATCTAAGTGAGTTTCCTCTAGACAGTCTATACTTTGGATCATTTTGTTTGTGAAAGAAGCTTTGTTAGATACAGGATTATTGTTGGATATAGGAGTCCTGACTCACAGTTGTTGTTGTTTTTTTTCCTCTGAGCACTTTGAATACATTATCCCACGTTTTCTTACCTCTATGCTTTCTGAGAAGCCAACTGTTAATCTTATTGGGGTTCCCTTGTAAATAAAGTCATTTTTATGTTGCCACTTTTATGATTTTTGTCCTTGTCTTCAACTTTTAGCATTTTTACTCTGATGTATCTGTTGTGGCTCTTTTCATATTTAACCTACTTGGAATGCATTGAGCTTCTTATATATGTAGATTTTTGCTTTTCAATAAACTTGAGAAGGTTTCAGTCATTATTTCTTTGAATAGTTTTCTGTTCCTTTTTCTCCTCTTTAGTACTCCCATTATGTTTGCATCGGTGTAAATGATGGTGTCCCACATTTCTCTGGGCTTTCTATTTTTCTTCTTTTTTCTCTTTGTTCTTTGGCTTACATAATCTCTATCAATCTACAAGTTTGCTTATTCTTTCTTCTGGCAATTCAAATCTACCATTAACCCTTTCTGAGTTTTTAAAAATTATATTTATGATAACTTCTAACTCCAAAATTTCCATTTGATTCTTTTCTATAATTTTTTCTTTATTGATATTCTTTATTCGATGCAACATTGTCATACCTTTCTTTACTTCTCAGTCATGTTTTCCTTTAGTTCTGTGAATCTGTGGATAATGGCTAATTTGAAGCTATTTTTTAAAAATTATAAATCTATTCTCACAGGCAGTTCCTGTTGTCTGCTTTTTTTCCTAGTGTATGGTTCATGCTTTCTGTTTCTTTGCATGCCTTGTAATTTTTTGTTGCAATCTGGACATAATAGGTAATATATTGTAGCAACTTTGTGTATAGGTACTCCCCTCCCTCCAGGACTTATTGTTATTTGCTCATTTATTTGTTTAGTGACTGGCTGGGTTATTTTAATGAAATCTATTCCTGCATCCTCCCTCCAGTGTAAAGCCTCTATGTTGCTCCTCCGGCAGATGCAGCATCCTACAGTCACCATGGGGTAACATTGGTTTTGGTAGGGTTCTCTTCCTCTTCTTCCTTGACCACTCCCAGGTATTAAAGTCCACTAATTCTTGCTGATTGCTCTATTGTTTTCAACAGTTCTCTGGGTTATAAATAGCTCTACAATATAATCCAATCAAATTCTGGCTCTTTTGAAGGAATAGTTTCTGAGGTCAGTGTTTGATATTTGTTCTGACCCCTAGAGGGCTCCTCTAAGCTGTTTTATTTCATGGTTTTCCTGAAAACTAGGCAGCCTTCAGTTTGTTCAGCATTCCAATTCCCAGTTGGACTGTCCTTCCAGTTGAGTTTTGTCACAATCTCCAATGTTCTTGAGAGCACCCTTAGGGTTGAATGTCTCCACTACCTGTTGCAGATGAAGTCAACTCCTTTGTGAAAGGATTGAGTTACCTGTTTTGCAGCTTTCTTCTCACATCAGGCAAAATCTCTAAGCCAAAGCTCTGGAGTTGCAAGTGGGAACAATGGCAAACTCTCTTAGTAAGCTCTAGAAGTTGAGTGCTTGTTAGAGGATTGAAAGCAGCAGACTGAGGTCCTCTTGTCTTTCTTCTCCTGGTAAGGCATGGAACCATCACATTTCCAGACTGAGCAAGGGTGCTAAGGGGCCCAGTATTCTCAATGTGATGAGTTCAAGGTAGAGCATCTGTCCCAATGGAAGAGGAGAGCCACTGCCTCTCAACTGCACTAGCCCAGTGCTTAGCTTCAGCAATAGGTAGCTGAGGACAGGATGAGAAACAGTGATGTCTTGCTCTTTACAGGAAGAGGGCCCTCCAAGTGGAAGCTGAGGAAGGGGGATAAGGTGGAGAGGGAGCCTGTGTTCTTGATTATAGCAGTCTGGAGTGAAGTCTGTCTTGCTGAGCTGGGAAGCGGGTGGGAGCAAGTGGTCTTGGTTTATATACCACAGATGCTTTCCTTTCTTACAGAATTTTCAGATTTTCTTTGATACATATTTCTTCATTTGCTGTTGGCCCTTAGGACTATTTCCATAGGCTTTAAGTGATTTTTAAAAATGTTTTTTATCAGTTTCACATGAGAGCAGGCCAGTGGAGCTCCTCATACTGTCAAGCCAGAAGTACTATTCTTTCTTTCTTTTTGGAGACACAGTCATGCTCTGTCGCCCAGGCTGGACTGCAGTGGCACGATCTCGGCTCGCTGCAACCTCCACCTCCTGGGTTCCAGCGTTTCTCCTGTCTCAGCCTCCCGAGTAGCTGGGATTACAGGCGGGTGCCACCATGCCCAGCTAATTTTTTGTATTTTTAGTAGAGATAGGGTTTCATCATGTTGGCCAGGCTGGTCTCCAACTCCTGGCCTCAAGTGATCTGCCCACCTCAGCCTCCAAAGTGCTGGGATTACAGGCGTGAACCACCATGCCCAGCCAGAAGTACTATTATTTCTTATAACTGCATATGAATCTAAAATTATCACAAAAAGAAACTTCTTTTAAGAAAAAGAAAAGAATCAGAACATAAATATACAGCATGGCAAAACTACATCTAAAACAAGTATTATAGGTCTCATGGTGGAAAATTGGACCCACAAGAAAAGTTGTTAATTATCTCTGATATTCTGAACCATTGGTATCTGCAAGATGATTACTAGGTATGTGCAATGAAGGCTATTGATGTTATCCTGTATATCTGCACTCTCTGTAAAAATGTTGTCAAATGACGTAATAAAAAGTTAAAAAGGAAATTAATGAATTCGTATTTAATAAATTTTAAAAATGGAGAAGGTAAGACTTTCTTACAGAAAAATGCCAATTGAAATCATTGAGAAAACAGTAGTATTGGACAATTACCACTTGGAACCATCATAGTAAAAACTGATACAGGCAAAAATCATCAGAAAATGATATATTGAAGGGAAAAGTTTCATGAGGAAGATGATGTTTGCATGGCCTGAAAGTATATCCTCACAGATTGTTTACTAGTTGTAAGGGGAAAAATAGCAACTACATAGTAGTCATACTAGATGACACCTTGACCAGCTGGCTATAATTAATATCCTCAATGAGGGACAGATAGCCATCATGTGCCTCTACATGTAATAATCAAAAACACTTATAATGTCACTGATAGTATTTTGTCTGGTCTAACCTACATCTAATCATGAGGAAACATCTGACAAACCAAAATTAAGGAACATATGATAAAATAAGTGACCTTGGTTCTTCAAAAACATCAGTATAATAAAGACAATGGCTGAAAAACGATTCTAAATTAAAGAATAAAGGGAATAACATCTGAATGCATTATGTGATCCTGGACTGGATATTGAATTTGCACAATTGACAAAATGTGATAAAGACTGTAGATTTTTTAAAAAGTATTTTATCGTGGCCAGGCACGGTGGCTGTAATCCCAGCATTTTGGGAGTCTGAGGTGGGCGGATCATGAGGTCGGGAGTTCAAGACCAGCCTGGCCAATATAGTGAAACCCCATCTCTACTAAAAATACAACAGATTAGGTGGGAGTGGTGGTGGGTGCCTGTAATCCCAGCTACTCGGGGGGCTGAGGCAGGAAAACCGCTTGAACCTGGGAGGCAGAGGTTGCAGTGAACCGAGATCACGCCACTACACTCTAGCCTGGGTGACAGTGCAAGACTCCATCTCAAAAAAAAAAAAAAAAAAAGTATTTTATCAACGTTAACTTCCAGATTTTGATTAATAGTACTATTAATGTCAAAGAAAATCCTGGTTCTTAGGAAATATATACTGAAATTTTAAGGGATAAGGAGGCACGATACATGAAATCTACTTGCCAATGATTCCGAAAAAATAATACGTAAACATATGTCTCAGACAGAGAATATGGTAAAACAAATATTATTCTTTCAATTTTTCTATAGGTGTGAAATCATACCGAGATGTCTTGCTTCTGCTTACGATTTTTCACTCTCCTTTAGCTTGTAGGAAGTAACAAATGTTAGTTATACCTGTCTTAAATTCCTCCTCAGTTGCTCTTAAATAAATCAATTTTGACAATGATTTTAACATGTAGATTATTGTAAAAGAGGTTAGACGATATAACCTTCTAATAAGATTGTTACAGTTATACCTTCCTACTGCACTACAGACAATTCGCTTAATGAATACAATCTGGTTCTAATATTTTTGGTTGTCTATGGTGTTTTCAAACCTCTTGTTAACCACCACAAGTTGAACCATCAGTAGTTTTGTTCAGTGGCCTGACATGGAATAATACTAATAATATGATCCAAATACACTGAACTGAACTGTGATCCTCCAAATCTTTCTAGAAAGAAAATAGGATATGTAGCAAATTACTCACAATGTTTAGTAATAACACCAAAAACTACTGTCATCAGTTTACTCATAAGGCAAGTGCATTTTGCTTGAAAGGGAGAATGTCCATATTCTAAGCCAATTATGATAGCTTGCTCTAAATGAGTCAAGCAGCTAGTTCTTATGAACCAATGACAGAAATGAGCCACCCTCTTTTGTCCTGTGTTCCAACAGCCTGCTTTTTCTTATGGGTTAGTCCTTTATACTTTTTCAGAATCAAATGCTCTTTATTTTGCTACCATAACTCCCAGGCAATGACTATGACACCAGGTTGCTAAGAGCCATTTTCTTTCCTGGAGAATATTTTAAAATGCCTACAAATCTATTTCCTACTTCATCAGAAATTGTTAGAGTATTCCAGTTCCACACCTTTTTTTTTTTTTTTTTTGAAGCGGAGTCTCGCTCTGTCAGTCAGGCTGGAGTGCAGCGGCACGATCTCGGCTCACTGCAAGCTTCGCCTCCTGGGTTCATGCCATTCTCCCGCCTCAGCCTCTTTCTACAGGCCTCAGCCTCACTACAGGCCTCAGCCTCTCACTACAGGCACCTGCCACCACGCCCAGCTAATTCTTTGTTTTTGTATTTTTAGTAGAGGTGGGGTTTCACCACGTTAGCCAGGAAGGTCTCAATCTCCTGACCTCGTGATCCGCCCGCGTTGGCCTCCCTAAGTGTTGAGATTACAGGCGTGAGCCACTGCACCCAGCCAGTTCCACATCTTAAAACCAGAGCATGTAATCCAAACCAAATATGGTTCTTAATAATAGAATTGCATTGGAAGTATCTGTGCTTTACTAAACCTTAAAATTTTGTGCTGTGTATACATGAACTCTTCAGCCCATGTTGAATGTTCCTTAAATAAATTAAAGGCTCATGGTAGTCAGGATGAAAATATCAATGCTGATACTTTCCCTTTTTTGAAATTTATGAGTATCAGATAATGTTTCTAAACAGGGGTTCCAAACTGATGCATTTAATTTGCCTCTGGTGGCACACCCTTGGCCAAGAACACAATCTCTAGAGTCTTAAATGCTGTTAGCAGCCAATGTTCAGACAGATGGTTCTATAAATTACCATTAAATACAAATAGTAAGATAGTCAATGGAGATCTGATGAAAAATTTTAGTTTTGAAAACAAAACTAGACTTCTTTGATACATAATGACAATGAGTTGAAGGAAGAATATCAACATAATGTCACTGATATAGATCTAGAAACCTATTATGATGTCATTTGGGAAAAAGTCTAAAAATACTAAATTTAGGGGGGTTGTCAACCCAATGATGGGCCCTCTTCAAGATCTTAACTTATAAGGCAAAATAATGGATTCACAGCTCAGGTAAAACAACAACAAAAAAAATTTCCTCAATCACCAAAGAACATTTCCCCATAGTTTAAAGTCTCCACTTTGAACCTTGAACCAGTCAGCAAACAACCCCGCTTCTTCCAATTCTAAACAGCTCCTCACTTCCCAAGATTGGCTTAAAATCACCCAACCCAATTCCTTCTTAACTTTCTAAGATTGGGAAATTCCTAAATTTTGCCTATGGCTTTTTTTCTCTTTTGCTACACCAAGCTAAATAAACCTGGCTTTTGGGGACTACAAGCATGTCTCTAATCTTCTCTTTGTGGGCTTCAAAGGATTTTCTTTCTTTTTTTTTTTTTTGAGATGGAGTCTTGCTCTGTCACTCAAACTGGAGTGCAGTGGCACGGTCTCAGCTCACTGCAACTTCTGCCTCCCAGGTTCACGCCATTCTCCTGCCTCAGCCTCCCGAGAAGCTGGGACTACAGGCGCCTGCCACCACGCCTGGCTAATTTTTTGTATTTTTAATAGAGACGGGGTTGAACCGTGTTAGCCAGGATGGTCTCGATCTCCTGACCTCGTGATCAGCCCGCCCTCGGCCTCCCAAAGTGCTGGCAATACAGGCGTGAGCCACTGCGCCCGGCCCAGGATTTTCTTTTTGTTTTCTTTTTTTGAGACAGGGTCTCGCTCTGTTACCCAGGTTGCAGTGCAGTGGTGAGATTAAGGTTCACTGAAGCCTTGACCTCTTGGGCTCAAGCGATCCTCCCACTCCAGCCTCCTGAGCAGCTGGGACCACAGGCATGTACCACCACACCTGGCTAATTTAAAATTTTTTTGCAGAGACACGGTCTCATTATGTTACCTAGGCTGGTCTTAAACCACTGGGCTCAAGCAATCCTGCTGCCTCCCAAAGTGTTGGGATTATAAGTGTGAACCACTATCCCCAGCCTGGATTTTCTTGTAAACACATAGTCCAGCTGCCCAGAAAAAAAATAAATTACTATTCCTATTTAAGTAGGTTTCCTCTTTCAGGGATGCTTTTCTTGATGGCTTGACATGTGATATGGTTTGGACTTGTGTCCTCACCCAAATCTCATGTGGAATTGTAATCCCCAATGTTGGGGGAGGGGCCTGGTGGGAGGTGATTGGATCATGAGGGTGGATTTCCCCCTTGCTATTCTCTGATAGTGAGTGAGTTCTCTATGAGATCTGGTTGTTTAAAAGTGTGTAGCACCTCCCTGCTTTGCTTTCTTCCTCCTCTGGCCATGTGAAAAGGTTCCTCCTTCCTCTTCACCTTCTGCCACAATTTTAAGTTTCCCAAGACCTCCCCAGTCATGCTTCCTGTATAGCCTGTGGAACTGTGAGCCAATTAAACCTCTTTCTTTTATAAATTTCCCAGTTTCAGGTAGTTCTTTATAGCAGTGGAAGAACAAATACAACATGGTTCTAATTATCCTATATATTTCTTGAATTTTTGAAAAATATGCTTTGAGAAATGTTAGGTAAACATTTTCAGTGGAGATAAAACACTAATGTTATCTTGATAGTGTACATACCACAATTTAAACATTACATTCCCCAATTATTAGACATTTAGATATTTTCCAGTTTTTTGCTGTTATAAACAAACCTGTGATGTATCAGGATAATCCCTGCAACTACAGTTACTGAGTTGTATGGTATGCTATGAGAAGTTTTTGGATCTAACCACATACTGCTTATTTGTATTCCAAGAATTTTACCCATTAACTCCTGCCTAAACCGATTAAATATTAGAGGAAACTCTCACTAGCCCACTAGGAAGATCTTTTAAATAAAAGTTTTGCCTACACATTAACGTGTTAAAAATATTTAATTTACATACAGCTTTTGAAGAACTCCCCATGCAGATCTGTCATTCTCAATTGGCCTCCATGAGTCTCAAGCTTACTAGGTAGAAAGTAACTAAAGTCATAAAGCACTTGGTGGAAATGCAGGAAATGTCAAATAGTAAACAATAATTACTACAGGCTTAGGCAATCAGATGGTAGTTTTGCATACAAACAAAAACAGGAATCTAAGATGCTAAATAATTTGTTCTTTTTTTTTTTTTTTTTTTTGAGACTGTGTCTTGCTCTGTCACCCAGACTGCAGTACAGTGACATGAATTCGGCTCCCTGCAGCCTGGATCTCAATCTCCCAGCCTCAAGCGATCCTCCTACCTAAACCTCATGAGTAGCTCGAGCACCACTACGCCTAGCTAATTTTTGTATTTTTTGTAGAGACGAGGTTCCCCCATGTTGCTCAGACTGGTCTCGAACTCTTGGGTTTAAGTAAACTGCCCGCCTCGGCCTCCCAGAATGTGAGGACCCGCCTGGCCTAAAATAATGTTATCACTTAATTCTTTTCATAAACTTTATTGACAAAGATTGGTGTGTTTTTTTAAAAAGCCTTTTTAAATTTTTGGTAAAGTATTACCTGAGAAAAGATTAAAAGCATAGTTGAATATAAAAGATCTATTTTATAGGCTTGTTTATGAGTGTGAACACACAAAAGGTTAAATGGTCAACCTTACAGCAGTCGATAAAATAGATCTCTCACATTCTCTGAGTATATCTGAGAATATTGAAAAAGTGCATTTCAAAATCACTGGCTAGGGTTTAGTGACAGCTAGGTTCCCTTTCCTATGGGCCCTGGACTTCCCATCCCTATTTTCTTCCTCAGGTGTATTAATACTGGCAGGGCCTGGGAGACTGACCCTAGGGAAGAGGTGTGTAATGTAAGGACACTTCAGATTCTTTCCTGACCTTAGAATTCAGCTAAACCTCCACATAGCCCCTCTGCTCAAAAATGAGTAAATACATAAATTTAAAAATGAAAAAAAGAGAAATCCGTTCCCACCACCCACCTTCAGGGCTAAAACAGAAAAATCAATGAGCTGCGCTTCACAACCATACCAAAACCAAACAAATACCAACTCAAACCCTCCCTCACATCCTCCCACATCTTCCCAGCGCTTCGCTATCTCACAGGACCCAACTGACCCCTGGCTTCGCCCCATTGCAGCTGGCGTCTCCTAGGCGCAACGCATGCGCCTAACCTCGGGGTTCTTTTCCTCTCCTTTCCACCCCGGCGAGGAGCTGTCTCCGGGGCGACCCGAACTACAATTCCCAGCATCCTGCGCGGCGCGGGGAAGGCAGCCCGAGAATGAGAGAAAGCGGTTCCGAGGGGATAGCGGGCCAGTAAGGGCCGCTCCTCTTTTGAAGCGGTTTTGCGTCTCTTTCCGCCGGTGGCGTCGGCGCTCACGCAGGGGCGGGTCCCGGTAGCGCGAGGCGGTGCAGGGCGGGAAGCGGAGTCGTGGCGGCTGCGGCGGCGGCAGGGACAGCAGGAGCAGTGGTGCTGTCAGCACAGCCGTCGGAGACATGGGAGACCCGGGGTCGGAGGTGAGTAGTCGAGTGAGGGCCCTGGCGTTCTCAGAGGCGAACCGCGAAGGGTTTGTGTTTTCTGCGGTCTGAGGCCTGGTGCTCCATCGCAGCCTCTGGGCGATACCTCTTCAGTGTCTTGGGCCGAGCCCAGCTCTGAGGCCTGGTGCGTGTCTGAGCGAGGAACCCGCAGCAACAATGGCCGCCCGTCCCCCCGCACGGGGCCCGGCGTTCGTTGTGGCCCCTGCTGGGCCAGTGGGAGCGACGTGTTAAGGCAGGATTGCCCTTCGGTGTTGAGCTTGCGTTCCTTCTTCTGGAGTAGATAAGGGGAATTCCAGAGTCCTCCTTCTGGAGTAGATAAGGGGAATTCTGAGAGGCTGGTACTGCGTTTTCAGCGTTGGGTCCCTGCAGCTCCGCACATGCTGTGGCAAGAGCCGACTGCTCGAGTTCTGTTCCTGGTCGGGTTTGCGTGAAATTGTGCTCAGTTCGTTTTCCTCAAGAGCTCTTTGTTTTTAATTGTTCCTTTCGGAAACGCTCTCTTCCTACAAGAATGTGGCTGAACAGATAAGTATGTTTTGGCTTGTTTTTATAGATAATAGAATCTGCCCCTCCAGCTGGCCCTGAGGCATCTGAGTCAACAACGGATGAAAATGAAGACGACATTCAGTTTGTCAGTGTAAGTAGCAACTGATGATTGCGTTTTTCCCAGAGTAAAAGACTATGGTGGGCCCTTATATAATTTTACCTCACCTAGTCATTTAATGTTTTATGAGTGTCTAATACATACTAGACACTGTGGAGCATGGCACAGGATTGGGATCTTTACCAAAAGAGCTGTCTGAGCCACCCCCGTTGCCATCACAAAGAGCATGGCCTAAAGAACGTGCTGTACACTTAATCTCACCCCCTGCCTTTCATTTAGACTTAAGATAAAACGCTGGTCTCTAAGAAGCTGTTTTGAAATGGAGCAAGAGTAACTTCTAAAGGCGACACGGAGGAAGGAGCAGCTAATGATGAGCAAGGTCGTAGAAAACAGGAAGGGTTGCGAGAGCCCAGAATCTTAGCGTTATGGTGCTTCTAACATGAAGGCAAATAGCTTGAAGATTTCGCTAACCTCTGAGATCATCATGTTACAGCATAGTACAGTTGATGCTCATAATGAAGAATCCTGCATCACTGGGAACATACTCTATTTTTCTGAGTTTCTTCCGTTTGGGACAGTAGTTTTCAAGCCTTAGTAAGTATAGACAGGCAGATTCCTGGGCCCCGCTGCAGACCTACCGAATCAGAATTTCAAGGTGGGGCCTAGGAATTCTCATTTTCAGACAAGTGCAGGGACATGTGGATGGATTTCTGAGCACACTTTGTACAGCATTGGTTTCCAAAGCAGAAGGGGGTGTTTTTATGATGTATTTTGGGATGATTTTCATCCATAGTTATTGGAGTTTTAGAAAGGCTTTGTGTAAAGTGGTATCTCAGCTAGCTAGACAGAAAATAGTTGTGTCCCAAACTCCTCTTTTGGAATGCCGTAGTTAGTTGCAGTTTGGTATTCAAGCTGTAGAATATTTTGTTGAGTGTCTGATGTGCATTTGTGGTGGATGCTGGGAAACCCTGTAAAACTGGTTATTAAACAGTTTGTTCCCCAGCATTAGGGCCGTTTTGGTAATTCATTTTTGTATCGTATTTTAATAGATTTGTTTAGGAGTCCTTCACAAGATTGTTTTATTGAATTTCTTTCCCTTTACCAGTGTATATTGTGCTCTCTCCTTTTCATTTTGAATTTCTACGTATTTGGAGTAGAGGATGGGGTTGAATTGTATTCTGCCCTTTCCTTCACCATGGGCTGAAGTATGTTTAGTAACAGGATTCCATGGCTCTTGAGGACAGATATCTCAGGTTCTTCCTGAATCTTGGTATATTTGTGAACCGAGTGTTTTTCTCATGTGTTTAGTAGAAATAATACTAGGAATGACATACTTCTTTATGAACTATGGCCCTTGGAGAAACACAAGTAGAATCTCTTAATATTTGAAAAATGTTTTGTGTAATGAATTACAGTGTAGCTTGTGACTAGTTAATATAGGCTTGAGTTCAGCTTTGGTTTAAAGGAGTCTTTTAATTTAAATTTTATGTTATATGTAGAGGATCACTTACGTCTTTGCATCAAGAATAAAGAATGTACAATCATTGAATATCCAACATGATACAGCTTCTTACTCTTGTTCCCAAATAAAGGTTCAGAGGTTTCACAGCTCCACATGGAGAAGTGAATTTTATGTTTTAAGTGCAATTACAATACTAGAAGAAGCCTATTACAATTTTTCGCTTTACATTTAAGTGGCACCACTTAAATGACAATAATAGCTTAATTATATTTCAAAATATGTTCGGAGACAGAATATTTACTTTTCTCTGGAATCCAATCCTATATGTGACTCCTCCAGCCAGTAATGCTTATTCAGTAAAGATGAAAAAGTTTGAGTTCTTCAGATAAAAAGTGAGTATTGTGATGTCACTTCATTTTTAAGGTTTGGATTTCATAGCTCTTGCTAATCTGATTTTCCCACTTTTAGTCCACTTGGTGGCACAGCAGTTATTCTGTGATGTGTAGAATACAGAATCTGAAACTAAACCCAGCTGAAGGAAAGGAGTGATATAGATATGGAGGGGAGGTGCAAAAATGGGCCCTCTCATTTAAATTTTATTGAAATAAACATAAAAGTGCACAATTCATAAGTATACTTGTTGGATAAATTTTTGCAAAGCCAATACGTGTGTGTAAACAGCGCCTAAATCAAGAAACAGAATGCTGCCATAACAAAAACTTCTCATTTAGGTCTGTTGTTCTTATTTCTGTTTAGTAATATGATCCTTTATTCAACTGCTATTTTTATATCTTTCTTTGAAATTGCAGATTTTTTATGTGATTTACTTCTAAAAATCTAATAGCTGATGATGTGATAGTTCACAGTGCTATTCTAGATATAAAGGTATACAAACTGCTGAGGGAACCTATCGTAATCTTGCTAACAAAACAATAACAAGAGATTCAGGTTTCAGCCAAGATTATTGATATAGCATAGAATCATTGGAAATTTCAAAATAGTCAGTGAAATCAGGATATAATTTCCTAAATAGCTTCACTACCACATAGGTCAAGTATTAATACTTTAGCTACAGTAGACAGGAGTCAGGCAGAAAATAGGATTATTTGGCTGAGTGTCTTGGGGCTGTGATGTAAATAAAAATAGTGGTGAAGCTCATAATATGCAAAGCCGTGAGTTAAGTTCCTTAGAACTACAAAGATTAATTTGAAATACATCCTACCCTTAAAGATCAGTATTTTAGTATGAATGGCGAGATAGGAGGTGAGAAGTATGTAAATAGTCCTTAGAGGTAGTAGAAAGTTCTTTTACAGAAAGTACATAGGGCTGTTAAAAAAGGACATTAGACTTGCAGTTTATCATCGTAGTAGGTAGTGGTAGTAATAAGTAGTAGTTAGTATTTACATGTGTTTAAAAGGGCATTTTGAGTAGAAGAAACAAGGAAAAGCATCAGAATGGGAAAGCAGAGAGGATTATGTGTAGTTCTGAAAGATTTTTTGTTTTTTTAAAGTGGGAGGAGGCGGCATGGGCCAGGTAGTATAGATCTTGAATGCTGGATTAAATTTGAACTATAAAATAGGCACAATTGGAAACTGTTTGAAATGTTGCCTGTCAGGACTGCACGAGTAACCTGTGTCCCTGACTTCTCTATATGGGGGAAAAAATGATGAATTATTTAGGGTTTTAGATTTATGCTCAAATCCATATTCTTTGTTTTAGAGAAAACTTTGATTGTAGTCAACTACCTTTTTAGTAGACCATATTTTGGTATATTGACATCTCTTACCAATTAGTAGAAAATTGGTGCTTTGGCCTAGAGAATCAGTTTTCTGATAACAGGAATGAAATAAATTTTATTTTTATTTAATTTTTTATTTCTATTTCAGAGACAGGGTCTCTTGCCCAGGCTGGAGTGCAGTGGTATGATCCTAGCTTACTGCAGTCTCGAACTCGTGGGTTCAAGCAACCCTCTCGCCCCAGCCTCCTGAGTAGCTGGGACTACAGGTGCACTCCACCGTGCCCGCCTTAGAATCCTTTATTTTTTGTTAGTGGTGCAATAGTGCATGAGATGATGGCTTGCTAGTTGATGTGGATAGAACAAATGCTAATAAAAATACCTTGTAATTACAGAACCATATGCAGTTATAGTTTAAGATAGAAGTAGTAATTATAAATATTATAGCAAATTATTTTTTTCTTGATGTTTTTATTATAAATGTAACTTCTTTTGAGAAATTGGTAATTTATTTTTGGTCAGTGTTACAAAGTATTCAGAGATGGGGTAATAGAGGTAGTACATTTTCTCTTACTGAAGGAAGAAAAAATGTGTTATTTCAGAAGCTTAGGTTAATAAACATTGTTTTAAAAATAGTATTTATGTTTTGAACTAACTCACAATTGTAGTGACTATACAGCCAGTTGTGTTTAGAGAATCAAGTGTACCTCACTCAGTTTTCCCCTCTGTTAAATGGGATAATAGTGATAATTCAATATCTTACCTCGTAAAGTAATTTGGGGATCAAGTGAAAAGTACATGAAAAGCTTTGCACAAGGCATGGTACAGGGCTTAATAAATGTTACTGACTCTTAGTAAATAAATGGAATACTAAATGTTTTACTTCTGTAAGCCCATTATCATGGAAGTTTTTCCATATCCACTGTGAAAATTAGCTAGTGTACACTATTTGTGTATAAGTAATCTTTTCCTTTGGGGTACATGTCTGTCCTTATTTTTCCACTCAATCTCTTTGCCATTTTAGTGATTTTCAACATGATTCCCCTTCTCATTCTACTCTATCACTTAAAGCTCAGTAATTATTTGTTGAATGTATATTCTAAATGACTTCTGCTTTTTCTCAATTTTGGATTTTCTGTGATGCTTTTTCTTTTTTTTTTTTTTTTTTTAAGAGATAGGGTCTCACTCTTGCTCAGGCTGGAGTGCAGTGGCATAATCATAGCTCACTGCAGCCTTGAACTCCTAGGCTCAAGCAATTCTGCCACCTCAGCCTGCCAAATACGTGGGACTACAGGCACGCACTACTGTGCCCAGCTAATTTATTTTATTTTTGTAGAGATGAGGTCTCACTATTTTGTCCAGGATGTTGTCAAACTCCTGGACTCAAGTGATCCTCCCTCATCGGCCTCCCAAAGTGCCAGGATTATAGGCGTGATCTACCACACCTGTCTGGATTTTCTACCCGTATTTTCCTTTTTTTCTTTTCTCTTAGTGTGAATCATATAAAATTGTTGTTCTTCAGTAGTTGAAAAATGTTTGCATATTGGTTTAATGGTTCACTGCAAGTATATATTTCTGATAACCTTATCTGTCCTTACTCCTTCCCTTTAAACATTACTACAGATTTTTTTTTTCCGAGACAAGAGTCCCCCTCTGTCACCCAGGCTGGAGTGCACTGGCGTGATCTCAGCTCCCTGCAACTTCTGCATCCTGGACTAAAGAGATTCTTGTTCTTCAGCCTCCTGAGTAGCTGGGATTACAGATGTGCACCACTGTACCCAGCTAATTTTTGTATTTTTAATAGAGATAGGGTTTCGCCTTATTGGCCCAGTTGGTCTCGAACTCATGGCCTCATGTGATCCACCTTCCTTGACCTCCCAAAGTGCCAAGATGACAGGCATGAGCCATCCTGCCTGCAGCTACTTTTAAATTCTGTTTTTGATCATTTTCTTTTTTCTTTTTTCTTTCTTTTTTTTTTTTTTTTGAGATGGAGTTTCGCTCTTTTCACGCAGGCTGGAGTGCAATGGCACAGTCTTGGCTCACTGCAACCTCTGCCTCCCGGGTTCAAGTGATTCTCCTGCCTCAGTCTCCTGAGTAGCTGGAATTAGAGGCGCCCACCACCATGCTTGGCTAATTTTTTGTATTTTTAGTGAAGACAGGGTTTCACCATGTTGGCCAGGCTGGTCTCGAATTCCTGACCTCAGATGATTCGCCCGCCTTGGTCTCCCAAAGTGCTGGGATTACAGGCATAAGCCACCACGTCCATCCTGTTTTTCTTATTTTTTTCCAGCCCATTTTACTTTTTACCTTGCATCTTGTCATCTTTCATCTTCCTCTTTACTTTCTGTGCATGGGAACTCTGCCTCTGTGTATTTCTGGTTGCCGGTTGGGGGGCTTTTGTGTTTACTATTTCTGTGGGCCCATAATGAAGATTCCTAATGCATATTTCTTAAAGAGAGCAAAGTAAGATCATTATATCAATGGGAAAAGCTATTGTATTTTAATTTTTCTTCTTGGATCGAACATATGATTTTCAGTCTTCTTTTTTCTTTTTTTTGTGACAGAGTCTTGCTCTGTTGCCCAGGCTGGAGTGCAGTGGTACCATCTCAGCTCACTGCAGCCTCTGCCTTCAGGGTTCAAGTGATTCATCTGCCTCAGTCTCCTGGGTAGCTGGGACTACAGGTGCCTGCCACAACGCCCTATTCCTATTTTTAGTACAGTCAGGGTTTCACCATGTTGACCAGGCTGGTCTTGAACTCCTGACCTCAAGTCATCCACCTGCCTCTGGCTCCCAAGTAATCGGAATTACAGGTGTGAGCCACCGTGCATGGCCTACATTCTTCATACCAGGTGTAGATTTTAAAGTAGGTGATTCAGCTCTGCTGACCATATATTGGAGAGTATTGGTTCCTCTCTTTCTTTATTTTTTACTTCTGCCTTATAGTTTGAGCAAAAATCTCAATTCCTTTGTTATAGATCCCTGCCCAGTTTTGCCCTCTTGTTTTATATGGTATCTGAATTAGTACCCAAAAGATGGCAGTTTCTTGGTTGAGCAGAAGTCATAGCGTAGGGGAGAAAGAAGCTATCTTCGAGACTGGATGCCTATTCTAGGGAAGAAGATCATTACCTAGATCTCAGCTTCTGTCTCCAACAGTCAACTTTCTACATGCTACAAAATCCTTTCCTCAACCATTATTTCTTCTGTGTTCCTTTCTCTTGTTTCCAGCATACTGGATTTCTCAAAAGAATATGGTCTTTTCTGCTGCATTCTCTAGTGTTTTAGAGCCTGGCTTCTGTGCTCACTACTTTCTTGAAAGTTGCTCTCTCAAAGACCTTTAAAAATGTCTGGTTGCCACATTCAGTGGCATTTTATTGTTGCTGTGTTTCTGGCCACATTTAACACTGACGGCTTTTTATTGAGGCGATACGATAGTTCAGTTTAGTTCTAGAGTTTAATAGTCTTCTAGGGGAGCAACTCTCAAATCTTTATTTCCAGGTATGTTCGTAATTCCCAGATTAGAGGCCTGCATTTTCAGCTGTCTGCTAGATACACCCTGTGTACTACTGTTACTTCAGCCCATAGGAATGTCAGCTTTCTGTTTCTGCTTTCCAAAGTTATGCTAATGGTATTACACCTGAGCTTAAAACCTTAGAGATCACTGACTCCTTGTTTTGTTTTTAAATAATCTTTCAAATGTATTTTTATTTTATATATTTATTATTATTATTATTATTATTATTGAGACAATCTTGCTCTGTTGCCCAGGCTGGAGTGCAGATCTTGGCTTACTGCAACTTCTGCTTCCCAGGTTCAAGCGATTCTCCAGCCTCAGCCTCCTGAGTATCTGGGACTATAGGCACACACCACCGTGCCCGGCTAATTTGTATATTTTTAGTAGAGATGGGGTTTTACTGTATTGGTCAGGCTGGTCTCAAACTCCAGCCTGGCCAACATGGTAAAACCCCATCTGTACTAAAAATACACAAATTAGCTGGGCATGCTTCTAACCTCAGGTGACCCGCCACCTTGGCCACCCAAAGTGCTGGGATTACATATATGAGCCACCACACCTGGCCTAATAATCAGTCTCTTTTAGTTTTCCATTTTACTTGTATTCTCTTGTATGTCCACTACCGTACTCTTCTTGCCATCACCACCATTAGTTCTGCATTATCATGTGCCTGTACTGATTATCTTGCTTTGCCTGCTGTCCACACTCCTCTAAGTGATTGATCTTCTTGAAGCACAGTTCTCATGTTATTGTCTTATTGTTACTTTTTTATTTTCTTTTGCCTATTGAATAAAATCTAGGCTTTTAAGCCTGACATTCAAGGCCTGGTTGATGAAGAAATTAGATTGGATGGAAAGAAAGAATGCAGAATAATTCAGGTTTGATGCTTGACTCTGCAGTGGTGGGTGATGAAGCTGAGCTATAAGTCAAATTCATTTTTGAACTTGGATGTATTAACAGACTTTTGATACCAATTCTAGGTGTAAAGCACTGGATTATAATATTTGTATCTTTGTAGCACTCTTCTTATATTAATTTTCCTTTCCCAAGTAATTGACATGGCCTTAATACTCTACAGGTGTGTAGGTACTTCCTTTTAGGTCTTGTCATCATTTTATATTTACGTATTTTGAATATTTTCCTCTGCTGCTTTTGTTCTGGTTATTTTCTGCTATCCACAAAGCTCCCTCTTCAGTAATTCTTGCCAGTCCCAACCAAAAAAACTAGTAGGTTTAAATGCTAATTTGGTTTGAATAACTGTTAATGGCTTGTACATTTGCTTGATCGTTTATAGGAAGGACCATTACGACCTGTTCTTGAATACATTGATCTGGTCAGCAGTGATGATGAAGAGCCTAGCACCTCTCATACTGATGTAAGTACATTACATTTGATTTGTGTTTCTTCATTTGTATCTTTTAAGAGGTATTCTCTAAAGAGGGTTATCAAATCAGTGTTGGCTGTGTTTAGAAATAGCCAGTTCTATTAGAATGGGCTAAAATAGGTAGTCCAAGGAGTTCTTTGCCCAGATCTCCTACTTCCAGTTTTTTTCCTCTACTTTGAGTGACGATATGAAAAAATGGTAATAAGACTCTGGGAAATTCTAAGCCTTAGAGGTGGTATCTGATAAAAGGGAAATGGAATAAAAACTGCAAGCTTATTGATTCCTCTTTCCCTTCTCTTTTCCTATATTCTCCTCAGGTGCCCTATACAACAGGATTCTTTTGTTCCAGAACCACATGACCACAGAAAATTTGTTTTCTCTTAGAAAAAAGGATATGTAGAGATCCTTTTAGGAATGAAAAGTGAGGGAAGGGTTTATAGGAGATATATTACTTCAGTCATCATCCCTTTCACCTTGTCTGTGCCCCACATATTTAGAGTTACTTATCTTACCTGTCATGTACTGGTTGTAGGTTTGACCCTTGGACCAATACTTTCCTTGCTCTGAGAAGTGAACTAGTTGAGCCCTTTGTAACAGTCTTGCCTTTCATTTGTCCTTGCTTTAGCCCAAACTTCTGTTAATGGGCTGTTTTCTTCTTGGATTAGAAAACTCTTACTGTTCAGAGTGGCCACAAACTTCTTGCTCTGTGATATAGGGGATTGAGAGACTTGGACTTGGAATCAGAATACCTGGGTTTGAGTCCCAGCTTTACTCTTTACAAATTCTGTGACTTTGGATAAATTAAGTAACCTTTTAACCTCCGTTTTTCAATCAAATAAGAATAATACCTACCTCACAGGGTTGTTGTGAGGATGAAATGAGGTAACAAATTATAACTCCTTATACTACAAACCATAAAGTAGGACTATACGACTAGAAAGTTTTGTTATTCATGGAGAGTGAATGACAGAATTTTCAAAGGTGCTTAAAATGACTCTATTGGGGGAGTTTTAGATTTTTTTTTTCTTCTTAGTGGAACTTTCCTTAAGTTCTCTTTGCCATCGTTAGCTTCTTGCGTATCTTGAATAGAACTTAACATATCTTGAATGGAATATTTTTTTCTTTTATTCTTATGAGTGGTCTCAACACTTATTCTTATGCTAACACGGGACCAAACAGCAGCCAGGGTAGCACCACATGATCTGAGCTTGTTTTTACTCTCTACTTTTTCATAAACAGAGTCCCAGATTAATGCCAATAGTTGATATTGGGTCTTTGGGGTAGCAAAGTTTGTGGATTTGACTTCTCTGATTCCTTTTGCTGACCTTGAGTGGATTGTATCTTTCACTGTTAATTATAATAATTTAAAAATTGAGTTCTACTTACTGGACGTGAATCTCTGCACTTGAAAGTTAACATATTAAAAGCATTTTTTTCTCTTCCTTGGTTTTCTTGTTCATGTGGATAACCCAGAGAATGCCTGAATCTAAGGTGCCATCCTCTGAGAATCATCGCCCAGAAATGTGCTCTAGCTGCAGTGTTCCTCTTCCCATTGGAGATAGCAGCTCCTTCTCTGGGAGTTGTTCCAGCAGTCCAGAAAGGATAGTTTCTCAAACTTCCTCTGTTGAGAACCCATTGGAGAACCAGAAAAATGATCAAAATAATTCAGATACTAAGATCTCTGAGACAGAGACCCTTAAATCGTCACAGAATTTTCAGACTCTGCCTTCATCTCCACTTCTGGTCCCCCAAGAATCTTTGGCCTCTTCTGAGGTCAAAGAGAATTTATGTATAGATTCTTCTTCAGCTTCACAGCATGGACGGGATGCCATCCTCTATCTCCAGACACAAGTAGCTGAAATGTCCCGAGTGATACGTGATCTGCAGTCCAGGAGCTGTTTTAGATTTCATCATTCTAGGCCAAGTGAGAACTCCTCAGTTCCTTGGGACATCTCCACCTCTAAGGAGGAAAATTTATCCACAGTTGAAGAAGAAACTGATTACAAATCACCATCAGCTGATGACAAAGGGCAGCCATCTGACCCCAGCCAATCTAGTTTCACAGGTCTTTTGAAGAGAATGGAACAAAGAGGTGTTATAAAAAGGGTGACATTACAATCTGAAGCAGAGTCATGTGAAGGGAAACCTGATTGTGTGACTTCTAAAAAACGTTTGGTTCCTCCATTGCATCCTCTTCTGAGAATTGCCACCACTGAGGTTTTTAAAGACCCTGCTGATTGCCATCCTTCTTCCTTCATGGGACACAGGGTATATCCTGTGGCCAAGGACACCTCTCCTTTCCAACCAAACCCACCAGCTGAAGGTCCCATTGTAGAAGCATTAGAACACAGCAAAAGAGGAAATACAACATCCCCTCTAGATTCTACCTCAAAAGAAATGGAGGTCATGGGTTGTAGGTTTTACCATGCTGCCTCCATTGCAGCCCGAGCTGCTAGCTACATGGCCTATATGACTCAATATCAGCGTAAACTCTGGGAAGACATGGAAGATCTGGTTCATGACCCAGAGTTTGATCGTGGAAAAGCAAGATGTATAATATCTGATGGTATGGATGCAGGCCTTTGGCAACTTTGTACTACTAGGGACATAATGGATTCTGTAGTCAGAGTTATGGCCATGGCCATAGACTATAGAAGGCAGGCCTGGCTTCGACTTACATCTCTTACTAAGAAAACCCAGGAGAAGATCTCCCACTTGCCCTTTGATGGTACTTCCCTTTTTGGACAAGATGTGAAAGCTGTTGTTGCAGAAGAGAACAGTATAAAAGAAAATGACTCTAAAGATCACAAATACTATAATCAGCATCGATACTTTTATAGTCATGATCAGAAAGCACATTATCACAATAGAGGATACTCCAAAGGGGATTGGTACAAACCTCGAAACCACCCCTATAGATATAGAAAGAAGGGAGACTCTCCAGAACGCCATGGGTACAAGAATTAATAACCTGTTTTATGTTCAACAGAATAGTCATTCAAAATCCTAACTATTTTACTTGTTCCTCCTCGTACAAATAGGATCTACAGGTAGGAGATCATCTCAAAAACTGAATGCATGTCTGGAATGATCACAGCTGACATTTGAATTGTAGACTTTTGAAATGAAGTATAAAATAAACTCATGACTTACTGACCAAGTGAGCAGTGGAGACTTTCTTGAAAGGGTTGGACAAATGTTTATCCTTTATTTCTGGTCCAAAAATAAGTTTGGAGGAGGGCCACTCAGGAATCTGAATCCTCTTGTGATTAAAGAAAAATATAAAGATTTGTTCCTCAGGAAAATCTTATCTGTAAACTGAGGACTAGCAGATATTTTGAATCTAGAAATAACCTAATACTAGATCTCTGTTTACTAAGACCAGAGGTAAATCCTTCATTTTTAGGTTATCAGTGCTTCCTTGTTCAGGCTTCAGTTTGACAGATCTTCACAAAATGACACATCTGTTAAAATGTCTTTATGTCAAGATGGTTAACTCACCAAGAGTTCATACTACTGTCAAGCTCTGTGAGACTTCAAAATCAGCCATGAAGCTTTGTGTCAACTGGAATTCAAGTCAAATTTTGCCAAATCCAGTTTGCTTCCCCTTGGAATGGCTAGATGTCACAGGTCTTCTATGGACACCAACTGGAAAAAGACTTCTACCTGTAACATCTCTGTAGAAATTGCACAGTAACTATCTTCATCAAGACTTTGATGGCCACCATACCATCACTACTGATAAAGCTACATGTGAGAGAGTTCTTTGTTGTCATCAGTCCTAATAGTCTTTGACCTATCAAGCTCTCATATCAAGTTGTAAGACTGAGTCGTGGTAGTCTCTCACTGTAAGCTGGGCCTTTCACCAAGATGGCCTTCTTAAACAACCTACCTTCTAAACATTTAATTCTTTTGAGCTTGATAGTGCATCACACTCTAAATACAAAAAAGATACGCACATCAGTGCCCTGGAAATAAAGGATGTTACACGATCCAGGCATGAAAATCTGAACTCCTAAGAGCAAGAATTCCAAACATGCCTGACAATCTTGTCCCCTTACTGTAATAAAGAGGGATACCATCAGTCTAGATTTTATTGGGAATCCTTAAGATTTAAAGCATAGCTGTGGATTTAGTGAAGAGAACATGATATCCATTAAGGATTTGAAAGGCTGAAATCAAGACTTCAGTGATACATTCTTGGTTACTTGGTTACTTAATTTAGTCAGATTCTTAGTGTAAGAGACAGCTTATCTTTTTGCTCCCAGTTGGTCCCAGTAATAGTTTTTCACCGTACTGGAACTGGCAGCAGATACCTCAGTTATATGTCCCACAGTATCTTCTCTTTAGACTCAAGGTAGTGGATGTATGGTATATCAGCCCTTAGATCCATGTCTTCACAGCATGACATTGGGAATGGAGAATATGTCAAGTTTGAGGGGTCTGAATACATCACCTAGTATTATTTGCTTGGCAGCCAAAAACAGTTGTTTTTCTTTTAATTGACAGACTTAATTCTGTAACTTCTGTGTTTTTTCATCTGCTTGGTCGAGGCATTTTGGATATACTACTAATTGAATATGGCACTGTTTTATGGTGTATGTGGCTTCTTGCCATAGTTGTTGCACAGTGGTAATTGACATTTTCTCTGGTGTCACGATTTTTAATAGCTTATTGGAAGCTCCTTCCTCCCCCATCATAACTATATTCAGCACCCATTTTAAAATCTACTTTTCTTCCTTTCCTTATTTGTGTTACAGAGGTTGTTGGCGTAAATATTACTAGTTGGAAGAAATTATTTTGTCAGTTAATTTCCGGGTACTGTATTGGTCATGTTTGTCCTATTTGTAGATTAAACTTGAACTAGTCTTAATAAAGGGGGTATTGTTTTGCAGATTTAGCCCAGTCATATAAAGAGTTAATATTTACCTTATTTTTCTGTATTTTACACAAAATTTTATTTCCACTTCTGTGGAAAAGGTCCATGCCAGTGTTCTTTACAAACTGTCTTTCAAGCTAAACCCTAGAAGAATATTGATTACCTGAACAGAAACAAAGGCCTAAGAAATCATACATTTTTGTGGCTTATGTGTATTGCACCAATCTAGCAATCCCATGTGCTCTTGATACTGGCACTGTAGTTTTATCTTAGAGAACTTGCCACTGGAGAACTCAGTGATGAGAGACCTTGGAAATGTTTTATGTGACTGCACATAAGTGTTCCTAACTAGCTAAGGCTACTTCAGACTCTTTTCACTTTCCATTTCTCCCCTTTTCCTTCCCTGAATTAGATGCTATGTCATAAACTTGGTGGTTTTTGATATACCCTTATTTCAAACCTTAAACTAAACCAAAATAAGTTATGCCTGAAAATGTGTTTGTCTGAAACTATTTTGGCACTTCCCTTTAATATACTTCCCCTCCCCTTTGCCTTTTAAATTGTGGTTTTAAAAAAAGAAAAGAGGCACATAAAGCTTAGCACCTTAACCATTTTTTAAACGTGTGGTAGTGTTGACTATATTTGCATTGTTGCGCAGCTCCTGCATTCTTAAATATTTGTAAGATGATGTTGCTGTTCTCTTTTCCTCTTGTGATATTTATGTTGCCCAGTAATAAGTAAAAGTATCCTTTCTTAGTTACTCTAACTGATATGCTCAAGTGTCTCCAGATACTCTGTTTTCCTCAAAGTGTAAAGGTATAGGGAAATCATCAAATTGGTGACCAAGTAGTTCTGAAAGGATTTGACCATTTAATAGGGATGGGGACAGAATGCATATCAGGAAGAGTTTTTAGTTGTAGATTAGTTTCTTGAGTGCAAAAGAAATATCTTTAATCTGTTTATTTTTTATTATTTTAAAATGTCTGGCATACTTGAAAGATGATAATGTTATAAAACTTAAAGTGAGGATTTGGTCTAGGGAGATTACCCCAGTAGAATCAGAAACTCTTAGATAATAAATATTCGTATTATGCCTGCCATGTTCAGAGCCTGCAACAAAATTCTCTAGTAGGCCAACCTCTAATGTTTAAATACCTCTAGGTTTTCTAGGAGGCCTTGGAATAGTTGCAAGTTTAATGATCTGTTATTCTCAAAAAGGATGTATCTAATGATCTGTTTTCTTCAAAATGTTACTTCTTGATTAGATATACAATGTATACAGAGACAATATGGTTTCTTGTAGTTACTGTGTATAGAGAAGTACTGTTTCCATTTTTATATGAAGTGCCTTTTTAAATTCTACACTTTTCTTTAAAACTTAAACTTTGATGTCTTGCATATATTGTTGGTGGTATTTATGTGAATTTTGTACAGTGATTTAATCTTGTAGTTTATTACTCTATCATTTGTACAATTGCACTATCTAAATGTACTCCCTTCTGAATGTTAATTTGTTTATAGCACTGTTGATTCATTTCAGAAGGTTGTAGAGTATACCTCCCTCCCCCTTATTTAACTAACTAGACAGTAGTTCTTTTTTGTTATTAGTGAGTGGCCAATTTTGGGGGGCCTTAAGACAGCTTTGTTTTCTATAGATGCGCTCTAGGTTTTCTGATTGTCTCATATCTAACCTTGTTCTTAGCCATGGTAACACAACTTAATATTTGATAAGTGGGTGTGTTTACTTGGTTAGAATAAGCAAGGACATTTTTAAAAAGCAGTAAATTTGCTGACACTTTATCTTTTTTTAAAAAGGCTGAATGACAGCTTCCTTATCAGTATAATTACAGTTAAACTTTTATTTTATTTTTTTTTTAACTGTGTGGCAGCTTCTTTATCAGTATAATTCCATTTATTTACTTAACCCTCAAAATGACATTTTGAAGGGAGCATAAACTCTTTCAGGCTACTTGGACAGTATTTAGTATGCTTTATTAGTACTACAGTAATAATTTACTGAGTGATACCTAAGTGACCTGATTGATAATGTCCTTAAGGACCTGATACATCCAGGATAACCTCTCAGGTACTGTAAACAAGGAGGTTGAAAAAGACACATTCCAGAATCCCTTTGGTAAAATTGGATACTGATGTGGATGGACATGACATTCATTATTCTTGAAGATATAACTAGTTGACTGGGATTCTGATGAAGGTTTGAAATTATGGATTAGATATTTGTAGAAGTAGTTTAAAGACTGCAATAAGTGAAATCTTTTTTTTTTTTTTTTTTTTGAAACGGAGTTTCGCTCTTGTTGCCCAGGCTGGAGTGTGATGGCGTGATCTCGGCTCACTGCAACCCCCACCTCCCGGGTTGAAGCAATTCTCCTGTCTCAGTCTCCCGAATAGCTGGGATTACAGGCATGCGTCACTATGCCCAGCTAATTTTGTATTTTCGGTAGAGATGGGGTTTCTCTATGTTGGTCAGGCTGGTCTCAAACTCCTGACCTCAAGTGATCTGCCTGCCTTGACCTCCCAAAGTGCTGGGATTACAGGTGTGAGCCACCGTGCCTGGCTGTGAAATCTTTTTTTTTTTTTTTTTTTTTTTTTTTTTTTTTTAATGTGAGGCGTATTTTGCCACAGTCTCACACTGTTTAGGTTCTCTTGTCTTTTGGAATTTATCATTCTGTATTTAATGTTAGTGGCTAGTCTAATAATTGATTGTCTCATCTGTATGCATCTTATGCATGTGATTCAATTGACTAGATCAATTCTGTATGGTTTATCATAGTAGATACACAAACCAGTCTTTATTTTTTACCTAAGAAAATATATAGGTGGAAGTTATCAGTAAACTGGTGATTATTGTATTGAATGCAAATCTTTTTATTTTTCCAGATATATTGAGTTTTATAAAATATTAAAATATTATTTTATGAAATTTCCCTTCCTGGATGAGCAGAATATTGTTTTATTAAATCTTCTCTTACTAGTGGAATATTTTTTACTTCTTTGTCTTTTTATTTACTTGTTTTTTGTTGTAATGAAAACTTTAGTAGTGTTTGGTACCATTGAGATAACTTATTACTGGAAATTTTGTTTGCTTCCTGTGGGATATATCTGAAAGTGGTCACAGTCCAACCATGTCCTTTTGATGTTGTTAGCATATCAGTTATTCTTTGTATTGATCTTTTCTTCTCCCGTATTCAACACCTCTTTCTGAAAGGATGTCTGATCTTCCCATAATCTCTTTGATGTAGGTGATATTTTTTATTCTATCAGTGTATACAAGACAAGATTTTGATGTGGCTTTGTGTTTGTATATTTAAATACCATGTCTTTAAAGCATTAGTAGAAGAGATATTCTAGTTTCTTCTAATGTCCCTTTTAAAAAAGAATAGCCAGTCCAGTATCTCAAACTACTTTGATTTTTGAACTTAAATCAACTTTTAGTGCTACCTTGTTTAATGGTAGTATTATTTTCTCATTTCTAAATGTTCACACACATTTATTATATATAGTTTATGGTTAGAGGTATCTTATAAAAATTTTGAAGCCCATCCCCATGGATTTATTATATATAATACAGCCCTGATATATCTTAAAGTTAACCCGTTAAGGGCTTTACTGGTTGAGGTAACGTATTTCAAATGGTGTGTTGGGTTATGTGATACCTTGTCAAGAATTCAGTAAGAATTTTCAGGTTGTCTGTATTTTCTTTTGGGACTTTGGAGATCTCTCAAGTTGTATTGTTTTGGAGATCTCTCAAGTCGTATTGCTTTCTGTATTCCTGAGTATATTTCTTTGGTAACATGAAGGTAAATAGTTTATATTTGATGATTTTTTTTTTTTTAATTTTGAGACAGAGTTTCACTGTCACCCAGGCTGGAGTGCAGTGGTGCAATCATGGCTTCCTGCAAGCTCTGCCTTCTGGGTTCACGCCATTCTCCTGCCTCAGCCTCCTGAGTAGCTGGGACTACAGGCACCCGCCACCACGCCTGGCTAATTTTTTGTATTTTTAGTAGAGACGGGGTTTCACCGTATTAGCTAGGATGGTCTCAATCTCCTGACCTCGTGATCCGCCCACCTCGTCTTCCCAAAGTGCTGGCATTACAGGCGTGAGCCAGAGCGCCCGGCCTATATTTGGTGATATTTTTTAAAGTTCTACTTTGACTTTAAGTGCTTCAAGAATTGTGTTCAGTTAGTAGTACTTTTGTAAGACTAACCCTGTTCATATGCTATCTTTGCTCCATGAGCTATTATAGTACTGTTTTCTTTCATTACCCATAAGAGTGGCTCTATCACAGCATTCACTTTTAAGGGCTGCAGTTAGACCTCTTGTTAACTCCTACTTTTATCTGTGATGGCTATGTTTCACACTACCTTTATTTATAAATGTAGTAATGTGTTAAATAACTATCATGTTGTGGTCCCTTAATACCTCTTTTGATTGGTGAGGTAACAGTGATGTGGATGATGAAATAAAAATGTTTCCCCAAGTCACTAAGCACAGTTTTCAACTCATTTTTTTTTTTACATATTTAATTTACATTTAACTACTGTTAGGTATGCAGCCAGTTCCTTTTTGCCTTCATTAGAATCTAGTTATATAAATAGTTTCATTTAGATTCTTGGGACAGAGGGCCTGTGTATTGATCTTTCTTTAATGGCTTGGAACAGCTTCTATATGTTCTGACAGGGTTTGGAAGCATGTTGATATCCTTGTGTCTAATTGTCATCTTCCTGCCTGGGAAGACAGTAGAAGAAAGAATCTGCATTTGTATAGTCTGTGTACAGGCTCTGTGCTGGTTGCAAGGCACTCATGAGAGAGAAATTCCTTCTTATTTTGCAGATGAAAAACTGAAACTTAAGAGTCATTAAGCAACTTGCTCAGGTAGTGGAACTGAGCTTTAAATATAGACTTTTTCCAGTCTCAATTCAACATTATACTAGGCTGCCTCCATGTGTTTTTCAGAGCCCCATTCAAGTTTTACTTCTATGGTAAACTCATTTCACATACACAAATCTTTTTCTTTTCTGAACTTTGTTTATGACTTTACTGTCACTCCACTAGTATTTGATGTCGTATATTAACTGATTCCTGATTATTTCACTTGTCAGATCAGGAGCCCTATCCTCTTAGTTCTCCCATTGAGATTTCACTGTGCTGGACTGAGATTATTCTTGATTCATAATCATTGGTTTCTGTTTCCATTCATTTTCAGCACTGATTATGTTAATCGTATTGCTTGTGTTTTTTCTTTGTTCTATGTTGTTTATTACATTCGTTTTGTTTCATATAGACACTTAATTTTTTTTTTAACTGGCATTTTGAGGATATTGGTTTAATGGAAGGAAAAAGGAATGGTGCAAAAAGCACATGGTATTTGAATTCCAAAGACCTTGACCCTCAGTATTAGCAAGTCACTTATTTTCTGAGCCTCAGTTTTCCTACTCTCAAATGAGGTAATATCCAAAAGTACTTTGAAAACACTAAAGCTGATACAGATTTCCTTTTTTAAGTAATTGTGCTGTTTCTATTCATGTTGGATATGGTGTTCTATGGTATTAACTATAGATACATACCTTTTAAAATGTATCTAACAGCATGTAAATGTTCATTTCATGCCATGTGATCATATTCCCCCTTTTATGATTTTTTAAGACTATCTTACAAGCCTAACAGTGTACTAAGTCATTAGAAGACATATTTAAAGTAAAATAGTCTCTTTTCCCAAGTACAAGCTAAGAAATGCTCATAATAAACAATAAGAAAATAATAAGAGAATGTAGAATGAAGAGCTGGAGTGTGTATGTATGTGTATACAATTTTTGATAGATGGTATTTTGTTATTTTATATCTGTGTTGAAAACAGTCTTTTAGTTTGTCAGACATCTTTTTCAGTACCTGCTATGTGCAGGCAGGTGCTAAGAAAGGTCTGAGAATACTGAGGGTTAATAAGAGATGGCATATTCTCAAGAGAAGTAAATACCAATAAAGTATAAGAGCAGATATCCTTTTTGGAAGAATGCCTGTGGTGATGGAACAAAAAAAGCCATATAGAGGGATGAGGAAAGCTTTTCTTACCAAGTGTGTGAGCTGAGTTTTGGAGGAGAATTAGGCAAGAGTTAGTTGGCCTGGTGGAGAAACAGGAGCCAGGCATTCAGGTGGAGGAGCAGGAGAGTGCAACAGTGTGGGTAACATAATGGAGTGTGTCTGGTTTCAGAATTATGAAAAATAGTCTTTAGGGGAAACAGAAAAGGAGGAGACTAAACTAAAAGAAGTTGATAAATTATCTGTGAATACGTACTGGTTCCTACATATTCAAAGTGTGCTAAGTTTGTGTAGCCATCACTTGTAAGGTTGTAGGAGTTGTCTCTCTAGGAGTTGGTTTGTACCATAGTCCATTATGTACATCTAGAACAATTCTTTCCCGGAACTGAGCCCAAGCTGGGCTTTCAACAGTGCACCTTTGGCTCTGGGGCAGCTCAAGCAATCGGAAAGAACTGAGGCACTGGTAGAGAACAACTCTGAGGATGAACAGGGTAATGCCCCTGAAGTGGAATGTGGTATCCCTTCACGGTTAAATGGTTGCATACTTCAGGGTCACCTGTGGAAAGGTGTCCTCAGGGTAGCTAAAAGTGGTTAATTTCCTTGTGTTTTGACTTACAGATGATTTCTAGGTGGACTTGGGGAAAATAAAGATACTTATAAAAATATTGCCTCATTGGCATTTGGAGGTGTTGTATTGAAGGAGGAAGTGGGTTCCTATCACCAGAACCCTCTCTAGGTGATTCAGATAGGAAATTGGGTTGTAGACCTTGTCACAGTAATATCTCCAGCAGCTCCAACACATTTTGTCAACTTCGTGTTTAAGTTTTTTTCCTTGCTGTTGGCCACTTTTAGCTTCTTTTTTTTTTTTCCTTCTTTTCCTTTTTTTATTTTTGAGACAGTCTTGCTCTGGCTCCCAAGCTGGAGTACAGTGGGGTCATCTTGGTTTACTGCAACCTCCACCTCCCAGGTTCAAGTGATTCTCCTGCCTCAGCCTCCCAAGTAGCTAGGATTACAGGCACGTGCCACCATGCCTGGCTAATTTTTTGTATTTTTCGTAGAGATGGAGTTTTGCCACGTTGGCCAGGCTGGTCTCGAACTCCTGACCTCAAGTGATCTGCCCACTTTGGCCTCCCGAAGTACTGGGATTACAGGCGTGAGCCACCGTACCAGGCCCCATTCCCACTTTTATTTTCTCTACAGTTCATCTTTTTTTTTTTTTTTCCCTTCTGTGCCAGAGGCGAAACAGTGGCACTCGGGGTTAAAAAACTGTAACTCCCTTTTGGTTTGTCACACATCATATTCAGAGTTATTGTGTGGTTTTGTTTTTTTTTTTCTTTTTGAAACTGAGTCTCACTCTGTTGCCGAGGCTAGAATCAGTGGTGCAATCTCGGCTCACTGCAACCTCTGCCTCCCAGGTTCAAGCGATTCTCTTGCCTCAGCCTCCCGAGTAGCTGGGATTGCAGGCGCCCGCCACCATGCTCAACTAATTTTTGTATTTTTAGTAGATATAAGATTTCACCATGTTGGCTAGGCTGGTCTCGAACTCCTGACCTCAGGTGATCCACCCACCTTGGCCTCCCAAAGTGCTGGGATTATGGGTGTGAGCCACCACGCCTGGCTGTATATTTTAAAATTCTCTTAAGTTCCAAAGTTGCATTGTTACTATTATTTTTTGGTCCTGTACTGAAGGAGGATGAAAGTCATTTTCCTAAAATGATTTTTGTAGAGAGAGATGTTGGCAGTTTACTCAAAAGAGAATATAAGAAAATCTTTTTTAACAGGTTTGGTGGGACTAGCCTTCTTAACTGAATAAAGTACTTTACAGAATGGGGTATATCTATATGTATGTTTTAAGATTTGTTCATACAAAGCAGATGTCCTGTGTACTTTGTATTTGTAAACAACTAATTGGGGGTGGGAAGGAGATTGCTTTGTAAAAAGAGGGTTTCCTGGTCCTAAAGCTTTGCTGCTGGAGATGGTAAGATGGTAAATAAATATTGTACTGTTATGCTGTGTTTATCTCTTCTGCTTTATCTGTATTTGCATATAAAATTCTTGAGAAAAACCATTGCTTTTCAAAGTGTTATTTGGGATACAGTTTGAGTTATATAAGTTGAGTGGAAGGGGCTTCTGGTAAACAGAACTTTGTTGGGGGGTGGTGCAAACTTCAGACCAAACCATGGATTGAAGCTTTAGGATGGGCAATAATAAGCAGACTTTGAAATTGGGTTTCTATGAAGTAATCCATTCATTGCAGGATTTCTATTCAAACCAAATGCACTAGTCAGATACTGTGATGATGATGTGCAAAGTTAATTCTTTTGCAGTTGGTTGTTCCTTTGAGCTTTCTTTGAACTTGGAGTCCCTTACATATAAGATAGAGATGATGAAAGAAATACTCTCCAGTTGGTACTCCTCTGGATAATCAGTGCCAGCTGATGTTCAGGGAGATATTATGACTGTAAATAAACCTGCCTTGGATTGTTTTCTGCCCTCACCTTATTCTTTACCTTCCTCCCTCCTACAAATTGCATCTTTTCCTATTACTAGCTTTTTCATTACCCAGAAGGTGCCTATGATGAGTCAGATAGGAAACTGGGTTGTTGTGGTCACTTCTCTGGGTAGTAACTGTTCTTGCAGAATACTTTCTTCCCAGGTTATGTCAACCTGTGTGGTATATGGAGCAAAATTGTTCCATTTCACAGAGAGGTCTAGTGACTTCATATTCATAATGTATTCATATTTCTATTAAAGTAATTTTGTAGAAAATGTAAAATGGAAGCTTTTTGGTTCATCAAGAACTAAAGTGCTTTTTAGAAATTAGTAATAATGATTTACAAATATAAGTCATCTATCATTAAAAGGCCACAAAGTAGTACAATGCTGTGAGCTATTGTAAAATAATTTCTTCTGTGAAGCCCTGCTTTTTGTTGTTGTTGTTTTTTCTTTTTTTTTAAGCCTTTATTTTAGGTTCAGGGGTACATTTACAGGTTTGTTTTATAGGTAAACTTGTGTCATGGGGGTTTGGGATACAGGATTATTTTGTCACCCAGGTACCAAGCATGGTAACCGATTGTTATTTTTCTGGTGCTCTCCCTCCTCCCTCATGTAGGCCCAATGTCTGCTGTTCCCGTATTTGTGCCCTTTGGTTCTCATTATTTAGCTCCCACTTATAAGTGAGAACATGCAGTATTTGGTTTTCTGTTCCTGTGTTAGTTGACTAAGCCCTCCAGCTCCATCCATGTTCCTGCAGAGGACATGATGTCATTCTTTTTTCTTTTTTTTTTGGCTATATAGTAGTCCGTCGTGTATATGTACTACATTTTCTTTACCTAGTCCTGCTTTTTACTATTGTGTTCTAGAAATTGCTTCGCAAAAGCAAAATCACTCCATTAATTCCGCATTCCCTTTGAGTTGGTATTTGCAAACATTTAGAGTAACTGATTTAGCTAGTTACCACAGTAAGTTACTCAGAGGCTCAACTTTTCGGTGAGTGATGTGTGAAGAATAAAGTGAAAGATCTGCCTGAATTTAATATTTGTAAAAAATGTATTCATGGATCTTTTAAGAAAAATTTTTTTATAAAACAGTTTAGAGCCAGTTCTGTCTGGCATTTAGCTTCCTAAACCATACTACATTTTCAGGATCAAGAGTGAATTGTTCAACAAAGAAGCATTTGTAATGAATTTTAAGAGAAAGTTATGAAGTCATGTACATTCATCTGAAGTTACTTAAGTAGAAATTTAGCTTGTACTAAAAATTTATTTTGGTGTTTAATTGGCTTCCTTTTGAGCACATTTGTTAAACATACCTGAGAGAACTTATCTTCGTGACTGGAAAAACTAAGAATCCTGCTTTCTATATTTACATTCCAAACAATAATAGAGAAAGGTGAGGTCTAAGTGAGTTGAATAAGCATATATTTTTAAGTTTCAGCTTTTAATTTGACTGTATACTTTCATCAGTATTTTAAATACATTTTAAAATGCAAAGTCAGACATGCTTTTAGGAAAACCATATATGTAAAAAAACATACAAATTTGTGTTTTAGCTAAATTTTTTTGCTTTAAGTGATAATGATGTTTGCCTTGAAATTTGTGTAAAAGTATTTTCCCAGTAGCCATTAAGCTTGTTGAGCTGAAACTGACTTTCCTTAATTCTTGATTAATATGTTTCTGTTGGGTTTGGAAAATAATGTAACCCAATATTATACATCTAGGGAAAAAAATCTGAGAAAAGTTACATACAATTTACTAATAGATTATGTCCCTTCTAGATGCAGCATTTCTGTCTATATTTGTGTAGGATAGATATTAAACATATTTTTATAAGGCAAAATTAGTGATTTAAAGCAAGACCATTATGTTCCCAAACAAAAGACCGAGATCCTTAACATTTTTGTCTTCTTCATTAATAATTAAAATTTGTTAACAATTTTATTACATATGCTGATTGTAGAATAATTAGATGATAAATGTAAAAAAGGAAAAAAACATCGAGACAGAAATAACCACTATTTAACACTTTGATTTATATAGCCTTCTAGATTTTATTAATATATATATTTACAGGATCATTTTCACTTAAAAACTACAAGTGTTGCTTGGCACAGTGGCTCATGCCTGTAGTCCTCGCACTTTGGGAGGCCTAGATGGGAGGATTGCTTGAGGCCAGGACCAGCTTGGGCAATACTGCAAGACTCTGTCTTCACAAAAAATAAGAATAACTTGCTGGGCCTGCTGGTACCTGCCTGTAGGCTCAGCTACTCAGGAGGCCGAAGTGAGAGGATTGCTTAAGTGAGCCCAGGAGGTTGAGGCTGCATTGAGCTATGGTAACCCTCTAGCCTGGGTAACAAAGTGAGATCCTGTCAGAAAAAAAAAAAATTAATTGGTTGATCTATTAGTACTAATAGGGAAGATATGTTGAAATGTAAGTTTAATATTATCATTTCATTGATTATGGGATTTTGTGTCAGGTTGTCATTTCTAGACTTGGACTTTTTGCTGTAACTCTACCAGGACACATTGAAAGATAAACATTGTTCTTTAGAAGTATTGCTTTACCTGTATATGCTTAATTTTCATGGAGATGTGTCCTCAGGTATAACCAGTATCCTGAATATGGTTATCATTTATAGGATACAACCGAAATTTGCTCTGTGCATGTTTTATCTAAAATTTTAGATAAAAATGTAAAGAAGTATATTTGAGAATGTAAGAATTTCATGGTAACTGAACCAGAATCTGCCTTTAAGCTTCTTCTGGCTTTACATCCTCCTTAATTCTATGCAGTTGTGGGTTTGGAAGAAAATTGATGCAGAGATTTATCTGAAGTATTGGCAAACAGAAGACCCCCAATTTCCCCAATATTTTTCTTAAGGCTTTCCTATACTTCTCCCCAACACCGATTGGCTAACATTGATAGCTTATTAACTGTCAGAATGGACCCTTTAATATTATGTGTTTTATTTAAAGACATCAGTCTTTAAGGTCTTTAAAGAAGGGTGACCACAGGAAGTACTTCAAGAAGGATAACCCTGAAGATCCTATAGCTGCTAATACTCAAAATGAAACTTAAAAAAAAAAAGATTTTTGCCATGGATCCGAGCCACTTCAATTTTAGCTTGAGAAGTGAATTCAGGTTATATCTGAAAACCTTATGTTTCTTAGAAAAGCTCCAAAGACCTAAGTGATAATTCAAGTTACAGGCTTTGTGGGAGATGGCAAATCCAGCCTAAGGAAAGCAGTCTGGAATTTTACAGTTTCACATTAAATTACACTTCAGCATTGTGGCATTAGGGGAATGGTAGAAATTCGCAGTGCTAAGAATTGAGTGACCCCTTTAACCAGCTACCTTGACCCCCATATCCAAGATTTGTAGTGAAAAAATATTGTATGGGCTGGGTGCTGTGGCTCACGCCTGTAATCCTAGCACTTTGGAAGGCTGAGGCTTGCAGATCACTAGAAGTCAGGAGTTTGAGACCAGCCTGGCCAACATGGTGAAACCCCATCTCTACTAAAAATGCAAAAATTAGCTGGGCGTGGTGACACACATTTGTAGTCCCAGGTACTCGGGAGACTGAGGCAGGAGAATCGCTTGAATTCAGGAGGCAAAAGTTGCAGTGAGCCGAGATCACACCACTGCACTCTAGCCTGGGTGACAAAGCGAGACTCCGTCTCAAAAAAAAAAAAGAAATCATATGACTAATAGAGTCTGCCTCATCTACCTAATCTTTTCCCAGTTTAAAACATCTTTCTTTAATACATCCGTTTTCTCAGTTCTAAAGTGCTAGCTTCAAAATTGGCAAAGATTAGAGTTGAAGCACTTGCTTTCTCTATTACCATTCCTTTTCCTCTACCCCTAGCAGATTTCCCCTAAATCTGTTTTCAATATTGGTAGCCAGAGTTCCTTTTTTTCTTCCTTTTTAAGAAGAAAATAGAACCAGGCACAGTTGCATGTACCTATAGGCCCAGCTACTCTGTAGGATGAGGTGGGAGGATTGCTTGAGCCCAGGAGTTTGAGTCCCGCCAGAGGACCTTATCGCTAAAGGAAAAAAAAAAAAAAAAAAAAAAAAATCGGAGAAACTTTCTCCTCAGTGGGAAGAAGAAAGCCCAGAGTCAATTCTAAGATGTCTTTTGTTTTCAGCGTTAGGGCTTGTGGGTCTTTTCAGCCCTTCAGTGTTGTGAAAGAGAAGAAACAGATCAGCAGAATTAGTAGGGAATAACAGAGGCAATTCATTGAGACATAACCATGTACAAATTGAGTGTCCTTTATCTGAAATGCTTGGAACCAGAAGTGTTTGGATTTTAGATATTTTTGGATTTTGGAATATTTACATTATAGCTTTTGGTTGAGCATCCCTGATGTGAAAATCTGAAGTCTGAAATGCTCCAAGGAATGTTTCTTTTGGGCTTCATATGTGCACTCAAAAAGTTTTGGATTTTAGAGCATTTTTTTTTTCAGATTTTTGGATTAGGGAAGCTCAACTTGTCATTCAATAAAATATGTAGGCTACTAATAGCTAAATACAAGAAAAACAATTACAGTAAATAATGACAATGCCAACAGGTTTTAAAACCTCTAAAAGGTGATGTTAAGCTAGTGATTAATTTTAGAGTGAAGTTGAAGAGATCTAAATGAATGTTTAAATGGCTAAACAACTTCTCTTCCTGGTGTTGTATGTTTTGATAGCACGTGAGTATAATTCGAAGGGAGTAAAGTTTTAAGAACATACTTACATGACTAGTGGATTACTGAAATTTTTTCCTACTGGATATATAATTGCTGTGTTTCTATATTTAATTTTCATTGACCTTTGCATCAAGAGTATATGCAAAAGTCAATGAAAAGTATTGCATCAGAATCATTAAGTATGCTTTAAAGTAAACATTAAGAAGAATAAATATTATGTAAAGCTTTCCTGAATGACTGTAACTTCAAAAGTAACTTAAAATGGTTTTATTATGGCCTTAGAACAAAGTAAAATGATAGTGGAAACATCAGTTCAAGGATAGTTCTTCTTGAGTTGGGATTATCTAAATTTATCTAAAACATGACCTTCTTCCTGTCCCTAGAATATTCACATTGTTGTTGTGGCACAGGAATTTCAGAGAGACCAAAAAATCCCTTGATTTCCTATCCTCACACCCACATGGCTGCATAAGTGACTTAATGTTTGAGTAGGAAATATTTTGTTTGGTGTAAGGGTAGCAACTTGAAATATCTTGATAAATTTTCTGCAGCTTGTAGTCTCCAGATTTTTTTTTTAGGCATAAGATATACTTTCTATTTCGGAATGTCAGTCCTTCTCTCAACCTTATAGGAGGAGAATTGTCATTACTGTCTTTTTTTTGGGGGGGGTAGGTAAACAGTAATTTATACCTTGTCCAGTTTGCCTGTATGTTAATGTGACCTTGGTTTACCAGGTCAAGCGTGACTTTTGCTAAAGTTTAAAACCTAGAAAATATTATCTCTGTCAAGAAAGTTAACACACTCTATACCTATGTTTAAATTTTACTAACATCTTTAAATTAAAATTTATATTTGTGATCTACACTAAATTTCCTTCTCAAGGTAGTACCTACATTTTGTAGTTTTTGCAAGGAGTAAATTTAATTTGCCCTTTTTTCCCTTTTTTTTAGAAGACAGAGTCTCGCTTTGTTGTCACCCAGGCTGGATCATAGCTCATTGGAGCCTCGATCTCCTGGGCTCAAGCAGTCCTCCTGCCTCAGCCTCCTGAGTAGCTGAGACTATAGGCACATGCCACCACGCCCAGCTAAGTTTTTAATAGTTTTTGTAGAGACGAGGCCATGTACTCTTAGCTACACTGGTCTCCAACTCCTGTGCTCAAGTGAACCTCCTGCCTCAGCTCCCAAAATGCTGGGATTACAAGTGTGAGCTATTATGCTCGACCACTAATTTGCTTATAAGACAGATTTGCCTGTACTGAGGGATCAAAGTTAAGAAAAATAACTTCCTGTGACTGCCGTTTCTGAGGACCTGCATTGCCTTGTAACTTGTAAAAGGATATTTTGAAGTTAGTAGAATGTTACCTACTACCTGGGTGCAAGGCTGTACGCTGTCCAAGTGGTCAGAAAGTGAGCTGGGGTTACTTCTACCTAAAGTAGTCCTATAAACAGTCCCTACTGCAAAGGTGTACCCTCATACTGAAAATACCAATTTGGCCTTTTTATATATGCTTACTTCAGTATAACTTCTGTCTACTTCTAGAAGTCATACCTGCTGTTTGACTTGGCTAGTGCATCACTATCCCACTTTAGATAAAAATTGGGTTGTACATAGGTGACTGATTTGCCCAAAGAGTGATATTTTGTTTGTAACTAATTATTCCGGTAGAAAAAGCCAGGGAAGGCCAGGCGTGATGGCTCACACCTGTAATCCCAGCACTTTGGGAGGCCAAGGCAGGCAGATCACCTTAGGTCAGGAGTTTGAGATCAGCCTGGCCAATGGCCAACATGGAGAAACCCCATCTCTACTAAAAATACAAAAATTAGGTGGGTGGTGACACGTGCCTGTAATCCTAGCTACTCGGAGGCTGAGGCAGGAGAATCACTTGAACCTGGGAGGCAGAAGTTGCAGTGAGCTGAGATCGCGCCACTGTACTCCAGCCTGGGTGACAGAGCGAGACTCCGTCTCAAAAGAAAAAAAAAAAGCCAGGGAAGATCTATTATTTTTCTTTTCTTAAAATAAACTTTTTTAAAAGAACAGTTTTAGATTCACCGTAAAATTGAGCAGAAAGTACAGTCAGACAGTGTCCACTTACCTCCTCCCCTCCCACCCCTCCATGTGAAACCTCCACTATTCTCATTGGAAATCACAGGATACATTTGTTTCAATCTGTGAACCTCCATTAACACATTATGTGCTTCTAGTCTCCAGAAAAATTTAGGCATAAGATATACTTTCTATTTATGAATGTCAGCCCTTCTTTCAACTTTGTAGGAGGAGAATTGTCATTACTGTCTTTTTTCCTGTGGTAGGTAAACAGTAATTTATAAGTTGTCCACTTTGTCTGTATGTTAATATGACCTTGGTTTACATTAGGGTTCATAGTTTACATTAGGGTTCACACTTGGTGGTGTATATTCTCTAGGTTTTGACAAATGTATACTGACATGTATCTGTCATTGTAGTGTCACTGAAAATAGTTTGCCCTACAAATCTTCTGTGCCCTGCCAGTTTATCCCTCCTCCTTGACTATCCTCTGTCAATCACTGATCTTACTACAGTTACCGTAATTTTGCCTTTTCCAGAATGTGATATGTGGCCATGCAGTATGTAGCCTTTTCAAATTGGCTTCTTTCACTTAGTAATAAGGTGCTTTTAAGGTTCCTCCATGTCTTTTCACAGCTTGATAGCTCAATTCTTTTTAGCATTGAATAATGTTCTGTTGTCTGAATATACGAAAGTTTATCCATTCACTGATTGAAGGACATCTTGGTTACTTCCAAGTTTTGGCACTTATGATAAAGTTGCTGTAAACAGCTGTGTGCAGGTTCTCATGTGGACGTAAGTTTTCAGTTCATCTGAGTAACTGCCAAGGAGCCCAATATGTTTAGTTTTGTAAGAAACTGCCAAACTGTTTTTCAAAGTGTGTTTACCATTTTGCATTCCCACCAGCAATGAAATGAGAGTTGGCTCTTGCTCCACATCCTTGCTAACATTTGATGTTGTCAGTGTTTTAGATGTGGCCATTCTAATAGGTGTATATTGGTGTCTTGTTTTAATCTATGCTTCCCTAATGACATATGATGTTGATCTTTTCATATGCTTAATTTGTCATCTGTATATCTCCTTTGGTGAGGTGTCTGTTTAGGTATTTTCCCATTTTTAAGGAAGGCTGTTCTTTTTCTTCATTTTCTTATTGTTTAGTTTTAAGAGTTCTTTGTATATACTGGATTACAGTCCTTTATCAGATGTGTCTTTTGCACATATTCTCCCAGTCTGTAGCTTGTGTTCTCATTTTTTGACATTGTCTTTTGCAGAGAAGTTTTAAGTTCTAATGAAGTGCAGCTTATCAATTATTTTTTTCAAGGACCATGCTTTTGCTCCTGTATCTAAAAAGTCATTGTCATGCACAAGGTCATTTAGATTTTCTCCTATGTTATCTTTTAGGAGTTTTATAGTTTTATATCTTGCATTTTGTCCTGTGATTCATTTTATGTTAATTTTTGTGAAGGGTGTAAGGTCAGGGTCTAGATTCATTTTTTTTGCATGTGGATGTCTGCTTGTTCAAACACTATTTGTTAGAAAGACTGTCTTTTCTTCATTGTATTGTTTTTGCTCCTCTGTCATAGATCAGTTGACATTATTTATGTGAGTCTATTTCTGGACTCTTTGTTATGTTTCATCGGTCTGTTTGTCCCTTCTTTTGACAGTACCACACAGTCTTGATTACTGTAGCTTTATAATAAGTTTTGAAGTCAGTTAGTGTCGGTCGTATGACTTTGTTCTCCTTCAGTACTGAGTTGGCCAAAAGGAGTTTTTTGCCTTTCCATATACACTTCAGAATGAGTTTGTCGTTATACACAAAATCATCTGTTAGGATTTTGACTGTGATTACGTTGAATATATAGATCAAAGATCAAGTTAGGAGAACTGACATCTTGACAATAGTGAGTCTCCTATCCATGAACATGAAATATCTCTCCACTTCTTGAGAGGTTCTTTGATACAAACTCAACTACAAAAGTCAGTGTCATCTCTATATACTGATAACAGTTAAGCTGAAAACCAAATGGAGAATACAGCCCCACTTACAATAGCCACACAAAATATTGAATACCTAGGAATACACCTAACCAAGGTGTGAAAGATCTCTATGAGGAAAACTACAAAACACTGCTGAAAGAAATCATAAATGACAAGCAAATGGAAAAACATTCCATGCTCATGGGTGGGAAGACTCAATATCATTAAAATAGCCATTCCGTCCAAAGCTTTCTATAGATTTAACACTGTTCTTATCAAACTACCAATGTCGTTTTTCACAGAAGTAGAAAAAAATATTCTAAAATGTATATGTAACCAAAAAGCCTGAATAGTCAAGGCTTTCCTAAGCAAAAAGAACAAAGCCAGAGACATCACATTACCTAATGTCTAATTATACTACAAGGCTACAGTAACCAAACCAGTATATTACTATTCTAAAAATAGGCACACAGACCAATGGAATAAATTAGGGAACCCAGGAATAAAGCAGCACAGGCACAACCAACTCACCAACTCATCTTCAACAAAGTTGACAAAAATAATCAAGAAAGGATACTCTATTCAATAAATGATGCTGGGAAAACTGGCTAACCATATGCAGAAGTGTAAAATTGGACCTCTCACCATATATAAAAATTAACTCGGTGGATTAAAGACTTAAATGTAAGACCTGAAACTATAAAAATTCTAGAGGAAAACCTAGGAAATACTCTTATAGACATTGGCTTAGGCAAAGAATTTATGATGAAGACCCCAAAAGCAAACAGAACAAAATCAAAAATAGAAAAATGGGACTTAATTAAACGAAAGAGCTTCTGCACAGCAAAAGAAACTATCAACAGAACTAACAGACAACCTACAGAATGGGAGATAATATTTGCAAAGTATGCACCTGACAAAGGACTAATATCCAGAATCTATAAGGACTTAAATGAATCAACAAGGAAAAAAACCAATTCCATTGAAAAGTGGGCAAAGGCCATGAACAGACACTTCTCAAAAGACAACATACAAGCAGTCAACAAACATGAAAAAATGTTCAACATCACTAATCAGAGAGATGCAAATCAAAATCACTATCAGATACCATCTCACAGCAGTCAAAATGGCTATTTCTAAAAAGTCAAAAAGTAAAATATTGGCAAGGTTGTAGAGAAAAGGAAACATACACTGTTGGTGGACATGCAACTTAGTTCATCTCCTATGGAAAGCAGTTCAGAGATTTCTCAAAAACTAAAAATAGAACTACGATTCCACCCAGCAATCCCATTACTGGGTGTATATCCAAAGGAAAATGCTGGGCATAGTGGCTCACACCTGTAATCCCAGCATTTTGGGAGGCTGAGGTGGGAAGATCACTTGAGCCTAGGAATTTGAGACCAGCTTGAGCAACATAACAAGCCTCCACCTCTACAAATAAGTTACCCAGGTGTGGTGGTGTACACCTGTAGTCCAGCTACTCAGGAGGCTGAGACAGGAGGATTGCTTGAGCCTGGCAGGTCAGAGCTGCACTGAGTTGTGATTGTGTCACAGCACTCCAGTCTGAGTGATGAAATGAGACCCTGTTTCAAAAATAAATAATAAATCATTTCACCAAAAAGACACGTGTACTCATGTGTTCATAGCAGCACTATTCACAATAGCAAAGACATGGAATCTACCTGTGTGCCCATCATCAGTAGAATGGATAAAGAAAATGTGGTATATGTACACTGAGTAATACTACACAGCCATAATAAAGAGTGAAATCATTCTGCACAGGTGCAGCAAGATGGATGCAGCTGGAAGCTGCTACCCTAAGCAAACTAATGCAGAAACGGAAAAACGAGTATCACATGTTGTCATTTATAAGTGGGAGCTAAATTTTGGGTTCACATGGAGAGTAAATTGGGAACAAAACTCCAAAAGGAGAGAGAGAGGGTAGGGGGACAAGGGCTGAAAAACTTCCTATTGGACACTATGTTCATTCTCTGGGTGATGGAATCAGTAGAAGCCCAAAGTTCGACACCATGCAGTATACCCTTGTAACAAACTCTCAAATGTACCCTTGAATGTGAAATAAAAATGAAAAAAAAAAAAAGTTTTTTGAGTTCTTTCATCAGAGTTTTGTAGTTTTCTTCATACAGATGTACACATTTTGTTATATGATACCTAAGTATTTCATCTGGAGGGAGTACTAATGTAAGTGGTGATTTTTTAATTTCAAATTCCACTTGTTCATTGCTGATATATATGAAATCAATTGACTTGTGTATTAACCTTGTATCCTGCAACCTTGCTATAATTGCTTATTAGTTCCAGGAATGATTCTGTTAATTATTTTGGATTTTCTACATGGATGCAAACTAAAAGTTTTATTTCTTCCTTTGCAATCTGTATACCTTTTATTTCTTTTTCTCATCTTACTTCATTAAATGGCTAGGACTTCTGGTACAATGTTGCGAGTGGCAAGAGGGGATATCCTTGCCTTGTTCCTTATCTTAGTGTGAAGACTTTCTGTTTTTCATCATTAAATGGTGGTGTTAGCTGTAGGTTTTTTGTAGATGATCTTTATAAATTGAAGAAAGTTCCCTTCTTTCTTTGCTGAGAGTTTTTATCATGAGTGGGTGCTGGATTTTGTTAAATGCTTTTTCTGCATCTATTAATATAGGATCATATGTGAGGGCCCCTCTATGGCTGGCTCCCTTGGAATTTTTAACTCTCAGGCTTGTCCACGCTAAGCATCCATTAGAGTTTAGTTTCCTATGGAGGTTCCTGCTAGAAGGTTTCCCCTTTAATAAGTTGATGTTGTTTATTTGCCTCTCTCTTTCCAATTTTAGGGGTTGGCGCTTTGCCTGATGACCCCACCTCTCTGACAGATCTAAGAAGTGTTTATTCTTCAGCTTTTAAGTGAATAAAGATGATAAATGTCCTAGTAGCTCATTTGTCTAACTTCTTGAAAACCAAAGATGCTGGTGGATACTTGACAGACCTACAAAATACTACAAAAAACATACAATACACAAAATAGGTTCTTACAAATATAACTCAAGTAAATGGTTCTTTAGTATAGTAGCTGTTTGATGAATGGATGTATGTTATCCAAATGCTAATTTTGTTAATTAAAAGGAATGAAAATTATTTTTCTATTATAGGAGAATGTTAAACGTAAAGACCATATTGATCATCAGAAGGATAAAGTTGCTTTAACTCTGGCTCGTTTAGCCCGCCATGTTGAAGTGGAGAAACAGCAGAAAGAAGAGAAGAATAGAGCATTCAGAGTATGTGGCTATTTTGATCAGTATTTTATATAATTAAAAATTATTTATAATAAAGGTTGTAAAGAGAAACCTTTAATAAAAAAATGATTTAATCAAAGCTCAGCATGTACCCTAGATCGCTCATAAATTTCGTAGTAATTGATAATAGCTTTTTACATTTATTTTTAGTTTGTTGGATTCTTACCTGTATATAGGAAAAGAAGAAAAATAGAATTAACTGAGTGGACTTCATTTTTGAGAATTAAAAATAATGGATTTCTCAAAGCAGATGAGCAGTTAACAAGTTTCTGGTTATTTTATCATAAGAGTGAAAAGAGTTTATCAGGGCTTTTATAGATATAAGCTGTTGAAAGATTATTTTCTACTGGATAGAACCAGACTGCTTTCTCAAATTTTAGCTTATCCTTCCAAATTAAATCCATTACTGAAAGGAAGAAATTTCAAGCAGGTTTGTAGATGAACTGCTGTGTGGAAATGAAGCCCATTTTTAGAATCTTGCATGATATAAATTTTTTCCTTGACTTGCTTTAGAAGGCCCCAAATGAAATTACTTAAAGAATTCCCTCAATACTGACAACTGTCCTTTAGGAGCAGAATGTTGATACGTTGGGTAAAAAACTCCATACTAAAGTACAAAAATAGAAATTTAAACCATGCCTCTGGCCAGCAGCTGTTTAGATTTCAGTAGATCACTAGTTTTATAGACTTTGGGTTTCATTCTGTGAATGGACAGTTTAGAGATTCTCCCAGGTCAGAATAAGCACTATGATTTTGTAATTTTAACATGCATGTTTTTGATTCCTTATTCCATTGGTTATTATAATTTGTGTATTTCTGTAGCATTCTAATCTGTTATAAAATGGTGTTTAAATTTAGAAATAAACTAGTTTGGGGGCTTTTACTTTATGATGTAATATCAATTAAATTAGACTATGGTATTCTAATTGTATGTTTAAAATGCTTATTGCATATATACATATGTGCACACAGACACACACATATATGCAAACACACAAAATATTATTTTTATCCTGGCAGAAACACTATTCAATTTTAAGGAAGTTCCGGCCCCCCCCCCCACCCCCCCAGAACTATAAGTATGTTGTTTGATTTTTTTTATGTGTCATATCTCTTTGACAGAGGAATTACTTGCAAACTGTCTTACTTTCCCTCAGGTTTCCTAAGTGATGCTAGCTTCTTTTCCCAGGCAATCTTGATGGCTACATAGATAATAAAGTTTGTGATGAGCCCAGAATCTTGTATAGTCACTGTGACAACTAAGTTTTTTCTCAAGGGTAGTTTCAGCCTCCACCCATGTAAATGGTCATTCATTTTATTAAATACTTTACATTGAATATCTTCTTAGAAATTTTGAAATTTTGAATTTTTTGTTTAACCAGTTGGAAAGAATAAATTTGTCTAGATTTCATTCTTCTTTAAGGAAGAAAATGACTCACATAGCAAGCTCATTGCTTGCTATCCAGCCATAATTTTGTTTTTCTAACTTGATTCCCTTTATGGATTACTTATTTTTTAAAAGTAGATGACAAAACAACAACAACAACAACAACAAAAACCACCCAGAAAGGAAGATAATGAAACTGAAATAGAAATAATTTTTGAAGAATTCTAGTGAATGATAATTCTGGCTAAATTTAGACACTATAGAAAATGTCTTTCAACTGTTGTAGGCCTTTGTGAATTGTTGGTGTCTTCATTATTAAAGTAAGTTATCTTACTTTTGTGCTGGAGAGGTTTCAAAGAAGAAAAAAAGAATATTCATTAAAATCTTCACTGGAGGCTAGACCTGGTGGCTCATGCCTGTAATTCCAACACTTTGGGAGGACGAGGCGGATAGATCACCTGAGGTCAGTAGTTCGAGACAAGCTTGGCCAACATGGTGAAACCCCGTCTCTACTAAAAATTTAAAAAAAAATTAGCCAGGTATGGTGGCACATGCCTGCAATCTCAGCTACTTGGGAGACTGAGGCTGGAGAATTGCTTGAACCCGGGAGGCGGAGGTTGCAGTGAGCCAAGATCGTGCCAGTGCACTCCAGCCTGGGCGACAGAGCAAGACTGTCTCAAAAAAACAAAACAAACAAACAAAAAAACCCAAAATCTTCACTGGATACTTCACTTTTAGAGATCACGTGTTGTGCTTACCATTTGACTAGCTACCAGCTTTGTGTATTGATATTCCAGGAGTTAAGACGACTTGCAAGAAAGGGTGTAACCCTGAAGTTTTTGAAAGTTGCTTTGTGATAGATAAAAAGGGTGGCTAATTTTAGGATGATTTCAATAAGTGTTTTTTGAGCATTGACTATGCATGTTCATAGAGTTCAAATTCTATTGTAAGAAATGCCAGAGAACTTGAAAAAAAAACCTATTTAATTTTAATTATTGGAAATTGTTAAAATAAGTATGCTAGTAGTTGGTGTGTAGTAATATTTAATCTCAATTATATTACTTTAATTGAAGGGTTTTTATTGTAATGGATTATTGCAAGGAACTTTGATAAATTGTCTAATTTAATATATAAGATGGCTTAGGATATATCTATCGGGCTATTGCTTTCTTTGGATAGGCTAACTTTGATTTTACTATTGTTTGTTTCTTATTGCATGTTATTCAGTATAGTGATCCTGTTGGATACACTTTGAAAAAGTATTTGGTGATTTTTGAAGTTGGGATACTGCATACTCTATGTATGAAAAATACAGTGCACATTAGCACTTTAGGACTTTAGTAGTCCTACATGAAAGTAACCTTTTAACTTTTGTGTTAAAACTAGTGTTTCTATACTTAATTTGATTACAGAGAATTTAAAACAAGGCATGTAATGCATATTAACATTCATGAGAAGTAGTATTCCATGGCTCCAATTTGATCAATGTCATGTAGATTTTCTTCAGATTAAAATCTTGATCCACTCTTTCCCCTCACTTATCCCTCCTGATAGAAAACCCTGTTACACTGATAGCTAGGCCATACATTATTATGGTTTATATCTTACAAATCCAGTGTTGCTGACTCTGATTCTTTTTGAAGTACATGTAAATCTATTTGAGAGGCAGTATGATTATACTCATTAGTGCATGAAGTCTAGAATCAGATTGCCAGGGTTTGAATTCTGACATTGTTATATATCCTTGGGCAATTTATTTGACCTCTCTGTACGTCAGGTTTTTCATCATAAAATGGGAACAATAATACCTAAAATCTAAAGTCTTTTTAAAACTGCCTCACACATGGTTAGTGGCCAATAAGTGTTAATTTTAATACACATGATTAGAAAATATACAAATAGTTTTATGGATAATATAACCAGAAAGATTAGGCTTTTAGCAATACAGAGCATCTAGTTCAGCATTGTCATTGGCCTGCTGCCTGCTATAAATAAAGATTTATTGGAACACTGCTACACTCACTTGTTTACATTTTGTTTGCGGCTGCTCTCCTGCTACAATGGCAGAGTTGAGTAGTGGCAGTAAAGACTCTGGCCTGCAAAGCCGTAATGAAATATTAACTAGCCCTTTGGAAAAGTTTGTCAGCCCTTGGTCTAGGTGGCAACAGATGCTTTCTACTGGCACATATTAAGTGCTAATGAGTTACGTTATTAATATTACTCAATGAACAAATACTTTTTAGGTTCCTTCTGTATGTTTCAGATTAAATATGGAAATTTTGAAAAAATACATAAAAGTTTGAAAATAATCCTTTAAATGGAAACTCCTAGAAATAGCCTTAATAACTTTTAATACATCTATTTTCAGGCTTTTTTTCCCTCTGCAGATATAGTTGCATATGGATTGAAATTATTCTTTGTTTATATTTTGCCTCATTTGTTTAATACAATTTGGCAAACTACTTGATATCAAAAGTATATTCCCACACCTTTGAAAAATTTGGCTGTTTTTAATGACATTCATCAAATGTACATACCATAATTTATTTAAACAATACCCTGTTGTTAGGGATGTAGGTTGTAGTGAATTTTGTGCAGTAACACTGGTATACACATCTTAGAGCATGCATTTTTATTTTGATGTATTTCTTTGCCATAAATTTCTAGATGTGGAGTTCTGGGGATAAAAAGTAATCAGTATTTTCTGATCACTAATGTGTCAAAATCCTTTTCTCAAGGAAAACAGGTTAGTAATCTTAATTGAGTTTTTTCTTAATGTCTTCAGGAAAAAATTGATTTTCAGCATGCTCATGGGTTACAAGAATTGGAATTTATTCGAGGACATTCTGATACAGAAGCAGCAAGACTGTGTGTGGACCAGTGGCTAAAAATGCCAGGTATTCTTTAGAAATTACACTAAGGTTACCTAGCTTCCCCAAAGCCTTAAGGCAGAAAGTACATCTGTTTTATGCCGTTACTAATAAACATATAAGGTATTAAATTTTGTTTCAGTGATACTAATATCACCTCATAATGGCCTACTTTATAATGGCCTACTTTGCCCATTGTCTTTCTTCTTTGGCACAAGTATATTTGAGTATAAGCAATATAGGTCATACCTGAGCTCATTAGATATTACTCATTTATTCATTTATATATTTAATAGTTCTGCATGAAGTAGTACATATGTCCACGGGAGGTATGTAACAGATTATTTGAGGTTCTTAGCTTCTCTAAGGAAATGGAATTTAAACTGAGATCTAGAGGATTCATGTTTACTTATGTATTCATCAGTGCAGCCTATGTAGATATTTAATAAGGAAGCATCCTCATGGGAGACTTGTCAAAACATTGGGTAGCTTCTTCATTACTAACTCTTTGCAGATCTTAGATTCCTTGAAGAGTTGCTGTGGAACATTTCTTACTCCACCAGATAATTTGGTGGCATTTTCAAGAGCCAGTAGGAGAGTCCCACTATGACAACTTTCCTGTCTTGTCTTGAAGAATATCTACTCTGCCTTTAAAGGGTCAGGATATCCACAGAAACCTTAGTTGTGGATTTAATCCAACAAAGTTTAATTGCAAAAGGTCACAGAAATATCTATGCATGCAATGCTTAACTTTGTTGAATCTAGGTATCTTGGATTCTAAAGTTACTTTTCAAGTGCTTTCCTTTGAATGGGATCAAATTGCCACTTACAAAAGAATTCTAATAATTTATATTTATTGGTACTTAGCAGTTCATTCCATTTGATACCTGACATAATCAACATTTTTGACACTTGGCCACCCCCTGAAACTATATTTTCTCCTTATCAACCTGCCTGTGCCTCACAAACTCCCCTCCTGCCCCCAAAAACCTTTTTCTTTGTTTTCTTCTTATTTGCCTGTGGGGTTTATACATGGCCAACAAATAATACAGTACTAGGGATTGCTGAGTTAATATGGTTGTTGTATATGATGTCCAATTATGTGATAAGCCTATCTAGATTTATTCTATATAAGTTTGGTTGCTCAGCCATCTGTGATCTCAGTACTTTATTCATTTCACTAATACAGTATTTATTTTGTTGGATTGATCCGTTGATGTGTCTGTCTCTTCCACCTGACTATATGCTTCTTGGGCACAAAGACCAAATCTTACTAATACTTTTTAGTGTCAAATCCTTAAAAGAATGCTCAGTGTAGAGATACTCAATAAATGTTGGTTGAATTTTTATAGAGGTAGGCTATAAATATTTGCATAATGAACACAGAAAGGAAGCCTAGAACTTGGGTTCCAAATCTTACTGTTATTAAACAAAAAAATTATATGACGTTCCAGATCTACCTTGGCAAAAGACACATAGAAAATATGGTAAATGGTTTTGCCTCTTGGGGTGTTTTTTGAAAGCTTATAGTTTTTAAAAACCCCTCTTCATGTACATTCAGTTCTCAGTGGAAGAAGTTAATGGCTAGCTCAGTGGTGTCATTTTTGCTGCATCAGAATATTCTGGGACCTTTTAAACAGATGCCTACACCTCATTATCTCCAGAGATTCTTATAGGGCATCTGTACTTTTGGGAAAGATCCCTAGGTAGATAGGAAAATGGGCTAGAACTAGAAGACTTTATAATCTCTAAGGTCTCTTCTAAAAATTATCTCATGAGTCTGACACTTTCAAGTCCTATATAGAATGGTAGTTGGGCCAGTAATACGCCCTTCAAGCTTAATATCTGGCCTCCAGATTGTCAGAATATTGTAATGCATTGTAAATTGAATCTTGAGCATCTGTTTTTGTATTTCCCTGAGCAGGTCAAGTAGGATCAAATGAGTTATTTAGCTGTGTCTTTATGGTACTTTCAAGATTAGTGTTTTCTCTGCCTTTCAGTACTGGCTTTTTGATGGCTGATGAGCTTAAGCCTGGAGTTAAGGTCTGTAGTTTTGCTCTTTTTTGTGTGATGGGCTCAGCTTTTTGCTTGGTCTCTGAGGCAGTGTAAAAATAAAGTTTGGAATCTATTGCTTGAACAGCTGCTATAGTATTGGGCTATATTTGGTATGGTGCTATTCCATAAATGAGCTTTAGAGAGTGCTGAGATCCTTTAAGAGCATGTAGCTGGGGAAAAGAGAAAGGAATCACTATTCTCTTTAATTATAGAGAGTGAGATTCTACTTCTCAGGAGCATTAAAGGACTCATTCAGTCTATTTCAAAATACAGTACTCAGCTGCTATAATTCAGTTCTTTCTTTAGAAGTATTTTAAGTACCTTATTTATAATTATTCTAATGTTGGACAATCTATTCTTTATGGATTTTTAGAGTTGGCCAGTTTGCATAAATTTGAATACTTAGTGTTATAATTTTTTAAAATGCTGTCTGTACTATTTAAGAAAAAAACTGTTTAAATCTCTGTATTTTGCCTTTCCATGGGGAAGCCTCCCCACCCTTCCACCCAGGAATTGGCTTCTCCAACTTTATTTTTATCCAGAGCCATTATTTATAGCTAAATAAAGGTCCTAATAGGAAACATCTGGAATGTGGATGGACAAGTATAAAAGTTGTCACAATTCTTACTATATTAAGAATGTTAAAGATAAAAAAGTATATTGTCATTTTAATGCCTCTTTAAGACTAAAATATGATTAATTCCATGCTGTCCATTATTTGTTATCAGAACATATTTATAAACATTTTGACAGTTTGATAGAGGCATTCCCCCAATAAAGACTAAAGGAGAGGAAAAGCAATTAAAACCTTAATCGCATATAATGATTTTGGGATTTAAAAATCATATTGTCTTAAGAGAATAATTCTATTTAAATGCTTAGGGCTTTGTAGAAAATTCAATAAAGATAAATATTTAGTTTTTTGCTATATGAAATATTCAAAGCATTTGAGCGAAATAGTCCACAAGAGATAGTAATAAAAGAGAGAGTAATCAAACTGTCTGTGAATCAGAATACTTGTGGTTGTTTTGCAATTGTTTTTATACAACTTAACTCTTTAAATTTTTCTTCATATATCATGTGTTGGGAGTTTCCCTGAGGATATTTGGCTGGGGGATTCATCTACAAGTTTTGTGACTTTAAGATCAAAATTACAAAGAAAGAAAGGGGTGAAAAATGGACCAGGATAAAGGAGGATTAATTAATTAAGAGAAGAAAATGGTAGACAAACTATTTCCTAATTGGCTTTTTAAAGGGAAAAAGAGAAAGGACAAAACAGGATAAGTAGAAAGGGGAGAGATACCAACAATAAGTAAATCTCTGCTTTGTGTTCTATAAATTTGTTATCCCTTGCCCTTATATTACTTGATGTCCAAATTGGAGCTGATTGATCAGTGGCTTGATTCCTCAGAAAATAACACACTTACCCTCCTTGCATCCCTGTTGTTTTCACTCCATCCTCTCTACCCCAGTTATGTTGTTTAATATAATTTTCATAGAGCTCAGACCCTTTATAGTATAGCTAACTTTATAATACAGCTAAAATAGTTAAAAGAGAAAATAAGACTTAGAGGAAAAGGTCTGGCTGGGCACAGTGTCTTATGCCTATAATCCTAGCATTTTGGGAGGCCAAGGTGGGAGGATCACTTCAGGTCAGGAATTTGAGACCAGCCTGGGCAACATTGAGAGACCCTGTCTCTACAAAAAATAAAAATATTAGCTGGGCATGGTGGCATGTACCTATAGTCCCACCTGCTCAAAATGAAGGGAGTAGGGGCGTAACCTTTTAATGCATTTGGTCTTTAACACATCTTAGCTGTTGAGCTTAAAGAAAAGGATTTTTTGTTTTTTTTTTTTTTTTTACCTAAAGGGTATGCTACTTGGAGCTGGGCATGGTGGCGTGCTCCTATAGTTTGAGCGACAGCAGAAGGATTGATTGAGCCTGGGAAATATAGCAAGATGCCCATCTCAAAAAAAAAAAAAAAAAAGAGAGAGAATGCTACTAGGTGATATTAAGGACTTTTTTTGGTCACAACTTATTTACTTTTAGATTATTATATCTTTTATAAGAGAGGTAAACAATTATAATTAGGATCATCCAGTTGATGCTATATCATAATTTTCATTGTTTTGTCCTAATTTTGATCACTAGCCCAAAGGATAAGTAACTGAAATAATAACCTAAGAATTCATATTCTGATGATACAGGACTCAAAACAGGCACAATTAATTCTGGAACAAAAAGTTCATTCCGAAGAGGAGGCCAAATGCGGGTGTCTGGGAAACCAATTTTATGTCCTATAATGCACTGTAACAAGGAGTTTGACAATGGGCACCTTCTCTTAGGACATTTGAAAAGGTAAGTAGGATATTCAGAATAGTAAATGCTGAGGATCTAGTGAGCTACAAAGTGATTTCATAAAATGAAAGCGTAATGCACCTTTGCCATTATGATTTTATAGCTTTATATTCCAAACTCAAATTATTTTGTGCCATTATGTTACAATTTTTTCATAATTGGTGAAGTCAGATTCTTCTAGTGGGTGTACCTTTTAGCTTTATGGGTATAGCTTTTAAATACTGATTTTTCCCTGATATAGCTTATAAAGTTCTAAACAGACTTTTTCCATTAATCCAGATAGGTTAGTTTTAGAGAAATCCTGTCCATAAATGTAAGTTTCAAGAGACAAGGAGCACATACAGTTATTTGGTCTAGCCTGAAGAAAGGTAATAGGCATTACAAAATAAATGTTAAAAGCAAACGAATGTAAGTAAAGTTAATAATAAAAATTCTATTTATTAAAACCCATTTTATCAATTTACTGAGTTTGGTGGTGTTTTTTGTTTTGTTTTGTTTTGTTTTGTTTTTTGAGATAGGGTCTTACTCTGTTGCCCAGGATGGAGTCCAGTGCAGCTTCCACCTCCCCGGCTCAAGGGATCCTCCCATCCTCCCATCTCAGCCTCCTGAGTAGTTGGGACTACTGGTGTACGCCCCCACACCCAGCTAATTTTTGTATTTTTTGCAGAAACGTGGCTTTGCCATGTTGCCCAAACTGGTCTTGAACTCCTGACCTCAAGCAGTCTGCCCACCTCAGCCTTCCAAAGTGCTGGGATTACAGGCGTGAGCCACCGCGCCCAGCCAGTTTACTGAATTTTTGAATAGTGAAGCTTGAGAAAGTAGATATCAAGGGAAGGTTGTATTAAACGTTTGAATCCCCATAACCTCCCTTTCTAATAGTTGAAGAATGGGAAATTGAGAGTCTGAGGCTCTAAGCCATTGTCTTTCCCATGTGTCTTACTGTACTTATGCCTTACCTTATCAAGAGAAGCTTCTAGAGGGAGTTGCAGCATTCTGTGAAAAACCACGTAAAGTCAAAGCTGGACCTGGGGTCAGGGAGGGAACAAAACTCGGTAGCATACTATATCTTAGCTAAAGTGCTCCAGGCAGTTTAAAATAATGCAGATTTATTAAATGTTAAAAATGAACATTAAAAGGATTAAAAGCCATTAGGGGAAACAAGTGTACTAGAAATCTTAGCATGAGATTATTACTGCAGTGATTTATTTAAAGTTAGTTGTAAGTCTTATGGTACCAAGGCAAGAAGTAAAAGATGCTGGACTTACGATTTTCAAACGGGAAGTTTACCAGTTTGGTAAGAAATGCCTAAATCTGTTTTACCGGCTAGTTAATACATATGAAATCTTGCATTAACTTTTACTCACTTTCTGAGGGAATTGCTGAGCATATGGGAACCACTTGATATTTACTATATATGAAGAGTATTACTTAATATTTCAGTAGAAAAGTGCAAAGTTCTGAATGTGTGTGTGTATGTGTTTAGCTTCACAAATGAAGCGACATAGTTGTTTCCCTAGAAGGCAGATTTATCTAATGTTACCTCTCTTTTGCTGAGTAGGTTTGATCACTCTCCATGTGATCCAACAATTACACTACATGGACCTTTCTTCAGCTCCTTTGCTTGTGTAATATGTTATAAAAAATTTGTTACTCAACAGCAATATAGAGATCACCTTTTTGATAAGGTAAGAGCATGTCCTAAATTAAGAGTATTATTTTTCTAGATAGCCGTGGAGTTAAGTGTAGGTTTTTTCATGCTGCTCTTAAGCTTGCAATTACCAGTGATACGCATAAGTATCAAAACTGTGATTGTCAGTTGAAAATAAAATGATTTGGGCCATTGAGTTATTATAGGCAGGTAAACTTGATACCTTATAATCAGCAGTCCTAGAGATTATCATCAAAATCCTTTCATGGAGTTGCTCTGTGAAATTAAATTACCTTGTTCAAGATGCACTGAGTGAGTCACTTGATGAGAACCAGAACCCTGTTCTTAAGTCCACTGTCTTTCACTGTTGAAATGTTGGAGCCATATAGTAAATGACAAGTTATTAATGCTAGTTTTAAGGAATATAACTAGTATTTAAAAAGCTATGTTATATAATTCTAATTAAGTGTTAAATCTTAAGGGATACGAGTTGATTCATGATATGCAAATCCATGTAATACAGAACTGTAATGGGTTTTAACCATATTTGATAGGAGGTATCTTTAATGACTTATTAACATTGCAGAAGTAATGTATGTTCATTATGGAAAGTTTTTAAAATATTAACAAAGACAAGAAATCACCCTTAATCTCACAGAGATAAGGACTGTTATTAACATTTTGATATATGTGTTTTTAGTATTTCTCCATGTATAGATAAATGTTTTTACGTAAGGTATCTAAATTGTTTTGTGATTTAAAGCAGTGTGTTGCAAACATACAAGCTTAAATAATCATCAAATCAGTGCATACATTTCTACATTTTAAATGAATAATTTTCTTCTGTATGAATATAGTATTTAATAAATTTCCCATTGGATGTATTGTTTGTTTTCTATTATTAAAAGCAATGCCATATTAAATATTCTATTAACTAAAAACCTTTGAGAATATCCATATTTGGATATTTGAGTAAATGTCAAATTGGATTTACCAAGTAAATATTAGATTTTGAAATAGTAAAATATTTATTCAGTTATGTTTTCAGAATTTGCTTCTATCTAGAGCTATACCTGGAAAGTAACATGGAGAATAGCTTGGATTCTGTGTAGGTTCACAGCAGAGAATTAAAGGTTGCATTCTAAGTTTATCTAATTGAATTCTGCAGTCCTCCCCATCTTTGTCCTGGCACTAGAGAACATTTCCAGAACAGATGTGCATCTTGAAGCAGATTTTATTTTACATTTTCTCATGAGTTTTTTAGAGCCTGTGTCTTGTTCATTGACTAGGCCCTGTAGTACAAGAGAACTTAACTGTAGTTCTTATACACAAGGAGCTTGTGCTCTGTAATGAACAAGCTTTAATGGTACAACGTAAGTGAAATAGGAGTTCAGAGAAAGGGGAGAGAAGTATGAGAGAATTTGGCAAAGCTTTATGGAACAGAAGAGATTCTCCAGGACTGGATTTGGATAGATGGAAAGTAAAAATGATAGAATTCTAGGTAAAATTGCAAAGCCTAACCAGAATAGTGACTGTAGGAATAGATAGCATCCAAAAAGGAGTTAATATAGCAGGCCTGAGACTACTGTTTTTACAAAGACTTCCTTGCAATGTTGGCTCTTGGCTGGTGTATGAAAACTTGGATTTTGAGAGAGTTTCTTCCGTTCTCTTCATATGAGTCGCTTACTGTGCAAACGGTAATACTGTGCAGTGTAGTTTATGCAGAACACCTGCTTTCCTTATGGGAGCCTGGAATTTTGGTACATGCTAGGCAGAGGTTTCCTCTATGACCAGACCCCAGTAAACACCTTGGACTCTGAATCTATAATGAGCTTCCCTAGTAGACAGTAGTTCACATGTGTTGTCACAGCTCATTGCTAGGGGAATTAAATGTGTCCTTTGTGACTCCTTTGGGGAAGATTTCTTGGAACCTTGTACCTGGTTTCCTCTGGACTTTGCCCTTTGTGCTTTTTCTCTCTATTGATTTTACTTTGTATCCTTTCATGCTGAGTTTAATGAGTCCTCCTGACAAACCATTGAACCTTAGGGTAGTCTTGGGGATTCCTAACAAAAATAAATAGTAACATGATCGTAAAGGCACAGGATTTTAAACTTGATATTGGCAAGAAGGAACTATTATAGAATAGTGACATGATGAAAATAACACATTATTCTTTTAGAGTTAGAAGGACTTCTAATTCTAGAGCCCAATTCCTTCCCTTTTTTTAGAGACACTGAAGAGACTGAGTGGCATTAGAATGGCAGTATTGTTCAGAATGGATTCAAAGATGTGGACAAAGAGACCAGTTTAGATGACTTTTGCAGTAATTTAGCTCTGAGATGAGCTAATGGCTAATTAGGTAATGGCATTCAGAATGAAGACCTTAAAGTGAAACCAAGAGACATGTTGAAGAAAGAAATGATAGGGTTATCCATTTCCATGACAAATGGAAGATTTGGGGAAAGAAGGGGAAAAAGGTGAAAGAGAACTACATTCCATACTTCAGTGTTTGCAATAGGTTACTAATGTTCTGCATTTTTCAGAATTAGAGTTCTTTCAGGACATGTTTCCCTATTCCAGGTACTGAGTGTTTTCTCTACTATAATGAGTATATATGTCTGTTTTCTTTAGTAAATTTGAGTAGGTAGTTTAACTTTAAAATGAGTTACTTCACTTATTTTTTCCCCATATTTCATTAATTTGTTTTTTCTTTCTTTTTTGGAATCACACATTCCATGCTGTTTTGCACTCCTTTTTGCCTTCTCTGTAGGAAGAAGATTTATGACCTTCACCATTCTGAAAAGCTGTATGGTAACATAGAAAGGGCAAAGGCTTTGGTATCAGACAGACCTGGGTTCCACTGTTACTTTTATTAGCTTCATGTTCTTAACAGGTTACTGAATCTGTGAGTTTAGTTTCTTCATCCCTAAAATGGTATCATTATACTTATGTACGAGATTGTTAAGAGAAAATATAATACTCTATAAAGCACTTCAGGCCTGACCCGTAACCCTCAATGATTGCTTATTCCTTGATATTTGTGTTACCACAAGGACCCTAAGGAAACTAGTATGCATGGGGGGTTGTAATTGCCTCTTTTAAATTAACCAGAAGAGGTCACTAGAAGATTGTATAAGCCTTGCTGTTTTTTATAGGTATGAATTCTGTTTTGTAAAGATGGCAGTTCCCAGTGAAAGAAAGTCAGATTATTCACACTTTGCATTGTTTTCCTTCCTTCCCTCCCCCATTTTCTTTCATCTTCAATTTCTTCCCTCTAGACTAGGCCTTCTCAAACTTTAACGTACACACAAATCACTTGGAAATTTTGTTAAAATGCAGATTCTGACTCAAGATGTCTCAGGTGGAGCCTTAGATTTATATTTCTAACAAGCTTTTAGGTGATGCCATTGCTGTCGTTCCTTGAGTCATACTTTGAGTAGCAAGTTTCTAGTGGCTTTTGACACCTAAACCCGTCCAATGGCTATATCACTAGATAGCACACTGCTTTTCTCCCTTTTGTGTGACGGTGGTAGATATACTGTAAGCTCCTTTGTACCTCAGTGGCATTTGTGAGTTGGTTGACGCTACCACTGGTTATTCTTTTTCTAGGGCTACTGTATCATCTAAGGTGACTTTTCTTCTTTGCTAACCCATCTTCCCCATCCCTAGGCAACCACTAAGCTACTTTGTGTCTCCATGGATTTATCTATTCTGGATATTTTATGTAAAAGGAATCAAACAATATGCAGCCTTTGTGACTAGATTGTTTCACTTGTCATAATGTGTTTCAAGGCTTATTCATATTGTAGCACGTATCAGTACTTCATTTCTTTTCATTGCTAAATAATATTTCATTGTAAGTACATATACCGCATTTTATTTAACAGTTCATCAGTTGATGGACATTTGGGTTGTTTCTACTTTTTAGCTGTTATGAACGATGCTTCTATAAACAAACATCCAAGTTTTGTGTAAACATACGTTTTAAAATTGCTAGGTAATATGGTACCTTTTTAATTTTTTTGAAGAAATGCCAAACTGCTGTCTAGTGCACTGCACCATTTTACTTTCCCTCCAGCAATGTTTGTGGGTTTCAGTTTCTCTACATCTTATCCATACTTACTACCTGTCTTTTTAAATTTAGCCATTCTAGTGGATATGAAATGGTATTTTGGTTCTACCTTTTTTTTTTTTTTTTTGAGACGGAGTCTCGCTCTGTCACCCAGGCTGGAGTGCAGTGGTGCAATCTCTGCTCACTGCAAGCTCCGCCGCCTCCCGGGTTAAGGCCATTCTCCTGTGTCAGTCTCCTGAGTAACTGGGAGCACAGGCGCCTGCCACCACGCCCGGCTAATTTTTTTTTTTTTTTGTATTTTCAGTAGAGACAGGGTTTCACCGTGTTCACCAGGATGGTCTCAATCTCCTGACCTCGTGATCCGCCCACCTCGGCCTCCCAAAGTGTTGGGATTACAGGCGTGAGCCACTGCGCCCGGCCCTACCTTTTTTTTTTAAAGACGGAGTCTAGCTCTCTTTTGCAGGCTGGAGTGCAGTGGTGTGGTCTCCACTCACTGCAACCTCTGCCTCCCGGGTTCAAACGGTTCTCCTGCCTCAGCCTCCTGGGTATCTGGGATTATAGGCGCCTGCCACCACACCCGGCTAATATTTTGTATTTTTAGTAGAGACAGGGTTTCACCATGTTGGCCAGGCTGGTCTCGAACTCCTGACCTTGTGGTCTGCCGCCTCAGCCTCCCAAAGTGCTAGGATTACAGGCGTGAGCCACCACGCCCAGCCCTATTTTTTTTTTTTTTGTACAAGTTTGTATGGTGTCTTTTAATGTAACCAGAAATATGGTAAAAAGGAATTGAGCACTTTAACTTATCAGATATCTTATTTCCCATTCCTTCTCCCAATTTGTAGAATGTATTTGCAGGCATGCCATATATATATATATAATTTTTTTTTTTTTTTGAGAGAGAAATGGGGTCCTGCTATGTTACCCAGGATGGTCTCAAATTCCTGGGCAAAGCAGTCCTCCCACCTCAGCCTCCCAAAGTGCTGGGATTACAGGTGTGAGCCACTGCTCCTGGCCAAGTATGCCATATTTTTGTAACAAGTATATTCTAATAAAATTTTATATAGAATCACATTTTGGTTCTGTTGAGCAAATCATTTAAACAACTTTATGTGAGTTCATTTATAACTCACAGTTAAACTAAAAATGATTTAATGAGTTTAGGGTTCTTCGATCAGGAGAAATATGTATAAATTGGTGGTTACTAAATGCCTTTATTACCCTTATCATTTAGAATCTTCAAATTGGAATGAAAATGTCCTCCTTGGTGTTATTTCTTCTGTGTGGCACTCATCAAATTGAAACAGGAGGGGAGTGTGGTGGGGAGGGTGTAGTGACAGCAGCATAGAATTCATAACGAGTATTGTAAAGCTGGGTTTAAATGGAAGTTTGTCTTTTCTATGGAGGGGTACAACTTGGGAGGAGGGGTAAGTTGGTTGACTTATCAGAAGTTCAATTTTCTCATTTCTAAATAATGAAAATGGTACCTTATGGGGTTATTATAAGGATTAAGTAGGTAAACATATTTAGAACCTCAGTGTAGTTCCTGACAAATGCTCAGTATAAATAAAAATTTTTTCTCTCTCTTCTGGTTGCATCTCATAAGCACTCCACAAACTATACTGATGGTTCTAGTGTTAATGATAGTAAATATGAGGCACGATACAATCTTTAAGGCTATTACTCTAAAGACCATTAACAAGAAGTTAAATTATATTTATAACAAGCACACACAGATATACATACACTTTTAAAATTTCCTATTTTAAGATAGAGGAGGCTCTTAACAAGGTTTAGAAACTTAGATGCTAGAAAAGACATACTTATTTGACTATGTCAAATTTTAAAAGTGACCATAGGCCGATCACGGTGGCTTATGCCTGTTATCCCAGCACTTTAGGAGGCCAAGGCGAGAGAATTGCTAGAGTCCAGGAGTTAGAGACCAGCCTGGGCAACATGGAAAGACCTTGCCTTCACAAAAAATAAAAAAATTAGCCAGGTATATTCGTGTATGCCTGTGGTCCCAGCTACTTGGGAGGCTGGGATAGGAGGATTGCTTGAGCCCAGGATGTCAAGGGTGCAGTGGGCCAGCCTGGGTGACAGAGTGAGCTCTTGTCTCAAAAATAAGTAAATAAGACTATAAACAACATATATATTTGAAAAAATATTGCAAAATGGAAAATGAGGCAGAGAATTAATTTCAGTAACAGGACTGATACAAATTGACCAGAAGGAGAAAAAACAAAACAATTGAGAAATAAAGCTAAAGAATATGAATAAAAAATTCACAAAGAACACATCTGGGTAGCCAAGAAATGTATGAATAAATGCTCAAACTCACTTATAGATAGAAATTGCAAATTAAAGTACCAATGAAGGCCAGGCATGGTGGCTCGCGGCTGTAATCCCAGCACTTTGGGAGGCCAAGGCGGGTGGATCACTTGAACCCAGAAGTTCGAGACCAGCCTGGGCTACATGGGGAAACCCTGTCTCTACCAAAAATACAAAAATTGACCTGACAAAAATGAAAAAGATCTGTAATATATATTACTGCCAGGCTCATTCAGTACTAGGGGATATGTGAATTGGTGTAGCCTTTTTGAAAACCAGTCATATGGTGTCTTTTAATATTGAAATATATATACCCATTAGCCCTATAGGGCTACTCTTGAGAATGAGAAAAAAGCACCTACCAGTAAGAATATATATTCAAGGATGTTTACAAGATCATTATTTCTAGTGGGAAAAAAAAAATCAAAACTTAAGAAAAAAACTGTAAATAAATGCTGATTGAGTTGAATAGATTCACACCCTGGCATAGTTTGCAACCATTAAGAAGCATTAATTAGAGATACACCAGCTGAATTTTAGGGATTTCCTTTAGGTACTATGGAATGAGAAAACTGATAGGCAGAAGAGCCTATAAAATAATATTTGATAAAACAATGACATTCCCCCTTATTTCTATGTGTCTTTGTAACTGATTAAGCATGGATAAATTTATGGAAGAATAATAATGTAGGGTAGAGTGAATAAAGCCAAACATTAGGAAAAATGTATGTGGTGTGATCACATTTATGCATTTGTATATTACATGTGAATGTGTATGTAAAAATGAAAACTATATAGAAAGCAAATGTTCTTCCATATTTATTACTACAACAGATGGCCATAATTTGGTTTTGAGGAAAAAAAACTTAAAAATTTGACATTTGGGACCTCAGTTATGATAAAAGTTCCATAATTCACACTCAGGGAAGAACATCTTTCGTGTTAAAAATTGATACAGGATATTGCAAATAAATGACAAATAGGAAATTTTGAGTATTTTTCAAGAACTTATTTATTTTAGTTTTCCATAATACAGCTTTGTCTTATATTTTAGGAAGCCACAGATGATGGACATAACAACAACCTTCTTCCTCAGATTATTCAGTGTTTTGCATGTCCAAATTGCTTCCTTCTTTTTAGCAGCAAGGATGAGTGTTCGAAGCATATGTCTGGAAAGAATCATTTCCATCAGAGTTTCAAACTGGGTGGTATGTTAATACTCTCTTCTGCTGAAAATTATTAAACTACTTTAATCTTTGCTGATTTATCGTACTTCTCAGATCATTCTTGAGATTACATATCCTCATCTTAGTTTTAGAACTATGAAAATAAAAGATTATCTCAATTCTTACTTAAAAACAAAGGTTCTTAATATTTATTTGTATGTATGAGTAAGGCTTACTAACTTTGAAGAGTGAAGAAAAACTTGGGAAGCAAATATTTATTCAGGATAATGTTATGTTATATCATAATATTGTGAAATTTTTCTGTTTCTTGGCATTTAAGACTCAAATTTTAATTTGAATATGAGTAAGGCATTCTTTGTATTTAAGGCCAGAAAGTGGCTTCCCTTAGATTTTTATTGCCAAAATAACTGTCTTCTTTTACTTACTCCAACTAATGTTGAGAAGGGCTAAGGAGAGGAAGGTTGGGTTACTCTATACTCAGATAACTCTGCAAATTATAGTTTATTTTGTCTTTCAGAGAACAAAGGAATTGCACATCCAATATCTTTTCCATCTTTTGCAAAGAAACTATTGATCTCTCTGTGCAAAGATGTTCCATTTCAAGTTAAGTGTGTGGCCTGCCACCAGACACTGCGTTCCCACATGGAGCTCACTGCCCATTTCAGGTTTGTATGAGTCTGGAGCTGTAAAGGAGTACGGATGAGCTGTTTGCCAGTGAGAAGTTTCAACAAATACATTTTCTATTCCATGTTTCTCTCATTTTAAAATGAGAACATACAGTTGCCTGGAAATTAACCAAATTTAGCATAGTGATAGAAGTTAGAGATGTGGAAAACATGGATATATTGATATTGCCGCAAGTGTAAAGCAAGCTAACAGTTCTAAGTTTTGTGTGTTTTTCTGTGTGTGTTCTGTAAGTATGAGTAGGAGAGGAAAGGGTTAAAGTAGAACCTTGGCTGTAAGTTAACCAGAATGGAAAGTGTCATATACAGTTGAAAGATTAAATCTCAAAGGCCAAATTTATCAAGCGACCAAGAAAAGATTCCAGTATGATTTGTGATTGCCATTGTATCTGTGAGATCATCTATATTGCTTAGTACATTGTTCCTCTTTATTGGTAAGTAGTATTGTGTGAATATAGCACAATTCGTTGATCCGTTCCCGTGTTGATAGCTACTTGGATTGTTTACAATTTATAGCTTTTATGAATAAAGCTGCTTTGAGTATTTTGTACAAGTCTTTTCATGGTCATATGTTTTCATTTCTCTTGGATGGACATTGGAAAGTGGAATTGTTGGTTCAGAAGTAAGTGTATATTTAACTTTATGAGAATGTACTAAATATCCAAAGTTGGTTGTACTGGTTTACATTCCTACAGGTAAGGTGTGAAAGTTCTAGTTACTCTTCACCCTTGCTAACATTTGACCTTGCCACTCTTTTTCATTTTAGCTGTTCTTATGTCTCATTTTAGTTTATTATGCGCATTTTCTTGATAAACAATGATGTTGGGCACTTTTTCATGTGCTTATGGGCCATTTGTTTATCTTCGTGAAATCTCTGTTCAAGTCTTTTGCCGGTTTTCAAAATTGGATTGTTTGCCTTAATAGTGAGTTGGGGTTCTTTACATATTCTACATATAAATCTTTTGTCAGATTTGTATCTAGAATATAGGAATTTCTAGAATATATAAATATTTATGAGTATATTTTCCTAGCTGTGATTTTGCCTATTCATATTTTTAATTATACCTTTTGATGAACAGAAGCTTTTCTTTGCATTAGGTGTAATTTGTTGATTATTTTCTTCTTTTATAGTTATGCTTTCTGTGTCCTGAGAAACCCTTGCCTCTTCTTGCTTAAAGAATGTATTTTATTTTCCTGAATTCAGCTTTGATATTTTTAAATATTTATGTTTATTTCTATAATCTATTTCAAATTTTTGTTGATTTTTACACCAACCATTGTCTGGTTTCCCTGGCAATTCTCTGTTGTTTGCCCATTTTCTAGTTCATTAATTTCTGCTCTTTGAACTTTGAGTTTAATTTGCTTATCTTTGTCTAGCTCTTAAAGGTAGAAGTTTAGATTGACTTTGGATCTTTGTTTTCAATGTAAACGTTTAAAAATATAAATTTCCCTCTAAGCCCTGCTTTACCGGCATCACATAGATGTTAATAAGTTGTGTTTTCATTTTTATTCAGTTAAAAATACGTATCTCTTTTTTCCTCATTTAACTGTAGAGCTACCATATGATCCAGCAATTTCTACTTGTTGACAGCCAAGAACAGTGTGAACGTATATCCACACAAAGACTTGTATGTTTGTTTATAGCAGCATTATTCGTAATAGTAAAAAAGTGGGACCATTCCTAATGTCTATCAGCTGACAAATGGATTTTTTAAAATGGACCTATCCATACAAGGGAATATTATTTGGCCATGAAAAGGATTGAAATCCTGATTACATGTTACAACCTCAATGAACTTTGAAAACATTATGCTAAATGAAATAAGCTACTCACAAAAAATCCATTTATATGATTCCATTCACATGAAATTCCAGAATAGGGAAATCTGTAGACACAGCAAGTAGTTGCTTAGGGCTCAGTGGTTGCTTGGAGTTGGGGAGCATGTTGAAAAGGGAGGTGGGGAGGTGATAGTTAAAGGGCATGGGTTTTCTTTTTGACATGACACGATGTTCTAAAATTGACTGTATTGATGGTTGCACATATCTTTATGTGAAAAACAGTTGAAATTATATACCCTAAATGGGTGAATTATGTGAATTATATCCTTTTTTTTTTTTTTTTTTTTTAAAGACAGGGTCTCTCTCTGTCACCCAGGCTGGAGTGCAATGGTGCAATCTTGGCTCACTGCAACCTCCACCTCCTGAGTTCAAGCGATTCTCGTTCCTCAGCCTCCCAAGTAGCTGGGACTATAGATGTGTGTCAGCATGCCTGGCTAAATTTTGTACTTTTTGTAGAGACGGAGTTTCACCATGTTGGCCAGGATGGTCTTGAACTCCTGACCTCGAGTGATCCGCTCTCCCAAAGTGCTGGGATTATAGGCATGTGCCACTGCACCTAGCCGTGAATTATATCTCAATAAAGCTTTTAAAAACATTTTTGAAAAATGTTATCTTTGCCCTTTTGATTTATTCTTTGACCTATAGGTTTATTAGAAATGTGTTGCTTCGCCAGGCACGGTGGCTCACACCTGTAATCCTAACGCTTTGGGAGGCTTAGGCAGGTGGATTGCCTGAGCTCAGGAGTTCGAGACCAGCTGGCTAACATGGCGAAACCCCATCTCTACTAAAAATACAAAAAAATTAACCGGGTGTGATGGTGCGTGCCTGTAATCCCAGCTACTTGGTAGCTGAGGCAAGAGAATCGCTTGAACCCAGGAGGCAGAGGTTGCAGTGATCCAAGATTGCGCCACTGACCTCCAGCCTGGGCAACGGAAAGATTTTCTGTCTCCAAACACACAAAAAAGATACGTGTTGCTTAACTTCTAAAGGTTTACAGATGTTACATTTAGGTATTTAATTTATAAACATTTAGGGATTTTTATTATTTCTCATTTCCAATTTAATTCCAGAATAATTAGAGAACATATTTTGTATAATTTTTTTCTTTTGAAATATATTAAATGTATAAAATTGTAGCTGGTCTGTTCTCTCTGGAGTTTAGTAGTGAAGAGAAGACACAGTTTTTCTATTTTTTTATTTTCCTAGAGAAGTTGATTTATTTTGAGTTAATTTGTGGAATAGTACGTGGTTTTATTGAGCCTAGTTCTTCAGTGCAAAAGCAACTATGGGCATGACATTTGTCTGACATAAAATTAACCAGTTCTTTATTTTTATTTCTTTACTTACAGATTTAGGGCATACGAGTGCAGTTTTGTTACATGGGTATATTGTGAAGCTCAGATATCTGGGCTTTTAATGTACCTGTCATCCAAATAGTGAACATTGTACTCAATAGGTTATTTTTCAACCCTTACCTATTTCCTAACCTCCCACCTTTTGGAGTTTTCAATGTCTATTTATTATTCTACTCTATATGTCCATGTGTACCCATTGTTTAACTCCCACTTAGAACTGAAAATTTTCAGTATTTGACATTCTGAGTTATTTCACTTAGGATAATGGCCTCCAGTTCCATACATGTTGCTTCAAAAGGCATGATTTCATTCTTTTTTATGACTGAGTAGTATTCCATGGTATATATGCCATATTTTCTTTATTCAGTAATCCGTTGATGGACACTTAGGTTGATTCCATTCATTATTGCTATTGTGAATGGTGCTGTGGTAAATGTACAACGGTAGGTGTCTTTTTGATATAATGCTTGCTTTTTCTTTAGGTAGATATCAGTAGTGGGACTGCTGGATCAAAGTGTGGTTCTATTTTTGTTTCTTTTTGAGAAATCTCCATATTGTTTTCCATAGAGGTTGTACTAATTTACATTCCCACCAGCAGTGTATAAGTGGTCCCTTTTCTCTGTATCCTTGCCAACATCAGTTGTTTTTTGACTTTTTAATAACAGCCATTCTGACTGGTGTAAGATGGTATCGCATTGTTGTTTTAATTTGATGTTCTCTGATGATTAGTAATGTTGAGTATTTATGGGCCACTTGTATGTCTTCTTTTGAAAAATGTCTATTCGTGTCCTTTGCCCACTTCTTAATGGGATTATTTGTGGGTTTTTTTCTTGTTAAGTTCCTAGTAGATTCTGAATATTAGTCCTTTGTCAGATGCATAGTTTGCCGATATTCTCCCATTCTATAAGTTGTCTTCATTCTCTTGATTATTTGTTTTGCTATGCTTAAGCTTTTAAGTCCGATTTGTCTATTTTAGGGCTTTGTTGCATTTGCTTTTGAGGACTTAGTCATAAATTTTTTGCCTAGGCCATTGTCCAGAAGGGGTTTTCCTAGGCTTTCTTCTAGAATTTTTATAGTTTCAGGTCTTAGTCTTTAATCCATCTTGAGTTATTTTTTGTATATGATGAAAGATATGGGTTCAATTTTATTCTTCTGCATATGGCTATCCAGTTTTCTCAGCAGCATTTATTAAATAGAGTGTCCTTTCCCCAGTGTGTATTTTTGTCAGTTTCATCAAAGATCAGTAGTTTGTAGGTATGTGGCTTTATTACTGGGTTCTTTGTTCTGTTCCATTGATCTGTGTGTCTGTTTTTACACCAGTACATGTTGTTTTGGTTACTACAGCCTTATAGTATCAACATTAATCAATTATTAAAGAATAGGTTCTGGGTTGTCTAGAATCTTAACCATAGTATTCTTTCATACAGTTTAATTACCATGGAGAGTCTAATAATTTGCCTGTTCAATAAGGTCCTCTGTCAGTGCTTTTGATACAGATTTTAGTTTTCTAAAATTTGCCTGAATTTTTAAAAATTTGAATCTAGTTTTAGCCTTTTGTATTTTAACTAGAAATAGATAAAATGCAGATAATGCTCCAGTATTTGAGGTGATAGAACATCATTATGTCATCTGCATCTTTATTGAAAAGTATCTTTTAGTGCTTATATATACATTGGTTATTTTATAGTTCCTGCAATAAAATGCAGCAATGGTATGTTTAGAAAATACTTCTCAAAGAGTTTCTATTTCTTTTTATCTAATTTAGAGTTCGTTGTCGAAATGCTGGGCCTGTAGCTGTAGCTGAGAAGAGCATTACCCAGGTTGCAGAGAAATTCATATTAAGAGGTTATTGTCCAGATTGCAATCAAGTCTTCGTGGATGAAACCAGCACCCACAATCATAAGCAGAATTCAGGACACAAAGTCCGAGTCATTAACTCAGTGGAAGAATCAGTCTTACTCTATTGCCACAGCAGCGAAGGGAACAAGGATCCTTCTTCTGACTTGCATTTATTGTTGGATCAATCAAAATTTTCATCACTTAAAAGAACCATGTCTGTTAAAGAATCTAGCTCACAGGAGTGCATTGCCATTCCAAAAAAGAAGATGAATTTAAAAGATAAAAGCCATGAAGGTATCGCTTGTGTCCAGAAAGAAAAGTCAGTAGTTAAAACCTGGTTCTGTGAATGCAATCAGCGATTCCCAAGTGAAGATGCAGTAGAAAAGCATGTTTTCTCAGCAAACACAATGGGTTATAAATGTGTGGTCTGTGGAAAGGTATGTGATGATTCGGGGGTCATTCGTTTACACATGAGCCGGATTCATGGAGGAGCACATTTAAATAACTTTCTTTTCTGGTGTCGGACATGCAAAAAGGAGTTAACAAGGAAAGATACTATCATGGCACATGTGACTGAATTTCATAATGGACACCGATATTTTTATGAGATGGATGAGGTAGAAGGTGAAACTTTGCCATCATCTTCTACAACATTGGGTAATTTGACTGCTAACAAGCCTTCATCAGCTATTGCTATTATTGATCATTCCCTGGCAAATAGTTCTCCAAGGGGCAAATGGCAATGCCGGATTTGTGAAGATATGTTTGATTCCCAGGAATATGTAAAACAGCACTGCATGTCTTTGGCAAGCCACAAGTTTCATAGATACAGCTGTGCTCACTGCAGAAAGCCTTTTCATAAGATAGAAACATTGTACCGACATTGCCAAGATGAGCATGACAATGAGATAAAGATTAAATACTTCTGTGGGCTTTGTGATCTTATCTTTAACGTGGAAGAAGCATTTTTGAGCCATTATGAGGAGCACCACAGCATAGACTATGTATTTGTGTCAGAAAAAACTGAAACTTCAATTAAAACTGAAGAAGATTTTCCAGTAGTAGAGACCAGTAACCAGTTAACCTGTGGTTGCCGTGAGAGTTACATCTGTAAAGTCAACAGAAAAGAAGATTATAGTAGATGTCTCCAAATCATGCTGGATAAAGGAAAACTTTGGTTTCGCTGCAGTTTATGTTCGGCAACAGCACAGAATTTAACCGACATGAACACTCATATCCATCAAGTGCACAAAGAAAAGAGTGATAAGGAGCAGCAGCAGTACATAATCAAGTGTGGCACCTGCACCAAAGCATTTCATGATCCTGAGAGTGCGCAGCAGCATTTCCATAGAAAACATTGCTTCTTACAGAAACCTAGTGTGGCTCACTTTGGATCTGAAAAGTCAAAGCTGTACAAGTTTACTGCCAGTGCCTCACATACAGAGAGAAAACTGAAACAGGCAGTAAACTATTCAAAAAGTTTAGACCTGGAGAAAGGAGTTGAGAATGACCTAAGCCATCAGAATATAGGTATGGCTTTAAAGCTCTGTGCAAATTTCATATACTAATATTGAAACTTACAATGTACCCACCTCGATTTTGAAGCAAGAAATAGGATAACTTCTTGATGATACGTTAATTACTACGGTATATACATTTTAGGGGTTTGTATTCCTACTGCTACATTTATCCACTTTCTAAACTTAAGGGGACAAAGAGTATATATTGGCTTTAAATAATATATATTTTAGATACCATTTTATTTTACAAAAGGTATGGAGATTTTGAAGATGAAGGAAGTCGATAGTCTTTCTGAAAGTTAGATTTCAAAGTTATCCTAGTATTAATATCATTTAGATTTTTCTTGTAATATTTGGATTCACTAAAAAGATAAATCATGTGAATTCTTTTTGTTTCTATTTGGCCATATTCTTTAGTGTGAGAAATTTTAAAGATCATTTCAGTATTTGTATATTTTTGTTATGATTAACTTGGAAGCAAAGCTTTAACATACAATTAAAATAGCAATTAGAGGTAGAGTTAAAGTAGTAGCAAGAAACCAGGGGGAAAATTGAAATATGAATTCCTTCTTTGTACTTACTCCCGTCTTTCTGTCTTCCATATGATAGGATTAAGTCTAGACAGGTGTTAAGTTTTTATTTTGTTTAGAAGTATAATTTGTTTTGTTTAGAGTATAATTTTAAGTGTATATTCTTTTATTTTTAAATTTTTTTTATTGAGATGGGATTTTACTATGTTGCGCAGGCTGGTTTCAAACTCCTGGCCTCAAGCAATCCTCCCATTTTCGCCTCCCCAAGTGTTGGGATTACAGGTGTGAGCCACCACACCCGACATAAATCTATATTCTTTTAAATAAATATTAACTCTTGGTGAGTTATACAATGTAGTGTATTTGGATACAGTGAGAATATGTGAAAATTTTGGCCAGTAATGTATTTTTATGAACTATTGAATTTTTACATTCTTGCTCTATAGTGTATGTAGATCTTAACATCACCTTTAGTCATGGCATATTTTCAGTGATAAAGAATTAAATCATGAGCTACCTAGTCAACTCTAAACAGTGAAACACTGGTTACGCCATTTTATATTCTCTTTGGCCTTTTTTTGTGTGTGCTTCTGTTTACTTTTTGTTTTTGGAATTTGTGTTAGTCTGCATTTGATGGAAAATGCAATATCTAAATCTAGAGTTACTGAGAAGTTAGAGAAAAGACATAAGGTGGCTTGGAAATGGAAGGGAATGGCAGTAGTATATTCGAGGGAACTATTAGAGTAGAAACTATTCATTTTTTAAATAATATAACATTCTAAAGTTTGCATTATTACCACAGGAAACTTTAAGGCCTTGTCAAAGTGGAAAAGTATGAAACAAGATAAAGGGGAGAGAGAATGAGAGTTGGGGCATGGGGGAAGGTGAAAGAAGAATCTGAGAGAAGCAAGAAGATGTGTTTATAGGGGGAGGTGGCACTGTACCACTGGCACCTATTTGTAGCACTGCTTTATGGCAGCAGGATTCCAGGTGATCTTATTTCTGCTCTCTAGGGTGTTTAATCATAGACCTAGAGGGCTACTAATAAATCAGTTTAGACTGGGAAAAGAACCAAATTCTGGTGGTGAAAATGTTCTTAATAGGTAACTTTGGAATTTTATATGGGTGGTGGTAGTTTTTGCTTATTTAACCTTAAAACTTGGTTTTCTAGTTCTTCTAGTACATTGTTTTTTTAAAATTCCCTGTATAAATGACTTTTTAACAAGCCTTAGAGTTGATGGAAAATATTTGCAAGAAGGATATATAATCAAAATTTGTGAAATATTCACAATATTTTTATCTGATTTAAGTGTAAATGGTGTCATGTACAGATTTGGATTTCACAAAAAGGTTTAGATAGAAATGGGTAACATTCAAGGTTAGTATTTTTGCATGTTAGCCTTCTAATATCTTTTGGACTTGAAATCAGAATGATTTTAGCAAATTCTTACTGAACTCATGTTGATATTTCTCTCTTCTTAGAGGAAGAAATTGTTGAGCTTCCAGATTTGGATTACCTGAGAACCATGACTCATATAGTCTTTGTAGATTTTGATAACTGGTCAAACTTTTTTGGTCATCTACCAGGGCATCTAAACCAAGGAACATTTATTTGGGGCTTTCAAGGTACGGTTAATAAGAAAAACAAAAGAAAACCGTTTTTCCCACCTCTTAGACTATAGTTCAGTTTAAAAGCCTCCCCTTAAACCTTCCTGGATAGATCATAGGAACATAATTGGAATATTGTTCTTTTGTATTATAGTTACTCTGCTAGAGTCATTTTCTCTACATGCCTCTGTGGTAAAAGTTAGCTCTATCTGGTGACTCAAAAGTTTATGGACCTTTTGGCTGGGCGCAGTGGCTCACGCCTGTAATTCCAACACATTGGAAGGCCGAGGTGGGAAGATCGTGAGGTCAGGAGATCGAGACCATCCTGGCTAACACAGTGAAACCCCGTCTCTACTAAAAACAAATTCAAAAAATTAGCCCGGTGCGGTGGCGGTTGCCTGTAGTCCCAGCTACTTGGGAGGCTGAGGCAGGAGAATGGTGTGAACCTGGGAGGCGAAGCTAGAAGTTGCAGCCGAGATCGCGCCACTGCCCTCCAGCCTGGGCAACAGAGCGAGACTCCGTCTCAAAAAAAAAAAAAGAAAAAGTTCATGGATCTTTTGATACTGATTGAAAAAGACTTTATTCAACACCTAAAGTGTGTCAGGCACTATGGCTTTGTACTAATATGGTTACTGATTATTATGGTTTTATCCCTTTTAAAATACAGAGAAGCAGATGTTTTGTTTTTGTTTTTGTTTTTTTCCCTCAAAGTTTTAAAACTAATAAATAGCAGAGTTAGCTTTTGAAATTTGGCCTCTCAGCTACAGGACTAATGTCATTTTCAACATGTCATAACTGCCTGTTCAGTTCATCCTTGCTGTTCTTAAGTGTTCAGCTTCATCTAAACCTCTTTACAAATTGTTGACCAAACCTGGGGGAGAGGCTTCTTTGGTTTACAGAGGATTAGTATAGTGAGCATCTGCTGTTGTTCGTGTTTGATAGAAAATAGCATGTAAAGAGAAAGATTGGGATTAAAGATAGAAACATACTGACCTGGATAAGTTAGCCAGTATAATTGCTTTAGTAAGTTGAGCTTTGGTGATTGCCCATCATTTCTGCATTGAACAGTGATGACATTTGTAAAAACCACTTATGCTTACACTTACAGAATAATGCCATTCAAAGAATTTTTGCACACATTACTTTTGATTTTGCTTAATATCCTTGTGAGTTTTAAGATGAGTTGACAGATTCAGGGAATTTAGTCCACTTTCTCAAGACTGTACAGCAACAAGATGTTGATGCTTATGCTCGGATGGAGTTCTTCCACATTCTGATTTAGTACTTTGCCTCTAGAAAAGTTTTTTTTCTAGTATGTGTTTTTTCTTGATAAAATTTTTGGCCTTTCCTCTCCTGTTTGATTATCATTTTTGCTTTTTCTGAAATTAATAGGAGGAAACACCAATTGGAAGCCTCCACTCAACTGTAAAATTTATAATTACCTGAACAGGATTGGATGCTTCTTCCTTCATCCTCGCTGTAGTAAAAGAAAAGATGCTGCTGATTTTGCCATATGTATGCATGTGAGTCATTGTTTTATTCAAAATCTAATGTGAATCTCACACCCACTTGCATTTTTTTCCCACTTGAATTGTAATGAGAATTATAGACCATTCTTCAGTTCTTCAGGTTCTACCTGTGACTATTATGAAGGCAGGACCCCATAGCATATTTTTATTGCTTTATCCTCAACTTCTAGCAAACCTTCAGCTATCCATGGTAGACCCTCAACTATTTGTGGGATAAATGATCAAGAGATGATACTGTTTTTTGGTTTTAAGACAGTCTCGCTCTTGCCCAGGCTGGAGTGCAGTGGCGCAATCTCAGCTCACTGCAACCTCAGCCCCCTGGGCTCTAACGATTGTTGTGCCTCAGCCTCCCAGGTAGCTGGGACTACAGGAGCATACCACCATGCTCGGCTAATATTTGTATTTTCAGTAGATGCGGTTTCTCCCTGTTAGCCAGGCTAGTCTCAAACTCCTGGCCTGAAGTGATCCGCCCGCCTAGGCCTCCCAAAGTGCTGGGATTACAGGTGTGAGCCACTGCACCCGCCGATGATACTGTATTTGATATATATTAAGACATTTTCATATTTTAGTATCTCTAAAATTAAGAGGTACCTTAACAATCACTGTTGGCCTAGATAGAATTTACATTTGCTTCTGCCTCTGCCAGGTACCTAGAGAAACTGCCAAACTGAGACCCACTTTACATTTTTTGCTTGAGGACTTACATGTCACACTGATAATGTGAATTTACTCAGCAAACTTGTTGACTACAGCTTATGGTTTAAACAACAAAAGATTTCTTTTTCCCTCTATCTAGTGCCAAGATCGAATCATGCAAATTGCCTTGCTTACCTTTTCTCTATGACAGATTTATTTCTTATTTACCCTTACATTGAGTGTATAGCCCATTGGTATTCCAACTTTATGTGAAGTCTGTTGGACTTCCATTTTGGCTTTTTCTTTTTATGGCACATAAAATAGCTTATCATATAATTTAATAGCATCTTATATTTGATTAAATGTGGGTATTTAATTTATGAAGGAAGTCTTTCTCTCTGTTTTTTTTTTTTTTTTTCTTTTTGAGACGGGGTCTCACTCTGTCGCCCAGGCTGGAGGGCAGTGGCACAATCTCGGCTGCAACTTCTACCTCTTAAGTTCAAACGATTCTCCAGCCTCAGCCTGGAGAATCCAGCTTGGGATTATAAGCACATGCCACCACACCCAGCTAATTTTTGCATTTTGTAATAGAGACCGGGTTTCACCATGTTGGCCAGGCTGGTCTCGAACTCCTGACCTCAAGCGATCCACCTGCCTCAGCTACTCAAAGTGTTGGGATTACAGGCGTGAGTCACTCACCCAGCCGAAGGAGATCTTTGTGTCATACTTTGGTAGGGATTAGGGAACAAGCTTAATATACCTTCCTAGGTATGTGTTCATTGTGAATAGATATAACTTGTTTTGAAACTCGTGCTGATTTTTTATCAACCTGTGCCATTTGTTCTAACTTAGGCTGGCCGTCTAGATGAACAACTACCCAAGCAAATTCCTTTCACCATCCTCTCAGGAGATCAAGGTTTTCTGGAGCTAGAGAATCAATTTAAGAAGACTCAGAGGCCAGCTCATATACTAAACCCTCACCACTTAGAGGGAGATATGATGTGTGCCTTGTTAAATAGCATATCTGATACCACCAAAGGTACGCAGCTGCAGTCACAGTGCAAACCACCCAAGAGGAGGAGACTTCACTGCTGAGAGAAACCAATAAACTGCTGTCCGCTAGTGAACTGTTGCCTGCTTACTAAACCATCACGTTCTCTTACTTCTATCTTACTTTTTTTTAAAAAAAATCTCACTTTCATTCTTTAGTGTTTTAGAAGGAGGATGAATTCATAATAATTTTCTGGAGCCTTTTTTGATCTAGTAGATAAAATCTCTATTGATGTATATAAAATATATATTCATGCGTTATAGTATGTTACTACAATTTTAAGAGCTCAGAATTCACATCTTCACTTTGTTCCTGAAATTCCAAATTGACCTTCAGTCTTTTAGAAAGCAGTGTGTTTACAGTTGAAAACCAGAAAGCAATAAAAAAGGCGAGCATTTAGGAGGTTGACAGTGACAAAATGAAATGCTGTTAGGCTTTTAGGTCCTTAGAGAAGTGGGTACATCCTATCTTATTGCTGGGCCTTGCACTTTCTTCTGTACCTTTGTGAGATTATTCAATGAAAGGAGTGCTGATGTCCATTTTCACTTCCTAGTATATAAGAAAAGATGTAATTCTAAGGATTCAGAAGTTTTGTTTTTCATTTTTCATAATTTCTGCAGTCAAATGTTCTACCACTGAGCTATACCTCTCTTTTTCGTAATCTCTGAAGAAATATGGATAGAATAATTAATGTTTAAATATCCTAATAATTTAAATTCATGAATAAGGTTTGAAGATATTAATGAATTACCTTAATGAAAAATAGTGGCTTTTTGGCATTTTTATTGTGTGCCTTTTTTAAAGTTTTCAACTCTGCTTGCCTCCTAGATTTTTTTTTCTTTCAATATATTTGGAAGTACATTTTGATTGAAAACCCATTTTGGAGAATTTTGCTCTAGTCACTGATTACAGTGGATCAATTCACTTCTGCAAAGTTAGGAATCAGTAATCTGTGCTCTTTATACTCTTTAAAGCAGAGTAATGATGGAAGATTATAAAAGAAAATGAACTCTTGTATCTTTATGTCGCTTCCTCTTTAATTTTTGTTTTCACTTGTTTTTTCTATCTGTGAATTTCTTTTTTCTTAACAACAACAACAAAAACAAACAAACAAAAGCCACTGTGTGCAGTGGCTCACGTCTGTAATCCCAGCACTTTGGGAGACCAAGGCAGGTGGATCACCTGAGGTCAGAAGTTCAAGACCAGCCTGGTCAACATGGTGAAACCCCGTCTCTACTAAATATACAAAAATTAGCTGGGCATGGTGGCTGTTGCCTGTAATCCCAGCTACTCGGGAGGCTGAGGCAGTAGAATCACTTGAACCCGGGAGGCAGAGGTTGCAGTGAGCCGAGATCGTACCATTGTGCTCCAACCTGGGCAATAAGAGCAAAACTTCATCTCAAAAACAAACAAACAAAAATCAAAACACCTCTTCTACTCTTTTGCCATCCCCTTCCCAGTCCTCAACATCTTCTTAATATCCTGTAAGATAAAGTTTGACTTTTGCCACACAAGGCCAACCTCCCTTTCCTTCTCTTACGCTTCTGCTTTTGGGAACATTTATAACTCCAAATGTGAAAGCTGTTAGGGTTTTGCCCCTATTTCAATTATGTTTGGAATGAGAGGTGAATATGAGTAGGCTTTCATGGGTATATTAGGGTTGGAGGTAAGATATAGGTTATTAATATCTGCTGATTATGCCATTCCAAATGACTCTTATGTTCTAGATATTCTTTTTTTTTTTTTTTAAATCACCCATACTCAGTACTCATTTGAACTAACTACTTTTTGGAGGCACATGTGTACTTATTCTTAATTTTTGTGACATACAGAGATTGTGCACTGCATGAAGAAGGATATAGGCTTTGGTTCAAATGCTAACTTTGCTGTTTCCTAGCAGTGTGATTTCAGGCATGTTACTTTTTTGGAGCCTCATTTTTTTGTATTTATATGGTTGTAATAGTGATGTATGTAAAGTGTCTAGCACAGTATATAAAGCACTTTAGCTATTTAACAAATAATAGCTATTTTTTATTATTACTACCATAAAAAGAAAATGTGATTCCTAGCCACTACATTTTTAATGTTACACTGAATCATAGTATATTCAGGCTTAGTTATCTGATTTAAGACCAAATTTTTTCTTCATGGAAGACTTAAAACTATCAAATTGCCTGTAGTGAACTTTATAAGGAATCAAAGAAAAATCATTTTCTTGGATAACTTTTTATTCCATTTCCTTTCCTAACAAATAGCTTTGTGAATAGTTGAGTGATAGTTTCTATTAAGGAATGGTATTTAATATATAATGGGACTCAGTAAATCAATGTCCATTAATATAATTTTTGTTACTAAAGAATGCCAGGCTAACTCCTTGCACATAGCTAAACATAGCGTTCCTTCTTGTTCTCAGATTTGACAGCCAGTCAGTTTCTTAAGGCAATATGGTTTTTGGGATGAAGGGGTCACTGGACCTTTTTGAGGATCTGATGAAAACTTTCTATACCTTCCTTCCCCCAAAATAAACACATATATTCTACATTGCATACAATTTCAAGGGATTTGTGGTCTCAATGCTTCTAGTTGCCAATCAACAAACAAAATTGTCCTTTGGGATGTAACCTAAGTTTATACTGTAAGTCAACAGTCCCCAACCATTTTGGCACCAGGGACTGGTTTCATGGAAGACAATTTTTCCAGGGAGGTGGGGCATTAGATTCTCATAAGGAGTGCACAACCTAGATCCCTTGCATGTGCAGTTCACAATAGGGTTTGTGCTCCTATGAGAATCTAATGCCACTGCTGATCTGACAGGAGGAGGAGCTCAGGTGGTAATGCTGGCTCACCTGCTACTCAGCTCCTGCTGTGCGGCCCAGTTCCTAACAGGCCACAGACTGGTACTGGTCCATGACTTTGGGGTTGGGGACCCCTGCTATAAGTAACATAGAGTGATAAGTTCTCTCGTATTTGTTGTTATACAGCCAGGCTGGTGATTTTTCAGATTTTTGGATTTTTCACCAGAGCATAGAGAAGTGATACAAGTTTGAGTCTCTTATTCTTTATAAGTTTTCAGAAATTTACCATTAGCAGGACTAAAAAGTGGTTTTTATTAGACTGAAGATTGCTGTATAAATAGGATCTTTGGAATATTGTAATCAGAATCAATGATCGTATGGTATCATACTAGGAGAAATTAGTCTTCGTTAATTTCTCTGTTAATTGAAAGTCTTTCCAGAGGTACTTACTTCAGTAAAAATACAGATATTTGGAGTTGCTGGTTTTGTATATTGGTGTCCAGTCATTTGTTCCTAAGGCATTGTTCTTTGCGTGGTGGGGAGAGGAAAGGTTAAGTAGCTTTATTACTGGTACTTTTTTATGCCTCCCACTTGGTTAATTAGGGTAAAAGTTCTTTTCGCTCCTTGTAAGCATCAGGGTTTCAACATGAACATTTTAATTACAGCTGTAATATATGTATAAATTCTTGTAGAGACATTTAAAAAATCTGTTAACTTTAATTTCTGCCCCCACCTTGGTCTTCTTATCCTTCATCATTTCTATTTTATATTGTACTTTTCCTCACTTTCTTAACACTTAAGATACATGGATCCTTTCTGGTAATCCCAATCAGAGAAGCTAGGTAGACTTTCTTAGACCATTTACATTTTATTCCTAAATATTTCTTTATTCTAACTCAAGCTTTATGTTTCAGAGCAGATATAACTTGTCACTTAAATGTTGAAAGAAAAAAAAAGTGAACTTTTTTATTGAAAAAAGTTTATTGAAGTTTATTGTAGTTTATTGAAGACCTACTATGTACCAGCCACCATGTTAACTGCTTTTTATGTTTGTAGTGTTTAAAGATGTTTAAATATGTTTAAAGAACTTCTTCCACATGCTTTTTAATCCGCTTTGCAAGCTGTGAAGTAGATGTTGGATTACCCCATTTTGTAAGTGTGGAAGGAAGCAGAGGTTCAGAAAGGTTAAATAATCTACCTGCAGCTGCACAGCAAGTGCTTTGCTTTTCATTAGTATCAACGAGTAGGGTGAGACTTCCACTGACACAAATACCTGATTTCATGATGTAGAGCTAGCCACCCAATGTGAATTACTGGCTCTAACCATGTCCTTGAAGAATGAAGGTAATGGGAGATATTCAAACCACAGTATAGTGACATTGCAGAATTTATATAAAGATATCAAACAAGTTTTTTCTTTTTAAATAACATTCAGGAAGAATGCACTTTTTTTTTTTTGGTCAGAAAAAATGATTTGGTTGTAGGTTCTGGTGCTTTAAAAAGTAAAGTGATTATATCCTGAATATAGCCAAGGAAAGCAATTAGCATTCTAATTTCTCTAGGATCTTTTGTCTCATAATTAAACGAGTAAGCACTGTCTTTACAGGCTTCTCAAGAAGTTGGCACTAGAACTACAAGCACTGCAGTGAACTTTTTTGAGTACTGCAACATGCAGTTTCAAAGAAATTCACTAGAAACCTGCTTCCCATTGCTTCCTCTACCTTTCCTCTAATCGATGTAAATGTTCCAGGGTACACAGAAGTTAATATTTTTAGTGTTTTCTTATTTGGGCCAGTATCTGCTCCCTTGAGAGTTACATACAATGAAAAAGATGTTACTACAAGATAATTTTTGTTGAATCTGTATGCTCCTTAGATGGTCTTGTTTATAAGCCTGAGACTTTTATATCCATTTAGTTGTGACTTCATTGTGAATGAATGGGTTAGAAGCAGTAAGTATGGTTCGTACCTATAGAGTCATACCAATTACACAGATTTTGTAATCCATCTTACAAATATAGAGCATAAACATTCACCTAGGTGCTAAGAAAGTGTAGATGATTGAAGCATCATCATGGCCTGTGGAATAGGTATTACCTAAAATAATTGTTGAATTATTTCTAAAAGTCTGTCTGCCTATTGTTTCCTCAGCCTGTTACTGAAAGCTATAGGTTGTTTCTTTGGACACCATGATAAAAATATGTTTGATAAAACTAATTCCATGCAAAGGTACTGAAAATAAGAAAGAATTTTTACGATTTTCTCTGTTCTTCTGAGGGGGTTGACTGAGGCAAAAGAAACCTTTTATGATATTAATATTTGCAACCCCATGTCAAGTTAATCCTTGACAAATCAAGGATTTGTCATTATTCAAACCTGAAGAGTAGCCTTAGGCCTTGCAAGCAATGATGAATTGTTTGGATGAGTTGTAACATACTGCTGTTGACTGACCTTGACTTTAAATTGTAATAACAGAAACCTGTGGGTATTTTCCTTTTGTTCTTAATGTTTAGAGCAAGCTTGTTTAACCTGCGGCCGACGGGCCACATGTGGCCCAGTTCATCTTTGAATGTGACCCTACACAAATTCATAAACTTTCTTAAAACATTATGAGAGTATTTTTTTTTTGCGTTTTTTGTTTTGTTTTGTTTGTTTTGTTTTCTTTTGCTCATCAGCTATCATTAGTGTTAGTGTATTTTGTGTGTGGCCCAAGACAATCTTCTTCCAATGTGGCCTGGGCAAGCCAAAGAGTGGACACCCCTGGTTTAGAGGTTTAATTTTGTTCTTTAATTTGTAAATGTAATGTTTTATTTACCAAAAACATTGCTTGAAATATTTGAAGTATTTTGCTGGAATTCATAGCAAAGATGACTTGTAAAAACAAATTTCTGCAGCAAAAGAATATAGTGAAATATAGTGATTTAATTTTTATTTATAGATACTTAAATGTCTTTTTAATGTGTATTTTAAGTTTTTAAGTTTGCACAGAAACAAATATGTCTATATGGTTTGTATTTAGTTAAGTGCTGATTCAAGTCACTGACACATATATCATATATAGATGCATATCTGTTTATATTTGTATAATTATATCTTGATATAAATATATATTGATTTAAATATAGTTAAAGTGATAAGCAAAATATTAGGTCATTGATAGTACCATGTTTCAAATTTTTTAAAGATGAACTCTATTTTTGAGAATAGTTTTAGACTTACAAAAAGGTTGTGAAGATAGTACAGTGTTTCCATGCACCCACACTCAGTTTCCCTTATTAGCAACATCTTATATTAGTGTGATACATTTGGCATAATTGATGGAACAACATTAGGACATTATTACTAATTCTAGCCTTTAGTTTTCACCAATGTCCTTTTTCTTTTCTCCCTTCCCCTCACCTCTTTTCTTTCTTTTCCCATCTCGTCTCATTTCGTTTCTTGAGACAGGGTCCTACTCTGTCACTCAGGTTGGAATGCAGTGGTGTGATCTCAGCTCACTGCAACCTCCACCTCCCAGGTTCAAGCAGTTCTCCTACCTCAGCCTCCCAAGTAACTGGGACTATAGGCACGTGCCACCATACCTGGCTAATTTTTGTATTTTTGGTAGAGACAGGGTTTTGCTATGTTGCCCAGGCTGGTCTCGAACTCCTGAGCTCAGGCGATCCACCCACTTCGGCCTCCCAAAATGCTGGAATTACAGTGTGAACAACCACACCTGGCCTCAGTATCCTTTTTCTACCCCAGGACCTCATTTGGGATCCCACATGACATTTAGAGATTAATCTCCTTAGGCTCTATGGTTCAAATTTTAAGTGAGTTTTGCAGTGCCTTTTCAGTCATACCGTATTATAAAGCCTTCGGTCTCTCATTACGAAAGCATGTAAGACATCAGGTAAGTAAGCTTGTGCTATGCAAGAGGCATTGTTAATTAAAACCTGTGGTGTTATCTCCATAGAGATGAATGCATATGATTTTCAAATTATAGGAGAATTTAATCTATCACAGTTTTTAATAATATTTGGCAAGCATTGGAAAAAAACCTAGTGTGGGAAAGTAGTGTAACACTAATGAACTGTATTGTAATGAGTAAGGTTGGGTATGAGAAATTATTGAAAATAATATTGAGTATACATAAATTTATGGGACAATAACTGCATGTATTGATTCTTTACAGAATGTGACAGTGATGATAACATGGGTGCCAAAAATACTTCAATAGGAGAAGAATTTATATCCACAGAAGGTAACCTAATAGAGTTAATCTCTTTTCTGCTTGACTGTATTTGCATTTTTTTTTTAATTTCTCTGTCTCTCACCCATTTACCCCTCTTACTCCCTTCTACCCCCAAGTTAAAACATTTTCTCAGTTTGAAGGATAGCTTTGCATTTTTCATGTAAGATGACTTAGGGGTAATACTAATTTAGAAAGCTAGAATGTGTCAGCCAATTATGGCCCTTGGATCAAATCCAGTCCACTATCTTTAGGAACACAGCCATACATTTAAGTATTGTCTGTGCTATTGCTTTTGTACCACAACTGCAAGGTTGAGTAAGTGTGGCACAGACAGTAGAGCCCCTCCACTCCCGCCCTCCTCAAATAATTATTTTCTAACCCTTTAAAAAGAAAAAGGTTGCTAACTCTGGGCTAGGAGACAATTTTGATTTCCTAATTGTTATTTATCTTGAATAGTATTAAGAGTATTAAAAGACAGGCAGTGGAACTCTAAAAGCAAGCACCTGTATCTAAATGTAATGGGCTTTTTTAAATAAATTTTTTTAAAAAGCGTTTTTTTTTTTTTTTTTGGTTTTTGGTTTTTGGGTTTTTTTTGAGACAGAGTCTCACTCTGTCACCCAGACTGGAATGCAGTGGTACCATCTCAGCTCACAGCAACCTTTGCCTCCTGGGTTCAAGCGATTCTTGTGCCCCAGCCTCCAGAGTAGCTGGTATTACAGGCGTGTGCTGCTGCCACGCCCAGCTAAAAATTAAAATTCTCTTTTACTCTTCTTAAAGGAAAAGCTATTTCCTTCCATAGGTTAAAGAGAACTTTTTATGTCACTTGGCATCAAATCATTTGCTGGCTGTACCATTGTTTGGTTGTGTCTTGTAACCATTCTTTACTTTGGTTTTTCTATAACAGACTGCACTTTTTAATAACCAGGGGAAATGAGATAATGGATCTTAGAAAATACTTTGAGCTTCACTGGAAAAGTTGAAAGTATTATATCAGCATCTTTGACGTTAAAGAAAAGCAGTAGGAATCTTCACATACATTCCAGTATAATGTTTATTGTTGGAGACTGTAGGGTAGGAATGTCGAGGCTGGAAAGTAGGGATGGAAATATGTGACTGAACACACAGACAGAATGACCCGACTGATATGTTTTCTTTGCATTTCTTTGATCTCAGATAATATAACTAGTTTAAGAGCATACTAGAGCTTTATGGTATTAGGAGTTTGGGAAATGGAGTCTGGCAGTGGAATCGATTCATCCATTAGATGAAGTAGATAGCTGTAGTCTTTCTGCCTTATAGCCAAATTCATTGGTTAAACAAAACTGGCAATAAATCTACACCTAATTGGAAGGAAGCAAGTTTTTTGACCAATTTATTTTCCCAGCATGGTCTTTCAAGGTCTAGCTCAATGCTTAGCAGCCACATAATGATGAATTAAACAAATGAAAGAACTTTTGTGCATTTTGAACAAAAACTGCCAATTAAGTTGTTTATCAAGGCCACTAAAAGATAAACAGTACTGAACATCTAAAGAGTTCAGATTTTGCAACTTTTATTTGACACCTCGTGACTCATCCCATGGAAAATGCCAGGCAAAATTACAACTTTTAAATAGTTACAAGCCGTCACAGTTTTGTGGGCTCCTACCTAACCTAGGAAATCTGAGATTTGTGTAACTGGATATGTACCAGGTATTATCTATGTAATGCATTTTATGGTTTAGAGGTGGAGATGTTACATTTTTGTGATTATTTGGTTTGGAAAAATAACTATTTTTATAGGATTCAAGAGAAGATACTTTAAACCTATAACTAGTTGTCATAGTTAAAATAGAGGTGGGGATAAAATCCTTTAATTCCAAGAAAAACCAAAGGTGTTTGTGTTTTGTATCCTGATGCTTTATATAAAATAAGTGTGAGAAGCACACGATGTTTCACGTAAGTTAAGGAATATGGGCTCCTTTGCATTTTTCTCTAACATTCTTCTTTTTTTCCCCTCCTCATCACCCCAAAAGAGCTAACTCGAATTTCATCTCTTAGGTTGCTATGGTCAGTGCCTTTCCTAGATTGTCCATCTTTAGACATAGCCAATCACTGTCTATTCTGGGCTCCCTCTGTACCAGGCCAAATGGATTTAAAATACTTCTGTCTATATTTTTCATCTCCACAGACTGTAAGCTCCTTAGGGTGTAGGATCATGTTTTATTTATCTTTACTTCAGCAGCACCTAGCACAGTGTTTGGCACAAAATGATTGCTTGTGAAATGAATAAACTTTTAACAAACTTAAAACACGTTAGAGCCACCATTTCCCTATAAATGGATAAGGGAAATTGAGATCGAGTCTATTTTGTTGTAGAATATTGGGTTATTTTGTTGACCCTGAACCACAGAAGCAAAATAATGTTCTCGTCTACACCTGATAACAAAACTGAAAAAAAATTTAAGCAACCTCTTAAATCTCTTTTTATTCCTTCCTTTCCCAGTACAACTCTGTAAATGCCTGAGAAATAGTGGCAGAAGACAGGATAAATTTGCTTATGGCTTTTTGCCTTAGGGTAATCCCCCTCCTTCCGTGATTTGTCTTATTCTTTGTTGTTCCCCATAGACCAATATCAAACTCTGACCACACAGGCCAGTCATAACAATCCTACGTAATTTATTTCCTGTACTTGACAGAGGAAACAGATGCCGCATAATGTGGTGGTGAAAAGTACAGTCTTTGGATTCATACTGCCTAAAACTCTGCACTTACAAGTTGTGTAATATTGGACAAGTCACTTAACTTCACTGTGCTTCAGCTTCCTCCTTTTAAATATGGGAATATTAGTATACCTACCTTACTAGAATAACATGACATATGATAAATAGTATATATTGGTTGCTGCTACTGTTACTGGGATTATGATGATCATTATGTCATTATTTATATCTTCACCTAAGGTCCCCTCTAGAGGTATGTCTATTAACTAGAGGTATTCTGACTCAAATTGCTGGAAGAGACAGAGGACAGCATTGCATAGATAATTTTCTATGCAAAACCATCTTCCTATAAATGTTAGCAATATGCTTTATTAGGAGAATTCCTTCAATTAATAGCAGTCAAAACTACTCTTAATCTTAACAACCTGTGAGAGTCAGATGATTCTCTTCATTTTATATGAAAAACTGAGGCTTCTAAACATTAAGTAATTTGGCCTTACATCCACAGTTTTAAAATGATTGGGGCACCATTTCTATATGTCTTGTACCTCCTACTACTGGTTGTTTTTGTTGTTTGTTTGCCATAATTACTGCTCTCAAAGTAAATGAAATTAAGGCACAGAGAAAGGAGGGTAAGGGGAACACAGACCTAGCCACAGAATAGAAAAACAGACAGATTTTTCACAAGTGCTCTTTAGTTTTTCATATGGCTTCAAGTTACTGTCTGATGTTCTTTAATTTCAATCTGAGAGATTCTCTTTAGCATTTCTTATAGGGCAGGTCTACTAGTAAATCCTGTAGCTTTTGTTTATGTGATAATTTCTTTAAGAATAGTTTTGTCAGATGTAGAATTCTTGATTGACATTCTTATTTTCTGGTTTCCATGGTTTTTTATAAGAAATCAGCTAGTAATTTTATTAAGGCTCTCTTGTATGTGATGAGTTGTTTCTCTCTTGTTGCTTTCATTGTCTTTGGCTTTTGACAGTTTGACTATAACATGTCTCAGTGTGGGTCTCTTTAGAGTTCATTGAGCTTCTTGGATATGTAGATTCACCTCTTTCATCAAATTTAGGAGTTTTTCAACCATTATTTCTTCAAACATTCTTTCTGATCCTATTTCGCTTGCCTTCTCGAAACTCCTGTAATGCATATGTTAGTTCACTTGATGGTGTCCCACAGGTCCCTTGTACTTGGTTTACTTTTCTTCATTTTTCTTTCTGTTCCTCACACTGGATGACTGATTGATGATTTAGACTGAACCCAAACCAAGACACATACTGGATTAATTAATTAATTAATTATATTATACTTTAAGTTCTAGAGTACATGTGCACAACGTGCAGGTTTGTTACATATGTGTACATGTGCCATGTTGGTGTGCTGCACCCATTAACTCGTCATTTACATTAGGTTTATCTTCTAATGCTATCCCTCCCCCCTCTCCCCACCCCACAACAAGCCCTGGTGTGTGATGTTCCCCTTCCTGTGTCCAAGCGTTCTCATTGTTCAGTTCCCACCAATGAGTGAGAACATGCGGTGTTTGGTTTTCTGTTCTTGCGACAGTTTGCTGAGAATGATGGTTTCCAGCTGCATCCATGTCCCTACAAAGGACATGAACTCATCCTTTTTTGTGGCTGCGTAGTATTCCATGGTGTATATTTGCCATATTTTTTTAATCCAGTCTGTCATTGATGGACATTTGGGTTGGTTCCAAGTCTTTGCTATTGTGAATAGTGCCACAGTAAACATATGTGTGCATGCGTCTTTATAGCAGCATGATTTATAATCCTTTGGGTATATACCCAACAATGGGTCAAATGGTATTTCTAGCTCTAGATCTTTGAGGAATCGCCACCCTGTCTTCCACAATGGTTGAACTAGTTTACAGTCCCACCACCAGTGTAAAAGTGTTCCTATTTCTCCACATCCTCTCCAGCAACTGCTGTTTCCTGATTTTTTAATGATTGCCATTCTAACTGGTGTGAGATGGTATCTCATTGTGGTTTTGATTTGCATTTCTCTGATGGCTAGTGATGATGAGCATTTTTTCATGTGTCTGTTGGCTGCATAAATGTCTTCTTTTGAGAAGTGTCTATTCATATCCTTTGGCCACTTTTTGATGGGGTTGTTTGTTTTTTTTCTTGTAAATTTGTTTGAGTTCTTTGTAGGTTCTGGATATCAGCCCTTTGTCAGATGAGATTGCAAAATTTTTTTCCCATTCTGTAGGTTGCCTGTTCACTCTGATGGTAGTTTCCTTTAGAAGCTCTTCAGTTTAATTAGATCCCATTTGTCAATTTTGGCTTTTGTTGCCATTGCTTTTGGTGTTTTAGACATGAAGTCTTTCCCCATGCCTGTGCATACTGGATAATTTAAATTGTCCTATCTTTAAATTTGCTGACTCTTTCTTTGTACTCAAATTCATTAAGCCCCTCTAAAGATTTTTCATTGTATTTATTGTATTTTTCAGTTCCTGAGTTTCTATTTGATGGGCTTTTAATAATTCTGCCTCATTATTGGTACTCTTCATTTTGTTCATACATTGTTTTCCTGGTGTCCTTTAGTTGTTTGAACATACATAAGACAGTTAGCTTAAAGTTTGTTTCACCCATGCTATATCATGTAGCCTGTTGCTCCTAGTCTACAAACCTGTATAGCATGTTATTGTGCTGGATGCTGTAGACATTGTAACATAATGGTAAATATTTGTGCATCTAAACATAGAGACAAAAAAATACATAAAAAATAGTACACCTGTATAAGGTACTTACCCTGAATGGAGCTTGCAGAATGGGGAAGTTGCTCTGGGTGAGTGAGTGAGTGACTGGTGAGTGAATGTGAAGGTCTAGGTTGTTACTGTACTCTACTGTAGATTTTATAAACACTGTACAATTAGGCTATACTACATTTTTTTTTTTTTTTTTTTTGAGATGGAGTCTCGCTCTGTTGCCCAGGCTGGAGTGCAGTTGTACAATCTCTGCTCATTGCAGCCTCCGCCTCCCGGGCTTAAGCGATTCTCCTGCCTCAGCTTCCCAAGTAGCTGGGATTATAGGCATGTGCCACCAAGCCTGGCTAATTTTTGTATTTTTAGTAGAGATGGGGTTTCTGCATGTTGGCCAGGCTGGTCTCGAACTCCTGACCTCAGGTGATCCACCCACCTTGGCCTTCCAAAGTACTGGGATTAAGGCATGAGCCACCAAGCCTGGCCTATATTACATTAAAAAGTAATTTTTTTTTGTCAATAATCAGTTCACCTTAGCTTACTGTAACTTGTATAAACTTTAAAATTTTTAACTTTTTGTCTCTATTGTAATGACACTTAAAACACAAAAACTTTGTACAGCTATAGAGAAATGTTTTCTTTATATTCTTATTCTATAAGCTTTTCCCTACTTTTAAATTTTTATTACTTTAAAACTTTTTTATTGAAAACTAAGACAAACACATATATTAGCTTAGACCTACAAAGAGTCAGGATCATCAGTATACTTTTATAAGAAGCAGTACCCTCTAAAATAATAAAAAGTATAGTAAATACATAAACCAGTACCAGAGTTTATTATAATTTTCAAGTGTTATGTACTGTACGTAATTGCATGTGCTATACTTTTATACAACTGACAACAGCATCACCACAAACACATGAGTAATGTGTTGTGCTGCAACATGAAGATGGTTATGACACCACTAGGCAATAGGAATTTTTCAGGTCTATTATAATCTTATGGGACCACTGTTGTATATGTGGTCCATTGTTTACCAAAAGTTGATACACAGCACACGACCATACTTGCCTTTTGTTTTTTATAGTCTTTCAGCTGGCAAGTTTAATACCTATAAGCTCACTGGAGGTATGATATATTTGTATAGATGTTGCTGTACTTAACAATGGTTTGATTTATGATTTTTTGACTTTATAAGGATGTGAAAGCAATATGCCTAAACTTGAACTGTAACTTGTATAAACTTTAAAATTTTTAACTTTTTGTCTCTATTGTAATAACACGTAAAACACAAACATTTTGTACAGCTATAGAGAAATATTTTCTTTATATCCTTATTCTGTAAGCTTTTCCCTACTTTTAAGTAGGGAAACAGTGGTCCCATAAGATTATAATAGACCTAAAAAATTCCTATTGCCTAGTGGTGTCATAGCCATCTTCATGTTGCAGCACAACACATTACTCGTGTTTGTGGTGATGCTGTTGTCAGTTGTATAAAAGTATAGCACATACAATTATGTACAGTACATAACACTTGAAACTTTACTTGAAATATTTAGTATAAACCATACTTCAGATTTTGAATTTTAGTTCAAAAATTTTATAACTTTAATTGTAAAACAGACATTGTGTTAGACTATTTCATATATATATATATACGTATACATATAACCTACTATCATTTATTAAAAAGATCTTTCCCTATCATTCTGTAGTGCTACCTTTGTTGTAAATCCAATGTCCATATATGCATGGGTCTGTTTCTGAGCTGTCTATGCTGTTCCTTTGGTCTATTTATTCTTGCACTAGTACCACATTATTAATTACTGTAACTTTATAATAAGTGTTCATATCTTAAACAAGTCTTGTCCCCTTATTTTTCTTTGGTAAGAGTGTCTTCGCTTTTCTTTGCATTTCCTCATCCCTTTTAATTCATCTTAGGGGCAACTAACTGATCTTAGAGTGTAGCTTTAACTTGATACACAGTTCATGCTAGTTTGTGGTACTTTAAATTAGACAACACTAGTGTCCCAACTCAGAGGAACATGCAGTTGCATCTTAGGAAGATCACTGGTGCCTGCAGCCAAGTAGCCTCTGAGAGACTGTGGACCAGATAGGATGAGATAAATCTGGTGTGAGAAGCTAGTGAAGGCCAAGAAATTGACACCAAATTTCACCCTCCTGGATTTTAGCATCATTCCCAAGGAGGAGATGTAACTCAACTATTGTGAACCTAGTAATGTCTGTCTTGTTCACTGTTACATTGCTGTTCCTGGTATATAATGGGCATTCAATAAATATTTGTCAAATGAGTTTACATACATCTCCATACAGCCTATATTATATGCTTCTCAGATGACATTTATGTGGCTATGAGTTTCACTACCTTAGATGCTAGGATGCTTGAAGCTAATTTTTCCCCAGCTTTATTGAGGTATAATTAAAAATTAAACTAAATTTGTAATGGCCTGTGACATTTTGTCATTTCATGGAGTTGCCTTTCTGTTTAAAGTCTTATATGTATCACCTCGAGTCTTTTAGGAAATAAGTGATACAGATTTTATGTTGAAATAAGTTATTACCTGTCAGTGATTTTAAAAGTTTGTTGACCTTCTACATCCCTAAGTGGAATTAACTTGCAAGTTCCTTAGCACACTAAGTTCATATATAAAATTCAATCAAGATCATATCTAGATTTTCATATTTCAAAATACTCAATTTTTTAGTAGAGAAACTGCCAAGTTATCCTATATTTTTCCATTGTGATTTTACTTTCCTTCTTGAAAAGATGAATACAGTTGATGAAACTTAAAAAAATATAGCACATGTTGGTAGTTTTCTGCCCTAAGTATTAAAATTCTATGTTTTTTAATGCAGATGTGGAATTAGAAGAAGCTATTAGAAGAAGTCTTGAGGAAATGTAACTAAAGATATTACCACACAACATCAAGTGGCCTTGAAGAGACTCAGATAATGAATTCTTGAGTTTGTTTTCTAAAGGAGACCAGAAATCCACTATTACAAATGTATTTGAAAACATGGTTTTGCTTTCATATGTTCAAAATTTGATCTTTGTTTTGTATTTTTGTGTTAATGTGCAAACATGTACAGAAGGAATAGAATACATGTTCATGCAAATATATAAATCATGTATTCTAATATAGGTATAACAGTTTCCCAGTTAACTTTGAATTTATATATTTAGATTTAAAGGATTTAAAAAAAAAAAAAAAAGGAAAGCTCTTAACAGTTGTTTCCCAAATAGCATTAGTTCTTTAATTTTATTTGTACTGTACAAATGATTCTAGTTTTTTTTTTAGGAGTGAAAATGAATATAAAAAAGGTGACATAGGTCAAGTTTTCCATAAATTCTACTTCTCATGTGGCACTATTATATATTACCTTTGAGATCTTTGTTTATGTTTATTAGAAGAGGGTAATGGAAACTGATCATGGAAACACTTAAAATTTTATCAGCAGTGTTCTTTGTGGGTGCCATGCAGATGTGAATTACTGCTTTAATTAGAGCAGCACATTGCTAAAATAAAAAATACACCTTAATTTTTAAGAAATAATTTAAATGAAACAATTTCCATTCCTTTTACCTGCTTAGACTTTTATGTGACTTGTATGATCTCCTGTTTAAAGGGAATGGTGTCAAAATATTTGCATAAAATTATTTTTCATAATACTAGTCCTTTTTTATATATTTGTGTAAACATAATATCTTCAAGAAATAATGTTGAAAGCCTACTCAGGAATAATTTTCCTTAACTCTTTAAAATTTTTATTTCATATAGAGTGTCTTCAGTTTAGTTATTCACTGAATTGTCAGTTTCCTTCATTTGGTATTACATATTTAATTCTTAAATATTGAGGCCCCATTGTGAGTAATACAAAATACGACATAAGTAGAAGACTAAGAAGGGCTTGTCATATGATCTTTGTGTATATGCTTCATGTTATTTGACCAGAAATGTCTTATCTCTAAAAATTTTTAGTAGTAATTATTTACCAAACTTAAAAACATTTCCATAAATATAAAGCTTTCCTTTATATTTAAGACAAAATATAAAGGCTAGAATTTTGTTCCTTCTCTGTAACACTAAATATTTTAGTATGAAAGTGAATTTTTTTATTACTATAGTCTTTTCAATCTACAAGTTGTGTTTTTAATTTCTTGATATGTCACTTCCGTTCCTCTCTGCTTGCATTTTTTTAAAAGTAGACATTGTGGCTTGAGAATTTATCAATCATCTTTCCAAAATGACCACATTGTGCTTTTAGTTTGTATGTTTAAGTGGTCAAGCAAGGCTCTAGGAGGTAGTCATTGAGCTGGACCTTAAACACATCTGCGGGAGCTCACAAAATAGGAGCAAAAGAGGCATTCCAGAAAGATGAGTGGTTAAGCAGATGTGGGGGCAGGGCAAGAGGAGACAGCTCCTTGTTGCCAGAGATTCTACACAAAGGTGTCATGGACACTGATGCTCTATTAAGAAGCTTTTGTGGTGTGTGTGGTAGAGAATAAGGCTTTTGATATAACAGGAAAGGGATATTTCATCATGACTCTTAAGAAAAGGTAACTGGGTTGTTTAATGTTTTAATTGATAATTGTCACTGATTGTATTTCTACCTGTTAAATAATTAAAAATCATCTTAAAATTCATACTTTGGCTTTAATTTAGACAAAAGGAGATGTAATCGCTGTGTAACATTAGAGAAAGTTATATGGATTATCATCAAAAGTAAATGTGTCTAACATTGACAAAGATGCTTATCTTTTCATTACATCATTCACTCATTAATTCATTCAATCACAAAATATTTATTGAGTACCAACCATGTGCCAGCAACTATTCTAAGCACTTGGAATATACCAGTAAGCAAAACAAAGCCCTTTACCCGTCTGTGGAGCACACATTGGTGGAGAGAAGGAGATTGTACAATGTTAGTAAGCAAGCAAATAAAACTGCATATCTGATGGTGATACATGTAACGAAGGAAAATGAAGGGAAGGGAACAAATAGTGCAGGGACAGGGAGTTGCAGGGAGGCTTGCTATTTTTAATAGGGTGGTCAGAAAAGATCTCACTGATAGGTAAACTTGAGCAAAGACCTGAAGAAGGTGAGGGAATGAGGATGAAAAATATATATAGGGAAGAGAGTTCCAGGTGGAGAAGGGGAAGGTCCAGACAGGAGCTTAGTATATTCAAGGAAAAGCAGGAAGACTAGTATCACTGAGAGGATGAGCTAGGAGAGTAATAGGAAATGAACTTGAGGTTTTTCTAATGACCTTGGCTTTTACTCCGAGGTGAGGAGCGATTGAAGGTTTCTGAGAATAAATGGTATGATCTGCCTAATTTAGGATTGCTGTAGTTGCTGCACTGAGATAACATGTACATGAGAGGCAAGAGTAGAAGCACGGAGACCAGAGAGGAAGGTATTGTAGTACTTCAGGTACTAACTTACCAGGTAGCATGAACCAGAATGGTGGCGGCAGAATTGGAAAGAATCTGGATATATTCTGAAGGTAAAATTAATGGGATTTACTAATGAGGTAGATCTAGGATATGAGAGAAAAAGAGTTCAGGATGATTCTAAAGTCACTTGATAGACTTTCAAACCACTCACAAAATGTGTTTTGTTTTCGTTTGTGTCATGATAAAGTATTTTTAATAAGGTCAAATGCCCTACCCCAAGAGTTAATTAGGATTTAGAATGAGTTCAGAGGGAATTGGGATCCAGCCTTAAGGGCTTCAACTCTGTTCAAGTATTTAAATGACTTTGATCTCTGATTAAAGGTGCTAGTTCAGCTTTAGACTATTATTATCTATCATTTTCTGTGCCGTGTACATTTTCATCCTTGCAGTGAGAGGCATAGAGCTATCAGGAGAGGGGGGACCAAAGCCTAACTTTTTAAGTAGACTAATCTTTGTATCCTCAGCTCTATTCCATCTTTTACCGACAGCTGGTGCCTGACCTAGAGGCCTACTGCATCTTTTTGTTAACATTAAAAGTTGAGGACTTCTTAATGCCAATTATTTCACTCAGAATTTATTTATTTATTTATTTATTTATTTAGACAAGGTCTCGTTCTGTTGCCCAGGCTGGAGTGCAGTGGCGAGATCTCGGCTCACTCAACAGGAATAATTTTAATAGCAAAAATTAAAAACTCCTTCATTAAGCCGGGCGTGGTGGTTCACACCTGTAATCCTTAGAATGATAAAAATGAAGTAAATTCACTTTGTTTCCCACATCTACCTAGATAGGGAAAGATGGAGTAGCTTTTTCTTTTTTACTTAATAGCTTCAGTGTTGTCCGGGCATTCGTTACTGTCATCTCAGTATAAAGTGGTAACAGGAAGGTCAGGTGAGTGTGGGCTGCCTAGGAGCTGCACTTAACTGCCTTCTGTTTCACAAAAGGACCTTTTCTCCCTATATCACAGGACCCTTAATGTCGTTGTTCTTGCTTTGAATTATGGGTGCTGGAAGAAACTAAACGAAACCGTCACTGAGCAATACACCCACAACCCATCGACCGATAGGAACCTTCGCGTGGGGGAAGTTGGTTACTTTTAGGCTGCACGAAGGGGCGGGGCCACGCGGGGCGGAGCTGGGGGTGGTCTGTGGGTCCGGGCGGGCTTCGGGGTAGTTCCTGGGTCCGGGGAGCAGACGATCCGCTGGCCACATTAGGCGCTCGGTCTCTGCGTCCGCCCCTCCCCGTGCCTCAGAGACTTGCGCTCCCCAGGCCCGAGCCCCTGTCGGCCTATCCTCGAGCCCCTGTGGCCCGCGAACCTCTAATTCCAGCCGCTGCAGCCCCCTCCCAGGCCCAGCGTCTCCGAGCCCCGCGGGCGCCGCGCCTGCCCTTCTTTGGCCACGCGGCAGCCGCGGTGTCGGCGAGTCCTCCCGGGTTGCCCCCGCGGGCGTCAGAGGGAGGGCGGGCGCCCGCGTGGTGACGGCGACGCCTGCAGCCCGAGGAGCGCTCCACTCGCCGCCGCCGGAGGGGCCGGTGACCTCTCGGCTGCCCCGCGTCGGAGGCTTAGATGGCTCAGGCGAAGATCAACGCTAAAGCCAACGAGGGGCGCTTCTGCCGCTCCTCCTCCATGGCCGACCGCTCCAGCCGCCTGCTGGAGAGCCTGGACCAGCTGGAGCTCAGGTGAGCCGCGGGCGGGCGGTCTCGGGCGTTCTGCTCGCCGCGCGGGCGGTTAGCGGACGGAGGCCGCGTGTGGCGGGCCGGGCCCTGGGGCACAGTGAGGCTGCGGCAACAGAAGTTGCTTATTGAGATTTGTTGTGGATGGACGTGGTGTAGTTTTGTTTATTTCTTGGATTTTCTCCCCTGGTCCGAGAGAAAACGCATTCGTAAGCTAAACCTGTGAGGGCGTGATGGTGGCCACACTTTGATTAACTTACCTCGGTGTTGGGGAGCAGGAAAAAGTCAGAGGAGATAAAAGTTAAGAGGTGAGATTCCATGCGATTAAGGACTGTGGCGGCGTGGGTCTGCAGAGCTTCTAGAACCTTCTGTGTGGCCTCAAATGTTTTTAACTTACTCTTCTCCCATAATACATTTTTAAGGGAGGCAGCAGTTTACAGTGGCCCTCCACGTGAAGTTAAGTTTCCTTGCTTCAGAACACTAAAGAGCAAAAATGAATAAAACAAAACCAACCCAGCAATCCATTGAGACCAAAGATTAGAGAGGAGTGAGGGGTAGGCAGTAAGTTACCGGGTGCTTCGTGCAGTAAAGACGTTGTGGCTTCTCTTTATCCCCTGACCTGGCGGACGGGATTCCGCGGTTCCGTTTGTCTCTCAGTATTTATTGGGCACCTCCCTACATAGAAGACGAAGTGCTAGTCACTGGCCTGAAAGCTTGAAAAGATAGTTTTCCCTTTTTCTTGCTTAAGATTTTATTAGGTAATATAGTAGTAGACTTGTACAGAATTTCTAAACAATATAATGTTAATAGATTTTTGGAAAGACTTTAACGGTATATTGAAAAGTTTTATCTACTTCCTGTGAACGTTTGTCTCAAGTTACTGTGTAAATTTTGTGAGCAGCTGTAGTTAAAAGAAAACCTTGCTAGGCACCTGGAATTCCCTGAAACTGTACACAGGAGTTGGTTCCATAGTTTTCTCTAGGTTGTGCATGAGCAAAGAAGCATGTGAGCCAAAAAGTTCAGGAAACCCTGCATGTGTGTTTTATCTGCCTCCATTAATACACCCAAACATGAAGTGTCCGTTTGCCGAGAAAATACTTCAATAACCAAGGCATCTCTTTTAACAAGTAAGGCATTATTGTTACTATTGGGAGAAAAGAGCCAGAGAGTGAGAGATTCTCCACTCAAAATAATTGCTTGGATGGCAGCAGAGACACCTAAGCCCTCCACGAGGTTCTGGGGTTCCACTCAGAATGAGGCAAGTGGAAGAGAGAAATAATGCTTCCTCATGGATTTTCACAATACTAGTAAACCTGACCCGTTCCACTCCCAGAAAAAGTAAAGCGCAAGTAGAAATTGGTGGCCTCAGTTACTGGAAGCCCCTCTAACTGATGTTTCTTTTTAGGGAGCCGCATAACAAGTAACACACCTCTCTCCATGTCTTCAGAACGTTGAGGGCATATTCTCAACCACTTCACTCCTCTCCCCTAGTCAGAAAGAAAAGATTTTTTCCTAAAGGAATGGGGAGGATGTTACTCCACCCCGCCTTCCTTCAAGCTGAGTCATTGTCCTCAAACTTGAATTAATGCCTCACATGTGGTAGGTACAAAAGCCCTCTGAAGTGCTCCTCTTAAAAAGAAAGCCTCAGGTTTTGAATATTATTATATTCTAATGTTTGATTAATGTAAAATGAATTCTGATTACTGCACATCAGTGATTAAATTACAACTTGCTTAATTAACATTTGAGCTGAGGAGAAAAGTGATTAATATGTGGCTGTTCATTTCAAGGACTTTTTTTTAGTAATTCTAGACTTTTGTAGGCCTTTTTTTTTTCTTTTTAAAAAAGTAATACTAGCTGAAAAGGAAGGATTTCCTAAGGTAGGCAAAAATAGAGAAAAATGCTAACATTGATCCTATTAAAGTGTTTTTTTGAAACCACATGGGCAATGGCATAGAACACTACACTATTAAAAACTAGAATCATGCGTACAAGATCGATTTTTAAATGAAAACATGAAACTCATGTAATTTTGCTCTAATAGTTTGATTTTATGTTAACTAATAAAGTAGTGTAACTGGGTAGAATAAAACCTTAACCGTTTGTACTTAGAAGTGCACATGTAATGTTCCCTAACCACATCATCCTGTCAATTGTGGAAGAAATTTCATACTTCATGACCTGGAGTATGAACTGATCTACATGATTAAAATGTTTGGCGGCAGTTCTACAAACTGTTAAAGGATTTCCATTTATCTCTAATGGAATTTATCAGTACACTAGCCCTTTTTTTAGACTGCATTTTGTCTTCTGTATTTCTTCCTTCTACAGAGGTGATTCCCTTTTCTCCCTGTTTTTATGATCAATTCTAAATGGAGTCTGAGTTTTGCATTCCTCAGTGGCTCAAACCATCTTGCTTATTGTTACTTTTTAACAATTATTGTAATTTATAAAAAATACTATATTACAATTATATATATATATATAGTTTTCATCCACAGTTCCTGGCTCATAACTCCCATAACCCTTATGACAGTCTTACGTTATAATGTTGGGGTGCTTTAGGCCTCAGGAAAAAGAATCTCTGTCTGACCTTCTTTCACCTGCCTTGTTTCTAGTCTGATTGTGGGTCAAAAGACCCTCATTCCAGAGAGGGTCCTGTCCCATGCCCTGGAGGAAGGAATTCAACACCCAGAGGCCAAGAAGAATCTGAATAGACTGGTCTTGTGTTAGAGTGAGAGCATACCCATTTTGTCCAGTCACATTTCTACATGGTTATCATTCATGCTTATATAATGAAGCAAGCCTCCATAAGAACCCGAAAGGACAGGGTTTGGAGAGCTTCCAGATAGTTGGACATGTGGAGGCTCCTGGAAGGTGATGTGCCCAGGGACGGCATGGAAGCTTTGTGCCCCTTCCTCCTTGTACCTCACGCTACACATCTCTTCATCCATGTCCTTTGTAATACCCTTTATAATAAACTGGTACATATAAGTAAGTGTTTCCCTGAATTTTGTGAGCTGCTCCAGCAAGTTAAACCCAAAGAGGGGGACATGGGAACTCCAATTTGAAGCCAGTTGGTCGGAAGTTCTGGAGGCCTAGACTTGCAGCGGTGGGGATTGGGGTCTTGGGGACTGAGCTTTCAACTTGTGGGATCTGACACTGTCCAGGTGTAGATAGTACTGGAACTGAGTTGGAGGATACTTAGCTGCTGTCCACTGCTTGTTGGTGGGGAAAATCCCCCACATATTTGGTCACAGTAGTCTTCTGTGTTGTTACGTGTGAGAGCAGAGGAAAAACACAGTGTGAAAGTCTTTTCTAAAACACATGCTATTGTTTATTCATTTAATGTACATGGATTATATGCCAGGCCCCATGTCTCTGTGGAAGTTACTATTATCACCATTCTCCAGATAGGGAAACTGACGCTTAGAAGCTTAAATGACTTGTCCAAAGTCACACAACTAGAAAGCAGTAAACTCCACATTTGAACCCAGGAAGCCTGGCTCTCCAGGCTCTAATACTTTATGCCTGAATTTTCTTAAATATGTCACATTTCAAAATGTAGGAATGATATATGGATGAATAGATGAGTTTCTTCAAAGAGATAAAAATTCAATCTAAATTGGCCTTAAATTCAGGGGCTACTGAACACCCACTATGTGCTAGGTATTGGGTGGCTCGTAGAAAGCTCAAGATGGTAATGAAGATATTTGGGGGATGGGTTTTGGAGACTGGCAGGGGGGAAAATCATAGGACTGGGAGATTGGGTTGTTACGTGTTTCCCAAAACTTATGACATAGTGGCTCCTTCTGCCTTCCTGTCATTCTTTCGTTGTGGCTTAACCTGCACCCAGGTAGTGAAGGGCTGGGGTCGGGGGTGATAGGGATCATTCGTCTGGCTTAAAGTTTCATGTTAGGGTGTGCCTGTGTTCCAGGAGTCACAAAACAAGATGGCATCATAGTTAATATTGTATAACAGCCTGTAATTTAAAAGAACACTTAATATACGTTGTTATTTGAAACTTTAAAAACCCTTTGAGTTAGGTGGAGGGCACATGCTCTCTCTCCTGGAAATGAGGGAAGTGGGGTCCATAAGGATGAAGTGGCTTGCCTAAGGACATGCCACTGAAGAGTGGCTCTTCACACTAAAAACACTAGTCCCTTCTTTTACACCAAAATGTCTTGACAGTAAATGTAATTTAATATTTTGGCGATTAGGGAAACCCGTCAGAATTTTACATTGCCTAAAAGTGATCATTATAGCATTCTTTTGATATAGGAGTATGGAATAAGAGACGGAACTATGAGTTTAAGAACCTGTTTTAGGCCGGGCGTGGTGGTTCACTCCTGTAATCCTAGCACTTTGAGAGGCCGAGGTGGGCAGATCACCTGGGGAGGTCAGGAGTTTGAGACCAGCCTGGCCAACATGGTAAAAACCATCTCTAATAAAAAATTCAAAAATTAGCGGAGGCCGGGCGCGGTGGCTCAAGCCTGTAATCCCAGCACTTTGGGAGGCCGAGACGGGCGGATCATGAGGTCAGGAGATCGAGACCATCCTGGCTAACACGGTGAAACCCCTTCTCTACTAAAAAATACAAAAAACTAGCCGGGCGAGGTGGCGGGCGCCTGTAGTCCCAGCTACTCAGGAGGCTGAGGCAGGAGAATGGCATAAACCCGGGAGGCGGAGCTTGCAGTGAGCTGAGATCCGGCCACTGCACTCCAGCCCCGGCGACAGAGCGAGACTCCCTCTCAAAAAAAAAAAAAAAAAAAAAAAAAAAATTAGCCAGACATGGTAGCGCATGCCTGTAGTCCCAGCTACTTGGGAGGCTGAGGCAGGAGAATCACTTGAACCCTGGAGGTAGAGGTTGCAGTGAGCTGAGATCACACCACCGCACTCCAGCCTGGATGACCAAGCGAGACTCCATCTCAAGAGAAAAAACAAACCTGTTTTAGAAATTATTTCTTTCAAATCACGGTATGAGCATTTGCCATTTTCCCTCCTTTTTATGAAAGCACAAATTCTCATTAATAAATAAGCCCACATTCATAATGGTAAGAATATAATAGCTATTATTACTATAAATACATGCCAGTGCCAATTCTAGACACATTATATATATTAACTTGTGTGTGTAATTTTTTTAGTCAGTGCTATCAGTCAGTTACACTCTACCTGCTTTACTTCATTTAGTCACAAGCACTGTTTCCTTACTATCCCTGTTTCATAGGCGACTGACCCCTTTGCACAGCTAGTAGTGGCAGTGCTGGCGCAGTTATCACTGCATACTGTATTAGCTGACATATTAGTAGTAGCCACAGTTTAGGCAAAATTGCTGTTGTACTCCCCTAAGTCTCCCAGCAGTTTGCCGTTTTGATACTGAGGCTGCAGAGGTTTGTGAGGTGCCCAAGACCTGGGGGCTAGCTGAGGATGCATGCGCTCCGGTTTTGTCTTCCTATTGAGTGCTCTAAAATGTCTTTTTGTCAAAGCCTGCTTAGTTGTGATTTCATGCAGAGAGTTTTACAGGAGCACAGCCCAGGCCAGCCTCGATGTGAGGAAAAGTTCTTTCCCAATTTGGACGTGTAGCTGCTTCCAGGATCTGTTAGTAAAAACAGAACTGCCCCTCTCCGCCAAGAAAAGTGTTGTCAGATGAGATATTAAGAAACATGAAGGATAAAGTGAGATGGTCCAACATTTCTCTAACCAGAGTTCCAGAAGAAAATAATAGAATGGGAGACAGGGAATATTCAAAGATACAACGGCCAAGAATTTTCTAGAACTAATGGAAAAATTGTAGACAAAAGACATGTATATGAGTTTAAGGATAGCAATAGCTGACGAACAATACAAACATTAATTAAGTAGAGCTCTAGGTTCAGCTTTTTAAAAGAAAAAATGTAAAATATGAGGTAGTCCATAGAGTAAATGGATGTACCAGCGCCAAAGGGAGCATGAATTGCCTTAAGGGAGGGGATGGGGGAAGCTAAGGAAACAATTCCTGCCAAAGCGATTGGGTTTTGAAAAGGAATCACCCAGTAGACAAGGGTCAGGGAGAAAGAATGCTACCTGAAGAGGGAATCGGACATGAAAAGCCCATGTTGCCAAATAAACCCTGAGATCTTTACATTCTGGGAATGACATTTTACCTTTGCATGAAATGAAAAAAGTATACATAAAAATGTATATAAGAAGGTCTAAATGATAAAATCTGGTTTTCACAGGGATAATGTCCTGGTAATTTCTATTATATATTTTAAAAAGCCTTGTGGGGTTGGGGGGGGGGTCCCCAAAACACAAAATTTAGCAGTTCCATCTAATTATTTGGTGTCATTTAATGATAAAATATTTTTTCATATGAATGATAGGCTTATTATTTTTTTCTAGAATGTCTTTTTTTATCTATTTTGTTAAGGACATGAACTTATTGCTGTAACTCGTAAATGAAACCTTCCTTTTCAGAATAGTGTTGTTCTCTCTTATCATCTTACAATTGAATACCAGCCGAAAAAGTGTTGAAAAATTAATCTCTTCTTTCAGCATCTTCTCATTTACCAATCAAATGATTCACCTGTGTCATTTGTCTAAATATTGGAGTCATGGTTTGTGCTTTTAGCATAAATATTTAGTGCCAACTCAGTCTCTTTCCTATGTTCTGGGCCCTAGTTTATCTTTCTGAGAGATTGCTAATGTAAAATGTTTAAGTAAATAGTGAATGGTCCTGGAATAGGGCCTGATACTTGCATTACTGTTACTTTGTAGAATATTGTATTTTGATTGTGTTCTCTAGCCAAATTTGTCACATGAGATTCTTCCCAGTTCTTTGCTTTTAGTGGCTCTTATAAACACAGACTTTGACATATATTTAATATCTTGAAGAATAAAGATATCCTGTGATGTTACAGCCTGTCAGTACTATTTTGGGGTATAACAGGTGGGTAACCGAAGGGGAAAAGGCATGTGTGTGCTTGGGGTAGGGGGAAGATCCTTTTATGGAATTGAACATGCTAAAACATTGGTGAAGTTATTCTTTCTGTGCACACTTAAGACAGCAATTAGGATTAGATCTCTCATGAACTTCTAAGACCATCCAAATACTGGGACTAGGTCTGTCACTATTTCATTTTGCAAAAGTTGGCAACTTACTGTAATTCATAATAATAAGGTACCCTGGAAGTATACAACATGTTAAATATACAATATGTATATTTTTATTTTGCTCTCATGATTCCACAACTTAGTTTTTTAGTGACTGGGCATATTCATGTGTATGTATAGTGTGAGTGCATGTGTGTGCAGTTGAGTGAAGTGGAGAAAGTAGCGCTTCTGTAGTTTGATCAGGGCTTTACACAAAAAAGCCACAGAGACTTTCCCTTAAATTTGGGAAAAGACAAAGATACCCCCATCATTGCCACTGTTTAATACAGTACTGAAGGACCTTTTCTTAAAAAAAAAAAAAAAGTAATAGAAAAGTAATAGGATTGGGAAGGAGGAAATAAAAACTATGGATGATATGGATATGATCATTTACCTAGAAGAACCAACAGAATCAACAGACTGAACACTAAAATGAATACATGTAAATCAAGGTCGCCAGTGACAAGATAAACCTACAAAGACAACACTTCTCAAACCAGTAAAAATCAACTAGAAAATACAAATTCACAGGAGCAACAATATCTACAAAGACTACTATGAAGAATACATGAGAACTGTATAGAAGATCTGAATAAATGAAGAGACATATATCATGCCCTTAAACAGAATGACGTTATAAAGATGTCGAATTTCAATCATTTTTTGAGAAACACAATAAACGTACCCTAGAATTTATATGGAGAAGTAAAAGTCCATAAATAGCTAAGTTATCTTTAAAGAAGATTGAGGGGCCTGTTCTATCAAATATTAAAGTATAGTAAAAGGCTAGTGCTATAAACAAACAAAACAAAACTGGGCACTAGTATAAGAACAGTTAAATATACTAATGCATGGGATAGAGATTTTAGAGAGAAACTTAATATGCATTCGCTAGGGGAAAGATGGATTGTTTGGTAAATAATGTTGGGGAAAATGGCTATTTGGGAAAAAAAAAAATTCTTAACTAACTACATACAAGGGTTGATTCTAGGTGGATTAAAGACATAAGGAAGGTAGAACTATAAAGTTAATAAGAGAAAATATAGGAAAATATGACCAAGAGGTAGGGGGAAGACCTTAGGTCAAAACGTCAAAAGCATAAGCTATAAGGCAAAAAAAAAAAAAAAAAAGATGAATTGGATCACATCAAAATAAGAGTCTCTCTTTAGTGCAAGACATCCCAGATGTGGTTCATATAAGAGAAGATGAGAGATGGTTGCAATGTCTGTAACCAACAAGAATTTCTTGAGTATACAAATCAGCAAGGGGACAGTAACTCCTGTTTAAAAATAGAAAAACAAAATAGGAAAAGTCTATGAATAGGCTAACAAGGATACAAAGAGATGTCTGAAATTATTAGGAAAACGCAGGTTAACCTGACATACCAGTGTATTTCTACTACACTGGCAGCAAATAGAAAGTTGGAAAATGCGGAGTGTTGGTAGGGATATGGGGACTCCTGTGCTATGCTGTGGAGAATGAACAGGTACAGGTATTCTGCACAATAATCATAGTATTAAGTCAAAAGCGGAGTACACATACCCTTTGTCTCAGCAATTCTGTCCTGGTATATGTCCTAAGGAAATCCTCACCAAGATCCAAAGGGGAGATGTATTCATAGAAGCGTTATTTGTAGTAATAAGAAGTTGGTAGACAACCTGAGTGTCCATCTCTGGGAGAGTGGAGAAGGAAAAGCAGGTAGGTATACACATGGAGTATTATAAAATAAGTAGCAGCAACTGATTAGAAGTACACATAGGGGGCTGGGTGTGATAGCTCACACCTGTAATTCCAGCACTTTGGGAGGCTGCGGTGGGCAGATCACTTGAGGCCAGCAGTTTGAGACCAGCCTGGCCAACATGGCGAAACCCCGTCTCTACTAAAATTACAAAAATTAGCTGGGCCCGGAGGCTGAGGCATGAGAATCAGTTGAATGCGGGAGGTAGAAGTTGCAGTGAGATCGTGCCACTGTGCTCCAGCCTGGGGGACAAAGCAAGACTGTCTCCAAAAAAAAAAAAAAAAGTACATATGGGATCCTGGATGCTAAGTGAAAAAATAAAAACAGAATGAGATATAAATTCAAAATATACAAATAATACAGATCTTGTAAAAACAAATACTATTAATTAGATAAACACTAAATAGAATTGCCTCATGAGCTGGAAGGAAAATAGGAGAAAGGCAAGTGGATAAAAAAATAGAAAAATGAAAGAATTTTAAAGCAGAAATGAAGAAGTTTTGAAAAGTTTGGTGATCTTTAAACTTGATTTGGGTTGAATGAGAGATAAAATTAATAGGAAGAACATCCTGCATACAATAACCGTTTTGTTTTCCCAATTTCTATAGGGTTGAAGCTTTGAGAGAAGCAGCAACTGCTGTTGAGCAAGAGAAAGAAATCCTTCTGGAAATGATCCACAGTATCCAAAATAGCCAGGACATGAGGCAGATCAGTGACGGTGAGAGCCATCTCCACAGAAGGGGCTCGTCTTTGACACTCCTTTAAAGAGTTTATGATAAGTGTGGGTCAATTTTTGCTTGACTTTCGGTATGCGTATACTAGGCCACAGCATTTAATGTGCGCCACAGAGAGCAGCTGCAGCTGTCAGTTTATTATAGCAGCCACTTACTCAGAGATTTCTTCCAGCATGCTCTCTACCCCAAGCCATGGCTGGGAGAGATAGGAAAAAGCCTGCAAGCTCAGAAGAGCTGGCCCCAGGCAGTAAGGCCATGTGTTTTATCCCAGGTTCACACTCCTAACTTCAGTTCTTCACAAGTTACTGGACTGCAAGAGATTAAAAAACACAGAGGAAAAAGGGTGAGAATGGAAGCAGAGAAGTAGAGACCAAAAAAAAAAGATGAATTGAGGTACTACATAAAGAGAGGGACAAAATGCAGAGAAAATGAGGAAACTTGTAGGACCAGTAAAAGGCATGAATGTAAAAATGTGCTGTCATTTTCTTTTTTCTTTTTATGAGATGGAGTTTCACTCGTCACCCAGGCTGGAGTGCAGTGGCGCGACCTTGGCTCACTGCAACCTCCGCCTCCCGGGTTCAAGTGATTCTCCTGCCTCAGCCTCCTGAGTAGCTGGGATTATAGGCGCCTGCCACCACACCTGGCTAATTTTTGTATTTTTAGTAAAGACAGGGTTTCACCATGTTGGCCAAGCTGGTCTCAAACTCCTAACCTCAGGTAATCTTGCCTGCCTCGGCCTCCCAGAGTGCTGGGATTACAGGCATGTGACATCACGCCTAGCCTGTGCTGTCATTTTCATGTGAAGAACATGTAATAGGTAGGAATAGGTCACTTGTGGTTTTCTTTTTATCGGCACTGGACTTCCTACTTGGGCTCCTTTGGTGCCACACAGGCCACATGTTACTGGGCCAAGTGACTGGTGAGATAAGTAAGCAATCTAAATCCAGATCAAAACTGTTACACATCTATGGTAGGCCATGATCTAGTCTCTACACTGTCCTGCCCAAAGATCAATGAATTAGGAAGTTACAGAAGCAGGAGATTGCTGACTTTTTCATATAAATAATGAAATGTTGATAGAGCTCCTCATGCCGGTCAAGACTTTAGACCACTGTCCTGTTTCTATCTGGAGAAGCATGAAGTCAGTGCCTAGTATTGATGCCAGCTTATCTTCTATCATGGCTATATTTTCTCAACCAAAATTTGGGGCAGTGTATTCTGATAAATGTCGTTATGGAGAGATCTGGGACATCTGATCTCTGGAGCTGTACCCAGCATAAATCCTATATGTGCTTACTGCTCAAAGTGTTAAGACTTGATCTCCATCCCAGTTACAAATGCATACCTACCCAAACTTTTGCAAACATGCCAGTTTGAGAAGTCATCTGGTATCCCATATATGAAGATTGTCAGGAAATGGTATTCTACAACCTCTGTCTGTAATCTAATACATTTCATCAGTTAATCTTACATGCTATAATTTTAGCTTGTATCTTTAAAAAAATTTCATAGCAGAGATACTTAAATAATAAATTTAGTCACAAACAAATGCCTTAATGTTCTTGACATAGATAAGTTTATGTCTCATATTGATTGATATTTTAGGAGAAAGAGAAGAATTAAATCTGACTGCAAACCGTTTGATGGGAAGAACTCTCACCGTTGAAGTGTCAGTAGAAACAATTAGAAACCCCCAGCAGCAAGAATCCCTAAAGCATGCCACAAGGATTATTGATGAGGTGGTCAATAAGTTTCTGGATGATTTGGGAAATGCCAAGAGTCATTTAATGTCGCTCTACAGTGCATGTTCATCTGAGGTGCCACATGGGCCGGTTGATCAGAAGTTTCAATCCATAGTAATTGGCTGTGCTCTTGAAGATCAGAAGAAAATTAAGAGAAGATTAGAGACTCTGCTTAGAAATATTGAAAACTCTGACAAGGCCATCAAGCTATTAGAGCATTCTAAAGGAGCTGGTACCAAAACTCTGCAACAAAATGCTGAAAGCAAATTCAATTAGTCTTCAAACCCAACAGCATTTACACAATACACATGGTGTAAAAATGATAAAATATTATTTTAATTGATAACTAGTTCTTTATGTTAGATATAACCACTTAGTTGATACTGACAGTTGTTTCAGATGAGGAAAATATTCCATCAAGTATCTTCAGTTTTGTGAATAACAAAACTAGCAATATTTTAATTATCTATCTAGAGATTTTTTAGATTGAATTCTCGTCTTGTACTAGGATCTAGCATATTTCACTATTCTGTGGATGAATACAGTTTGTGGGGGAAAACAAGTGTTCAGCTAGGGGCAAAAGCATCACTGCTTTTTCCTGTGCTTTGGCGTGGAATCACGCAGTCACCTTGGGCATTTAGTTGACTAGAAATTCTTTACCTTAAGCAGCACACACATTTACTACACACACAGTGTTAACAAAGCACTGTGCTTAGAGGGATAAAAAGGAATCACAAAACAAGAATTTTCCAAAGTTGTCTCATTCCGCAATGTTAAGGCATCTATATCAAATTATTTTGGATGTAAAGATTCCTGTGTCTCATAATATGAATGTATTTTTTGATATACAAGAAACTATGACATAAAATGTGAGAAAACCACCTATAATTTGCCACTGTGAACAATTATATATCTGCTTCATCTTTTCTCAAATGCATCAATTCTCTAGAATTCCTATATTGTAACTTGCCTTTTTTAAAAAGTTAGATGCTGATATAAAGCCTGCTTGTCAACTTAATGAGCTCTATTTTATGTAGTCATATCTTTCTTTATCCATTCCCATCTTACGGACATTTAGGTTGCTTCCAGCTTGTTGCTATTACTGCAACATATTTTTGTACGCAGGGCTTTTTCCTTCTTTTGTTTTCAATTTTCTCTGTATAAAGGCCCAGCAGTGAATTATATTGGATCAAAGGGTATAGACATTTTCATGGCCTCACACACTTATTAAAAATTTTTTGTACAAAGGTTATAGCAATTTATACTTTTTTCAGTAGGTAAAATATGGCTATTTCACTGAACTCTTTCCAGCACTGAGCATTAACACTTAGTTTGCATTTTGTTTACTAAAAAGGTTGGCCAGTGTGTTGATTCTTCTTTTATCTGTGATAAAGTGAAGCAACTAGAGAACACTTATTTGTTTAAAGTAACTAGTCCTATTGATATACAAAAAACGCAACAACTTCCCTGGATACTATTTTGAAATGAACACATCAATTTTTATTTCAATGTAGGTATTCTTCACACTGAAAAACCAAATCAGGATCCAAACTGATTTTATATATGTATCTCTCTCTCCATGCAAGCAATATTGAACTACTTTTTCTCTACAAAAATGCCAAGTTAGTCTCTTTATAAAAAGCAGTTAAAATCTGAAGACATTTATGTTACTTCCTTTGCCAGCTCCAACTCTGCCTTATTTAAATCTTTCCATTTCATGGGAAACATTAATTCTATCTATGGCAAAGCCACTTGGTTTGTTAGCAGACTCTGATTTGCTGTCATCAGGCTGTGAGATGATTTTTTTGTGCGCATCATTTTTTTCTTGACCAGCTTTTTGAAAATTAAGAAATGGATAGTCAGGTTTTCTTCAAGTTCTCAAGTATTGTCAGCATTCGTAAATCCCTTCCACTCTGGGAACTACTACTGCTCCCTGCTTCCCATGGCTTCCACATCAGCCCAGGACTTTTTCTACCACAAATTATTCTGGTTCTGCCTCCTTGACCTTGGTATTCTTAGCATTGTTTTTCCCATTTTTTTTGCAATGGAGTTTTTTTTGGAGGTCACTAATTTCTGATCACAGACTTGAAGAGCTATGATCCACATTTCCAAGCTGCTTGGGGTCCCTGGTTTGCAGTGTCTCCAGCATTCTGTACCTAGAGCCACATCTAAAGGGCAGGGAATCTCCAGTTTTTTGTTTTTTTGGGTTTTTTTGAGTCTCACTCTGTCACCCAGGCTATCTGACAAGTAGAAGACATATCCACTGTAGCAAGGAACACTGTGAAGTATGAGTTAGAGAAAAGAGACTGTGAAGGAAAGGGAACAAACATTTTGTAGACGTTTAGTGTCGAATATATTCTAGGGAGGCAGTTTCTATAGTTTCTTTCGTTTACTTCATGAGGTTTCTTTTTGGTTTTTTTGAAACAGTGTCTTGCTCTGTTGCCCAGGCTGGAGTGCAGTGGCACGATCTCAGCTCACTGCAACCTCCACCTCCCAGGTTCAAGCGATTCTCCTGCCTCAGCCTCCCAAGTAGATGGGACTACAGATGCATGCCACCATGCCTGGCTAAATTTTTGTATTTTTAGTAGAGACAGGGTTTCACCATATTAGCCAGGCCGGTCTCGAACTCCTGACCTTGTGATCCGCCTACCTTAGCCTCCCAAAGTGCAGGGATTACAGGCATGAGCCACCGTGCCTGGCCAATGTGTTGATTCTTAACATGTATTTTTATTTATAAGAATGGGTGTATAATTTATTTTCAAATGATGATCAATCTCCTGAGTCACATTTTTACCCTCATTTAAACTATTGTCTTTTATATGGACTGTAAGTGCATATAGAGTATGTTTTGCCCTATCTCAATTCCATACCATTCCCAGCATATAATAAACAATTTTAGGGTAGCCCTCCTGCCATTTCTTGTTAGCACTGCTTTCAATATAATGAGGTTATTAACTATTGGCAGAGTATCTGAAATATGAAATAATTTTAGGTTGCTTTGATCTTTAAAGAAGTTGCATTATATATTTTACTATTTAGTTCCACACTGTTGATACAATCATACATATCACACAAAATTTTAGCTTTGAAATACATTTATTTTTTGATTATTGGAATTCATCCTTCATGAAATTTTTATTGAGTAGTGTTTTAAATTAAGCTCCAGAGTATAACTGCAACCAAATAGCAATACATACAAGTGGTTTTCCATTCAAATTTACAAAAGCATTATTTATTAGTAACAAAAATATAGAAGGAATTCAGTTTTCCTTTTATCCCAAATTTTTTATTTTTAAAAGACCATTTACTAACATCCTACTGTAGATATTTTGAGAGAGAGATGAAAAGAAGTACCACCTAATAAAGATTATTATAGCCAAATCATCCAGTTAGCCAGGAGTTTTATGATTGAATATTTCAGAGTCTACTGCCGGTTTTAAATATTTTGTTAGCAAATGAATTCATCTGTATGATGATAGACTTACATGTTTTATAGCTGAAAACGTAAGGAGTGACAATAGTACACATGACATTCTTAACAGTTAAAACTGAGTAAGTCCTGTTCGTTAGGTAAGTGCCACGTGGAACAAGCTTTCACCTCATCAGTTCATTTTGTCTTCAGAGAAACAGACAGACTAATGACAGATTAATGGGAACATTTTATCAGGTTACCAGTAACTATTCCAAAGGTTTTGAAAAGGGTGCTAATAATTAACAATATGTTATATTAAAAGGGTCCAACACTAAGTTGGGACACTAGGTCCTAAGGCCAACTCCCTATTCTAAGATCTTCAGAAAAGGTCCAATTTCCTAAAACTCACAGGTCCAAGGAGTACATGTTGAGAGTTCTTTCTGAGCACTGCACTGCCAACTTCTAAAGCAACCACCTAAAACTTCACTCCATAATGAGGAAAGCTTTCATCCTCTTTTTGGTAGTTTTAGCTTTATTTTGAAAAAATACATGTGTGCTATCAACTTTGGGCAGATACAAAGGAAATCATTTAACCTGGTTTTATTTAACTATATTGCCTTATGTGGGTTATTCTGTATACTATTTAATTCATAGAGACTGGAAATGGAAAGGGAAACCTGAGGAACTTGGAAATACGGCAATTATTCCACAGCAATATGTCTATGCAAAAGATTAGCCGTAATGTTAAAAAAGTAGATTAGAGCACAAATGCACAATCACCTGGAATCTTGGAAAAGTTTTTCTTCAGTATACATGGTTTCATAAAATAATTAAAGTTATTTAAGAGAATGAAGGGTCTTGGAAAAAAATGTCAATTTTTGAAAGCTTTAAGAATTGATTAAATTGAGAAATTAACATATGGCTGACTTTCAGGCCTACTTAATTATTTTAAATGACTAATTATGGTTAGTTTTAAAATATGGCAGTGCAAATTAAAAATTCAAATATGTAACAGATCTCTCTTCAGTTCTTATTTTAAAAAAGATAAAACTAAGTACATAAAATTATATTGCAAATATTACAGGAACTGCAACTATCCTCAGAGATTACCTTTTTAAATACAGGTAACATGCCTTTAGCCACACAACTAATATGAAAAACAACTAGAACACATATAACAAGTGATTTTTCTGCCAATAAAGACCAAAAGACTATTTACTGTAAAATATTTTGTGCAAAAATTAAAGAGACAATTTGAAGAGAGTAGAAAAGATGACTCATTAGCAGTATCCACTGTTAGGAATTGAGTTTTGCCCCCAAAACCTATGTCATTGTCAGCAAAGGGAGTGGTGACAACTGGTGACATAAGAATAAACATTTTATATTACTGTGAAATAGATAATGCCAGATCATTTCAATATAATGAAAAGCAAAATTTACTCTTTTTAGTTTATTTTTCAATCTAAAATGGCAAAGAGAACATTTACTTTTGATCACTTAACAAGGACACACCCAGGAAATTTGATTTTCTCAACATTAGGAGGACGAGGAGAGTGCAGATGGAAGACTTAAAAAACAAAAAACAAGAGAAAACACGAAAGGCGCACGTAAAACATTTTTTAGTACAAATAATGAAAAATGACTTCATGACACATTTTCCAAGAAAAGTTATTTTTACATATTTTGAAATGCTGTAAAAACCAGGTATATTGAAAGGGGTTATTTATAGGTTAAAAATAAAGCCATTGATGAGTGATAATCAGTTTTCACAGAGTTCACGCAATTATCTTAGCTGGAAAGCTACTGTCCCAAGTGACAAAATTTATGCTCTGACACATGATTCCATGTTAAATCATTTTGTAAAAGAAATGATTTTGTATGTGGGACTGACAGCTCCTGAGAAAGTGCTATACAAACTGAAGGTTATAGAAATTTTGAAGTGATAATCTTAAAATATCATACAAAAATGTGTAAACAAAAGGATGGTTTAGAATTGCAGGGCATTATAAAATCTGTAATTTTAGTTAAGACTAATAATAGTATTTTTGTGCACTTTTAAAATGGTTAGTATAATCTTGTAAGTTCAAAGCTGGGTTCTCAGTGAGCAGCAAAAGGTGTTACATGTATCACCACACTTCACAGGACCTCCTGAATGATTGCAGATGTGCTGTGTACCTTCTTAAGGGGCTTTGGCTGATCTTATGACAGCAGGAGCTCACCATGCTTATGGGTGACTATACGAAAAAGATTTTGCAATAAGGCTCACCTGGGAGATGCTCTAGCATTCAAATTCCTATACTCCTCTTTTATCTATGCTGTCAGACGGAAACTGCTTACTGCTTTTAAAAGATATAATAAACTATAAATTCTGATAGTAAAGCACTATAAAAATTAGGTATGATATTTTTGGCACAAAGCGCTTTTTAAACCCAAGCTCATTTTGCAAAATATATGTCTAGAGTTTCTCATTTGAAAATAAAAACATATAAACAATATGTAAATGGTTTTATAAGTGAATTAGAATGTACATTTTCTTAAATACTGCACATACCTTCAGCTTACTCCAGTACCAGACATCTGCATGCACAACTCACATTCTACATTACACAGATATTGCACAAGTACCAATGCCGAAATACTAATGCAGGCTGGCAAGATTTAGGGTTTACCTTTCAGTATTATTTTGTGAAAGTATTCAGATTCAATATTATTTCGCAGAAAAGCTAGATGATCAATTTCAGGAAAAGAATGCTATCCTTCCTTGATCCATAGTATTAAAATCTGTAACAATATATTTAGGCATTTCATTTATGTTTTCCAGCATTTAAAATTCAGCAAAACCTGTGTTTGAAATTTCTTATAGCATTTGTTTAAAAATAGGAGAAGCTTCGTCTAATGTAAAAAAAATTAAAGGAGTCCACAGGGCGATAATTTTTCCACCAGAGGTCTCACTCTACATTCTGAAAAGCACTGCAGAGCAATATTTAAGTCTGTCACTTTCAGGGAGCCATTAGGTGCAGTCTGCTGAAAACCTGTAACATACCATGACAGCTGGATGGGTTTCTTAATGAACTGCACAATGTAATTCAATTATTTTCCTCCCAAAACATCTTAGGGTATGCTACAGCCGCTAAAAGGATTTCTGTTTTTCTTGGTCCTTTGTTTGTTGGGTCTAAGATTGATGACATCTCCACCATTGAGGGTACTTGAATTCTGACCCGAGTGACTTCCACCAGATGTATTAAACACACCTGTATAAATTGAAGGAAAACAGTGATTGCCACTGACACGCCTCAGAGTTACCTGTTGCATCCAGCTTGTTAGTAAAAGTAGTATTTTCAAGTATTTACAGTATCTTTACAATTGCAGTAAAATCCAACCAAATTTACCATCTTAACCATTTTTAGGCATACGGTTCAGTGGTATTAAATACATCTGTAATGTTGTGGAACGATCACCCCTGTCCATCTCCATAATTCTTCATCTTTAAAACTGAAACTCCATACCCATTAAACAGTAACTCCCATTCCCCCTCCCTGCAGACCTTAGCAACCACCATTCTATCTTCTGTCTCTTATGATTTTAACTACTCTACCTTATATAAATGGAATAATAGTGTCTTTTTGTGACTGACTTATTTCATTTAGCATAATGTCTTCAAGGTTCATCCGACGTTAGAACCTGAAGCATTTCCTTCCTTTTTAACGGTGAATAATATTCCATTGCATGTATATACTACATTTTGCTTATCCATTCATACATCAATGGACACAGATTTATGATTTGAAAGCTTTTGTTTTAGTTTTAATAGCTAATACACATGGTACAAAGTTCCAAGGCTATAAAAGCGGTCACATTAGGGCTCTTTTTCACCCAGATTTTCACCCCTTGCCAGTTTTCCTCCCCTAAGGTATGCATGTTATTACTCTTCCTACTTATCCATCCAGATACAATTTATGCATATATAAGCTAAAATGCATATACTCTTTTCTACCTAAGTTGTGGCATATTCTACACAATGTTCTGCATCTTTTGACTAACAATTTATCTTTGACATTTGAAATCACTAAATACAATAATTTTATTTATTTATTTTTTGGAGACGGAGTCTCGCTCTGTTGCCAGGCTGGAGTGCAGTCGCGTGATTTCAGCTCACTGCAACTTCTGTCTCTCAGACTCAAGTGATTCTCGCCTCAGCCTCCCGAGTAGCTGGGACTACAGCCGTCCGCCGCCACGCCCGGCTAATTTTTTGTATTTTATTGTAGAGACAGGGTTTCACTATGTTGCCTAGGCTGGTCTCAAACTACTGAGCTCAGGCAATCCACCCGTCTGGGATTACAGGTGTGCTGGGATTACAGGCATAAGCCACTGCGCCCGGCAAATGCGATAATTTTAATAACTTATTAACTTCACATCATGTCACTTCCTCAAGAATACCTAACTTTTAGTTAACAACAGTAACAACAGTATTTGTGAGGGGTGTGTGTGTTTTAATTTAAGAGACGGGGTCTTGCTCTGTCACCAGGCTGGAGTGCAGTGGTGCAATCATAGCTCATTGCAGCCTTCAACTCCTGGGCTCCAGCAGTCTTGCCTCAGCCTCCTGGGTAACTGGGACTACAGGCACGGGAATGTGCCATCAGCTAATTTTTCCTTTTTTTTTAAGAGAGAGGATATTGCTATGTTGTCTAAGCTGGTCTCAAACTCTTGGCCTCAAGCAGTCCTCCTGCTTCAACCTCCCAAATAGCTGGGATTATAGGCACGAGCAACCACACCCAGCTATTTGTGAGATTCTGTGTTAATACTAGTAAGATAGGTTTTTCCTACTTGTGCTAAAACAGTAAAAAAAAGGCCCACAGATAAAAGTGATGAGTAGCTAAAAGATAAAGAACTTTATAGTTTCCATTTTGAACTGTGGTATTCACAAAATGAAATCTCCAATTTATGAATGATTTAGCATCCATGACACACAAAATTCTGGGCCAAAGATACTGTCAGGGATACAAAGGTGACTAAGACCAATTCTCACCCACAAGAAGTTTACAATGTAGTAAGACAAGACAGTAAACAAGTAATGCCATATGAAATTATATGTTAAGTGTCATAAAAGAGACAAAATCTTACAGAAGGTTCAAAGGAAGGACAGATTGCATCTGATACATAAGAAAGGAAAAACTACATGAAGAAGGTAGAACTGGGCACTTGGCAATGCCCTGGACTTAGATGTCTATTCTTTTAGAAGATGGAGGCTGGGCAGTGGCTCACACCTATAATCCCAACACTTTGGGAAGCCGAGGCAGGAGGATCACTTGAGTCCAGGAGTTCAAAACCAGCCTGGGCAACACAGTGAGAGCATGTTTCTTTACTTAAAAAAAGAAAGAAAGAAAAAGTATGGAGGCTGTGTGTTCTTCAGGCAGGCAGATACACAACTGAGAACTTTCTAGAAAAGCCTTGAGGAATGAAGTGTTCCTTCGACAGAAGATGGGAAAAAGGTCATTCTCAATAGAAGAAAAAAAAATGACCAAAAGTGAAGAAGCAAGAAAGCATGGGGCATACTCAGAAAAGATCAAGACCTCTGAGAGAACCAGTAAATGGGGTACATATATATAATGGTGTGGCAGGAGGCTGCACAGAAGGAAGGGCAAAACCATCTTTAAATGTTGGAATGAAGAGAATCTGCATTTACTTTGTTCCACAATAAGTCTTATTAGATAAAGCATTAATCAGTAGATATGAAGAAGACAAGAGTGGGGCCAAGGAGACCACACCAGGTAGAGGCTTACTGTAAGTGTCCTGTGTTCACAAAGCATTTAAGGTCTCTGATGGCAAGAAATTTTGCAATGAAAATGGCGAAGTCAGGAAAAAAAAAAAAAAGCCAGAATCCAGGAAAAATCTAAGTTAAAACAGGTCTAGAAAATAATGTGTTTGTTTCTATGTATGTACTGAAGGGGGACGGAATACAGATATGAATTCCTTAAGAGACTATACAAAAGATTTAGAACCAGCAACTTTGGCTCTCATTTTCCTGGAATCCAAACCAAGAAGAGAGACATGGTCAGGCAGTTATTGTGTAAGAGAATACAACACACTTGTTCTTCAGGGAATGCTAAAGTTTTGCTAGCATTTAACATAAGAAAAAGCAAACTTAGTAATGGGTAATAAGCAAGATGGTAAGAAAAGGAAAAGGTAAGAGCCAGTATAAGTATAGATTCAGAAGAATGAGTGTTATAAAGCTCCTTTATATACAGGACAGATCTTTACAAAAAGTCTTTATCTCTGCTGTGTTTAATCTATCAGATGGATTTATAAAATTCAATGGCAAAAAAACCCCATTAACGCAATATACCTTTTAACAAGAGACCTGATACTTACCAGTTTACAATCAGAGTTATCAGTTTAATAATCACTTTTAAATCACATTTCTGAAAGAAATTAGCATATTATATGTATTTTTTAAGGTAAATATAATAATAATGAATGGAAAACAACCTTACCAAGTAAACATGGGCTAAAATGTCCTAGGTGCTTACCAATTTTGTTACTACTTGAATGCATTAGCTCTGGATCCTCAGCTATTTGTTGTTTGAGTTTCTGAAGGTGTTTTTCAGCCAAATACTTAAAAACTGGAATAAAAAGAAAACATCCAGAACCAGGTCAATGATTTATGCATGTAAATCTGTTATTTCACATCATTTATAATATTTATACTTACTAAACAAGTTTAAAGTTAGAATTAGGAGCATACAATCTAGTTAAAAATTCAACTTTTAAAAATTATTTGGGCAGTATCTGAGTACAATGATAACATTAACAAATGTGTAATGGTATTTTATTAGTAAATGAGTGAAATAATACTTGTAGTGATTGGCTCTTCTAAGTATCTGAATAGTGATTAATATTAAACAACACTAAACGGACTCAGGCTTGAAAAGATTTCTACTTTCTTTATGTGAAGAAAAGTATCCAAAACAGACATCCAAGAGAATATCTAGTTGCAGTCTAAATAATTAGCAATTCTAGAATGAGAAAAATAACTGATCATCTTTCTCTAATTTCACTTTCTTAAACTAGGAAATACTATTAAACAAATTAAAGTCATTGTAACTACTAGTGGAATATCGACTACGTGGAGTTCTAAAACAACTAAGTTATTTTTAACAGGTAGGCATCAAAACCACCTATGCATCTACTCTACACACACTGCATCTACTCTACACACACTGCATCTACTCTACACACACTGCATCTACTCTACACACACTGCATCTACTCTACACACACTGCATCTACTCTACATACACTGCATCTACTCTACATACATAGCTTACATTTTTCAAAGATAATAATAAAATGGAAAACCTCACCAGGATGAAAAGTATTCAAGGGCATTAGTAAATAATTAAGCACTAATGAAAAAAAATAGAATGCCTTTAAATTCTACGTAATGTTAGGTGACAAAAAAACTTGTTCTCATTATAAATATAATTTCTAAACAACACAATTTTAAAAGCGCAAGAATAAAATTTTTTTTGCAATAGGTAGCCTTAAAAGGCAATTTACCTTCATTCACATTTAGATCTTCTTTCACTGATGTTCTGTAGAACCTTAACTTTAACCTTTTTGCCAGTGCCTCAGCTTCCTCACTGCACATCAATTAAAAAAAAAAACTTTACAAAGGTGCCTTCTGATAGCTTGTTTTTTAAATCACTTTTAATTACATTTACTGAATACAGTTTGGCAGGGAAGGGGGATCAGATCTTTTAGAAAATTTTCATATTTCTTTTTAAAGGAGCTTGATATCAATGCCCAATTAAGTAAAATCAGTTGAAAGCTATATTTTCACTTAGTGCCTGAACTGATTTTAGTCTTCACTACTCTTGAGAAATAAACACCAACTATTATACCGTATGTGTACACAGAAGACTTTTCTATAAAGTCATTAATCTGTAGCCCTAAAATAAGAAAATATCACTTTTCTTTATATAATATTTGAATTAATTTTCTCTCCTCCTAAGAACACTTGTAGTTAAACTCTAAAAATCTTATAGTGAATTACTCATTTTATTCTTACTGGCCATGAAACAATTTTGCTGCCTAAATCCGAAGTCACTATATTAATGACTGTATCTCCAAATTGTACTCCTAATTTTAGTTTTATCAGGAGTCCTGGTTGTGGACTCCTGATATTAATGTCATTAGAGAGTTGTAAACATACCCCATAGGCTCCCGCTATTCCCCTGGCTTCTGGTCTTCAGCCCCTTGGGTAGTCTCCTCCGACACTGTAATCAAGGTTGGTCTGGGTGTTCACTAACATACAAGGGACAGTATGTGACTTCTAAGACTGGGCCATAAGAAACACTGGGCTTCTGTCTTGCTCTCTCTTGGATCACCCACTCTGGCAGAAACAGCCGCCGTGTTGTGAGAACAGGAGAGGACCATCTGACAAGGAACTAAGGCTTCCTGCCAAGTGAATAAGCCATCATAGAAATGGATGGTCCAGCACCAGTGAAGCCTTTCTGTGAGAAGAGGCCTAGCCAACATCTCGACTGCAGCTTCATGAAAAACCACCAGCTAAGCCACTCCCAAATTCCTGACCTACAGAAACTGTGATATAATAGATGTCTGTTGTTTTAAGATACTAAGTTTTGGGTTAATTTGTTATATAGCAACAGATAACTAAGATAAGACGACTTTAAAAAAAGGTAAAAACCAAGCAAATATTTTCAAAGCTAGCAAAAATATTAATAATGCAATGAGTAAATATTTATAAACAGAAATTATCTGCTCACAAATTTGAGCATAAGAGTTCTGAATATACAAAACAATATGAATCTGAACCCTTAATTAAAATTCATCAACAAGAATAGCTACTTAGTCTGGATATTACAAAATCTAGGAATGCTTTTCTTAACATTCTTAGTATATTAAGGTTTGACTTAACATGAAGAATTAGATTTCTTGTGCAAAGACAAGAAATTCTAAAAGAGCCTTCAAATTTTATTCCTTTAATTTTCTCTACTTAGGAATCAGAATGAATTTTTTAACCCAAACCAATCACACAGAATAGCTCATAGAAATTTTAAGTAAATTAAAATATTTAAGTAATTAAAGCCTTCAAAATGAACGTATAGAATTTTTCCTAGATCCTGTAAAACTATGCAAAAATTAAAATGTCTTAACTTTATAGAATTACTGTCCCTCCTCCCCCAAAAATAGCCGTCTTACTTCTTTATACAAGAATCATCCAAGAGATCAATCTTGTTTTGTACAAGTACAGTTGGTATATCTCCCACTTCAGCTACTACTTTCTCTCTCCAACTGGAAACTGCTTCAAAAGATTCCCTATCTGTGGTAGAAAACACGAGCACACAAGCCTGGGCTCCTGTAAGTTCACAGTCAATAAATCAATCAATCAAGTTATTTACATTAACATATTACATTTACATTAATAACACAATCTCATGCAGAATGGGGGCAACTTTTATCCACTCAGAACAACTTTTATGTAAATAAATGTTGAACTCATCTTTGTACCACTCTACTTTTCAACATATAAACTCTATTTTCATTTTTACCAAAAACAGTGGTTCTCAAATGTGTTCAACTGTCAAAGTACCCTCAAAACCATACACATTCTTTTTGGAATACCATAAAATACTGATTTAATTCCATTATAAAGGCTAGAGAGAATAGTAAACTAAAATTAGAGGTTGTTGCCAAATTCTTCTTGTTAATTTGCTTCTTAATTTCTTTCAGTGCAGATTTCAGAAAAATTTGTCATTTGCTTAATTTCTTTCAGCAAGGATTTAAGAAAAATTTATGAGAAAAAATCATAATTTGCTCATTCGATTCACTTTTTAAATAAATTGTATTATTTTATTTCAGTAGAATACCAGCGATCCTAAGGAACATAATTTCAAAAGCCAATACCAAGAGTTATATACACACACATACACACACACACACACACACACACACACATATATATATATAGAGAGAGAGAGAGAGAGAGAGAAAGAGAGAGAGGTGGGGGAAACTTAGTTTTACCCTGTTTAACTACATAATTTTACCCACTCATACTGTGTCCATTGACAATATTTTAACTATCAACTGTCATTTTAGGCTGATAATATCAAAGACTAAAAATAAGCAGAAACCTCTTAGAAGAAGCAGTTTTATAAATTATTAGCTATTGATTCAGGTAGCATGGTGATAAAAGCAGGCATGTAAGCAACAAGAGAAAATCATCCTGGGGGTCAAGAGGATTTCCTGAAATCAAGGCATGTTTTCTTAACATTACTCCTTCCTTACAGATCCCTCTGGTATAAAAGTTTTCCACTAAGACTCAAGATATGTCTGGGCTGTCTAAGACACTCTAGAGCCAAAAATAGTCTATATATCTATATATCACTGGGGGGAGATACATGACCAAAAAGCCCTTTCTAATATTTATTTTAAAAAGCTCAAAAGATGACCCCTTACCCCTCAGCCTCTCGAGTAACTGGGACTACAGGAGCGTGCCATCATGCACAGCTAATTCTTTGTTTTTTGTTTGTTTGTTTCTTTGTTTTTTTGTAGAGATGAGGTCTCCCAATGTTGCCCAGGCTGGTCTCAAACTCCTGAGCTCCAGCAATCTGCCTGCCTCAGCCTCCCAGAGTGCTGGGATTACAGGTGTGAGTGACTGTGCCTGGCCTAAAAACAGGTTTTAATCCAAATAATAAATGAATTAATCAAAATGCAGAAAGAGAGAGACAAAGACACCCTGAGACCTTCTCAGAATGTCTGGGAAAATAAAACTGAAGAGATCACATTAGCATACTGATAAATACACTTATATTTACTTGAGCTGTAATATTTACCTCAACCGCAAATTTAAAAAAAAACATTATGTAATTATATTTTAAGAAACTGTGCTGGGCACGGTGGCTCACACCTGTAATTCCAGCACTTTCAGAGGCCAAGGCAGGTGAATCGCTTGAGCGCAGGAGTTCGAGACCAGCCTGGGCAACATGGCAAAACCCCATCTCTACAAAAAATACAAAAATCAGCCAGGCGTGGTGGCGCACGCCTATAGTCCCAGCTACTCAGGTGACTGAGGTGGGAGGACTGCTTGAGCCTGGAAGGTTGAGGCTGCGGTGAGCTGTGATTGTGCCACTGCACTCCAGCGCGGGCAAAAGGGTGAGAGACTCTGTCTCAAATAAAAAAAAAAAAGAAAAAGAAAAAAATTTGTTCTTTATCATAAAACTCAGTGAATTACCTTTAAGCCTACAGCTTTATGTCCAGCTCACTGCCATTTAAATTTGAGGGCACAACAGGGTATTTCCAAGTGTTCAAGGTCTCAGACACTTAACCATAAAAAGCTCTTAGAGGAAGCATATATGATGGGAAAAAAAAACCCAGATAGTTCCAGAGATATAGGCAGTAAGAATGATTAAGAAAAGCTCAACGTTATTTAAAAAAATCAAAGATCAAAAGATAAAGTATGTCCACAACAACCCCAAAATTATTTAGCAGGGGACAGAATGGGGAGAGACCAGAGAAATGTGGGAATGTGCCAAAGTGCTTGTGTGAAGAAAGGGAAGATGTTTACATAATCAAGGGAGGAAAATAAACAAACCCTACAGCTGAGGCCTGTGGCCGCATGCATGGCATGTCCCCTCAGCCGGGCTTCAGTGCAGCACTGGAAGACAGTTCCTGTGCCAGTTGCTCCTGCCCTACCTCCAGCCTATGCTGCAGGGGGCTCTGCTGTTCTGCTGGGGGCTTTTCTGATACATCCCCAAGGGGGAAGTGATACCTCTCGCGGGGTGGAAGTAACACCTCAGCCTCCCTTTGCTGGGCTCCTGACGCCTCTCTTCATGGTTCCTCAGGGAGACTGAGCCCCAGTGGCCCACAGTGATACTTAGAACACTTCACTGGTTTTTCTCCCTTCCTTGCCTCATTCTCCCTAGTCTTTCACTATACTTCCTGCGATCATGTCCCAGATAAACCTGCCCCGCTCACGTGGGACAGTGGGAGGGCACAGAGATGCTCAAACTAAGACAGTAAGTGCCTTAAATTTAAGGCAATCACCTTAAGAATAAGAGAATATATGACTAGTAAACCACAGGAGAAAAATGGATTTGTACGGTATAAACAACAAAATCAAAAAACAAGAACTGCAGGAAATAAAAAATCTGAAAAAAGATCGCAAAAATAAGTCCTAGAAGATAAATTACAATCTCTAGAAAGAATGGTACACAAATCGCCAAAGCAGGATGTTCACGTGATACCAAGCCTTTCTATCAAACGCTGCACCACCTTGTCTGATTTGACCTCAATATATTACTAAAATGGAAACAAAATCAACTGGATCGCTTTTTATGGATGACTTTTACGGTGACAGTAATTCTGACGAATGTTGGACAACCACTTGTTTCCATTTCCTCTAACTGAATATCATCTTCCATCCAGACAGTTAAAACACGTTGTCAAACTGTGATTCATCATGGTTCTTTTATGTTTGGAAAAATCCTAATGACCAAAAAGCCCTTTCTAGTATTTATTTTAAAAAGCTCAAAAGATGACACCTTACCCTCCACCCTTTTTTTAAAAAAAAAAAATTTTTTTTGACTGAGGTACCAATGAAGCATGAAACACATAAAAGATTCCAAGATTTATAAGACAGATCATCATTTGCATAATTTAGAAAGCAAACGGCTGATGATCCTGCTACACAACTCTGGAACACCCTCAAGCACGTCAAGAAATTTCTTTTTTTTTTAATATGAGAAGGGGTTTAGAAAGAAAAGGGATCTGTAAAGAATTTCTTTAGAGGAAGTACTGTACTCCAAACCCTCTCTCCTGCAAAAAGGTGTGGTAGAATGGACGAGGGTGCTATCACCACCTCCTTCATCTCAAACCTTAAAGAACGGATGCTGGCAAGACCAATTAAGGAGGATGTTTTGTATTTCCGGCAACTGGGGGACATTTGGGATTAGTGAAGCCTTGATTCAAGCCTGAGAAAGATGCAATGGCTAAGAGTGACAGTGAAAAATCAAAACCAACAGACAAAAAGCAGAGAGCTATATGGGGAAGGAACTGTGCTTCCCCCAGTGGCAGGGCAAAGAATGCACAGGAATTTCATAGGGGCAGAGATGAACCACATCTAAGAGATACCAGTAATGGGGCTCTGGACATGCTAAACTAAAATATAGCACCTTGATGTACTGAATATTTTAAGCTGAAGGAATCTGAGAAAACAGCAGAAGCAGGAGGGTCACTTTGATCTCCCCCAGCCCCTTCTCCACTGAAGCAGGTCATAAAATTCAGGAAGGATTTTCTTTCTTTTTCTTTTCTTTTTTCTTTTTTTTTTTTTGAGATGGAACCTTGCTCTGTCACCCAGGCTGGAGTGCAGTGGCATGATCTTGGTTCTCTGCAGCCTCTGCCTCCTGGGTTCAAGTGACTCTCCTGCCTCAGCCTCCTGAGTAGCTGAGATTACAGGTGCCCACCACCACACTCAATTAATTTTTCTATACTTTTAGGAGAGATGGGATTTCGCCATGTTGGCCAGGCTGGTCTTGAACTCCTGACCTCAGGTGATCCACCCACCTCGGCCTCCCAAAGGAAGGATTTTCTGACCTTCACCTGAAGGAGGTCATAAGCCCCTCAGGTGAGAGGTGACCTCCCTATACCCAGAGGAAAGGAGAATCCTCATTTCTGAAGAGAGAGGGACACCAAAAGGAATCTGAATGAACCTCTGCTGATGAATCTTGCTAAGTTTCCTCCAGTTTACTGCTCTTAGCTCCTATTTGTCCTATCACATTCTTCAACGACTTTGCACTTTTCCTCAAACCTGGTATAAAAACGCTCAGGTTTAACTGTTTATTTGGGTTTTCATTTCCTTATGAAGGCTCCTTTGTCACTTAAAACTTACATTAAATAAATTTGTAAGCTTTTCTCTTGTTAATCTATCCTTTGTTAGAGACCCAATCAAGGACCAAAAAGAGTAGAAGGAAAAAGATATTTTTCCTCTCCTACAAACCAAAGTCAACAGTAAAAAAACTGTAACAAAAATCTATTTCATGTTGTCTGTATCTTTCTGTACTAACTAAAAGCCCTGGTTCCTACTGCCTAGAGTCGACTTTCTAAAAAGCTTTAGAGAAACCTTTTGGGATCCCAGAGGCTTCCTAATCTGTGCTCTGTTGTAACCTATTTACAAGAAGGTCTTGTTTCAAAATCTCTCACTATACAATTAGGCCAGCATTCCAAGTCCATAATAATACCTCTGAGCAATGGCTTTGATATAATGGGTCTTTTAAATGAACTATAATAAGATTTTTCTTTTTAAAATTTTAGTTTGATTTTTATGCATCATTAATAACACATTTCTTGGATTTAAATCTGCAAGTCATAACTGTATATGGCATAGTGTTTCTACCACTAAATTTGTATCTTAATTCATTCTTTCTAGCCCTTACTTTCTCTTACTTTTATTTCTATTTAATTTCATCACTATATAAATCTGTACCAGCAGCAGATACTGTCTGACTGCCTAGGTGGCATCTCTCCCTAAGAACACCTTTTCCCCACTGTATAGTAGCCATATGGTTTAGGTAGACTAAACCTATTCTCTGCTGGAGGTGGGAGTTGTGGTGGTGGCAAGGAGAACAATGCAATCCAAGTCAGTTAATCACATCCCTCTCATTATTGCAATTAGGTCAAGGGTGGTCTAGTCAGAGAAAAGCTCAGGGCATCTGAACCACTGCTGTGGGAAGTAACCCTCTCTCCCCAAGGATGTAAACAAAAGCATGTGGCCTTCATTGCTCCTGGTGGTAATCTTGCAACCCAAAAGGAAATCAACATGAGGAGGTACCTCACACAGAGAGGAGACAAAGCCGGGAGAATCAGTAAGGTTATAGGCTGAACAAATAACTAAAAGGGATACTATTTCCAGACTTTTCTATCAAATCAGTAAATCTCTGTAGTTTTAAGCCAGTTTGAAATTCCTTTTCTTTGGCAGCAACCGAAAGCATTTTAATGGAACCCCAAAGAGGTTTCCCAAAGGGAAAACATAAAATAATGTTCAATACACTGTTTTTTCAATTTTATGTATAATTGCTGTTTTTTCTTTAATTCATATTGTATTGTGATAAATGTTTATTTTTACCATTTAGAAAAAGAAGTTGTTGAAACTGAGGACCTGTCTCAGTATCTCACCCTCTTTGCCATTTTAATATAGTCGGCTAAAAAAAAAAGTTAAATTACTAAGATAGGCCTTTTTTTTTTTTGAGACAGAGTCTTGCTTTATCGCCCAGGCTGGAGTGCAGTGGCATGATCTCGGCTCACTGCAACCTCTGCCTCCCGGGTTCAAGCTATTCTCATGCCTCAGCCTCCCCAGTACTGAGATTACAGGTGTGCGCCACCATACGAGGCTAATTTTTGTATTTTTAGTAGAGACATGGTTTTACCATATTGGCTAGGCTGGTGTCGAACTCCTGACCTCAGGTGATCTGCCTGCTGCAGCCTCCCAAAGTGCTGGGATTACAGGCCTGAGCCACTGCCCCCAGCCAGTTTTGCCTTTTTAAATTACAGAAACATAATGTCAAATATATTCTCTAGAAATAATCCTATTGGTTAAAAAGTAGTAACTGCCACATCAAACTGTCAAAAGCTTACAAAGGAATAGGCCAGCCTATCTATTTCCTAAAGAAAAAGAACAGACATTTCATGCAGAGAATTTAGAAGACAAAGTTCAGTAGATAAAAGTAAAATAATGAAAATCTCAATTAATACTACTACTTTTTGGTATTTCCACGTAGGTTTTATGTTTACTTTTTTCCTGAGTGTATGGGGAAGGTAGTGGTAATAACCCCATTAAAAAATACAAATAACTTTTACTCAAGAATAAAACTGTACATTTAGGACCTGTTAATCAATACTGTCAAGGCTGATGAAATTCACAATTTGATTAAAATATCATCTACTTGAATGACAGAGCCTTGGGAGAAAAAAACAATACCATCTACTCCAAGAATGGCTTGGGGTAGTAAAAACGTAATTCTCAACCTTACACCATGATACAGGTGCTCAGGATCCAAACTGGTAGCCATAGAGAATAACCAAAGCTACTGTGGATGGGAGGCCTTAAAGTACACAGTAAATGGTGGTAAGTAGTGGTGGCAAGAAACCAAAATGTGTTTTCGAGCAGGCAGTGGAAGTCAAGTTTCCTTGTTACCAATTTAGAAAGGCAACTTCTCTGGTCATTTATATGTTAGTACAATTATTAAACCTTAGTTGTCATTATTACAATAAATCCTACATTTTCAAAAGTGAAAAAAATAAGCTATATATTCAAAAGTTACTTGAATTCACCCAATTTCTCAAGTATATCTATTTTATATAACTGGTATAAATTTGTAAATAAAGAAGCAAGCCACTTCAATAAAATCAGTGGTAAATCCTGTCTAAAAGAAGAAATTATGTGTTTATATGAAACTGTACCTCAAAGTTCATAACACTGTCACTTGGAACTTTCATATATATATAGATTTCTTCAAGAGACATATACTGGTATACCGCTATTCAATATATCTATTCTATTTTCAAGTACTTCTTCTCTGATAATCCAGGACACACAAACATAGGCTCCCTTTCAAGTTGGGCAAAGTGACATATTAAAGAAGACTTCCATGAAGAAGTCAGAAGAATTTCCATTGTACACATTATTATTTCAGTTTCATTAAACCTGTATCTTTCAATACAGGATGTTTAAAGAGACTTTGAAAAAATAATTCATAACTGCTTCCATATCATCTGTTCTTTAGGACTGTTTAGTATTCAACTACTAGCATTCTACTAAGATAGAATATATTTTAATTTTTATGATACCAAAGAGTAGATTTAAAAGGAGAAAACAAAAGGAGATTTGAGAAGTAAAAAAGATAATTATCTTAAAGGAAACTTTTCAGATATATTTCTAAGCAATGTTATTACATGAATATAAATACAAGTTAAGACAAAGAAGCCAGGGCAAGGTTTACTATGCCTATTATATCCCTAGAACAACGGAGACACTTAATATACATTTTCTGAATAAAACTTCAAATCTAGAGAAACAGTCATGGGGGAAACTAAAAACAAGGTAGATCCTACTTTCCTGGGGCTTCTAGTTCACAGAGCAAATACCTTTAAGCAAAATCATTTATATTTATAAATATAGATATATGTATATATACACACATATACATATATGTGTACATATGTACACAGACATGTTTACATACACATATATGTGTATATATACATCTGTTTATATTTATAAATATATGTGTACATATACACATATAGATATTTGCATTTATAAATATATACTTTATGTGTATATACACATATATACATATATACACTTAATATATACATATATATGTATATATGTAATATGTATACATATATACACGCATATATATTAAGTATATATAAAAAATATATATGTGCGCGTGTGTGTGTATGTATATATATGCAGAATTTCATCCATTACTTAAGGTCAGAGTATAAAGTTATAGCATCTGATAAGTAAAATGAGACTGTGTGATGAACCAGTAGAATTTCACTTTATAAAAAAAGTAACCAAAATGATACTGTCTCCTAAGGACAACTGAATTCACTTGAGCCAACAAGTGAGATAAGAAAGCATTCCAGGCATAGTGTAAAAAGAAAAGAAAAAAATGGGGGATTTCTCAAGGGTGAAGTACAAATGACGAATCAGCAGATGACACTGGACAGACAAGGAGAAACACAGTTGTAAAGTCCTGTGTATACGATGCTGAAGAGTTTTAGCCAAGAACATGATTTGATAGTGGGAAGGATAAAACAGTTTTCACTGATTCCATCTATTTTCTCAAAGAAGAGTGAAGCAAAGAAATCGGCAGAGAGTGGAGAGGAGGAAGGGATTCCCAAGGTTAAGGCAAGAGAAAACACAAAAGAGCTCTTTTGGAAAATGACAGAGACTTGAGTAGAGAACACTGAGAGTGCCTGGCAGCACTCCATACTCATTAATGTTATGTGATGGCAGCTTCAAAGTTCAGTCTGAATGGTTGTCTGATATTCTCTATATGGTTCAGGTGCTTGGATACAGACTGGTAGATAGTCGGGTTTAACTGGGTTGGGCATTTTGCTGAGCAAGTATTATGCAGAGAGTGCAGGTCAGGGAGTTAAAGGTCCTTGCAAGCAAATGCTTACAGGACTAGAAAAACTAAATTGAGGAAGGAAAGAAGTAAAGCCATGTGGAAAGTCGTATTTAAAAAGTGGTAGGGTCAATGAACACAGAAGCTCTTGATGGTTTCAAGACAGAGTCTGGGTATTAAAGTTAGCAAGCCACAAGCATAGGCAGTAGTGGTCAGAGTGGGAGACTACAGAGGTTTAGATTTTGGGGTAATGAAACAATTGTTGGCCTTGAAAACAACAAGGAAATGAGCAATAGGCTGAATTTTCAAAAAGCAACCCAAACAATTGTGGAGAAGAAACTGAGCCAGATGCCAGTGTTATCACAAAGGAGGGATAAAGGAAGGTGATGGACCATTGCAAGCAGGGGGATTAGTGGTGGGTAAAAGTCTCATGACCTGGACTTTCAAGGTGCTGAAGTTTTTGAAGGAGAAAAGAGGAGGAATGGTTTGGAAGCAGTCGTAAGAAACAAGACATCCTTTGCCCAACATCCTTTAAGTCTTGAACAATGTGAGTATACAGGGATATGGGTAAAAAGCCTCCCTTAGAGAAGCCAGCAGAGGAAGTTGTATCTTTAGGAAACAAGTTTTAATTATGACATGGTGAAAAGTTCAGAAAAGAGGGACGTCATAGAAGGAATAATCAGTATGTCAGCTGTGCCTTTTTATTTCCCACAGCATCTGTGAAATGCAGAGTATTAAATGCTTGTCAATATGAATGATCAATTAATATTTACTTGGCATCAGCAGGCTATAATGCTACATGGTATTCCACCAAGCTTTTGTTATTGTGTTTTCTCACTTTAATCACTATTGGCAGCTGAGTTACAGGAACACTGAAAGTGGTGTTTTAAATTCCAAAAGAAAAGGGCAAAATTTTGTAAGAAGATGTTAAAGGAAACTTTTAAGTTCCATTCGGAAGTTTAATTTAGCCTCTTAAAAAATTTTAGCCCACATTTTAGAGCCTTAAATTCTTTAGTCATGGTTCCTTCCTTTCACAGGTGTCTCATACTTCTCTGAACTCCTACAGCACTGAAAAGGCTTTACCATGCGACTTCATGTGTCATAACAAATGCCATCTTATTTGCCAGGGCTTTACTTTCTCATATGTTAGCTTCCACTCTCTGACTATACAGTCATTTTCTTGGGGTCAAAGTAGGCATTTAAGAGCTTCTTACTGATTTGGCCTGGGAAAGCCTACATGAGTCACATAGTTCTAAGGCAGAGATAAACTGTCTACAGTACAGGTGTTATTTGCTAACATGCAAGATCTTTAGAAGAATAACGAACTGGGGTTTTAAAAAATACTTCGAAATTATTTTAACTATTCTTCAAGAGAAACGCTTATATGGGAAACAAAGAAAGCAAAATTAGTTATTTAGCCAAAATAATGTGCCCAAACAAAATAAGTAAATAAATCCTGTGTTTTACCTCGATAGTAGGCCTTTGTAATTGCATCAAATTCCTCTTGACCTGCAGTGTCCCATAACATTAGTCTGACATCTTCATCATTAACTCTAAAACAAGAGATGAATTCATTTCATATGTAAAGGAAAATGTTTTTGGTAATATAGCTTTGTGTATATTTTTCATTTTCAAATCCGAAGAGATTAACACTACAAATGCTCCTTGACTTACGATGGGCTGCCCCAATAAACCCCATTGGGGGTTACATCCTGGTAAGCCCATTGTAAGCTGAAAATATTGTAGTCAAAAATATCCTTAAGTCAAAAATGCATTTAACACCCCATTAAACCACTGTAAATTCAAAAAACTCATAAGCTGAACCATTACAAATCCTTATGCTCCTCAACTTATGACGGGGCTATGTCTCAAGAAACCCATGCTAAAGTTGAAAAACTCTTGAGTCAAACCATCTTGAGTCAGGGACCACATGGATACTGTCAGTTTCACCCTGAAAAACTGAGTACTCTCAGATGTTGATATCATTACCAACAGTGAAAGAGTGAAAAACATTCCCCTAAAGCTATAGCTTCCCACGTGATTTGGATTTATCTGCCATGTTTTTTTCTTTGACACAGTCACAGGTAGTGGTGGTCTAAGATTAACGTCTTGGGAAGGGAAATTCCCTTAGGTCACTGCTTGCTCTCCTTTCCCTACATCTTTCCAATGGGTTCTGATGCTTTCGTGATAAAATGAGAATAAGAATGCAAAAAAGCAATTTACCGCCAGTCACGGTGGCTCACGCCTATAATCCCAGCAATTTATGAGGCCAAAGTGGGCGGATCACTTGAGGCCAGGAGATCAGTACCAGCCTGGCCAACATGGTGAAACCCTGTCTCTACCAAAAATACAAAAATTAGCTGTGTGTGGTGGCATATGCCTGTAGTCGAGCTACCCGGGAGGCTGAGATGGGAGAATTGCTTGAGCCTGGGAGGTGGAGCACGACTGCAGTCCAGCCTGGGAGACAGAGTTGAGACTCTGTCTCAAAAAAAAAAAAAAAAAAAAAGGAATTTACCTCCCTGGCTCCCTGGTTGCCCTTGAACTTAAAATTTACTCTATTTTGTCATATAGTCAATTCTCATTATTCACAGTAGTTATGTTCTATTATGCCAGTGTGAACACTGAATTGGCAAATACTGAACCACTGCTCCTAAGGGAAATACAGGGTTAGGTTCTTGAGAACCCCTGGTTACATTTTCATCAACTGATCAATACGTAACCTTGCTTTATGTGTTTCTGTTTAAGACACCTTACTGATATATATTGTTAATTCATTAACACTGAATTCACGACCAACAGCACTGTAACTCGTGTCTGAACAAAGCTTATCTAACATATTTATTTCTTCTGTAACGCACATCATAGCCTTCCTATACTTAAGAATGCTAGACAGCACTGCAGCACTACACTTAGGAGCATTCTTAAACAGCAAAATCACCAAGAAAAAGCACAAAACGTAAAAACTGGGGCATTACACAGAACACAGAAGGGACACAGGTTTACTGTATGAGGGGCTAAAACAACAAAGAGACTTGTTTGATGACCTCAGCTGGGAAGTGCACGCTGGGCAACTTCAATTTTTTGCTGCTCTATGTATGTCCACAAATGACCACAAATGCACACAAATACTGATTCTGGAGTTACAAATAAATATTTTATTATAAATAAAACAAAGTGGGTGAATTTGCATATGCAGAACTTATAAATAATAAGGATTGACTGCATACTTAAATATTTATTTGGTTTCAGGTAGTAAGTACAAAAAGCAAACATCATCAAGACTTAAAATGCTTGCTCTTAAAATATGTTCTGAGGGAGGAAGCAAATATGGAAATATTTTTTAAAAGAGAGTAACAGAATGCAGACTAGAAATTAATCTTTAAAATGATAAAATTATCTTTGATGTTAAAGTTGGGCCAGTAACCAGGTTTGTAGTATTTCTTATTTGGGTAATACATTTTAGTTTGTCTGCTACAATTTAAAATATCCTTAGACATTCTCAGGACTAATGACAAAAAATATTACTCTGATGTGTTTTAGAATCCAACTGAATTTCCTAAAGTAAGATTTCCTTCTCATAGGCAAATTTTGCCCTCCCAAATTTATTTTGTCTTATTTCTTTAGAGTAAAGCAAACTATTAATTCTCTAACTTCCGTAGTCTTGCCTAGTTTCAAAAAGAGAACAGACATTCTAATAAAAAGGAGCCCGTAATACAACTTTCATTCCAAAGAAAACAGCAGTTGGAAATCTCACTGGAGTCAGCATCAGTTTGTGTTTAAGACATGCCCAAGGTGTCACCAATAAATCTAAAACAGATATGAGACAGAAAAAAACGTGGGAAGGAGAGTAGAAAAAGAAAAAAAGTGAAAGAGGAAGGGAAGAGATGAAAGAAAAAAAAAGGGTAAAGTTACACACGTGATGAAACCACCATCACGGTCGCATAAGCACTGCCACTAGTGGCCACATCTCGAAATCCACTGCAAGTAGTTAACTATTATTCCAATAAGTCTTGGATACAGTTCATAAATCAAAGCCAAAGGAATAAAACAGCCAAGTACTTACTGAATTTGTCGCTCCAAAAAATCAACTCCAATGGTTTTCTTGTAGTCTTTTGTAAAAATGCCTTTGCAATATCGCTGAATCATACTTGATTTTCCAACTGCTCCATTCCCTACAACCACCATCTTTATGGCGACTTCCATATCTTCCTCCAACATTTTTGGAGCTGAAATGGTTTCTGTACCAACTCTAATTCCAGGAGATCAGATCTTCTCTCTCAAATCTGTGGTTTAAAATGAAATTATTTTTTCATAAAAATGTACAAAATAAACTGTTTTATCAAGAAATCATCACATTGCATTGCAAGGATGTGTTTTCATACCTGAGGCCCCCCCCCCACTCTTTTTAAATAATGTAAATTCTCTGAAAGGTACAGCAATAACACAATTCATTTTTGAATGAATCCTCATCAATAGCACAATGCATGGCATTCATATATCAATAAATACCTAGATCTACTTTCATAGAGACGATGATTAGGGTCATTAGACTTGATGCCTGATTCTTTTTTTTTTTTTGAGACGGAGTCTTGCTCTGTAGCCCGGGCTGGACTGCAGTGGCCGGATCTCAGCTCACTGCAAGCTCCGCCTCCCGGGTTTACGCCATTCTCCTGCCTCAAGACTCCCGAGTAGCTGGGACTACAGGCGCCCGCCACCTCGCCCGGCTAGTTTTTTGTATTTTTAGTAGAGACGGGGTTTCACCGTGTTAGCCAGGATGGTCTCGATCTCCTGACCTCGTGATCCGCCCGTCTCGGCCTCCCAAAGTGCTGGGATTACAAGCTTGAGCCACCGCGCCCGGCCGATGCCTGATTCTTTAAAGGCACCACTTGCTAGTTCTGTGCTCTTAGTGAACACGTTGCTTAACTTCTTCAGGCTTCTGTTTCCTGGCAATAATATCCATCTCATACGGTTGTTGATCAATGATACATGTAGAGCACTCAGCATAGTGAAAGTTATGCATTCAAAATTTAGTTAAGCATTCCTGATCCAAAAATCTGAAGTCTGAAATGTGGCAAAATCTGAAACTTTTTAAGCACTGACATGATGCCATAAGGGAAAAATTCCATATCTGACATGTGACAGGTCACAGTCAAAAGAGAGTCAAAACTTTATTTCATGCACAAAAATACTGAAAGTACTGTATAAAAGAGGCCATGTGTATAAGGCATATATGAAACATAAATGAATTTCCTGTTAAGACTTGGGTCCTGTCCCCAAGACATCTCATTATGTACATGCAAATAGGGCAGGTGTGGTGGCTCATGCCTATAATCCCAGCATTTTGGGAGGCTGAGGCAAGAGGATCGCTTGAAGCCAGGAGTTTGAGACTAGCCTGGACAACATATGGAGACCCAGTCGCCACTAAAAAAAATAAAATAAAATAAATTAGCCGAGTATAGTGGTGCATGCCTGTAGTCACAGCTACATGGGAGGCTGAGGTGGGAGGATCCCTTGAGCCCAGTGATTTGAAGCTGCAGTGAGCAATGGTCATGCCACTGTACTCCAGCCTGGGTGATAGAACAAGATGCTATCTCTAAAAAAATTAAAATAAAATTTTAAAAAACATTGTAAATTCTCCATAGTGTATCACCAAATAGGCAACAAATTCAAAATCTGTGGAAATCGCTTTTCAACCTCACAGGTAATAATCAATGTCCCTAAAAAAGCACCCCAAAGAAGGTTTCGTATAATAGTGTATGACCATGTGTCAGCATTGGGCTGTTAGTTATAACGATTTAGTGTTTGGCTTACAATGAATCCTGTACAAATAAATATCTTACACCACACATTCCTGCTTTAGTTTCAAACCTTTATAGTTACACATACAATGAAAGCAATAGAATGGGCACTGTTTGCATTTTAGGAATGAAAAGAACAGAAATTCAATTTCTTCATGTTTCTTCTTAAAATTACTAGTTAGGCTACTGCCCATTTAGCTATTATATTTCAACTACTTTAACTTAAAATCCTTCTATACAACCACTCCACCAAGAGAGTCCAAAAATGTGAAGAACATTCCTTTTTTTGTCCCTAATAGTCTCAGCAATTGTCTCCGGTACTTTACAAACCTGAGTGATCATAAGAATCACCTAAAAGTACTTGTTAAAGTATGGTCCTGGGTCTCCACCTCAGATATAATTTATCAGAAATTTCACAGGAGGCCTTGGAATCTGGTTTATAGAACAAGCACAAAAGGTGCTGCTTAGCTCTCCCTTCAAGAGCTGCTAGCTGGCAGTCTCTGCTACCTCACCTTCAGGATCCACTGCACTGTCCACTCCCGTTAAGGCCACATTCTCCCCAGGGAAAGATTAAACAGGCAGGGCCACTTGAGTTGGGCCAATTCTGCACAACGTGGATCCTCTTTGGTCTGGGGCTCCCATCAGACTAGCTGAGATTTTTTCAGAAATGCACTGCAGTCTGGGGTTCTTTCCACCCCATCTTTCTTCATCCTTTTACAAGTATAAAAAACTAGCATTGCAGCCTCTTTATCCTTCTCAGGCATTTCCTCCAATAAATCTCTTGCATTTCTAATTCCATCTTGATATTTGCTTCCTGGAGAACCCAAATGGATATACATCCCAAGTGATTTTACATTCAGGTAAATGTCAGAGCCAATACCCTACGCTAGTGATTCTCAATTTTGGCTATACATTGGAATCACCTAGATAACTTTTTAAAAATACTTGGCTGGGGGCAGTGGCTCACACCTGCAATCCCAGTGCTTTGGGAGGCTGAGGCAGGAGGATGGCTTGAGGCCAGGAGTTCAAGACCAGCCTGGGCACCATGTGAGACCCTGTCTCTATCAAAAAAAAAAAAAAAAAAAAATTGGTCGGGCATGGTGGCGTGAGCCTGTAGTCCCAGCGACTCAGGAAGCTAAGGTGGGAGGACTGTTTGAGCCCGGAAGTTCAAGGCTGCAGTGAGCTATGACTGTACCACTACACTTCAGCTTGGATGACAGAGCAAGACCCTGTCTAAAAAAAAAAAAAAAACCTGATGCCTGATGCCTACATCTTATCCTCTGTGTATACAATCAGATGGTCTAGGGCAGTGGTTCCCAAACATTTTGGTACTAGGGACTTGTTTTGGTGGAAGACAACTTCCACAGGTGGGAGGTTGGTGGGGGGCATGGTGGAGGGATGGTTTGGGGATAAAACTGTTCTACCTCAAATCATCAGGCATTAGTTAGATTCTCATAAGGATATAAGGAGCACTGCAACCTAGATCCCTCACATGTGTAGTTCTCAATAGAGTCTGGGCTCCCGTGAGAATCTAATGCTGCTGCTGATGTGACGAGGCGGAGCTCAGGTGTAATGCTTGCAGCCACTCACCTCCTGCTGTGCGTCCCGGTTCCTAACAGGCCACAGAATGGTACCAGTCCACGGCCTAGGGGTTGGGGACCCCTGGTCTAGGGTACAATCCGGACATCAAGTATCACCATCCTATTACCCTACACAAGATGTAGTCTTCAGGACACAGGGTCAAATATAAAATTCTGACCAGGAGCTGACCCTTGTTCATCCAGCTGTATCTCACACTGGTTCAGTTCCTAGAAAGCAACTTCCTTTCTCTACCTAAATAATTCTTCACCCAAGAAGACTGTTACGTTCATAAAAAGGCAACAACAAAACTCTTATCACATTTTATCCTTTTAAAGATAATACTTCACTTTTGCTTCTGAAATGATAGACATTTTTCCCTATTCCTTCCTCTAAATATAACTAAAATTTGTGAATATTATAAATAAACAAACATTAGACATCGAAAAGTGAAAAGGTACCACAAGGCACAAAGAACAACATGGTAATGAGTTTTCCTTGAGTTCTTTTTACCTCATATATCCCAGACTGGATTATAGAGAAGCTAGTAACCAGGAAATGTCACCACCAACGACAAAAAGAAACATAAAAGCTACTCTCTTGAGGCAAAGGAGCAGGAAAGGGAAAGCCTAGCAAGGCGGAGCTTGCAGGGAGCCGAGATCGCGCCACTGCAGTCCAGCCTGGGCAACAGAGTGAGACTCCGTCTCAAAAAAAAGAAAAAAAGAAAAAAAAGAAAGAAAGAAACCTAGAAAACACCCCTACCCTTGTGAGGGCTATATTGATGCACCCCAACTCCCTCAATGGGGTGGTGTCAGAGAAGACCAACCGGGGAGGACTGGGGAGGACTTTCATCCTCACTGGGGAGAAATGAAGGCTCCCCCAACCCCTGCCCAACCACCACCAAGGCATCCCTGGAGACCATGTGGGAGGCTGAACTTCCACCCATCCACCAATTCAGTCATCCCTACCCATTTTTACCTCCACTTTTTTGCTGGGGTGGTGTCAGATGAAGCCTATTAGAAAGTCAGGACTTCCACTATCTCTCACAGGTAATAAGGCCATCTGCTGACTCCCCACAGTGTCAGTGGGTCACCTCCTCCCAGTCAGGGTGGTATCGGTGGCCCCAGTAGAGAGTCATCATGACCAGTAGTAAGAGGAGCTCTTCCCACTCTCAGTTTCTTTCTCTCTCTCTCTCTCTCTTTTTTTTTTTTTTTTTTTTTAAGACAGTGTCTCATTCTACACTCCAGGCTGGAGTGCAGTGGGGTAAACACAGCTCACTGCAGCCTCAACTTCCTGGGCTCAAGCAATCCTACCATTTCAGCTGGGACTACGGGCGCACACACCACGCCTGGCTAGTTTTTGCATTTTTTGTAGAGACAGGGTTTTGCCATTTTGGCCAGGCTGATCTCAAACTCCTGGGCTCAAGCCATCTGCCTGCCTTGGCTTCCCAAAGTGCTGGGATTACAGGCACGAGCCACCAAGCCCAGCCCACTATGTTTCAACGGAAGGCAAGCAGGAAACCTGGAGTTTTATCCTCACCTGGTAGTAAAGACGTACTGCCCCACCCTTCCTGTTTTTGGAGCACATCAAAGGAAGAGAATCAAGCTAAAAGAGTATGTAATGAGACCAGAGAATCACAACATAACACTCCCAATGTCCTGGTTTCATTGAAAATCACTCAGCACACCAAGAACCACGAAAATCTTAACTCAAATGCAAAAGACAATCAATAGACACTAGCAATGAGATGACAGACATTAGATTTATGTAATAAGGTTTTTAAACATAAAAAGTTAACTGGCAGTCAATGAGCAATTATGGATATACTTGAACAAATGTAAAACATAAAGAGTCTCAAAAATAAACAGAAGATATAAAGAAGCACCAAATGGAAAGTAGAACTGAAAATTATAATAACCATAATTTTAAAAACTCAATGATAGGTTCAACGGCAGAATAGAGAGGACAGAGGAAAGAATTAGTGAACTTGAACATAAAATCTGAGCCAAGCAAACAAAGGCTGAAATAAAGGAAAAAGCCTTCAGGACCTGTGGAACTAAACCACAAAAAAATTGCATATTTCTGTCATTGGAGTTCCAGGAGGAGAGGAGGAAGAAGATAGGGCTAAAAAAGGACTTGAAGAAATAATGACTGAAAATTTCCCAAATATGGAAAAAGACAAAGCTACAGATTCAAGAAGCTGAGTAGATCCCAAACAGGATAAACCAGTCAAAATCTAGACCTAAACAGATCAAAGTCAGACTTCTGAAAACTAAAGACAAAACCTTTGAAAGCAGCCAGAGAAAAAGGATGGGGAAAAGTCATTTGAATGACAGTGAATTTCTCCTCAGAAACCATGGAGGCCAGAAGGAAGTGGCGCATCATTTTTTGAGTGTTGAAAGAAAAGAACTGTCAACTCAAAATTATATATCCAACAAAAATATCCTCTAGGAATGAAAAGGAAATCAAGGTAATCTCTGATGACGGAAAACTGAGAGCATTTGTTGACAGCAGACCAATGCAAAAGAAGAGCTAAAGGAAGTTCTCAAGTGGAAAGGAAATAATTTTTTAAACAAAGAACTTGGAATATCAGAACAAAAGAAAGAACATGGCAAGAGCAAAAATACTGTTAAATCCAATAGACTTCCCTTCTCTTCTTAAATGTTCTAAACTATGTTTGATAGTTGAAAAAAAATTATAAAACTGTCCAATGTGGTGTTCAATATATGCAGGGAAAATATTTAAGACAATTAATTATAAATGGGGATGGATAAAGGACTATAAAGGGAGGTAAGCATTCTACACTTCACTTGAATTTGTAAAACATTGACTGCAATGATAAATTATGGTGATAAATCACATATACAGTCATGCACCACATAACATTTCGGTCAATGATGGATTGCATATACAACAGTGGTCCCTTAAAATTACAATGCCATATGTTTACTATGCCTTCTCTATGTTTAAATATGTTAAGATACACAAATATTTGCTAATGTGTTACAAGTACCTACAGTATTCAATACAGTAACAGTGTACAGGTTTGTGGCTTAGGAGCAATAAGCTCTAGCATACAGCCTAGATGTGTAATAGGCTATACCATCTAGGTTTGTGTAAGTACGTTTTAGTATGTTCACACAATGACAAAACCATAATGTGCATCCCCATCGTTAAGCAATGCATGACTGTATGTAATGTAATACCAAGAACAACCACTAAAACAATAATACAAACAGGTACACTCAAAAACACACAGATAAATCAAAATGAGATTCTAAAAACACAATAAAGCCAGAATCTAATTGATATTTATAGAACTGTCTATACAACAGCACAATATACTTCCTTTCAAGTACCCAGATTGAACATATTCTGGGCCATAAAACAAACATCAGCATGTCACAGGGCAAACCCCAAAACTGGAGTTCAGCCCAGGAGGCCACGTGGGTTTTTGGCTTTGTGCAGAAGGAATTCAAGAGTGAGCCGACAGAGTGAAGTGAAAGCAAGTTTATTAAGAAAGTACAGGAATACAAGAGTGGCTACTCCATAGACAGAGCGGCCCTGAGGGCTGGTGGTTAGTTATTTTTATGGGTTTTTTTTTATTACATGCTATACAAGGGGTGGATTATTCTTGAGTTTTCTGAGAAAGGGATAGGGAATTCCCAGAACGTTTCAGACAATATAATGTAACTTTCAAACATTGCCATGGCATTTATAAATTGTCATGGTGCTAATGGCAGTAACCTTTACTATGCTAATGTATTATGATTAGCATACAAGGAGCAGTGAGGACAACCAGTGGTCACTTGCATGACCATCTTGGTTTTGGTCAGCTTCTTTACTGCATCCTGTTTTGTCAGTGGGGATCTTTTAAGACCTGTATCTTATGGAACCAGAGCTATCGACCTCCTGTCTCAAACACACTTAAAATAATGGAAACCATACAGAATGTGTTCACTGATCACAATGGAATCAAACTAGAAATCAATAACAGAAAGATAAAATAGGGAAATCTCCAGACAGAAACTAAAAGTACACACTTGTAAAACAATCCAATATTCAAAGTAGTAGTCACAAGGAAAGTTAAAAAAAAAAAAAAAACTTATTAAATGAAAGTGAAAATACATGTGAAACTTAGTAGGGCACACCTAAAGTACTGCTGAAATGGGAAAATATATTTTATTTTATTATTACTATTTTTGAGACAGAATCTCACTCAGCAGTCCAGGCTGGAGTGCAGTGGCCCGATCTTGGCTCACCGCAAACTCCCCCTCCCAGGTTCAAGCAATCCTGCCTCAGCCTCCCAAGTAGCTGGGACTACACACATGCATCACCATGCTGGGCTAATTTTTGTATTTTTAGTAGAGACAGGATTTCACCATGTTGGCCAGGCAGGTTTCTAACTCCTGGCTCAAGTGATCCGCCCACCTCGGCCTCCCAAAGTACTGGGACTACACGCGTGAGCCACCGTGCCCAGCCTGAGACACGAAAATTTGGAGCACTAAATGCTTACCTTAGAAAAGGAAAAAAGTTTCAACTCAATAATCTAAGCACTCACCTCAAAAACTAGAGGAGCAAAGTAAACCCAAAGCAAGCAAAAAAAGGAAGATACTAAAAAAGAAGAACAGAAATCAATGAAATTGCAAACAGAAAAACTGATGCAACAAAAAGCTGGCTTTTTGAGAAGATCAATAAATTTAACAATACTTTAGTGAGACTAACACAAAAAAGAGAGAGAACACAAATACCCAATACCGGGAATAAAATAGGGGATAGCAACATAGACTCTGCAGACTCAAAAGGATAACGTAACAACCCTACACACATAAATGTGACAACCCAGACAAAATGAACCAAATTCTTCAAAAGCATAAACGACCATGATTCACCCAATATAACAGAGGTCTATTTGAATACCCTATAACTATGAAGGAAATTGAATCTGTAATGTAAAAACTCGGAAAGAAATCTACAGGATCCGGCAGTTTCACTGACGAATTCTACTAAACATTTAAAAAATTAACACCAATATACACAATCTCCTCCAGAATAGAGACGAGGAAACACTTGCCAACTCTTTTTATGAAGCCAGCATTATCTTGATACCACAAAAAGACACTACAAAAAAGAAAATTAGACAAACTCTTCTGAACAAAGATGCAAAAATCTTCAACAAAGTATTAATAAACTGAATTCAGCAATATTTAAAAACAATAATACATTGCAACCAAGTAGACTTTATTTTGGGAATGCAAGGCTAGTTAAATACTCAAAAAGCAATCAATGTAATCCACCATATAAACACAACATAGTATCAATTGGTGCAGAAGAAACACTTGACAAAATTCAACATTTGTGAAAAAACTCTGAGCAAACTAGAAATAGAATGGGACTTCTTCGACCTGGTAAAAGGCACCTATAGGCCAAGCACAGTGGCTCACGTCTGTAATCCTAGCACTTTGGGAGGCCGCAGCGGCAGACTGTCTGAGCTCGGGAGTTCGAGACCAGCCTGGACAACATGGTGAAACTCCGTCTCAACTAAAAATACAAAAAATTAACTGGGTGTGGGGGCGCTCACCTGTAATCCCAGCTACTCAGGAGACAGAGGCACAAGAATTGCTTGAACCAGGGAGGCAGAGGTTGCTGTGAGCTGAGATCATACCACTGCACTCCAGCCTGGATGACAAGAGTGAGATTCTGTCTCAAAAAAAAAAAAAGCATCTATAACATAAAACAATTCTAGAAGACTGCTTTCCTCAGATTGGGAACAAGGTAAGGATATCTATTCTCACTACTCCTATTCATCATACATGAAGTTCTAGTCATTGTAATAGGAAACAAAAATAAATAAAACACAGATTAGGAAAAAAATAAATAAAACTTTCTCTATTCACAAGTGATATGATTATCTCTGTAGAAAAACCCATGGAATCTACCAAAAATTTAAAAACCAAACCCTGAACTAATGAGTTTAGCAAAGTTAGAGGACATATGTACAACACACAAAATTCAATTGTATTTCCACATACAATGTACAATTTGAAACCAGTATTTTTTAGAATGAGATTTACAATAGCTCAAAAAACATTAAATAGTTAGGTATAAATGTAACAAAACATGTACACAATCTGTATGCTGAAAACTATAAAACACTAAACAAATCAAAGACCTAAATAAATGGAAAGACATATCATGTTCATGGATTGGGAGACTCAACAAAGTAAACTTAGCAATTTTCCCTAAATTGATCTGTGGGTGTAATACAATTTCAATCAAAGCTCCAGCAAATTTTTCTGTATCCACAAGTTGATTCTAAACTTTATACACAAAGGTAAAAGAATCAGAATAGCTAAAACAATTTTGAAAAAGAATGAAACTGGAGGAAATTATACTACCTGGTTTAAAGACATTACAATGCTAAATTAACAAAGTGTGATACTGGCCAAGGGAAAGTTAAGTAAATCAGTGGAACAAAACAGGCCCAAAATAGACCCTCACAAATAAAGCCAATTGATTTTTAACAAAGGTGCAAAAGCCATTCAATGGAGAGAAGACAGGTCTATTCAGCAAATGCTGATGGAACAACTGGACGTCCATAAGCAAAAAAGTAAACCTTCACACCTTATACAATCAACTCAAATGGATCACAGATCTAAATGGAATACTTGTATAAAACAATTTTTAGAAGGAGAAAATCTTGACCTGTTAGGCAGAGTTCTTAGACATGACACCAGAAGATCCATAAAAGGAAAAATTGATACTGGACTTCACCAAAATTAAAAACACTGCTGTCTGAAAGACACTGTTAGAATGAAAAGACAGACTGGAAGAAAATACCTGAAAAACATGTAACTGACATATAATTTGTATCCAGAACATATAAAGAACCCTCAAAATTCAACATAAGAAAACAGACCAATTTAAAAAAGGGCAAGAGACTTGGCCAGATACCTCACCAACGACTCCATGTGGCAAATGAACACATGAAAACATGTACAACATCTTTAGCCATTAGTTAAAGGCACATTAAAACCACAATGAGATACCACTACACACCTATTAAAATGGCTAAGTCTTAAAAAACTGACACTACCAAATGCTGGGAGTATGTGGAGCAACTAGAACTCTCACATGTTGCTTGTGGGAATGCAAAATGACACACTCCAGAAAAGAGTTTAACAGTTTTTTTTAAAGTTAAACATACATTTACCATATGACTCTGCAATCCACTTGTAGCAATAACCTAGAGAAATGAAAACATGTCCATACAAAAAACCTTTACATGGTATTTATAGCCGATCAATTCATAATCACAGAAAACTGAAAACCTCAATGTCCTTCAATGGACAGATGTAGAAACAAACTGTAGCATTTCCACATAATAAAACAGTACTCAGCAATAAGAAAAGAAATTATCCATACATGAAACAACTTGGAAAAATCTTAAAAGCATTTTGCTGAATGAAAAAAAGCTAATATCCAAAGATTACCAACTGTTATGATTCCATTTCTAGAAAATATTAATAATTGCCAGGGGTAAGGAGTATGATATAAAGGGATCACATTAGGTTTTTTTTCTGTGAGGGCGGGGAGTGATCGATTTGTTCTACATCCTTATTGTAGTGGTGGTTACATGACTCTAAAATTCGCAGAACTGTACACCGAAAAAAAGATCAATTTTACCATATACTTTTAAAAATAATACATTAATTTCCTTAAAATAAATTTAAAGAAAAAAGCCAAATTAAATGTTAACAGTCGGACTCTTGCTTTTCAGAAACTACTCCATAGACTTAAAGCACTAGATCAAAACAATTACGTTCCTAGAAATAAGCATAATTCTGAGTATAATTAAAGACCTTGACAATAATACTTTATATAAACACCCCAAAACTTAACATTTTGCTAACGCAGTCTAATAAATTAGAAAAGCAAAGGGTGAGTTAACTCACCAATCAAAAGGTTGTTTTCTCACAACGGCCTTTATTGAAGTAGAAGTACAGTTATATTTGTAAAAATACTGAAAAACTTCCTAGGGTCAATGAAATTACCTAGATGTTAGGAGACATATAAAAACCTAGAGAAGTTAACAGCCCTTTTCAGACCCCACTGCCACTTCACTAGCTCCTGATAAGGAAGTTCTTACTCTCACACGCTCTCACGTTCTTACTCCAGGGAACTGCCGATGACTCCTCGGATCTCCGAGTAAAGTTAAGTCTGTAGCAACCAGTGTCAATGGAACAGCACAATTTGGCTCATTTATATTCCAGCACTCTATGAGCAAGAAACTAGGGAAGGGTGGGGTCGCGGGTAAAGAGGGGTCGCACTGCAGGGAGGAGTCTACATGCCTTGATGGAGCTGAGGACCCTCTTCGCCTTCAAACCAAACCTGAGCACTTCACGCCCTCACCGGTGTCTGGCCCAGCCTGGGTCGCCCCTTCCCCATTCAGGACTTGGGGCAGGCAAAAAGCCGAACTCTCGGCCAGACTGGGGCCGCAGCGCCGCCCCCGCTCCATCCCTCTTTCCCGCCCACCTGGCAATTCCAGGTACCGACCGCTGGGAGCTGGGAGGGGGCGCCGGGCTGGCGCTGCCGCCCACCTTCTCTAGCTGGAACTTGGGATCGGTGCTCAAGGGCGGGAGAGCCGGCGCTCGGCTGTTCGAACCCGGGGATGGGGGAGCCGGGCCTGGAGGCCCCTGCCCACTCCCGAGAGTAAGGCACAACCCGGGACCCCGGGGAGAAGCTGACTCTTCCCCAGTGGAGCCGGACGAACCCCCAGCCGCTGGAGAGGGCGAGTGAGTGCAGCGCCGCTGCACCGCAGCGCGAGCCGCTACTCACCGTCCCCCGCCCGCCGCGGACCCGCCGCCTGGCGCCACCAGCTCCTCCTGGTCGCGGCGCAACCGCTGCCGCCGCTGCCTCCTCCCGACGCGCCAGTTCTCCCTGCGGGGCCGCGCGGCTAGTTCGCACCCTCTTTCGCTCTCTTAAGAATGATTATGATTTTTAAACGAACTTTATTGGTAGCCAGGGCTCAGGGGCTCAGCAGCAGCTCCGATGGGGATGGTGGGGCGCGGGAGTCTCGATTCCCCTCATCTGTGGACCCGCCGCGCTGCGGAGCATGCGCCGTGCTTCGTTTGCGCGTGCTCTGTGCAGACCCGCGGCCCTGCCCCGCCCATGTTCTGGCGGGTGGCGGGCGACAGCTCAGCTTTCCAGGCGCCTCCAAGGGATCCCGGGAGGGCAGTGGGGAGACCAGAGGCGAGCAGGATCTATCCTAGATCGTGAACTCTAGAAAAGAGAAATAGGCCAATGACGGTCTGCATAAGTTTCACAGAGTTATCACACTTCCGGAGTCCTCAAAGGGCTTGCCCTGCATCGTACACATACCTTATTTTCTTGACCAGATGACATCTTAAGTGGCCGAGTGAGCAAAAAATGTCGAACAAAGTCGAAAACGCACACACACAGCCTGCAGGATTTGGCTGGGCAAAATAGAAGCCTGAGATGGTTAATTATTCAGAGAAGCAAACCAAAAACGAAAAGGTCCCGCAAAAGCAATCTCAACTTTGTTTGCTTCAGTTGTTTTTATATTTCAAAATAAAATAGAATAGAAAAAAAAGATGGAAAATACCAAGTGTTGGCCAGGATGTAAAGTCACTGCATTGTTCTACTCTGCTGCTGGAATGTAAACTGGAACAATTCCTTTGAACAACAGTTTGGGACTGTCTGCAAAAGGCGCATACCCTATGGCCCCGCAGTCCCACGCCTCCATATACAGCAAAGAGAAACGAATACTTAGGGTGCACCGACAGGCAGGTATCAGAATGTTCGTAGCTGCATTTATTGTAATAATTCCTTAATGAGAATAACCCAAAAGACCATCAACAATAGAATAAATGAATGAAATTACACAGGGTTCGCATAATAAAACACTATACAGCAACGCAAAGAACCATCTGCAATAATTACGGGCAACAACGTGGATCAACTGCGGAAACCTAATGCCCAGCATAAAAAGACAACAAAAGTACACATGGCGTAAGTTCATTTCTATAAAGTACAAAAACAGAAGAACTAAGCTGCTCAAAGTTAGCATAATGGTTACCTTGGTGGGCAGGGGATAGTGACTGGAAGGAGTCAGCAACTAGAAGAGGGGCTTCCAGTTAGCAACTGAAAGAGGGGCTTCCTTCTAGTAAGGTTCTCTCTGTTGATTTTGGCGCTAGTTATAAAAGCGTGTCCATTTGTGAAAATTCATGCTGTACTCTTATGCACATTTTTCTGTATGTGAATTATACTTCACACTTAATAATTTTAAAAATTAAGTGGAGATTGTTTTACTTATAATAGCAATAGTATTTGTAAGAAATTTAATATCAAGTAGCTAACAGATTTATCTCTAGGATTTGGTTGGCAGTCTCTTAAATTTGAGTAACATGCTGATGCCCTTTCTGAGAAAAAAAAAAAAACGATTAAAAAGTTGGCAAATGACTTGAATAGACATTTCTCCAAAGAAGATATACAAATAGCCAATGAGCCCATGAAAAGAGACTCAAGGTCACTAATCATGAGGGAAATGCAACTCAAAACCATGAGATACAACTTCACACTCATTAGAATGATGATTATAAACAAAGCAGAACAGGAAATAAATAAGAGTGTTGGCAAGGATGTGGAAAAATTACCACCTTTGTGTGCTGCTGGTGGGAATGTAAAATGGTACAGCCACTATGGAAAATTGTATGGTTCATCAGAATATTAAAAATAGAATTATCATATGATTAAATAATTCCACTTCTGAGTATATGTCCAAAAGAATTGAAAACAGGGACTCAAAAAAGACATTTGTTCAACCGTGTTTATAGCAGGGTTATTCACAATAGCCAAAGGGTGGAAGCAACCCAAGTGTCCATCAGTGGATGAATGGCTGAACAAAATGTGGCATCTGCATGCAGTAAAATATTATTCAGCCTTAAAAAAGGAGGGACCCAGGCGTGGCGATGTATCCCTGTAATCCCAGCTACTTAGGAGGCTGAGATGGGAGGATCACTTGAATCCAGGAGTTCAAGACCAGCCTGGGCAAATCCTGTCTCAAAAATAAGAGAGGGAAATTCTGACACTTGTTACAGCGTGGATGAAGCGTGAAGACATTATGCCTAGTCACAAAAGGACAAATGCTGTATGATTCAGCTTATCTAAGGTACATAGAGTAGTCAAATTCGTAGAGACAGTTGGGGGGTGGGAAGTGGTTGTGGGGAAGGAAGGGCAGGTGGTGAATGGGGAGTGGGTGTTTTATGTCTACAGTTTTAGCTTTGCAAGATGAAAAAAGTTTGGAGATAGATGGTGGTGATGCTTGCACAATGATGTGAATATACCTGATTCTCTTGAACTGTATACTTAAAAATGGCTAAAAATGATCCATTGTATGTTTTATGTATATCTTGCCAAGTTTCTTTTTAATGGGAGAAAAAAAAAAAAAGAAAATCCTAGAGGGTCTCAGAGAGTACGTCTGAGATCCGAATTTGAGAAAAACTTCCTGAAAAAGAGTTCTCCCAAAATCATTTCTTTCCTCCCCACTTTTCCACTTCCTTGGGACTGTTGGACATTGAAGGAGATCCAGAATATGCCACCCCAAAATATGCCACTTTATCGTAAGGATTATTTTGAGCTGAAGGCAATTAAGAAACAGCAGAACAGAAGAAACACTCTGCTTTTCCCATTTCTGCCTAAAAGCAGGCTATACATTTCCCTTTGTGAAGTTGTTCCTCCTCCCCATCCCATACTAGGAGGAGGAGATTCCTATCACCAAAGCACCAACTTGAGTCATATGACAAACCTTGCAAAATAACCTTTGTCTTCCAATAGTTCCCCTCATATAGTTTAATCGGCCACAATTTACCACCTTCACAAATCCCACCCCTTCTTCCTTTGTCTTATCACTTCTCCACAACTTATCACCCTTTTAAAAAATGGTATATAAGTTCTTAGGCCTGTTTTTGGGGTTTTCACTTCTTTTCTGTGAGGCCCCCCATGTGCATATGAAATAAACCTTTTCTCCTGTTTATCTGTCATTTGTCAATTTAATTTGCAGGCTTCTGTTACTGAACTTACGAGAGTAGAGAAAAAGTGTTTATCCTCCCTGCAGACATGCTCAGTGCAATTAAAGTCTACTTTTTATTTGACTTGAGGCTGCTCCCAAGGACACAGCAGAGATTCTCATGCTTTCACTGAAGGCAGTGAAATAATGAAAGCCTGCATGGAAACCTGGCCTTTTAAATCATGTAGTTATGCTATAGTAGAAATAGCAACAGAATTAACCTAAAAGGATTTGAAAGAAATTTTACCTGCAGTGACTAGAAATGAGTTTCACAAAATTATTTTAAGGAAAACATTCTGAAAAGTTAGTTATTAAGTCATTAAATGATTGTTTGAATCTAGTACCTTCACTGACCCAGCCAAAAATGTCCATTTGGTCCCTTGCTTGTTCTTTCATTGTGTCTGACTCTGATGAGCTGAATAGTGTCCAAGGATCATGAATTGTAGCTGAGTTGAAAGAAAAACAGAAAAATTAAAAATATTTTCTTCCAAGAAAGAAAGCTTTGAAAATTTTTACCACTTAGAATGTAAGTCTGCATATAAATGTGAATGCATATGTGGCCATCTGGGAAAACCTAGCAGAAATCACAGTATTGGTCTAGACAGTAATAATCTACTGTTCTTCAGAATCATACAGACCATCCTGGAAAAAAATTTTTTTTCTAGTACTTTCTAGCCAGACATTAGAATACTGATCCAGTTCCTCTGTTGCTTAAGCTTGGATCTTAGTATCCTCATCTATACTAAGGAGTTACCCACCTTACAAGGTCATTTATCCATTCAAAAAAATATGTATTGTGCCGAGTACTGTGCTGAACATTGGGTATTCAGTAATAGACAAAAGGCAGATGGTTTGTGTCCTCTGGGAGCTTATAACGTGTTAAGGGAGACCAAAAAAGAAAGTATACAAATAGACGCATATGCACACATATACATAAATAAATGATTACATACCCTTAGACATTATGTGAAAGTAAATAACTGGTATGATGGAAGCATGTAAGAGGGAGCCCTAATTTATGCTGGAGAACCAATGGAAGGCCTTTCTGATATAGTGATTTTTAAGCTGTAATCTGAAAGATAAATGAGTTAGGTAAAAAATAGACAGGAAAAGACTGTAAGCAGAGACAACAGGAAGTACGATGGCCTGAGGCAGCAAACAACTCACTGGGTTGAAATAATTGAAAGGGAGCCAGTGTGCAGGAGTGAGGTGGAAAGCAGCGGGTAAAAAATAAAGAACAGTAGTGAGGGAGGCAGGGGGCAGATCATGAAGACCTTGCAGGTCACGTTAGGTCATTTGGATTTTATCTCAAGTGTATTGGGAAGCCACTGGAGGATTTTTTAGTGCACAGACTAGGAGATTCTCTGGACAGTTTTAAAAAATTGCTCTGACTGCTATCTAGGGAAAACACAGAGTAGTGGAAAATGGGAGAGCAATGGAAGGGCGGTTCAGGCAAGAGATGATGAAGGGTTAGACTGAGGTGGTTACAGGGGTGATACAGAAAAGTGCATTTGTTTTTAATCTTGAAAGTAGAACCTATAGGATTTGGCTATGGGGTAGGAAAAAAACGGAATGTCAAGAGTGACTCAGGTTTCTTGAATGACTACCTTGCTGAGATTGGTCACTAAGGAACTAGTTACTACCCCTCACAGTGTGAGTCGGGGAATAATCTGTTCATTCTAAATTCCTTTTTGTTTTGTCCTTGATTGTTCTTGTATCATGGTCTAGTCTGTTGTAGCATATACACTTCTAGATTTAGGGCCCTTACTAACAAAGAGTAATTAGAAAATAATTTTTTTTTTTTAATTTATTGCCCAAGTCTTGCTCTCATATATATTTACATTTGTTGAAATATTCTCAGTATACTGAGAGACCTACTCTGTAATGGAAAGGGCTGGACTAGACAACTCTCTGACTTTTGGGAACTTCACTTACGGTAAATAAGGAAACGTCTGTGTGATATTCTTCCTCACACTTCTGTTGGAACATTTGTTCACTTCACTTCAGTGAATTGATGCATTTTTAAGAGCTTATTCACAACCAGTGTTTTGTCATGATTCCATGATTTAAATTCTTCTCAGTAGGCCGGGCACAGTGGCTCATGCCTATAATCCTAGCACTTTGAGAGGCCGAGGCAGGAGGATCACCTGAGGTCAGGAGTTCAAGACCAGCGTGGCCAACATGGTGAAACCCCATCTCTACTAAAAGTACAAAAATTAGCTGGCTATTGTGGCTCATGCCTGTAAACTCAGCTACTCAGGAGGCTGAGACATGAGAATTGCTTGAACCCAGGAGGTGGAGGTTGCAGTGAGCCAAGATCGTGCCACTGAACTCCAGCCTCAGCCACAGGGTGAGACTGTCTCAAATAAATAATAAATAAATAAATAAATAAATAAAAATAGATTCTTTTCTCAGTGCTCTCATAAAATAAGTAGAGGGACTACTTGATTAACCTTATTTGTACATATAAATAAAGTAGGTAAAGGTCACATACCCTACAGGTAGGTTTGATACAAGAATCCAGTTCTCTTAATGGGCAGTTATGAATTCAAACTCATCCACTTGCCCATTCCCTGGTTTTGCAATTATTAACTCACTTAAAAGTGATGAGGAAATGTTCTACTTATGCTAATAATCAAATACTTAATGCTCATGACAGAATATTTTTTCCTCTTAAATATAATGTTTTCAACATTAATCAGTAATTGAGGTTTTGTGCTTAAAGTTTTTTTTTTTTTTTTTTTTTTTTTTTTTTTTTGCAACCAGGACTAATTCTTAATTTTTTAACCACTTCTACTCAACAAATATATAAAACGCTTTAAATATTGATGCATCTCCTGGTTTTTTGGTTTTTGTTTCTTGCATCCTATAGAAGATCTACAAAACTAGAGTTAGAAGCCAAAAAGAAGCTTCAGATGGTGATAAATAAAAATGTTCTGTCTTAATGCTGATTTTTTCAGTAATGAAGTGGTATAAACTCATTACCTTCATGAAGCTCCGTAGGTCATGAAAATAACATTGTTGTAGAGCTTCCATGTGCATCAGCCTTGACTGAATAGTTTGATGCACTTGCAAATCACAACGTGCTTTCCTTTGAAATGAGTAAGGCAGGTTGAGATGCAGCTTGTCAGATGGATTTAGTTCTCCTAGGACTGGATGTCTCCTTGTTGCAGCTGAATTCTCATTTCATTTACCCATAACTAGAAAGATCTCATGAACAGCTATTTTAAACATTGAGTTGCCATCAACCTGAGGGACCAAAGAAATGGATTGAGGGCAGGGAGTAGTTGGAAAGAGCAGGGAGTTGATTTAAAGATGAGACGTGTGATAATGATGTACAGGTACTTTGTGGGGTACAGGAGGGCCCCAGGTAGACAGGTAGGCAGGAGCTGGCATATGGCTTACAGTTGTCCAGCCAATGTTACTGGGCTCTTACAACTCAGGCTTTGGAGCCAGAATCCCTGTATTTGAATTCCAGCTCTACCACTTACTAGCCGTGTTACCTTGGACAAGTTACTTAAATCAGCCTCAGTTTCCTCACTTGTAAAATGGAGATAATAATAGTACTTCCTGCAGTTATTAGAAGAATTTAATGAGTCACCATATGTAAAAGCCCTTAGAAGAGTGTTAGCCCTCAAAAAAAAGTTAGTAGAAGTATTGGTAGTATCTAAAAGTTACTAGTTATATGAGAATAGAAGGGGCAGAAACGTCTCCAAGTTGACTCATCTCTAAGTGGTGAAGTGCCAATGGCATTGCCAATGATATATCTTTTTTTCCTCTTTGCTAGAGGTTTTCTTCAGCTTTACTGCTGTGCAGTGTCCAAGTATGGATTGTTTTTATTGTATCTATAGTATTTAGTGTGCTACTTCAATAATGTCTTTCTTCAGTTCTGGAAAATTCTCAGCCTTATATCTTCAAATATTGCCTCTAACCCAATCTATTTTCTTTTTCTGGAACTCCTATTAAGAGAGGCTGATCCTAAACCCTTCTTATAGTTCTCATATCGTTATCTTTCTGGCTTTATTATGTGTAATGGCCAGTCTTCCAGTTTACCAATTTCTTCTCCATCTATTTCTACTCTACAGTTTAAATTTACCCATCAAGTTTATAATCCCAATGAACGACATTTAAAATTTTCCACATGTTCTCTGTTTTGTTAAAATTTCTTTTCTCCTGTAGTCAAATTATTGTAATCAATAGGCTTTTTAATCTTTTTTTGCATTGCTTTCTTTTCTTTTTTTTTTTTTTTGAAATAGAGTCTTATTCTGTTGCCCAGGCTGGAGTGCAGTAGTGTGATCTCGGCTCACTGCAGCCTCCGCCTCCCAGGTTCAAGCGATTCTCTTGCCTCAACCTCCTGAGTAGTTGGGATTACAGGCGCATGCCACCACTCATGCCCAGCTAATTTTTGTATTTTTAGTAGAGACGGGGTTTCACCATGTTGGCCAGGCTGATCTCGAACTCCTGACCTCGTGATCCGTGTGCCTCAGCCTCCCAAAGTGCTAGGATTACAGGCGTGAGCCACTGTGCCCGGCCTGCATTGCTTTAATTCTTTCAAACAAAATTATTTTAGTTCCTTTGCTATTGTTCCATTATTTCCAATTCTTTTTTGTTGCACTTGATGACTGTCACTCATCATGCCTCCTTTTGTGGTTTTTAATTTAGGAATGTGAAGTCATCTTCACAAGGGCTGCGTTTTCTATGGGACTTCTATATGCTTAGCCACTGTATAGTGGCTTGATATCTGCTTTTGATATTTGCTTTTGTCAAAACCAGGGCTTCAGAATGTTCAAGGATGTGGGAACAGCATTTATGTTAAATTCTCAGCTTGGAACGCCCACATCACATAGGTAGCATAAATTCAGAAAACTTGCCCATCCATGGTGTTGGTTTTGGGTCTTGATCCCTCCCAGAAACATTTCCCCATTCAGAATCCTGGGGGATGGTAATCTTCCTTGTTGCTTCCCTGTTCTCCTTGACAAAATTTTTCTAGCTCCCTTTTCACTGAATTGGTGCCTATTCTAGTGTCTTGTTTTTGTGTCTGTGTCTCCCTTCCAGCCTTCTCTTTCATCTAGACCTTCTCTTTCATCTAGGACATCTCTTCAATCACTTGGGAGCATTCAACCTTCTGCTTCAGCCCTCAGGTGGGGCACTTTCTTGGCCTGTCAGGGCCACGGGGGATTTCCCTTTCTTTGTTTCCATTTAGGCTATTGTATTCTTTGTTGTTGTTACAGTTTATCTTAGTGTACCTGTTTAAGTTTATCAAGGCTGTGCTTATCTAGTGAGAGGGTTGATATCAGTTCAGTTAGCATTGTTACAGGAACAGGAAGTCTTGCTTTATTTTGTATTGCAAATTAATTCTGATCTGAGACATCACTTGCCAGGGGTCGTAAGATACCCAATATCAGTCTTTAAATTAAAGATTTCCTTCTCTTTTCCACAGTTGCACAAGACTTGTCAGAGGCTTGTACAGTTTGGAAAACTTAGGCAAAGACCCCTGGTACTCAATTGTGATCATCACTGTAAAGTGAATTGCCCAGGTACATTGAGTCTATTTGAATAACTCTACATCCTTTGTGCCCAGTTCGGCCTTAAGTATCTTTTACCTCAACTCCCAGGGTTATGGAGGTTGTTCATATCTCCATCACTGAGAAGCTGAAGCACCTTCAGAGACTCTACTGTATCTCCTGGTAAAGCCAGGCACAGATACCTATAGTTTTTGGTACCTGCTACCTCCATCAATCTCTAGGAAACTAATTACATTTTTTCAATCCTAAGGATCCACCTCTTGAGCAGAATGGTGAGGACATTTGAAATGTGTAGGTACATTTTTTGGTTATCTTAATGACTAGGGTATACTATTGTTATTTAGTGCCTAGAAACCAGGGATATCCAATGAAGCTTTCCAGACAGTCCACTGGAGACTTTTCTTTGAGAAACATTGTCTTTTCCATCCATACGTGAGGTGGTCCAACCTAATCCTCTTAGAAAGACTATACTTAAAAAAGTTTTTACTTTTCCCCTAGGGGAGGTGTAATGAGCTCAGATCTTTTCAAAAATACAATGTTAGGCTTCTCTTCCTGTGGTAGGGAGGGGAAAGAGATTACTTTATTCTACTTGGTAAATACTTACCTCAAAAATTCACCTTAAATTACAAATAATGATGCAAAAACAAATTACAAACTGAGAAAAAAATACTCTCAACATATGACAGATAAAGGGCTAAATTTCTTTAATATACAAAGATCTCTTACAAGTCAATAAGCAGCAATTAGGCAAAAACCACTCACATCCAGATACTGAAATGAAAGACAATGAAAGATAATAACCTGTTGACACATGAGGATATTTAATATCTTCAACATTCAGAAAATGTAAATTAAACAATAAGGATATAATTTTCCTTGTGTCTGATTGACAAATTGAACAGGTTAATATTTAATATGGGGAAGGATGTGGGAAAACAGAAATATTTTGTTGGAATGTAAATGGAATTAACCCTTTTAGAGAGCAATTTGGCACAATATATCAACATTATAAATGTGTATTTCCATGTGCAAAATTTTATTTACACCATTTTCTATGAGTGCTTGAAAATATTAGTGTATTCCAGGTAGAATCCCTAAGGAAAAGAAAAAAACACTAGTACAATGAACTTAATTATCCCAAACGCTAGGGAAAATGGATATGGACTTTATGACCTGAGCAAAGCATTAAATGCTTTTCTTCTTTTCATCCTGGGTTATAGTTGGTTCCTTCCAAATGTAAAGGCTAAACCTTGGCATTGCCATGTTTTCAGAGATTCAGAAATTATTCTATTAAAGAAGATAATCTGTCTTCAATTTCTTCCAAAGATTTCTTTTTTTCAAGAGACATTATTTAAGGAAGATAGAATGAATGCAAGACAAAACAAGTTCCGCAAAACAAAACAAATGTTCCATTGTTGCATTAATGATGGTTATAGACATCGAGTTTCAGAGCCACATTGATGAGTCCAGATTCTGGTCCTCAAATTTGTAAGTTTAAAAATTAAAAATTTAGGGACTGGGCGTGGCGACTCACGCCTGTAATCCCAGCACTTTGGGAGGCCAAGGCAGGCAGATCATGAGGTCAGTTTGAGACCAGCCTGACCAATATGGTGAAACCTTGTCTCTACTACAAATACAAAAAATTAGCCGGATGTAGTGGTGCATCCCTGTAATCCCAGCTACTTGGGAGGCTGAGGCAGGAGAATCACTTGAACTCAAGAGGCAGAGGTTGCAGTGAGCCAAGATCGTGCCACTGTACTCCAGCCTGGGTGACAGAGCGAGACTCTGTCTCAAAAAAAAAAAAAAAAAAAAAGAAATTAAAATTTTACCAAGGCATGGTTAGGTACTGGGAAACCAACCATCTTTCAAGAGACTTATATACATAAATCAGAATGCTAGCTTATTAACCTGTAATAGGATATATAGCAAGCATGATAACCAGATTTAAACTTGTCACAAAACACCTTCTCTTTCTTACAAATAGCAGAAGCCTCCTTCTTGTCCTCTCCCTGTTCTTCCCTGAATGTTTTCTTTTTGGTGTGCACATACACTTAGGACACCAAATTGTAAGTCAGAAAGTTGTTGGGTGAGCACACAGTTAAAACAAATGGAATTGGATGTTTTGGGGATGGATTTCCAGCAAACTGAGGAATGCTAAGCATTGTCCTTCCACATTTTAGAGGCATTTCTTCCTAAAAAGCTGGCCACAGATCAAGAATCAGAATACTCTTTCTCTGGCCAGTGCAGGAGAAATACTAGCAAAGATCTATTTTCTAATTCTTCTTTTTCTAGTTTCCATGCAAACCATCATATTCCTCTGTATGAAATCATATACCCACAGACATGTTGGAGTTTGGTCATAGCCTAGTTTGCATTTATGTTTTGAATCGATATCTCCAGCAAGAATTTCAGATATATTCTTGCCTTACTGAAATTTTGTCTCAGGGAAGTTTTCTGGGATGAGTTTCCATAAATGGGGTAATGTCAAGTATTTTATGTTGCTTCTTTCCCATTCCTGAAAGTAAGGATTACATTTTCATTTATTCATCCAACATACATTGAGTGGCGTAATTTGTCACGCATTATGAGTAATACAAAGATACATAAAACATTGTTCCTGAATGTATTTAATCTTTGAGTTTTATCTAGACTACATACTATTTTAAAAATTAAACTAGCTTTTATAATTCAAAAAGTTACAGCTTGCAACTGGTAAAACTTCAACCTCTACACAAAATGGCATAAAATGAACATTAAATGTCTACCCTCTCCATATGTACTTACCTGATGCCTGTTCCACTCCTAGGGGTAACATCTTGTTAACAATTTCTTTCCTCCTTCCCTCCTCCCTCCTCCTGCTCCCTGCCTCCCTCCTTCCATTCCCTTCCTTCCCTCCCTTCCTTCCTCCCTCCCTCCCTTGACAGGGGCTCACTCCATTGCCCAAGCTGGAGTGCAGTTGTGCCATCATAGCTCACTGTAACCTCAGACACATGGGCTCAAGTGATTCGATCCTTCCGCTTCAGCCTTCCTAGTAGCTAGGACCACGGGTGCGCAGTACTATAGCACAACTAATTTTTTAAATTATTATTTTTTTTACAGACAGGATCTCACACTGTTGCCCAGGCTGGTCTCAAACTCCTGGGCTCAAGTGATCCTCCCGCCTTGGCCTCCCAAAGTATTGGAATTACGCATGTAAGCCGCCATGCCTGGCCCTCTGTTAACAATTTCTTATGTATTCTTCCAGAATTTTAGTGTGTATGAATAAATATATGTATGATTTTCTGCCAAATGCTACATACATCTGTATGTGATAAGCAATTCTCAATTTGAAGGATAGACTAAATGTCTTTCAAACACAGCCTTGGATCTTTAGATGAAAAGTCATTAGGCAGGAATGGAGGTAGGGCTGGTCTAAGGTCTCTTACATATCTGGATTCACTGAATTTCAATGATGATACAGGGAAAAAAGTTGTAAAAGAGCAAAAACAATTAAAAATAGATGTGTAGTTATATTTTTCTTCTTATATAGACCTAACTTGTGAAACACAAAAGGGTTATCTACTCCAAGTTGTGTTATTTTCAAGTTTTCAATACTAGCTCATTTAGTATTGTCATTGCACTAGCATCACTGTTGGTGTTCTCCAGTGTGAGAGATATTAATTAAACTCCAGATTAGAAAAGTTGAAGATAACAACTACTAACTGAGGATTATTAATTTTATGCCTTTAATAATAATTTTAGTAACTTGTGTCTGATGTGTTTTATTTTTATTTTATTTTATTTTATTCTATTTTTTGAGATGGAGTCTCGCTCTGTTGCCTAGGCTGGAGTGCAACGGCACGATCCCTTGGCTCACTGCAACCTCTGCCTCCCAGGTTCAAGCGATTCTCTTGCCTAAGCCTCCCAAGTAGCTGGGACTATAGGCGCGTACCACCATGTCCAGCTAATTTTTTGTATTTTTAGTAGAGATGGGGTTTCACTGCGTTAGCCAGGATGGTCTTGATCTCCTGACCTTGTGATCCGCCCGCTTTGGCCTCCCAAAGTGCTGGGATTACAGGGGTGAGCCACCATGCCCAGCCCTGATGTGTTTTATTAAGTTAATTTTTGGGAAATGACTGAAGTTTATCTGTAACAAATAGGTATTGATTCCAAGGCCAGTCAGAGTGGTTTATGCCTGTAATCTCAGCACTTTGAAAGGCTGAGGCCAGAGGATTGTCTGAACCAAGGAGTTTGAGACCAGCCTGGGCAACATAGCCACCCCATCTCTAAAATCAAAATAGCCAAGTGTGATGACACATGCTACTTGGGAGGCTGAGGTGGGAGGATCACTTAAGCCCTGGAGGTCGAGGCTGCATGAAGAATGATAGTGCCATTGCACTCCAGCCTGGGTGACAGAATGAGACACTTCTAAAAACAAAACAAAAACAAAGTGAAAGACCTGGCACGGTGGCTCATGCCTGTAATCCCAGCACTTTGGGAGGCCAAAGGAAGCAGATCACGTGAGATTAGGAGCTCAAGACCAGCCTGGCCAACATGGTGAAACCCCATCTCTACTAAAAATGCAAAACATTAACCAGGTGTGCTGGTGCATGCCTGTAATCCCAGCTACTCAGGAGACTGAAGCAGGAGAATCGCTTGAACCCAGGATGGGGAGGTTGCAGTGAGCTGAGATTGTTCCACTGCACTCCAGGCTGGGCAACAAGAGCAAAACTCCATTTCAAAAAAAAAAGATGAAAAAAATGTTTACATGTAGGACTGGATTAATGAAATTCAAAGCTTCATGCAAACATAGTGTCACTTTAGTGTCTGTAATAGGCAAAATAATGCCCCAGTCTCTTCTACCACCCCAAAGTTGTCCACATCTTATCCTTCAAACCTGTGATTATGTATGTACCTTGCGTGGCAAAAAGGACTTTGCAGATGTGGTTAAGAATTGTGAGATGGGGAGAGTGTGCTGGATTATCCAGGTGCGCCCAGTGTAATCATAAGGAGTCTTTATAAGAGGGAAGCAAGAGAGTCAGAGCCAAAAAAGTAGATGTGACACAGAAGCAGAAGTCAAAAAGAGGGGTGGAGAAGAGAGAGAGATTTGAAGATGCTGTGCTGCTGGCTTTCAAGATGGAGAAGGGGGCTACAAGCCAAGGAATGCAGGTGGCCTTCAGAACCTGGAAGAGCCAAGCACAAGGATTCTCCTCGAGAGCCTCCAAAAAGAACTAGCCCTACTTTCATTTTGATTTTAGCCCAGAGAGACTGATTTTGGACTTCTGACCTCCAGAATGATAAAGCAATTAATTTGTGTTGCGTTAGAACACTAAGTTTGTAGTAATAGTTACAGCAACAATAGGAGACTATATCCTGAGCTGAATTTAATATGTCTCCTACTATAAAACCTACCTCTTTTCCTTGCTTCACTGACTTAGTGAATCCACCTAATTCTGATGCCTAAAGTCAGATACCTGGGAGTCATTCTTGACACTACTCCCACCATTCATATCCAAATCTGACCTGTCATTCTTCCTTCCCTGTAGCTCACTGGTCCATCTTCTCTTCATTCACCTAGACAAGTGTGTAATAGCTTCCCAATTCATTTTTATTATTATTTTTAGCCTCTAGCCTCCACCTTTTATTCATCCTACACACTGCTGTCAGAATGATCTTTCTAAATCTTCTGCTTAAGAGCCTTGAATATCTCTTCTTTGGCATATTATTGTCAAGCTCCTTAGTATGACCTTGCCTTTGTCGTGCTGTCTAGTTGCATGTCTTTCTGTATCCCACAGTGTGTTGCCTGTTATTCTTTTTTTTTTTTTTTTTTTTTGAGATGAGGTCTCCCTCTGTCATCCAGGCTGGAGTACAGTGGCATGATCTCAGCCCACTGCAACTTCTGCCTCCCGAGTTCAAGCGATTCTCCTGCCTCAGCATTCTGAGTAGCTGGGACTACAGGCGTGCACCACCATACCCGGCTAATTTTTGTATTTTTAGTAGAGATGGGGTTTCACCATGTTGGCCAGGCTGGTCTTGAACTCCTGATCTCAGGTGATCAGCCTGACTTGGCCTCCCAGAGTGCTAGGATTACAGGTGTGAGCCACCATGCCTGGCATGTTCCTGTTATTCTGCTACATTGAATTTGTTGTAGTTCCCAATATGTATGAAGCTATTTAATGTCTCTGTGCCTTTGATCATGCTGTTTTCTTTCCTGGCATTTTTTTCTCCTCTCCTTCCTAGTTTTACCACTTCTTTTCTATTTTTCAAGAATTTGTTTAGGCCAGGTGTAGTGACACACGCCTGTAATTCCAGCACTTTGGGAGGCCAAGGTGGATGGATCACATGAGCTCAGGAATTGGAGACCAGCCTGGGCAACGTGGCGAGACCCCAAATCCCATCTCTACAAAAAATACAAAAAATTAGCAGGGTGTGGTGGCACATGCCTGTAGTCTCAGCTACTCAGGAGGCTCAGGTTGGGGGAGGATCACCTGAGCCTGGGGAGGTCGAGGCTGCATTGAGCCAAGATTGCACCACTTCACTCCAGCCTAAGCGACACAGCAAAACCTTGTCTCCAAAAAAAAAAAAAAAGAGAATTTATTTAAATGCCACCATCCACAAGGAGTCCTCCCTTAAGTGCCTTCCCCTCTTCCCCTCTATTCTTCTAGTGCCGTGATTATATTTTTTATCATACTACTTCTTAATCTGCAATGTAAATTTGAGGCTGCATCAAATAACTAATATTTTTGAGCCCCTACAATGTTTTGCACCATGCTAACTCTAACTCATAAAATAGTAATCAAAAAAGACATAGTTCTTGCCCTCATGCAGCTCAGAGACTGTAGGGAGGATATTAAGAACATAATTATAAGTACTCCAAAGAAGAGACATAAATTATATGGTAGGTATTAGCAGGAGGATCTAGGGGATCAATAAGCTTTCTTTTTTTTTTTTTGAGATGGAGTTTCGCTTTTGTTGCCCAGGCTGGAGTGCAATGGCACGATCTTGGCTCACCGCAACCTCCACCTCCCGAGTTCAAGCAATTCTCTGCCTCAGCCTCCCAAATAGCTGGAATTACAGGCATGTGCCACCACGCCCAGCTAACTTTGTATTTTTAGTAGAGATGGGATTTATCCCTGTTGGTTAGGCTGGTCTCGAACTCCCGACTTCAGATGATCCTCCTGCCTTGGCCTCCCAAAGTGTTGAGCCACTGTGCCTGGCCAGGATCAAGAATCGTTAGGCTCAGACATTTCTGTCTCCCCAGTAGACCATGAGCAGCTTGCATTCAGGGAGGAGACTATGTTGGACCTAATGGAAAGCTACTGGAGAAGATAAAATGAAAGAGTACACAAAGAAAGAGGAATACTCAGGACCCAGGAAACAGGAGACCAGCACAGGTGAGAGGTAGAGGGAAGTCCCAGGACAGCAGCTGTGTGTGACAGAGAAAGCCACAAGTCCTGATTGGTAGAAGAGGTAGAAGACTCCTGAATGGCTGTCTCCAAGGAGAAATAATTGATAGAATACAAAACATGTTTGAAAAACATGTTGAGAAAAGATTTACGTTTCTAGAGTACAGTATATGGTAAATTCATATAAGATAGAAAACTAAGCAAATAACAAAAATACTGAGCTGGGCACAGTGGCTCACACCTGTAATCTCAACACTTTGGGAAGCTGAGGCAGGAGGATCACTTCAACCCATGAGTTCAAGACCAGCCTGGGCAACACAGCAAGACCTCATCTCTACTAAAAATAGAAAAATTAGGCCGGGCACGGTGGTTCACGCCTGTAATCCCAGCACTTTGGGAGGCTGAGGTGGGTGGATCACGAGGTCAGGAGATTGAGACCATCCTGGCTAATGTGGTGAAACCCCGTCTCTACTAAAAATACAAAAAATTAGCCAGGCATGGTGGTGGGAGCCTATAGTCCCAGTTATTCGGGAGGCTGAGGCAGGAGAATGGCGTGAACCCGGGAGGCGGAGCTTGCAGTGAGCCGAGACTGTGCCACTGCACTCCAGCCTGGGCGACAGAGCGAGACTCCGTCTAAAAAAAAAAAAATTAGCTGAATGTGGTGGCACGGACTTGTGGTCTCAGCTAGTCAGGAGTAGCTGAGGCTGGAGGATCGCTTGAGCCCAGGAGTTTGAGATTACAGAGAGCTATGATCACATCACGGCACTCCAGCCTGGATGACAGAGTGAGACCCTGTTTTAAAAAAAAATAAAAATAAAAAAAGCAGATTCTCCTCTTCATGATAGGATAGATGTGTAAAACTGAAAACTTTTTCGGGAAACTGCTGAAGGAATGGGAAGCAGAAAAAACAAAACAAAAACAAACAAAAAAAAACTTTTAAAAACAGCAGTATTAACAAGGATAGAAATGGCTGTAAATACCAAAAGAAACAGAAAAAAGGGTTGAAAGTCTTTGGAAACAAGAATTCGCGGGAGGGGGAGGGGTATGGAATTACTAGATTACTGTTTTAATACTAAACTATGCAGAACTGTGTAATTTTTGTTTTGTTTTGTTTTGTTTTTTGTTTTGTTTTTTGAGACGGAGTCTCGCTCTGTCCCCCAGGCTGGGGTGCAGTGGCACGATCTTGGCTCACTGCAAGCTCCGCCTCCCGGGTTCACGCCATTCTCCTGCCTCAGCCTCCCGAGTAGCTGGGATTACAGGCGCCAGCCCCCGCGCCCGGCTAATTTTTTTGTATTTTTTTTTTAGTAGAGATGGGGTTTCACCATGTTAGCCAGGATGGTCTCGATCTCCTGACCTCGTGATCCGCCCGCCTCAGCCTGCCAAAGTGCTGGGATTACAGGCGTGAGCCACCGCGCCCAGCCAGAACTATTGTTTTTTAAACTATGAATAAGAATATGTAAATAGATAAAGACATTACATTAAACTTTTCTGTGTCAACTGTAAAGTGACTGATAAAGGCTCACTATTATTAATAATATTAACAATAATAAATTGTTTCTTCAGTTAGCTTGGTACAATGTTCTGGAACAAGGTAATGAGATCATACATCAATATCTGGAACACAGCTTGGCATACAGTAAATACTCAGTAAATAATTCTTTCTTTCTTCCAGTATCTTTAAATAAAAATACCTAAATACTTCCCTCATGTTAAAACACACTAAATGCAATAAAGCATTAAAAATTTCCTGCCAATAAAATGTAAATTTATGTTGTGTTTAAATATTGCTTTTAAATAAATAAAACAGAAAATGGTGAGCCGTTTTGATTTTTTTAATCTACTAAAAATGTTTTGTGAGGGAATTATTGTGATTTCAATTAGGTTATTTTTAAGAACAATAATTTAATACTAAAAAATTATGTTTTGTGGCTACAAAATGGAAATAAAATAACTTACAATTGACTTAAATTGCATCATGTTTTTCCAAACCAATATGATGGTTACCAAATCAGAAGGAAAAACATGCTAGTTAATCATAGTGTAGGCTTTTTTCCTAATATGGTATAAACAATTTTAAAGTTCTTACTGTATGACATCTCAGGGTGTGTATTTACTTAACTCTCAGAGGAAGATTAGTAACATATCATGTGCCTCTTTTTTTCTTTTTTTAAACCAGTGTTGCTGTCTGAATTTTATTTGGAGCCTTGAAAAGTCCAAGCTCCTTACATTATAATTAAGCAATAATGTAATCTGACCTGGATTTGTATCTGAGGTAATCACAGGCAGTTTCACAGTGATGTTTGCTTTGAGTTTTGTGCTTTAGGAGTAAATTTTCATGGAAAAAAATTTTCTAGAAATTCTGTTTTAAATATCTTTTGTGAATTTCACAGATGTTCTCAAAGAATGTAGTATTACTTGTTCCATAAACCCATGTTCTCCAATTTGATATCAACTATCAGTATCATCTACCAAGGTCAGTCATCTATGAAGGATAAGTGGCTCTTAGAAGGTTCCTAATGTTCAATCTGCTCTCATTTGCAATCTATAATTCTTCATTCACATCTTCACACATTCTGAATGTCAATATTACATAGAATGCAAATGGCAAAAACATACAAATGATGCTGGTCATTCATTACCTAACCATTTCCCCTCAATAACTGCCTGGGATCAGGAAAAGGGAGCTTTAGTGGGGAAAGGAGAAGGATAAGGAGTGTTTGTGTGTTACTGATGGTTGGTGGCTATTGAGAGCCTGAGTACAGAATGGGAGGCTGTGTACATATGGGAAAGGGGGAAGAAAGATGAGGAAAGGAACGGTGTTGGTCCCTAAGATAAAGATTAAGAGGGTACGTTAATTGGAATATTGGGACAGATGAGAGGGTGAAATCTTGTTTTATTTATTTACTTGTTTGTTTATTTATTTATTTATTTGAGACAGAGCCTCAGTATGTTGCCCAGGCTGGAGTGCAGTGGTGCTATCTCGGCTCACTGCAACCTCCGCCTCCTGGGTTCAAATGATTCTCCTGCCTCAGCCTCCCAAGTAGCTAGGACTACAGGTGCACACCACCACGCCCGACTATTTTTTTTCTTTTTCTTTTTAGTAGAGATGGGGTTTCACCACGTTGGCCAGGCTGGTCTCAAATTCCTGACCTCAGGTGATCCTCCTGCCTTGGTCTCCCAAAGTGCTGGGATTACAGGTGTGAGACACAGTGCCCGGCTAAGATTTAGCTTTTCATACAAATCTGTTTGAAAGATTCTTCCAACATTTCCTGTAACTTATCGAGGTTGTGGGAGAACCTGAAAGTAGCTTCGTGACTTCTATATAATTCAAAGGACCTAATTATGCATTCTATGCTGTATCTTTAATTATACATGTTAAAGTATACTCTGGCTGACAGATAGAATGGACTCCTCATGACTGAGGTGCTCAAAAACAGAACTATGCAGCCATAGCTGGACGAGGAAGCAGTCACATATTTTGTTCTCAGAAAGATGTAAAAGTGTCACAGGACCTCCCTTTCTGCAATCAAGCCAGTGACATCTGAGTTTGGGCTTGGAAAACAACTAATCAGAGCTCACCTACCCCAGCCAATCAGAGACCAGCCATATTGACCAATCAGAACTTAGCTGCATCAATCAATCAGAACTAAGCAAGTTTGAATCCTTTATTTGCTGGAAGCTGGGCGGGAACTTGAACCCCCTCCTTGTTTAACAAAATGCACCTTCATTTTGCACCAAAGGCTATATCTCCCAGTTTGTAAACTGTTCACTGGAATAAAGTCTCTTTCTTCCAAATTCCTTTTCAGAGAACTTTTGTTCACGTAAGGAAAAATAAATTTTAAAATTGTCTTCCTCATTAATAATTGGTTCAGCTGAAACCTTATATGAAAATAGTGTTCTTTTCCATTGAATACAATTTTGTTGGCTGGGTGTGGTGGCTCACACCTGTAATCCTAGCACTTTGGGAGGCCGAGGCAGGTGGATCACTGGAAGTCGGGAGTTGGAGACCGGCCTGACCAACATGGATAAACCCCGTGTCTACTAAAAATACAAAATTAGCTAGGCATGGTGGTGCATGCCTGTAATCCCAGCTACTCCAGAGGCTGAGGCAGGAGACTCGCTTGAACCCAAGAGGCAGAGGTTGAGGTGAGCCAAGATCACGCCATTGCATTCCAGCCTGGGCAACAAGAGCAAAACTCCATCTCAAAAAAAAAAAAAAATTGTTTAATTTCTGTTTTCATGCCTGTGGGTTTGCTCTGCAACATTGCAGCAGTTTTCAAAACCAAAGGTTCTGAACTCCTTTGGTTTTGAGGAATTCTAAAAACTCCCTGAAATGCTTTATTGCCATGTCTGTATGCTTTTATTTCGTATTAATTACAGAACACGTTTGCTAAGTTACTTCCTGAGCACAGGCAGCTCCTCTCACTCTGCTCAAGTCAGTGAGTTAGGTGATATGTGCGCAGATGCCTCAGGTACAGGCTGCAGGGATGGCTCCCGGCGGGGAAGAACTGCCCTCCCTCCATGAGTCCCAGCACTGCCCTACGTTGAGGCCCTCCCCTCTCCACTGTTTCTGCTGCTGCATTTGCCCCCACCAGTCTAGGCTTAGGTGCAGGCCTACCCACCTTGGGGGCCTATGGTGCCCAGGATGGCCCCAAGGCATGTTACCAGGCCAGGTCACCAGGATGCCAGGTTGCTCGATGACGTCTATGCTGCTGTTGAGCATGCTCCATCGTCCTATCATATGAAGCTAAAAACACAAGATCAAAGATAAAATTGTTAATTATTCCAAGGTAGTGTAGGTCTTTCTGAGTGCAAGGCTGTGCATGAATGAACAGATCATACACCCATGATGCACCCCTGCCTACCTCTTACAGACTTTATGGGTTAGTTATATTTGCCATCTCTGGAGGGGCCAGTAAACTCACAAGGTAGCCTTTGTCTGAGGTTTGGTAACTAAATTACCAAGTTAGCTCAGGGAACTGCAACTCATGTCCACCTTTCATCCACTTAGGCCTTGCTATCTTTCCCCTTTCAGGTTTCAATTTTGTGTGTTTTGAGCCTAGATTCTCTTTTTCCATCTCTTAGAGACAGAACACAACCTAAGATAGCATTTTGATAGTCTAAGCTCCTGGTCTGGCATAACTGCTATCCACTCAGAAATACTTCCTCTTCTCTGGAAAGGAAGGGATCAAACCATAGCTCAGTAAGAACATAATGATCAGATCAGGAGTCCCTGCAGATGTAAAGGTTCTGGTGCCAGAGTGTGGAGGTGGAGGGAGTGTGGAGGTGGAGGGAGTGTGGAGGTGGAGGGAGTGTGGAGGTGGAGGGAGTGTGGAGGTGGAGGGAGTGGTGGTGGGGTAGTGCAGGGGATGGGGTTTGGGATATGAGAGTGCACTTGGATTACCTGATTAAAAATGGCAGCACATTGAATTTTTAATATAAAGTTAGAGTTTTCAAATTATTGAGAAAGATTAGTGTCTTTCTCAATAATTAGAATGATTAGTGTCACTCTAGTCATGGAAAACATACAAATCTAATTCTGATTTTCTGCCAACAGACCTATTATTTTTGTGCTTGCTCACTTATTGTATCACATTCATCTCTAACCATCTATTTGTCTATATATCTACAAATCATATATCTCAACACTGTAAAGAAACTCCAGTTCCTTATAAATTACTATTTTATTTTCTCTTTTTCTAAGCTTCCTTCCCATAACTTATTTAAATGTTAACAAAAATGTGTTATAGAAACCTGTGTTACTTGTTCTGCAGGCCATTTATGGGGGAGAAGATATTATGTTTCCTTGGTCTATGTTTCAAAGGGATCAACTCTCTTTCTTCCTGTTTAACTACTTACATGTTCCTTATACTACTTTGTTCCTGTATAACCTCTGGGAAGTTAAAAACTCCCAGAGGCCAACAGAAAATGGCTATGAAACTAGAAATAATACTATTCTACCTACGCTAGTGTCTAAGTTTCCTAAGATGTTAGTGAAATACAGCTGGAGAAGTGCTTTAGCTGAAAAGAGAAAGTGGCTCAGTTTTCTTTTGGCCCAACTCTTACCAATAGCTCCTCTCCAGTCTCCAGGAGATACGCCATCCTATCTGTGATGGGGGAGGAGCAGGAGTGAAAGACAGGATGGTGTTGCAACAATTCAAAACCCCAGAGCACACAGTTACCCCCGATGCACTAATCAGGGTGTAGGTACTATGACTAACTAAGCCTGTTTAATAAATCCATGCCTGTACCCAAGTGAATGGGGAATGGTGAGAGAAGAGAGAACACTGTGATAACAAACCAGCTCGAACAGGGAGGCGCAGCCCACCATTGCAAGGAGAGCTGAGTAAATGTCTATCAAGATAACCATTTCTACTGCCTGCTGATTCTCTCACCTGCCAGTTTCTGCATTTGCCCATAGAGTACTCATGTGCTCCTTCCTGTCCCAGATGATCTCCCTGGACTTAAAATTTCTTGATTGCCTGTACCTAGGGTATCCATTGTCTCTCCTACACGGCTGGGCAACTAGGTTTATCCCTTTCAGGTTAGCCTTCCTTCATTGCCATTACATCTAGTGGTGACATTGACTGAGTTGTGTATGATTATTCATCATTTCTCAGGCCTAGATAGATTGTAATGAGTTTTAGGGCTTGTCAAATTTCAAGGCTCTGTTTTATACCACACATAATTTTGAGAATTTGAAAAGTGCTTAATAATTATCCATCAATGAGTAAGCTTTGAAGGAAGATTAAAAAGTATTATGAAATAAATTACAGAGTTATAGTTGAGGCTTATTCAGAGCAAAATTATTTTTGGTATATTTTGAGCACTAGATAAATGTCAAAGGCACCCATGAGAAATAGCAAAAACTGCTGAAATAATATAAATTCACATTTATAGCTGCTGCAGAAGAGATGAAAATGTTCTCTATGTGGTTGGTCTGTGTGAGAAGGTGTTTCATGGCACTATCAAAATCCTATCTTAGGTTGTCATTTTGGACACTACAAATTTTCAAGTAGTAATTTAAAGAATCTTGAGGCTTCTTTTTGACATGGTCTGGAAACCTTTGGTAACTAATTTCTGTATGACTCAAAGGATTTCCCCTAGAAGGGAATCCTACTATTTGGGCTTTTAAAAATAAACTCTGTCATTCTGGATACGTTTGTAGCCCTAACTAGTGGGTGAGCATGAGTTTCATTCTGAAATCCAGAAATAATGAGACTAAAGAAAAATCAAGACACTGAGTACAGTACGTTAGTTAATATAGCATATAATTCAATGTTTGCTTTAGAATTTTGAATTTAGCCAAAAAATAATTGGATCAGGTATCAATGATCAAAATGAGACCAGGTGAGGAATTAAGGAATGTGCATAAGATCTTGGATTACATGTTACATAGTCATGTAGCATGACCAGATGTATCCAAGTGTATTTACATGTGACTTTGAATTATAATGGCAGAGAGTTGGTCAAGGAAGAAGAGTACCCAGGCACCCAGCAAGTTAACACTGGAAACAGATGGTAGGAGCAGTTTGAAATTGAGCCAACTTCTTTAAATTACAAAGAGATCTTCAAGTTCATTTTGCTAGCCATAGAGAGCAATAATTCACACCTATTAACTTACCTAATTGTCTTTAGCTAGCAATATTAGATTCAGTCTTATACTCCTTTAATTTTCATTTAATAGTGTTATCAGTTGAGGATGGTTGTCCAGGTTCTTGGTGTTTTGAACAAATAATTGAACAAAACCCATAAACAAAGCAAGGCAGCAAAAACAGAGATTTATTTTAAACAAAAGTACACCTATAGGGTGGGAGCCGGATTGAGCAAGTGGCTTAAGAGCATAGGTAATAGAATTTTCTGGGGTTTAAATACCGTTTAGAGGTTTCCCATTGGTTCATTCATTCTATGCAAATAAAGTAGTGGCCCACTACCAGTCTGATTGGTTGTTGGAGGGGACCAATCAGAATGAAGAGGAGGCCCACAACTAGTCTGATTGGTTGCAGGAGGGGACCAGTCAGAGGTACTTTCGTTTTTCAACTTCCCCTAGGCAAAAGGAGGGGTTGAAAAGGGAGTAGCCTCTGATATCCAGTCAGCGTGAATCAGCCTTAGGCTCCCTGGCCTCAGACCCTATTCTCCTGCCTCAATAGCAGTTTGAGATAAAATGCAATGTTTGAAACGTACCTTACAGTGGGTTAGTGATTTCCGTTTAATATCCTTAATGTATTACTTCAAAATAACAGAATTTGTTGAACAACACACATGTCAATTTGCTTAGCACATTGTTTTCTGCAGAACTGCTGACCACCTCACTGCCCCACTTTTGAAGCCACCTTAATATACTGGGGAAAAAAAGATTTAGTTAGCTTTGAACCACGATCAAAGGACAATTACGAAAACATGAAAATTTGAAAGGTTAGACTATGACACCAAAAAATTTTAAAAATAATTCCTCTCCCAAAACATTTGCTTCTAGGATGTGACATGCTTGCATGTAATAATGTGAACATTTTGTAAGGAGTGAAAATCTGAACTAGCTCTTCCTTTCCTTCCCTGCTTCTGTAAAAAAGCATATTTCCCCCTACATATTTGCAGAGCAATTTTTCTTTATTGTGAATATTAGGTCAGATGTGGAAGAAAGAAGTCTTTTTCTAGTCGGATTACTTGTTTCAAGGCTTAGACTAGCTTAGATTAAGGGTAAGCATAGCATAAAACTGCCCAGTCCAAGTAGGGACAGGTTTGCCAAGATGGGTTATAGGTTATCTAATGTGACATAAAGAATACCCAGATTAGGTTGGGCATGGTGGCTCATGCCTCTAATCCCAGCACTTTGGGAGGCTGAGGCAGGTGGATCACTTGAGATCGGGAGTTCAAGGCCAGCCTGAGCAACATGGTGAAACCCCTTCTCTAAAACACAAAACACAAAAATTAGCCTGGCGTGGTGGTGCGTGCCTGTAATCCTGGCTACTTAGGAGGCTGAGGCAGGAGAATCGCTTGAACCCGGGAGGCAGAGGTTGCAGTGAGCCGAGACCATGCCATTGCACTCTAGCCTGGGTAACAAGAGAGAAACTCCGTTTCAAAAAAGCTACAAATTGGATGGAGACTGGAGACGGCACACTGAGTTTAAGGACCTAGACCTGAGGGAAGAATTTAAATGGAATATTGTGACTGCAAGGTGGGGTGTTGCACTGCCAGGATCCTGACACCCCTGGCATTACTACACTCTGCCTGAGCTAGTTATTGGCCTTCCTGCTCTTGGGAAGACCAGTATCTAAATGTGTATCTTCCTGTGTTGGTGCAAGTTCCACAGTGGCTTAGATTGTTCATCTGGTGGTTTGGAGCACACATCCAGAGAGATGGAGGAATGGCACAATTGTTTGTTTATTGACCTAGTCCTGTGTGCCTGGACACTGCACCAGACAATTGATGTTCCTTGCCTGATTTTTCATTCCCTAAGTCTTTAATTATTTGGTTTTACAAATACTGGTATTTCTCCAATATGTGAACACTGATTCAGACAATATATATCATTTTTCTAGTGCTTCAGATTTGAAATCTAGGAGTTTATACATTCACTTACTGAGAAAATATGTATTAGGTATTTACTAGTGTCAGGTACTGTGCTGGGCATTGGGTATAAAATGGAAAATAAAAGAGACATGACCACTATCCTTATGATACTTATAATTCAAGTGAACAAGTCGACTTCAAATAAACAAATGCCTACATAGATATAGATATATAAAAGTACAAATTAAGCAGTAACTTATAATAAATACTGTGAAAGAAAAATCGGGGGGGTATGAAAAGCATGATGACATAATTTAGATTGAGGAGTCAAGGAAGACAACTTTCTGAAAGTGACATTTGTGTGGAGACCTCAGAATAGGCAACAGTTAGTTAGCCATATGAAAACAAGGAGTGAAATAATTGCAGACCGAAGGAAGGGCATGAGTAAATATCCTGAGGTGGGAGATGGCTCAGTGGGTTCAAGATACAGAAAGCAACAGGAACTTGGTGGGCAAGCAAGGAGTGGTACAAGATGAAGTAGTATCTGACTCCTTCCCCTTTTCACTCATCACATCGAATTACAGGTTGAACATCCCAAATCTTAAAACCCCAAATCCTTAATGCTCCAAAAGTAGAAACTTTTTGAGCATCGATATGATGTCCAAAGGAAATGCTCACTGCAGCATGTCAAATTTTGGGTTTTTAGATTTGTGATTCTCAACTGATATAATACAAACATTCCAAAATCTGAAAAAAATCATAAATCTGAAACACTTCTTGTCTCAAGCATTTCAAATGAAGGATACTCAACCTGTGGTTGTTTTTATTTCTCTCTTATAATCTTCCTCCCAGCCATGTCTTCTTTTCTGTTTCTTTCCTGCCCCCAAACTCAGGCTCCTATTACATTGAAGCTAAATTTCTGTGTCAGGTTTGTAACTTGAGTTCTATGCCTCCATTTCCTTTCTCTCCTTGATCCATTTACAGATCATTTATAGACAAGATTTTTTAAAAAATCTTACTTTTATCAATAAATCTAAAGTTTGAAGAGATATTTAGAGGTGACATATATTCTAACTTACTGTATTAGTTGAGGTAGGTGAACCGCAGTTACAAACAACTCCCAAATCTCAGCAGCCTACCACAATAAAGGTTCATTTCTTGCTGTGTCTGTCTAATGCAGATTGGCAGGGATATTCTCTGCCTGTGCAGTCATTTGGTGGCTCAGGTCTCTTTCATTTAGTGGATCAGTCATCCCCTAGGTTTTTGACTCCTCTGTTGAATCAGTCTCAAATTTCTAGAAGACAAAGTCCGACTGCCTAGCTTGGATCAGATTATTTCCCTTGGTTCTATTAACTGACACTAGGGAGGCATAAGTTACGTACATCAAACGCAGGTGCAGTAGTCATTCTTATGGGTTGGGGCCATTTATACAGAAGGGGAAATGAGCTGGGCAGATCCCATTAAAAGATACATTATTCGAGCAGACATTTTTACTTCATATATTAGATCTTCACATATTTGAAGAAAATCATCCAGTCTTCTTCTTTCCCACCAGCTTTATTATTTTCTCATCAGAATGTATATTTCTTGCTTTCTTAGGGGTAGCATCCAGGTTATTACAGTAGCTTATCAACTTTCCTTCTAAAATTCAACTGTAAACTTCCTTCCAATTTCACCTATTTGGTGAAGATGTCCTTAATTAACTACACTCTTAATTAATTATTCTTGAGTTCTGAATTCCTTCATGACTTGATTCAATCAATCAAGCCATCTTTAGGCTTGCTTGTACAGTTGCCTTGCATTAATTTTCAGCTTTTCAAACTCCATATCTTGCCCCATTGAAGATGAAGACTATGTCTTATTTGCCCTTTGAATTAATCACAATATAATGCTGACTGTATTCCTTTCTTAATCCTATCCAAAAACTTAATAATCTCTCCTTCCTCAGGAATACATGTATGTTTATAGAAGGAAATCTTCATTTATCTCTTGATTCTGTGATGAGCATTGTCTTTAACTGGTCTACAGAATGTGTCATTTACTCACAAGAAATGCAAACTCCGAGTTACCATTTATTGAGGCTCGCTATGTACTGGGAACTCTGCTATTCACTTTTATATGCATTATTTAATCCCACAACAAGCCTATGAGATAGTTACTATTATTATTTCCAAGATCACACAGCTAATCTAATTTTGGAACTGTAGTCTCTTGAGTTTCCAAGCTCTCGCCTTCTTTTTTTTGTTTGTTTGTTTCTTTGTTTGAGACGCAGTCTTGCTTTGTCGCCGAGGCTGGAGTGCAGTGGCGCAATCTTGGCTCACTGCAACCTCTGCCTCCCGGGTTCAAACGATTCTACTGCCTCAGCCTCCCAAGTAGTTGGGATTACAGGCACATGCCACCACGCCTGGCTACTTTTTGTATTTTTAGTGGAGACAGGGTTTCGCCATATTGGCCAGGCTGATCTCGAACTCCTGACCTCAGGTGGTCTGCCTGCCTCAGCCTCCCAAAGTGCTGGGATCACAGGCATGAGCCACTGCACCCAGCCTCGCTCTTGCCTTCTTAATTGCAACTCTGTACTGACATGCATGTTAATAAATTGGCCAAACTGGCATTCTCACTGCAGCTCTGTTCTTTTTCAATCCTTGAACCTCTCATTATGGATGCCTCATCTCATCCTGTTGCTTTTTCCACTGTGGGTTGTATTGATCAGAAAGCAGATCTGTTTATGGAAGGAAAGAAAGGTATTGGGTTTAGTAGTTGTTAGAAACAGAAATATTAGAATAAGGGCGACATTGAAAGAAACAGACAAGATACAGCGGAGGAGGTTCCCCGTGTTTACATTCCTGTGACTCAGGAGTGCAGAGAGCCAAGAACAAAGCTGAAGTTTAGCCGGGGAAAGGGGAGTGTTCAACTATAATTAACTCTGTAGGCACCATTCCCAGTTGTTTGAGTTTCAGAGTCCCCTCCTCAATTTCCTAAGAAAAACAACATGCAAGTTAAAAAAAAAATAAACAGTAGTTAGGGGCAAAGTGTAATCAGGGCTAAAGTGATCTGTGGTATCTCTAAATGGTAGCTCCATTTAGAGAATGATCTCAGAGGCAGTTTTGGAAGGTTTTGGATCAGAGCAAGGAGGAGATCATGAGTGCGAGACTATAAACTATGGTCTATAAATCAAAAAGTTTATAGCAAATTCAGGAACTTTAATGCTTCTTGGGTATGGTGGGCTTGTTAATATGCTACTGGCCTGATTTTGGTTAAGTCTAAGGATAACTGGAAAATCATGAGTCCATGTGACTGTATCTGTTCTACCTGGTACTATAACTGTGCAGAGGGCTGCTCCCACCTTCTGCACCGAGGTCATGGAGCTCGTCCTCTTGGTGGTTTTTATGACTGAACCCGGATTAACGGTTACTAATTATATATATATATATAAAACTATCAATAGTGTAATCATGGTTATTATGAAATATTGATATATAATTATTAATGCAACTACTCTCCCTATATTCTCCTGTCTCTAGTTTCTAACAAGGAAGTCTGAGCCCACACAAAGACTTAGGATAGGAGGAGAGTCAACATTCAGGGCTGCCTCTGAAACCCTTGTGCTATTGTAAACAGATTTCTCTATGCCTCCAGAGAAAGTTGGAAAGTGGAAAAGTTGCCTTTTGCTTCTTAACCTTAATGCTCCTTCTAGTTTTTGGCTTTAATTGAAATCCCAATCTCACAGGTTACCAAAGACATTGCTGTGATGACGTTGTTGTGGTGATGATGATGGCTAGGTGGTGAGCTGTTGTTCAGCTGTCTGCACTACAACTTCTAAACCAACAGTTGTCCATCTTTAGTGAACATCATCATTTGCAGGGCTTGTTAAAACACAGATTTCTGAGTTCCATCCTCATTTCTGATTCACTGGCTTTGGAGTAGAGCCTAGAATTTCATTTCTATTTTTTTTTTTTTTTGAGACGGAATCTCGCTCTGTCGCCCAGGCTGGAGTGCAGTGGCCGGATCTCAGCTCACTGCAAGCTCCCCCTCCTGGGTTTACGCCATTCTCCTGCCTGAGCCTCCCAAATAGCTGGGATTACAGGCGCCCGCCACCTCGCCCGGCTAGTTTTTTGTATTTTTTTTAGTAGAGACGGGGTTTCACCGTGTTCACCAGGATGGTCTCGATCTCCTGACCTCGTGATCCGCCCGCCTTGGCCTCCCAAAGTGCTGGGATTACAGGCTTGAGCCACCGCGCCCGGCCTAGAATTTCATTTCTAACAAGTTCCTAGGTGACATTCATGCTGCTGATCTGGAAACCACACTTTGAGAATCATTGTTCTACATCATTGCTGATGAAAATGCTCAACTTCCTTTGTAACCCCTGACAATAACCTATACCATGCACTCTGCAACTAACAGCCCAGTCGCCACATATATACACTTTTGGAAGATATTGTGGCAACAAGCCCACTGTTTCCTTTGCTACTCCAACTTCTCTGTAACCCTAACTTCCACTCCTTCCAATTCTCACACTTCCTCACCACAATTTCACCTGTTCTTTGAGCACAAGGACAGTTTTGTGGCAGGCCAGGTCTCACTAACACAGGCCTCTGGAACAGCTGTTTCAGCACTGATGGGGTGGCCAAGTTAAATATTAAAAGCTGATAGAGCCCGTGCCCTTATACAAAGGCTGGAATGTAACAAAAGCCCACCAAGGGTTTTGCCCAGGCCTTTCCTAGGCCTTGAAGTGTGACAAGATAACAAATGAATTCTTAACGGGACCCATTTAGGATTAAACAAGTTTTATTGGAGGTCTGAAGAAACTCCCCAGACCTCCACAAACAAGTTTATCTGGGGTCTAAAGAAACTCCCCAAACCTCCATGATTTAGCAAGAGAGAAGATAAGGGTAATCACCCAGCACCTGGACCCATTAGGATTAAGTAAATTTACTGAGGCTCCAGAGGAAGGTCTTCAGGATTCAGATCTTAGTTATGGATTAGAAGAAGTTAATCACTTACGTCTTTAGATGAATGTACATTAACACACAGACAGATAGCTTAGAAGGTATATAAGCTCTGGAAAACTTTGTAACTTGGAGTTGGCCTAGCGATATTTTCCAGGTCTTTTCCTTGTACCCAGTTACAAAAATAAACTCTCTTCATTATTGGGCCACAAGAATAGGCAGCCTGACCCTCGGCTTGGTCCGGAAACAGTTTGGTCACCTCAATTTCTTTATTTAATTCAACTTTTGATCTCTTCTTGGCTTCTAGACCTTCTCTATACTGCCTGGAATCCAGAGTTGATTATTAGAATTACTGTCCATCGGGCCGGGTGTGGTGACTCAGGCCTGTAATCCCAGCACTTTGGGAGGCCAAGGCGGGCAGATCACAAGGTCAGGAGATCGAGACCATCCTGGCTAAGATGGTGAAACCCCGTCTCTACTAAAAAAATACAAAAAATTAGCCGGGCGTGGTGGCAGATGCCTGTAGTCCCAGCTACTTGGGAGGCTGAGGCAGGAGAATGGCATGAACCCAGGAGGCAGAGCTTGCAGTAAGCCAAGTTCACACCACTGCACTCCAGCCTGGGTGACAGAGTGGGACTCCGTCTCAAAAAAAAGAAAGAATTACTCTCAATTTACTTGCATCCCTATATTTCCATCCTATTTCCAATGATCAATGCTGGGTCATTGCCACAACCTGCCTTTTCCATTTTTACACTGGTTGGGGAGGGAGCGATAAAGTTGATAAGATGTAAACATAAATAACCACAGTATGCAGCAATGTCCCATTTAAGTCATAAGCATAATACAGAAATTCACGAACTTATAAAGGTAGGAAAGAGAACATCTAGTTAGAATGATCATAAAAAACTTCAAGGCTGTTATGGCAGATACAAATGTGAATAAGACACTACTAGACTTTTTTAAGCCCTTAAGTATAGGAATGGCATAATTTATATTCATTTCATTGATAGCACCAAGCACTTTTTAAAAAGAGAATTAATGAATTATGTCTCCTCTAGTGTGAGTCTTTATCTATTACACAGTGCAGTGTGAAATGCCCTAAGGGGGCTCAAATGCGAGTAAACAAATTTTTAAAAGCAATTTAGACACACACACACACACACACACATTAGATGTACAAGCATAGAAAAATCTTGGAAGGATAAATACTGTCTTGCTTTATCCATCAGCATACTGATTACAGTTGTGATGAGGTAAGTACCTGCACCTTTTGTAATGTAAAATTGTGCAGCAAAACAGCAAAAATAAAATATTATTTAGGGGAAAAAGACAATTAACTTGTTTTTGGCCAAAGGTAATAGAAATAATAATACTTGTATTTCCTGAGGCCCTACCATATGTCAGGCATATGCTACCTCATTTACCCCTCACCATCACCCTGCAGGACTATATTATGTATTATCTTCATTTTGCAATTGGCAATAGTTACTGTATTTCTTCCATTATAAGATCAAATTTAAAAATACTTTAAATCGTTGAAATTTGTATGAATGTTATCATTTACGGTGTCTTAGACTTGATAAAATAACGCAAGTCACATTATGATATAGAATTAGATATAATATTCTAACTTATGATTTAATTGACCCTAAATTCTGTGCTTTTTCCCCATTAGATTGCATTATTTTTTCTAACAAAAGCAGACTTTTGTTTCTTCTCCAAATTTTCTCTCTTTCTCTTACACACATACACATACACACACACACACACCATGCAGGCACACACACACAGTTTTGTTTTTCCTTTCTCTTTCTCTCTCTCTCTCTCACACACACACACACACACACACACACGTTCTTACATCTTAGTCCAAACTAAAAATATCCTGCTCATCAGATGCTCTGCCTTATTTTCAAGGATTATGCTTATTTTGAGTGTAGCCATGGTGAATTTCATCTGTCTAACTGGTGTGCTAGTCTAGTCTCCTACCTACTGCTAAATTACCCAATTAACCTATTTTGTTCAATTCCATTTTAGCCACAACCCTTTAATTTCAGTTGCCTTGACATTGGGCGGGGGGAGGGGGGGGAACTTAATCTTTCTTATCTATTTGGTTAATTGGCCAGATTAATTCTGACAGATATAACATAGGTATTTTTGTTTTTCTTGGGCCAGCTAGCCACCCTGGGCCAGTGCTTCTCAAGCTGGGCACACAAGAAACAACTGGTGTACCTTCTTGAAGCAAGAGTTCTCCTTGAAGATTTACTTGAAGAGAAAATGAAAGCAGGACACTGAAAAATGTAGATGAAAATCTTTGAAAGAAGTATTTTTTGTCTTAAAAGAAAAAAGAAAATACTATGGAACAGAATAAAATATCTGTAGGCATTTTTTGTTTGTTTGTTTTGAGACGGAGTCTTGCTCTTGTCGCCCAGGCTGGAGGGCAATGGCGCAATTTCGGCTCACCGCAACCTCCACCTCCTGGGTTCAAGCGATTCTCCTGCCTCAGGCTCCTGAATAGCTGGGATTATAGACACCCACCACCACGCCCGGCTAATTTTGTGTTTTTAGTAGAGACAGGGTTTCTCCATGTTGGTCAGGCTGGTCTCGAACTCCCGGCCTCAGGTGATCTGCCTGCCTCAGCCTCCCAAAGTACTGGGATTACAGGCATGAGCCATTACACCTGGACTGTAGGCATTTTTAAGGCACAATTTTAACGGAATTTTGAACTGGTGGTAAACTACTCATGGCAACCTGTGGTTGAAACCACAGGCTTTGGGGCAAGACTGAAACCTAGCTCCTCCCTTTTCTAACTGTGTGCCCTGGGGCAAGTTGCTTAACCTTTTTATGTCTCAATTTCTCATCTGTAAAATGGGAATAATATCATCTGCCTCATAGAGTTATCATGAGAATTAAGTGACAAGTATATGTTAAATGTTGAAACAGTGGGTGATTCATAGTGAATGCTCCCTAATGTTAGCTATTTTCATTTTCATTTATATTTCTAGATATCCCAAGGGTTATTGTTTTGTCCTCCTCTTTTGTTAAGTTGTCTCAGAGCACAAGTTTGAGCAGCCCTGCCTTAGTCCTTCCCCAGGATTCTCTCCAGTATGCTGCATTTGATTCTCATCTGCTGGTCTTTTGTAATGTTTCAGGAATGTACTGTTGTCCTTTTTCTCTTCTCTCTCTCTCTCTTCCCCCCCCTCACCCCAGCACCATTAAAAACAAAGAGTAGCTGTTTTAGGAATTTGGGAAGTGAAGAAACAAGACATTCGACTGTGAGTTCCACCCATGTTTAAAATGAAATAACGTAACAATTGGGAGTAGAGTGCTACCATTAAGATTTTGGAGATAGAGACGTGAAGATTTTCAGTCTCAACTCCCTTTAGAACCATGGCTTGAACCCGTAAAATATGAGGGCTCCCCATAAAACTTTCTCTTGTAAGATGTGGGATATGTGCAGTCTTGTCTAGTTATGGCTCATCTGGGAATGGATTTTCTGACGCAAATGAGGTTTAAAAAAAAAGGCATAGTGTCTCTTTATTTGGTTAACACTATTTCTGCACTTTGTTTTTCCTTGTCAGCTTTAAAAGGAAGAGAACAAAAGCCAAGCACCCTGCCAAAACTTGGCAGTAGAGTTTCAGTAAGTGAAAATTCTCCACCTACAGTAATGTTTGAAGTGGTTGCACAGTGAGGGCCCCCCAGCCCCCAACCCAACCCACTCACCCCTCCACTGCAGGCCATTCTTGACCTGTTAGGACACCATCTTATGCAAAGTTAAGAAAGCCCAAGAGCCTAGAACCCAGAGAAAAAGGCCAGAGTAAGACTAAGGGTATCTATCCCCTGTTCTTTTTTCCTTCTTCCATCTGATATTATCTTTGGCTCAATAGTCCTAGAACTCAGAGGGCTGATACTCCAATTTACCCTATAGTTGCTAGACTCAACTCTACCATCTCCTCCACTCCCAGAACCTAGACTCTTGGAGGGCAGAGAGCAGGATAGGAGCAGCCTCAAGGATGGGAAAGCAATGGAGACTGACCTATGTTTTGCTATTTCCCTTTGCCAGCAATATCTTCTAGTTACAGGACTTTTGCACCTAGAAATAAAATATAATATAAATATTGACCATAACTTATAGTAATTCAGTGCTTCTAAGTTGCCATGTACCATGGTAAACACATGGCTATATTATAGCAACATCATAAAGCAGACATGATTATTTCTATATCAAGGATAATTCCAAGGTTTAGAAGAAAGGTTGGGAAAATTGTTGAAGGTTACAAGTAGGTCACAAGCCCGAAGTACATGGCACTGGAACAGACCTGACTTTTGAGTCCGAGCCTATTGTATTGATTTGCTATCAATGCATAACAAATCACATCACACAAGACCAGTAGGATCTATGAGTCATCTTGTGGTTGGCTGATTTAAGCTGGGCTAGGCCAGGTGGCTGGGGTAGCTCTGCTCTATATGCCTCTCATCTTCCTCCTGGGACCAGTAGGCTACCCTGGACATGTGTAAGAAGAAAATTGGAAATATGCAAGGTCTCTCAAGGCCTAGGCTTGGAACTGGTGCACTAATTTCTGCCTCATCTTGTTGGTCAAGGCAAGTTACAAGGCTGAGCCTAATGTCAAAGAACAAAGAGACACACCTCATTTTTTTTTTTTAAAGAGATAAGGATCTGACTGTTGACTAGGTTGTACTCAAATGCCTGAGCTCAAGGGATCATCCTGCATTGCTGGGACTACAAGTGTGCACCACTGTGCCCAACTGAGATATACTTCACCTTTGTGGAATGTAGTAGATGCTGAGGTGCACTTCCTGGTCCCTTTCCAGAACCAAGGCACTTACTTTATCAGCTGCTAGGAATATTGCTTGCTGATGATGGCTCACCAAGTCCACTGACTCCCATCCTCTCACCTCCACCCTCACCCTGGAGTCCCCATCCCACTGCCCACCAGGAATTGTCCTCACCTGAAGGGCACTGCTTTGCCCAAGGGTGTCCCCATGGTCAAGCCATATCCAAAGACTAGTCAGATATGAGTATGAGGTCTGACCCCTTACCTCAATTCAAGACATCTCTGAAGGGCTATCCTAGCATCAGAGCTTCCCATAGGATTGGGTGAGACCTGGGTTGCAACTAAATTAGTCCCATTTTTCTCTGCGTCAATCTTGCTTCCCTCACTCCCTTAAAATGGCTGTTTCCAAGAGCATTCCTCAATAACTACTCCATGAAATCTAACCTTCAACATGAGAGGGACTCCAAAGTCAATGGTGAAGGGCACAGATACAGTATAGGAAAGAATCAGAACCAATAATGCAATCTACCACATCTTTGTGTTTAACAAGTAGATTAAACTGCATCCCAGCTCCAAAAGCAAAAGCATATAGTGGAGCAGACAGAATCTCTGTCTGACATGTCTTAATATATATCTAAACCATTGATATTGGACCTTGAAATATATTTGAGTTGGAAAAGGCATGTGGTCCTGAAGAGTTGTGGGCAAATGGAAACTTTGTAAATTGAATTAAATTCCAAATGCATGGTGGGGGTTTGGTATTCTAAAGTGAAAAATGTGGTGAATTATTTTATGAATAACCATTTTAATAACATACTGATTTTTCTATGATGGGTTTTACATATCAGCAATTTATTTCATTTTTATGAACCCATTCCATTTTAAAAATAATTCTCTGTGTGTGAAATTATAGCATGATGTCATACATTTGTTTTTTGGTCTCCAATCCTTAGTGGATTTCCTTTGCATAAATTTTAAGTTTACATGAACCTGAAAAGATTCCAGGGACTCTGGGTAAAGTCATGGGTGCATGGTTGTTGGAAATGGGTACAATGGATATAAGTAACAGGGCTGACAAACATCCCAGGAGAAGAAATTTTGGCCAGGTAGTGTTCCTTTGTCCAGTAAAAAAAGCAGGAAGAGAGAAAATAGATAATTTATTGTACTTAAGGATAGGGACTGACAGAATAGGGACTGCTACAGCAGAAGGACAAGTCAGCAGGAAAATCAAGAATTCTAATAGAATATTGCTGATATGATTGTTCATGATTTCCAGGGATATGAAGGGCAAGCCAGGCTAAAAAGTGGACCAGAACACTGGTGGTTGAGGGACTGGAGGCCCCAGTGAGAGGAGGGAATAGGCACGCAGCAGTGACAGATTCAATGGAAGTTTTTCCATATTTATGATATGCAAGTCATGTTTATATTCATTCCCCTCATGCTTTTCTGGGAAAGTTGAGGCTCTCCCATGTGAGAGTTTCCTCTATCAGTCAGGATTCTAAATATTCTTGATATTTTAAAGAAGAGATTTAATACCAGGAGATGACAAAGTAAGAAGCCTAAAGTGGGAGAGTAAGGTATCCTTGAGATTATCAAGAGCAGAAAGCTACTACCACTGCCTAAAGCTTAAGGGACAAAAGGAGCCAGGCCACCAGGGAGAAGCTGGAACCACAGAAACTCTTGGAGCAAGAGCTGGGTCCATAGAAGAGATGGCTGCTGCCAGAGACAATACTTGAAGCTGAGAGAAGTGGGGAGAAATACCCAGCTTCTTCCTTTCTGCTCTCTCTTCAGGGCCATCCAATGGCTGAACTGACCCAGAAACCAGAGGGCAAAGGAACAAGGAAAAAGTAATTCCCTGTGATACGAACAAGGTAGAGTGGGGACAGAGAATAAACCTAAGAGCAAAACAGGACAAGCCTAGCACATGGCCTCAACTTCTCTGCTATCCATGGCAATGTCCTCCTCCTCTTCTGTTTCCAGGAGTCTCTGATTCCTGCCACCTATTGCCCCAGGCTCCCTTGATAGCTGGTTTCCAGGTGGGGGCGCAGCCAATGGTGGTGGCAGCAGGAGACTGGGAGATAAAAGGAAAGGTTGGGTTATTTTTCCCCACTCCCTCTTTGCTTTGGAGCCAACTCTCTGGCAGGCTCCCTCCACCATTATAGATCCTGCTGGTGGCCTGTCTTCTGTGGCTGTAGGTCTCACCAGCTCTCACTAGGTCTCTCTAGGAGTGGTTTCCTTCTATTGCTGGTCTCTGGGTGTCTCAACATCCCTTGCTAATTCCCTTAATCCTGCCCACAGCTATGTCAGTAGTATCTTTGTTAAAGTCCCTTCATTTGAATAATTTGGCTTGAGTTCTGTTTTCTGCCAGGACCCTGGCTAGTACCCTGACCTACTGTGTTCTTTTCCAAGCTCCTTGCAAGTGTCATATTTTCCCTACTGTTGCCCAGATCAACAGTGTGGTATAGTAGAAAGAGTACTGGCTTTACTGGCAGACAGACATGGTTTTATTTCCGATTCAGTCACTTACAGAGTTACTGGCTGGGAAAGTTATTTAACCTGCCGAGCTTCAGTTTTCTTGCTGGTAAAGTGGAAAGGGGATAATGATGAATTTCAGTTGGATATATTAGAAATCTGTGCCTGACCCATGTGTTCCAGGCCTCATCTGCCAGTTGTCTTTTTTTTACATACCGATATTTATGGCATAAATCCCTTTCCTATTTGACTGAAAGAAATGAACCCCCTTCAAAGTATTTCTAGTTATTTCTAGAAGTTTCCAAAGAAGTTCCCCTGCTCACCAGTCTTTCTTTCGCAGTTGCCATGGTCTTCTGCCTTGTTATTTTGCTTCTGCCCCAGCTCCCACATGTCCAGCTTCTGCTTGCAGGGCCACTTGCTGAGGCTTTGCCAAGGCTGAAACTTTTCCAGGGTCACTGTCCATCATGAGAACATAGCCCATGCCAAGGGTGTTGCCTCTTAGTGTTCCCAAAGAGTCTTGTCCTTGGGAAGCCTCCATTTGGCCTCTGTGGTGCAGAGGAGAATGTCCTTCCCTGGCTCAGCCCCAAATATGCTGGGCTTGTGCCTAGAGCCTCTGAGAGTCTCTTTGACTATTTCCTCAGCTGGTTTCACATGTAAACAAAACAACTCATAGAGGTTCTGGAAACTGCTTCCACCATCTTTCTAGAAGGAGGTCAGAAAGGGAATAGATGCTTTGCCCTGGGCTTCACCCTTTTCCACTCTTCCCTTCACAGCTCTCCCAGCCCCCAAACCAATCTTCCTCTTCTATTTACTAAACTAAACATTTTATACATATCAACCACTGTGGGATAGAAGGGGGAGAGTCAAGGAGGGAGGTGAGGTCTAGATGATTTCTGTATATAAGCCAGAGTCCAGTCCGTTTATATATGAATGACTCCTAGTGCAATACCTGGCACATGGTGGATTCTCAACAGATGATGAATACTATCATGCCGTAAATAGGAAACCACATTTCCTACCATTTAGATGGTATAAGTTCTTCAAAGTTCAATTTACATGTCATCTCTTACCAGAAACCTGGCCCTAATCCCAGTAGGATGAGATTACTCTTTGCCTCTGTATTCGCTTCTTAGGGCTATGGTTATAATATACCAAGAACAATGAAAATTTATTCTCTCACAGTTCTGGAGGCTGGAAGTTTGAAATCAAGACATTGGTAGAGCCATCCTCTCTCTGAAGGCTGTAGGGAGAGTCCTTCTTTGCCCCTTCCCAGCTTCTGGTGGCTCTCGGCAATCCTTGGTGTTCCCTGGCTTACAGCTGTTTCACTCCAATCTCTGCCTCTGTTGTTGCACAGTCATCTTCTCCCTGTGTGTCTTTGTTTCCACGTGGCATTCTCTTCTCTTATGAGGCCATCAGTCATAGTGGATTAAGGCCCACTCTAGTAACCTCATTTAACTTGATTATATCTGCAAAGGCCCTATTTCCAAATAAGGTCACATTCTGGGGTCCTGAGAGTTGGGATTTCAACATACCTTCTTGGGGGGTGCAATTCCACCCACAACACCCTGCAATAAGATTCTAAAATTGAATAGCAACAATCTTATTTCTCTTTTGACATCTATCACATCTATCTCCCCCTATAACACTGAACAGCCCCAGGACAGAATCTATTTCTGATTCACTTTTGTGTCCCTGACAATACCTACATGTCCCATAATAGGTTTGATAGGTACGAAGTGACCGGGCTGAGGCTTACACCCTCCCCTCCTGACTCACGACTAATCCTTTAGACTACAGAATGCTGCCACCAGCCTGGTATATGCATTTGTGAGTTCCTTGGATTTTCAACTCCTTGGTTGATTTATTTTTTGGAAACACTATATATCAGGAAGATGGGTTTGGCTAACTGAAATAGCTGATTATAGCTTGCCTTGGGTGGTTAAATATTTATGTCTTTTGAGAGTGAACAATGGGCTTCATTCTACCAGGCAAATAATCTTGTTTGTCCCCATTTATTGGCTCTTTTTTCCTCTTTTACATTTTCAGCATCCTAATGATGTCCTTAGTGATAGTTGCTATGGAAGTATTTTAGTGTTTTCTGCAGTGTTGGGTGGTGCAGTACCTGAAGCCTTCTTTAGTGTGTATTTATAATGACACCAAGCCATGAATTTCATTTTTGTGATAGCTTTCTTGCTTAATAACCGGTTGTCATCAGGGGAGTGATGTGCATTTATTTTGGCCTCCTGATTTATCACGCTGATTTTTCCTCTCCTTCTCATTGTTCCTGGAGTGCTCATCATCACTTTAAATACTCAACCCATTATTTCACGGAATATAACGACAGAGTCAGCCCCATCATTTTATCATGTATAAACTGGTAAACAGTTGCAGCCTCTGTGATGAGGGGTGATTTAGGCTTGTAAAAGTCAAACACTTTTTTTTTTTGTCTCACTCTGTCACCAGGCTGGAGTGCAGTGGCGCGATCTTGGCTCACTGCAACCTCTGCCTCCCGAGTTCAAGCGATTCTCCTGCCTCAGCCTCCCAAGTAGCTGGGACTACAGGTGTGCCCCACCACACCCAGTTAATTTTTGTATTTTTTAGTAGAGATGGGGTTTCACCATGTTGGCCAGGATGGTTCCAATCTCTTGACCTTGTGATCTGCCCACCTCTGTGATCCGCCCACCTCGGCCTCCCAAAGTGCTGGGATTAAAGGTGTCAAAAACTTTTGAGGATGTACAATTTGGAGACTGAGACGCAGTAATGGGTGGAGGAGAGAAAACTGGGATATCTAGAGAATTGGATTGTGGTGTCTTCGGTAAAATAGTAATAGTAACACATGTTCTACCTACTTGATAGGATTGTTATGAGGGTCATGTGATTAATGTATGTGAAAGCAATTTGTAAGCTGTACAGTGCTATAAAATGTTTATGAATGTTATCATTGGTAACAATTAGATTGTTAATAGTCCTGATTGCTTTTGACCTGGATGTCCATGGGGAAGCAGCTTAATCTCTCGTGAAGACATGACTTGACCTTTTTACTGAACCATGTGGGCAAATGCTCAGGCCATTATGCAGCATTTTCAAGGCCATCAGGTTGCCTGCGTCAGCCTCTTTCATTCGACTCTTACGTTTTATTTGGGGAGGAGAAGGGATAGTATGACTTTAATTATTAAGCTGAAGAAGTGGAGAAATATTGATTTCTTGCAATCTTTTTCAAAGTCAGCTCTTTAATATAAAGTCTCTCTGGTGCATCTGTTGCTAGCTTGTCATGTTGATATGTGCCATTTTAAGTTTGTTCCTCCAAAGGTTTGGGTTATTTTTCCATACACTTTCGTTTACGGTAGACGCTCAACCACTTACTGGAACACACTTAGGCATGTAGACTTTAACAATTCTAGGGAACAGTTCTGAATGCATTTAGTGATTTCATTTATGTGTTTTAGTTTAAGTACTCTATCAATTTATCCTAGAGATAGCCCAGAAATTGATGTCACTGCAATTAAACAGAATTTTTTAATAAAGAATTCCGTGCCTGATAACTCTAGAAATATTTATTATGCAGCTTCTCTTAAAGGATTTTCAATTTGCTCATTTGGAGCAAATTTTGTGTGTTAAATGCAGTTGGTTCCTAGACACTGACTCATTTTCCAAATCTGAGTACACTTTTTTCCTCAATTGACTTTCCTCTGCCAGTATGTCATCCAACTATTCTTTAATGTACTGTCAAAATACGGTCACCTCATCATTAACAGGAAATGGGCTTCTTGCCCACTCTTGTGAAAGTAGAATAAAGTCAGACAATTTGATTTTTAAACTATAAGAAAAGGAGAATGAAAAAACAGCAAAACCTAACTAATTTCCAAGCTCAGGGCTGTTTATAAAGAGCCTGAACAAATAAGACACCCAGAAACAAAAGGAAAACTGCAATTTGCTTGGCTTTGTGTAGAATACAGAAGAATTTCCATTTTACTCTAAATATAAAGTAGCTGCAGGGTGAGTCAACATAAATAAAACAAAGAAACCAAGTCTTTATGGAAGACGACAGAAGTTTCATGTGGGCAGCTTCATGTGTTTAAGCATCTCAACGTGAAAACTTGGCCATTTGCTCAAGATTGTTTCTCTGTATTTAGATTTTGGGTGCAAATATCATCTCTGTCTCTAGGAAACAAACCCAGACGGCCTACAGAGTCAAGAATGAAGAACTCATTTTACTGAAATGTTAATGTCAACTCTAAAAATACCAGAGTTTTCAATTTTACCTAATCAAATAATCAGCTCGACAATTTTTTTGCAACCACAGTTGCTTATATGGCTGACCAAAGTGACAATTTGTTTAAGACTAAGTTCGAGGTTAGTAAAACATATAATATATAGCGCAGATTTCATTTAACCATGTGGATAGCCCGGCGCGGTGGCTCAAGCCTGTAATCCCAGCACTTTGGGAGGCCGAGACGGGCGGATCACGAGGTCAGGAAATCGAGACCATCCTGGCTAACACAGTGAAACCCCGTCTCTACTAAAAATACAAGAAAATTAGCCGGGCATGGTGGCAGGCGCCTGTAGTCCCAGCTACTCGGGAGGCTGAGGCAGGAGAATGGCGTAAACCCGGGAGGCGGAGCTTGCAGTGAGCCGAGATCGCGCCACTGCACTCCAGCCTGGGGCACACAGCAAGACTCCGTCTCAAAAAAAAAAAAAAAAAAAAACCATGTGGATAATTCAGCAAAATATGTTCTTCATGAATTGCTGTGAAAAAGAGTAATTTGCTGCATTTGAATTATCGGATTACCTGTCCTGATCTTCTACTTCACTTTGAGTGTATATGTAGACTTTATTAGAATAACATTTTGTAGCATAAAAATAGTCTATATTGCCACAGCTTCTCTCTACTTACTAGTTCAAAGCTTTCTCTTTAATTTTTGATCAGTGCCAATTTGGAACCAATCTCTTTTAGCTCAATTTCTTCATTTGTGGAGTGGGTATCTTAACATCCAAAATAATATAAAGTTACGATGATTAGTGGGATGGTGAAAAACACTTCACACAGAATCTGGCATATAGCGAATGCTCAATGAATTTTAACTATTTTGACTTTTACTGTTAAAGATGTGACCTGGGAAGTCATTAAAACTTTTGTAGCTTAGTTCTTTACATATGAAAGACAAATGTCTTGATATAAGTCTAAAAATGTTCTTAAAATGCATACAGTGCCTCCACATGCAAAGTGAAGCACAGAATTTAAGTAATTGCCTTCATTAATTAATCAATGCATTGCTTTACCTAAAAGGGTGATACATGTTTTAGAGCAAAGCTTGAGGCACAATATTTCACTTTGCTTGGATATTACTTTTATTGTCATTTTGCCATTTTTTTTTTTTTTTTTTTGGTATTCATTATTTACTGTGGTGGGGCAAGAATTTGGGTGCAAGTAGTTTACTTGGGAGGTGATCCCAGGAGGCATGATCAGGGAGTGGGCAAGTAAGACTGGCAAAAGAGGACACCATTAAAGGATACATTGAGAAGCAGGTTACTGTCCTGGGAAAGTGAGCTCAATCCCAGTGGCATCTCTGAGAGACTGCATAAAACCTTTGAGCAACCTCATCCATTTAGTCCAGCACTATACTAATGTTATCACTTTCTACGAGCAATACCGCATGAAAAAATTTGGGGAGCATTGCTGTAAAGAATGGTCGAGAGTGCTGAAGAGAAGCCAGGAAAATAAAAAGCAGAATAAATAAGAATGGTTGACATGCATGGCATGGTGGCTCACACCCGTAATCCCAGCACTTTGGGAGTTGGAGGTGGGAGGTTCACTTGAGGTCAGGAGTTAAAGACCAGCCTGGGCAACATTGCGAGACCCCGTCTCTACAAAAATTTTAAAATTAGCTAAGCATGGTGGCACATGCCAGTCTTGAATACCCGGCCTCAAATGACCCTCCCACCTTGGCCTCCCAAAGTGCTGGGATTGCAAGGGTGAGCCACTGTCCTGGCCTGGTTACATTTAACTATGTTGCACAGAAGATCATGGATTCATTCAAAATGAAATCATTGTTGCTGGGTTCTTGTAAAAGTAAGGTTGTTGAGCTATGGGCGTTGAGCACATGGGAGCAGAAACAATCCTTTTAATCTACTCAGCATTTTGTGGGCTTTAAAGGAATAATGGCTGTTTTTTCTGGCTTTGCAGTTCAAGTGAGATGGATTTAGAAGAGCTCCAAGCACATTCCTAAAGTATTGGGTGGTTGGAAGGGTCTATGAGTTACGTAGTTGTTACTTCAGTCTCCAGCGGAAGGGAGGGGACATGTCTTCCTGGTCACATTCCTCCTTGGTCGCAAGAAACCACGTTTTGTTCCCTTCAAGTCAGAAATGTAGCCAGAATGCCCACTAGGGGGTGCTCCAATTACTTTACTGTATAACATTTTGTAACCTCCTGTAGTATATAAGAATATTACATGTTAGAGCCAAAAACACAGAAAATATTCTATAACTTGAGCTTCAAGATGTAAAGACTTCATATATTGAGAGGACTAATACGGCTTTTAAAATATCACATGATGTCAAAATATGCATAAAAGGTGAAAAAAATGCTACCTCAGAGCCAAGGTTAACATTCTTGGTAGAAAAATAGATTACATTCAATATTTTTTTAATTGAGCTTTAAAAAGAACTGTGATGCACTAGGTTCTGAGGCAATACAAGGATTTATATAATATATATATAATATATATAAATATGGCAATTCCCCCCCAATATTTATTTATTTATTTATTTATTTATTTATTTATTTATTTATTTTGAGACAGAGTCTTCCCCTGTTGCCCAGGCTGGAGTACAGTGGCGTGATCTCAGCTCACTGCAACCTCCACCTCCTGGGTTCAAATGATTCCCCTGCCTCAGCCTCCCGAATAGCTGGGACTACAGGCCCGTGCTGCAACACCCGGCTAATTTTTTTTTTTTTGTATTTTTAGTAGAGACGGAGTTTCACCGTGTTAGCCAGGATGGTCTCCATCTCCTGATCTCGTGATCCACCTGCCTTGATCTCCCAAAGTGCTGAGATTACAGGCGTGAGCCACCGCGCCCGGCCCCTCCCCACACATTTATACATGTGATGTCTTTCAGTATCATCTCAGAATGGATAAGATGTAGATCAAAAATTCTGTCAAAAACAGTGCAAAAAAATGCAAGCAGATGAAATACCAATTTTCAAGGTAAGCAAGCAAGAGTAGAGTTAAAAGTAGACTATGTGGCTGGGTACGGTGGTTCAGGCCTGAAGGCCAAGGTGGGTGAATCAAATGAGGCCAGGAGTGATATCCTGTCTCTACTAAAAATACAAAACAACTTAGCGAGGCGTGGTGGAGCTAATCTGTAATCCCAGCTACTCAGGAGGCTGAGGCACGAGCATCACTTGAACCCAGGAGGCGGAGGTTGCAGTGAGTCAAAATCGTGCCATTGCACTCCAGCCTGGGCAACAGAGTGAGACTCTGTTTCAAAAAAACAAACAAAAAAAGTAGATTATGTTATTACTGGACAGTTACTACTGAATGAATCCAAATATTTGCTTTCTTCAGCCTTACACTTGGACTGCCAGGCTGCTGGAGAAACATAACAGGACAATTTCGTGTCATCTTTAAGTCAAGACTTTGGACAGAATTTCTGGAAAGATGCAACTTAAATGCATTTCTCTCCACTTTCATTGCCAGCCCAACACAGCTGACATCTCCTGAGCCATTGAGTTCTTGGGCCTACAGTGGCTGGAGAGTGCTGGCTCTGTTGGAGTCCTCATGGAAAAAATAGAATTGGACTTTTTCCCAGTGAGCCAAATAGAACCCCTTCACTCCTACCAAAAGGGTAACAAAAACCTCCATAGCAATGGTGTTCATAATAGCAAAAATGCAAAACTACCTATACATCAATTAGTAGCAAAATGAATTAATCAGCTGTCATATTTTATATAGTGAAATATTGTATAGCAGTAACAAGGAAGGAACTGGAGCTCCATGTTTCCACATGGATAATCTCTAAAGTATAGAACTGAACAAAGAAAGAAAATAAGCAAGTAGCAGTAGCATGCTAGAATATTATACAATTAATAAAAAGTTAAAAACTGGGCCAGGAGCAGTGGCTCACCCCTGTAATCCCAGCACTTTGGGAGGCCAAGGTGGGTGGATCAGCTGAGGTCGGGAGTTCAAGACCAGCCTGGCCAACATGGTGAAACCCTGTCTCTACTGAAAACACAAAAATTAGCTGGGTGTGGTGGCTCACATCTGTAATCCCAGCTACTTGGGAGTCTGTGGCATGAGAATCGTGTGAAGCCGGGATGCAGAGGGTTGCAGTGAGCTGAGATCATGCCACTGTACTCCAGCCTGGGCAACAGAGTGAGACTCTGTCTCAAATAAAATAAAATAAAATAAAATAAACCAAAAACAAAGTTAAAAATTATAAAACAATACCATATACATATATATACACACACACACATGCATACATATGTATGTAAATACATATATAATAGTCAAAAAGAAAAGGTGGTGGTTACTTTCAGGAAGGGAAAAACATTGGTGGAAAGACATATATAGGATCTTCAATTTTAATGGTACTATCTTAATTTGTAAGCTGAATGGTAGATGAAGAAGTGATCATTAAGATGTAATGATATATTTGGGAGGCCAAAACGAGTAGATTGCTTGAGCTCAGAAGTTCGAGACCAGCCTGAGCAACATGGTGAAACCCATCTCTTAAAAAAAAAAAAAAAAACAAAAAAATTAGCTGGGCATGGTGGTGCATGCATGTAGTCCCAGCTATTCGGGGGACTCAGAAGGGAGAATGGCTTGAGCCCAGGAGGTTGAGGCTGCCGTGAGCCAGGGTTGCGCCACTTCACTCCAGCCTGGGTGACCAAGTGAGATCCTGTCTCAAAAAATAAAAATAAAAAAATATATAATGACATATGAAATGTAAGATTTTTTTTTTCTTACTTGTCTCAAATAAGTCAAAGAAACATGGGGGAGAAGAAGAAAAAGGAGAGGAGGAAGAAGAAGAGGAGAAGAGGAAGAAGGAGAAGATCAACTTGGAAGTACAAAGAATAGGAACTAGCAGGCCCGTGAGTTCCAGTGGGTGTGTGGTTTTGGGCAAGAAGTTACCATCAGAGAGACTCAGTACAAGAAGAGGGAATGCTGAGAGGCATTCCTGAGGTCAGAGAGTGTGTTTGCTGGGAAAATCAGATGACATGGGATGGGAAGGTATCCTTTCAAAAGGGGCAGGTCCATCCATTCATTCAACGTATACTTATTAACTCTATGTGCTCTGCACTGTTCTAGGACACAGCAGTGAACAAATCAGCCCAAAATCTGCCCTCATGAGTTTAGGTGTCTGGCAGGCAAATTCTGTATCCAGCCTGTTTGTCTGAACTTCCCAGCTAGGCATTCAGGGAAGGACAGAGATTTATTTACTCTACAAATATATATTGAACACTTCATATATGTCAAACAATGCTGGATGCTGGGGAGATGGAATGAGTCCCTGTCTTCAAGAAACTTACAATTCAGTGGGAAAAGTCTTATATGCAGTTACACATTTAAAGTTAAACGTGTTGGAGGCAAGCAGAGTATCTTGGGAACACAGCAGAAGCCCTGGGGTGGTAGGGAATGTTGGAGCCTGCTTCTGCTTGGAAAATGAGTTGATTTCAGAGAACCAAGATGTGAATTCAGAATCAGTGTCAGTTCATTAGCATAGATTAAAGATTCTGGCCAGGCGCGGTGGCTCACACCTGTAATCCCAGCACTTTGGGAGGCCGAGGAGGGAGGATCACAAGGTCAGGAGATCAAGGCCATCCTGGCTAACACAGTGAAACTCTGTCTCTACTAAAAAAAAAAAATAACACAAATTAGCCTGGTGTGGTGGGGGGCACCTGTATTCCCAGCTGCTTGGGAGGCTGAGGTAGGAGAATGGCGTGAACCTGGGAGGAGGTGGAGCTTGCAGTGAGCCGAGATCACGCCACTGCACTCCAGCCTGGGTGACAGAGCGAGACTCCATCTCAGAAAAACAAACAAACAAACAACAACAACAACAAAAAAGATGCTGTGTTTGGGCTGGGCTTGGTGGCTCATGCCTGTAATCCCAGCACTTTGGGAGGCTGGAGATGGGCAGATCACTTCAAGTCAAGAGTCTGAGACCATTCTGGCCAACATAGTGAAACCCCGTCTGTACTAAAAACACAAAAATTAGCCGGGTGTGGTAGCGGGTGCCTGTAATCCCAGCTACTCGGGAGGCTGAGGCAGGAGAATCGCTTGAACCCAGGAGGTGGAGACTGTAGTGAACTGAGATTGCACCGCTGCACTCCAGCCTGGGCGACAGAGCGAGACTGTTAAAATAATAATAATAATAATAATTCTACCTTTGGAGCATATACCTAAAGGTAGCTTTATGCTCTGGGGCACTAGGAAGCCTGTTATCCAAAACCATCTCTCTTCCCTCCCATGTGCCCTCCTACCACCAGTCCGTTGCTATTAGAAATTCATTCCATTGCCTCCATTTTATTATTTTAAATAATACACTATTCTATTGAAAATTATTTTATAAATACAATTCTTATAATCGAATTTGCAACTTTAATGTTTTGACAAGAGCTTTGTCCCAAAATGTCTTATTGACAAAAACACCAAAATATCTGTGACATTCTGAGAGACACAATACAATACACAATCAGGACACAATGTGTGTATTTTTTCTTCTTCTTCTTCATGTTTTCCAAGGCATGAAGAGTACAGTAGAGAAGAAAGGAGTTATGGATGAGGGAGTGGCTTCAGCCAGGAAAGGATCCATGAAGGAGGAAAGCGTGTCCAGCAGTTGGGGAGGTAAAAGAGAGTCTAGTTTTTATGAACAAAGCTACAGACTAGGGAGAAAAAAAGATATAGACTAGGAGATCTTTCCCGTCAACATTACTCTGGAAATCTGTGGAGCAGTCTTTTCCTACGTGAGAATTATACCGAAACAATGACGCAAATAAGAAAAAAAAGACTGCTTATTCATTCAAATATTACGTTATGCTTATTTGATGACCCTGTGATAGATACTAGGGGTACAGTCTCTGAAGCGCCCATTGAAGGCAGTAGATTGCGACTGCTTATAGTGTTCATTCTCCTACCCAAAGGGGTGAAATTACGGTCTGTGAAACCCTCAACCCAATTCGTTGTGGGCATGGCACTAGACGTTTGGCTTCCAAAATCATGTTTCCAAGTCTTGTCTTAGGGAAGGACTTGAGCTTATGAAAGTTTTATGTGAGGGAAACCACACATTAGAGCTGGAAAATCTTACAGCTTACTTTACTGCTTTTTTCTTTTTTTTAACTTATGGAAAGTGCATTCCCTAAGTCTGGGAGGAAAAGGAAATTTCTGCTTCACACCCTTTTCAATTCTTGTGTGGAGTAGTTTGCTTTTACGTGGCAGGGCGCCAGCTTCAGGAACTACTAGAGAAGCTTCTGTCAGCTTTTCTCAGAGAAACATTATGTGGATCAGTAAATGCAGTGTCCTTGGGAGAATTTCCAGGAACTCATGACTGCTGGAACCATCTACCTCAGGCAGGCTCCAGTCACCCTCTTTTTTGGAGAACTATATGACTAGATTGTAGCAAGTTTCTCTTTGCATCTAGGGATGTTAGGGGAAGGTGGTAATGGCAGCACCGCAGGAGAAACAATGAATATAGTGAATGAAATTAGTCTCATTCAAAAAGTGGTGGAGGTTGTACTGGGTGCTAGCACTGTGCCAGGCTCCAGAGCCTGGATAGTAACATAGAGACCCTGTGCTCAAGGGGATCACAGACAAGTGGATGAGACAGATCAATGTGTGATAAATGCAAAAAGCAGCCAAAATATGGTACTGTGGTAGCATGGGGTAGAGAGGAGGCGGGGAAGTCCCACTGAATGAGGCTGTGGCTGAGTCTTGAGGGATAGTCCTTAACAAGGGGAAGATTTACTATGGGGTAAGTTTGGGGTCTGTAAGTAGCTCATAATAATGAGAAGGGAAGAGGACAAGAGATGAGGCTGAAGAGGGAAACAGACCCAGATATCAGGAGGCACCTTGTCTGCCACGCTAAGAAATCTAGATACCCTCAACAGTACTTAGGGATACTGAGGGAGCTTGAGGAAGGTAGTGAGTACTTTCAAATGGTTTTTGTTTTCAGTTTTTTCTCCTATAAAACTAAAAAATTCTCACTGAAGAAAATTTGGAGGTGACAGAAAGGCATAAAGAGAAAATATATCACCTTTAATTTCTCCACACAGAGGTAACCACTGCTAATTTTGATGTTTGGTATATATCTTTTTATATGTTTGTGGTCATTTTCTTTATATAAATTTACATTTGCTTTTTTCATTAACATTCTTTCCTGGGCATTTCCATGCTTTGTATTTTTTTTTTTAAATAAACTTTTAATTTTGAAGTAATTTTAGACTAACAGAAGAGGTACAAAGACAATGCAGAGTTCCTGTAGGTCCTTCCCCCAGCTTCCCAGGATGTTAAACATGTACTTTCTTTCTTGTTTTTTTTGAGATGGAGTCTCACTCTGTCACCCAGGCTGGAGTGCAATGACATGGTCTTGGCTCACTGAAACCTCTGCCTCCCAGGTTCAAGCGATTTTCCTGCCTCAGCCTCCTGAGTAGCTGGAATTACAGGCATGCACCACCACGCCTGGCTAATTTTTGTAGTTTTAGTAGAAATGGGGTTTCACCATATTGGTCGGCTGGTCTCGAACTCCTGACCTCATGATCTACCCACCTCGGCCTCCCAAAGTGCTGGGATTACAGGCGTGAGCCACCACGCCCAGCCTGTACTTTCTTTTTTTTTTTTTTTTTTTTAAAAAAAAACATTTTTATTGAGGTAAAATATCCATATATAATTTACCACCTTTACCATTTTTGGGTGGACATTTCAGTGTTATTAAATACATTTATATTATTTTTTCCCTTTATCTCCCTCTTTCCCCATCCCTCCTGGCCTCTCCTAACCACCAGTCTACTCTCTATCTTCATGAGATCTACTTTTTTAGCTCTTGCATATGAATGAGAACATGCAATATTTGTCTTTTTGTGCTTGGCTTATTTCACTTAACATCACGGCCTCCAGTTCCAAATATAAATGTTGCAGTTGCTGCAAATGACAAGATTTCATTCTTTTCTATGACTGAATAACATTCAATATGTACCAGTTTTCTTTTATCTATTCATTCATTGATGATTACTTTGGTTGATTCCATACCCTGGCTATTGTGAATAGTGCTGCAATAAACACAGGAGTGCAGATATCTCTTTGATAGGTTTATTTCCTTTCTTTTGGATATATACCCAGTAGTGGAATTGCTGGATCATGTTCTGTTTTTAGTTTTTGGTTTTTTGAGGAAACTCCTTACTGTTCTCCGTAGTGGCTGTACTAGTTTACGTTCCCACCAACAGTGTATGCAGAGTTCCCATTTCTCCACATCCTCAACAGCATCTAACAACATACTTTCTATCTTTCCCATCACGGTGTCGAAATATATTTACCTCTATCGTATTTTCACTGATACTCTAAAATGACCACTAACCAAACTGGAAAACTGACCCCGTAGTACTATGAGTTCATAGACATTCCTAACCTGAAACACAATTGTACTTGAATAAGAGCCTCCTGGAGTCACAGTGCATTACCCTGGAGGGTGGGAATTCTGGACAAAAGTAGCATGCTACACAGAGAGGTGCTCCTGGGCAGATGGGACTTTCAGGACCCCACAGCTTAGCCTGCATGTGGGAGCAGCTGGTGTGTACTACTTCCAGATGAATTCTCGCTCACTAAGATAGTGATAAGTGATCTGCAGGTGTTTCTCCTTATGTTTATTAAGAAAAGCCATACAACTGAGTTTCTTTGTGATCTTCACCAGTTTTAACCCTAAGTCTGATTGATCCAGCATTTACTGACCTTGCTTAAAGTCAGTACTAAATGATTTGTGCTCAATTCTAAAGTCCTGGGTTGAATCACTTGGTCCTCCCAGATTGTCCAAGGAAAATATCATGTGCTGGAAAAGGTCATCATTAATGAGAGAAACAAATTATCCCTGAGGCTCAGTCCTAGCCCCTCTGCCTGTTCCTTTTCACCATCCAGTGTGACCTCTTGGCACTCATCTGTCCTCTTTGGGGGCTGTTTTCATCCTCTGTCATTTGCATAGTTGTGTCTGTGCATATTTCTTATTATATTGTATATTTCTTGAGAGTGTCTTCTCCCTTCTTATGTATTTCACAGTACTGATCATAGCACCTTACTATTCGATGCTAAACAAATATTTGCTCCTTTGAATTTATTAATTCTCTACGCTTTTTCTTTTGGAGGTGTCATGGAGTCTCACAGCTTCAGCTAAGATCTTTTAGTATGTAAATTCTGTTGGGTATCTCCAACTGCTTCCTAAATGGTTCTACCCAGTAACCTACTTTCATTGCTAATTCCAAAAGGCTAATACTGAAACAGTCCCTCCCTTAGTCTCTCCCTGTTATGAGTTGAATTGTGTCTCCCTGCTCCCTCCACCAAATTCATATATTAAATTCCTAACCCCCAGTACCTCAGAATGTGACTGTGTTTGAAGATAGGGTCTTTAAAGAGGTAATTAAGGTAAAGGTAAAATGAGGTCCTATGGCTGATTGCCTTCATGCAGAGAGGATATTAGGACACAGACACACACAGGTGGAAGACCATGTGAAGACACAAGAGAGAATACAGCCATCTGTAAGCTAACAAGAGAGGCTGTAAAAGAAACCAAACTTGCAAACACTTTGTTGAACCTCTTTGTTGGCCTCCAGAACCATAAGAAAATACATTTCTGTTGTTTTAAACCACCCAGTCTGTGGTATTTTGTTATGGCAGTCCTACGAAATGAATATACTTCTTTTACCTCAATTACAAGCTGACCTTCCCAATACACCTCCACATTCTGTCATGTACCAGCACTCTTTCAGGCATACATATCTGGAGGTCTTTTTTTCTAGTACTCTCATTCCTCTCATCATCACTAGATAGTTGTTTTGCTCTTTAAAGAAAAAAAAATTTCCCCTTATTGGCACAGCTATTACTCTAGTCCTCTTCAGATTTTATTCTTATTTCATAGCCTCAACACATTTTCCTCAAATACAGTTTTATACAGATCTCAGTATCTGATTTCTCTGTTATAATATACTTCCACATGCTTTCTCAGTGCCACTCATATGAAATGATCAACAATTCAACCATATGTTTGCCCATATTATCGCCTTTGCTGGGAGCGGCCTGTCTTCTCTTCCCCAGGGCTCAGTGATTTGTGTATCTGGACATGTAACTATACGCCTTCTTGTTGACCTGTTATATCCCCTGTACTTCTGAACTTGTCGTATGTTCTTGACTTCCCTAGTCTCAACCTCCAAATTTACCTCTATGCTCTGTTCTTACTCCAGTTACAGTTTAAAATATTAGATTAACATTGGATACCCCCTGATTTCAAAGAGGAACTTCTCCAAATAGTTATACCACCTATATACGTGGCAGATACTGAAGATTAACATAGCGTTAAGTTAGAGTTTTTGGTTTTGTGTCAGATTTTTTATTAACTTGGTAGCTTTGGTAAAGTGCTAACACTTTTTTTCAGCCTCAATTCTAAAGTGAAGATAAAAGTATGTGATTTCACTTGACCATTATGAAGAAAAATAGATTAAGTATGTGAAAGATTTGTAAGGCATCTACAAAGCAATATTCGGTATTATTTGTTGAGTTTGGCCCTCTTGATGCTTCCCATATTTTCTCTTATTACCACTAATCCTGTCTTCCCAAGTGCCTGACAAACTTGTTCGGGGCCCAAATTGTAGATAATATATTCTTTCTGACTCTTAAAGTAGCTAGTCATCATTTAAAACTGTTTTTTTTTAAAGGCTAACCCCTAAAATCACAGTAGTTGAAAAGCCTTTTAAGTAGGGTGATTAGTTAATTAACTTTGCATGACATGATTCTAGCTCACCCTTGTAATCTCAGCATCATTATTTTAGTATCTTTCTTACTCTCAAAAGTGTGTTTATTTGGACAACACATTATATGGTCACTCTCCCCATAAATATCCCGGCTTAAACAGAACCACAGAAGTTTGTTTCATGAAGATAAAAAGGACATAGAGCATACTTTTTTCTGTGGGAAAGAAGAACATGAAAGAGAGAGAGTTGAGTCTCTACTTGGGAGAATATTTCAGCTAGCAGAGATTGTGAAGTCTGTGGGTAAAATTTATGGTACTTAAATGTTTGTATGTCAGATAAGACAAACCAGCTGCACTTCACTGCACTTCACTACAATTGCCAAGTCTGGTCTTTGCGTTTAACTTTTGGCAGATGTGCTTGTATGCTATTCAGGTCAAAAAGCTGTTAATCAAACTGTTAAAATATGTTGTTAAAAGTTGAAGACGTAGTCTATATTCTGATCTCAAACGGTTTTTATTTGTTTTTATTACTCAAATAATACATAGTTACTCCACACATACTTAACATACATAGTTTTATTGTCTAGTTAAAATATGTCAAAATATATAGATTGAAAAATGTCTTTCTCCATCATCACTCACCCTTCATTTACCTAATCTCACTTTTCCATATGTAAACCAGTTTTTAACCAGAAACAATGCAAAATAAATATTTAGTATGAATAAATTATAAATATCAAGACATTCCATAAAAGTAACAAATTACTAATTTTTAATAAATAGTCCAACTTTTCTGGAAGAAGATTTGTCAAAATACATCGAAGTGTCAAACACACATTTTTAGACTCAGCAATTTCAATTCAAAGAAATAATTGTACAAGCATACAAGGATATACATATAAAGATATTCATTGCAACCCAGGAGCTGAATTTTGAAAAGATTAACAAAAAGATAAACCACTAGCCAGACAAATAAAGAAGAAAAGAGAGAAGAATCAAATAGACACAATAACAAATGATAAAGAGGATATCACCACTGACCCCACAGAAATACAAACTACCATCAGAGAATACTACAAACACCTCTACACAAATAAACTAGAAAATCTAGAAGAAATGGATAAATTTCTGGATACATACACCCTCCCAAGGCTAAATCAGGAAGAAGTCGAATCCCTGAATAGACCAATAACAAATTCTGAAATTGAGGCAGCAATTAATAGCCTACCAACCAAAAAAACAGTCCAGGGCTGGACAGATTCACAGCCGAACCAGAGATACAAAGAGAGCTGGTACCATTCCTTCTAAAACTATTCCAAACAATAAAAAAAGAGGGAATCCTCCCTAACTCATTTTATGAGGCCAATATTATCATGGTTCCAAAACCCGGCAGACACAACAAAAAAACAGAATTCCAGGCCAATATTCCTGATTAACACTGATGCAAAAGTCCTCAATAAAATACTGGCAAACCAAATCCAGGCAGCACATCGAAAAACTTATCCACCAGAATCAAATTGGCTTCATCCCTGGGATGCAAGGCTGGTTCAACATACACAAATCAATAAATGTAATCCATCACATAAACAGAACCAATGACAAAAACCACATCATTATCTCCATAGATGCAGAAAAGGCCTTTGATAAAATTCAACAGCCCTTCATGCTAAAAACTCTCAATAAACTAGGTATCAATGGAACATATCTCAAAATAATAAGACCTATTTATGACAAACCCACAGCCAATATCATACTGAATGGGCAAAAGCTGAAGCATTCCCTTTGAAAACCAGCAAAAGACAAGGATGCCCTCTCTTAGCACGCCTATTCAACATAGTATTGGAAGTTCTGGCCAGAGCAATCAGGCAAGAGAAAGAAATAAAGGGTATTCAAATAGGAAGAGGAAGTCAAATTGTCCCTGTTTGCAGATGACATGATTGTATATTTAGAAAACTCCGTCATCTCAGCCCAAAAACACCTTAAGCTGATAAACAGCTTTGGCAAAGTCTTGGGATACAAAATCAATATACAAAAATCACAAGCATTTCTATACACCAATAATAGACAAACAACGAGCCAAATCATGAGTGAACTCTCATTCACAAGTGCTACAAAGAAAATAAAATACCTAGGAATACAACTTACAAGGGATGTAAAGGACCTCTTCGAGGAAAACTAGAAACCACTGCTCAAGGAAATAACAGAGGACACAAACAAATGGAAAAACATTCCAGGCTCATGAATAGGAAGAATCAACATTGTGAAAATGGCCATACTTCCCAAAGTAATTTATAGATTCAGTGCCATCCCCATCAAGCTACCAATGACTTTCTTCACAGAACTAGAAACAACTACTTTAAATTTCATATAAAACCAGGTATTGATGGAACATATCTCAAAATAATAAGAGCTATTTATGACAAAACCATAGCCAATATCATACTGAATGGGCAAAAACTGGAAGAATTCTCTTTGAAAACCAGCACAAGACAAGGATGCCCTCTCTCACCACTCCTATTCAACATAGTGTTGGAAGTTCTGGCTAGGGCAATCAGGCAAGAGAAAGAAATAAAGGAAAAGAGGAAGTCAAATTGTCCCTGTTTGCAGATGACATGATTGTATATTTAGAAAACCCCATCGTCTCAGCCCAAAATATCCTTAAGCTGATAAGCAACTTCAGCAAACTCTCAGGATACAAAATCACTGTGCAAAATTAGTTGGGCGTGGCAGCACACCTGTAGTCCCAGCTACTGGGGAGGCTGAGGGAGGAGAACTGCTTGAAACCCGGGAGCTGGAGGTTGCAAAAATCACAAGCATTCCTATACACCAATAGCAGACAAACAGAGCCAAATCATGAGTGAACTCCCATTCACAACAACTACTACATAGAGAATAAAATACTTTGGAATATAACTCACAAGGGATGTGAAGGACCTCTTCAAGGAGAACTACAAACCACTGCTCAATGAAAGAAAAGAGGACACAAACAAATGGAAGAATATTCCTTGCTCATTGATAGGAAGAATCAATATCATGAAAATGGCCATACTGCCCAAGGTAATTTATAGATTCAATGCCATCCCCATCAAGCTACCAATGACTTTTTTCACAGAAATGGAAAAAACTACTTTAAATTTCATATGGAACCAAAAAAGAGCCCACATAGCCAAAACAATCCCAAACAAAAAGAACAAAGCTGGAGGCATCATGCTACCTGACTTCAAACTATACTAGAAGGCTACAGTAACTAAAACAGCATGGTACTGGTACCAAAACAGATATATAGAACACTGGAACAGAATAGAGGCCTCAGAAATAACACCACACATCTACAGCCATCTGATCCTTGACAAACCTGACAACAACAAGCAATGGGGAAAGGATTCCCTATTTAATAAATGGTGCTGGGAAAACTGGCTAGCTATATGTAGAAAGCTGAAACTGGATCTCTTCCTTACACCTTATACAAAAATTAACTCAAGATGGATTAAAGACCTAAATGTAAGATGTAAAACCATAAAATCCCTAGAAGAAAACCTAGGCAATACCATTCAGGACATAGGCATGGATAAAGACTTCATGACTAAAACACCATAAGCAATGGCAACAAAAGCCAAAATGGACAAATGGGATCTAATTAAACTAAAGAGCTTCTGCACAGCAAAAGAAACTATCATCAGAGTGAACAGGCAACCTACAGAATGGGAGAAAATTTTTGCAATCTACCCATCTGACAAAGGGCTAATATCCAGAATCTACAAAGAACTTAAACAAATTTGCAAGAAAAAAACAAACAACCCCATCAAAAAATAGGCAAAGGATATGAACAGACACTTCTCAAAGGAAGACACTTATGCAGCCAAAGGACATATGAAGAAATGCTCATCATCACTGGTCATTAGAGAAAAGGAAATCAAAACCACAATGAGATACCATCTCACGCCAGTCAGAATGGTGATCATTAAAAAGTCAAGAAACAACAGATGCTGGAGAGGATGTGAAGAAATAGGAACGCTTTTACACTGTTGGTGGGAGTATAAATTAGTTCAACCATTGTGGAAGACAGTGTGGCAATTCCTCAAAGATCTAGAACTAGAAATACTATTTGACCCAGAGATCCCATTACTGGGTATATACCCAAAAGATTATAAATCATGCTGCTCTAAAGACACATTCACACATATGTTTATTATGGCACTATTCACAAATAGCAAAGACTTGGAACCAAGTCACATGTCCATCAATGATAGACTGGATTAAGAAAATGTGCACATATACACCATGGAATACTATGTAGCCATAAAAAAGGATGAGTTCATCTCCTTTTCAGGGACATGGATGAAGCTGGAAGCCATCATTCTCAGCAAACTATCACAAGGACAGAAAATCAAACACTGGATATTCTCAATCATAAGTGGGAATTGAACAATGAGAGCACATGGACACAGGGCAGGGAATATCACACGCCAGGGCCTGCCAAGGGGTGGGGACCTGGGGGAAGGATAGCATTAGGAGAAATACCTAATGTAAATGATGAGTTGATGGGTGCAGCAAACCAACATGGCACATGTATACCTATGTAACAAACCTGTCCATTGTGCACATGTACCCTAGAACTTAAAGTATAATTTGAAAAAAAGAAAAAAGATACTCCTTGCAACACAGTTTGTGATAATGAAAATCTACACATAGTTTAATGTCTCATAATTATAAATTGGTTAAATATATTATGGTATAGTTGTGCAATGAAATACTATGCAACTATAAAAAATAATGATGTAGTACTGTATTTATTGATATGGCAGGAGGTCCACAATATGTCATGAAATGAACAAAAGTAGATTCCAAACAGTTTATATAGACCAGGGGTGGCTCATGCCTGTATTCTCAGCATTTTGGGAGGCCTAGGTGGGTGGATCACATGAGGCCAGGAGTTTGAGACCAGCCGGGCCAACATGATGAAACCCCATCTCTGCTAAAAAATACAAAAAAGTAGCCAGGTGCGGTGGTGCACACCTGGAATCCCAGCTACTCAGGAGGTTGAGATAGGAGAATCGCTTGAACCGGGAGGCGGAGGTAGCAGTGAGCCAAGATCGTGCTACTGCACTCCAGCCTGGGCAACAGAGCAAGACTCCATCTGAAAAAAAAAACAAAAACCCAAAACCAAACCAAAACAGAACAAATACAGTGTATATAGTATGATTACATGTGCATGTATATATTTATGCATACATTTATATATAAGTATGTGTGTATATATATATTTAAATAAGTATATGTATAAACATATACATACATAACATGTGTATGTATATATTGAAGCACATATATAAATGTATGCATACACATATAAATATACTTTAAGCATTTATGTATGTTGATTGAAAAAAGTACATGGAGAAAAATACAGAAGTGTTCATAGTAGTTATTTTTAAGTGATATAATATTGACATTTTTTACTCATTTTATAACTTTTTTTTTTGAGACACAGTCTCACTCAGTCGCCCAGTCTGGAGTGCAGTGGCACGATCTTGGCTCACTGCAACCTCCACCTCCCGGGTTTCAAGCAGTTCTCCTGCCTCAGCCTCCCCAGTAGCTGGGACTACAGGCATGCTGCCACGCCCAACTAATTTTTGTATTTTTAGCAGAGATGGGGTTTCACCATGTTGGCCAGGCTTGTCTCCAACTCCTGGCCTCAGCCTCCCAAAATGCTGGAATTACAGATGTGAGCCATCACGCCCAGCCGTACTTTGTAACATTTTTGATACCAACTTTCTTTTTCATAATAAGAATATATTACTTCTAGAATCAGAAGAATAAACCTCTTTTTTTGTTTTTGAAAACTTCACCCAAATAGTCATCCATTCAAGAGTTGTTTTTCTCTCCGCCAGCTGATGTGACAAAATGCTGCCAACACTTCTGGTGCCAATAATGACTTCTACATATTAAATACTTCTACATACTGACATAAAATTATCTCTTAACAGCATGAATTGAATTTTATTTAAAAAAAAAACAACAGGTTCGATTGGGAATATCTGCTCCAGTACTTAGGGGTTTAACTAATAGCAAACCACTGGTTTATTTTGGAGTGAATCAATCTACATTGAGTCTATGGAAAGAGTCCTAAATCTCTCTTCCGCCAAAGGAAATATTTGGCATGAAAAAAGGCAGCTTGTATATTTGCTTGACAGCATGTTGTGGTTTAATGAATTAGAACCATAATTTTTAGCTTTGTTCTTAACAATAGACTGATTTTAGAGAAATAGAAATAAAACATATGGAGGTGATAGAAAATACAAATTTCCCAGGTACTAAAGGAGGGCCTGTTTTACTCCTTGTTTTAAATCCTTCCTGAGTGCCAAATCTTAATTACCAATTGCCTGATGCTTATCTCTACATGAACAGCTACACAGGCACCTTTACTCATTTACAAAATTGAATGTATCATCTTCTTCCCACAAATCTTCCATTTCTTCCTCAGTTCTCCAACACGTATCTAAGAGCAAAAACCAGCCTTCCCAACACCCAGATTAAAATAAATTTTAAGTTTGGATGAAAATAATGGAGGAATGGGAATAAGATAGAAGGGATGAGAGGGGAATGGCATTTTTGTGACTTTTATAACCATCGTCACAACCATTTTGTGACATTTATAACCATATCAATGTTTCGTACATTCAATAAATAAAACCAACAGGATGGGTGGGGAGAGGGGACCTGAAATGAAATACTAGCTATAACAAATGAACGTAACCATATTACAAATGAGTAACAACTGCACTGAAGGATGTGGAGAAGAAAAAGAACAAACCTCAATAACTCTGGAAAATAATATTTTCACTACATGCTGTAAGGCTAAAAGACAAAAAAACAAATAGAAATGCACATAACTAGAACTGTATACAAAGAATTATATACAGATATTGTACTTTAGTTAGTAAGTTTATTTTTCACAGGGGTATGAAATGGCAATTCTGAATCTACTTTATATATATATTATAATATATATAAAGTATATATTTTTATATATACTTTGTATATATATTATATATAAAGTATATATTTATATATATATAATATCTATAAAGTATATATTATAGAGCAAACTAATTTAGATTTTAAAAGACAAAGAAGGTCTATAAATAATTCCTGAGAGCCAGGGATCTCACTGTTGGAGAAAGAAGTCAAAAATGAATAAATAAAAGGAAAGGGAGAAAGGTAGAATGAATCTTGTGATATATGAGCTATTAATTTGAACTACAAATTCAACTATACATTGTATATATAGAGAGGGTGGTAGGGTGGTGTGATGATGGTGGTGGTGATGGTGATGGTAGCAGGGGTTGGTGGTGGCGATAGTGGGTGGTGGTGGTGGTGGCAGGGTGGTGGTAGGGGGCAGTGGTGGTGGTGTTGTGTGCGTGTCTGTGCATACTTAGGATATGTTTCCTAAATCTGTATGCAGAGAGGGCCTAGAATCAACACCACAGTACCAATGAGCACACCTAGCAACCAGGTCTTATTTCTAAATATCATTCTCTCATTAAAAAGAACCAAGGTTCTTTGGAAGGTGCTTGATACCAGGGCAGGGGAAAGAAATGTAAAAGATGGGTCTGTAACATTGTGTGGTGTTGAGAAGTAAGAAGGTGCTCAAAAACAGATAGGGACATGTTGAGAGGATACAGGAGCCACCTGAGGGAACTCCCAGTGGTAAAACTGGGCATAATTAAAACAAAATAATATATAAGGAGAGTAATGGACCATAATCCATAGAATAAAATAAGTTTCCATGAGTTCACTGATACAAGCAATTTAATAAATAATAAATAAATAAATGGCGGAAGAAGGGAACACACTCTCTTTTTTTAAACAGAATTCTAATCTAATTCACAAATAAAGAAGAAATGATAGAAATAGAAAAATACCAAGTGCAGTGGCTCACGCCTGTAATCCCAGCACTGTGGGAGGTCGGGGAGGTCGAGGCGGGTGGATCACTTGAGGTTAGCAGTTTGAGACCAACCTCGCCAACATAGTGAAACCCTGTCTCTACTAAAAATACAAAAATCAGCCAGGCATTGTGGCGGGTGCCCGTAATCCCAGCTACTTAGGGAGGCTGAGGCAGGAGAATCGCTTGAACCTGGGAGGTGAAGGTTGCAGTGAGCCGAGATCAAGATTGTGTTACTGCACTCCAGCCTGGGTGTCAGAGCAAGGCTCTGTCTAAAAAAAAAAAAAAAAAAAAAGAAGAAAGAAATAGAAAAATATCATTTGGCAAACAACACATCGATAATTGTTTCAAGCAAGAATCACTAATGGCTACTAACATCATGCTAACACATGATGAGAAATAGGATGTTTACATAGCCTTGAATATGTCCCCTCAAGATAATCGCAGATTATAAACAGAAAAATAGAAACTTTTCAGTGGAGAAACCTAGCAGATAGCATCTTAACCAAATGACAAAAGTTATCATTACCAGTAATGAGATGTTCCAGCACCATGTCTCCTAATACATGTACTGAGAAAGGCACAACATCTTCTCTTGGGAGGACAGAATTCTGCCAAAAATGCACAGTCTGAATTTAATCATGAGGAAACATAGGCAGACTACAGAATAACTGACTAGTAATCTTCAAAAATAGCAAGGACATGAAAGACAAAGCAAGGCTCAAGAACTGTTCCAGGTAAAGGAGACTGAGAAACCATGACAACTAAATGCAACGCGGGATCATGGATCAGAAAAAAAGACATCAGTGGGACAGTGTCTTTGGGGATAGCTGAAGGTCGATAGGTAATTTTTGACGTTACTTCTCACTTTGCTTTTTTTTTTTGAGACGGAGTCTCACTGTGCTCCCAGGCTGGACTGCAGTGCCAAATCTTGGCTCACTGCAAGCTCCGCCTCCCGGGTTCGCGCCATTCTCCTGCCTCAGCCTCCCAAGTAGCTGGGACTTCAGGTGCCCGCCACCAGGTCAGGCTAATTTTTTTGTATTTTTTAGTAGAGACGGGGTTTCACCGTGTTAGCCAGGATGGTCTCCATCTCCTGACCTCGTGATGTACCTGCCTCGGCCTCCCAAAGTGCTGGGATTACAGGCGTGAGCCACCGCGCCTGGCCTACTTCTCACTTTTTATACACCTGAACTTATTCTGAAGTGAAAAGTAATAAAAACTTTAGACATTTGGTCTGGTGCAGTGGCTCACGCCTGTAGTCCTAGCACTTCGGTAAGCTGAGGAGAGCAGATCAAGAGGTCAGGAGTTCGAGACCAGCAGGGCCAATGTGGAGAAACCAGGTCTCTACTAAAGATGCAAAAAATTAACTGGGCGTGGTGGTGTGTGCCTGTAGTCCCAGCTACTTGGGAGGCTGAGGCAGGAGAATTGCTTGAACCTGGGAGGTGGAGATTTCAGTGAGCCAAGATCGCACCATTGCACTCCAGCCTGGAAGACAGGGTGAGACTCTGTCTCAAAACAAAACAAAACAAAACAAAACAAAACAAAACAACATCATCATCATCAACAACAACAAACTTTAGACATTCGTTTTTTAATAAAAGACATGAATTCACAGACTGGTACACTGTGTGGAGGGAATGATGAGAACAAAGAGATGAGGAGTGGAAGCTTGGGAAGGCTGGGCACAAATGGAGCCTTCAGGGGGATGGCCCTGGGAAGCAGGGCTCCCGGCAGAAATGAAGGGGGTTGCCATGTCACAATGGAGAGCAAAATTTTAACAGCTACAAAACTGGACCTTCATATAAAGTAGTGGATTCCCCTTCATTCCCCTCTCCCTCCAAATTATGAGAAGCATTTGCTTCCTTTAAATAATAAATATTGCCATCTTACTAATTTATTTTCATTTGTGTAAGATGACTTTCAAGCCCAAAAGAATGTGCTGCTACATAATTTAAAATAACATGAAGAAAATGCATTTTAGAATGAAGCAGTTATAGGAGAAAATCAAACCTAAAACAAACAAAACCTGAATAATTTTGATTCTGCATTCTCCTCTCTGCCTGCCTTGCTTTTCCTGCCTCCCCCACCCTCTTCTCCCTTATTCCATCTGTCACCAAGTCCTGCCAATTATAACTTCACACTATTTCTTACACTAGGATTCAAATCTGAAGGCCTGAGTTTTCATCTTTCCTTTGCACTTACTAGCCCTACTACTGTGAACGATTCCTTCTGTGCCTGAATTTCTGTCTCTCTTTCTCTCTGTCTCTCTCTCTCTCTCTCTTTTTCTCTGTGTGTGTATGTGTGTGTGTGTGTGTATGTGTGCGTGTGTGTGTGTTCAAGGGGACGGTAGGAATTCATGAGATAATGCACATGCCCTTCATAAACTATAATCTATTATAAAATGCTAAGGTTTATTTGGGGCTTTAATGTGTATTATCAAATTTTATGATTTTATGAAACTAAAAAGTTTGATTAACTGATAGAATTTTCAACTTGGTAAAATAAAAAAATAAAATCTCCTTATTATACCATCTCATATTAATAAAAGAAAGGACATTTTAACAAAAAAAGGACATATTCTCAGAAAAAAAAACTTTCCCAACCTTGCATTAGTTACATTTCTATACCTGTGGTTCTTTTTTTACTCATTTTAAGCAGACCGACCCCATACCATCAATGGTTCTAGGGTCAGCATTTAGGAATTGTCCTGGACTAGAATGTCCGATGTGATAACTTCCTGAGCTCCTTGTATCCTATCTTGCCTTCTTTTCCAGTCCACCCCATGCTTGGCATCCAACAATTTTTTGTTAAATGAATCAATGGATAGATACACATTTTGAAACCAATGAAGAATTGAGCCTGATTATTTTGGAGTTAATTAAAGGTAGGGGATATAGGAGACAGATGAGCCAGAATACTCATGTTTGGATATAGAGAGGAGAGCTGAGAATCTATATTCCACTTCTTTTCTCTTACATTTTCTGATTTACTCTTCAGTGATTTTACCTAAGTTGAGGGTGTGTCTTTAAAGTAGCAGAACCTTGCTGGAATAATAAATAAATAAATGGAGGTGCTCCTCAGGGGCAGAGGGGTTTAATTTATTCTGCAGGGAGTGGAGGTGGTGGTTTAGCATATGAGTCTCTCTCTTTTGCCAAGCACCACTTGGCAAATCCACAGAAGGACTGATGTTCTTTATCTGCTAAACCCTGGGGAGAGGGAAATGGAGCAGACACCCTCCCATCCGACCCCCCAACTTTTCTTCACTGCGTTCACTCTATATTTCAATATTAAGTTATTTACTGAAGGGTAAGGGTAATTTCAAAAAGAACTTACAATATGAGAGGGACAAGTGTTGAAGTTTAAGCCCTCTCAGACTTTCCCTGCATCAGGAGCCAAAGCCTGCAGATGCATTGTCCATTTTGGACTTGGCTTTTCAGCCCTTATAGTTGCATCTGTACCCTATACTCCCTCTGTCCTCACAAGCACCTAGTGCTTGAAGTATCTTAGTCCAGGAACTTTAGCCCCTCTTGAGAACCTTCAGCTCCTCTGCATGAGAGGAGATCTAGACTAGAATAATGTCCTGGGCTTCAGCTCTGAGTGGGCAAGGATACTTGCTGTTCATTGCTGTCCTGTCTCATGTGCCTGTGTGAGCTCATGTGTGTGTATGTGCGCGAGTGTGTGCATGTTGAGGAATCTGAAAACCGGATAATGGATGGGCTTCGGACCCTTGAGTATAGTTTACTGTGTGCCTTCTAGTTCGAACTCAATCTTCCCATAGGTAAGAGTGATGAGGCTGTTGGTTTCTTTATTAGTTGACTTAAATGAGCACATTTTTCAAAGTTAGACTAATTTTTCTTTAATAAATCATAGTTTAAAATCGGGTTGCTATTTTCTGTACTAACATAGTTCTGGTTCGGCCTTTAGAAACAACAGTCCCTGGCCGGGCGCAGGGGCTCACACCACTAATACCGGCACTTTGGGAGGCCGAGGCAGGCGGATCAAGAAGTACCTTTATTTCTTTATTAAAGTATCTCGATTCAAAAGGTTTCCTTCTTATTAAAAAGGGATAGGGAAAATTGCCAGTTAAACTTTCCATCCTAATAGTAATGTTGCTGTGAGAGAAGGAGATTTTGGAGAAATAGGTAACTGATTTCAAACACATGATGCTTTAGGGCTATTTATTTATTTTTGCTTAAAGGTCTTTGTTGTAAAAACAGAAGTAAGATCTGACTATCCGAAGTGCAGGATACCACTGCTTCAGTACCTAGTGTGGATAGGACCTTTTTTCTTCTTTTATTATCCTTCCTACTACCTCTCTTTTGAAAGACTGTTGTCAGAGCTGAAACCCAGGTTGGCCCTGAGCTCAAATCAAAGTCACGTATGGTAGTCTTAAAAGTGGGAGAGTCGGCTGGGCATGGTGGCTTATGCCTGCAATCCCAGCACTTTGGGAGGTCAAGGCGGTGGATCACCTGAGGTCAGGAGTTCGAGACCAGCCTGGCTAACATGGAGAAACCCCGTCTCTATTAAAAATACAAAATTAGCTGGGCATGGTGGCCCATGCTGTAATCCCAGCTACTTGGTAAGCTGAGGCAGGAGAATTGCTTGAATCCGTGAGGCGGAGGTTGCGGTGACCTAAGATCGCGCCATTGCACTCCAGCCTGGGCAACAAGAGCAAAACTCCATCTGAAAAAAAAAAAAATAAGAAAAAAGAATAGGAGAGTCTGGGTGCAGTGGCTTGCTCCTGTAATCCCAGCACTTTGGGAGGCCAAGGCAGGCAGATCACTTGAGGTCCGGAGTTTGAGACCAGCCTGGCGAACATGGTGAAGACTCTGTCTCAATAACAACAACAACAACAGAAAAAGAATGGGAGAAATATACCTGACAATAAACTCGTAGATGATTGATTCTGTGAGTGTTGAAGTCAAGAATGAGTTCAGACTGAATGTGATGTAACTCTGGTTCTGCTTTTCCTTGCTTTCTCCATGGCACCTACTCAGGACAGGCACTTCAGAAGACATTCCTATTTACTGGCTGGGAGGCCGAAAGCTAAGACAGAACTTTCAGTCTCACCCTGAGGAGTCACAAGATTCTTGCTTTCAAATTTAAACTTTCGCTTCCAAATTCAAGCCCCCAAATATGAGATACTGCCTCACCTGGGCCTTTTATGCTCAAAATATAACATATTTTAGGGAAAGAAACACATTTTAAATTTTAATATCTGCTAAGTAATTTTGTTATTAATTTAGTTTTTGAGCAGAATTTCATTTGAAAAAATATATAAAAGTTAGAATATGGATAGAGAGAGAGACAGAGAGAGAGAGAGCGAGATAGATTCATTCCAGGTTAACTCTTGAATCTTTAAGAGCAGCATTTAAGTACATACTTGAATCATTAGAAGGCATTTTTTACTTTTCAGTGTTTTCCCCAGCACTTTTCCACGGGTTTAATTGATTTTAAGGTAGTTGTTGAGTTTTAAATTGTACATTAAAAATTAGGTGTCTAACAGATATAGGAAAATTATGTGGTTATCCACATAGGGTTAAGAAATAAATATATAAAATGTCATCGCTAAGACATTTTATTTAGTCTCTAGCCTCTCAAAGGCGTAACTACTAAAGCATATTTTTCTGCCTTAATATTTTGTAACTCCATTAGGGTTAATGGATGTTCTAAACAACCTTAAGCTATTTGGAAGAGTGCCTTATATAACAATGTTGTTTATCTTCCACAAAACAAACACTCGAAAGGCCTAGTACTTCTATCCCTAAGCCAGTGCATTCTGGAAAGAACTCAGTCGTAAGAGTCCATTATTCAAATAAAATGACTGTTGAAGCGGAAAGTAATAATTGATTTTTTTGAAGAAGATAGTTTTCTAAGATTTCTAAATTTGTCAAAAACCATTTTAAGTTACTGAAGGTGCACTTATTCTATGAGTAGCATTATAAATCAAAAGATTTCCTGTTAACCTATTTTAGGATTAAACTTATAATTCTCAAACTTGAGTAATGTAAAGTAACGTAAAAAAGTCCTTAAGAGGAAGAAAATATTTAGATTATTAGAATACCCAGAGTTGATGTCTATGATTTTTATGTCATTGTTATTGCTATGTCTTTCTATGTTTATAGCTAATATGTCCACATAAAAGCTAAGTTTTTATATGTTTATGGCTGAAATATGCACATAAAAGCCAAATACATTTACATATTAAATACAAGCCAAATGATAAAAACCAATATAATTAAAATTGACATTAATTTAATTTGCTAGATGATGCTTTGCTGAAATTGAAGAGCATATGTTGAGGTTAATGATAGGAAGATTTAGTCACTTATTTTTTTACATGATTTTTTTTGAGTGCAATAGATTATCATCTGAATCACTGGCATCGTCATAGTTATTTATTTAGATTTTAAAAATGATTTTGTTTTTATCCACTACAATTTATTGGTGGGCCAATTTAATTGTTCACTCCAAAATACAAGAGAGAAAATCTGACTGGAAAATCCTTCATTGTATATTTATTGTAATAGATACTACTTGCATACTGTTGTAATTTGGCACATACAGAGACAGAATCAGAACAATACTTCTACTTGTGATACCAGTAAAGCACTGGCTGGATAACCTGGGCAACCTCACTTATGTCTTTTTCAATTGATTAATTTTTTTATTTTATTTTTTTTTGAGATGAAGTCTCCCTCTATTGCCAAGGCTGGAGTGCAGTGGCGCGATCTTGGCTCACTGCAACCTCTGCCTCCCTGATTCAAATGATTCTCCTGCCTCAGCCTCCCAAGTAGCTGCGATTACAGGTGCCTGCCACCATGCCCAGCTAGTTTTGTTTGTTTGTTTGTTTCTGTTTTTGTATTTTTAGTAGAGATGGGGTTTCACCATGTTGACCAGGCTGGTCTTGAACTCCTGACCTCGGGTAATCTGCCCGCCTAAGCCTCCAAAAGTCCTGGGATTACAGGCCTGAGCCTCTGCACCCAGCCTACTTCTGTCTTTATAATTGTTGGGGGAAAAAAATCCAAATTGAAAGCAATAATGATGCAGGGTGATGGTTGATATTTTTACTTTATAGCCCGCAAATCTTTGATCAGCTAGCTAGCTATGTTTACCAGTACATTTTAAACCAAGCTGTGTCATTTCAGATGATCATATGTGTCACCAATCCCACTGGTATCACATCAGTGGCTGGCATATGGTACAATTTGGAAATAACACAGTTATCCAGATGACCCAGGATATGCTTTTTATGAAACTTATCATAAAAATGAATGGAAAAAAATGGAAAGAATAAAAAGGAAATTATAATAAAATGAAGGGACCCCAGAGAATCAGTTGGTTGGAGAAATCCTGGGTTAAATCATACAAATGAAATTGCTTTGAAAACTATAGTGTGCTTTACAAGTGCCAATACTGTATTATTATTATTATTATGAAACAAATATAATTGGAAAGATCTGGACTTACTAGATAATAAAAAAGATTGCATTAACTCTACACAGCAGACAGAAAATTCCCACAGTGAAGGTCATTAATCAGTTTCTAGAAAAACAGCTGCTCCTGTCATTCCACTGGAGAAAGCACAAAACAACATAATTGCTTCATAACTGTACTCTGGGGAAGACTGACCTTGGTTCTAAGAGTTGCCTGTGTGGCCTGGTTCTGTGTGTGGGTTAGGTGAGGAGGAGGAGGTGTTGAGTGGGGAGGGAAAAGGACCCCTTCCCTGTGAAAGAAACTGAAGCATTTGATTTGGGGCCGTTCCCTGGGGCACAGTGGGGCAGAGACCCTTAAAGAAAGCAGTTGGTGAGATGCCTAGGTGAGAAGTAGTAGAAGTAGGTGAGAAGTCTAGGGTGTAGTCCCAAGTACATACTCAACTACTACTAGGGCACTGACCCTAAAATAATTAACCTCGTAGGAAAAAATCATGTACCCTTTAGAAAGATAAAGTTTTTACTACTTGGTTCCTAAGTGATAGATTATATTTTGTTGCTCAAAGAGACGAAAATGCAGATGAAGTGATCCCACATGCATCAGGAAAGTCTGTTTCCTCTCTGTACTCTGGATAGCTCTCAACATTGATCTTCAAGTATTGATTAGTCGGAGAAAGGAAGATTTACTATTTTTCTCTAATTTCCACTTTCTGAAATGTTAATATTGTTTACTCACTGAGAATGCGAACTTTTGGATGTGATTATCAGCTAATCAAGTTGGAATTCAATCTTGGCATTATAACAGGATCATACTTACACCTACTTCAGTTTCCAAAAATCAGCCAACTGAGAGAAAATATTGCGATCAGGAATTTCAATGGGAAAGCCAAAATCTAGAATGAAAACACGTCTTCTGTGAAGGATTACATCATAAAGTGTATGTAAGCCCATCTGGAATTAGGGATAAGTACAGAGAAGTTCAATTTAGTTCAGCTGACAGCTTTGGAGTGTCTGGTCTATGTCAGGGACGATGGTAGAGGCAGGGGTGCAGAAATGGGCAAGATAGTCTGCTTGGTCTCAAGGAGCTCATGATCAAATAATCAGTCTCATGTTAAAAACTCAAATATTCAGAATTGTTTCAGCTCAGAGAGTAACCGATGTTACCAGGATCGAGATGGATTCATGTGAAATAACTACGTCATTTTAGAACAGAATATTGAAAAGTGCCATCAATTATAGAGCATAAAGTGAAATTGTATTTGAAGGTAGTTTCTTTGTTACTTAGATTCCTTTCTTAGGCTCCTTTCTTCAATTCTTTTAAACACAAATAAGATGATTCTGGGTAGATGGGTCTTCAAGTAGATTTTAGTCCGGCTTAAATTTAAATAGGGAAAGAACAATCAGGGATATTCTACTAAATTGTTAGGCACCATATTGTGTTATGTTCTTACTAAAAATAAGTATTTCTTATAATCTTCAGATGCTCTAAGCTGGCATGAATAATAAAATAAAATAAAAAAGTTCTGCCAAAAAGTTAATCTGACACACAGCAATGAAATGCCTGAAGCTGTGGGTCATAGAGTCATTATCCATAAATAAGTGGTGCTCGTAAATACCAGTATTGAAAATTATTTCCCCATGGCTAAACCAAGGTGAGATTTTTTTTTCCTGCACTCTTTTTTAGTCCTCTGTATCTATAGATAACACCAAGAGTGAACAGTTTTGCTGAATACTATGTTCAGGGTGAGATTCATTTCGCTTCATACCTCCACTAACCTCACTTACCATATGGAAAAACTCAAAGCAAAGATATTGGATTAAACTCCATATGGTTCCTATCCTGTGTGTCTCTTCCTTCCATCCTGCGGCCAGACTCAGCGCCAAAGTATGGTACACCAAGTGAGAGGGCCAGACTAGTACGTCCAAATGCTTCCCACTACCATCTCTCAGATGCATCTAGGATGCTGTGAAGCTCCAGGTAGGATGAATTCTGTCTGGGAGGTTCAGGTGACTCCCAACCGTGTCATTACAGCAAGAGACGAAATTCGCCATCAAGTTGTGGTAAGAATTTAGGTGAGGGTGCTGACTCAGTAAAAAGGATCTTTGCATCCTGGCACCAGAGAGATTCAGAGACAAGGGAGACAGATAAGGAAGAGGAACTGTATTGTCAGGGTTCGCTCCCTTCCCAGATCTATGCACAGGAGTTGTCAGGGGACCTAACAAATATATGTGCTCTGCAGGAAACTTCCCCACTGAGGCATGAGCAGTCCGTGCCCTGAAACCTCAGCCTCTATTACAATGTTAGATCTGTCTTGGGTCTAACAGGGAGAGAAAAGAGAGGGCCGAAGGTCCCTACCTGTGCATCTTCTTTCTTCTCCCCAGGGTTAGCCACTATCTTGAATTTGATCATTTCCCACTGACAGTATGTACTCCAGTATGTATGATTCCACTTTCAAAAAGCTTTTGTAAAAATGCTGAATAGTACCAATCATGGTTCAATGAGGAACAGATGGCATACTCAAAATAGGCTAATTTGGCTGGGCACAGTGGCTCACGCCTGTAATCCCAGCACTTTGGGAGGCCAAGGCGGGCGGATCATGAGGTCAGGAGTTTGAGACCAGCCTAGCCAACATTGGTGAAACCCTCTCTCTACTAAAAGTGCAAACATTAGCTGGGCGTGGTGGCATGTGCCTGTAGTCCCAGCTACTTGGGAGGCTGAGGCAGGAGAATCGCTTGAACTCAGGAGGTGAAGGTTGCAGTGAGCCGAGATCAAGATCGTGTTACTGCATTCCAGTCTGGGTAACAGAGCAAGATTCTGTCTCAAAAAATAAAAAATAAAAATAAATAAAAATAATGCTAATTCAAGGATGGGTTTTTTTTGTAGAGATTATTTACAAAGGTGTGGGAGTAGGGAACCACAATGGATAGTACAATTAAGCAGGGCTTACTCGAAGTCAATATGTTACTGTCTCTAGGCCTGAAAGGTAAAGGAAAAGGAGCTGTTACCAGACCCAAAGTGAGAGAGTCCTTTAGAGTCTGTTGCCACCTTGAGAGAAGCAATGACAGGTTGAGGGACACAGGTGGCCTTGCAGGGAGGCAGCTGTGTGGATAAATACATTGATCTCACTTTCTTCTCTTCTTCCTGTTTCCTTTTGGGGCTTTTAATTGACCTAACCTAACTGGAAGCAGAAAGCACAGAAATCCGTTTGTATGGTCCATTCATTTAGGAACAGAGAGCAGGGGAGGGGGCTACAGTGGTTTTAGGTGATGGGGTGGGAAATGGAAAATATCAGGCATATACGGTATTGTCCTATGACTTCCTTTTTTAGTTAACATTATATTTATATGATTCATACATGTCGATATGATTACTGTAATTGTAGTAGTTCACTCGTTTTTTACTTAAAAAAATCCATTGTATGAATACACCAGAATTTATTTATTTATCTATTTCTTTTTCCTTTTCTCTCTCTCTTTTTTTTTTTGAGACAAGGTATTGCTCTGTCTCCCAGCAGGAGTGCAGCGGCAGGATCATGGCTCACTGCAGCCTCCCAGCCTCAGGTGATCCTCCCACCTCAGCCTCCAGAGTAGCTGGGACTACAGGCTCGTGCCACCATATCTGGCTAATTTTTGTATTTTTTGTAGAGGCAGGGTTTCACCGTGTTGCTCAGGCTAGTCTCAAACTCCTGGGCTCAAGTGTTCCACCCTCCTCAGCCTCCCATAGTGTTGGATTACAGGTGTGAGCCACTGTGCCCAGCCCAATTTATCCATTTCTGATGATGGATGGTTTGCAGTGTTTTACTATTTTGATATTGCCACGAATGTTCTTGTCCATGTGTTTTGATGTCTATGCTCAAAACTTTCTCTAGAGAATATACTTAGACTAGAATCACATAGTGGGATAAAGGGTCAGATGTTTTCAAATTTACCAGGTAATGCCACATTTTTCAAAGTAGTTGTATCAATTAACACTTTTACCTACAGCATACGAGTTCCTAGTCAATACGCAATATTTTCAAACTTTGAAACTTTTGTCCATCTGGCACCTGTAGAATATTATCTCATTATGGTTTTAATTTGCATTTCTTCAATTACTAATGTAATTAAACATATTTCCATATGTTTATTGATCATTTACATTTCCTTCATTGTGAAATACTTCTTCAGATTCCCTTTCTATATCTTGATGCTAACAGTGACCCTGTGTTAATTTTATCATCTCCTAATTTGTGGATCACAAAAAACTGTATATTTATGTACTTTAAACACTTTTATGTACTTTTAAAAAGGTCAAGTGTGGTGGCTTATGCCTGTAATCTCAGCACTTTGGGAGGCCGAGGTGGGAGGATTGCTTGAGTCCAGAAGTTCAAGACGAGCCTGAGCAACATAGTGCATCCACATCTCTACAAAAAAATCTAAAAATCAGCCAGTCTTGGTGGCTTGTGCCTGCAGTCCTAGGTATTTGAGAGGCTCAGGCGGGAGGACTGCTTGAGCCCAGGAGGCGGAGGCTGCAGTGGGCAGTGATCACATCACTGCGCTCCAGCCTGGGCAACAGGAAACCCTGTCTTTAAAAAACAAATGAACAGAAACTCCCTCCCCATGCAAAGTCCCTTAAGTTCTCAATTTTAATGTAGTTAAAATGATCAATCTTTCTCTTTTTAGCTTCTTTTTTTAAAAAAAATTAAAATATACATAACACAAAATTTACCATTTTAACCATTTGTAAGTGTACAGTTCAGTGACATTAACTACATTCACATTATTGTGCAACCATCACCATTATCCAACTCCAGAACTGCTTATGCTTTTTCTTAATGTCTTGTTTAATAAATTCTTTGGACCATCAAGACCATAAAGACCGTCTATATATTTGTTTTAAATTCTTAAAATTTTGGCTTTCATATACAAGTTCTTAAATCATCTGGAATTGATTTTTTATATAGTAGGAGGTAGGGAATACATTTTCCCCTCCCTATAGACAGCCAGTTGTCCCAGCACCATTTACAATTGTCTATTTTTTGCTCCATTGATTTGTACAGTGGGTCTGTCATACACTAAGTTTCCTCATAGGTGTGGGACCATGTTTGGGTGTTCTATTCTGTTCCATTGATTGATGACTTTATTCTTGTACCAATATCATAATGTCTTAAATACTAGTGAATTAAGATTGGCCTTCCATCTACCTGAAAGACTATTCTCCTAAAGATAGACATAACTAAATCCCAAGTTTTCTTCTGGTCTCTGTTTCATGGCCACATTCTTAGCCAGCCTTTCCTGTTATCCTTTCTAAAATTTCAATATCTCCTTGCAAACTTTACATTCTCCTTTTCTGATTTTTTTCTGTTTAGTAGTTGTTATCTAACATAATGATTTATGCCTTTAACTTGTTTATTGTCTCTCTTTCCCATTAGAAGTTTTATGAGAGCAGGCTTTTTTGGCTCTCTCATCATTCTCATATCCCCAGCATAGAAAATGTTTCCTGGCACTTAGTAAGTGTTTAATTACTATTTCTGGAACACATCAAATAATGTTGATATATGGAAGGGTAGTGTTTCTTCACCGTGCTACCCTTAAGAATATGCTTCCTCTCAGTTCTCCTGCTCCTTGATTTTGACCAAAAAAAGCAATCTAAAGCAAATGGAGAAATAATGAAGTGCTTTCTTTAGGTTGGTTCCCAGCCAACTCCCAGATGTAGGCAGTGAAATGGGGAGGGTGGAGGGCCACAGGTTGGCTAACTCTGCTTTAGCTTTTATGGGTCAGCTATCTTGCTGGAAATACCTCCTGTTCTCTGCTTTTCATGGCAAACACAGCTGGTAGGACCTAGGGTTTATAGCATGCTTACTTAGTAAAGAAGCTTACCACACCTTTGGTTTTCAGGGTGACACACCCCGCACAGAGGAGGAATGAACACTCACTTAGATTTACCAAGCATGGCAACTAAATTATCAGCTGTAAGTGTGACACCTTTTGGGATAGAAGTTGTGGAGCTGCGGAGGAGTTATCTCAGGTTGAATGCCACGTGGGGCAGTCTGTCTGTAGCTGGGTAATGCCCAGGGCAGGCACTGAATTGAGCAGTGATGATTCATGGAAATTCTGCCAGAGAAGGTACTCTGTGCTTTATTACAGACTAAACTAGGAAGCCAACTCATTCTGGAAGGAATGTGTATAAAGTTTTCAGATGAGGACTTGAAGTTTTATAAGTTGGAGTCACATTTGATTCAAACCATCTGTTTAATGGGAAGCTGAACCCAGCATTTTTTTTCATACGTCTCTCACAGTATTCAATAATTCAGTGTTGGTCGGGGACAGTGGCTCACGCCTATGATCCCAGCACTTTGGGAGGCCGAGGCAGGCGGATCACCTGAGGTCAGGAGTTTGAGACCAGCCTGGCCAACGTGGTGAAACCTCATCTCTACTAAAAATGCAAAAAATAGCTGGGCATGGTGGCAGGCGCCTGTAATCCCAGCTACTCGGGAGGCTGAGGTAGGAGAATTGCTTGAACCCAGGAGACGGAGGTTGCAGTAAGCCGAGATCGCACTACTGCACTCCAGCCTGGGCGACAGAGCAAGACTTCATCTCAAAAAACAAAACAAAACAAAAGAAAAAAACAAAAACAATTCAGTGTCATAAGTATTTGTTGAGGGCCCATGGAGTGCCAGGCACTGGGGTCACAGAAATGAATGAAACAGTCGTCCCTGTTTTTGAGATGCTATGATTCAGTGGAAGTAAAACTTACCTGTTTATGTATGTTTTCCTCCCCATGATTGTGAGGTCAATGTCTGTAATTTACAAGAATCTCAGTTGCCAGGGTTGAGCATTGTGTCAATCCATTTTTTTTTAGATGAAGTGAATACATGAAAGAGCTCACAGTGATTTACTGAACATGGCTGCTGAAATGTATAACATTATTGTGCATTATTGCTACTGTGATATGCAGATTTATATTGCAATTGCCTCTGGATTCAGAAAAACACACTTCACAGTGAGGTAGTGACCAAAACTGTGGCATTTAGAAACAACAAAAATGCTGGAATAGCTGACAAACACAGGCTATTTTGTTCCCAGGGGCTTAAAATCGGTTTTTAATATGATGAAAAGGTAGCTATTATGTGACATAGGAAGATATTGGTATGTTAAGCATGAACATATATTTTCAGTTTTCTCTGAGTTGGTCATAAAATGACACTGGCAACTTCATCTTTTAATTGGGCAGATATTGTAGCAAGTACTTTGGGGATCACAAAGATGAACAAAAGGGCTCATCCAAAGAAAGCTTAAAACCTAGTGGTGCTGGAATTCTTGACCAGTCACATATGGTGATCTTGAATCTCTTGAAATAGTACAGATGTGTGTGTAGGTGCATTTTTCTGAGGAGAACTTTCATCACATTGTCCAGTGGTTCATGGACATAATTACATCCCTCTACTACAGAAGTTCTTAATCTGCCAAAAGATAAAGAACTTCTGTAGTAGAGGGCTATAATTATTTAAAGAACTACACCATATGGGAATCATAAAGAGCCTCAGGGGTTTAAATGAGGAGCAAAACAGGTGGCAACACTGAGTAGTTTCATTATAAAATCCTTGACAATTTTGCAGGAGAAAATTTATTTGCGCTAGTGATAAAAACATTTTTCATATTTAACATTAGTTATTTTTTCTATGAGTTACCTGTTCTTCTTTTCCCATTTTTCTCTTTGTGTCTTAGGATTTTTTTCCTAATGAATTAACTGCTTTGTATCCTGATGGCATTAACCTTTTTGATGTTATACTTTTGGTAGACCTTTTCGCTAGTTTGATGAGTGCAAAATACTTTTGTGAATTTTTTACATGCGTAATTTTGTATTTTTATCGTCAAGTCTTTATATCTTTTTTCTTTGTAATTTATAATATTTAACTTTGTTTGAAACCCAGAGATAAGATATTCATGTAAATATTCTTATGGTCTGTGCTGCTGGTTTTTCAGGCAATTTATATGCTTTCAGGTGTCTTCTTCAGACCAGGTGAAGTTATTTGTATTATGTGTTTGATACAGAGAGGAAGAAATGAGGTGAAGCTCTGCTGTCATACTACTGGAATTAGTATAGTGAGATCGTTAGCACAGTGGGGCCTGGAGAGTTTCTCTGGGTTTGAACATGGCTTTGACATTATGTGTCCTTTTGACTTCATTTAACTTCTCTGTTCTTCAGTTTCCGTATCTAGAAAATAGGTTTAATATAATAACCTTTGGGAGGTCGAGGCGGGCGAATCACGAGGTCAGGAGTTCAAGACCAGCTCGCCAACATGGTGAAACCCCGTCTTTACTAAAAATACAAAAATTAGCTGGGATTACAGATCCCAGCTACTCGGGAGGCTGAGGCAGGAGAATTGCTTGAACCCGGGAGGCAGAGGTTGTAGTGAGCCGAGATCGCTCCACTGCACTCCAGGGTGGGCGACAGAACAAGACTCTGTCTCGGGTAGTGCTGGTGGGTCGGGGTGGGGTGGGGGGGGAATAGCCTATCTTAAATGGTTGTGAGAATAAAATGAGTTGATACATAAACCACTTAGAACAGGTCCTGGTATAAAGTCAGTGCCAGCCACAGTTTAGTCCAGGCTGGGTAGATGCTCTGAAGCTTGATATTGTTTCAATGTACTTTGCATTTCTAAAAACATGAACATTTCAAAACATTCAGTTGATCGCCTAACGACTACCTATACCGGAGCCTCATTCCAGCACATTTGTAAGCAAGGCACGCCTCCTAGAGGCCACGAGTGAAGTTAATTTCCAGTTCTCGAAAATCTTACAGACAGAACTGGTGTGGTGGCTCTGACGTGCTGCTTGTGAGTCTGCAGTAAGACATCCGGAAAGTAAGCGGCACGTCCGCGTTATCTCCAGTGCTTCCACTTCTTCCACCCTATCTTCCCTCCGAGGCTGGGTTCTTCTAATTCCTGTAGACTGCAGAGCGATTTCTGCGAATGTTCATTCTTTCATTCATTCTAGTTCATTCCACAGATAATTCAGCCACGCGCTTACTCTGTGCGAGGCATTGCCAGGGAGCGGGGAGCGAACTGAACGTGGAACCTGCCAGTAGGATCTTGCCGCCCAATCCGAAATTCAAACTATGTATTGTATGTAGCTAACGATGATCTTGTAACTTGTTTCCTCATCTGCCAAATGGGGGTAATACGACCGTATAGGACCTTAAACGTCGCTGAAAGATTAAACGAGGGGAAAAAAGAGCCCTTAATAGTGAGCTAGGTGCAAAAAGGATCCTAATGCCTTTTTTCCTCATTCCTCCCCAGATTGAAAGTGATGAGTGCCAGCTCTGCGGGTTAAAGCGTCATATTCTCCTCAATAATACAGAATATTTGTTAGTGTCCCCAAACGAACTTACATTGGTTCAATTTTCGGCGTATGGGAGTTTTCGCCACTAGCATTCAGCACCCCAGTTTCAACCGTTAAAAGCTACCGACTCCACGTACGGGAAATGCATCTTAAAATTTGGAAAAAAGAAATCCCCAAAACATTGACATCCAAACATTTTAAAGCTGCCAAAGTCCATGAAACGCCTTGAGCTCCCAGACGCGCTTCACTGAGCATGCCCAGAGCCCCAGGCACAACCCCCTCCAAGCGGCCGAGGGGAGGTGGGGGAGGGCGGGCCTTCCGTGCTAATCGCTTCCGCTTCCGGTTTCATATGAACTCTCCCGCCACCCGGGAGCAGTAGCTGTCAGCGTTTGTGTTTCCCCGAGTTTGAATTCTTGCAGGTAAGGGAAACTCCTGCGAATTTAGGACAGAGAGCAATCCTGTTGTTGAGGCTTGCAAGTCGACAGAAAGGAGAGACGGATCACTTTGCAGGCAGCAGGAGCAGAAGGACAGACTTGGCGGGTTGAGAGTAGTGGGTATTGGTTGATTGGTTGGGGCAGACACTCAGGTACCAGGGAGGAGTTGGGGGCAGATAGGTTTGCTAGTGGAGTGGGCAGAGGTGTTGGGGATGGAACTTTTATAAGGCACTTGTGGATGCTCCCGAAAAGGAGTTCCGAAAGACAGTTGTTCTGTTTCCCAGAGTCATAACAGAGAAAGTGAGTAACTGAACACAGTCCATCAAGTAAGACCCTCATTTAGCCAGAACCTACAGCACTCTCCTCTAAGTTCAGGATTGCAGAGCACGTAAAACCTTATATTAACTCTTGGGATCGTAAAGATCCAGGAGCAGTGACACACAGGCCTGTAATGAGCAGGCAACATCACCTGACTTTCATGTTGCTGAAAATTAGGACCACCACCTGCGTCTGCTCTAGCGCCTCTCCCACCCCCATTACAAAATTATTATAGGTGTATTGTAGAAAATCTGGAAAAGAGAGAAGGGCATCACCCAGGAATTGCCACTGCTAACATTTTGTGCATGCCTTCAAGTCCATTTTTTTTTTTTCTGTTTGTGTAATTATTTTTTCGTGTTTTTTTCTTTCCAACTTTATTTTCCATAATTTTATGCCTTTTATATGCTTCCTTCTAAGGTGACCAAGATGGAGTTTTCCAAAAGAAAGTTGAGGACGCCGAGGTTGGCAGGTGACCAGAGGAATGCTTCCTACCCTCATTGCCTTCAGTTTTACTTGCAGCCACCTTCTGAAAACATATCTTTAATAGAATTTGAAAACTTGGCTATTGATAGAGTTAAATGTAAGTACTATTTAAATTAGAATGTATATATTCTTGAGAAACTTACCCTTTGTGAGAATGAATGAAGGTAATTTATTTCCTTCATTCAGCAATCCATTCAACAAATATTTATTGAGATAATTCATTTCCTTCATTCAGCAATCCATTCAAGAAATATTTGTTGAGGGTTTGGTACTCATTCATTTATTTATTGTACAGTGCATATTACTGAGTGCCATTATGTTCTAGGTGGCAGGGATTTTGAGATGAATAATGTTATTTTTTGTTGAAGTTGTATTCTAGGACATGGAGACAGACATCCAAAATAATAGTCATAATTCAGTATTTTAACTGCTCTAGAAGTAAATGGTGGTGCTGTTGAAACAAAGAAGTGGGAGTGACTGACTTAGTCTGATTAAATAAGCTTCTTAGAGAAGTTGAAATATGATCTGGACCTTGAAGAATGGGTAGAAATTTTCCAGCAGAGAAGAAGTGAAGAGTTTTTCCAAGCTGACATAATGGCCTGTACAAAGGCTTGGAGCATGAAAGAGAATTTCATATTTGAGGTAACAGTTACAAGTTCAGGAATTCAGGGTGGATGGAGAAGTATGGAGGGCATTTTGTGCCATGCTAATGATATGATATCGGGGTGTAAGAAGGATGTGGCCATTGTCCTGGGGGCCTACTTAATCCTCAGTGTGTTGCTAGAGAAAAGAATGGGCTAGACATGAATTGAAACAGAAACACTAGCGTTGTCTTCAGAGTTTATGTTCCAGGATATCCTTGTGGGGAAATCAGAATGAAAGGTGAGATACTGGTAATCATTCTTAGAGGAGCAGAGTAAGCACTGCTAATACAGAGGGGAGGCACTCAGTGCCTGTGTGTTGAATGAAAGAATGAAGATAAGGGAGAAAAGGGTTTTAGAAAGCTTAGCAGTGTCAGATACTTCATAGGGATTAAGACGGTGATTGAAAAGTGTCCCCTGGGTTTGGCACTTGAGGTGAAATGATAAGGGCCTGAACTATGATAGTGACAATGGCAATGATAGGAAGGGAGAGAGTTAAGGGATACTGAGGAGGTAACATGGATAGGATTTGGTGACTGGATATGAGGAGTGAGGGAGCAGGTGTGGAGTGGCTGAAGTTCCTGCTTGGATGATCTCATGCATAGAAACTCTGCTGATAGAGATGAGCATGGCAGGAAGAAGAGTAGGAATGAGGGGAGGATAATTAATTTGGATATGCATACCCATGGGATATGGGGTTTATGTTCATGAGACAATTAGAAGTTCTTCATTCTTGACTTCAAAAATGCCTCCAGAGAATAATTCATCTGAGGAAAGATTGATAAGGTGCTTTAGGAACCTTTGAACAGTATATAGCATCTGTTCAGGATGGTTCATTTGGCTGATTGGATGGCCCTTCTTCTTCACTGTTGTGCCCTGTCCTCGGCTTCATCAGGAAAGGAAGGGATGCTTTTTTCCTGTTGAATCTATGCCAAGTGAATGACGCCTGCTGCGTAACAGGCAGCTCACAGATGAAGGATGCAAACAAGGAGTGTCTAGTTTTTTTCCCATACAGTCATACTTTTCTGTTCCTCAGCAGCAGCAGCTCAGTACAGGAATGATTATTCACCATCCATCCCTCTTGCCTGATTGAGAATCCCTGGTATTAGATTATGCTGTGAGACATGGATATTTTCTGCACATAGATGGACATTATCATCTTATAAGCATATATAGTTTATATAATGTAGTTACAGGAAATAAACTGGCAATTACTTGTCATATTCTATAAACAAGTAATTATGGAATTGCCCTCCATAGATTTTGTTTTGGATTTAGTTTTAAAACATTATCTTGCATTTGTACCTTTTTTCTTTTTTTTAGTGTTAAAATCAGTTGAAAATCTTGGAGTGAGCTATGTGAAAGGAACTGAACAATACCAGAGTAAGTTGGAGAGTGAGCTTCGAAAGCTCAAGTTTTCCTACAGAGTAAGTAAAAAAGGAAAAAAAGTTCCTTCAGTTTCCATATATGTATGTGTCGAGTGTCACTTGTGGGAAAGGTATTATATTAGGCACTGGGCTTTTATAAAGACTAATGTGTCATGATCTCTGCCTGGAGATTCTTCAGTCTATTAGGGGTGATTGACATGAAGTCAGATGATTATAATATGGCAGGGTTTCTCAACCTCAGGACTAACATCATTTTGGGTCTAATAATTCCTTGTTGCAGGGACTCTCCTGTGCATTGTAGGATGCTCAGTAGCATCTCTGGCTTCTACCCCTACATATTTCCAGACATTGCCAAATGTATCCCGTGCAATACAGGATGATGACTATGTTTATAGATGCATGCTCCAGGAACTCCAAAAACATATATAATTATGCAGCTCAGATTGGGGAGGTTTGGGATGGCTTTCCAGAAGAGGTAGTAGTGGAGCTGCATGTTGACAGATGTGGTTAGATTTTCATTTTGGGAAGATGACTGCCAACTGCAGATTGACAGGGTCATGTCTGTTAGGAGGGAAACCAGTTAGAAGCCTGGAAGTGATGAGAGTCTGAATTAAATGAGAGAAGGGGACCGGTTGAAGAGGTATTAAGAAGGTAGGATCAAAAGGTTTTAGTGACTGATTGTAGGGGGAATGGAGAGAGAAGAGTTGTAAACGGCACCCAGGTTTCTAGTTAGGAAAATTAGTGGATGGTGGTAATATTTTGAGATGTGATATGCAGGAGGAGAAGCAAGTCTTGGAAGATGTAGAGTTTAGTTCTTAACATGAATTTGAGGTGCCTGTGGAGATGTCTAGTGGACAATTGGATATGCAGGTCTGAATATACAGGAAGACATCTGGTGGGAGTATAGATTTAGCAGAAGGTTGGAATCACCAGGAGTAGGTAAGAGCACCCTAGGAAGATATTTGAGAGAGAAGAGATGATGGTGGAAGTAAAGACATGAGGAATACCAGTATTGAAGGTAAAGTGGAATTGGAGGAGTTTGGGAAGGAGAATGGAAAGGAGCTTTCTCAGAAGTAGGAGATGAACCAGGATAGTAGTGTCATAGAAGCCAAGGAGGGCTAGAGTTTCAATAATAATGATCATGATATTAATAATGATAATAGGGAATAACAACAGCAGATATTTATATTAATAGTATGTTTACTATATACCAGACCTTGTTCTAAGTGCATTACATATATTAGCCCATGTGTGTAATTCATACAGCAGTCTTATGAGGTAGGTATTATTATCATCCCTATTTTACAGATACAACCTATTTATTCACAGACTGAATAATTTGCCCAAGCTCATAAGATGGTAAATGGTGGAGCCAAGATTTGAATCTGGGTATTTTGTTTCTGTGATGGTGCTTTTAACCACAATAGTTTCGGAAGCTTAAGATAGATCATGAAAGATGAATTGTACAGTGTCCATTGGATTTAGCAACTGGATGGGCCCTTGTAGATAGGGGCAGAGACCAGAACAATGACAGTGGTTGGAGAAGGAAGGTGGAGAGGTGGATATAGAAGATGTACTCTTTTAAAATGTGTAACTGAAAAGAGAAAAATAGGGCGGAATATAGAGGTTGTTTTAGGGAAAGGAGAAGATATACGAGCACACATTTGTACATATATGACAGGAGATACTTAAACATGTTTATAAGCTGAGCAGAAGATCTAGAATAGAATGGGGAAGAGGGGAGCTTGAAGATAAAACTTTGAGAGAGCATTTGATAAGTCAGGGTCTTTAAGAGGCACAAGCAAATGGGTTGCAGGGTTTAGGTGCAGGAATTAGCTTTTCATATGGTTTGGCTGTGTCCTCACCCAAATCTCATCTTGAATTGTAGTTCTCATAATCCCCACGTGTTGTGGGAGGGACCCGGTGGGAGGTAATTGAATCATGGGGGCAGTTACCCCCATGCTGCTGTTCTAGATAGTGAGTTCTCACAAGATCTGATGGTTTTATAAGGGACTTTTCCCCGTTTTGCTCAGCACTTCTCCTTACTGCCACCATGTGAAGAAGGACGTGTTTGCTTCCCCCTCTGCCACGATTATAAGTTTCCTGAGGTCTCCCCAGCCCTGGGGAACTGTGAGTCAGTTAAACCTCTTTCCTTTTATGCGTTTACCCAGTCTTGAGTATGTCTTTATTAGCAGCATGAGAATGGACTAATATAGCTTTACATGCTAGGAAGAGGAGATGCTTTGTGGAGATGGATGGAAGGCAACACACATGTGTTTGCAGAAGCTTGGGACTGAAGGAGTCTGCCTGGTAGCCTTTATTTTCTGTAAAGTAGGTGAAGTCATCTGTTCAGAGAGAAGGGAAAGGTGCTGTAGTAGGAGTCTTGGGGTAACTGGTGAAGACTGAAGATTTTCTGAGAGGTGAGGAAGGAGATGATTTTTTGTCAAATCTCAATACTGCTGCTTACTCTGGACGAACTTTGTGACCCTGAACAAGTTACATAACTTCTTTGTGCCTCAGTTTCCTTATCTGTAAAGTAAGATTATAGTAGTGCCTACCTTGTAGGGTTTTTTTTTTTTTTTTAAAGGATTAAATGGGTTCATGCCTTAAAAATGTTCAGGGCACTTTTATGCCTGGTACCTAGTAAGTGCTCAAGACATGTTTGCACTTATTATTTTGGATCTGACTATTGGCAAGGATCTAGTTGAGATTATAGGCCATGAAATTATATTTTCCAAATTCCCGTAGTTGTGTTTTTCTCCAGAGGTTCTTAGCATTTTGAGAATAGGACTGCAGAGTGTAGTTGTAGATTAAGAATCTAAGTTTTGCCAAATGGTTGAAATTAAAGAAGCTGAGGTTGGTGTAAGAAGTTGTTGAAGTGGTGAGCACCCTGGATATAGGCTGGATAAGAAGAAAATTAGAAGAGAGGGTTTGGTGGGAAGAAAATAGTGGGGTCCAAACTCAAGAGGTTTTGTTGAGATTAGTTTGCTTCTCGGTTTCATCTGATTGATAGCTTAAGGTAAATGATAATTGCCCTGAAAAGCATATTAAGAAATGTTTTGACAATGAGAACACGTGGCCACAGGGAGGGGAACACCCCACACCAGGGCCTGTCAGGGGGTTTGGGGCAAGGGGAGAGAGAGCATTAGGACAAATACCTAATGCATGCGGGGCTTAAAACCTAGATGGTGGGTTGATAGGTGCAGCAAACCACCATGGCACGTGTATACCTATTGTAACAAACCTGCACGTTGTGCATGTGTATCCCAGAACTTAAAATAAAAAGAAAAAAAAAAAGAAGAAATGTTTTGGGACTGGGTGTGGTGGCTCATGGCTGTAATTCTACTGCTTTGAGAGAGTAGAGTAGGAGGATTGCTTGAGACCAGGAGTTCGTAACCATCCTGGGCAACCTATTGAGACTCCATCTACACAAAAGATAAAAAATTAGCGGAGCATGGTGGGTGTCGCTTGTAGTCCCAGCTCTTTGGGAGGTTGAGGCTGGAGGATCACTTGAGCCTAGGAGTTGGAAGTTACAGTGAGCTGTGATTGACCACTACCCTCCAGTCTGGGTGATAGAGCGAGACCCTATCTCTAAAAAAAGAAATGTTTTTGAAACTTACTTTACCATTGGCTCAGGCTAGCTCAGTATTTCTTTATACCTCTTACCATTCTAATGCATTTATTTTATTCATGTGTCATTATTTTTAAGGAAAACTTAGAAGATGAATATGAACCGCGAAGAAGAGATCATATTTCTCATTTTATTTTGCGGCTTGCTTATTGCCAGTCGTGAGTATATGTTTATATTCTCACAGTCAAATCTGATGTCATGGGTTATAAATTGGTGTGTGGTAAGTTGATGTGTTGTACTGAACATAGGAAAACCCAGAATAACATCAGGAACCAGTTGATCATGGGGTTGAACACTGTTATTGTAAATTGTTTGGAGCAAATTGTTTGCTTAAAAATACTGAAAAAAATTCTATCACAAAATTTTGCCTGATGAAGCACTTTTTAAGTTTATGAGAGAGACTCTTCATTTGGGATTTTAAATTGGAAAGGATTTTATTGGGAGGAAGGACTTTTGATACTTTTCCTGCAAAAAAAGGATAATATTTATAAGAAACAATTAATGAAACCCACACTTGAATTTGATACAGGTTTTTGGAATTTGAGCTCTATGGACCAGTTACATCTAAGATTTTTGTTTGGTAGTTGGTTTTTTTAAGTTAATAGTGCCACCCAGAGGTAGTAAAGTTAGTTGCTTTTTTAAAAACTGTTTTTCCCCACATATTAATTTTGGTCACGTAATTTAGTTATGGCTGTCTTTTTTGTAATTAGTAGGCTTATCAAGTGAGACTCTTGAATTGCTTACTATCCCAAGATAATAATTGGTAAATTACTTACCAGTTTTGGTTCTAGAGTTTTTCTTCTATAAAAAAGCATATGTAATTTATGAAATTTATATAATAAATACGTTGCTGACAATCTGTGAAAATCTCCTAAAAATGTGAAATCATATTTTGCATCCAGTAGGGTAATTATTTTATTATATAACAGTAACACCCCTTAGTATCTGCCTTATAAATGAACATTTTATTGCTTTTAAATATTGTGGTATACATGTGCATATTAAATTTTGTGAAATTATAAATTGTAAAGCCATGAGCAAAGTTTCCTTTGCAAAGTTAATCTGATCAAAGTTGCCTTAAAAAATTTGGTGTCTTTTATTTGGCATTTATAAAGACACCTCAAGCCAAAGGAGTGCCCCATTTCCCCATTTCCTTTTTTTTTTTTTCTCTTCTCTCTCTCTCTTTTTTTTTTGTGCTAGAGTCTCATGCCATTGCCTAGGCTGGAGTACAGTGGTGCCATCTTGGCTCACTGCAGCCTCAACCTCTGTGGGCTCAGGTGATCCTTCTACCTCAGCCTCCTAAGAAGCTGGGACTATAGGCACATGCCACCATGCCTGGCTAATTTTTTTGTAGATATGGGGTTTTACCAAGTTGCTCAGGCTGGTCTCAAACTTCTGGGCTCAGGTGATCTGCCCGCCTTGACCTCTCAAAGTGCTGGGATTACAGGCATGAGCCACCATAGCAGCCCCTATTTTCTAACATAAAATGAATATTTTGAAGTTACATTAAATGCATGAAGTATTTTATGTTATTTAAACATAATGCAGCTGGGCTTGAAGCATTCTGTATTTAATCCTTTTAATTTTTAACACCCCCTGTACCTTGTACCCAACCCATCCCTAGAAGATTGTGATATGTGGTATTGATATTCTCCTTACCATGTTAGAGGACTTGCATGTTTTTAACTGCTGTCCATTGGCATCTTGCTTATGTCTGAATATTGTTTTATAAACATTTCTTAGATTTAATAATCACTGGATTTTTAGTTTGTACTCATGTTTTCTGTCTTCATTTCAGTGAAGAACTTAGACGCTGGTTCATTCAACAAGAAATGGATCTCCTTCGATTTAGATTCAGCATTTTACCCAAGGATAAAATTCAGGATTTCTTAAAGGATAGCCAATTGCAGTTTGAGGCTGTAAGTATATTTTTGTAGTTATTTCTAACTGTTCTCACCGTTCATTTTTCCCTTCTGTCTTAAGTGCTGGTACTAATGTGTGGTGTATTCTCTTTACATTCTCCAAGCACCTGTCTGAAACAGTGGCTAATAGCTTTGGATAACAATATGTCTTTCCTTCTCTATGACTAGAAGAAAAGGGGCTCCTTAATAACACAGTCTCACATTTAGTTCCTCTGTTAAATATGTGCTTTATTAAAGCACAAGAAGGTTTAGTTTATAAAGGTTCACCTTTAACCAAAATTTTGTTGGCCAAAAAATTTCAAAATTAATAATGTGTTAAACTAGACAAGTGATGGTTACTTATTTATAGTTGTGAAATTTAGAGGAGGTAATACTTTATTTAAAAGTCAGTTGTCAGGCAGGGCATGGTACCTCACACCTGTAATCTCAGCACTTTGGGAGTCTGCGGTGGGCGGATCACTTGAAGTCAAAAGTTCGAGACCATCCTGGCCAACATGGTGAAACCCCCACTCTACAAAAAATACAAAAGTTAGCCAGGCATGGTGCTGCGCACCTGTAATCCCAGCTAGTCAGGAGGCTAAGGCATGAAAATTGCTTGAACCCGGGAGGTGGAGGTTGTGATGGGCTGAGATCATGCCACTGTACTCCAGTCTGGGCAACAGAGCAAGACTCTATCTCAAAAAAAAAAAAAACCCCAAAAAACAAAAAGTCAGTTGTGAGTAAAATCTGTCTGAATAGTTTTGCAGATAAATCTGAATGATTTACGTATTGTAATTATATAAAAAAGAGATCTTTGGGACTCATTTAACAGGGATAAGTATTGGAAATAGAATTTATATCTTTTTTTTTTTTTTTTTGAGATGGAGCCTCACTCTGTCATCCAGGTGGGAATGCAGTGGTGTGATCTCGGCTCACTGCAACCTCCACCTCCTGGGTTCAAGCGATTCTCCTGCCTCAGCCTCCTGAGTAGCTGGGACTACAGGTGTATGCCACCATGTCCGACTAATTTTTGTATTTTTAGAGACATGGTTTCACCATGTTGGCCTGGCTGGTCTCAAACCCCTGACCTCGGGTGATATGCCCGCCTCAGCCTCCCAAAGTGCTGGGATTACAAGTGTGAGCCTCTGTGCCTGGCCTAGAATTTATGTCTTTTAGGTAGATATATGCCACAATGGGAATGTAGAAAAATTCTGTTTTGGAAGTTTTAGAGCAGTCAGATGGTAGTAGGACTGGCTGAGACTCTGTTTTGTTGTTGGAATGCATGGCTTGAAGCCAAATAAAGTAAAAAAGTAGAAGTTGCAATAGGTGAAAGACATTGTCCTGTCTGACAAGTGGAAGACATATCCATTGTATCAACTAACACTATGGAGTATATGAGTTAGGGAAAAGAGACTGTGAAGGGAAGTGAACAAACATTTTGTAGATGTTTAGTATTGAATATATGCTAGGGAGGCAGTTTCTATAGTTTCTTTCATTTGCTTCATGAGGTTTCTAAGTCACATCTACCTTTGCATAGACAGATGTCATGCATGGTACCATCTGAACCAAAACCATTGCATCTTCCATTTTGTTTTTAAATTTTATCCTTGGTGAAGTCCATCATTGCAATTATCAATTACAGTTAATTTATCCGTTCATATTAGAAATAGTTTATTTTTTGCTTTTGTTGAAATTACTGATTTTTAGTAGGTTATAGAGAGAAGTGTCCTTGAGAAGGTCTATTATTTATTCTAGAGCAGCTATCTCCAACCTTTTTGGCACCAGGGACTGGTTTCGTGGAAGACAGTTTTTCCACGGACTGAGATAGCAGGGCGGGGAGGGATGTGGATAGTTTTGGGATGAACTGTTCCACCTCAGATCATCAGGCATTAGATTCTCATAAGGAATGCACATCTTAGATCCCTCACACATGCAGTTCAAAGTAGGGTTCGCACTCCTATAAGAATCTAATGTCTCCACTAATCTGACAGGAAGTGGAGCTCAGGTGGTAATGGTCACTCACTGGTCACCTCCTGTGCAGCCTGGTTCCTAGCGGGCCATGGACTGGTGCTGGTATTGCGGCCTGAGAGTTGGAGACCCCAGTTCTAGAGTGTCTCAACGCATTGTCACATATAATTTTTTAAATAATAGATTTATTGAGCTAGAATTCACAAATCTTGACATGCCCCCTTTTACAATGTATAATTCATTGGTTTTTAGTGTAATTACAGATTGTACAACTAACACCACTATGTAATTTTAGAACATTTTCATCACCCTAAAAATGAAACCTCATACCCATTTATGGTCACTCCCTCTTCTTCCTCTCCCAACCCTTGGTAACCAGTAACCTGCTTTCTGTCTCTGGATTTGTCTGTTCCGAACATTTCATATAAATGGAGTCATACAATATTTGGTCACTTGTGATCAGCTTATTTTACTTAGCATAATATTTTCAAGTTTCATCTATGCTGTAGAATGTATCAGTACTTAATTTTTTAATTGCCAAATAATATTTTACCTGTTCAGCATTTGAGGGACATGTGGATGGTTTCCACATTTTGGCTATTATGAATAATGCTACAGTGAATATTTGTGTCCAGGTTTTTGTGTGAATATGTTTTCCTTTCTCTCAGGTGTATACCTAGGAGTGGAATTGCTAGATCAAAGGGTGATTCTGTGTTTAAACTTTTGAGGAGCTATCAAAATGTTTTCCAAAGTGGCTATATCATTATATATCTTACCAGGAGTGGATGAGGGTTCCACTTTCTCCACATCCTCACCAAAAATTATTACCTTTTAAAAAAATATAGCCATCATAGGCCGGGCGCGGTGGCTCAAGCCTGTAATCCCAGCACTTTGGGAGGCCGAGACGGGCGGATCACGAGGTCAGGAGATCTAGACCATCCTGGCTAACATGGTGAAACCCCGTCTCTACTAAAAAATACAAAAAAAAAACTAGCCGGGCGTGGTGGCGGGCGCCTGTAGTCCCAGCTACTCGGGAGGCTGAGGCAGGAGAATGACGTAAACCCGGGAGGCGGAGCTTGCAGTGAGCCGAGATCGCGCCACTGTACTCCAGCCTGGGCGACAGAGCGAGACTCCGTCTCAAAAAAAAAAAAAAAAAAAAAAAAAATATATATATATATATATATAGCCATCATAGTGGGTATCAAGTGGTATGTAATTGTGGTTTTGATTTGCATTTCTAATGAAGCTGAACATCTTTTCATGTGCTTATTGGTGATTTGTGTATCATCTGTGGAAAGATGTCTGTTCAAATCCTTTGCCTGTTTTTTAGTTGAATTGTTTGTCTTTTTATTGTTGTGTGTTCTTTGCATATTCTGGATACAAGTCCATTATCATATGATTTACAAATATTTTCTCCCATTCTGAAGGTTATCTTTTCTTGATTGTATTGTTTGCAACGAAAAGATTTTTTTTTCTTTAGATGAAGTCTAATTTATCTTTTTTTCTTGTCACTTGTGCTTTTGGTGTTGAGTCTAAGAAGGGTTTGCCTAATGTGAGGTCATAAAGATTTACTCCTACAGTTTTTTCTCTAACAGTTTTGTAGTTTTAGCTCTTACATTTATATCTGTGGTTCATTTTGAATTAATTTCTATACATGGTGTCAAGTAAGGGTCCAACTTCATTCTTTTGCATGTAGATATCTAGTTGTCCCAGCATCATTTGTTGAAATGACCGCTTTCCTCATTGATTTATCTGGGCACACTTGTCAAGCCAGTTGGCTATTGATGTGGTTTGACTGTGACCCCACCCAAATGTCATCTTGAATTATGGTTCCAATAGTCACCATGTGTCGTGGGAAGGACTTGGTGGGAGGTAACTGAATCATGGGGGCAGTCTCCCCCATGCTATTCTCATGATAGTAATTCTCATGAGATCTGATGGTTTTATAAGGGGCTTCCCCCTTCACTTTGTTCTCATTCTCTCCCCTGCCGCCCTGTGAAGAGGTGCCATCTGCTGTGATTGTAAGTTTCCTGAGGCCTCCCCAGACACGCGGAGGCCTCAGGATTAAACCTCTTTCCTTTATAAATTACCCAGTCTCAGGCAGTTCTTTATAGCAGCGTGGGAACAGACTAATACAACTGTCAATGTAAACATTTATTTCAGTACCCTTAGTTTTATTCCATTGATCTGTCTGTCGTTATGTCAATACCATGTGGTTTTGATTATTGGTTACTGTAGCTTTGTTGTTAAGATTTAAAGTTGAGAAGTATGAATTCTCTAGCTTTGTTCTTTTTTTAAGATTGTTTTGGCTATTCTGGGTTCCTTGCATTTTTTAATGAATTTTGGGATCAACTTGTTAATTTCTACCAAGAAGCTAGCTAGGATTCACATTGGGATTACACTGAATCTGTAGATCAGTTTGGGAGGTACTCTTTTGTAATGATATTAAGTCTTCCAATCCATGAACATGGGATGTCTTTCTATTTATTTAGATATTCTTTAATTTTCTTTCAACAATGTCTTGTAATTTTTTGTTAAATTTATACCTAAATATTTTATTATTCAATGCTATTTTAAGTGGAGTTGTTTTCTTCATTTCACATTTGGAATGTTCATTGCTAGTATATAAAAATCCAGGTGGTTTTTGTATATTGATCTTGTATCCTGCAACCTTGCTAAACTTGGGTTTTTTTTTTTTTTTTTTTTTCCTGAGACAGAGTCTCGCTCTGTCACCCAGGCTGGAGTGCAGTGGCGCGATCTTGACTTACTGCAAGACCCCCCTCCCAGGTTCACACCATTCTCCTGCCTCAGCCTCCTGCTTGCTGCCATGCCCAGCTAATTTTTTGTATTGAATTTTTAAAAAATTCTAACAGTTTTATAGTGGATTTATTATGAGGTTATGTTTTCTACAGAAAGATTCTGACTCCTTACTTTCTAATCAGGATGCTTTTTGTTTCTTTATTTTTGCCCAGTTGCCCAGCTAGAATGTCCAGTACAGTGTTGAATAAAAGCGGCAATAGCATTCATCATGATGTCGGGGGAAAGATGTCTTTCACTATGTTACATGGTATTAGCTGTGTGTTTTTTTAATAGATGCCCTTTATCGGATTGAGGAAATTTTCTTCTAATTCTAGTTGAATATTTTCATTAAGAAAGGATGTTGTATTTTGTCAGTGCTTTTCCTGCACCAATTAAGATGATCCTGTGGTTTCTGTCCTTTATTAATATGGTATGTTGGGCTGGGTGCGGTAGCTCATGCCTGTAATCCCAGCACTTTGGGAGGCTGAGACGGGCAGATCACGAGGTCAGGAGTTCGAGACCAGCCTGGCCAACATAGTGAAACCCCATCTCTACTGAAAAAAAAAAAACCCAAAAAATTAGCCAGACACGGTGGCACGTGCCTGTAGTCCCAGCTACTCGGGAGGCTGTGGTAGTAGAAGTGTTTGAACCTGGGAGGTGGAGGTTGCAGTGAGCTAAGATCACGCCACTGCATTCCAGCTTGGGCAAAAGAGTGAGACTTTGTTTCAGAAAAAAAAAAAAGCATGTTGTGTTACATTAATTGATTTTTGGCTGTTACACCAACCTTGCAATCCTGGAATAAATCCCTCTTGGTCATGTTACATAATCTTTTTAATATGCTGCTTTGTTTGGTTTGCTAGTATTTTGTTGAGGATTTTTGCATCTCTATTGATAATAGATACTATTCTGTAGTTTTTTTGTGATGTCTATATCCGGTTTTGGTATTAGGATCATATTGGCTTTGTAGAATGAGTTGGGAAATGTTTCCTCCTCTTCCATTTTTTGGAGGAGGTTGTGAAGGATTGGTGTTAATTATCTTTTAAATGTTTGGTAGAATTTACCAGTGAATTCATCTGGGCCTGGGCTTCTGTTTGTGGGTCATTAAAATTACCAATTCATTCTCTTTACTTATGAATCTATTTAAGTTTTGTATTACTTTTTGAGTAAGTTTTAGTAATTTGTGTCTTTTTTGGGAATTGTTCACTTCATCTAAGTTATCTAATTGATTCATGTGGTTATTCTTAGTGTTCTATTATCCTTTTGATTTCTTTAAGAAAATAAAAGGATTGGTGATGATGTCTTCTCTTTCTTTCCTGATTTTAACAATTAGAGTCTTCTCTCTCTCTCTCTTTTTTTGTCATCTAGGTAGAGGTTTGTCATTGTTACAGGATTTTTTCAAAGAACTAACTTTGGTTTCATTGATTTTTCTGTGTTATTCTCTAGACTCTATTTCACTAGTTTCCACTACAGTCTTTAGTATTTCCTTCCTTCTGCTTGCTTTGGTTTGGTTTGCTCTTTTCTTTTAGTTTCTTAAGGTAGGAGTTTAGGGTATTTATCTGAGATTTTTTTCTTTTTAAATGTAGACACTTACAGCTATAAATTTTCCTGTGAGCACTGCTTTAGATGCAAACCATGAGTTTTTGTATGCTGTGTTTTCTTTTTCATTTGTTTCAGAGTATTATTTTTTTTCTTTGACACATTGATTAGAAGTGTTTAATTTCCACGTTTTTGAATTTCCTGAACTTCCGTTACTGGTTTTAATTCCCATTTTAGTTTGAGAATATATTTTATATGACTGTAGTCTTTTAACATTTATTGAATTTTATTTTATGACCTAGCATGTGGTCTGTTCTGGAGGATGTTCCTTGTGTGCTTGTGAAGAACGTGTATCTGCTGTTCTTGGTTGGGGTGTTCTGTAGATATAGTCTGTAAGATCTGGTTAGTCTATAGTGTTTTTCAAAGCTTCTGTTTCCTTGTTCATCTTCTGCCTATTTGTTCTATCCATTATTGAAAATTGGGTACTAAAGTCTTCAACTGTTATTGTTTATTTATTATTTTTATTTTATTTATTTATTTATTTATTTATTTATTTTTGAGATGGAGTCTCGCTCTGTCACCCAGGCTGGAGTGCAGTGGCGCAATCTTGGCTCGCTGCAAGCCCCGCCTCCTGGGTTCACTCCATTCTCTTGCCTCAGCCTCCCAAGTAGCTGGGACTACAGGCGCCTGCCACCTCGCCTGGCTAATTTTTTGTAATTTTAGTAGAGATGGGGTTTCACTGGGTTAGCCAAGATGGTCTCCATCTCCTGACCTCATGATCCGCCCACCTCAGCCTCCCAAAGTGCTGGGATTACAGGTGTGAGCCACCGTGCCCGGCCTATTTATTATCTTTAATTCTGTAAGTTTTTGCTTCATTTATTTTGGGGCTCTCTTGTTAGGTGCATGTATGTTTATAATTGTTAAATCTTCTTGATGGGTTGACTCTTTTATCATCATGAAATGTTCCTCTCTAGCAACATTTTTTTGTTGTTGTTTTAAGGTCTGTTTTGTTTGATATTAGCATAGCCATTCCAGATCTTTTATGGTTGTTATTTACGTGATATGTCTTTTTCTATTCTTTTTATTTTCATCCTTTACGTGTGTTTGAATCTAAAGTGTGTTTGTTGTAGATATCATATAGTTGGATCATATTCTTTTATTTTTTATTCATTTTGGAAGTCTCTGACTTTTGCATGGATTGTTTTATCCATTTATGTTTAATTACTGATAACTTAGGATAACTTAGGATTTCCATGTGCCATCTATGTGTTTCCTATGTCTTAAGGTTTTTTTTGTTTCTCTATTTCTCCATTACTGCCTTCTTTGTGTTAAATTGGTACTTTCTAGTGTACTATTTTAATTCCCTAGCTGTTTATTTTGCTATATTTTTTGAGTTATTTTCTTAGTGGTTTCCCCTAGAATTACAATTATATTTTATTTTAAAACAATCTAATTGGGATTAGCATTAAGTTAATTTCAATAGTGTACAAACTTTTGTTCCCATATGCTCTGTTCCGTACCCCCTGCCATTGTGCTAGTGTGGTCATACAAATTATTTCTTAATATATCAACAGAGGTAAACTTTTTGTGTTCTAGATTGTATGAAAAATGTATTTATTATACTGTCAAACTTGAGTGTAATTTGCCTTGGTATACACGCAAATACCTGTATGTTGGGAATATTTCTCATTGACATTTTGGAGATATTGCTTGCTGAACCTTTTAGCTTCTAGAGTTGCTCTTGAGAAGCCTGATTTCATTTTGACTTCTTATTCTTTGCATGTCACTATGTGTCCTTTGCCAATCCCACTCCCTTGTGTAGTGAACTTTCATGGCGATGTCTGCATCTTTTTTCACTTTTTTTGGGATGGGAACTTGGTGGGCTCTTTTAATCTGAAGATTTGATTCTTCAGTTAGGAAATCTCTTTTTATTATTGTTTTAATAATTTCTTTCTTCTATTTTCTATGTTATGTCTTTATAATCTCTTGTTTGTTGGAATTTACATCTTCTGGATTGGTACTCTTATTTTCTTTTCTGTCCTGACATTCAATCTTTGTCTTTTTATTTTATTTTCTGGGAACTTTCACCAACTGTTTTCTCAATTTTCTATTTATTTATTCTTCCCACCTGTGTTTAATTTTTTTCTGTTAAATTTACTTAAAAATTGACATAAAATTGTATGTATTCACTGTGTAAAATGTGTTTCAAAGTATACATTGTGGAATGATTACATTTAGCTAATTAACAAATGTATTACATCAACATTGTTATTTTTGTGGTGAGGATACTTAATATCCACTCTCAGCGTTTTTCAACCATACAATTTGTTGTCATTAACTGTAGTCATCATGTTGTACAATGGATCTCTTGAACTTAATACTCTTGATTATGCATCCTTTGACAAACATCTCTCTAACCTCTTTTCCTCCCTAACCACCCCAGCTGCTGGTAATCACCATTTTACTCTCTATTTCTGTGAGATCAACTTTTTTAGATTCCACATATGAATGAGATCTGACATACTTGTCTTTCTGTGCCTGGCTTTTTTTTACTTCACGTAATATCCCTGTTTCATTCATGGTGTTGCAAGTGGCAGGATTTTCATCTTTTTTATGACTGAATATTATTCCATTGTGTGTATATATCGCATTAAAAAAAATCCATGTATCTGTTGATGGACACTTAGGTTAATTCCATATCTTGGCTGTTGTGATTAGTGCTGCAGTAAATATGGGTGTGCAGATGTCTTCGGCATACTGATTTCATTTCCTTCAGATACATACCCAGTAATAGATTTTGCTGGAACATAGGGTGGTTCTATTTTTAATTTTTTGAGGAACTTCCATATTGTTTTTCATTTCTACGAAAAATAAAAAAATAGCAGCGTGTAGTGGTGCACATCTGTAATCCAGCTACTTGGGAGGCTAAAGTGGGATGATTACTTGAGCCCAGGTGTTGGAGGCTACAGTGGACTATGATCTGTAGCCCATCCAGGGCTGCAGAGCAAGACCCTGTCTTTCAAAGAAATAAGAGGATAATAATGATTTCCACCTCACAGATTTGTGAGGTTTAAATGAGGTAGTGTGTATAGAGTGCTTAGTACTGTGCATGGCATATATGCTAGGTAGTAATATTACAGAGAATACAGAAACAGCATATGCCTGTATTGTGAAGAAGTTTGGAGTCAATTAGCTTGATGTGTTTTTACTGCAATTAAAAAAAAACTGATTTTGAGTCTTTTTGTTTTAGGAAACAGGAATTTATGGGAAATGTGTGCAGTTTTAACAAGAGTGTTGGTGTTTAAAATTACTCTAGTTGCTTCTAATCTGTTTGCCATATTTTATTTATTTATAAATTTATATCCTGTTTCATTTTGCTAGTCATTTGAGATGCATTATAATAAACCTGCTCATTAAAGTAACATGCATAAATACGGATAAACTTGAAAGACTGGCTGAAGAGATGATCGATATCCATATTTGTACATCCCAGGTTGGTCTTATACAGCTTCTAAAGGGAGCAGTAACTTTGGCTTCCTGTGTGACTGTTTTAGTTTTTCTAGTTTAGTGATTAGTTGGGGGATAGGATGGAGAGGTAGTCCTCCTAGGGTGTTTATCAGAACGTGGGTGGAGGTTAGTATAGAGTATAGAAAACATTATGCCTTATGTTTTTGAAATATAAACCATAGAATGTAAAACTATCAAGTATTTGTGGCTGATGGGGATTCATGGAAGATAGAGTAACAAAGTATTGCAGAGGGCTTGACAGAGTAACCATTCCCGTGATAGTCTGCAATCACTTTCCAGGCAGAGACGTTTTCCCCTCTTGTTCATGGACTCTCCCATGGCATATGATACTGGTAATTAAGGTACTTGAATTCAGGTGCTGTTGATTAGCTTGTCTCCAGGTCTCTGTAAGCTCTTCCCATTTCATTGTAGGCTTTCCCAACTTTTACCATTTCATTAATAGGAACATGTATACTTTCTTCACTTTGGTTAGAATATTTAGTTTGCATTTGAAAACTATTATACCTCATCAGGTATCAGTGATGCTTTTAGACTCATGACAAAGCAAGGTCTGGGCAAAAGTTACTAGCATTTGTTGCATGTGGTGGTGTCTGATGTGTGACCTGCTGCCTAAGTCAGGTGCTGCTGCCTAAGTTGAAGTGGAAAGAAACAGAAGGGAGTGGGCAGCCACGGGGCCATTTTGGTTTGTCACAGAAGCTGGATTGTTGGCACACATGTCTTAGAGTCAACCTGGACTTAAAGTGCTTGTGTGCTGTGTTTGTGTGCATTTATCTGTCTTTTCAGTTTCCTTAATGCTGCTGTAATTGCTTTTATGTTGATCTACTTCTGTAAATAAATACATTTTTACCTTAGGAGGGGATGCAGTGTTACACTTAAGTTGTATTATGCATCCTTCTGTGAGAAATATGTACATAAAAAGGGATCATTAATTTCTGGTGTTCTATTACTGACTTGGGCAGTGCATTGATACTTTTTTAGTCTATACTGGGTTTCTGGTGGATAGTAGATTCTGAATCCTTGTGACATAGCATAGGAAGCCTTAATATGAGGTGTTCAAAAAGGAAACACTGATATTTTTCATTCTTTGACCTATATGTAAATAAATCGGATTTTAAATCTGAAATTTCTAAGGAGTTTCAATGAGGAAATATTGCTGTCCATGGGGACTATTTTGCATCTCCCATTGCTGAGTTGATTGACTTAACCTTGGTCACATTAAAGGTGAATGGGTAAGGTTAAACAGATTCTATTAATGTTTCTTCAGTTGGCCAGTTAGGGAAAGGTCAGGCTTTGGCAGCTGTCAGCCTTACAGACAAAGAGTTTCTGTGCTGTTGCAGTCTAGAGTCTGACAGCAGCTTATAATTTACTTGGATGCTTTTTAAAACCTCCTTAAGACAGTCAAGAAATATTTTTTATTGGCTTTGCAATATCAGTGGGTCTAATGGCAGGATGCTTTTCATTAGAGTACTACAGAATGGCAGGTACAGTGAAAATGAGCATTCTTAAATATGTGGAAGAATATTCTGTGTGTCACAAATGATGACTCTACTTCATATTAAAAAGACCTAGTGTTCAGTTGCCATTTATGTTCAGGGAAGAGAGGACTTTTAGGTGAAGGCAAGTGAAGTTGGTAACCTCGTTGCCTGTTTCACTGAAAACAAGTAAACATAAAACTTCGAATTACTTTTATTTAAAAGTAGTTTTTCTTATCCTGAGCCTGACATTTAAAATTTGTTTCTTATCCCTTTTAGTTTAAAGCCTTAATTTATTTTATCTTAGAAATTATTTCATGTCATTCTTGGTTGGTAATTACTTTTCAGTGAGGATGAATTCAAGTTTAATTTGTCATTTGTTATTGAGAATGTCAGTTATGAATTTATTAGGAGCCTTTGGAGGCTTTTCTCCAGTTAACATTGGAACATTGAGTTTACATTGATTTAATAGTTTTAGGTGTATTGAATTTTAAAATACTTTTAGTATTCTGTTTTTATTTCTGAGACACTGCAAGTTGGCCTTAAATTGTCATAGTTTTTGGATCATTTTTGGCCCTTACTGTATTGTTTTTATTGTTTATTGGTATCGTTTGGTTTGTCGTAGTTCGTTTTGAATGTGTATTCATTATCATGGCCTACTCCATTTCTATTATATAAAATATGAATATCCCATGCATTGATGTACGTGACTGTCTTTATAACTACCATCTTGGGTCTCAAGTTATTATAAGCCTATTAATAAGTTGCAAAGCAATTTTCGTGTGATGCCTGCAAAATAGAGAGCTATGTTTACCTTTTTATATCTTTTGACACAGAATAAACTACAGCCAATAAGGAGTCTGGTGGTACAGCTAAGACAGGACACACAGATGTAACAGCAGAACAGTCTAGAGAACACATGTATTTGATAAGCCTGGAAGCTTTCCACAGGGCTTCTGGCAAGCTATTGACTATGACAGGAGTGAAAATGGAGCCTGAAGAAGAGTGAAGTGGGATGGTAAAACACACACTCTCAAACACTCTTAGTGGAAATTACAGACCTAAAAGGAATTAGGAGGAATGGGATTAATAATCAGATGAAGAATGTTAAAGAAAAAAAAATTATTCATGTCATTTGTTAAAGACAGTAAGGAAGAATTTATTCAAAGGGGTACTATAATGGGTTTTTGTAGTAGGGGAGAGAGATAAGCTCGAGTTGGAATATGATAGGATAGGTAGGGATTTGGGGTAGGGGTCAGGGTGGATGGAAAATTATTAAGAGGTAGTAAAGTGACCTAAGGAATTTTGCTGAAGGCAGACCAGGATTGTAAGATATTAAAGATGGTCAGACCGAGGGTGGGGGATTTTCCCTAAACTTACTTAGCAGGATTCTCACTGAAACGGAATTAGCAGGCCTTATCAAGAAGAGGTTTCAGGAGCTTGACAGGAGTTAGGTCAAGGAGAGAGTCTTTGCCAAGGGTCAAACATAACTTCTGAATAGAGAAATGAACTGTTTTATGTTCCAAGGGTGTGCAGTAGGCAAGATTGACAGTCCCAGGCAGGGTACTCTCTGAGTGTTGAGTGAATGTTTAGTGTCTAGAGAAAATACTGGCTGAATTCAAAAGATTTGTCTCAATTCTGTTTCATGAACACTAGACATCTTTAAGATGAGTATAGTAAAATTGAGTACTTATTTTTTTTCAAGGTTAAATATTAGATAATAGGTATATGTTGTATATGAAATGAGCTTTTCCATTGAGCTAGATTTAAGGGATTATGCTGCTTTGCAAACTTTTATTTGTTCTGTTTCTAGGGAAGTTGATGATGTAGAAAGAGCACTGTGTATTTCTGTTACAGTTGCATACCTTTACCTTTCAAAATGATTTAAATGAAGGCATTAGCATAGGGCTTCCTTTTTAAAATTAAACACTACAAGTATAATACTTTTGTTCTCATAGTGGTTTTTGGCATCAAATAATTATGGAAGCTGACCTTGTATTATTTTATGTATATTTATTGGGCAGTTACAGTAAAATATCGATACATTTTATATTTGGAGAATGGAGAAACGTTTATTGAGTTTTCTAGTTAGTTGAGGCCTAACCATTATGCATATAGTTGTAAAAATACACCATGGCAGATGGTCTTAGTGGCAATATTTTAGAGTTCACAGAATTTGGATTTTTCTAATCAACCTACAAAATTAGATTCTGCTCATGATAATATGGTTTAAGCCGAGAGATGCTATGGCTAAATGTGAAACTTCAAGCTGAATTACCCTTGAAGGCTAAAATTAACATATGCAGAAATTTCCAAAATGACTTGTGAAAATCATTTCTCTTTTTTAAAGTTTTCATATAGCTTTTCAATATAGAACTCTTTATATTCCTATTGTTGATGGCTTTCCATGCCTATAACTTTTGCCCTTGAAAAAAAAGTATGTCTTTAAATTAGCTGAAGTTTCCCCCACACAGAACTATGTCCTATTTGTTTTATAATGATATATATCTATCTTAATTTTATTAATTTTTTTTTTGAGACAGGGTTTCACTCTGTTGCCCAGGCTCAAGTGCAGTGATGTGATCTTGGCTCACTGCAACCTTCGCCTCCTGGGTTCAAGGGATTCTCCTGCCTTAGCCTCACTAATAGCTGGAATTGCAGGCACATGCCACCATGCCTGGCTGTTTTTTGTATTTTTTGTATTTTTAGTAGAGATGGGGTGTCGCCATGTTGACCAGGTTGGTCTTGAACTCCTGGCTTCAAGCGATTCATCCGCCTCAGCCTCCCAAAGTTCTGGAACTACAGGCATGAGCCACCACGCCTGGCCTATGTATGTATGTATGTATGTATGTGTTTGTGTATGTATATATGTATATATACATACATATATATTTATATCCTCAAAGAATGAAACTAATTACACTAAATATCATTTCCAGTGTTAAATATTCTCTGTAATTTAACATTTACATTATGGAATGTGGTTTCCAGAAAGGGGTTCCGATCCAGACACCAAGAGAGGGGTCTTGGATCTTGTACAAGAAAGAATTTGGTGTGAGTCGATAGAGTAAAGTGAAAGCAAGTTTATTAAGCAAGTAAAGAAACAAAAGAATGGCTACTGCATAGGCAGAGTAGCACCACAGGCTGCTGGTTGGCTATTTTTAAGGTTATTTCTTGATCATATGCTAAACAAGAGGTGGATTATTCATGAGTTTTCTAGGGAAGGGATGAACAATTCCCGAACTCTGGGTTCCTCCCTTTTTTAGACTATATAGGGTAATTTTTGGATGTTGCCATGGCATTTGTAAACTGTACTGGTGCTGGTGGGAGTATGTTTTAGCAAGCTAATGCATTATAATTAGCGTATAGTGAGCAGTAAGGACGACCAGAGGTCACTTTCGTGGCCATCTTGGTTTTGCTGGGTTTTTGGCCGGCTTCTTTAACGCATCCTGTTTTATCAGCAGGGTCTTTAGGACCTGTGTCTTGTCATAAGCAGTCTTGCCGACCCCTTATCTCCTGTGCCTGAGAATGCCTAAGCTCCTGGGAATGCAGCCTATCAAGTGTGAGCCTCATTTTATCCAGCCTCTATTCAAGATGGAGTTGCTCTCGCTCTACTAGAGTCTTTTGACAGTGTTACTCATGTTTTCTGAAAAAAGATACTGAGCAAAATAAATGTATACATTTTTTTTTTTGGGACAGAGTCTTGCTCTGTCACCCAGGCTGGAGTCCAATGGCGTTATCTCGGCTCACTGCAACCTCTGCCTCCCGGGTTCAAGTGATTCTCCTGCCTCAGCCTCCCGAGTAGCTGGGATTACAGGTGCCCACCACCATGCCTGGCTAATTTTTGTATTTTTGGTAGAGACAGGGTTTCACCACATTGGCTAGGCTGGTCTTGAACTCCTGACCTTGTGATCCGCCCACCTCAGCCTCCCAAAGTGTTGGGATTACAGGCGTGAGCCACCATACCCGGCCATGTATACATTTTTTAAAATTCCATAATCTTTATAACCTTTCTTTCCTCCAAGTTCCCTGAAAATTTAATTCTTTTTGGCTGAAGTCTTGTTTCATGGTCTAGTTCAGAGTCTAGGTCAGATTGCCTTATCTTAGGGCTTTTGGATGAGAATAAGAACCAGGGATGTGGAGGGCTAATGGAGTTGTAAGGATAATCATTTTGTGTTCTCAATCTGTGAGTGGCTTAATCTGAGTTACAAAGGCAGGAGGAAGTAGTTGCATAACAAATCCATTTGGCCCAGGCCATGTGAATATACCCATTCTGCTACTCCCACCCCTCTGAAGGCATACGAAGGACAACAGCACAGCTAATACCCCTATTCTGGACTTATCTCCATTTATTCTCTACCTGCTTCTGTTTGTTTGTCTCCATGACTTTCAAATACCTTGTGCTATACTTCAGCTGTTGATACCTGCCTCCTGTCTGGCTTTGTTTCCTGTTCATCTCTGGTCAAAGTGTGCTCTCCCCATTCCAGGAGAATCCTTCTGTTATCATGGAGCTTAATAGCCAAATATATTCCAGTTCCCTTTAGTTGGTCCAAGGAGTAAGGCTTCTGTATGAATATTAGAAAACCCAGAGGACTGTTTCCAGACTTGCATGAGGTCTTTGTTTTCTAAAGAAGGAGTATTTATTGATGACTGTATAAGTAGTGGACTTATTACGGTTTAGATCTGTCTAGTGATGTAAGGAGCCTGAGGAGAGATTATCACTAATAGCTAACATTTGTAATGTGTTTAATGAGTGCCAGGCACTTTGGTAAATGCTTTACTGAGTTATATAAATTTAACTTCTTCTATGGTAGAGACAGTTTTGCTCTGTCGCCTAGGCTGGAGTGCAGTGGCATGATCACAGCTCACTGCAGCCTTGAACTCTTGGGCTCAAGTGGTCCTCCCCCCTCAGCCTCCCAAGTAGCTGGGAATACAGGCGCATGCCACCATGCCTGGCCAATTTTTTCTTTTTCTTTTTTTCTTTTATAGAAATAAGTTCTTACTGTGTTGCCTAGGCTGGTGTTGAACTTCTGGCCTCAAGTGATCCTTGCACCTTGGCCTCCCATAGTGCTGGAATTACAGGTGTGAGTCACTGTGACCAGCCAGGTTTATGTAATTTAATCCTCACAACAGCTCCATGAGGAAACTGAAGCTCAGAGAGGTTAAGTAACTTTCCTTAAAATTAGTCTTCTAAATGTTTAGAGATGTATAAATCACAAAGCATGTTACTAAATATATGAGTAGATTTCTTCACAGCTTAACTATCAAAATGAAGTGAAATAGATGCTGACATTTAAGGTGACAGGGCCCATCAAAAGTGCTATACAAACACAGGTGTGAGTTTAGAGATTTACATTAATGTAGGAAATTAAAGCATTAACTATAATTTTACTGAGATGTTTCATTTTAGCTGACAGTTGTTGGCAGGAATGGAAACCAAATATATTAAATATACCATTGGTAGCTTTCTCAGTATAATATGTGCCATCTCTAGGGAAAACATTATATTCACACAACTTAGTCCTTGAGGGGTTTGTTTTCTAGCCCGTGATTTTTCTATGCCCTTTTTGTTTTTCTTCTCTGCTACCTTTTATCTTTTTAAAAACATTTTTCAGATCACATTGTATATTTTAGTTCGACAATTGACTCATGTATAATAGTCAAAGATCAGTGTAAATCAAAATCCAGGCAGTAGATTAAAAATATATTTTTAAAGGTTTTAATTAAATTTATCAGGCAGTAGATTTTGTACTTGAAGTGGGAGTCATTATATTAATAGGCCAGGGAAAGAAAAATTATGGACTTGAGTTGGTTTTTTTACTATCTCACAAGAGAGATGCCATAGAGGAAAGCCTACTGTTTCAAACTGGGCCTTTCACAAGGATGGCTTGTTGGTTCAGTCCACTAGTTCTGGACTATAGGGGCTATAGTCACCCCTGCTGGATATTTTGGGCATTTTTATGGTATTTTTGGTGTTTGTAACAATGATTGGCAAGTACAACAGGTGTATAGTAGACAGGAGATGAGGATGCTGGTGCGCTTACAGAGCACTAAATAGTTCTATACAACTACAGATTTTCCCACATCCTTCTTGCCTTTTTTTTTTTTTTTTTTTTTTGAGACAGAGTCTCGCTCTGTTGCCAAGCTGGAGTGCAGTGGCGCGATCTCGGCTCACTGCAACCTCTGCCTCCTGGGTTCAAGCTATTCTCTGCCTCAGCCTCCCGAGTAGCTGGGACTATAGGTGCGCGCCACCACGCCCAGCTAATTTTTGTATTTTTAGTAGACACGGGGTTTCACGGTTTTCACCAGGATGATCTTGATCTCTTGACCTCATGATCTGCCTGCTTCGGCCTTCCAGAGTGCTGGGATTACAGGCATGAGACACTGTACCTGGCCTCCTTCTTGACTTTGTATATTCATGTGAGCAACAACAACAGAAACCCAGAAACCAAAAAACTAAACTGTTTCTAATTATCTGAATCTAGAACTAAACACTGTTCTATAAATCAGCACAAAATATTTTTTCCCCCGTGTTTTTGGTATACCCTCATTGTTCCCGGACTGCAACTAGCCTGTGAGTTGGGGAAGATAATGCTTTGTTTTGTTCTGAGTGTTTCTGAGTTCACTTTTTTGACAAGGTACATCACTGATGTGGTATTTGAAACACCGATGCATACATCATGTCAGTCTGCATTGGTAGATGGGTTATTCTTGATGTTTTTGCTGACGGGTGTGGTATCTAACTACTTGATCATGTAGTCTAGTGCACTGCATCTGATCAATTTTGTATGCCACTATTATTTTCTTTAAAATTTTTAAATATTATATATATTTAGTTATGGAATTCTATTGATTTTAAAAAATTGAATTTTATTTTTGGATAGTAATACAAGTATTGCAGCATATTTTAAGTATTAAAATATTTAAAGAAGCATTGGGTCTGATCAGGTTGTTAACTGCTAGTTCCACTAGTGTTCCTTTGCTTTGCAGATTCTCAAGTATGATTCTGTTACATTCTTGCCTGTAGTATTATTAGCACTGACTGTAGCATATTTCTTATTTTTTTGGTCTTTTTGGAAGATTTAAAGTAGTTTTGGCTTACTGTTCTACTTTTCTTTTTTAACACTTTTCTCTTTTTTAAAAAAAGATACTGTTTACCTTGCTAATACTAAAGTAGCTATCATTGCAGTCACGTTGTTTTCATAAGTTATATCTGGATATTTTCCTATTTTTTGTAAAAACAAAAACAATCTTCTTAAACCTTCAATATGACCTACTTTCAGTACCCTTAAGAACTTATTAGCAAAGGAGATGAAGGAAAGAGCCCAAAGCAAAAGTAATAATAATATTTCTTGGTCCCCTTCATAAACAGAGTTCAAAGCTCTTCATTTCTTGTGAATGCGGAGCTTCCCAGAATTCCTGTGGAACAGGGCAAGCTAACCTCTCAGATAGGAAGGATTAAGACTGACTGACTGTTTACAGATTTTTTGGTGGGATATTCAGTTCTTTCTATTTCCCCTGGAGAGTTCTTCATAGAACATATAGGGAAGATGCCTTTTTCCTGAGCTTGTGCTGTTGATATAGTGAGGTTTGTGGTCTTTGGATCGCGTTTGTATAGAACCCTAGAAATCATCCCTTTATGATTATGACTTAAAATAGCCAGTCTTAAGGAATTCTAATCAAAAAGAATTCTAAGTTTTCAAAATTAATTTTATTTATTTATTTACATTTTGATGATGTTAGTGTAAAGAAAACCATAGAGAAATTTTACAAATCATAAATCACTGAGAAAACTTTGCCTTTGGATGAAGGGACTGCTGAAATTTAACTTGTCAATCTGCAGGCCTTGAAGATAAATAAACCTCAAAATAAACTTCAGGGGAGGCGTAGGGGTGGTTTTGGATGAGATGAGTTGGTCAGGGTGATCTGTTTCCCTTGCTTCTTTGAGAAGGCTAAGTGGCTGCTAGAGCTGTGTTCTGAGGACCAGCTGGTGATAGATGAACTTCAGTTCCTTCTTTTTTCCAGCAACAGCAGCCTTAGTGCAATGGTTCCTCAGTGCCGTGTGGTTCTTTCTTCCCTTTCCAACTTGAACACAGACATAGGCTCATCATCTCATTTTTTCTAACCATAGTATAACCTCTACTTTTGTGGACGTTTCCTAGATGTCATATATTCTGTTTATTTAACATTATTTTAATGATACCATCTCCTTTTTTTATTTCAAGGAAATGTGCTCATGTATTTTCCACATTAATCTTGATTCTGGTTTTACATTTTTACAAAAAAGAAGTTTGTCATGGGAAGGAGTAGAAGATGCAACTAGCAAGATAGGAGGGCAGGAAGGAATTGTGGAAGGTTTTTGAGGATCGGGGTGACATGTTATAATCTTATATGATGAAGAGAACTGCAACAGCTGAGTAAATAAAGGATTGGGGAATTGAGACCCAGGTTAAGACATAAGGTCACCAAATAGTTAATTACAGACTGAGTATCCCTTATCTAAAATGCTTGGGATCAGACGTGTTTTAGATTTTGATTTTTTTTCAGATTTTGGAAAGTTTATCTTATACACTTACTGATTGAGCATCTGAAAATCTGAAATGCTCCAGTGAGCATTTAATCTGAGTGTCATGTTGATGCTCAAAAAGTTTTAGATTTTGGAGCACTTTGGATTCTGTATTTTCAGGTTTGGGATGCTCAACCTGTTGAATGTTGAGACTTACGATAGAGACCTCTTAGAAGGATATTGCCAGTGTCCAGGTTAATGATAAAGAGAATTATTTGTTGAGCGAATAGTGAGTGACCAAATGAAAGACTGAATGAGGGTCTGAACTATATTAGTAGCTGTGAGAATGGAAAGAAGTGGGCAGATGTGGTAGACATTATGGAAATAGCCTAAAGACTTGATGGCTAATGGAATGTGCAGTGAAGATGACTCTAAGCCATCTGATATAGAGGACAAGAGTAATGTAATGCTGGTAATAATAGTGGATGTAAAAAAAGGAGTATGTTTTAGGGTTAGGGTAGTATATTTGGTGTGAAAATATTGCTTGTGAGTGCTGTGGGCCAGTGGAGATAGACAGTGGACAGTTCAAAATGTTAGGTTGAGTTCAGGAGCTGGTGGTTGAAAGTACATAATCACAATACCACAGAAAATAATATTTGCAACTGTGAAAACGAAGCTTGCTAAGGGAGAGAGGATGAATGAGAAGATCTGGGAAAATTAATCTTATAGTAGATTTCTCATGGCCCTGTGTAAGTTACTGACCATTTCAGTGCCTCATTTTCTTCTATAAAATGAGAAAAATTATAGTATCTCCTTAATAGAATTGTTGTGAAGTTGAATTGAATCATCTATGTAAATTGCATAGGGCTTGGCAGGCATATAGTAAATACTCATTAAAGGTTAGCGATCTTTTTTTTTTTTTTTTTTTTTTTTTTTTTTGAGACAGAGTCTCGCTCTGTCGCCCAGGCTGGAGTGCAGTGGCCTGATCTCAGCTCACTACAAGCTCCGCCTCCCGGGTTTACGCCATTCACCTGCCTCAGCCTTCCGAGTAGCTGGGACTACAGGCTCCTGCCACCTCGCCCGGCTAGTTTTTTGTATTTTTTAGTAGAGACGGGATTTCACCGTGTTAGCCAGGATGGTCTTGATCTCCTGACCTCGTGATCCGCCCGTCTCGGCCTCCCAAAGTGCTGGGATTACAGGCTTGAGCCACCGCGCCTGGCCATTATTGTTTATTAAGTACTTTGGTTATGCACATAAAAATGAACTGATTCTAAAATTTGTAATTCTAGAGGTTGTATTGAATGTTTAAAATTAAACAAGTGATCTTATTAGCAGTGATATTTTTATTTCTCAAGTTAAAACTGTTTGGTTTTTGTAGGTGTGGTTAGTTGTAATCTCGGAACTAATTTTTTGTGATAAATATGTAATTCATGTTTGGGTATTTTTATTTAAAGTGCTCACTTTTCTTTTCCTTTTCCTTTTTTTTTTTGAGCTGGAGTCTTGCTCTGTTGCCCAGTCTGGAGTGCAGTGGCGTGATCTCGGCTCACTGCATCCTCTGCCTCCCAGGTTCAAGCAGTTCTCCTCCCTCAGGCTCCTCAGTAGCTGGGATTACAGGTGCCCGCCACCATACCCGGCTAATTTTTGTATTTTTAGTAGAGATGGGGTTTCACCATGTTGGCCAGGCTGGTTTCAAACTCCTGAGCTCATGATCCGTCTGCTTCAGCCTCCCAACGTGCTGGGATTACAGGCATGAGCCACCACGCCCGGCCTATTAAAGTGCTCACTTTTCTTGACATCCTCTAAGATGCAGACTTTACTCTTGGTTGAATATATAGTGTTTTTCTTTAATTAGAGTGGGGTAAATAAAAGGTGATGATACTCATACTGAATCTTGAACTTGACACATTTCTTCCAGTGAAAATGGGCTGCAAGGAACCCAGTTGTATTTTCCACCGTTTTTTAGTATTTTTTTCCTCTGACACAGGATTACTATGCTCTAGAAGTGTCATTTGGGGGAGCCAAAGCACTGTACTATAATATATATACCAGTCTGTTCAGTGTAGAAGGGGAAAAAAAATAGTGTCATGAATTGAAGTTCATGCTTTTCAAGTGTTTGTATGTTTCTTCCTTCTGCTTTAATAGTAAATGGTTAGAGGGATTCATTAAATAGTAAATTAATGAAACTAAATGCAGAGCACATATATAGCTAGAATTTTAATTTTTTTCCATTTGTATTTTAGTTCTATTGATATTTTAAGGGTAACGAGAAATTAGCATCTTCATTTGGATATGCATGATATCCCTTCAAAGCTGTAGTTGCTTTAACTTAGACTGTCAATTCCTTGTCTAATCGAGACCCATGGTGAAATGCCAAAAAAAAAAAAAAAAAAAATACAGTCTTTGGATTTTTCCAGTCAGTGAACCGGCTAATATTTTCTGAGTTCCTATAGATACAAAGCACTGTAAATTATATTTACAATATCACCACTTGAGTAAGTACTTAAAGAGACAATTTCTGAACTGTTTGGCTAATTAGTGTACATCAGAGCTATTGTTTGGTTTCTCTAGGTAGAGGTTGTTCAGGGATGTAATAGGATCTGCATGCAAATAGATTGCAATTTGTGTTTAGAAAGGATAACTTACTTTTAAAATTCTGTCTCTCCCGATTTTCATTTAGTTTGCTGTATACCACTTAAAATGGATTATAATTAATATTCTTATTCCTGTTTAAAATAACCTTGGCCTGATTATTTTTCTCTTTATTTACCACTCCTCTTGAGACAGGTATGTGCACATGCACACATACATAAAAGAAGATCTACGGTTTTGGTGGTATTTATAGCAGGCAAAAGAGATGATTTATTTGAACTTTTTTGTAGGTTACTATCGGTAGTTTTAGGAAAAGTCTATTTTTGAGTTTCACTGCCTTTTTTTTTTTTTTTTTTTTTTTTGGTGAGAGGTTGCTAGAGCAGAGGGGCTGTCTCCAAGACCATGTCTTCATCAGAAACGGGTTTAATAGATGTTAGAAATGGTATATGCTTCTTCCACCATCCCTTAAGTTCTTCTATTACCTGAGTTTTGTTTATCAAATTTCAGAGTTGCTTACTTTTCTTTTGTTAGTTAATAGGGGTGCTTCAGGTGGGTTAGGAGAAGAAATACTTTTTTAAAAAGTCACCGTCATTCTGTGTGAGAGAGAATGTAATTCCTATAGAGAAAATTAGTTAGCTTGGTGTGTTGTAATGGCAGCTTTACTATTTTTTTGTACTCTTTCTCTTTCTTCGTTTAACAAAGAAGATTGACAAGCTACTTACCTTTCTATGAGTGCTTTTCTTTAAAACTGTATAATTGAATGCCTGGAGAAATGAACCTTGGCTTCAGCAGTACTGAATGGCAAAAGTGGTAAGAAACTCATTTTTCCTTTCCTTTCCCTCCCTTCCTCCCTTCCTCCCTTCCTCCCTTCCTCTCTTCCTCCTTTCCTCCCTTCCCTCCTTCCCTCCTTCCCTCCTTCCCTCCTTCTCTTTTTCCTTTCATACTTTCCTTCCTTCTTTCCCTGTTTCTTAAAAAATGCTATTTGAATCTAGTTTGGATAAAGTTGACCTGTGGGGAGTTGAAGGAGAAAACTGAAATTAAGTATTTTTCTTCTGAGTATTGTGTTAATTTGCTCCAAATGACAGAATTAGCCTAAATGTTGAGAAGTGCTAAGTTTCAGCAAATGAAGTTGAGCTTAATTTGTATTTCTTTATGTTTACCGTGTATGTTGTAAAATTTGATAATTAATAAAGGTTTAAAGGGATTCTAACTGATAAACTCACCGAGTTTCACCTTCTTAAACCTAAGAAGTGTAATTTGCCTAAATTATGCAAAATGCTAATTAAAGGGTTTAATTTGCTAATCATATCCATTTGATTAGAGGCAGATGCTGATTATCTACACAATTCTAAATGGACCTTTCAAAGATGGCTTTCATTATTTAAAATCAACTTGTCAAATTAAGACATAAACTTAAGGAATAACAAATACCAGTCGTTAACTATATACTTTTTTTGTAATGTCAGGCAAATAATTCACAAATGCTGTGCACCAAAGTCTTGGTATATTCAATGTCATTATGAATTTCAGTAATCCTAAAGTTTAAGAGTTGAACTTTGTTTGGTTTTTTATTGAGCTCATTAGATTCTCTAGTCATACCTTTGTTGGTCCTTTGGGTCTTTGACTATTTTCCTGGCTGTTTTTTCTTCCTGCTGTGAGTCAGACAGCACAAGGAGCAGAGGCAGTCTTGTCCATGTGCATTCACACCATGCATAGAAATGGTCAGAACAAGGCCGGGCGCGGTGGCTCAAGCCTGTAATCCCAGCACTTTGGGAGGCCGAGGTGGGCAGTTCACTTGAGGTCAGGAGTTTGAGACCAGCCTTAACAACATGGTGAAGTACCGTCTCTACTAAAAATACAAAAAATTAGCTGCGTGGGGTGGCGGGCGCCTGCAATCCCAGCTACTCGGGAGGCTGAGGCAAGAGAATCACTTGAACTCGAGAGGCAGAGGTTGCAGTGAGCTGAGATCGTGCCACTGCACTCCAACCTGGGTGACAGTGACACTCTCTCTCAAAAAAAAAAAAAATAAAATATTTAACAGACAGGTATGCCAGGCTCCCTTTATAGGTGACCAAATCTTCCTCTTACACATGTAAGAGATGTGGCAGGAAACAGACAACAGGTATGGGTCAGTGTTAATGCCAGGAAGCAGGGGGAACATCTTAGTTCAATAACTGAACAAGAATTTGGATCCAGGTACCCAGCCTTTGTATTCTCCCTGGATGACCTTGTGTTTTTCTTAGAGTGAAGACAGAAAACTATTTATAGACTGGTCAAGTGTGTTTGTGGCTGATTTAGGGCTAAGACTAGGGAAACCAAGGCAGAAACTGCATTACTTTTTTTTTTTTTTTTGAGGCGGGATGTCATTCTATTGCCCAGGCTGGAGTGCAGTGGTGCGATCATGGCTTACTGCAGCCTCCACCTCTCCAGGCTCAGGTGATCCTTCCATCTCAGCCTCTTGAGTAGCTGGGACTACAGGCATGTGTCACCATGCCTGGCTAATTTTTGTCCTTTTTTTTTTTTTTCTGTAGAGATGAGTTTTGCCATGTTGCCTGGGCTGGTCTCAAAGTCCTAGGCTCAAGTGATCTGCCTGCCTCGGCCTCCCAAAATGTTAGGATTGCTGGTGTGAGCCACTGTGCCTGGCCAAAACTGCATTACTTCTAATCCAAGTTAGAAACAAATGGCCCAGTAACAGAAAATGTTTGAGGTTTTGCATTTGAGACCTAGGGTGTTAGGACAGGGCATCTGAGGTATAGACATACAAATCCTCCTTTGATCTGCACCAAGATTAAGGGTAGTAGGATGAGCGCATGCTGTCTAAGTGGGGATATACCAGAGAGGTCATATAGCTTGTGGGTGAAGAGCACAGGCTCTGGTGCTATAGTAACTGGTTGAATCTTGGTGCTGCTATTTACCAGTCCTTTTTCTTCTCTGACTTGGTTTTCTCATCTGCAAAATAGAGAATATAATAGTATTACCTCATAAGGTTGGGAGGCTTTAATAAGTTAGTACATTTTATAAAGTACTTATAACAGTGCCTAGCATGTAGTAAATACACAACAAATATTAACGATTATTATTACTTGTTACCATTCTAGCTTTTGTATGAGATTTGCAAATGATGATGTATAGAGAGAACACTGGATTCCATCCCCCAGTACCCACTTGAGTTGTTCAAGTGTGCTACAAATATATGTAGAGTAATGAGTTATAAGAACTTCAGTAGTATAAAGCTAATAGAACTTGAAGTACTAGAGTCTTATTAAAATGAGTAAGCACAGATTTGTGTCCAAATCTTCTTTTCGTGCAGTCTGAGGAGGTTAGGGATATGTGTAAATAATTGCTAAACTGACAGCTACTGGAAGAGCCTGATCATGAGCACTTTTTACATTTGAATTCAAAGGGTAAAAGGGGAGGTTCCTTTAAATTTAGTTATTTTTTAGCTTTTAGAGGACTAGATTTGTGATAGTATAAGGGATAATAGAGTGCTGTTGATTTTTATCCTGGCTAAGATTAATAGTCTAGTTGTCACTTCTGTGCCTAAATGTCTCTAGAATCTGTCCATCTCCTTTCAGTTTCATCATCACTATTCTACCTTGGGCTACCATGATTACTTATCCAGTCCATTCTTTTTTTTTTGAGACGGAGTCTTGCTCTGTTGCCCAGACTGGAGTGCAGTGGTGTGATCTTGGCTTACTGCAAACTCCACCTCCCGGGTTCAAGTGATTCTCCTGCCTCAGCCTCCCGAGTAGCTGGGACTACAGGTGTGCACCACCACACCCAGCTAATTTTTGTATTTTTAGTAGAAACAGGATTTCACCGTGATGGCCAGGCTGGTCTCGAACTCCTGACCTCGTGATCCATTCACATTGGCCTCCCAAAGTGCTGGGATTACAGGAGTGAGCCACTGCGCCGGCCCATCCTATCCATTCTTCACCCTGAAGCAAGAGTGCAGATATAATTACTGTTGTCTATACTACAGCCCCTCCCCAACTCTTTAGCAATTTCCTATTAATATAATGTGAATGTTCAAAATTCGTAACAAGTTACATTAAGCTCTGATCCCTGTTTACCTCCCTAGCCTCATCTCTTACCACTAATCTGTAAACTCTACGGACCAAGCATGTGAACTTCCTTTAGTTGTGAAAACGTTTTTTCCCTTGACCTTGGATACTCTTCCCTACATTTCATCTAATTCTGACTGATCTGTCATGTATTAGCTTAAACAGTTTTCTTTCTGGGACATTTCCTTAAGTTTGGCTTAGAAACCCATCCTCTGTGGGCTTTTTTTTTTTTTTTTTTTTTTTGAGACAGAGTTTCGCTCCTGTTGCCCAGGCTGGAGTGCAGTGGTATGATCTCAGCTCACTGAAACCTCTGCTTTCTGGTTTCAAGCGATTCTCCTGCCTCAGCCTCCCAAGTAGCTGGGATTACAGGTGCCCCCCCCCCCCCCCCCACTCCTGGCTAATTTTTGTATTTTTAGTAGAGACGGGATTTCACCATGTTGGTGAAGCTGGTCTTGAACTCCTGACCTCGTGATCCGCCCGCCTTGGCCTCCCAAAGTGCTGGGATTACAGGCATGAGCCACCGCACCCAGCTTTCTCTGTCAGAGCACTTGTACTTGAGGGTTATCACCCGCCTGTCTTGCAGTGGGCTCTAAGTCTTCTGAGAGCAAAGGACCCTGAATGTGGTGTTTATTACCTAATACAATGTCTAGCCTATAGGAGGTACTTAATATATGTTGGTTGAAAGAAGGAGTAAATAAATGAAGCACCCTAGAAACTGTTTGGCCTTTTGAATGTTTATTGTAAAGTTTAAATTCTCAGTCGTTTGTTCTTAGTTTGTGCTAGCAGCTTCATAAAACGGATGGATCAAGCAATAGTGTGCATTTAGCAAACCGGGTCCACAAACTCAAGATTCAAATCACTTTTGGCTAATTGTGTACTTACGGACATCTGATTGATCTTGTATTAAAACTTATTAGGCAGACTTTGAGTGGGAAAATAATCTTGATTTGGCAGATGCTGGAGAATAGTAAAAAATAGAAAAATGTGCAGGTTGGTGAGATTTCCCAGATTCAGTGTGTGGTGTATCTCTAAAGTTCAAAATCCTTCAAGAAAGTTGCTGGTGTATGCTGAATGTCAGAACAGGAGGGATGTTTTTGTTTAACACCTAGCACGGCTGCAAACTAGATGGTCTGGAATTTGCAAGTAGATTTTTTAGTTTTATTTCATCTTGAAGCTTTCATGTGGGTTTAGCAGTTATTCAATGTAATTGAAGTCAATGTAGCTAAAATTGCATATTATTTTTGAAGTGTTAAGAATGAAAATAATGGCCGGGCGCGGTGGCTCAAGCCTGTAATCCCAGCCTTTTGGGAGGCCGAGACGGGCGGATCACGAGGTCAGGAGATCGAGACCATCCTGGCTAACATGGTGAAACCCCATCTCTACTAAAAAAAAATACAAAAAACTAGCCAGGAGAGGTGGTGGGCGCCTGTAGTCCCAGCTACTTGGGAGGCTGAGGCAGGAGAATGGCGTAAACCCGGGAGGCGGAGCTTGCAGTGAACTGAGATCCGGCCACTGCACTCCCGCCCGAGACTCCGTATCAAAAAAAAAAAAAAAAAAAGAATGAAAATAACTTATTGTCTTTAAGAATGAGTATGCCAGTATTTCATATTCTGTATTGGCAGTATAGTGAAAATTAATTATTTTTACTATAAGTATTATATAAATAATAAAGATATTTAGGAGGGAGTATATATGCTTACAGCAAATAAATGTTTTGCCACCCGGGAGATCACCTTAGCTAGTATAGTGGATTAAAAATGGCCTCAAATTATTCGATATTTTCTCATTGAGAAGTGGGATCTATGTCACCACTCCTTGAATCTTAGCGGGTTTAAAAAATTATGGTTAAATATATGTCATATTTACTTTTTAAACTATTTTTAAGTGTACAACTTAAAATTTTTAAGTGTATTTGTCGTTAAGTGTATTCACATTGTTGTGCAGCCATCCGCATTCATCTCCAGAACTTCTTCATCTTCTTCAGCTGAAACTCATTACCCATTAAGTACTGACGCCTCACTCTTCCCCTGCCCACCTCTTGACGTGAGTGGGTTTTGACAAATAGAGTATGGATGGCAGCAGTGACAGAGTACCAGTTTCTGGGTATAGGCTTTAAGAAACTTGGGGCTTCCACTTTCTGTCTCTGGTACAGTCTTCAGAAGCTCTGGGATGCCATTAAGAATTCTAAGTGGACTTGATGGAGAAATCTGTTCTGAAACCTGGCAGTAACTAGTAATTGCCATGCTGGAGAGGCATGTTGACATTCCCACCTGAACCCAGCCTTTTAGGCATCCCCGTCAAGGTGCCATACACGAGAGTAGAGCCATCTAAGAACCTCCAGATTTATCTGTTCACCAGCTCCATACCTCTGGTAACTTCATTTGGTGCCACATGGAGTAGATTCATTGCCAGCAGCGCCCTTTCTGAATACCTGACCTCAGAATTGAGAGCTGTAATACAATGGCTGTTATTTTAAACTGTAAAGTTTTGGGATAGTTTGTTATGCAGTGATGGATAATTAGAAGTGGTAGCTTAGCTAGAGCTTCTGGATTCTTGAGTTTGAGCTGAAAATAACAGTGTATCCTAAATACCTCAAAACAACTGTACCATGATTTGGAAAGACTATATAAAATGTAATGAAAGATACTATTAACAATTAAATGATATGAAAAATGAAATTCTAATAATTAGTTGGGTGGAGAAGACAACTCTGAGGAGCTCAGATTACTTAGAAGGGACAGAAATGGGAAAATTATTGAGAAATGCTTTTCACCTTTCAGAAATTTGATTGGTGAATCTGCTTAAAAGTTAGCTGAGAAGTTTGTGGCTTTTTCATTTTGGAGAAGAGATTTGCCAGGAGTCTGAGAATCCTTTAAATTCTTCCAAAGACAACTTATTATGTTTAGGACACTGGAAAGTAATGTAATAAGGTATAAGGTATAAGGTATAAGATAATAAGGTTGATTTTTTATGTGGTGCTCTTAGCCCCTTAAAGTTTGCCAAAATTTAAAGCAGACCAAGTTTAATGAGTGTACTTCATAGCATAGATTGTGGACAGTCCTTTCTGTTTGTGGAATTCAATTTAGCTCAGATGGTGAATACCAATATGTTCAGAGTACTGTGTAAGTGCTATGGGAGATTTAAAAACACTTTCTTAAGTAGAAAGAGGTATAAATAAATGAATAAAACAATCATAAGTTACTATAGACACTACATTATACAGGCTTCTTAATTTTTGTGTGCCATTTCTAAATGGTTGCAGATTTTTCTCCTTTTATTTTCAGCATTTAATACTTTATACTGGCTCTTGATATATGGAGTTTGGATTATGGAAGGTAAGGGGGAGATTTTAATTCATATGGAAATCTATGGAAATTATTTCTTACTGAAAAACTGAAAATAGATCAAATAAAAAATACAATTTTGTAAGTCCAGGGAAGCGGGACAGTTGAGGCCTAATAATACCCTTTTGTGTGGGCAGACAGATTTGCTGCTATTATGACACTTTGCTTAAGGAATGGGAGTATCATGGTTGAATGCAAACCTATACACAGCTGTTTGAGTTTGCTGCACAGCTTTCTGGATACCTTAAGCTGTATTACTTTTGGATTGTAATGATTTTAGTGGAGGCAAGAAACAAAGTGAACAAGATAGAGCATCAAAATTCTCTTTTAAGTTTCCCAAGGCTGCTCTTATTTCTCTCTACAAAATAGAAATAATAATTTTGCCCTTTTTTGATAATTCAACACTAGCAGTGGCAAGGAAAGTGTAGATAAGAACAAGTGATATATTTTGAGTAAGTGATCAATGTCAGGATCTTTACAGAGAACAATAGAATGGATCTAAAATGAATGAATTCAGTGTTTTCTCTTTTTTTTTTTTTTTGCAGTTTTGGGGGGCATGGAATGAAAATGGCTACCTTTAGGTACGGTAGGAGAACAGGCTTTGGAAGGAGAGGGTATTTTATTACAATGTGAATAAAATAAATATTTAGAACGTTACAAGAATGATGGCTGACACCGAGAGGTTCATGTTAATGTTATAGGTTTCTCAAGGCGGATAGGAGCTCTTATCTTGTATTTCCAATGTAGAGGAATAGAAGGAAGTCTATGGATTGATGGGGCGCAAAAGAATGACCCTTCAGCAGTATACATAGTGCTGCTTCCTGTCACACTCTAGTGTTACAGCACTTATAAACTGGATGTCCCTTCTGAGGATACTACCCTTTCTGAGTGCCTCGTGGCCTCTTCCTATATTTGACTCCATGTTTTAAGTGCAGATGAAGCACTTGGACACTGTGGCACTGTAAGTAGGATTAGAACTGTGATTTAGGATGGGGTATAACCAAGGGGAGGAAGCTTGATGGACCTTGAAGTAAGATAAATGTCTGAGTAGCCTCTTTCTCCTTCTTGATGCAGGGCACAAGAAGATGAGATGAGATGGTTGGGAAACACTTTTTAAAGTCCCTGTCAATGTTGAGAAGTGGCTTGAAAGGGGCTTTAATCTCTCAATCCCTTCCCCACCAAGATACTCCAAATTAACGCACAATTGATAAAAAGTGTGCTTTCTATGCAAATGTATCTTTTAAAATAAGTCCCCTAGCAAAATTCTACTCCTAAGCACATCCTATGTAGAAATTCTGGAACGACTGTTGTCCTTTATATTGTTTTATAGCCAATATTTAATAAATGCTTTATGTGTATCCAGCATTATGTTGTATGTTATGGAAGATTTGAATTAACATGTTTATAGTTGAAGAGAGCAGGAAAAGACCGTTTTCAGGAAACAGAACAAGGTAAAATAATCTGATGTCAGAATGTTTAATATGGTCTACAAGGGTTATGGTTATAGGGGGTTAAAAAAGTGGGCATTGCCATGGACTGGATTAATGTAGGAAGGTATCGTTGAGCTGACAGCTGTGAACAGCATCTTAAAAGATAAGGCAGAAAGGAGGTGGCAGAGATACTTGAGTGGATGGAATGTCATGTGCTAACTGCAACTTTAAATGTCTGAATAATTTTCTGAGGAACTAAAAATATTGAATTGGGTCAACAAATAGGACACCTTTGTCAAAGCCATAGAGCTGACTTCTAATATTTTCAGTTACAAATATATATACTTGAGCATCTTTTAGAATAAACACCTCCCTTCCCTTCACCCCAGGTAAAAAAAATAGCTGGTATTCTACCATCCATATGAATTTGAAATATATGATAGAAATACAAATTTAGTAGCACCTGACTTATTAAAACTTAATTGCCAAAGATTTCATTTCCTATGGTCTATAAGAGAAAATTGCTGCAAATCAATTAATTTTTTTGGAATTTATTTTTCCTTACTCTTAATTCATTTGCCATTTGCTTGAATAAACATGGTTGCATCAGTGGTTCATTTGACTTGAAGCAAGTTTCTCCCTTTCCCCTCCAGCTAAAGAAAGCCATATTTTTTTTGTACTATGCTACTGTTAGCTGCTTGACTTGGAAGACTTCAGTTATCATTATATCTTTCATGAATCAGAGTCTAGCTGCCTCTCTTTTAATGATCTTGAAAATGTCCAAGATGCTGCATAGTTTAGAAATGTAGAACCAAGTTAAATCGAACAGTTTTCTACTGGGCTACGTTGTAAAAATGGGTAAGGGAAATTACTTCTTTTTTTTTTAGAAAACATTTGCCAGTTGGAGCCTCAAAGAAGATTGAGTTTGAGAGGCCTTTAATTGTGCACTGAAAGGTTATTGCAGAAGATAACATAAGGGAGATGTCATAAAAAAGAAAATTTGAAGCTCAGTAAGAGAAAGCTGTGTGAAAAAATAGGCATTCTGCCAATTAACTGGGTGCTTGAAATAAATAGTTTGGAATTAAAGAAACAGTTGCAAATTTCAAAGACTTGATCAGTTTAACTTAATCATAGGGAAACTGGGGCGGTGGTGGGCACAAATTTCCGTTGTGAAAGCATGCTTACTGCTCATTAAACTTTTGCTTATCCTTAAATATTTACTGTTTATAAGGTTTAGTAATATAAGAAAGTTTGTTAATCTTATAATTAATGTTAAATTATTGAAATAAAATTTCAACTACATTTGGGTAAAAGTGAACTTAGGAGTTCAGTTGTGAACTATTGACTGTCTCAGCAGTTATTATTTCCCAAACTGGACAAAGTAGAGTGTGTAGAGGGGAGACCCAAGAAAATATATAAATGGGTCTCCTCATCTACTGAAGAACCATGACACAATTATATATGTAAGCAATTAGTAATAAAAAAAGTCATATGTTTATAAGTGTAAAGGAGACATACAAGAAAAGATTAAATGTTCATCTTTCCATACATGTCTGTCTTCATGTTGCATTAGTTTCAAGTGCACTTGAAACTATGTTTTATTACTATATACTATGTTTTTTTATTTTTTTATTTTTTATTACTTTTTTAAATGTTTTTTTTTTTTACTTTTTTATGTTTTATTTTTTATTACTATATACTTTTTTTATTTTTTATTGCTATATACTATACCTTTTCATCCAAAGAAAAAATAAGAGATTGTCTCCTTTATTGAAAGACATTTTTGCTGGATGTAGAATTCTAGGTTGGCATGTACTTTCTTTTGGCACATTAAGATATATCACTCTGCTGTCTTCTGGCTTCTCCTCTTGCTGTGGGGAAATCAGCTGTTAGTCTAAATGTAGCTCCTTTGAAGGTAAGATAGCCACCCTGCTCTTAGTCTCCTTTTAAGATATTCTATTTAATTTACTTCAGTTTGATTTAAATACTCTGTTGTCTAGGAGTAGAATTCTCTTTATTTATCCTGCTTGAGTTTCACCAGGCTTCTTGAATATGTAGATTGGTGTCTTGTATTATTTCTGGAAAATTCGCATCCATTATTGCTTTTAAACTTCCCTCTACCTGTTGTTTCTCCTCTCTGTCGGGGATGTTAGTCAGCTGTATTTTAGGTCTTCTTAGTCATTTACTTTTCATCCTCAGGTTATGTTTTTCTTCTTTTTGTTCTTTCTCTGCTGAGTTACAGATTATTTCTTCTGAGCTGTTTCCCAGTTTGTTATTTCTCTATTCTGTTTTGTCTGTTCTGCTCCCATTGAATTTTGAATTTTTACTGTTGTAATTTCTTTTGTTTTTTTTTTTTTTTTCACATCTGCTATGTTACTTTTTATGGATTCCTATTCCTTGCAGATATTTTAATATTTGCTTTTCTTTTTCAAATTTGTTGTAGGCTGCTTTTTAATCTGTCTGATAATTCTAAGAGTTAAAATCTTTGTGGTCTGTTCCTATTGTTTGTGATTGTCTCTCACCTATGTTGCCTTATTTCCTTGTGTGGCTGGTTATCTGTAACTGGTTATTGCCCTCCCACGGCCTTTTTTCAGGACATTTTCAGGGTGAATGTGCTCTCCTCTGAGAGGTACTGTGTTTGCTTTTGCCAGGTTTCTGGGACTATTACTTCAGGGGTATTATGTCAGGTATTAAGTCAAGGACACTTTTAAAATCATATTTAGGATTGTGTCTTTCTGACCCATCCACACCATGTATACTTTGGGTGGCCACAGCTTCTGAAAAACTTCGTTTTTCTACCTTTTTCTTTTCCTGCTTTGCTCAGTGACAAGTCAGCTTGCCCTTCGATCTTATGTGGTTAGGAGAGAGATGGTGGGTCAATTCTAGTTCACTCTTTCTCTGAGGATGTTATCGTTTGGGGCTCCACTTTAATATAGGGAGGGCCTCTTGCAAGAGCCTTCCACTTGGCCAGCCTAAATCCTTGTCTTTTGCTACCTTGCCCCTTGAGACTGAAGATCTGAAGTATGAGGAGATGGCATTTACTAATGTCCTCAGAGCAAAAATGGCTTTAGTTCTCCTGGGTTTGCCTCAAAATTTGACCAGCATGTTCCCTTTTAAACTAAATATTTGTTTAACAGCATTTTAAAAATGCTGTTAAGCTAATACTTTTAAGTGTTTTGTCCATCATTTTTGTTGTTTTCAGTGAGATGTAGATCTGAATAACTTAAGAAATCAGAAACTGCTAATAGCGTGGAAGCCCATCTGCTCCTGTGCTGTTGGTGATGTTGCAAATTGTTGCCCTCTTCCCTTAACATGTTCTGAGCCTCAAGTCAAGACAGATTACTGGGCTGGAGAGGTGATCGTCTAAAGATTTATAAAGATTTTTTAAAAATTTAAGTTCAAATAGCTTCTTAAATTATTATATCAAATTAATAGAGAAGTATTATTTTCTAAAATTTGTTTAACTACCCTTGTGCTCATCTGGAGAAACTGTCAGGAAAGATGATTTTTATTAAAGGCACTGCTGTTACATTCACTCAGGCATGATTCTGTCGTAACTTCTTGGTGTTTCCTTTCTGTCTTTCTTAATTGCATGTTTTCCCTCCATCTCTGTCACAGTGCCAATTCTAGGACTGCCTTATTACTGCTTGTTGGTGTAGCAACTTCTTAACTGTTCTTTAATTATTAGCAGAATTGAACATTATTTTGTGTGTATGAATTTTTGTGCCTTTTCATGAATTGATCTGTTTTTTTATCTTTTGATGAATTTATTACATCTTTTCATTAATAATTTTTAGTCTTTTGGGGTTTCATCACACAGAATATTTATTTTTCTCTTATTCTAAGCTTTTCTGTATTTCTTCAGTTATATTGAATATTGTCACTTTCCATAGTTGTATATTTCAGTCAGTAAACATTTCATCAGGTGTTGTGGTAAGAACTGGGAATATAGGCTGCATGCAGTAGCTCACGCATGTGATCCCAGCACTTTGGGAAGCCGAGGCAGGAGGATTGTTTGAGCTAAGGGGTTTGAGACCAGCCTGGGTAACATAGACCCAGTCTCTACAGAAAATTAAAAATCACCTGGGCATGGTGGCACATTAGCACGCCTGTAATCCCAGGCTGCTTGGGAGACTGAGGCAGGAGAATTGCTTGAGCTTGGGAGATCAAGGCTGTAGCGAGCTGTTCTAGCCTGAGCAACACAGTGAGACCATATCTCAAAAAAAAAAAAAAAAAAAAGAACTGGGAATATAATCGTTATGACACATTTACCTGTGCTTAGGTTCATATGTTAGTGAGGGAGATATAAATGCTTATAGCATTGTACATAAATAATATAACAACTATATCTTCCAGCAGACAGGTATGTACAAGCATGGAGGTGGGAGTAACTATGCCTGAGGAAATCTGGTGAAACCTAGCAGAGGTAATATGTTAGCTGCATAGAAATTTTCCGGTAGAAACACCGGGTATGGAAAGACATTTCAGATATGGGGAATATTTGTAAAGTCATAGAAGTGAAAGAAAGACAAGGTGCGCTATAGGAAGTGCAGATAGGTTGGTATAATTGGAGGGCAAAGTATTTTAGAAGAAGAAAATTGAAACTAGAAAGAGTTTAAAAGGGCCTGGGATAAAAAGGAACTCTGATGGACACAAAGAGCCTGTGTAGTGGGGGATAATGGAGTAAGCGAGCAGGAAGGACACGGAGGTGTGGTCGGGGAAAATGTGTGAGGGTAGGGGTGATGCGTTGCTTGTGAATTGTGCTGTGATCCTGGGAGTGGACTGCACAAGTGGAGTGTGAGTGGGTCAGAGGATGCCAGCGACTGTGTGAAACTAGTGTTGACTGGATCATCCATATGGGTGTAGCAGTCTATTTGGACAGTGGCAGGAAGGTGGATGTTATGATGTTGACAAGATTTGGTTTTGGACTGTGCATGTTCCAGGTTTAGTACTGAAAGTCCCACATCCTGAGAAACCTCTCATTCTTGGACAAACTGGGATGGTTGGTCACCATAATGAGATACCAGAAGGATATGATGAACTTGAGGCATTGAAAGGTAGAGAGCAATAATCTGTAAGTGGGGAGGAGCTGGCTAGGGTGGAGGAAAAAGGAGGGAATAAGGTTATGTTAATTTATGCTAGCATGGTGTTCTCATGAGATAGCAAGGAGGTAGAGGTCGTAAGTTACCTGTTTTTATTTTTTTTCCAAAATATTTGTTTTCTTGTAGAAGAGAAGAAATATGCTTTAGTATAAGTAAATAATCTTTCCTTTTTAGTGTCAATTTTACTGTATTCCAAATGTGCCTATGCTGTTAAAAAAGAAACAGTAATAAAGTAACCAGACAATTGATTTTTATATTGATTAGCTTGGCAGTATTACTGAGACATCAACATACTAATTAGAATGTCAGGATATTAAATTATCATTCATTTTCTAACTTTTAATGTTTTGGATGATTATAAATGACAAAAAAATTTGTGAGTGAAGTACCATCCCATCCCATCAATTTTAGTTAATTAATTTCAGCCACACAGTGGTAATTATTTCCTTTTTTATTTTCTATTTTTGTCTCTTTGCTAAAGATTTTCCAATTAAAATTTTTTCCTATTATATGGCTCTCCTTTATACATTTAAATGAAGAAAGCACGTTGTAAGAATTGGATTACAGATAGAAAAAAAAGTTTAAAACTAACTTTTATTTTAGGTTGATAAATGTTTGGGCTATTTATCACTGTGTCAGAAATACCTCCAAACCTAAAACAACAATTCCAAAACCTAACATTAAAACTTAAAATCAAAACTTAATTCTAAAACTTGAAACAATACCCATCTTATTATATCTCACACTTTTGAGGGTTAGGGATTCAGACTGGGCTTACAGGGCAATTGTTCTGTTCCACATAGTATTATATATGGGGTTTCTTAGTTGACAACTAGTCTGGTCTAGGATGTCTAAGATGGCTTCACTCACATGCTTGTGCATATGTGAGGACTTCTAGAAAGCTGGACTCTGCTGGAAGCCTTTCCATGTGATCCCTCCAAGGAGGTGGTTGGACTCCTTACTTTGTGATCTAGGACTCCAAGAGAACGAGGCAGAATCTGCCAGTCCTCTCAAAAAATAGGCCTGGGCCTGGCAGGGCATCACTTGTTCCTGTCAAAGTAGTCACAGGCCAGGCCAGATTCAAAGGGAGGGCAAATAGATCTTAACTCTCAGTGGAGGATGTTTCAAAAACTTTGCAGCCATCTTTAATCTCCATGTACTCCAGATTGATGATTAGGTCACAGTGCATTTGGGAAACAAATTGCACTTCATAGTCACAATATTTGCTACCAATATGGAACCTATATTTATTTGAAATGATAATAATGGTATTCAAAATTATGATATTTGCTTTCAGCATTTGATCTATTCACAAAGTTTTAACTTCCTTATAAAAGAAATGATTCCTAATTGTTTTATTGTATGTATATCATACGTTTATTTTAGAAAAGCAGATTCTTTTCCTGGGATATGCTATTTAGACCAATGATGTATGTCAAACTACTAATGGACCTTAAAAAAAAAAAATACCCCTCAGGGCTTCAATCTGTAGGTCTGGGTGGCACCAGGAATCTGTAATTTTAAAAAGCTTCACTGGCAAATAATATACATACTTACTTAATGACCAGGGTCTAAGAGAGCTGTGTAGATTCAAATAGAAAACTCCTATCCAAGCTATTTATAAACATAATTGAATATTGTTGATTGGAAGCTTATAGAAGCTTAAATATCTGGAAAGCCTTATTTATATCTTTACTTTAGAGGCCAGTGTACTAGACTAGTGGTTCCAAAATAGCATCCCCAAGATGATCATTTGGGAATGTGGGAAGGAAATAAATAATTCAACATGTATTTTTAGTCTCATCCATTCTTCATTTTGGGGGTGGGTATGGCATGTTTTAAGTGCAGAATGTGTAGTAATACATGCATATAATTTATAAATATATATATATTTATATATATTTATAAATACATGCATATAATTTATAAGTGTTTTGGAAGTATGTGCTGAAAAAACTTTATTGATGACAATGTGTGATGCAAAGATGGAGATCACTATTCCAGTCAGTTTAGGTTATGCATTGGTAAAGACCCCCAAACCTCAGTGACTTATAGAAAGGTTTGTTCCTTGTTCATATTCTATGTCTTCATGGGCCAACTACAACCCTGCTGTGTGTCATTTTGACCCTGGACTCAGGCAGATCGAGTAGGCTCTGTATACTGGAACTTCACCAGTTGCTGTGGCAAAAGGAGAGAACTGGGCAAACTACATGCTCATAAAGCTTTTGCTTAGGAATGAAACACGTCACTTCTGCTCACATTTCACTGGCCAAAGCAAGTCACTTGGCTACGCCTTAGTTCAGCAGGTAGGGGGTGTGTGATTCTCCCTCAGTGAGGGACTCAGTACAGGGTGAATAGTAATACAGTCTACACAGACATCCACTACCCTTCTATTTACTGTGTAGAGTATTTGCCTCTCCAGAGCTGCTCCTTAATCTGCTTTCAGGATTTTGACAGAGTGAAATTGCCTCTCTCAGTTTCTGGTTTGATGAAGAATATAAAAAAGAAAAAGACATACAGCCAAAATCCTTAATTCTATTAGCAAGGCAGCATATGAAACAACATAATTTTGGAATATGGATATATAACTTTACCAAAACAGTTAAAACCCAGTGTAATTTTTACTTGATAAAAAATTATACCGGCCGGGCGCGGTGGCTCACGCCTGTAATCCCAGCACTTTGGGAGGCCGAGGCGGGCGGATCACAAAGGTCAGGAGATCGAGATCATGGTGAAACCCCGTCTCTACTAAAAATAGAAAAAATTAGCCGGGCGCAGTGGCGGGCGCCTGTAGTCCCAGCTACTCGGGAGGCTGAGGCAGGAGAATGGCGTGAACCCGGGAGGCGGAGCTTGCAGTGAGCCGAGATTGCGCCACTGCACTCCAGCCTGGGCGACAGAGCGAGACTCCGTCTCAAAACAAAAACAAAAACAAAACAAAACAAAACAAAACAAAAAAAAAAGTATACCATTATACTACCTACTACCATTTGAAACATTCAGGTACTGACTCTTGAGTGGGTGGATATGAATAATAGGGATTGAGATGTGAGGACTTACGAGTACTGGTGGCAAGAGCAGAACTTCAAAGCTAGAATGTTCAGAGTCTCTGTTGATTGAACATTAATCAGAGTGAAGGTTGAGCATCTCTAAAATAGTAATGCAAGTCACTCAAAAAATGTGTGTTTCATGTAGAGTCATTTGTTTATACATCTCTTTTTAGGAGGATGTTTACTTTGTGAAGCATACTACACCTTGATTATAAGATGTTGCAGTGATAACCTAGCTGGCTTTTATCAGTTATTTTGAATACTCCTATAGACCAAGACCTGTGTTAGTTTAATGAAATGACAAGTTTATAGAAACTGCGTTAGTTGCAGTAAACATTTCACTTTATTACTTGAGGAAAAAGCCTGAAATATAGAAACTAATCAAAATGTAAATTACAGATAGTAATAACAAGTGTTTACCATGTATTAAGGGTGCACTGTATGTTAGGCCTATTGTACACACTTTACGTACTTTATTTAATCCCAATAAAAGCTACATGAGACAGGTATGATTTTCTTCATTTTATCCCTGAAGAAACTGAGGTGTAAAGTTAACTAACCTGCTTAAGATTCAAAGACAGGTTTCTATGATTTTGAAAACTATTCTCTCTACTGGTTTACTCTGCTTTTATAATTGTTCCACTGTATCTGTTTTTACTTGTATTCTTTGTTAGTAGAAGCAGGAAGCCATTTAATCTTGTCTTGCTCTTTCAGAGAATGAGTGATTTTTTAGGTATGCAGCCTGTAATCTCATTTAGGAGAACCTAAATAAATGAAATATCCTTATATTTTGTCCAATAGTTTTTAAGGAGAAAGCAAGAGTAAAGAGAATATTCAAGATTATTTTAGGAATTTGAAATAATGAAGTCAATAGCAGTTTATACTAATTATTTGATAGTAAAGTTTCAGACAGTCATCTTACATTTTTCAATGAGAATTGTCTTATATTTTCCATTTCCATTTTGGTTACAACTAAATAGATAAATGAAGATTTAGAATGTGTTTGACAAATGGATGCATTTTTTAATTCACCAAAGAAAACCAGAATATTTATTCATAGCCCATGAAACAGGAAGTGACCTGAAATTTAGATCGAATGTGCATGATTTAGAGTGTATTTGCTTACTTTGGGCAAAAAGTTTAGAAACACATTGAATTCCTTAGAATTTTATCTATAACTTTTTTTTTTTTTTTTTTTTTTTAAGACAGAATCTCACTCTGCCATCCAGGCTGGAGTGCTGTGGTGCGATCTCAGCTCACTGCAACCTCTGCCTGCCTCCCAGGTTCAAGCTGTTCTCCTGTCTCAGCCTCCTGAGTAGCTGGGATTACAGGCATAGGCTACTACGCCCGGCTACTTTTTGTATTTTTAGTAGAGATGGGGTTTCACCATGTTGGCCAGGCTGGGCTCAAACTCCTGGCCTCGGGTGATCTGCCCACTTCAGCCTCCCAAAGTGCTGGGATTTCAGGCACGAGCCACTGCACTCGGCCCAGAATTTTATCTGTAACTTCTAATCTGAGCAAGACTAGATAGCTTTTATTCTTCTTTGGGTGGGGGTAGATTTCAATGAGAAGAAATATTTAATTAAACTCTAATTTTTATTTAAGTTCTTGAATTTTTTTTTTTTTTCCAAATTATATCTTATATATTTCTAAGGCAGAAGACTATTTGGAGAAGTAAAGTCTCTTGTAGCTAAAGTACTCTGTTGTGTGGCAGTTGAACTGTTGTATGCTTCCCTGGCATTTACTTGGTAAGCAGTTAATTGCTTACCAAGTTAGAAATAACTGTGGCATCAGTAATACAAATACTTGAATTTAGGGAAAGGTGAGATGCTGTATTATGCTAGGTGAAGTATTAGTGGTACTAAGGTATTGATGTGGGATTTGTTTAGTTAGAACCTAAAACAATATTAGGACAAACATCTGTATGTTCAAAGATACTAGTTTATTGCTGTATAAAAAGTGATTATAAAAGGATCATGACATGCTAACACATTGGCTTCAACTTCAGTTTTGCCAGATCTAGGCAAGATTTATTTGGGCAACAAACAATATATGTAATCAATTATAATTATTCTTATTAATGGTGGGGAACACAGAGATGTATATTAAAATTTTATTTAATTTCAGATAAATGTTTACTGGAAAAATTTGAAATATATTTTTATATTTAAATTGGATGCTTACTTAAAAAGCAATGAAAGACCATCGTGAAGACATGAAGATTTCTTCTCCTTTCACCCTATCTCCCCGATCAGTGTCTTCCTTTATTAATTGCTGTTTGAGAATTATAGCTTGGCTCTAAAACTTAAAATAGCTGCTTCCTCTCAGATATTCTCTGCAGTGTGTATCTCGTTGCCTGTTTGAGTTTCAGAGGGTTTCCCTCATGGAATGCAAAGTGAGAGGTAAATAGTCAATTAAGTAGAGAAGTTACTGTCAACCGAGATATATGTAAACAAAGCAAATACTAAAGCAAAATAATCTGGCTTTAGCTCTTAGGGAAATATTTGCTATTGCTAAACCTCAATTTAAATACTCTAGAATGAGTGTTGATTATCTATAATTTGTGCTCTGACCCTTTAAAATTTTTACCTATAAAACTTCTCATGGCATCTAGTTGTATTACATTTTTGGTTTCTGTATCTTTATCTTGTTCATCACCAAAGAGGAATTGAAGTGAAAGTTTCCAGTTGATGATTTTGTCTTCCATTGCTTTTAGTGTTACATGTTTGTTCAGCTTTCCTGCAAAGTAGTGTCTGTTTATTTGTTTGGAGACCACATGGCCTAGTGGATCTTAGCATTGGATAGACTTTGGTTGGAAATCCAGTTTGGTTTCTACTCGTATTAATTAGCTGTAAAACTAAGATAATATCCACCTTGTAGGGTTATTAGTAGGATTAAGTGAGATAGTATAAGTAAAATAGTTAGCATAGTAACTAGTAGATAGTACACATGGATTTCAATCATCATCAACTTTTGAATAATCTGCTAGATTGGCACACCTAAACTTCATCCTCTGCTGTATTTCAACTTTCATATAATAAATGGTGAGTGAAGTATTAAGCCCAGCATCTGATACGCTCCCTCCTCTCACCTCCCGTGCTCCCTCCTCTCACCTCCCACCCTCCAAAAGGCCCAGTGTGTGTTGTTCCCCACCAAGTGTCCATGTGTTTTTATTATTCAGCTCCCACTTATAAATGAGAACATGTGGTATTTGGTTTTCTGTTGCTGTATTAGTTTGTTAAGGATCATGGCCTCCAGCTCCATCCATGTCCCTGCAAAGGACATGAGCTTATTCCTTTTTATGGCTGCATAGTATTCCATGGTATATATGTACCACATTTTCTTTCTCCATTCTATCATTGATGGGCATTTGGGTTGATTCCATGTCTTTGCTGTTGTGAATAGTGCTGCAGTGAACATATGTGTGCATGTATCTTTGTAATAAAATGATTTATATTCCTTTGGGTGTATACCCAGTAATGGGATTGCTGGGTGCAGTGATATTTCTGCCTCTAGGTCTTTGAGGAATCCCCACACTGTCTTCCACAATGGTTGAACTAATTTACTCTTCCACCAGCAGTGTAAAAGCCTTCCTTTTTCTCCACAACCTTGCCAGTATCTGTTGTTTTTTGACTTTTTAATAATAGCCATTCTGACTGGTGTGAGATGATACCTCATTGTGGTTTTGATTTACATTTCTCTAATGATCACTGACATTGAGGTTTTTTTTGTTCATATGTTTGTTGGCTGCATGTATGTCTTCTTTTGAGAAGTGTCTGTTCATGTCCTTTGCCCACTTTAAAAATTATTTTTTTCTTGTAAATTTGAGTTCCTTATAGATACTGGATATTAGACCTTTGTCAGATGTGTAGATTGCAAAAATTTTTTCCCATTCTTTAGACTGTCTGTTTACTCTGTTGCTAGTTTCTTTTGCTGTGCAGAAGCTCTTTAGTTTCATTAGATCCCGTGTGTCAATTTTTGCTTTTGTTTCAATTGCTTTTGGTGTTTTCATCGTGAAATCTTTGCCTGTGCCTGTGTCCTGATTGGTAATGCCAATTCTAGGGTTTTCATAGTTTTAGGTTTTACATTTAAGTATTTAATCCATCTTGAGTTGATTTTTGTATGTGGTATAAGGAAGGAGTCCAGTTTCAATTTTCTGTGTATGGCTAACCAGTTCTCCCAGCGCCATTTATTAAATAGGGAAATCTTTCCTTGTTGCTTGTTTTTGTTAGGTTTGTTGATGATCAAATATTGTAGTCATGCGGTCTTACTTCTGGTTTCTCTAATCTGTTCCATTGGTCTATGTGCCTGGTTTTATACCAGTGCCATGCTCTTTTGGTTACTGTAGCCCTGTAGTATAGTTTGAAATCAGGTGGTGTGATGCTACAAGCTTTGTTCTTTTTGCTTAGGGTTGTCTTTTGTTATTGGGGCTCCTTTTTGGTTCCATATGAATTTTAAAATAGTTTTTCAAAAAATTCTGTAAAGAATGTCAGTGGTAGTTTGATGGGATTAGCATTGAATCTATAAATTGCTTCGGACAGTATGGATATTTTCATGATACTGATTCTTCCTATCCATGAGTGTGGAATATTTTTCCATTTGTTTGTGTCATCTCTGATTACTTTGAACAGTGGTTTGTAGGAAGAGGTCCTTTACTTCCTTTGTTAGCTGTGTTCCTAGGTATTTTATTCTTTTTGTGGCAATTGTAAATGGGATTGCCTTCTTGATTTGGCTCTTGGCTTGACTACTGTTAGTGTGTAGGAATGCTATTTATTTATTTATTTGTTTATTTTTTGAGACAGAATCTTGCTCTGTTGCCCAGGCTGGACTACAGTGGCGTGATCTCAGCTCACTTTACAACCTCCGCTTCCCAGGTTCAAGTGATCTTCCTGTCTTAGCCCACTGAGTAGCTGGAATTACAGGTGTGTACCACCATGTCCAGCTAATTTTTGTATTTTTAGTAGAGACGGGGTTTCACCATGTTGGACAGTCATGAACTCCTGACCTCAGGTGGTTCACCCGCCTCAGCCTCCCAAAGTGCTGGTATTACAGGTGTGAGCCACCTCACCCAGCTGGAATGCTAGTGATTTTTACATGTTAATTTAGTATCCTGAGACTTTGCTGAAGTTGCTTATCAGCTTAAGAAGCTTTTGGGCTGAGGCAGTGGGGTTTTCTAGATATAGGATGATGTCATCTGCAAACAAAGATAGTTTGACTTTCTCTCCTCCTATGTGAATATGCTTTATTTCTTTCTCTTGCCTGATTGCCTTAGCAGGAACTTTCAAGACTATGTTGAATAGGGGTGGTGGGAAGGGGCAGCCTTGTCTTGTGCTGGTTTTCAGGGGGAATGCTTCCAAGCTTTTGCCCATTCAGTATGATACTGGCTGTGGGTTTGTCATATATGGCTATTATTATTTTGTGGTATGTTCCTTCAGTACCCAGTTTATTGAGAGTTTTTAACATGAAGGGATATTGAATTTTATTGAAGGCTTTTTCTGCGTCTGTTGAGATAATCATGTGGTTTTTATCTTTAGTTCTGTTTATGTGATGAATTACATTTATTGATTTGTGTATGTTGAACCAACCTTGCATCCTGGAGATGAAGCCAACTTGATCGTAGTGGATAAGCTTTTTGACGTGCTGCTGGATTGGGTTTACAAGTATTTTGTTGAGGATTTTTGCATCAGTGTTCATCAAGGATATTGGTCTGATATTTTCTTTTTCTTGTTGTATCTCCACCGGGTTTTGGTATCAGGATGATGCTGACCCTTCTTCTGTTTCCCAGGCTAGAGAGTAGTGGTGTGATCATAGTTCACTGTAGCCTTAAACTCCTGGGTTCAAGAGATCTTCCCACCTCAGTCTTTTTTCAAAATTAACTGGGTGTGATGATATGTGTCTGTAGTCCTGTCTCAGTTGGGACTACTAGGTACACACCATCACACCCAGCTAATTAAAAAAAATTTTTTTTAGGTTGGGTATAATGGTTTATGCCTGTAATCTTAGCCCATTGGGAGGCCAAGCTGGGAGAATCACTTGATTCTAGGGATTTGAGACCAGCCTGAGTAACATAGTAAGACCCTGTCTCTATAAAAAATTTAAAAAATGGCCAGACATGGTGGCTCACACCTGTAATTCTAACACTTTGAGAGGGAAACGGGGGAGGATCCCTTGAGCCCAGGAGTTCGAGACCAGCCTGAGCAACATAGGGAGCTACCATCTCTGTAAGAAAAAATACAATAATATTTTAAAAATTTAAGAATAATTAGCTGATGCATGGCATCATACCATTGCATTCCAGCCTGGGTGAACAAACAAGACCTTGTTAGAGATGGGAGTTTCACTTAGTCGCCCAGGCTAGTCTCAAACTCCTGGCCTCAAGCGATCCAACCGCCTCAGCCTCCCAAGTAGCTGGGATTACAGATGCCAACTCCCGTGCCTGGCCATTTTTATATTTTAACCATTCTAATTGTCATGTAGTGGTATGTCATTGAGGTTTCCATTATGGTTTCAAACCCTGATGACTAAGGAGATTGAGCATCTTTTAATACATTTTTTGGCTCTTTAAGTTTTCTTGTTTGCAAAGTGCCCGTTAATGTTTTTTGCTCATTTTTCTATTGAATTGACTCTTTTTTGTTGTTTCTGTCTTGGCTGTTCTTGGCCCTTTGCATGTTCTTATACATTTTAGAACTAGCTTATAAATGTCCACACACAGAGGCATACACAAAAGCTATTATGATTTTGTTTGGGATTGTATTGAATCTATAGGTTAATTTGAAGAGATTTAAAACATTTACAATATTAAGTTTTCTGGTTGATGTTTAGGGTATCTCTGTTAATTAATTTTTCTCCAGTTTCTCTCAGTAAGATTTTATATTTTTGTTGGTGAAGGGCCTTGTACATATTTTGTTAGATTTATTCCGAGATCCTTGAGAGTTTTAATTCTGTTGTAAATGGTAGCTTAAAAAATTCGATTACTGAATTTTGTTGCTGGCATATAGAAATACAACTGGTTTTTCTGTATTTTTTTATTTTTTGAGACCGAGTCTCACTCTGTTGCCCAGGCTGGACTGCAGTGGCACGATCTTGGCTCACCACAACCTCCACCTTCCAGGTTCAAGCAATTCTCCTTCCCCACCCTCCTGAGTAGCTGGGATTACAGGTGTGCACCACCATGCCCAGCTAATTTTTTTTTTGGTATTTTTAGTAGAGATGGGGTTTCACCATGTTGGTCAGGCTGGTCTTGAACTTCTGACCTTGTGATCCATCCACCTCAGGCTCCTGTAGTGCTGGGATTACAGTTGTAAGCCACCGTACCTGGCCGGTTTTTCTATATTTGAATCCAGAAGCCTGACTCAATTAGGCCAATAGTTTTAATAATTTATCGTGGATTCTTCTGGATTTTCTAAGTATACTAAATCATATAATCTGCAAATAGAGGTTTTAGTTCTTCTTTTTCAATCTTGATCCTTTTTTTTTCTTACTTATATTTTTATTCATGGAGTCTCATTTCCTGGTGTGCTTTGTTACTGTTGTATGCTGGAGATTGTGTTTGGAAAGTTATTTGTGGACTATGTTGAAGCTTAGGAGGATTATATCTTTCTAGAAGGGTTTTCATTTGTCTTTTTTTTTTTTTCATTGGCCTGGGGTCATTGTCGATCCAGGACAATTTTAATTTAAATCTGGGATCTGAGATCTCAGACCCACTGGATAAGTTGAAAATGGGTTGCAGATCCATATGAAGGCTGATAAGGTTCTGGTTCATCCTCAAGTAATTGTTCACAGTTACAGGAATTTCAGGGGTTTCTTCCTGACTCCATTGAGTTTTACATTTCTGTGCCTAAATTTTGTCTGTTTCTAGAATTTTTTTTTCTTTTTCCTTTTTTTCTTATATAGGCCTATTCATCTCTGAAATGTCATTTCTTATATTCAACTAGACGTGTGTTTGGAACCTGTTTAATAAAACACAAATTTCATTTAGTGATATAAAACAGCACATCACAAAGGATTTTTGCACATTGCTTGATTTTAGGTCTTAGGGCAGGATATTTGTATGTTCCTGTAAGGGCTCAATGGGCTCAGGAATGTCATTTCTTAAATTCTACAAAATGTGTGTTTGGAACCTTTTTAATGAAAACCCAGGTTCCATTCAGTGATATAAAACAGCACATCAGAAAGCTTTTACTTTTTCTTCTTCTTCTTTTTTTTTTTTTTGAGATAAGGTTTTGCTGTGTCACCCAGACTGGAGTGCAGTAATGTGATCATGGCTTACTGCAGCCTCTAACTCCTGGGTTCAAGCAATCCTCCCACCTTAGCCTCTCAAGTAGCTGAGATTACAAGTGCATACCACCATAACTTGCTAATTTTTTAATTTTTTTTTTTTTTGTAGAGATGGAGTCTCACCATGTTGCCCAGGCTGGTCTCAAACTCCTGGACTCAAGTGATCCTCCTGCCTTGGCCTCCAAAAGTGCTGGGATTATAGATGTCAGCCACCATGCCCAGCCTTTTACTTTTAAAAAAACAAATCACTTTTTATAGTTTCCACTTCATACAGATTGTGCTTGTCTTTTATTTCTTTACACATGGTAATAGTTATTATCTGTAAACTTTGTGAATTCTTCTGTTGTTTTTGTTTGTGAAGTATAGTTTTATTCTATACCTTGTTATACAATACAATGTGCTTGACATTGTATTTGGAAATTTATTCGTAGGAATACTTTGAGGTGTACTGTGATGGTTCCTCCAGAGAGGATTTGAGTTTGCTTTTGCGAGGTGCCTGACCTTTTGAATCAGGTACTGCCTTAAAACAAGTTCAAGGCTTGGGATTTCCTGATATCCTACATTATTTGAGCAGGAAGGTCTCTCGTCAGATATCCCACTTTGTGTGCCTGACTTTGTATATTAACTTTCTGTGCTGTAAAGATGTTTTAAAAATTTTATCAATGTTTTGTTTTGTTTTCTTTAGGAGATTGACCTGAGTAATATAGCCTGTTTTACTGAAACAGCAAGTTCTACTGCAGTTTATTTAACTAGATACATGTTGGACATTTAGTTTTTTTTCTTTATTATTATAAATAACACTGTAATGAAGAAACGTTTTTATTTGTGTGCTTATCCTGTTATTTACTTGTGATTAATCCGGAAATAAAATAGTTACAATCTGCATTTTTAAAGGCTGTTTGATATATATTACCATGGTATGGTACACAAAGATTGTCCTAACAATGTGTATTCTAAATCTTGTTAACTTTTACTATTTTGATAGATGGAACATAGTACACATTATTATTTTAGTTTAGCATTTATTATTTTTACTTATAATAACTATTGGCTGTTCATGTTTTACTACTTTTGGGTTACAAAAGCTTACATACTGCCAACTAGGGGCTTACCGAGGCTAACTCACATATCAGATGATGTAAATATTTCCCTCAGTTTGTGACTTATATTTCATCTTCATTTACAAAACTATATATATGTTTTGGTCTTGAAGTTTAACGCTTTTATTAATCAGATCTATCAATTTTTTATAGAGCCATAATCAGTCTAAGATAATAAATTTGTAGTTGTTCCTAGAAAAACTAGTGTTTTAAGTCTGGAATTGTCTTATGTGGCTAGAAAATTAAGAAATAGTGAAACCACTCTAACCTCAATGAGGATATATTAATAAATTAACATAACTCGAATTAGGATAATGCTCATTTTTAGTCTATATTAACCTGAGTTTTTATTATCAGTTTTTTCCTTTTTCTCATTAAAATATTTTCTCTTTGTCTGCTACTGTTCGTTTGATGTATACCTTCAGAAATTGGCAGGGTTAAAATTTGTAAGAATATTCTATTTAGTTTTTTTCTGTATTTTGCCTTCACTAATGATAATGATTCAGATATCATGTTAGAAATGACTTGAGATATCAAGGTTTTAAAATTTTTAATAAAAGTAAACAGCATTCATTAATATAGGAAATCATTTTATTGAAACTGAATGAGGACTTCAAATTTTTATAGCAGCTTAAAATATGTTTTTTTAGATAAGTGATGAAGAGAAGACTCTTCGAGAACAGGAGATTACTGCCTCATCACCAAATCTGAGTGGATCTAAGTTGGTGTTCGAGTCCATTTATAAGGTATGTAAACATGTAAAATTCTTCCTAGGTTTTGTTAAATATGTCACATTGAGCTTTATATACATATTTAATTAATCCATTTTTATAGCCTCTCATCACCACAGCTATTGCGTCTCCTGCACAGATATTGTCCTCATTGCACTAATGGTGTGCCAATGTTCTCTGCTGGGCTGTCTCCTTCCACAGACGCATTCCCAACCCTGCTTGGGCTCTGACCTCCCACTACAGGCTGTTTTCCTAAAGGAAACCCTCCTCGCATTGTTTGGGTCCTTACACCCTGCACTGGGCTGTCCCTTGCCAGGAAACTCTCATCACCCATTTGGCCCAGGAAACCCTCATCACCCATTTGGCCCAACACTCTGTTTGGATTGCTGCCTTGCGTGGAAGCCCCTTTCGCTTCTCTTGGCCTCTGACATCGTGGTGTCTTGCCTCATGGTCTCTCTGGCATTCCAGTGGGCTCTGACATTGTAAGCCTACTTTTTTCTTATGGGAATTCCCTCCTTAACCTACTCAGATTCCATCATCCAGTGCTGGGCCACCTCAGTTTCACCTCCCCACTCAGTGTAGATAACTACTTCACATGAACCCTTCCAGAAGGGGAAGAGGGATGAGTTTAAATTCATTTTACAATTTGATAACTGCAACCCCACAATTTCCTTTGAAAAGAATGTGCTAATTATTATGAGTGAGTGCCAGTAGTTTAAAATCCTGCCCCATTCCACTTTCTTTGTTTCGACTGTTGGGCCATCATTCAGTCAGCCTTTTAAGCTCAGAGTGTGGGGATCAATATTTATTTCTCTTACACCACACATTTCCAGTTACTCTGCCTTCACATCATCTTTTGCTTCTACTTGGGCATTTTTATTTCCTCTGTGACCACCTTAATAAGCTAGAATCATGGAATATTATGGCTAAAGAATCCCTGAGGGTCAGTTAGCCTATCTCTTCCTCCCCTCTCTCAGTTTTACAGATCTGGCTGCTGAGATTTAGAGGCATTCATTAAATTCAGCAAATAAGTCTAGTCAGTATCAGAGCTTGGACTAGAACTCATGTTTCTTCTCTATATTATTGCAGTAAACCCTCTTACCTGCTCCTCTAATATGTCCTATGTAAGCTACCTATTTGGTGCAGTATCACACAGTTCTATCCTGTAGGGCTGTTTGACTTTCCATGTATGCCCATGAGGGCAGGGACTGTGTTGTAGTTGTAGAAATCGGTAAATTAATTGAAAGTTGTTAAAAAACACATGATCTGTTTAAAGTGTGCGACGTCGTTGGATATACAGAAAATTGTATGCATTTATATTTAATTCTTCCTTAAAACTTGAATGAATAGGCAATTTGGGAGTCATTTTTCACCTACTTTTTTAACCTAGTTTTTTTAAAAAAGAAAAACTGTATTGGAGAGGAAGAATGATTTTTACAGTTTACTAATATCATACTTTGCTCATTTCAGAATTTTAGGATTGTTCATGGGGTTTAAAAATCTAAGATTTTAAAAAATAAATACTTGGGGCAAATGCTTATTTTAATAGCAAAACCGAATGCTCATTATTATTTCCATTTCTTAGTATTGAGATTAGCTTTCTCAATATATTTCTCTGGAGTGAGAATGGAAACATAGATGAAGAAATTGGAATTACTTTACTTACAAGTATCTGGAGTGAGAATGGAAACATAGATGAAGAAATTGGAATTACTTTACTTACAAGTAATTTTCAGCACTGAATATGTTGTTTACAAATTAGGATTCTCTCTGATGCAGAATACAGTGTGGGATATGTGAGGTGAATGCAACATGTGTAGAAGTCTTGAGTTAAGAGTTTGAAATCCTGGGGATTATGTTTTGTAAATTCAGAGGTTAAGGAATAAAAGAAAGTATTCCAACTTGGCCTTTTAGTGTTACTATTTTTCAAAACATAACTCTGAAACGAACATATTTTTGTACTGCCACTCTTTGCTAATGCTGTTGAGTTTTAAGGAGGATAAATTAATCATTTTGTTATTCTTTTGGCTCTGCTAGGACTAATGAATTTCTTTGTTTATACTTTATACATATGAAGACTTAGGAAGATTTCTTAATGACAGGTGCTGACTTATTTTCCCTGTTTCACTCTTAATTCAGATCCCTTTTGCTGATGCTCTGGATTTGTTTCGAGGAAGGAAAGTCTATTTGGAAGATGGCTTTGCTTACGTACCACTTAAGGACATTGTGGCAATCATCCTGAATGAATTTAGAGCCAAACTGTCCAAGGCTTTGGCAGTAAGTATTTTACTTTATTTCCATATTTGACATGTTCACACTTTCAGTTATATACCCTTGGTAGTTTTGTTCTGTGTTTCTCTAGGAAATAAGTTAATTCAGTTTTCATAATGATATTGAGATTACTTATGATGTTGTACTATTAATCCCAAAACTCCTAGGTTTTTATTTGTTACTACTCATAGTTGGTTTTTAAGTTTTTTTTCTTGATCCTACTAATACCAATGCTGAGTGATTAATTTTGTGAGTAACCTCTGTGGGTTTCTTCATGGTCCATGTCTTTTTCCCTTAGAAATAGATTTCATATATGACTCTTAACAATTAATGTGGCCTGTGGTAGATATAACTCCTAGATTTCTGTTCTGAATTAGTATTTGGTATCAATAGAAGACAATATAGAAGAACATCTTAAGTACTAACACAGTGATATGCTAGTGCTGCAATGAATAGCTCCGTACTGGGTGAATTTGGAGGTAGCTGTGTTGAACAAATGACATGATCAGTGATTTTTAAGTAGTTTGTTGGAAGTGTGGCTCTTAAGTGGTCATATCTTAAAACTATACACATTTTTATATGTAAAACGGATATTTTACAGTTGTTGTCTGTTAATCTGAGTTTAGTTTTTAATACTTTTTTTGTACCTGATGCAGAAGAAGACCTCAAAGTTGTGTGACATGGCTGCTTTAAACTATACTGATTATAGTGTAAGCATATGTCAAGCTTTCCTTCTGAGTTAAAAATTGTAGTATTTTCTGATATAAATAAATTTGTATTGATTCTCTAGGGTTACCTAAATATGTATAATTTAGCTATGTCAGCATTTGGGAAGACTAAAATATTAACTTTGTGTTTATTAAATGAAGGAATTTATGAGAACACCTAGCATAACAGATACTTAGTAACTGTTAATATTCTTTCTCCATTCCTAATCCTGTTATTTCTTTATCCTCATTAAAGTTGATGCTTTTAAATTTTTTCTTTACTTATCTGTCACTACCCTAGATTATATTCTAGTTATAACTAAGAATAGTGTCTTTCACCACTGTGAAACTCTGTGGAAGACACTGATGTTTGTCTACTGTTTGGCCATTGCTCTTTTATTATTCTTAGTTTTATTCACCCATTTTCTCTCTGTTAACATTTTAGACCACATTTCTTTGTGTGAAATAGACAAATATTTTCCAGGATATTGGACAGTCTTAGATGTCATCTATTAAATGCTGGTTGTGGCCCCCAGTCTCCATGACAACCAAAAATGTCACCATACATTTCAGAAAACTTCTGGCATGTTAGTACTACTTTTAAGCCGATCATAGTCATTTCCTTCTTACCAAATCTTTGATTTATGCCTGTGACATTGTAATTGTGGCTAAAAAGTATGAGTTCTTTGGGGGCTTCTGAAAAAAGTTTTTCTTGCTAAAAAAAAAAAAAAAAAAAGGAAAGGCATGTGGGATGAGGCAGTCTTTTTTACCCCCTCTGGATATTGTTGTAACTGAATGTGATGCCCGGAACAGCTGCAGCCATCTAGAGATGAGGCAAGTACCTTCGGGACAACCCGATTTGCTGCATAGACATGTAGAAAGATGGAAAGAATCTGAGTTCTTGTTGCGGTCATTGAGTTGCTAAATTAGCCTATTCTGGAACCACCAAACTTTATTACATGGGATAATGAAGTTTTCATTTTTAAAGGCACTAACTTAGGAACTCATATTTGAGTGGAATTCTCTTTCTCTAGTAGCAGAAAGCATCCTGGTAACTAGATCAATGTCTACATTAATATTTTCTTTTCCAGTTGCAGGTAATAGCCTGTGCTACATTAACCAATAAATATAATCTGCTAGCTTATAAAATTGAGAAGTCTAGACATAGTATGGACTTCAGACATAGCTTGCTGAATGTTTCATCCCTTTCCCTGAATATATCTTTACCCTTATGTATATGCCTTATCCTCAGTCTGGCTTTCTGATGGTTGCAAAAATAGTTACCATGGGATCAGGCTTTATTTCTGTGTAGCATACTATCTAAAAGAGTTTCTTTGTCCCAGGGCAGAAGTTTGAAATCAAGGTGTTGGCATGGCCATGCTTCCTCTGAAGGTGCTGGAGAAAGATCTATTCCACATCTCTCTTCTGGCTTCTGGTATTTCTTTGACTTGTGGCAATATAACTCCAGTCTTCACGTGGCATTCACCCTGCACGTCCCAAATTTCTGCTTTTTCTAAGGATATCAGTCATATTGGAATATCATTTTTCTGAGGATATCAGTCACCTCTCAACTCCAATGTGACCTCATTTTAACTAAGTACATCGGCAACAATCCTATTTCTAAATAAGGTCATATTCTGAGGTATTGGGGGTTAGTACCTCAACATACGATTTTTTTTTGGGACAGAGTTTAATCCATATCACATGTCTATCACTAAAGCAGTTATTGTGGTTTAAGGGGTAGCCTAGCCTAAGATTGTATGTCTGCCTGTTTAGATGGCGGATCATGGGAGCTGAGAGTCAGTGTGTTCCTGAAACCACAATATCCCAAACAAAAATGGATGATTGTTAGGAATGGGGAGAGGGGAGAATGATGATGGGGAGGCAGACAACAATTTTCTACTACCTAGAAAAGACACTTAATATGAATTAAATGTACAAAGTTTTTCACTTTGTAATTTCTATTCATGCCAAGCTGCCCAGTGCCTAATAATCTAACTATGAAAATGAATCTGAAATTCTTTTACTTTTGGGGTTTTAAAGCTACTTCTGATTTTGTGTATTGCAAAGCTTAAATACATTTTTAATAAGTTTTGACTGTTTATTTTATACATTTGCCTTGAAAGCAACTTTAAAAAGTTGTACATTTGCCACACATTTTTATTTTAGAGAAGTCAAGATATTCCATGTATATTTGTGATTTATCATCCCGATATTCCAGTGTAGAAAGAAGGGTATGTGGCAGATTTTTGCGAAATTTTACAATTTTTTTCTGCTTTCTGGGTAGAAGTGAGGGATCTATATTGAGAGAAAAGACAAAACTTGGGTTCCTAAGTTCCTAAGTAAATTGATTTTCAGCCAGGTGCACCTATGCTTTGTACCTCGTTGATAAGAAATATAGTATTTATGAACTTTTAATTCCATTCTTCTTTACTTCTTTCTACTCATTCTTCCTGCTCCAAGCATACTTTTTAAAAAAATTAATACTTTTAAAAACTTTGCAGTATCACAGACTTACAGAAAATTAAGTAGAAAATAGCAACTTTTTCTTTAAATCATTTGAGAATGAGTTCCCAGCTTGATGTCTCGTCACCTCCAATACTTGTTAGTGTTTATTTCCTTCATACAGAACATTTTCCGGCATAACCACAATTCAACATCAAAATAAGAAAATTAATGTTGATAAGTTACTACCGTCTAACCCTCAGACCCCATTGAGGTTTCACCAGTTGTCTCAATCACATCCCACACGCAATTTTAATTCACATTTGTTATTTAGTTGTCAAGTCTCTTTAGTCTCCTTCAGTCTGCGACAGATTCTTAGTTTCTCTTAGATTTTCATGGACTTTGTTACTTTTGAAGATTATCAGCAGTTATTTTGTATCTCTCAGTTTGGGTTTATCTGGTGTTTCTGCCAATTTAGATTCAAGTTAGACATTTTAAGCAGTACTGTTACAGAAGTTATACTATGTTCTTTTCATGGCATTCTGTCAGATTACATAATTTTGATTCAGCCCAATTCTGATTGGCTTTATCAAAATTTATCCATTCTCTTGTTGATAGGCATTTGGTTTTTTTTTTTGGTTATCACAAATACTGCTGCTGTGAACATCGTAGCACATATTTTGGAAAACATTTCTGTTGGTTATGTGTTTAGGAATGGAATTGTAGGGTATTGAGTATATCTGTGTACAGCTTTAATGAATTTAGATTTACTTTAAATGGATTTATTTTGGCTGAGTGGGGTGGCTCACACCTGTAACCCTAGTCCTTTGGGAGGCAGAGGCGAGAGGATTGCTTGAGCTCAGGAGTTTGAGACCAGCCTGGGCAACATAGTGAGAATCCATCTCTACTAAAAACAACAACAACAACAACAAAAACTAGCCAGGTGTGCTGGCATGCGCCTGTTAGTCCCAGCTACCTGGGAGGCTGAAATGGGAGGATCACTTGAGGCTCGGAGATCAAGGCTGCAATGAGCTATAATGATGCCACTGCACCTCAAGTTAGGTAGCAGAGTGAGACCCTGTCTCCAAAAAAAAAAAAAAAAAAAAAAAAAAGAAAGAAAGAAAGAAAAGGATTTGTCTTGATTACAGGTGGGGGTGGGCTGTGGAGAATTCTGGCCTTGGTGTCTTGGATTTAATTGAAGATAGTTAGTGACTTGCTTTCTCCTGGGTGGTTCAGTGCTGAGCCTGGTTGAGAGGAGGTCCAGAGAGCACTTTTTCTTATGTAGAAGAGTGATGGGAGTTGTTGCCTGGGAGCCTGTCCTGACAGCTGTGGAAAGGAGCAGGAGGGAAGTGAAGGAGTTTCATTTAGGGCTGTGGCGAAGTAGAAATCTAAACCTATTGCTATGGTCTCTTTATTACTGTCCTTTCCATTGAGGAAGGTTTCGACCTTGGAGTATGTAATTGAAAAATTTCAGCTTTATAAATGGAAATATTCTAGTATGATAAGAAAAAGTACCCTAAAGTAGATTTTTTGAAAGGTATTTTGATGAGTGGTAGAAGATGAAATAAATGGTTCTGGGGGAAGTTGTAAATTGATAAGAGTTTTACCCCAGGTGATATCTGAAAGCTTATTCTTAACCTGTGATCATATGACTTTTATAATATAACTGTCTAGCTTTTGAACATGGTTTAGGACTGATAAAAATTTGACATTACTTTTTCCTTTGATAGGAACTGTGTGGCCCCACTTCCTCTCAGAACCTTCCCTTAAGTCCCAAGATTGTGCTAAGTGTATCTCCTTTGTGTTCCCACAGCATTCTGCACACGACCAAATTACGGTGAAATTATTCTCATTATGTGTTTTCCTCCTCAATTAAAATGTAAGTTCTTTGAGAATGAGGGATTTCTCTTAATTCAAATTTTTATCAAGTGTAGCATGTGGCACATAGGGTTAGTGCTCAGTAAAATTGTATTGAACTGACAGATACCAAATAATGATATAAACTTCCTTTTGTTCAGTTTACTGTTTATATATGCTGTTGATCCCACTATAAGTCACTAAGACAGAAAGGGATTATAATGTACATTATATGGATGAGGAAAATGCAGCGCAGAGAGGCCAAAGTAATTTGTCCAAGATTATGTTGGCTAATAATTGCTGGAGCCCTGACTTGATCTTAGGTTTTCTGATTGTAATTCTTAGGGTCTTTTGATGGTAACTGTGCCTTTGTCAAGAGTTGTATAACCAGGTGATTTAGGTCTTCAAACTCTGATCAAATTTTCAAAGGTAAGTATATTAAGGTCCAGGCACAGAGCAGGCACAAGGGGTGAATTGGGAGCTATGGTTCAATAGACTGATAACCAGTTAGGGAAAAGAATGAGGGAAAGATAGATTTTTTTTGCTTCATATGGCAATTTTGGAAGCTATAGCCAGTTCTTTTATTTAATGGTTTATTTTTAAATAACTTTTTATTTGTTTATCCATGCATAGTTTTGGGTACTAGAGGTACACTACTTAACAAATGAGATGAGATTTCTTCTCTTACAAAGCTTGTATTCTAGTGGGAGATAGACAATTATTGAAGAAATAAACAATAACAATATTGTAAATGACATGAGGGAGCCAGCTGAACAAATATAGAGGGAACTGCATTCCAGACAGGAAAAGTCACTAATGCAAAGGCCCCAACAGGGAGGAATCTTGGCCTTCTTTTAAGAATCAGAAAGGCCAGTGTAGCTAGAGCATAGTGAGCTACGGTAGAGCGCTACCAAATAAGGCTGCAATGGCTAGGTGCAGGACTCTGTGAGACTTTGAGGTAGAGTCCCAGGGTAAAGAGTTTGATTTTTTTTTTTAGCCTAATATAGTGGAAAGACATTGGATGATTTTGAATAAGTGAGTGATATGTTCTGATTGATGTTTAAAATAGATGACTGTGGCTGCTGCTTGAAAACCATTTTAGAGGATAAAAAAGGAATGGAAGCGGGAGGACTAGTCTGGAAGTTTTCACATTAATCTAGATAGTGACTTGAAATGGATTGGTTGTGGTGATGTGACTGAGAGAAGTCAGTGGATTTCAGTTAGTTTTTGAAGTATTATTAACGTGGTGGATTGGTTGTGAGAGAAAGAAGAATCAGCATAATGATGATGAGAGCTTAAGCGTAGTGAAAATTTAATATTTGCCAAGTGCTGTTGTAAATACTTTATATGAATTAATGCATTTAGTCTTTATAGTAACCCTATAAGGCAGGTACCATTATCACTCTCTGAGGTTTGTAGTATCTTTGTACAGGTAGTGAGGCGCAGAAGCAGGATTTGAATCCATACAGTCTGGCATCAAGGTCTATGTTCTTGACCACTGTATTACACTGCCTAGAATTTTGGCTTGAATAATTTATTAGGGGGTGATGCCTTTGCCAAGATGTAGAAGACTCTGAGAAAAATACATAAAATAAAATAAAGAGTTCTATTCTGACCATGTTAAGTAGAAGGTTCTTATTGGTTACACAAATGGAGATGGCAAGTTTGAAGTTGGATTTGAGTGTCTAAATTTTTGGGGAGGAGAATGTGAAGCCATGAGACTCCAGGAAGAGTGTGGGATGTCAGTGGAGAAGAGAGGGAGCCCACAGCAGAGCTTGATTTCCATACACTTCCACTTGATATCATTAAGCGGAGAACATTCTTTCTTTGTTGTTGGAAAATCGGGCAGATCCTTAAATTGGAGCTGGATTTCTTTGAGGCGAAAATCTCTTTTTCCTCACACAGTGTGACTATTTATTTTTATTTTTTATTTTTAGACAGGGTCTCTACTCTGTCACCCAGGCTGCAGTGCAGTGCTGCAATTACAACTCACTGTGGCCTTGACCTCCCAGGCTCAGGCAGTCCTCCTGCCTTAGCCTCCTGAGTAGGTGGGACCACAGGCATGTGCCAACATGCCTGGCTAAGTTTTTATTAATAAAAGTTTAATGTAGAGTTGGGGGTTTCCCTATGTTGCCTGGGTTGGTCTAGAATTCCTGTGCTTAAGTGATCCTTCCACCTGAGCCTCCCAAAGTTCTGGAATTACAGGCATGAGTCACCATGCCTGGCCTTAATTTTACTTTCTATTTGTGAGACTCATCCTTAGAGGGTACTGGTAAAACATTAATGAAACCAGACTTCCAGAAAATGTATTTATACACATCTTATTTAGATATAGAAAAAAGGACTTTGAGAAGTTCCCAGGAAGGTAATTGACAGGCAGGTAAGTGGTTCTTACTTGGAGTCACAGAAAAAAGCAAGGATTTTCTTTTTTTGAAAAGGATTTCCTTTTTTACATTTAAAAAGTACCAGTTGGGTCTGTGGCTCACTTTGTAGGCACTTGATCAGGTAATTTTTATTTCTAAAGAGTTTGGAATCCTCTTAAATCTTGTATCCTCTTTTTAAAAGTAGTGTTCAATTTTCTTCCTACAACTGTGATTAAATATAATTAATTTTCTTGCATGGTTACTTAGTTGGGAATCATATAGGAGTTCTCTTTTTTTGTTTTTTGAGATGGAATCTTGCTCTGTCACTTAGGCTGGAGTGCAGTGGCGTGATCCCGGCTCACTGCAAGCTCCGCCTCCCAGGTTCATGCCATTCTCCTGCCTCAGCCTCCCAAGTAGCTGGGACTACAGACGCCCACTACTGCGCCCGGCTATTTTTTTTTTGTATTTGTAGTAGAGACGGGTAACCAGGATGGTCTCGATCTCCTGCCCTCGTGATTCACCCACCTCGGCCTCCCAAAGTTCTGGGATTACAGGCGTGAGCCACCGCGCCCGGCCCATATAGGAGTTTTCTTACTATTCGTGTACAACTAGCTGATGTCTTGGGTTCTGGTTAACATGTCTTTTTAAATATACTGATTATTTAATGCCATTTTAAAGTGGTCCCTGTGAACTAGTCAGTGCTGCAGTGAATCCGTCAATGTGCAAGTAGTGGATAACATACTTTCACCTCCACCCTTACTGTCAGGCACCATTTCATTTGTTCTCCCTTGCTTCTCTGATCAGTAGGAAACAAAACATTGCAATTGAAAACCATGAGACTATTAGGATGGTGCAAAAGTAATTGTGGTTTTTGTCTTTACTTTTAATGGCAAAGACTGCAATTACTTTTGCGCCAACCCAATAACAGGAAAAAAAATCATTTTTTTGGGAAAAATAAACATATGCCCTTTCTAGTTGGACAGGTTTGTTGACTGAGGTTGCTCAGCTGAACTTGATTGTTGTTCTATTTGTGAGATACTGGTTTGTTAACCTTTTTCTAAGATGCAGTTTACAATCTGTTGTCTATTCAACACACATTTCTTTTTTTTTAACTTTTAGGTTTGGGAGTCCATGTGAAGGTTTGTTACATAGGTAAACTCATGTCATGGGAGCTTGTTGTACAGATCATTTGATCACTCAGGTATTAAACTCAGTACCCAATAGTTACCTTTTCTGCTCCTCTCCTTCCTCCCAACCTCCACCCTCAGGTAAACCCCAGTGTCTGTTGTTCCTTCTGTGTGTTCAAGAGTTCTCATCATTTAGCTCCCACTAAGTGAGAACATGCGGTATTTGGTTTTCTGTTCCTGAGTTAGTTTGCTAGTTATTAGCCTCCGGCTCCATCCATGTTCCCACAAAAGACATGGTCTCATTATTTTTTATGGTTACATAGTATTCCATAATGTATGTGTACCACATTTTCTTTATCTAGTCTGTCACTGAAGGACATTTAGGTTGATTCCGTGTCTTTGCTATTGTGAATAGTGCTGCAGTGTACATTAGTGTACATATGTCTTGATGGTAGAATGATTTATATTCCTCTGGGTATATACCCAGTAATGGGATTGCGGGGTTGAATTATAGTTCTGCTTTTAGCTCTTTGAGTAATCACTGTACTGCTTTCCACATTGGTTAACTAATTTATACTCCCTCCAACAGTGTATAAGTGTTCCCTCCTCTTCGCAACTTCATCAGCATCTGTTATTTTTTGACTTTTTAGTAATAGCCATTCTGACTGGTATGAGATGGTATCTCATTGTGGTTTTGATTTGCATTTCTCTAATGATCATTAATATTGAACTTTTGTTCATATGCTTCTTGGCCACATGTATGTCCTCTTTAGAGAAGTGTCTGTTCATGTCCTTTGCCCGCTTTTTAATGGGGTTGTTTACCTCTTGTATATTTAAATTCCTTGTAGATGTTGAATATTAGACCTTTGTCAGATGCATAGTTTGCAAGTATTTTCTCCCATTCTGTGGGTTGTCTGTGTACTCTGTTGATAGTTTCTTTTTCTGTGCAGAAGCTGTTAAGTTTAATTAGATCCCATCTTTTTTTTTTTTTTTTTGCTTTTTGTATCTTCGTCATGAAATCTTTGCCCATTCCTGTGTCCAGATGGTATTGCCTAAGTTGTCTTCCAGGGTTTTCATTGCTTTGGGTTTTATATTTAAGTCTTTAATCCATTTTGAGTTGATTTTTATATATGGTATAAGGAAAAGTCCAGCTTCAGTCTTCTGCATGTGGCCAGCCAGTTATCCCAGCACCATTTCCCCATTGCTTGTTTTTGTCAGCTTTGTTGAAGATCATATGGTTGTAGGTGTGTGGCCTTATTGCTGGGCTCTCTATTCTGTTCCATTGGTCTGTGTGCTTGTTTTTGTACCTGTACCATGCTGTTTTGGTTACTGTATCCTGTACTATAGTTTGAAATTGGTCGTGTGATGCCTCAAGCTTTGTTCTTTCTGCTTAGGATTGCCTTGGCAATGAATATCAGGCTCTTTTTTAGTTCCATATGAACTTTAAAATAGTTTTTATTTATTTATTTAGTTAGTTCTGTGATGAATGTCATTGGTAGTTTGATAGGAATAGGACTGAATTATATAAATTGCGTTGGGCAGTATGACCATTTTAATGATATTGATTCTTCCTGTCCATGAGCATGGAATAGTTTTCCATTTATTTGTGTATCTCTGATTTCTTTGAGCAGTATTTTGTAATTCTTATTGTGGCGATCTTTCACCTCCCTGGTTAGCTATATTCCTAGGTATTTTATTCTTTTTGTGGCAATTGTGAACGGGATTGCCTTGTTGATTTGGCTCTCGGCTTGGCTGTTGTTGGTATATAGGAATGCTAGTGATTTTCATTCATTGATTTTGTATCCTGAAACTTTGCTGAAGTTGTTTATCAGCTGAAGGAACTTTTGGACTGAGACTGTGGAATTTTCTAGATACAAAATTACGTCATCTGCAAACAGGGATAGTTTGATTTCCTGTCTTCCTATTTGGATGCCTGCCCTTCATTTTTTTTTTTTTTTTAATTAATAATAGCTGAATAGTAACTTTATTCTCCTTTATTCTTAGCATTTACATTATATTTGTAGTTTATTAATCCATCTGATTCTAAAAAATTTTGCAATGGCCAAAAATGCATCAAATATCAAAATTCTTTGCTAAATCCAAAACTAGTGAAAAATTAGGTCTCAAATAAAAAGGAACATAGAACTGATAAAGACAGTCACAGTTTTCATGAAATAGAAGGGCCACTAATAGCCTAGAGAGGGAGAAGGAAAATATTCATTTTTTTAAAGTGGATATCCTAATTTTATTTATTTTTATTATTTTTAATTTTTCCATAAGTTTTTGCGGGTTGTATTTGGTTACATGAGTAAGTTCTTTGGTGGTAATTTGTGAGATTTTTGTTGCACCCATCACCTGAGCAGTATACCCTACACCATATTTTTAGTCTTTTATTTCTTGTCCATTGTATCATTCTTATGCCTTACATTCTTATAACATAGCTCCCACATATCAGTGAGAACATATGATGTTTGGTTTTCCATTCCTGAGTTACTTTACTTAGAATAATAGTCTCTCATCCAGGTCACTGCAAATGCTGTTAATTATTCCTTTTTATGGTTACATAGTATCATATATGTATACACATACATACATACATACATACCACAGTTTCTTTATCCATTCATAGATTGATGGGCATTTGGATTGGTTCCATGATTTTGCAATTGTCAGTTTTGCTGCTATAAACATGTATGTACAAATATCTTTTTCGAATAATGACTTCTTTTCCTCTGGTAGATACCCAGCAGTGGGATTGCTGGATTAAATGGCAGTTCTACTTTTAGTTCTTTAAGGAATCTCCACACTGTTTTCCATAGTGGCTGTACTAGTTTACACTCCCACCAGCAGTGTAGAAGTGTTCCCTCTTCACCACATCCATGCCAACATCTACTGTTTTTTGATTTTGATCATGGCCATTCTTGCAGGAGTAAGGTGGTATTGCAGTGTGGTTTTAGTTTGCATTTCCCTGGTCATTAGTGATGTTGAGCATTTTTTCATAGGTTTGTTGGCCATTTGTATATCTTCTTTTGAGAATTGTCTATTCACATCCTTAGCCCACTTTTTGATGGAATTGTTTTTTTTTTTCTTACTGATTTGAGTTTGTTGTAGACAAATTCTGTATACTAGTCCTTTGTCAGACGTATAGATTGTGAAGATTTTCTCCCACTCTGTGGGTTGTTTACTCTACTGACTGTTCGTTTTGCTGTGCGAGAGCTCTTTAGTTTAAGTAGGTCCCAGTTATTTGTCTTTGTTTTTATTGCATTTGCTTTTGGGTTCTTGGTCATGAAATCCTTGCCTAAGCCAGTGTCTAAAAGGTTTTTCCCAATGTTATCTTCTAGAATTTTTATAGTTTCATGTCTTAGGTTTAAGTCCTGAATCCATCATCAATTGATTTTTGGATAAGGCAAGAGATGAGGGTCCAGTTTCATTCTCTTGCATGTGGCTAGCCAATTATCTCAGCACCATTTGTTGAAAAGGGCAACTTTTCCCCACTTTATGTTTTTGTTTGATTTGTTGAAGATCAGTTGGCTGTAAGTATTTGGGTTTATTTCTGGAGTCTCTATTCTGTTCCATTGGTCTATGTGCCTGTTTTTATACCAGTACTATGCTGTTTTTGTGACTATGGCCTTATAGTATAGTTTGAAATCAGGTAGTGTGATGCCTCCAGATTTGTTCTTTTTGCTTAACCTTGCTTTGTCTGTGTGGGCTCTTTTTGGTTCCATATGAATTTTAGAATTGTTTTTTCTAATTCTGTGAAGAATGATGGTGGTATTTTGATGGGATTGCATTGAATTTATAGGTTGCTTTTGGCAGTATGGTCATTTTCACAATATTGATTCTACCCCTACATGAGCATGGGATGTGTTTCCATTTGTTTGTGTGATCTATGATTTCTTTCAACAGTGTTTTGCAGTTTTCCTTGTAGAGGTTTTTCGACTCCTTGGTTAGGTATATTCCTAAGTATTTTATTTTAATTTTGCAGGTATTGTAGTCCATTTACATTAAATGTTTGTATTGATATGTGTACATTTGATCCTGTCATTGTGTTGTTAGCTGGTTATTATGCTGGCTTATTTGTGTGGTGGCTTCATATTGTCACTGATCTGTGTATTTAAGTGTCTTTTTGTATTAGCTGGTAGCAGTCTTTCTATATTTAGTGCTCCTTTCAAGATCTCTTGTAAGTCAGGTCTGATAGTAATGAACTTCCTCAACATTTTCTTATCTGAAAAGGATAATATTTCTCCTTCACTTAGGAAGCTTAGTTTGGCTGGATATGAAATTCTTGGTTGAAGTTTTTTTTATGATTATTGAATATAGGCCCCTAATCTCTTCTGGATTGTAGGGTTTCAGCTGAGTGGTCTGCTGTTAGCCTGATGCGATTCCCTTTGTAGGTGACGTGTCCTTTCTCTCTAGCTGCCTTTAACATACTTTCTTTCATTTTGACCTTTGAAAATCTGATGATTGTGTGTCTTGGGGATGATCTTCTTGTGTAGAATCTTGCAAGAGTTCTCTGTATTTCCTGAATGTAACTGTTGGCCTCTCTCACAAGGTTAGGAAAGTTCTCATGGACGATATTCTGAAATATGCTTTCCAAGTTGTTTGCTTTCTCCCCTTCACTTTCAGGGATAAAAGTGAATAATCCCGTACTTCTTGGAGCTTTTGTTCATTCCATTTTATTCTTGTTGCTTTATTTTTGTCTGACTATCTTATTTCAGAGAGTCAGTCTTCAAGTTCTTTCTTCAGCTTGGTTTATCCTGCTGTTAATTGCATTGTGAAATTCTTGTATTGTGTTGTTCAGCCCTGTCAGATGTGTTATGTTCTTTTTTATACTGGCTATTTCCTCCTTCAGCCCCTTTATCATTTTGTTGTGATTCTTAGTTTCCTTGGATTGGGTTTGAGTTTTGATGATCTTTATTCCTGTTCATATTTTGAATTTTATTTCTGTAATTTCAGCCAGCTCAGCCTGGTTAAGAATTCTTGTTGGAGAGCTGGTGTGGTTGTTTGGAGAACATGCGACACTCTGGTCATTTGAGTTATTGGAGTTCTTGCTTTGGTTCTTCCTCATCTCTGCATGTGGCTGTTACTTTAACCTCAGTGTAGATTGAGTAGTCAATAGTCTATTGAGAAGTCAATGTACTTCTTTTCTTGTGTTTTCACAGGGCCAAGCCTTTGTGCAGGGTCTTGATGTGAAGCTGACTTCTTGTATTTGGTTTAAGAGGAGAGTATATTAGCAAGTTGTTTTTGGTGTTGAAGCTTTGGGGTGTGATGCAGTAGGTGGCCCTTAGGCATATTAATCAGCTGGTAGACTCTTGCTTGGGTTTGTGGCTCCCTTATGTTTCCTCACAGTTGGAGCCGTGTTCTCTATTAATGCGTGGGGTCCTCTCCCCTTTGAGTGCTGGCTGTAAATTGCAGCTTGGCACTCCTGGGCTGCCCAGTGCAGTTCTGGACATGCTTAGTGTTTATGTTCCTTCCCCAACTTGGAGACAGCAGAGGAAGGGACCTTAGTAGTGTTTGTTCCAAGGGTCTTTTGCTTTTCTCATAGGGATTCCACCCCGGAGAGGTGCAGGTCTGCAATCACCCAGTGCAATCAGTCCAGGATAGAGGGCCTGTGCTGTGGCCCCAGCCAGGGGTTCCCTGTCTGGTGACTAGCACTGGGGGTGGGTAGGTGGAACCCCTGGGAGATGGACTGGTCTCTTCTCCTTGGCTCAACTGCAGCTTGTTGGAGGTGTGGATAAGGCATTGAGAGTCTTTGCTCCTTCATTAGTCTGAGGGTAGCAAGGGCAGTTCCACTGCAGAGGCAGTGGTAGGGAAGCTTTCAATTGCCCCTGGTTGCTCTGTTCAGGGAGCTGCAGAGCTGTTACTGCTTTGATATATCTGGCAGGGGGTGACTGAAGGCCCAGGCCTGGAGGACCTGCCCAGTGAGGAGATAATATGGGAACAGGCACCTACGTAACAGGCTGGCCACTTTTCCATAGGGCTGCTGCCATGTCCTGGGGGCCCACTCCAGTCCCTAGTCACCTTGGATTTTCCAGTACCTGGAGGTATCAACAGTGAATACTGTGAAACAGCAAAGATGGTAGCCTGCTCCTTCCTCTGGGAGCTCGTCCCAGGAAGGTATGGACCTGTTGCTTGCCCAAATGCACCTGTAGTAGGAGGCTGGAGACCCCACATTTCTGTAACATATGTCAAGCTTACTGCATAGTGCCTAGGTATGGGAAATGGGAAGTTGATGAGACACAACCCTGGTCCTCAAGAACTCTCTTTGTAGTAGGGGGAGCTAAGATGTCCATAAAGGACTCAATGACAAGGTGAAAGAGAGCCTGAGAGCTGTATTACCTAAGTTCAGAGAAGTTTGAGAAACGATAGAGTTGATACTGGCTTTAAATGATTTGGGTACATGGAGATGTGCAGCTTACAAAGAGTAGTAGATGTAAATGTTAGGTGCTGGAAAGCATAACTATGTTTGGGGAATGGTTTTAGAGGTATGATTGATATGGTTTAATGTCTATGAATAAGAATAGCAGAAGATCAAATTGTCAAAGTGAGTATTACTAAGTCTATGAGTTCGAATTTTAGTGTGTATGCTGGTGGTTTCCAAACTTTTGATTGTGTCGCCTCAGTTAAAATATTACCCCTGCCCAATGTAGGCAATATAAAATGGGGGTTTTAAAAAGGAGAAATTAGAAATACATATTGATAATTTTTTCCCCTGCTTCAGTAGTTTCCCTTGCACACATTCAGTTTAGAATCATTGTAAACTACTGGTGTTATTGTTGGAGGTGTGTTTTAGCAATAGGGATATGAAACATCTTCATATTTTTCTCCATATGTATATGTATGTCCAGAAAAATTACACGTTATACATACACACATACTTTTATTTTAGAAAAACAAAGCTATTGGCACTATTCACAGAACAGAATTGGGTAAAAGTTATTTTCTTGTTTTAGTGAAATATTCTAGCTTTTTGATAGAACTGGTTTCATTCATTACAGAAGTCAGTATTGTATATGAAAGTTCTGAAAATTCCAAAGTGCTATATATAAGGTGTTTATTTGGAGGGATAGTTCATGTGAAGAATATTTTAAGATGTTTTGAATATTCCTTTTGTTTCTCTCTATAGTGCTTTGTGCAGTTCCATGTTTCATAATTATGGAAATTATTGCCAAGAATGTTAGTGATTCTCTCATTTCAAGTTTTCTTTGTTTTCTAGTTGCCAGTAAATTTTATCATATAGAAATAATTTTTAGAGCAGGAAAGGATTTTAGAGTTTGTGTAGTAATTATTTGTGTGCTGTCTTGCCCTCTTCCTTGGCAAGTAGACTATAAACTGTAGGCTTATAGATATTGTCTTAGTTTGGGCTGCTGTAACAAATTATCATAGACTGGGCAACATCAACAACAGACTTTTGTTTGTCATCATTTTGGAGGCTGGTGGGGGCCTGCTTCCTGGTTGGCAGATGGCTGTCTTCTCATTGTGCCTTCAAATGGTTGAGAGCGGAGAAAGCAGCAGCAGACTCTCATGATCTTATTACCTCCCAAAGGCCAATGGATATCTTTGCTTGTTCTATTATTCATGATAGTGCTTAGCAAAGTGTTTTCTAAGAGGCTGTCTATAAAACTTAACAAGCAGGCCTCTTCATTTTGCCCATGAATGTCTAGCCTCCGAAAGGTTGAGTGGCCTACCAGAACTCACATTGCTCATTAGTGAAAGACCTGGGTCTTTTACCATATGTCTCTCGAAACTCAATTTTAGTGCCTGTTCTATTATAGTTTGATGCTTCTCCTGCTTTCTCTGATTTACCCTCAAGCAGGTGTTTTCCATTGCATATTTTAAATGCTTCAGCAGCTCCAGGGTACAGATTGTGTTATATTCAACTTAGTGATCTCTGGTACCCAGCACAATGCCTTATGGAGTAGGTGCTCAAGATCTGATGAATTACCTTGTGAGAGCTGCATGTTTGCATTCTCCTGATTTGTTGAGAAAACTAAAGTAACTTGGGGTTGCACCTCAGTGTACTGTTTATAAAAGGAAAGAGTAAAGTGTATACCTGATAATATGTGTGAAGTGCTATACATGCAGAATATTTCTGAAATCCCAATTGCAAATGTTTATGAACTCAGAATACTCCTGAAGAACTGTTGCAGTTGGCTACAGTAGTTCAAACTGTTATTCATTGGACAGTTTTTCTCTGCAGTATGTAAGGTGTGAATTTTATATTTTGCTTGGAAATTTATGATGCAGCATAAACCAGGTTTAAAGTCTAGCTACCTTGCAAGGAGCAGCTTCATTCTTCATGGTTGAACTCTCCAGAGGAATCCTTGGGTTGCTATTTTTGTGTTCACCTTTGTGGATTTTTTTCTCTTTCCTCATTCATGGAAAAAAATCAGACCTCCTATACTTTTTGTAATAAACTCCAATTTTCCAGATCATTTATCATACTTAAGAATCATATTTACCCATTTTAAAAGCTTCAGCCTAGATTGGCTAGAAAATACTTAATATTTTTATACATTATTTATACTTCTTTTTTTTTCACTGAGCTGTGTTGCTTTCACTGACACCTGAATACACTGAAACACAGATTTTATACCTATGCCTACTTGTGATGGGAAAGTATCAGCAGATTCAGTTGCTAGGAAACAGCTGAATACTGAAATAGTTTTTTTTTGGTGGGGAGGGGTACTTGTAAATTCAGTTCTTTGACACTTCTACTCTCCTACAGCAAACATTTCTTCAGTCACTACAAAGAAAGATGCATCACCTGTTAGTTTTCTAATTTAGAAATTTTGCACAGGAGGAGTGGGCATATGTAAATGTTACAGGTTGATAAAGTGTTGAGGGTGTAATTTTTAACAGTGACTGGACATTGTAAAGTAATGATTATGTATATGCCTTTGAGTTTTAGTTTTTTCAAAATTTTCTGATTCATCATTAATGAGAGAAAGAGCAAGAACAAGAGAGAGACATATGCAAACACGTACACGTGACACATAGGAATTTAAACCAAAGTAAAATACTGTATTAATTAAACTAACTTTCTCATAGTAATAGGATTGGCCACATCCTATATTAAATCACCCAGCTCTGCATTTTTACCTGTGATACTTAATAATTATGTCTCAGAGCAAGAATAAATATTAAAAAGTGTGTGGTTTTGCTTTCTTTGATAACGGATTGTCATTTATTTTTGTCATAGTAGTCTAACCTTTAACTTTTCCTGAGTACCCACTATGTGCCAGGTGAAAACATGGGAGACATAGGTATGTTTAAACTTTCAGGGTGCCTAGTATGTGTGTGAGGGGGCAGCCAAAAGGATTAAATTGAGAACACATACGATAAATTTAATTGTGTCTGGTACATAGTATATGCTTATTAAAAAATTAGAAACCTGCCTTCATCAACAGTACCACCACCATCATCATCACCCAGCAAGCCAATTCTTCAACTAAAATCAGTTCAGAGTAAACAGGGAAACATATAAACGGTCATCGTATGTGTGGTCAATAAAAAGAGAAGTCCGTACCAGGTAAAGAGGCATCACAGAAAAGAGAGTGATGGACTTGTCTGGAGATTGCTGAGAAAGCTTCAGAGATATCAGGTCTGAGCTGGATTTTTTGCAAGGCTCTGTCTTGGATGTGAGCATTCTCTTGACCTTGTCTTTTTTAGGGAGTAGGGAGTAAGACCACTGCATTTTTTTTCCTTCTTAATTTTTTTAAGTTCTCTCATTTCTTCCTTGTCCATACCCTTGTCTGATAATGAGGCCTGACATCTATCTTCCTGCCTGCTCCATTCAGACAGATGAGTACTGTCCATGGTTTCTAATTCTGTACCTTCAATTTTCACTGCTTGTCTAATTAATTGCACATATACGTTTAGGAATTTGTCAAGGAGTACAGAATCCATCTTCTGATTTACATGCATTGAGAATCTTGTATCTCAGAAATGAAAATCTTAATAAGGCTTTCTGTCTTTATCCAAGTGACAGAGAGAACCCTGTGAACTTAAGTAGGCAGTATATATACTAAAACTGGAGTGGTGCAGAAAATGTTACCCAACAAGTTCTAGGAGAGTAATGTGTAAGTTCAAATAAAAAATAAAAACAAAAAATGAAAATCGTCTGAGACTAGTTGATTGGAAATAACTAAGGAATGAGAGAATTGAGAATAACAGGCGTGGTTTCCCTTAAAATTTTAAAGGGGGACTAAGAGTAGAAGGAAATGTTTTATGAGACTCTTGCTGTTTTGTATAAAATCTTATTTTTTATAATTTTATATTTCTCATGCCTACATTTTAAAAGAGAAACCTAACATACAGTTATGAGACTTTAGAAATATCATGGAAAGTACTTATGCTCTGGTTGTGGTTGTCCCTTGTGGCACTATGATTTTGTTCATATATAAGATTATATTTGTTGTGTTGCAAAACAGCCAGGTGAACAGTGTCATTGAGTTTACTAAATTGAGGTGTGAATGGGGTAATGATCTAGAAAATAGATAACTTAGATACTGGAAAAAAATATAGAAGACAGATTACTTGCTCATAAATTTGAAACAAAAGAATGGTAAGCAAGATTGGTAACCCGAATGTTGTCTTCCTTAACGGTGTCATCAAAAACTCCACAGTTATAACATTGACTGTTAAAGGCTAAAATAATGGTAAGAAAATGAAATAATGTTCAATCTTTGAGGAAAAAACGAATATAGCTTTTTGGATTTTGGCGGGGCAACTATAATCTCAAAGAAAGAGAATAACAATTTGCATTTATAGTCTTTTCTTCTAGGTAGCTTAAAGTTTTCTAAGTATATTTTCATTAATCCTTTGGACTACATTTGAATTTTGTTCAAAATATTAAGAAGGAAATAATCTGTACTTCTTATAGATGGCTGAAAAAATGACATACTGAGAGTCACAGATTTTTTTACTTAAATGGCCTCATTGTTTTATGTTTCCACCTTTTTTTTTTGTGAAAGCAAGTTTATTAGGAAAGTAAAGTAATAAAGAATGGCTACTTTATAGGCTGAGCAGCCCCCACTGTTATTTTTTAACACTTTGCCTAAGGAATGTATTTATCCTTCAAATGTGTATCAATTGCATATTGTGGGTTAGGCCTGAGGCAGTACACAGTGGCACAACCACATGGGGTAAAGAGCAGGGAGAAAAAGAGAATTTGAAACTATGTATTTTCTCTTTCAATTTCATGTGGCATCAAATCATTCTTTTGAGGTCAAGAGCCTCTGAACTGATTTTAGTTGAAGAATTGGCCTGCTGGGTGCTGATGGTGGTGGTAGTGGTGGTGAAGGCAGGTTTGTAATTTTTTAATAAGCACATACTGTGTACCAGACACAATTAAATTTATTATATGTGTTCTCAATTTAACCCTGCTGGCAACATTATGAGAGGGTTATTTGCATGAATTTTGCAGAGGAGCAAACTTGGAAAGGTTGGGTAACTTATCTAAGGTCACAGAATTCTAAGCCAGTGTATCTGTATCTATAATTTTTATGCTCATGATCGTTAATGATGTTCCTCTCCCTCTTTGTGGGAAGCAGGCACAAATATTCCTTTTTTTTTTTTTTTCCACTTTGGATATGTGTTGGTAAGCATAAATGTGCCAGTCATTGTGATACGGCTCCGATGAGTGGAAGAACACCAGGGCTCTTGTCTCATGCCCAATTAGATAAGATGACATAGATACATGTGCAGTGGTTTTAAGGAGCGGAACGTTTAATAGGCAAGATAGAAGGGAGAAGAAAGAAGGAAGAAGCTCCCCTTTACAGAGACAGAGGGAGAGGGGGCTCCAAAGCCGAGAGAAGAGACCCCCAGTGTGGTGGAAACCTGCCGGGTATATGAAGAGGCTGGAGGAGACGGTGTCTGATTTGCATAGGGCTCAGGGGATTGGTTTGACCAGGCATGCCATTCACATAGCCTCCCACATAATAAATGCATAATAAATGCTATGAGAAAGTAGATTGGGTGGGGGGAGTAAATGGACAAATCAGAAGATTTTATTGTACTTTTGTACAATAAATAGTCTTTAGCATTTAATTTCCTCCCTCCACCCCTGAACCTGGGCAAACACTCATCTGCTTTCTGTCATGATAATTTTGTTTTAGCATTCCATATAAATTGAATCATACACTATGTATTCTTCTGTGTTTGGCTTTTGTTGATCTGCATTGTGCTTTCAACATTCATCTATGTTGTTGTTGTTTTTAGAGATAGGGTCTTACTCTGTCACCCAAAGTGGAATGCTGTGGTGAAATCATAGCTCATTGCAACCTTGAGCTCCTGGGCTCATGGGACCCTCCTGCCTCAGCCTCCCACATAGCTAGGATTATAGGTGCATACCGCTACACCTGGCTAATTTGTAAAGATTTTTTGTAGAGATAGGTTCTCGCTATGTTTCCCAGACTGGTCTCAAACTCCTTCCATCTCAGCCTCATATATGTTGTTTCATGTATTGGTAATTCATTCTTCTATTCTTCTATTTTTTTAATTTTTAAATTTGTTTTCCATTCTTTTTAATTGTTAGGTAGTATTCCATTGTGTGAATATACCACAATTTGTTTATCCAGTCCCCAATTCAAATGTCCACTTGATGGACATTTAGATCATTTCCAGTTTTTGGCTATTATGAATAAAACTGCTGTGAATATTTGGATGAATACTCTTTTTTTTTTTTTTTTTTGAGACAGAGTCTTACTCTGTCGTCTGGAGTGCAGTGGCGTGATCTTGGCTCACTGCAAGCTCCGCCTCCTGGGTTTACGCCATTCTCCTGCCTCAGCCTCCGGAGTAGCTGGGACTACAGGCGCCTGCCACCGCACCACCTAATTTTTTGTATTTTTAGTAGAGGCAGGGTTTCACCGTGTTAGCCAGGATGGTCTCGATCTCCTGACCTCGTGATCCGCCCGCCTTGGCCTCCCAAAGTGCTGGGATTACAGGCGTGAGCCACCGCTCCTGGCCTGGATAAATACTTTTAAGGAGGATTGCTGGGCTGACCAATAAATATGTTTCAAGTATGTTTAACTTTGTGAGAAATTGCCAAACTATTTCCAAAGTGGCTAGATATGTTCTCACCAGTAGTGTATGTGTTCCAGTTATTCTACAAACTTGCCAAAAGTTGATATTGTCAGTTTTAAATTTTAGTCATTCTAGTGGATGTATGATGATATTTCATTGTGCTTTTAATTTCCATATCTTGAATATGTGTGTGTGTGTATATTGCAAATATTTTTTCCTAGTCTATGATTTGCCTTTTGTTTTAACAATATCTTTTGAAGAGCAAAAGTCTTACAATTTGAATCAGTCTATTTTATCAATTTCTTTCGTTTATGGTTTACTTTTATTAAGAAATATTCACCTAACCCAAGAACATGAAGAATTTCTCCTGTATTATCTTTTTGAAATTTTATAGTTTTAGCTCTTGCATTTAAATCTGTGACCCATTTTTTAGTTAAGTTTTAGACGTGTTGATTTTTTTTCCTTGTTAGTTTCCAGTTGTTTTAGCACTATTAGTAGAAAAGACTGGGCTGGGTGCAGTGGCTCATGCCTGTAATCCCAGCACTTTGGGAGCCCCAGGGGGCAGATCACTTGAGGTCAGGAGTTTGAGACCAGCCTGGTCAACATGGTGAAACCTGTCTCTACTAAAAATACAAAAAATTAACCGGGTGTGGTGGTGGGTACCAGTAATCCCAGCTACTCAGGAGGCAGAGGCAGGAGAATTGCTTGAACCTGGGAGGCGGAGGTTGCAGTGAGCTGAGATTGCACCACTGCACTTCAGCACCCCACCCTGGGTGACAGAATGAAACTCCATCTCAAAAAAAAAAAAAAAAAAAAAAAAAAAAATAAGAGAAGACTTTTCTTTTTCATTGGATTCCCCATTTTTCACCTTGTAAAGAACAATTTGATCATGGGTGTGTTTTTGTACTTGTTTCTGTTCCATTGATATAAATGTCTGTCCTTGTAACAGTATCACTCTGTCTTGATTACTGTAACTTTATAATAAGTTTTGAAATTAGGTGGAGTCAGTGTTTCAATTTTGATCTTTTCCAAAAATTGTTTTGGCTCTTCTAGGTCTTGTAACTATGCGAAACTTATTAATTTTAGTAGCCTCGTGGTAGATTTTTTACATAGACTACATAGATGTCTATGTAGTCTGTGAATATAGTTTTATTTTTTTTCTTTCCAACTGTATGCCTTTTATTTATTTTTCTTGCCAATTACCCTGGCTAGGACGTCTACTATGATGTTTAATAGAAGTGATGAGAGTGTGCATCCTTGTTTTGTTCCTGACCTTAGGAATACATACATTTAGTCTGTCACTATTAAGTGTGATATTACTTATTGGTTTTTCATAGATGACCTTTTATCAGGTTAAGGAAGTTTCTTTCTGTTTCTCATTTGCTTTTTTTTGGTTATCAATGTGATATAGCTTGGATATTTGTCCCTGTCCAAATCTCATATTGAAATATAATCCCCAAAGCTGGAAGTGGGGCCTGGTGGGAGGTGTCTGGATCATGAGGGCAGCTCTCTCATGGTTGGTGATGTCTTCATGATAATGAATTCTCCTGAGATCTGGTCATTTAAAAGTGTGTGGCACCTACCCCTCATCTGTCTCTCTCTTGCTCCTGCTTTCACCATGTGAAGTACCTGCTCCTGCTTCACCTTCCTCCATCAGTAAAAGCTCCTTGAGGCCTCCCCAGATGCAGATGTCGCTATGCTTCTTGTATAGCCTGCAGAACTTTGATCCAATTAAACCTCTTTTCTTGTAAATTACCCAGTCTTGCCTAGACCTAGTAGGCTATGCCTGTAATCCTTGCATTCTAGGAGGCTGAGGTAGGTGGATTGCTTGAGCCCAGGAGTTTGAGACTAGTCTGGGCAACATGGTGAAACCTTATCTCTACAAAAATATGATTAGTGAATGTGGTGGTGGAGGCGAGTAGGGACAGCTATTTGGGAGGATCACCTGAGCCTGGAGACTTTGAGGTTGCAGTGAGCTGTGATTGCACCACTGCACTGCAGCCTGGGCCACAGAGTGAGACCTTGTATCAAAAAATAAATAAATAAAATGAAGTAACCAGTCTGAGGTATTTCTCTGCAAGAATGACCTAACACAGAATGGGTGTTGAAGTTTATCTAATGCTTTGACCATTTATTCATCTATTGGGTTGACAATATGGTTTAAATTTTTAAAAATCTGTGAATGTATACTTGATTACATTGATTAAAACAATATTAAGTCAATTTTGCATTCCTGGGATAAACCTGCTATGTCAGGGTATATTATCTTCTTTTATATATTGCTGAATTTTTGCTTTACTGCCCACGAGGGATGTTGATCTAGACTTTTCCTTTCATATAAGGGCTATCTGATTTTGATATGAGGTAATGCTGACCTTGTTAATGAGTTGGGAAGTATTTTCCTTCTTAAGTATGCAATTTATAAAGCAGCATAATATAAATATTACAATTTAATAATGTAATATTTGTAGTTATATAAATTGCCAACATTTTTCTCTTTTTAAAAATTTTATCTAAAATAGATCTTAATTAGGTTTGTTTTATAAGCTGGTTTAATATTTTATAATTAATATTTTTAATGTTAAGAGTTTTTGAGAACATAGGGAGAAAGCTCTGTGGTTTTAACAAATATATAAGTATGCTAATTTTAAAACACCAGGCCTTTTGTAGAAAATTTGGAAAGTACAAGACTGCATGAAGACAAAATCATTATGTAGATTTTATTGTTGAGATAATATGGAATTTCACATTTGGAACTCATTTTCTTAACATTCACAAGCATTTTCTCAATATTTTAATTTTTATTAACAGCATGCTTATGACTGTGTAATCTATCACATGGATTTAGAATATTTGTCTATAATATATTTATTTTATTTATCTAATTATGGATGTTAGACTTTTACCCTGTTAGTAATTATCCACAACCACATGTAATGCTGTGATGAACACTTCTTATGTAAGCCTCTGTTTTTATTTATGATTTGTTTCTTTAGATAGATTTGTAAATTAAATTGTTGGGTCAGAGAGTCTAAATGTCTTAAAGCTTTTGATACATCTATGGAATGGCTTTTATCTATACTACTTCGGTTTGTACTTCTCCGAAAGATATATAAGAAAAGTTGGTTCAACTCTTCAATTATTCAGGATTTTATAGTTAAATATCTTGGCTAACATGATGGGTAAAAGTAGTAACTTATTGCATTTAATTTCCATTTCTTTAATTACTTGGGAAATAATTTTTTAATTTTCTTGAAAAGTTTTAGACAAGTCACTCAGAATTGTTATACAGCAGAAATATTTAGAGGAAATAAATATATGGGAAAACAAGTTCCTGTAATAAAATAAACAGAAATGGAAAAACAGAGGCATAAGGCTATAGAATCTGTATGCCATGAAGAAAGAGAAAGTAATTTTAGTTTGTATTAAATGATTTCATTACCTTACTGGGAAATGGACAGAGTAATATAGAGTATAAGAACCATAGTCTTAGTTCGCATTTCTTCAAAATATACTAACACTTCATAAGCTTAATAAAAGAACCTCAATACTTATAAGTTTGCTTTTTGTGGCTTCTATCATTGATGAAAGTTTCTGGGGAGTAGCTACCTGTTAACTAAAAATAGGTATCTGGAGCATGGCAAAAGAGACCACTTCAGCCTTGCAACTATGATATTGATCCACTCAAAAGCAGTAATTTGAAAGAAGTGGAAGAAAATAGCAGTGAAACTCAAACTATGTGAAGGTATAGGCAGAAAATTTGGTCTTTACAGTAAGTTTGATAGTTGTCTAACAGAAACCTAGGAGAGAAGGAAAAATGGAGGAGAATAAATTTGAATAGAAGTATGTTTTGGTGGATAAAAGAAAATGTGAATTTTAAATATAAACCTGGTATGTAACTTTTCCATAGTAGGTAAGTTTATTTATAACCTATTTGTTTCCATAAAACATCTAAGGCAGCTTTATAATAAAATCCATTGACCGAAATATGTATTCCAATAGCAAATGGGAAATTTCAACAATACGAAAACTGCAATTACGTTTGCACCAACATAATAGTAACAGAAATAGAAAATTAGAACTAATGGACAACTCATAACTCTTGAGTGTCAGCATGGATGCTGTGCTTGGGCTTTACGTTTGGTCATAAACATCCAGGGAGTAAAGATGAAAAGGAAGCCACTCATTTACATAGAAAGGAGGGGCTGTAGCAAATTCTGAAATATGTGACTTAAGAACTTTAGTAACTTGGTGTACTAGTTAAAATTTTTACCGGAGGATATATGAATTAATATTAAAAAATCATCAAAGTGTCAAATATTCCAATATATTAATACTGTTGTAAAACATTATAGTAGACATGTGATTTGAACTTTCAACTGTGTATCTTGGAATTTATGTATTTATCTCATTTATGCAGTACTCAGTGAGAAGCTACTATACACTTAGCATTGTTACCAGGGCTTTGAAGAGTACAGATGCTTTAAATAGTCCCACATTAAAATTTAAGTGATAGACAAGAAGGCAAATGAACAGCACGGAATGCTTAAATGTAAAGTTAGGGGTACTTGCTGTGACTACACTGATGTGGACTAGGCAAAATATGTCATTTAGTTAAGTGGAGAATAAGCATTTGGTTAAGTGGGGAATAAGTCGTGGTATAGGAAGAAGTTCTGTTGAGATCTGCTGTGGGAAGGATTGAGGTGCATCTGAGCTTTATCTTTTGAATTCAGTTCAGAGCCCAAATAATATCAGAATATATAATGTTAAGAGATCACTTTTCATATCTTCTGCAAAGGATGCACAAATGATACTTATTTGAAGAACATGAATATTTCTATGACAGTTGAGAAACAGATCCATCTTGGAATCCCTAATGCTTACCATACTGCTTTGCATATTATACTGATTCTGTAAGTGTTTGTTGAATGAACTACTTAAAAGAGAAAATGGAAGAGACGTGTTCTCAATTTGTAAGGAAAAATATTAAGTATAAAATAGAAACCTTTAAACTTGTAAAGAAAGGATTTAGTGATGAGAGTTGTTTATTTTTCTAATGTAATTATGGTGACAACTTGTCAGTATTGTTTTCACTGGAATCTTATTAATCTTAGGAAGTTTTATGTACTTACAAAATAATTCCATATATGAATCTTTTGTTACTAACCTGGTAAAGTAACACAGATTTTGAATAACTAGATGGTAGTAGCTGATGAAGCATTGCTTCTTAATTATCAAAGTTCTCTGATTGCCTTATTTATTGCCTATCAGCCTGCTGGACTGTTATGTGTTGGGTATTTCTGACACAGCTAAAATTACTTTGCCTTTCTTTATGACGTAAAAATTTTATAGCCTCTATGGCTTTGTTCTTTTATTTCTGTTTCTTTTACCTCAGGAACTTGTTTTCCCATATATTTATTTCCCCTTAATACTTGTGTTGCATAACTATTCTGAGTAACTTGTCTAAAAGTCTTCAAGAGACTGAAAAAGTATTTTGCAAGTAATTAAAGAAATGGAAATTAAAAGCCACTTGGTATTTGTGGAATATGTAAACAAATGTTTCTGAAGTGCTTTCTACATATGAGGTATAGACTAGAAGTGGTTTAAGGTAGGATTCTTGGTGTAAGTGACTTATATATTCTTCTACTTGACATGAACAAATAAACAGATAATTTGTATAGCATTAAAAAAATCACTCAATGTCTAAGAGCTATGCCAATTCAGAGAAGGACGGGATAGCTATAATTTGTTAAACACTGTAAAAGCAACACTAATTAAGCTTTGAAACAAAGATAGATGTTTTATTTACTTGTTCAGTCACCTTTTACTTGTTAAAGTAAGAAAAGGAATTACAGGCCTACATCAAATATATTGCAGGTTCTGTTTGAGACCAATAGAGTGAATATTGCAATGAGGCATGCCATATAAATTTTTGTTTCCCAGTTCATGTAAAACGTACATTTACAATATACTGTAGTCTATTAAGAATACAATAGCATCTTTTAAAAAGCAATGTACATACTTTAATTTAAAAGTACTTTATTGCTAAAAAATGCTAATGATCATTTGAGTCTTCAGTGAGTTGTAATCTTTTTGCTGGTGGGGGGTCTTGCCTCAATGTTGATGTCCGCTGACTAATCAGAGTGGTGATTGCTGAAGGTTGGAGTGTCTGGCAATATCTTAAAATAAGACAACCATTCAGTGTGCTGCATTATTTCAAAAGAATGAGAGTCTGTCCTCTCAAAGCATTCTACTACTTGATAAACAAAATTTATATAATAATCTAACTTCTTTGTTGTCATTTCAACAATGTTCATAGCATCTTCACCAGGAGTAGAGTCTATTTCAAGAAACCACTTTCTTTGCTCATCAATGGGAAGCAACTCCTCATCCTTTAAAGTTTCATCACCAGATTGCAGCTGTTTAGTCCCATCTTCAGTCTCCACTTTTAATTCTAGTTCTCTTGTGATTTCCACCACATTTGCAGTGACTTCCTCCATTGAAGCCTTGAACCCCTCAAAGTCAACCATGAGAGTTGGAATCAACTTCTAAATCCCTGTAATGTTGATATTTCCTCTCCCATGAATCACAAATGTTCTTAATGGCATCTAGATTGGTGAATCATTTCAGAAGATTTTCCACTTACTTCGCTCAGATCCATCAGAGGAATCGCTATCTATAGTAGCTCTAGTCTTACAAAATGTATTTCTTAAATAATAAGATGTGAAAGTTAAAATATTCCTGATCCATGGGCAGCAGAATGGATATTGTGTTAGCAGATATGAAGACATTAATCTCCTTGTATGTCTCCATCAGAGCTCTTGGGTGACCAGGTGCATTGCCAACAAGCAGTAATATTTTGAAAGAAAACTTGTTTTGAGCAGTGGCTCTCAACAGCTGGCTTAAAATATTCAGTAAACTATACTGTAAACATATGTGCTATTATTCAGACATTATAGTTCCATTTCTAGAGCACAAACAGAGTGGATTTGGCCTAATTCTTAAGGGCCCTAGGATTTTCAGCATGGTAAATGAGCTTTGGCTTCCACTTAAAGTCACCAGCTCCAGCTGCATTAGCCCCTAACAAGGGAGTGAGCCTGTCCTTTGAAGCTTTGAAGCCAGGCTTTGACTTCTCTCTAGCTATGGAAGTCCTATATGGCATCTTCCTCCAGTATTAGACGGTTTCATCCACATGAAAAAGCTGTTGTTCAGTGTAGTCACCTAAACAACAGCTTTTTCGTGATCTTAGCTAGATCTTCTGGATAACTTGCTGTAGCTTCTGAAGCTCTTGCTACTTCACCTTGCAGTTTTATGTTATGGAGATGGCTGCTTTCCTTAAACCTTATGGACCCACCTCTGCTAGCCTCCAACTTTTCTTCTGCAGCTTCCTCACCTTTCTCAGCCCTTATAGAATTGAAGAGAGTTAGGGGCTTGCTCTGGATTAAGCTTAATGGAATGTTGTGGTCCATCCAGATCACTAAACCTTTCTTTATATTGGAAATAAGGCTGCTTCACTTCACTTTCTTCTGTTTTTCTTGTTTTTCTTTTTTTTTTTTGAGACACAGTCTCCTCTGTTGCCCAGGCTGGATTGCAGTGGCGTGATCTCAGCTCATTGCAGTCTCCGCCTCCTGGCTTCAAGCAATTCTCCTGCCTCAGCCTCCTGAGTAGCTGGGATTACAGGCATGCACCACCATGCCCAGCTAAGTTTTGTATTTTTAGTAGAGACGGGCTTTCACCATGTTGGCCGGGCTGGCCTCGAATTCCTGACCTCAGGTTATCCACCCACATCAGCCTCCCAAAGTGCTGGGATTGCAGGCATGAGCCACCATGCCTGGCCTTCACTTTCTTATCATTTATATGTTAACTGGATTAGCACTTTGAATTTCCTTCAGGAACTTTTCCTTTGCATTTACAACTTTGCTAACTGTATGGCGCATGAGGCCTAGCTTTCAACCTATCTCCATTTTTGAAATACCTTTCTCACGAAGCTTAGTCGCTTCTAGCATTTTATTTAAAGTATAGAGTTGAGAATCTTCCTTTCTCGTCACTACTTAAAGGCCATTGTAGAGTTACTAATTTCAATATTATTGTTTCTCAGAGAATGGGGAAGCTCTAAGGAGAGGAGAGAGACAAGGGAATGGCTGGTTAGTGAAATAGCCACAATATTTCCTGATGAAGCTCATCTCGTAGGGGCATAGTTCATGGTGCCCCAAAACAATTACATTGGTAACATCAGAGATCACTGATCATAGATCACCATAACAGATATAATAATGAAAAAGTTTGAGTTATTGCAAGAATTACCAAAATGTGACACAGAAACATGAAGTGAGCACATGCTATTGGAAAAATGCAGCCCATTGACTATCTAATGCAGGGTTGCCACAGACCTTCAAATTGTGTTCAGTTTGTAACACAGCAGTTTGAAGTGCAGTTAAGTGAAGCACAGTGAAATGAGGTATGCTTGCATGCTTTTCTCTTCTTTTGGCAAGTATGTGTGCAGCCATCTAGATCCTTGCTAATCAATTAGAGCACAAAGATTATAAATCATTATTTTAATAGGAATATATCCTAATTGCAAATGTGTGAATATTTATAGCCATAAGGCAGCTCTGAGGAAAATTGTATTGTAAAATAAATGCTTAAAAAAAATGCCTCAACAAACAAGGGAGAATAGGAGGTACTTATAAATAGGAAGGCTTAAAAATGGCCATGTAGAAATGCTATAATAGTAAGAGTAAATGGAGAAAATAGGCAGAGGACCACAAAATGTAGGGGAGATTTTAGGGAGGAAATGCAAATAGAACAAAGTTTATTTTAGTCAAAAGGAAGTTTTAAAAAAAGAATCCTAGAGCCGACTTAAAAAGTTATAGGATGAATAAAGATTAACCTTAGAAGTAGTGATGGGATAAGGTCATATTTCCTATGTTTTTGGTTTGTTTTGTTTTGTTTTTCTGTAAGACGGATTCTCACTCTGTTGCCAGGCTGGAGTGCAGTGGCGTGATCTCGGCTCGCTGCAGCCTCTGCCTCCTGGGTTCAAGCGATTCTCCCAGCTCAGCCTTCTGAGTAGCTGGGACTATAGGTGCGTGCCACCACGCCCAGCTAATTTTTTTTGATATTTTTAGTAGAGATGGGGTTTCACCATGTTGGCCAGGATGGTCTTGATCTCTTGACCTTGTAATCTACCCGCCTTGGCCTCCCAAAGTGCTGGGATTACAGGCATAAGCCACTGCGCCCGGCCTGTTTCCTATGTTTTTATATTCTTATTAATTCATTAAATATTTCATGGTTGCCTCCTGAGTCCACAGACTTTATAGAGGAATTTAGGAAATAGTTTTCATGTTTTACTTTTGTCATGCCAGTCAGAAACTAGATTAATTATTTGCTTGCTAAACCCGATTATCTTTTGTATTGCTACTCACATTTCATTGTGTAAAAGGGGTGAGGCTGATGGACAAATTGTAGGTCTCCTTTCTTCTAGGAATGGACTTAGAATACTGAGCTTTAATTATTTTGGGGTACATTTTCCGTAGTGCTTTCTGTATTTACTTTTACTTTATTGAGTTGTTCAGAGAATCAAGTATTTGATGTGAATTTTATATGCATGTGTGATTGTGGTGGTGATGGTACAAGGGGAACTTTGGTGTAGAAGAATTTGTTAGGATGCTCTTGTAATAGTCATGTAAGAAGTTATGAAGACCCAGACTGGAATGGTGACAGTGAGGATAGGAGGAAGGGACGAGTGTGAGAGATGTGCCCTAGGATCTTGGTGGCCATTGATGGGGAATGACTGGTTCTGGAGAATGGGGTGGTTAGACTATGGGGAGTTGCCATCCATATCCTAGTATTTAAAGGGTATATTGAACTTAGGCTTATTCTAGGTTGGTTTTGGTGTTTAATAGGGTTCACTTTGGTGTACGTCATACTGTGACGAGAGTTTCTTGTTATTTCCAATTTATAAAGCCTGTAATGGCAGTGAGGTGGTTTTTGGTGGTCTGTACTGTGTGGAGGAGGAACCAGCTATCACAAAGGGAGGGAGTATTTATTGGTCTTAGGAACAAGGTGTGGTTTCCTAGGGCATAGTGACTGGCATCACGCAGGCAGGGAATTTGGGCTCCAGCCAAATATTCTGAGCTACAGGCTGGGTCCAGTTCCAGCAAGTCTGTTAATATATATTTACCAAACTCTGGTATGATTTTGGATGAATTTATTATGGGATTGGAGATGAGGGCAGGAAGGAGGGGTAGTATGTAGTATTGGTTGCATTCGTATTTAACCCTCAGTTTTTGAATAAAGTCTTATATTTGGAAATTTTTTAAAATAAATAAAATGTCTTGCTAATGTAAGTGTCACTCCCACCAATATAGAAGGCAGTACTTAAGTTCTCATTCTCTTTTGTAACTAGATCATAAGCATATGACTTATACTTCATTGATTAGGCTCACCTCTCACAGGACTTTGATTTGGAACTGAGGAAACAGAATCTTCATGGGGCTTTCATGTTTGGTGGTGGCAGTGGTGGATGTGAGCAGAGACTTTCTGCCTTTGGTGGCAGCAGTGTCTTTTTGGTGGTTGCAAGATTGATTTCCCACAGTGGGGGTGGTTTTCTTTAGTACTCTGTGGGATGCTAAACAGCAGTGATGGCCATTTTCTATTAATAATTAGCCCTGTTTTAGGACTAATTAGCTCCTGTTTTGAGCCTAGAAGCTTAACTTTAAGAATAGTTTTTTGGTCGGGTGCAGTGGCTCGTGCCTGTAATCTCAGCACTTTGGGATGCTGACGCAGGCAGATCACGAGGTCAGGAGTTCAAGACCAGCCTGACTGACAGGGTGAAACCCCATCTCCACTAAAATTACAAAAATTAGCTGGGCGTGGTGGCGTGTGCCTGTAATCCCAGCTACTCAGGAGGCTGAGGTAGGAGAATCCCTTGAACCCAGAAGGCGGAGGTTGCAGTGAGCTGAGACTGTGCCATTGCACTCCAGCCTGGGCGACAGAGGGAGACTTCGTCTCAAAAAAAAAAGAATAATTTTGCATCTTCTGGAAGCTCAATTCTGTGAGCTTCCTAGTAGCCTTTTAATAAACTCATTTTCTGCTAGTCAGCTTCTTCCATGTTCAACTAACAATCTTAGCTGGTCCTGGGTTGATTAGAAGATAAGGCAGCAAAATGAAGACAAAAGCTCTTTGATGTCTGCCAGGATGGCTAAGAATTGATCCAAAATCCATGGGGATTTGGTATCAGATGTATTTTTGGGTGAATTGGAGGAGGAAGGAAAATAACTCTGTTGGTAGTAGGTCTGTTTGGATGTTGGAGGGTGTGGGACAATGAGGTTAGTTTTGGACATGTTTAGTTTGAGGTGCCATAGAAATATTCACTTGTGGAGATATGTGGCATGTAATTGGAAATACAATTCTAGCATTCAGCAAAGAGATCGGGGATAGTAGTGACAGTTATTCAAGGTTGTATTGAAATTGGATTAGAGTGCTAAGGGTAGCAGCACGAAATAGGGAGAATGAAGAGGCTGTTCACAATTACAGGGCAGATGGTGGAAGGAGAGAGTGAAGAAATCTGAAAAGGAATCTTCTAGAAGGATGGAAGAGCACTCAGAGAAGCTCAAAGATGGTAGAGTTCCAAGGAGCAGATAGTCAGGAGTGTGAAGACTGAGAAGAGGCCATTGTATTTAGTGACTTTCAAGAAAGTCTTAGAAAATAGAACAAAACTTTACAGTGGTGAACAAAGGACTAAAGTAGTATCTGGAACAAAAGAGATTAAATAAAATTTGACTCAAATTTTCTTAGACATATTTGGAGCCCAAATCACAAAATAAAGTTTGAAACCAGAGACACAACCCCTATCTTTTTCCTTAACAGATTTTTATCAGGCTAGTTGTTAAGTTTGTCTATTTGAGTAATGGCACTGATACATCAAATTCTTTTGTTTTAATGAAGCAACAGCTCTCTAGTATGCAAAACTTGGGAAAATATTTTGCTTTACAACTTTAGTGTTCATTAAGCATTATTATGTAAGCTGTAAGCAAATGTTAGAGAATTTAAATGTTTGTGACATCTGTATTTTTATTGTGAATGTGAGAAGTTTTCTTTTGTAAGTATTATAATGATCATTGTTAACAGTTTGACCTTGCTTTACATTTTTGCCAGACTATTGAATGATAGCTATTTGCATGCTGTCTTTCCTTTTATTTCAGCTTTCCTTCCCACTTCCTCCTTTTATGTTGCCAATTGAGAAGCTTGACTACTGGTGGTTAGAGTCTCTGCCACTCAAGATTTTCATTTTTCTGTGTTTTGAAGTACTGTCTTTGTACGCTTTTATTTTCTCTATTCAAAGAGTGGTCTCTTTATATTTGATATTCTGATAGAATTTATCTGCTGAAAATGAAAGTCTGTGCTCCTTGAATTCTGGCTTCAAAATAATCATCTAGAATAGATGTAAGATACTAGAACAAGATGAAAGATCCAAAGATGCCAGTCTTAATTTATAAGTTTATTATCTACAAGATTGGATCTTGACTGTACCAGTCTTAAAAATATATCTTGCATTATAATTTGAGCTATGACATTTCATCAAACATATAGTTTAAATTTATAGAACTCTTTTTTTGCATTAGTTTATGTAGTCAAATAGAAGACATTAAATTAGAAAGTATTTCTTTTCTCTCTTTTCTTTTTTTTTTTTTTTTGAGATGGAGTCTCGCTCAGTTGCCCAGGCTAGAATGCAATGGTGTGATCTCAGCTCACTGCAACCTCTGCCTCCCGGAATCAAATGATTCTCCCACCGCAGCCTCCCAAGTAGCTGGGATTACAGGCACCCACTTTTTGTATTTTTGTAGAGACAAGGTTTTACCATGTTGGCCGTGCTGGTCTTGAACTCCTGATCTCAGGTGATCCTCCTGCCTTGGCCTCCTAAAGTGCTGGGATTATAGGCGTGAGCCATCATGCCTGGCTGAAAGTATTTCTTAAAGATTTATATTTTCTGTCATTATTATGCAGTGCTTTAAAATTAATTGCTATTAACTTTTAATTAATGGAATATGATAACTTGAGTATTATTACATATCACAGAACTTTAATGTAAAGATATATCAGTGAAATTTAGAATTTTACTTAGATATCAAGTTACTATACCAAAAACCTATTTAGACTAATTTTATTAAAACAAATGCATCAGAATTTCAGTGGCATTAATATGTTTACATTTTTTTGATGGAATTCTTTTTTTCCACATGGTATGGCTAGTATACAAATGATAGGGTATATGCTAAACAGGTGTTTTCCCCCACATGCAGCAGAACTCTGCTTGCATTGTGACCTTTCAGAATAAATTGGCATGTCAGATACCAAGAACTAAGAAAGGATGGAAAAAAATGTAGTATTTTGCAGGTGAATCCTTGAGATGCCCCATTTACTTGAAATTAAACAATGAGGTAAAAGACTTGAGTTGAAGTATGAGTGTTTCAGAATGATGAATAAGGAGCTTGTCAGGTATTATATTTTCATTGTTAGGGCAGAGTAATTCCTTGTAACACAAATGACTGATTTTCGTAATATGTACACACAAGCTTAGTATGGTATGGCAATAACACAACAAAAACCTAGTATCCTGTGCCTTTTTTCACTTCGGAGTTGCCTTGGTAGCCTATTGGAAAGTCTATTTTCATTTCTTCCTTAGTGTTGTACCTTGGTGTTTTTCTAATAATTTATGGTAGTTTTTTTCTTTAATCTGAGAAGTTCAGATGTAGGAACATATTTTCATAGACGTTTGCATGCTTTCACAAACTTCCTTTAATTTTCCATTATTTTTCAAATAAGCACGTGTATAATTTTCATTTGGGGCCAGTGTACTGTGGTTGACAATTTATAAAATTAATCAGAGTCAAGCAGTTGAAGGCTAACATGAAAGAAATCTAGAAGAACCCAGTGCAAAATATAAGACAACACAAACTTTGCATTAGACCCTATTGCTCTGAATGGATTGGAGGGATGGTGATCTTGCCAGTTGGAGTGACGTGAATGCAGTGGATGAGCTGTGGCAAAGTCAGGAAGCTTGGGAGCAGCAGAATTAGTGAAATGTTAGTAGTTGTTAGGTAATAGGGTTTATGTTAAAGATTCGGGGACTAAGACGTGGTCAGTGTTAAATCCTCTTGAGGAATTTTTGCTGAAGTAGCCTACTAAACTTGGTATGTGCAAAGCCAAGGGAAGCTTCATGTTGCGTTAGTAAACATCTCTAATTTAATGCTAAAGGATCTGGCCCTGTCTGGTGGGTATATCCCCTAGAGTAGTACTCATTATGATTAAGGGTACATTGTTAGTGCAGTAACTGATCCCATGAGGCAGTGAATCGCCCAGTCAGTGCAGGAGTTTTAAGGGGCCAGGTCTAAAGGTAGAGTTGCATCTTTTGGCTCTGTTTGAAGCTCCTTCTTGTGTGCCTGCACAGGAGTGTAGTGGGTACATACCTTTGAGCACATGGACCCTATTTCTTGGAATGGCATTCTTGCTTTTAATTTTGGGCTGACTAGAAATTTTTGTCTTTGATGCCAGTGGTGGGTAGATAGGTAAGGATGGGCACAGTTTAGCCAGCATGGATTGTGAAAAAGTATATTTATTTCAGGAAATTGTAAGAAAAACAAAACAAGGACCTCATTTGAATATCAGGCACTCCGAGAAAGTAGAGATTCTTTTTCTGTTTTTTCACTGTTAGCTGTCTGGAGCTTAACTGAGAGATCAAGATGAGTTCAGTTCTTCTTTGTCACAACCACCTCTTACAGTACTTGAAGCAATGTACTTTATTAACATAAAGATAGTAAATTTCTAGCCAAAGTAGAGGATTTAGGGAAAAGTTCTTTTAAATTTGATCCAGGGAGAGATTAAACAAAATTGAGAGCCTAAGCAAAGAAAAACAACTAGATTTTAAATATTTCATTAATTATAAAAGAACAGATGGAAAAGATATGAGCAAGTGTCTGACTCCACAAGATAACATGAGTAAGTGCTAAAATAAAGGTATTTAAACTTGTCTGGTAATTGGTAAATAGCATATCAAGAATGGAGATCTTTGTAACAGCTTCATAAAAAGACTTTATCAAATTTGGGAAACTCTTATATTAAGGAGATTACCATTAAATCAAAGAAATGCCTTAAAAACACAACACTGGTCTGTAATTTAAGGAGGATAGTATTTATATAAGAAGAATACATTAAAAAGACATTGAGTTGGATAATTTAAATGGAAGAGATTGGAATGTGCATTTTTGACATCAGTTATTCCACCTGAAGCTAGAAATATTTTTTTGATCAGCAAAGTCTTTACAAATAAGTTATATTAGTCTTAATGTAATTTGCATAATTTGAGACAACTAAAATACATTAATTATTAAATGAACTAATAACTGTCACTTTAGAGCTTTTATATATATGCAAATAAATATTGTTCAACTAAAATAACTTAAAAAAAAATCTTGCGAGTGTTCCCTCAAGTGTAGGATAGAGGAATACCAAATGAATGAATAAATGAATAAATAAACATGTGTACACATATATTTTATCTTGGTTAAGTAGATAACTGTGGAATATTATACTTAGGAATAGCTTTGACTTTTCAAGTTTTTCCTCACTTAAAATATGTTCTGTGCCTATCTAGTTTTTATTATGTAATGTGTATTTAAATTATATTTTCATTTCCTTTCCTTTTTGAACAAGTAATTAGGATTTATTTGATTTGGATTCTAAACACATTTTTTAATGGAATTATTTTTATTCTTTTCTATTTTATTTTATTTTATTTTTTTGAGACAGTCTTGCTCTGTCACCAGGCTGGAGTGCAGTGGCGCAATCTTGGCTCACCGCAACCTCCACCTCCCGGGTTCAAGCGATTCTACTGCCTCAGCCTCCCAAGTAGCTGGGTCTGCAGGCGCACATCACCACACTCAGCTAATTTTTGTATTTTTGGTAGAGATGGGGTTTCACCATGTTGGCCAGGATGGTCTCGATCTCTTGACCTCGTGATCTGCCTGCCTTGGCCTCTTAAAGTGCTGGGACTACAGGCGTGAGCCATTGCACCCTTCCAATGGAATTGTTTTAAGTTATTCATAGTATAGTCTAATTTATAACAACATGAGATATTTGAAATGTTACTCAGAGATTAGAAATCTTCACCAAGCACAGGAAACATTTGGTCAACATAATTTTAATGGCCTCTTTAGAGACTGTAGTAATAATCCTCAGAAGCCAGAAATTAATTAGTAGTCTGAGTAATGATGAGAGTCATTCTAGGAATAGAATTAGAAGGTACTTACAGGAGGCAGAGATCTGAGGGACAGAGGGTGGTGGAGACAACAGTAACCACACGTCTCAGATATAGTGTACCTTTTTATTAATTCATTTTTTTCTTAGTGGTCAGTTGAAGTATGGTAAAAATAGATGGAAATTCAGAATTTCAGGGTCTTTTAATCGAATATAGGTCTGTTTATGCCCAGAAGAGACCCTGAATGTGGACTTCAGAAGCATTATCAATTTCTGTTTTAAAAGTTAAGTATATGTGGGCAGCCAATAACTCAGCATTTCTTTTCACATAAAGATTTTAATTCAAATATGATAATTGAAGATGTAAAGTAACTCATGTAGTGTCTACTCATATATACTTATAATAAACTGCACAGATTTTAAATACACAGATCTCTAATATTTGGCAAAAGTATACACTCATCATGTAAGTATTATGCCAAACGAGATAAGGAACATTCCCACCTTCCCAAACATAATCTTGTGCTTTTTGTAATAATTCTTCTCAAACTCTCTGTCCCAAGCAACCACTGAATTATTTTGAATATTATAGATTAGTTTTGCCTATTTTAGAGTTTTATGTAAGCAGACTCACATAGTGTGTACTTTTTTTGTGTCTGGTTTCTTTTGCTCAGCCAGAATTCTGTATGTTTCATCATTTGTTGTGTTTTATTTCTTTTTATTTTGGATTAGTATTCAATTGTTCAAGAATCCCAAAGTGAGGAAAAGATTTGAACAGACATTTTACAAAAGCAGATATACTAATGCCCTTAAGTGTGTGAAAAAGGATGCTCAGTGTTGCTAGTCATCAAGGAAATGCAAATTAAAGCCACAGTGAGATACAGCAATACACCCACTCAAATGGCTGAAATTTAAAAACTGGTAATACCAGGTGTTGGGGACCAAGTTGTATACTCATGCATTGCTGTTGAGGGGTGTACGTAAGACTTGTTCCTGATTATTCATAGCAACTTTATTCATAATAGCCACAAATTAGAATCAAGTGAAAGGTTTCTCAACAGGTGATTAGATAAATACATTTTGATATAGTTTTGATTTCGTTCTTCTACCTGAGGTTTATCCTTGGCTAAAGTAGAAATGTGTAAAATTTTCTGAAATTTTGATACGGAAGGATTATTGAAATAAATAGCCAGGTCTTTGTGAAGCCAAAGCTATGATAGACTCCTATTTCATATAATTAATACATTAAAAAGCAGGAAATTTCTGCACTGTGTTTGTGATCTAGAGTAAGCTAGTAGAATGTGATTGAAAATGTTGTCCAGCTATATTTTTGGCTTATCTGAAAATGGCTGCCAACCGAAATTTCTCCTCTTCTTTTTTAGAACTGAATTATCTAGAAAATGGAATGAACTTCTGTATCACCCTGGCAGAAATTGGCAAAAACTATAAAGCAGTTTCTTTTAATACATCCTGTATTTTTTCATTCTTAGTTTTCGTGTTACAGGTTTTCTTGTTTTCCAGATTTCGTAAGTATTTAATGAGATTCTGGGAATGGATTTGTTAAAAACTATTAGCCAAATTGTAATTCAAACCAAAAAACTTCTTTGGAATTATATTTTAACTAGGTTATTCAATTCTTTTTTCTTTGAGACTTGGTCTCACTCTGTCACTCAGGCTGGAGTGCAGTGGCCCAATCTTGGCTCACTTCAACCTCCGTCTCCTGGGTTCAAGCTAATCTTTTGCCTTAGCCTCCCTAGTAGCTGGGATTACAGGCGTGCGCTATCACACCCAGCGAATTTTTGTATTTTAGTGAAGATGGGATTTTACCATGTTGGCCAGGCTGGCCTCGAACTCCTGACCTCAAGCAATCCACCCACCTCAGCCCCCAAAGTGCTGGGATTACAGGTGTGAGCCACCATGCCCAGCCTGGTTATTCACTTCTTAATGGCATCACATAGCAAATTTTTATCAATGTCATTTGTATTATAGTCATATTTTTTTGTGGGGGGGGGATTGTTGTTTATTTATAAATGAGATTAAACTGTATGACTATGTTAAGGATGATGAATTAAGGGACCTGTCAGGAATACTTTCTGAGATGATAGAAAATTGGTGAGATCAGAAGTCAGAATTCTTGAATCCTTTATGTATAGTTTGTGTATTGTAATGCTGCTTTTCCTTGAAATAAGAATACTATAAATTTGAACCTTATTCTTATAAATGAAACTTGGAGGATTAACTGCAAGTTTCAAGCTGTTTCAAATTAATTTAAATTTGCATGGAAAACTCACATGGTGATTGTTTCCTAAGGGGACTCTAGGAATCCTGTGGCTACATTTAGACAGGAGACAAGCTAGGTTAAAAACTGACTTAAAAAACACACAATTACAGTAGAATTATGGCAGGCTTAATTTTAAACATTTAGAATTGACATTTTTTAATTTAACTACCCAAGGTTTATTTTTACCCTGGAAAGTGTTTTTTGTTTTTTAAATTTATACTTACAAGAAATGTGTTAAACCTGTCATTGTCTCATTGCTGAAGTGTAATCATTTTTGAGGCAACTCTGCAACTCTGCAGTAAATTGATTATGAATCAATATCAAGTTGTAAAGTTGTTTGCTTTTTCCCTCACCATCTTACTTCATTGTTTCCAAAAATAAATCAAGGGAGATTAAAACTAACAAACAGACATGAGTGTGAAATTGCTGTTAAGATCCAAGACTATATATTTCAAGGTAAATTATTCAAATCCTCCTGTAAATATACTTGAAGAAAGAAGTAATAAAACTATTGATAATCTTTGCCTAAAACCCTGATTTGCAACTATTTTTCAATAGGGCTCCCTATTCAAGTTTTCTCAAATCATTGACAGCATGCCCACAAGTATTGTGGTGTGGGACATGAGTGTTTGGAGTGGGGACAACCTGATAATATAATTGTTTCTTTTGATGGGGAGGTATGAAGGGAGGGCATTGTGCTTGTCGCTTAACCTCTAAATATGGTTCTCTAGGCTTCCCTAGAGATTCTATGAGCTATAAAGAGATTTTTAAAAACTTTTTATTTGGAAATGATTTTAGACTCACATTTACAAAAATAGTAGAGAGTTTCAGTTGTACCTCCTATTAAGCTTTCCTCAATAATATCTTATATAACCATAGTATTAGTGTTAATTAAACAACAGATCTTATTCAGATTTCACCAGTTTTAACATGCATTCTTTGTATGCATGTATGTATTCTGTGAACCTTTACCACATGCATTGATACTTGTAATCACCACCACAATCAGGGTATAGAACTTTTTCATCATCCAAAAGAAACTTTCTCATGCTACTCCTTTATAGCATCTCTGCAATCTTGGCAAACATAATCTGTTCTTCATCACTGTAATTTTGTCATATTGAGAATGTTATATAAATGGAATCATACTGTTGTTAAAGTAAAAACTTATTTAAACTCTTGTTAAAGACGGTAAGACCAGACTTAATTCACTTCTCCATTGAGGTTTTGCCCTAGGGGAGGGAGATTGGACTCAACTCAGAATATAACAAGGATAAGTGGATATTTATAGCCAAGGAGCAGGGTGGGAGTCAGCAGATGGAAAATTACTAAGAGAAAACATCAAGGCCGGAGGGACTCTTGCTAGACCAACTCAACAGGATTCTTGCTGAAGACAGGCCAAGACAGGCCAAGACAAGGTAACACATTATTGAGAATGGGGGATTTTCAGTAAACTGACTTATTAGCAGGACTCTTCCTGACATTGGACTAAGTGGACCAAGGACAGAACCCAAGGTCAAGGCCTAGTCAGAAAGAGGACCCAGAGGATCCTGACTCAAGTTCGATAAAGGAGAGAGTCTTATGGGCTGAATTGTGTCCCCCGCAACGTTAATATGTTGAAGCCCTAACTTCCTGTAATTCAAAATGTGACCACATTTGGAGATAGGCCTTTAAAGAGACAATTAAGTTAAAATGAGGCCTTTAGGGTGGGCCCTAATACAATCTGATTGTTGTCCCATAAAGGAAATTGGGAGACAGAGACAGGAGGGCTGTGAGAACAGAGGAAAGACCCTGTGAGGTGGTAGTGAGAAGGCAGCTGTCTTATTCTGGTTGGGCTGCTATAACAAAAATTCCATAAACTTGAGTGGCTTCATCTTGGCCATTTTAATAGGCATTTCTAATAATGTTGGTATCTCATCATGGCTTTAATTTGCAATTCCTCAGTGGCTAATGCTGTTGAACATCTTTTCATTTGCTTATTTTCCAATCCCTATGTTCTCACTAGTTAAGTAATTGTTTCTAATTTTAGTTCACATGTAGAACATTGCCAGCCTAGAGTCAAGGCTAGGAAGTTGAAATTGGGGATGGGAGATAAAGATCATTTGGCATTAGCAGAGAGGTGGGATACTTTAGGGACTGTGAATTTTTAGTTCAGTCACAATCAAATAGCCCTTTGAATTTAGCTCTGAAATTGGGGTCTGTCCTTGGGGTTATGCTTTTTGTGTTGTGTTAAGAAAAATAAGTGCTTGGCCGGGCGCGGTGGCTCAAGCCTGTAATCCCAGCACTTTGGGAGGCCGAGACGGGCGGATCACGAGGTCAGGAGATCGAGACCATCCTGGCTAACACGGTGAAACCCCGTCTCTACTAAAAAAGAAAAATACAAAAAAGTAGCCGGGCGAGGTGGCGGGCGCCTGTAGTCCCAGCTACTCGGGAGGCTGAGGCAGGAGAATGGCGTAAACCCGGGAGGCGGAGCTTGCAGTGAGCTGAGATCCGGCCACTGCACTCCAGCCTGGGCGACAGAGCGAGACTCGTCTCCAAAAAAAAAAAAATAAGTGCTTGAGTGAGATATGTATTTTGCTAGAGACTGTTAAAATGTATGAATGTTATTCTGAAGGGAATAGGTGAACTAATTGCTACCCCTTTATATACTTGCTCAAAGCATTAAGTAGCTAGTAAAAAATCAGAATCCAGAAGACATTGGATTAAAGGATGAGTTTCTTTTTGTTTGTGACGGAGGAAGAAATAAGATTATAAATTTGCCAACAATTGGACTAAATGAAGTTGGGAGTAAAATGATAAAAGCTTACATTTTTTGGGGGGTGGGGGTGGTAAGTTATATAATGGCTTTCATGAAAGGAATTTGTTTAGATTCTACTGAAAATGGCAAAGGAGGAAATTTCAAAACTTAGGATATGTATGTGGAAATACTAAGAATTGTATTCATATTTTTCTGTGAAGTCAGAAGCCTGAAGGGCATTGAATGAGAAATCTGGGAGGCAAGAGTTCAGTTCTAATTGTTCTATGATGGGCACTATTAAAACTAAGAAGACAGGACACTTAATAGCTTCTTGGAAAATGTACAAAAAGAAAATCTGTTTGCCTTAATTATAGCCAATTAGCAAGTGAAGTGTTTGCACTTTAAAAAAGTCCTTAGTGTTATAATGGCATTAAAATAAAATTTTTATATTTTCCATTTTACTGTTAAGAATATGACAGTTAAAAATAGTTTTGAGAAGAATTTCTATAATTCACAGGTTTACATATCATATTTTCAGATTTTTTCCTTTTAAGACCTTATGTACCTCGTAGGATGTTAAGCTTTTAAAAAAATTCCTGTAGAACATTGAAGAACTGAGTAGTCCTTTGTCATCTACATAGCAGGCAGTCAAATATTTGTTTCTCTGATTTGAAAACTAAATTTTGTTGTAGTTCAGCTATATTAGCAGAATGCCCAAAGGCTAGTCTAACTCCATATCATAATCTAAACAGGAACATTTACGGGAAGTAGTTAGGACTTTTAGTTGACAATACAAGTAATACAGCTTTTTCTAAATTCTACCATTAGTACTTGCAGGTACCTGAAGTAGTATCTGCTAAATCAGGAGTTGACACACTAAAGCCATTCAAGCCAAATATAGCCAGCTGCATATTTTGTAAATAAAATTTTATTGGAACACAGTCATGCCTATTTGTTATGTATTGTGTATGGTTTCAGTGACAGTGTTAAATACTTGTGACAGAGATCCTGTGGGCTTCACAGCTAAAACATTTACTATCACATTGCCAACCCCAGTGCTAAATAATGGCATGAAAAAATATATATATAAACCTTTCTTCTATTTGAAATAGTGTTGAAAGACTAGAACACTTTAAAAAAAAACAAAAAAAAACTATTGCTCTTACTGAAAGGAAGCAGAGCACATATTTTGTCCACTTTTGGAATCCTTAGGGGAGCAATTTGTTCCCCTGAGTATGAAGCAGAAGTTACTAAATAAACTTGACTTTAACTACAGTTACATTATAATCTTAAAGAGCTGGCCAGAAGTTTCAATGGTTGAATAAAGGTGAAAAACTAGTGTCTTTACAGAAGTTAGCAGTTAAATTATTCAAGACACTCAAAACAGACATTTAAAACCATTTCTCTACATATTTTATTTTATTTTATTTGGTTTACAGTCTGTAGCAACTTATTTCATTTGTTTTATGATATGAAAGTCATTCAAATTTCCTAAAGCTTGAGTGAGGCCATTATGTGGCATATCTAGAGAGACTTGGGTTTGAATCCTGCTTTCTCCACTTAATAGTTGTGTGGGACAAGCACCTTCTCTGTTCCCTGTTTTGTTTTGTTTTTTTTTTTTAAGACAGAGTTTTGCTCTTGTTGCCCAGACTGGAGTGCAGTGGCGTGATGTTGGCTCACAGCAACCTCCGCCTCCCGGTTTCAAGCGATTCTCCTTCCCCAGCCTCCCCAGTAGCTGGGATTACAGGCACGCGCCACCGTGCCCAACTAATTTTGTATTTTTAGTAGAGACAGGGTTTCTTCATGTTGGTCAGACTAGGTCTCAAACTCCTGACCTCAGGTGATCTACCTGCCTCGGCCTTCTGAAGTGTTGAGATTACAGGTGTGAGCCACCGTGCCCAGCCTTCCCTGGGTTTTTAATATGTAAAATGTACAAGGCCTACTTCATAGAGTGGTTGGGTTAACACATGTAAAGCACTAAGAACAGTGCCTTGCATGGTTGTACTGATAACCATGTTATCAGTATAGTTTGCTTTTATAATGCTTTATTGTCGCTCCTCCAGTCACAAGGTGGCAGCTTTTGTTGAAAGCCATGTAATTGAATAAAGCCTTAAAAAAAAAAAAAAATCACAAGAATTTGCCCTGAAGAGCCCCAGTTTTTTTTCTGTAACACCAATAATTGACAAGTGATGCCATTCATGAGGTATCAGAATTGAAAACCAATCATGGAAGTTACGTTTTTGAAGTATTGTGGAAGTTACCCATATAGTAAAATCAATTTTAATTATTGAGTAAACGTTAATTGAAGCACATGTTTCTTTTAATCTCTTGATTTATTTTTTTTTTTTCTCTTGACTGCCTTCTGCCATTTAACTATCTTTCTTCACCAGCTTGGGTTTCTGAAATTGTAGTGCATTTTTTAATATATCAGATTCCTGGGTCTCTGCTCTCTCTGTCTCTCTCACTCTTTTTCCTTTTTCTTTTTTCTTTTTCTCTTTTTTTTTGAGACAGGGACTTGCTCTGTCACCCATGCTGGAGTGCAGTGGCACAATCTTGGCTCACTGCAACCTCTGCCTCCTGGGCTCAACTGATCCTCCCACCCCAGCCTCCGAGTAGCTGGGACTACAGGCACATGCCACCATACTCAGCTGATTTTTGTATTTTTTTTTGTAAATATGGGATCTTGCCATGTTGCCCAGACTGATCTTGAACTCCTGGCCTCAAGTGATCCACCCGCCTCAGCCTCCCAAAGTGCTGGGATTATGGACACTAACCAGCATGCCTGGGCCCTCTACTCTCATTGTTCTGAATAAAACGTCTCTGGGGATGGACTCTAGGTAATTCATAGGCAAACTGAAATCTGAGAACCAGGTACAGGAACAAAAATGATTTGAAATGCAAACCATTGAATTTTCTGATTTTTTCATTGCTTTTGTTAAGAGGCTGGACTGTGGAGGAGATGAAAACTTGACTAAAAATGGACTTCTGCCAGCACCACAGAATTTGGTGAGGTTTAATAGGGACTGTGGAGGAAGAACATTTGGGCAGGACAGGATGTCTGAACTGTATGACCAGTCCTGTCCTTTTTGCTGTTCTCTCCCTGAGACTCTTTTTTTTTTACCTGGATTATTCCTTCCCCTTTTAATCTGCAGCCAAAACTGGGGCCGAAGAATTTATTGAGCCTCAATTCTCTTTCTGCTAGTACCTGATGAGCTGGTGTAACTTGCCTGGCTGAACTTTGCCTCCAGTCTTCATCTCATGGATACCTTCCTTTTTTTTTTTTTTTGAGATGGAGTCACCCAGGCTGGAGTGAAGTGGCGTGATCTTGGCTCACTGCAAGTTCAGCCTCCTGGGTTCACGCCATTCTCCTACCTCAGCCTCCTGAGTAGTTGGGACTACAGGCGCCTGCCACTGCGCCTGGCTAATTTTTTGTATTTTTATTAGAGACGAGGTTTCACCATGGTCTCGATCTCCTGACCTCGTGATCCACCTGCCTCAGCCTCCCACAGTGTTGGGATTACAGGCATGAGCCACTGCACCTGGCAGTTACCTTCTTATTTATTGCCACATTGAGGCCATCTACTGTTAAAAGTAAACATAACCAGATGTTTGTTAAAGTGGTACAAACAGATTTTATTCAGTAAGTACTGATAGTACGGGAAAGAGCTTAGCTCATTCTAGTGTGCACAGGTGGTTTGGGCATTTTAAAGGCTGTTTATTCTTTTAATGCACCAATGGGGTATATTATGTTTTTTGAGTGTAGTGACTGATCATTTTATATTTGGAATTCTCTAGAGCTGATGCTTGATTTGCCTTGTCAGCATTTGGCAAATTACATACACAGTCTAGGAAAATTATGCCATCCCCTTTTCATTGATAAAATTAGTTCTATGTTCAGCTTGCAAGTTTTAAATAATCTCTTCTCCCATCTCCCCCTTTTGTTCTGTTACCATCTTCTCTTTTCTTGTTTATCTCTTCCTTGGATTCACTCCCTCTTCTTGTGTTTTAGAATGAGGAGGATAATATTAGATTTTAGGGATTTTGCTTACTTTGCCAACAGTGGTATTGACTGGGTTGTAATTTTTGAAAACCATTGGGACAGCTTGATTTGAGATGAAGAGGATTTGAATGAGTAAAGGTATGAATAAACCATACCATATCTTATAAATCCTCATAAAGTCTCTAAGTCTCTTTCCGAACATAATGTGATTTGTCAGTTGTCACACTTTGTGAACTGCAGATGCCATTAATCATGAGAGAGAGAAATTCCTATTTAAATGTTTGATCATTTATCTTCAGAAAATGTGATTTTTCAGCTATTTTAGAGTCACAAACCTTATAAGCAATAATGAATTGGACTCCCATTGGTAGTCCTGAACACTGGGGAGTGTTCATGAGTGAAATGCAGACTGACTTAACTTAGATTGGATGCTGCTTACCTAACTCTTAAGGCTTTGAAAATTGTGCATTAGGCTGGAATGTTGATATGCAAAGGATTTGTAAAGAAATATATTTCTGGTTGGTTCATTTCATGTAAAGATTTAACCCTTTTTTGTTGTTGTGATAAACAGATTTATTTTCCCCAAAACGGAGATTTTCTCTATAGATTATTTTCTTTTATTTAATTAAATTGCATATACCCCAGGAGTCTCATGGGTATGTACACAATAAATACCATTTTGTGGTTTGGTTTTGGAATTGGAATAAAGTGCTTACTACTTAAGATTCTCTCTTTCTTGTCACTGCAGTGTTAATAGAGCATAATTACATACCTTATATAAAACCTTGGTGTATTCATCCATTCTTGCATTGCTATAAGGAAATACTCGAGACTGGGTAATTTATAAAGAAGACAGGTTTAATTGGCTCATGGTTCCACAGGCTGTACAGGAAGCATGGCAACATCTGCTTCCGGGGTGGCATCAGCGAGCTTTTACTCAGGGCAGAAGGCGAAACAGGAGCAGTTGTTTTATATAGCAGGAGCAAGGAGAGGGGCAGGCACTGGACACTTAAACAACTAGATCTCACAAAAACTCAGTCACTATTACAAGAACAGCGCCAAGGGCATTGCGGTAAACCATTCATGAGAAATCCACGCCCATGACCCAGTGATCTCTCACCAGGTCCCACCTCCAACAGTGGGGACTACAATTTGGCATGAGATTTGGTAGGGACACAGATCCAAATCGTATCACTAGGTATTCTGTTTTATTTTGCTTAGAGACTATCATTATTTCTCCCTACCTTTATTCAGTCATTCTTTGTCATCTCCCATTACTCTGTTTTCACCTTGTGGGCTCTATGTGCTCCTGCTCAAACTTTCTTTCCTACGCTTTACTTAGCACAGAGCTGAGGTGACAGAGGTAAAATCATAGAGTGACACAGGAGCAAAAAGTTTTTTTGAGGAGGGAGTAAGACCTAGATTTCATTTTCAGTATAGAATTTTATGAGATAAAGTGATTGAAAGAGAGATTATCTGTACATTAACAACTAACAAAGATCCGTGGGAAGGATTTTTTCTCTTTTTGTTTTGTAGACAGGGTCTTACTCTGTCATTCAGGCTGGAGTGCAAAGGTGCGATCTTGGCTCACTGCAGCCTTGAACTCCTGGGCTCAAGCATTCCTCCTACCTAGCCTCTCGAGTAGTTGGGACTATAGGCAGGTGGGAGCACGCCTGGCTAATTTTTGTATATTTGGTAGGGATGGAGTTTCACCATGTTGTCCAGGCTGGTTTTGAATTCAAGTGATCTGCCTACCTTAGCCTCCCCAAATGCTGGGATTACAGGCATGAACCACCCTGCCTGGATGGGAAAGATTTTGTAGTGTATTCTTTCCCTGAATCCTACTCCGTATTTACATGGTTATTATTATTGGTCACTGAAAGAGGAAGTTAAATTTTTCCCAACAACATGTTAAAATTATGGTTTAAAAAATCAGTTTTCAACTTTGAAACATTTTCTATATAGTCTTTTGTTTAAAAGAATCAACTCAAAATCCATGAGATATTTTTCTCAAATATATAATTTGTTCTTTTAGATTTTTTAAAAAACCTCATGAATATAAAATTCACTTTTTAATATTGTATCTGTGATGAGTTTTCTCTGCAACAGTGTTGAGCTTTACAAATTCTGCTACTTTAAAGCAAAACATGCTTCAAGGAATTGTTACTGTTTGTGGCTGGGTTTAAATACTCTTGAATCTGAGGGAGTGTTATGAAAGGAAATGAAGAGATGGAAAATTATTGCTAAAAATAATATATAGGAAGCGCTTTACTGGCTCTTACAACTTCAATAAAGAGGTGGTGGCTTCTGAAATGACCAGCTTTGATGAATGTGATTATACTTTAAAATTAAGGTATTTTAGAAATCATCCCAAATCTGAATATTGGTACATAAGAAGTTATATTGCCTCAAGCATTAAGAGAAATGGAATACATTTAAATGCTCTTGGAAAGACTTAGTTTAAAAAGATCAATTTCTGAAACTTGGAGAATTTTATGGAGTCTTATTTAAAGGCAATGTTCATTTATGTGGGCAGAAAACCATATATCTCCAGGGGAGAGTGGTCCTTCTCTCTCTAGGTTTATTCCCCAAGTTAATGAATTGTGCATCTAGTTTTTGAGCTTTGTTTTTTTTGAAACGGAGTCTCTGTCTTGTGCCCAGGCTGGAGTGCAGTGGTGTGATCTCGGCTCACTGCAACCTGCGCCTCCCGGGTTCAAGTGATTCTCCTGCCTCAGCCTCCCGAGTAGCTGCCATATTGGCCAGGCTGGTCTGGAACTCCTGACCTCAAGTGATCCTCCCACCTCGGCCTCCCAAAGTGTTGGGATTACAGGCGTGAGCCACTGTGCCCGTCCTAGTTTTTGAGCTTTGTAAGGAAATGTTGCATCTTAGGATAGAAATCACTTAGTCACTATTGGGTTTTAGAGGGAGTTCAGCAGTCATAACTTGGATTTATTACATTGTTTAGATCAAACTCTTTTTATTATTTAAAAACATTTTTAGTCATGGTCACTTTGGCTTTAGGTTTGTGGCTGAAGACTTTAGATGTTTTGTCTGTTTAGTGGAATTGGCAGTATTGTATAGGAAAACTTAAATATGCATTTTACCTTTTTTATTTAATTGAATCTAACCTTGGAAAACGTTTCTGTTTCTGAGAGTTCTCTGTATTCTGGCCAGTAGTTTGAATTATTTTACTACCTTTGCTCTGTGTTGAGAGAGTTGAACTGCCATGAGCTTTGAGTAGTGGTACTCTTTTTTTTTTTTTTTTTTTTTTTTGAGACAGAGTCTTGCTGTGTCACCCAGGCTGGAGTGTAGTGGCACCATCAAGGCTCACTGCAACCTCTGCCTTCTGGGTTCAAGCAATTCTCCTGCCTCAGCCTCCCGAGTAGCTGAGATTACAGGCACCCGCTACCATGCCCAACTAATTTTTATATTTTAGTACAGATGGGGTTTCGCCATGTTGGTCAGGCTGGTCTCAAACTCCTGACCTCAAGCGATCCACCCTCCTTGACATCCCAGAGTCCTGGGATTACAGGCGTGAGCCACCGTGCCTGGCTGAGGTGCTCTTTTTTAATGTTAAATGTAGGTAAAATATGTTATTTCATATTATGTAAAATATGCTTAAAGCGCATGCCCAAATTTTAATTTTCATGCATCAAAAACACTGGAATTGATGTCTAGAATATTTTGAAGCATTTTAATAAAGCTAATAATTAGATTATTAATTCAAAATTCAGACTTATTTCCTGAATTAATTTTAAGTGGAAGACTTTGGAGTGGTTACTGTTCATTTAAAAATATTTTAAATTACATGTATATGCGTGTAAATAAATATTTGTTTGCTTTTTTCCGTTGACTAGAGTAATATATGTTCTTTTTGGAAATTTCAGAAGCTACAGAAAAGTACCAATAAGAAAATTAAAACTATTGAAAATCCCATCATGTAGAAGTAACCACCATTTACATTCTGGCAAATAAGCTGTTCATTACCTTTTCTATCTCAAATTGTATTACATTTTATTTTTAGGAGGACCTTTTATTTTTTTATTTTCCTTTGTCCCCCCAGACACCAGTGTTACTTGCCAACAGGAAGATATTTTAAATCCACATTTTCTTTCTGTTGATTTATTTTTATTTTTTATTTCTTTTCAAGACGTAGTCTTGTTCTGTTGCTTAGGCTGCGGTACTATAGTGTAATCATAGCTCACTGTAACCTTGAGTTCCTGGGCTTAAGCATACCTCCATATTTTCAACCAAGAATCCTGTAAACAGTCTTGATTATTTGTTGATAGCAAGCGGGAAATATATTAAAAAGAATTAGAAGTTAGTATTTGGTTTAGGATCATATTCCTCTTTAATTTCCTCTTTTGAGAAAGTAATTGTAGTTTTTTGTAGACAGCTGATTAACTTTGAAGCATATGCTTCAAAGTGCCCATGACTCAAGAGTTTTCTTTGGGTTTCAAACTCTGCAGTACTCTGACTAATCTAGTCTTCATGACATCTTTTGACATCGAGTATCTTTGATCTTGACTGGCAGCACTGTGAACCATTCCATCAGCTAACAAGGTTTTACAGTAACTATCTGTTGACCAAATTAAATTGCTTCCCAGTAGTCTTGTTTGTTCTTTGTGAAGCTGACTCTGCCTAAATCTTTTCCCTGTAGAAATTCCTACAGACAAATCTTCAAGTAAGACCTTTACGTTTGCCATTTAAACAGCAAAATTCAAACAATGCCCTGGTGCAAAATAAGCGTGGCAGAACAGAAATTATGCTGATTTGGCATAAGCAGTATCAGATCCTCTCATTGAGCCATCATGAATGTCTGCATCTCTGACTTAGCCACTGTGAAAGCTATTGAATTATAGGTTACTATTTATTGCTTGCTGAAGTCAAATGAATTGTTTGTCATTTAATAAGAGTCAGTGACGTTGTGCTGATTGTAGCTAGATAGGTCCCATTGCTCATCAACGTATGAATGTGTATAGGTTTTTCACAACTCTGTGCATTCTTTCATTGTCAAACATAATTTAAAGAGAAGCCCAATCAAGAAGAGAACCCCCTTGCTAGCTGCCAGAGCTGTAGCTCTCTTGTCTATGACTTGTTCATTCTGCCAGACTTAATGGTCCAGACCTTTTCCCCACTAGCTTTTTCGAGCTTACCAGGGAAATTGTAATAAATTTAGTGGGAGGAAATGAGCCAGTACATTAAAATTTTTCTTTTTTTTTTGCTTTTTCATACTGAAAATAATGTTTTTTTTTTTTTTTTTTTTTTCTAAGGGAGGCAATAACATGTGATAGTATGTAAATGGTTTTGGTTTTCATCAATATTTTCTTTGAACTAAGCAGTTAAGGAACAGTGGTCACATAAATACACCTACCATTCTGTACAGACCTGTTTCTGCTTTTACGAGTGTTATATGGTATTTTCAAAAAGACAAAATCACCTAAGTTGGGAAATTAATGAAGGAATCAGTAAGATGTTATGATTGCCTCAAAGAACATTTGAAAAGTTAGGCATACACAAGCAATTTATCAAATAAGTGTTACTGGATTAGAAGGAAAATTGGTTAATGCCCAACTCAGCCATTAATCTTTGTAGATATCTATTCCAGCAGACAGAAATTATTTGCTTCTCAATTAGTTGGAAATCTACAAGTTAATTGGTAATTCACTAAGTCTGAGACTTTAATCAAAGGTAAAGAGTGTGGTGCATTGAGTACTTTTGCTTGTAGTGCCTTTTGCCTCCCCATATAATATTAAAAAGATGTACCCAGTTTTTTATATTTCGAAGTTTTGGAAATATTTTCTGATATAAGCAGGAAAAGAAAAAAATAGGACATAATGTTTGCCTTTACAAACGAGAAACAAGAAAATGAAGAGAAGCAGATTAGGAAAAAGGATGGATTCGGCAAGAAATTTTTACTTTGGTAATGTTTCATGTAAAAAACTAAATACATTTCATATTATTTCTGTAATAAACAACTTCTTCCTTTTTCTCCTGGTCTGTAATTAGGTGCTTCTCCACCTAAGTGGAAAAGGTTAACTTGATTGAATTCATGTCTTAGGCTGCCTCTGTTTGTCCCACAACTGAGTGGAATGAACTCTTAGTAGAACTGTGATCTAGTTAGCTAACATTGTAGCAGATGACTTATTGAGTCATTTTCTATTTTGGTTCATTTGCAACACACAGCTCATGACTGTGTGTTGCAAATGACACACAAGGAAGGATATACAAAGTATTCAATGAATAATTAATGGGAATATGTGCTATAGGAATTTACAAGAAGAAGGGGACTGAGATGAAGATGCTAAAAATGTAAATAATTATGCAAAACAGCAGATGGGTAAGGACCGAAAGGACTAGAGAATCATGGTCAGGAAGCATTTGTTTTCTCCAGGGACGCAAACTTGCTACAGCACCAATCCCCCTTTTGTCACCTAATTTAATCCTGGTGGTATTTTTTTGGTTCTGTCATTGTTGTAGTAATTTTACTTTGTGGTGCCATTAAAAGTTAATTTAAATCGGATTTTTATTGTAAATTGGCAGTTTATACAAATTTATGGGGCACAAAGTTATGATTTATGAATACAATGTGGAATAATGAAATCAAGCTAGTTAATATGTCTGTCACCTCATTGGAATTTACTCTTACCAATGTTTGAGATGTGCAGTACCCTGTTATTAACTATATTCATCATGCTGTGCAAGAGGACTCAAAAATAGAAAAAACACATTTCTCTTAACTGAGATTTTGTACCCTTTGACCATCATCTCCTTATAACTCCCACTCCCCCGCCTCTGTAACTACCTTCTATTCTCTGCTTCTCAATTGGATTATTTTAGATTCCCCATGTGAGAACAGATGACTTTTTTCACTTATCATAATGTTCTCTAATTCCATCCATATTGTTGCAGATGACAGAACATCCTTCTTTTTGTAAGGCTGAATGGTACTCTATTGTGTATACATACCATATTTTCTTTATCCTTTCATCTGTTGATAGATACGTAGGTTGATTCCATAATTTGGCTATTGTGAATAGTGCTTCAGTGGACATGGGAGTGCAGATACCTCCTCAACCTACTGATTTTAAATCTTTTGTGTAAGTACCCAGAAGTAGGATTGCTGGATTTGATGGTAATTCTATTTTTAGTTTTTTGAGGAACCCTCATAACGTTTTCCATATTTGCTGTATTAATTTACATTCCTGCCAACAGTTTACAAGGGTTCCCTTTACTCCATGTGCTTGTCACCACTCAATCTTTCATCTTTTTGATAAAAGCCATTCTGACAGGTGTGAGATGGCATCTCATTGTGGTTTTGATTTTTCATTTTCCTAATAATTAGTGAAGTTGAACAGTTTTTTAAAAAATGTATCTTTTGGCCATTTGCATGTCTGCTCTTGAGAAATGTCTATTCTGGTCCCTTACCCATTTTTAAACTGGATTTTTTTTCGTTTGTTTCTTTGCTATTGGGTTGTTTGAACTTCTTATGCATTTTAGATGTTAAAACCCTTATTAGGCGTAACACTTGGAAATATTTTCTCTCAGTTCATAGGTTGTCTCTGCATATTGTTAATTGTTTCCTTGGCTGTGTAGAAGCTTTTTAGTTTGATGTAATCCCAGTTGTCTGTTTCGCATTTGTTGCCTGTGCTTTTGGGGTCAAACTAAAAAAAAAAAAAAATGATTGGCTAAATCAGTGTCATGTAGTTTTTCCCATATGCCATCTTCTAGTAGTTTTAGAGTTTCTGGTCTTATGTTTAAGTCTTTAATTCATTTTAAGTTGATTTTTATATATGGTGTGAGATAAGGGTCCAAGTTCATTCTTTTGCATGTAGAAATCCAGTTTTCCCAGCACATTTGTTGAATAGACTGTCCTTTTCCCATTGTATATTTTTGGCACCTTTGTCTTAAATCAGTTGGCTGTACTTGTGTAGGTTTATTTCTGGGCTCTGTATTTGGCCAATTTTTATTGGCCAAAATTATTTATATATTTAAAAACTTTGGGTGATTCAGACACCTCTCAAAGTATGTTTGTTGGTGGCTAGACATAATCCTGTCTAGTCTTATGATAGGCAGCTACTTAAATATGTATTTGCTAAAAGAATCATTTGAGTAGAATAAAAATTATGCTATTATAATGTCTGTGTTAAATTTGTTTCTGTTGCTTGTGGGAACGGCCAAGTTGTGAAAAAGCAGAAGAGTTCATAGATACATGTTTATTTTGCAAGGGCATTTTATGTGTTTTAGCAGAAAGGTTAACATTTTGACTGATATATTTACCAAGGTTATAAGAAGGAAAAGCTAAAATTAATATTTCACAGTTCTAATTGCTTTTGCTTGGCTCCTCTCTGCATGGTATGTATTCTGGTTTTTAAATATTTAAAATTTCATCTCATCTGGTGTAAAGTGGAAACAAAATCATTTGGGGTGGTAGATTTTTGTCAACGATAGTCTCCTTGCTCCTTTTTTAAAGTAATGCTCATGTTGTATCCTTCTAGCATTAAGAAAAATTATTTGCTGAAGTGACAATTTCTTAAGCACTAACATCATCTGGAGAGTGAATATTTATAACATGCTATTTTGTGTTGTGTGATAGATGTAATTGATATTTCTGCTTTTTCCTGTTGACTAATTCTAACTGTCATGATTTATGTCTTTCTGAAGTATTATTTTTGGTAGGTTCAGGCAGATTGCAGAAAGGCGGGTATCTTTGTGTTTGCCAACATTCTTGTTTAATCATGGATTGTTGGAAGTGGAAGGGATTCAGAATGATTCTAGGGTATCTTCATTTTCATAGTTGAAGAAACAGACCCTTTCAGGGGACAGAGTTAGGAGAGGGGTGTTTGTGTGTGTATATATGTGTATGTAACAAAATCATGGATTCCTACTGATACCTTCAGTTCTAACCTTGCATCTTATAGAGTTGTTTGTAAATACCTCCTTTTATGTACTGCTATGCAGTAACATAGCACCCATTATTCTCAATATATTTTATTTGCACAATCAAAAATAATTTTCTGTATGTAGACCTCCCAATTACACTGCTATCTTCATTGTTTATCACCTCTAGACCATTTTTGTTCCTCTGCCACTGCCCCTGTTGCCCTAGGCCTCTGTACACCCCCAACCCTTTCTCACTGCCCTGTGTCCTTAGCTACCTCAGCCACTATGCTGATTCCTGCATACTGGAGACAAAAGGGAAGGCAAGATGAAAAGGGAAGAGCAGGTTATACTTCTTTATTAATTCACGTAGATTACCCTTGGCTCTACCTGCCACATTTTCTTGAGAATTTCTTTTATTTTTCAGATTCCTCTCCTTATAGTAGCCTGAGAATCTCTAGGTAGTTACTCATTCCTAGAATTGGTCCTGGTTACTATTTTCATAGAACAGAAACATGAAAATCTGATTACCAAAGGGGTTGTGCTTCCTGCAGCTCAGTGTAGTCTTTGCCCACAAGAGGGAAGAACTTTGTTCTCCCAGCAGCCTGACACACCACAGTAATGTATGTATATACTGTCATTGCTGGATCAGCATTTATTTCTGATGGTGGAGTGAGGCTCAGCCATGGTCTTGCTAGTTCTGTAGTTACAGCTTCTTCAGAATACACAGACACACAAAGCCAGTTCTTGGTAATTCACACTGAGGAGTAAGTACTTCCTCAGAGCCAGGGGTTTGGTTGGGAGGAGTTTGCAGTTCTAGACATCTAGATAGCATTGTTTCTGAAAAGACCTCTTGTAAAACTTTAGCATTCTGGCCCTTGAACATAGAAAAGTCCTATCTGTTCCCAAATCTATTTTCTTAAGCCTTTTCCTTCCTCAAGATGATGAGTAACTTTTTTTTTTTTTTTTAGAAGTAGTAGAAAACTTGCCTCAGAATAGCTTAAATAAGAAAGGAAATGAATGTGCTCAGATAACTGGCAGAATTCACTGATAGCATGGGCATAGGCCTGGCACACTCCCCCCTTTTTTTTTTTTTTTTTTTTTTTTTGAGACAGAGTCTTGCTCTGTCACCCAGGCTGGAGTATAGTAGCACCATCATGGCTCACTGCAACCTCTGCCTTCTGGGTTCAAGCAATTCTGCCTCAGCCTCCCGAGTAGCTGAGATTACAGGCACCTGCCTCCATGCCCAGGGCTGCTTTCCTAGATACACAGAAAACAAGGTGGATAGGTGAGAAGCACTAGAAATAACCATTCAGTTATTAGTGGGGATTAGGTTCAGGGCTGTTGTTTAAAGAGCCCTTAAACTTTAAATTTCAACACAGGAATGGAGGTCCCTGCATAAGGATGTGGGAATGGGACCTAATAACTCCTCCCTCAAGGTGTGTTGTGAGTCAGCTGGCCATCTCCATCTCCCATGCATTACCTTGATGTACCTTCCAGTCCACCATCTGCTTGTGCACCAGGCTGCACCTACTGTTCCATGATGGGAGGGAAGTTAGAAGTTGGGCCGGAAGGAGATGTTGGTCCAGATCTGGGATCCTTTTGTACCTCTTGGGAGCAAGAAAGTCCATGCCCTAGAGCCTTCCACTGACAACTCTTGGAGGCCCACCTCAACTGAAGCCTCACTCATAGCACTTTCATAAGATGCTAGTCAGGGAAGAGCTTCTGTCTTGGCCCGGACTAGTAGCAGTGCCACCAGGCAATTGCTTAAATCTTTCTGCCAAATTCTGTAATGTATGAAAGGATGTGATACATGAAAATTGAGAGTGGCTTTGATTTTGCTGTAGGTCTGGACCTATTTACCTTTATTAAGCTCTGGAGACTGACATGCTATTTTTAAATGTATGAGTGCAGATTTATGGAGATATTGGTTCTGGATTTAATATGAGATGCTAAACCTGGTCCTCATTGTTCTCAAGGAGATGATTACAGAAGTGACACATATATGAAACAATTGAAGAACAAAGTAGCACCTTTGTGGCAATAAGTTGCTAGAGATTCAGAGATCAGATTCTTCTGGCACAAAGCTAAGAGATGGGTATTAAGCTATTCCTGGAGATGGGCCGAATATGGGTAGTTGGAGAGGAAAAGGAAGGCAGGCATTCCTGAGAGAATGAACATGGGTAGGAAGGTGTGATAAATTAAATAAACAGTGGGAGATAATGATCACATTGATTTAATTGAAGCAGAATCTATTAGGAGCATAGAAATAAAGTTGACTAGGGTGAGATACTGTTTTTGTTTTTGTTTTTGTTTTTGAGACGGAGTCTCGCTCTATCACCCAGGCTGGAGTGCAGTGGTGCGATCTCGGCTCACTGCAAACTCTGCCTCCTGGATTCACGCCATTCCCCTGTCTCAGCCTCCTGAGTAGCTGGGACTACAGGCGCCCGCCACTACGCCCGGCTAATTTTTTGTATTTTTAGTACAGACAGGGTTTTATCGTGTTAGCCAGGATGGTCTTGATCTCCTGACCTCATGATCCTCCTGCCTCGGCCTCCCAAAGTGCTGGGATTACAGGCGTGAGCCACCGCGCCCGGCCTAGGGTGAGATACTGTAATAGAAGGCTCCAGAAGTGAGGCAGAGTGAATTTGTATACTGGGAATATGGTATTTGTGGAACTATTAAAATCAAGCTTATCTGCAATAGTTTCTTTAAGTATAGAAAGAAATTATCTTTCACATGATTCATTCCAAATTGAAGAAATGTTAGAGAATTAGGAAAACCTTCTACTTTCTCATTAAAATGATCAGAACCACAAAAACATGTATATATGCTTTGATAATTAATTGAAAGAAAATTCTGTAGTTGGGATGCATAACCTTTTGTTTTTGGTATTATCCTAATAGAGAGAAAAATATTTCCAGGCTTCCAAGAGTAAATTTGAGGGTAGTTCATTTTGGAGTGTTTATGAGTATCTGCTTTATTTACTTCTGGGAAATGAAATAACCAAATCATCACTCAGTTTTTGAAAGTGAATTTGAAAGAATATAAAAATATAGCCTTCAAATGTGTAGCAAGCACTTTCTTGAGTGCCGATCTCTATTTATTAAGACAATGTTCTATAGAAAATTTTCCAGAAAAATGTTATTAAGGCATGTTCCTGACAAGTGATTTTAATCAAAATAGATTAATTTAAAATGCAATCATTTTTATAAGATATCTTAATTTTTAAATCAGCAAGGATTTCACAGTAATGTAATGAAAATGGAATATTCCTTTAAAGTTTGTAGGTTTTTTTGAGGCATCAACATAAGTTTTTGAGGGTGGGAGTAGGATCGGCAGCGGGCGGGAGTTCAAAGGAATGCATTGTTAATAGAATAACCAAACTCTGTAATACATTTTAAAGAGGTTTCTTTGGAGCCAATATGAGTGACCCAGGGAAGCACAGTCTCAAGAGGTCCTAAGAAAGTGCACCCAGGGCAGTCAGATTATAGTTTGAGTTTTTACATTTTAGGGAGACAGGAGTTAATAAGCAAATTCATAAATCGATACATGGAGGTTATACATTGGTTTGGCCCAAAAAGGTGGGATATCTTGAAGCAGGGACTTACGGGTCATAGGTGGGTTCAGAGATTTTTAAATTTGCAATCAGTTAAAGAGTAAAGCTTTGTCTAAAAGTTTGGAGTTGGCAGAAAGGAATGTTTAAGTTAAGATAAAGCAGTTGTTAACCATTACCGTCGGCATGACTTACAGGGGTGCATGACTTAGCCCTTGTCTGGTGTGACATTAGGTCCTGTTTATAATTTGGTATCTTATTGCCACGAAGGGTCTGTTTTTCAGTCTTATGATCTCTATTTGAACACTAATGCTGGTCATTTGTGCCTAAACCTCAAAGGAAGGGGATGTAATGAGGTGTGTCTGACCTGCCTTCTCATCATGGCCAAGTGCTCAGTTTTTTAGGTTTCTCTGGGGTCCTCTAGGCCAAGAGGGAGTCTATTCAGACAGATGGGGAGCTTAGGATTTTTAGCTTGCAGCACTTTGCCTGACAACATTTGTGAGAATATGAGCTTGGGATTGTGTGAAATTTTTTTTTAAAACAATCTTTAAATCAAATTGAGGTTTATGTTTCATTTTGATCAGGGATTAATTTGGAAAGTATGAACAATAATGGGTTGCTATACATGTAAATTTCTATCTAAGAGATGACTATTTAGCCCTAGGTGCAGAATTTGAATCAAAGAATTATGATCAAATAATTTCTCATTAAATTGGCAAACATTTGCTAGGAAAAGTCTTTAAACAGTTCTCTTGAACAATTAAAATTACTTTATTGTTGTTCTTATGCTTGACTCTAAACTTGAGAAACTAAATCTTCTCCTTGTAGGGAGAATAAAATGGCAAAATGTGTCAGGATTATTCAATTATTTTATGTAAATACAAACCCATTTACTTTGAGGAGAATCATCATACCTTTTAAAATGAGATCGGTCAGCACCTTTCTTAGAGTTGCTTTCATTGAGCTAATGAATAGGTATTTTTATTCTTAAAATATTGCATTTTTATTCTTCTTATTAATGGCCTTCCCTGTGTATGAATAAATAAATCATTTCACCGCTGGTAGCTCTAAGTGCTTTTCAAGCATTTAAGTGCTTGTAATCACTAAGCAAAGGAGTACTATAGATTAAATGTGTTGTAAACTACACATGAAAGCAATGTCTTTTTTATTATCTGTAACTTTAATGGAAAGAAAATGTTAATTTAGGGTAATGAAATAGACCTCCAAGTATGATCGGTGAATAGACCATTAGGTTAATTAAAATGAGGATATGTATCACTGTTGTGGTGGAACTGCCATTGTGCGGGAGACAGATTCATTTAGTGCTTGAATAGTAAAATTCAGACTGTCACTCTCAACCTAGATTGACTGCACAAAAGAGCAAGATTAATGACAAAGGTAATTCAGTTTTGTTTCATTTACTTTTGCCTGTCACATTACTTGTCATTCTAGGTGAAAATGTATGCAGTCTTTAAAAAAACCAACTAAATATAAATTTTGTTACTTTCTTATCTGTCATCCCAGATGAATTAAATACCAAAACAAGATTTAAGTAATAGTAAGTAATAGTAACATATGCAGATTTCATAACGTAACACTCATAAAGCAAGCAACTTTATAGATTTGTAAACATGCAGTTGAAATGACCACTGCAGCTTAATAGTTAATAGTTCTTTTTGGTGTCTAATACTCAGAAACCTGTTGGAAACTAATTTTGTGTAGTTTGATATCCACCGGCCCAATTACCATTTGAATTTACTAAAGAATTCATTGCTTCGCTACTGTACCATAGTTTATAAAGGACTTTTTGAGTGCTCTTTGATTCTTCCCTCTGAAGAATCTTAGCATAATGCCAGCATAGTGCCAACCGTAGTAGCTTTCCAGTTAAGTACTTCCTATTTCTATCTAAAAGGCTTGGCGTGTGTTTAAACAAATACTAAGTTCATATGCTCTTGAGCTTCTCAATTTCCCCTGTCATATGGCTAATTTAACATATTAATATCTATTTGGGTTTTGGGTTTTCGATTTAAAATTACTACAACTGGCCTGTTAGCCAAGCTAGCCATCGTTGGTAGCTTTTTGTTTGCGATATGAAGCATGAATGCATGTAGTAAGTGATTTATAAAGCACATGCTTTTCCTAATGATTTATATGATCAATCAGTCAAACAAATATTTATTGAATTTTAGTTCTGAGTCCAGTATTGTAGTAGGTACTTAAGGCTTGCATATACTATACTTTAGTATACTGTACTTTATACGTCATTCAGTTCATTACAGAATCTGCATATGTTTATAAAAGAATTGTTTCTTTCCTTAGCTGTACAAGTAAGAAAACTTTTTAGGAAGGTAAGATTCTCTTCCTCTTTTGTTTTAGCCTCTTGATTCTGGGAAATTTTTTCTTATCCCTGCCGTATTTCTCTATTTTCCTGAAATTTACCTTGATGATATTTAGTAGGAGCTATTTAATGAGTTTATGTATATTTAATGTTTTTGATGATACATGAATGTTACCTTAACTAAATTTGATATAGTAAAATTTTATTATTTTTGTAATTTTTTTTTTTTTTGGAGACAAAGCCTCACTCTGTCACCCAGGCTGGAATGCAGTGGTGTGACCTCGGCTCACTGCAGCCTCCTCCTCCTGGGTTCAAGCAATTCTCCTGCCTCAGGTTCCTGAGTAGCTGGGATTACAGGTGCCCACCACCATGGCTGGCTAATTTTTGTATTTTTAGTAGAGATGAGATTTCACTGTGTTGGCCAGGCTGGTCTTGAAACCCTGACCTCAAGTGATCTACCCACCTCAGCCTCCCAAAGTGCTGGGATTACAGGTGTGAGCCACTGCATCTGGCCTAATATAGTAACATTGTAATGCTTATGTTAGGAAGTGAATCTTTATTCTATAATTGGATTCACCATGGAATTTTTCTAAAGAATTGACTTAGAACATGTCACAGGTCTCATTTTGTCCCACTTTTTTCATTTAAGGCTCATTCTAGCACTTAAAGAGAAGGAAGGAATTGTAAAGATTCTTAATAGGTCCAGAAAGCTGTAGCAGTGAAGGCAATTTGCTAGAGTATGAAAACTCTCTTGAGTTTACTCATAGGCCACATGATCTCTTTTGATGTATCTGTTGTGTGTGTGTGTGTATGTGTGTGTGTGTGTGTGTCTGCTTTTTTCTAACTACATACTGCCTTGTTCATTTTCTTACTTTGCCTCTTTCTTTTTCTGTCTCATTTCTTCTGCTTACTCATATTTAGGTTTTGGCTTATCATAAAATGTCTTAGATTCATTCAACCTTGGCATTTATCTTCCTTTGCTGGTTACACAGTTCTTTCATTTTCTTAGTTCACATTCCTGAGAGAATCGATTTGTCTTGCGTATCAGTCAAAATAAACTAACTTATGTTGAAATAGTAGAAATTACCCACATTATTATTTCTCATTCATGCTATATGTGCATCACGGGTTGACTGGGGGCTCTGTTCCGTATTGTCTTCATTCAGGATTCGGATTGCAGTCATAATTTGAAGCATTGCAGGAAAAAAACATCATGCATGTGTACAGCTTTCAGTCAAAAGTTACATATCACCTTGGCTTATATTTCATTGATCAAAGCAAGCTCTATATGGCTACAGGTGACATTAATGAGATAAGGAAGTATAATTCTTCCATATGCCCTGGAAAATAACTATGATTATAGAATGGGTATGGTGGCTGAAGCCTGTAATCCCAGCACTTTGGGAGGCCAAGGCGGTTGCATCACCTGAGGTCAGGAGTTCGAGACCAGCCTGGCCAACGTGGTGAAACCCTGTGTCTACTAAAAATACAAAAAATTAGTCAGCTCTTGTGGTGGACACCTGTAATCCCAGCTACTCTGGAGGCTGAGGAAGGTGAATTGCTTGAACTGGGGAGGTGGAAGTTGCAATGAGCCGAGGTTGTGCCATTGCACTCCAGCCTGGGCAACAATAATGAAACTCTGTCTCAAAAACAAACCAACAAAAAACTACGATTATTTGATGTAAACACTAGTAGCTCTTACAGTTAGCCTCCCTAGCTACTAGACATTCACTTCAGTTTTTTTCCTACCCAGAATACATACTTTGTCTTCATAAAAAAATTGTACAGGAGGAATTATGTATTTATACTCTTAGCCAGGTGACATCTGGTAACTTCTAATAGGTTGAGTATATTTCCCCCCCAAGGTAAGCCTTGGCCATGTGACTTGCTTTGGCTAATGGAACATGGGTAGACATGATATATGCCAACTTTGAACAGAAGTTTTAAACTTAGATTGTGTGGTTTGGGTTGAATTATTGCATTTCTGCTGAGTGCCAGGAAAACAACACTTCCCAGATAGGTACTCTTCCCTTAGCTTACATCCCAGAATGAGAACACCTGGGAAGAAGACCTGCACTGTTGAGCAGAGCTTTACTCCTTAACATTCATTTAGTATGAACAAAAAAATAACTATTTGGTGTGGTAAGTCAGTGAGATTTTGGGATTGTTATTATCAGCAAGAACTGACTTAACACAATGAGTTTTGCAGTAAGACCGCCTGGGCTGAGTGTTAAGTCTGCTAGTTGTGTGATTTTGCATCAGTTTAAGTTCTCTGAGACTGGGTTTCTTTATCTGTAATATGATATTAATAATGCCTATCTCACAGTTATGATGTGAGGATTAAAGTGGATGACTTTTGTAAAATGCTTAGCGTAGCACTCAATGCATGAGAAGAATTCAATAAATGTCATTTCCCTTTCGTTTACTTTCCACCTTGCTGTCCCTGTTGGTAGAGTTATTCAAGTGCATAATTGCTTGTTAAAAATCTCATAGAAAGGAATCAGTTGTGTGGTTAGGAATTGAATAAAACGATTTTCTTGGGTGGACATTTTTAGCCCAAATTTAAGAATTTCTTTTTGAAGAGAATCTAAGATGCTCTTATAACTGATCTTTTTCACAAATGATAGGTTCCTGTACAGTGATAAACTAGGTTTTTAAACTGAGCTAACTAGACCCCACTACAGCATTCCTGGCTTATGAGATGGGAGGGCTGAAGTCTGTAGGGCTGCCCGGAAACTCAGGTAAGAGTTGAAGTTGTAATCTTGAGTCTGAAATTCATAGGGAAGGCCTCCATGCAGGAAACTTGGGCAGGATTTCTATATTACAATATTGAGGCAGACTTCCTTCTTCAAAAATATGTTTTTGATTTTAAGGCCTTCAGCTGATGGGATGGGAGCCAGCCATGTTATCCAGGGTACTTTCCCTTTACTTAAAGTCAACTGATTGTAAAATGTTAATCATCTCTACAAAACCTTCACAGTGCCAGCTAGATTAGTATTTGACCAACTAACTAGGCCCCATCATGTAGCCAAGCTGACACATAAAATTAACCACCCTTAGGTGAAAAGGTACTTCCTGCAGCAGAAAAGGGTGTGAGGGGCACAGAGACCCCTCCTGGTCATGAAGCACTGAAGTCATGCTTCACCTAGTCATGAAGCATTGAAGGTTGTGGCAGCCTCGTTCTCCATGCTTTTTCAGTACGTTTGATGTTGTATGGTGGGGGCAGGAGCATATCAGCCAGTTCTAATGGTTTTTGTTGTGGTCTCTATACAGACCAGGGGTCTATTTTTTTTTTTTTCCCAAACTTGAAAGAAAAGTAGAACATTTTACTTATAATTAGAGCTACAAGTGGCTTGTTAGATATCAGAGAGTGGACTGAATTTGAAAAAAAATGTTCTACCGTTGGCTAATTGCCACCAGCAGAAAAGTTAGAAACATGTTTAACTTGATGGAGTGCTTAATTTAGTGATAGTTTTTGGTGAGCTTTTGGAAAGCTTTACTAGGATTTTAGGAATATGCCTGAGTCTCAGTAAGCTTTTCCTTGGAGAATTGAAGTCTCTGCAATTCCACAGAAGGCAGTACTTCTGAAAACCATCAAAAGGATATTATTCTGTAATGCTCATAAGTTCTGTCTTTAGCCTGTTAAATATGATATCTACTGGATTTTAAACCACTGCCATTTTAAAGAACGTCTTTTAAGAGTTTACTGATTTAAGTCTTTTGATAGGCCTGGCTTATGGCTGTCATCCTGATTTTACTTTAAAAAATAAAAAAAGCTTTTAAATTGAACTTTCAGGCTGACTACTAGTTATAACTTCTAAAATCTCTGGATTTGATTTACTGCAAAAGTAATGTCATTAATTTTATAAGACTACTTCTAAGCCGTGTTTTCCTTGCTTTTGGATTTTCCCTGTGACAAATGAAGAAGGACTCTTAACCAAGTTTTACTGGGGTAAGATCAATTTTATGAAGCCTGATGACTTCTTATTCTAAATTTTACCTGAGCAATGTTCCAGCTTAACTGTGTGGCTCATAATATTGAGTGACTCTCTTGTCAGCTCTTTATTGATTAATGACACAGATAAGAAAGATGTACCTTGTCACAGGAGGATTAGAATCAAGGAAACTAGAAGTCCCTCATCTCATCTCAAGACAGATGAAAGTCTGTATTTAAGGATGATATGATCCATGAAAGAGAAGGAAAAGTCAGGGTTTAGTTAAGCAACGTGGAGATGAGAGGAGGGATAAGGAAAGAGAAAGCTCATGTAGCGATACTGTTTTGAAAATAACTTGTGGGAAAGAAAGGGGCAGTCATATGGGCAGCTAGCAAAACCTATTCCATAAACCCTTGGTAAGTAAGTGGCTTTGCTGACGTAGTGGAAAGATGACCACTGTTACTGGCCATCTTGTTGTTTAGCTGTCAGAGAAGATTGTGCTGCTTCCTACATCTCCTCTCACATGCTCCTTCACCTGCTCTGTCTTACTGAGATGGATAAACCTTGTAGTTCAGTACTGTCAAGGGCACTGCAATTAGTACTAAATCATTCTTGCTCTGACAAGTTCTGGCAACAGAAGCTTCTGCCTGATGTGTAAGTGCATTTTCAGTGTTTCCTGAGTGTCTGAAGACATAGCAGAGCCCTCCATACACTGTGCAGCTTAATTCTATAGTGAATTCAATGCAAGTTTAGAAGAGGAGAAATATTAGAAATCAAGATGGGCTGTTGTCTTTTGCCAGTCATGATCAACTTTGGTTAATTTTCAATGTATGTATCTTTAATAAGATAACAGGAAATCTATGTTTCATCTTGAAACTCCAGAAAGGGTTTTTATATGTAAATGGTGCTGTACCTCGGATGCTGGTATACCTCAGACACTTCTTCACAGAGTCAAATTAGCTAGTTCTGGAAGAGCATATAAATAATAGTAATCAAATAATATGCTTAGTAGCTAGAAAGCAAGAAATGATCACTGAGAAATTAAAACATTATGGATTTAAAAATGTTGGTCTAACATGAAAGACAGCTCTAGACCAGTGGTTAAAAGCCCTGGCTCTGGGACCAGACTATGTGGATTTAGATACCTTCTCCTTTATTATTTAAGCACTCCAAATATTTCTTTTTCTGCAACCCAAGGATAGTAATATACAGGCAAAAGGATTAATGAGATATTAGGTTAAAAGATGACTGACACATGTATGTGTCCAATGCACGTTGGTTGTCTTTATGATGGTGATGAAGGTGAGACTTCCATTTTCCATGCTCAAATAAGTCAAAATGAGTGCAGAAAGCTGGATAAAAATAGATTGTTTGTAACCATTTTGGCAAAAAAATCACAGGAGAGTGTGGTAAAAGATTAACATAAAACCTAAGGAAGTATAAAAAGATGAAGGTATTAGAAATCCTATCTCTACAAAAATCGAGGAAATGGAGAAAAGATAATTTTTGGACTTTCAGAATAATTTATTTGTTAGCATTTTCAGTTTCATGCATTTGAATATGGTTTTGGATTTGCAAAACTATTGTCCTGAAACTTTTGAATTAATGTTATAATTGTGTAGTCGTGTTTTATCCTATTTCACAGAAGTCCAAAGACCTTCATGGACATTAGATAAATGAGATTAATTAGCCTCTTTGTTACCAGTTGTCAGAACTATAAAGAATCCTTTCTAATGTCTGGCCTAACCCTGATACTGGATTTGGTCAGGGGATATGCAGAGGTTTGTTTTCTTAGTTTGGTTCTTTGTGATCTGGCTGTAACCTGAGTCTTAGGCTGCCATAGTAGAAGAGCTCTGTTGTAGAGAGTATTTCCTTTGTTGCTTAAGAGAACCCCACTTGGCTGGAGCTGCTGTCTCGACCGTGTCTTCTTTTTATAATACGGTTAATGTGCGAGAGTCACCCAGTTGCTGTAGAAGTTTTTATTCCCTCTATTATTTTTAACAAAACTCTGATGTTAGTTCTTCACTTATTATCTGATTCCTCTTGAAAGTAGAGTCTTTAACAAATACAAAAAAAGGACGCTTCCAGTTAATCAAGATTTAACTGCTTCACAGAGAAGCTGACAGTTGTTAAATAAATGTAATCGGACATCCCCTGCTATGTGCTGCTCTTTAGTTTCTGGTTCATTATGTCACATGTTAGTATTGTTTATATCAGAGGAGGCTTGTGTTCAACAGTGAGAAGTGAGCTAGCTGTTTCAGGGTGTTAAGACAGTTTTGGCTTTTGGGCAGATTAAATAAATGGGATCTTCTAAGTGACAGAGGGGTAGTGGGAAAAGCACTGGCTCGGAAATCTAGAACTGAGTTCTAGTTCTGGTTTTGTTGGTGACTGCCAGCATGTGATATTCACAACTAGAAAATGAGGGAGAGGCTGGACATGGTGGCTCACGCCTATAATCCTAGTGCTTTGGGAGGCCAAGGCAGGAGGATCGCTTGAGGCCAGGAGTTTGATACCAGCTTGGGCAACATGGTGAGTCCCCCGTCTCTACAAAATATAAAAAATAGCTAGGTGTGGTGTATGCAGCTGTAGTCCTAGCTATTCAGGCGGCTGAGCTGGGAGGATCACTCAAGCTTAGCAGATCAAGGCTGCAGTGAGCTATGATTATACTACTGCACCCCAGCGTGGGTGACAGAGTGAGCCTCCATCTCTAAAACAAAACAAAACAAAGAAAATAAAGGAGATTGGCTAGATAATATCTCTAATTGTTTCTGTCTTTAATTATTTATCCTGATTTGGTTCTATGATTCAAAACACCTTTTTTAGGACATGGAGGGCAGGAGAACTGCCACCAAATGCTTTTTAAAGCATCTTCAGAGATTTCAAACCTGTCTGGCCTTCTTCACATCAGGGCACTGAAACACATGGGAGTATCAGGCATTAACAGTATCTCAAACCCATGCAAGCTGTATTCCTCACACAGAGGTTCCCATCTTCAGGTGGTGGTGGTATCATCCTGGGGTAGGGTAGCTGACTGGTGAAAGAAATGTGGCCTACTCACTGGTCTTGGGATTGAATCAGCATTCCTTACGTGGTTTGGAAGTCTTTTTAGGATGGAGTTCCTTCCTCTTCCTCTCCAGTTGTGCTGGCCTTCTTTTAATTCCTGGAATGCTGAGTGCTTTCTCCTGATATAAGATCTTTATCCTTGCTACTCTCTTTGCCAGGAATGCTCTTTGCACCTCACTCAGTTGAATGCTCTTTGCTGTGGCACCTCTCTCAGTTAGCTAGCTCCTACTCACTCTCCGGGGCTTCCCTCAAAAGGGTCATTCCCCTGATCTGCCTGACTTGGTCACTTGTCCTTATTATGCATACTGTCAGTGCCATACAATAACATCACGTTTGTTTGTGTGGTTACTTGATTAATCCATTCCTTCCCCGATATTCTGTAAGCTCTGAGAATGCAGATCACATGCTTTGCTGTCTTTTGTATTTCTTTCTTTCTTTTTTTATTCTCTTGAGGTGGAATGTTGCTCTGTCACCCAGGCTGGAGAGCAGTGGCGTGATCTCAGCTCACTCTAACCTCCGTCTCCCAGGTTCAAGCGATTCTCCTGCCTCAGCCTCCCGAGTAGCTGGGATTACAGGCACGTGCCACCACACCTGGCAGATTTTTGTGTTTTCAGTAAAGACGGGGTTTCACCATGTTGGCTAGGCTGGTCTTGAACTCCTGACCTCATGATCTGCCTACCTCGACCTCCCAATTTGTTGGGATTACAGGTGTGAGCCACCACGCCTGGCCTGCCTTTTGTATTTCTGGTGCCTAACTCAGTGACTGGAACGTAATAGGTACTCAGTGTATATGGGTTGAATGAATCAATAAGCCAAAGCTACTAAAGCCTCTTGACTTGGAATAAATTATGATAGTAATGATAACAACCACCACAGTAACAGCAGATATTTATTATGTATTTCCTGTGTGCCAGGTACTATTCTCCTCCTTTTATCTCCATCATCATCATCATTTCTAAAATCATCATTACCACCACTTTTTGAGTAGTTACTGTGCAAAGAGTACTTCATGTGTTATTACGTGTAATCTTAACAGTATACTTCCAGGTAGGTACTGTTACTATCTCTCTTTTTCAGATAAGGAAGTTAAGACCCAGAAATTTAATAAATGGCTTATTAACTCAGGAATTCTAGGTCCCTAGTATTCACATCCTTGTCAACTATATCTTTATAGTTGGGATTATTATAGGAAAAAGTCAGGAGCTTTCTGCAACATTTGCTACTCAGATCATTGTAACACAATGTAATATCAAATAGGTCCACCACTACAGTAAGAGTGTAGTAGATATCTTGTCCACTTATTAGACGCTATGAAGCATCTACTTTCCTGAGAAATTCCTACATGTGGAAATCCCTTCTCCCTCTCATGAAGACAGAACCTCCCTTCTATTAAGCTGAAAATGTCAGACGCTTGCTTTCTCAGCTTTTCTTGTAGCTAGGGTATGGACATATGATGCATTTACCCCAGTTTCTGAATCAGAAGCTAGTGACACAAAGAAGTTACCAGGGAGAGAATCCATTCTGCTCAAATTAGGCAAGAGCAGCAGCTGTACTGGGTTTCCAGATTGGACTGTCAGCCAATGTAGAGGTAGCATCCACAGCCCAGAGTTGGTGGTACAGTCTCTAGGTTTGTGGTTTCTTCACGGAACCTTTTTTAAGGCTTGATTTTGGACTTTGTCCCTGATCTGGATGTCCTAAAGGCAGTATAAAGCATGGACTCTGGTGCTACACTGACTGGGTTCATATCCCAGCTTTTATCTCAGCTCTGCCACTTACCAGTCTTGTAACCTTGCTTGAGGTGGTTAGTTAACCTCTCTGTGCCTCAGGTCCCTCAAATGTAAGGAGGGGAAATAATGGCATGTACCTCATAGGCTTCTTTTGAGAATTAGGTGAGTTATTTAAAGTAAAACTCTTAGGACAATGTCTGGCATATTTATTGAAATGTACATTAGTGCTTTCTATCATTTTTTTTTCTTGTTAATGATTCTTTTTTTTTTTTAATACTTTAAGTTCTGGGGTACATGTGCAGAATGTGAAGGTTTGTTACATAGGTATACATATGCCACGGTGGTTTGCTGCACCCATCAACCCATCATCTACATTAGGTATTTCTCCTAATGCTATCCCTCCCCCAGCCCCCCAACCCCCGACAGGCCCCATTGTGTGACGTTCCCCTCCCTATGTCCATGTGTTCTTATTGTTCAGTTCCCACTTATGAGTGAGAACATGCAGTGTTTCATTTTCTGTTCCTGTGTTAGTTTGTTGAGGATGATGGTTTCCAGCTTCATCCATGTCCCTGCAAAGGACATGAACTCATCCTTTTTTATGGCTGCATAGTATTCGATGGTATATGTGTGCCACATTTTCTTTATCAAGTCTATCATTAATGGACATTTGGGTTGGTTCCAAGTCTTTGCTATTGTGCACAGTGCTGCAATAAGCATATGTGTGCATGTGTCTTTATAGTAGAATGATTTATAATCCTTTGGGTATATACCCAGTGATGGCATTGCTGGATCAAATGGTATTTCTGGTTCTAGATCCATAAGGAATTGCCACACTGTCTTCCACAATGGTTGAACTAATTTACATTCCCATCAATAGTGTAAAAGTGTTTCTATTTCTCCACAGCCTTTCCAGCATCTGTTGTTTCCTGACTTTTTAATGATTGTCATTTTAACTGGTGTGAGATGTTATCCCATTGTGGTTTTGATTTGCATTTCTCTAAGGACCAGTGATGATGAGCTTTTCTCATATGTCTGTTGGCCACATAAATGTCTTCTTTTGCGAAGTGTCTGTTCATATCCTTTGCCCACTTTTTGATGGGATTGTTTATTTTTTTCTTGTAAATCTGTTTAAGTTCTTTGCAGATTCTGGGTATTAGCACTTGGTCAGATGGATAGATTGCAAAAATTTTCTCCCATTCTGTAGGTTGCCTGTTCACTCTGATGATAGTTTCTTTTGCTGTGTAGAAGCTCTTTAGTTTAATTAGATCCCATTTGTCAGTTTTGGCTTTTGTTGCCATTGCTTTTGTTGTTTTAGTCATGAAGTTTTTGCCCATCATGCCTATGTCCTGAATGGTATTGCCTAGGTTTTCTTCCAGGGTTTTATGGTTTTAGATCTTATGTTTAAGTCTTTAATCCATCTTGAGTTAATTTTTGTAAAACATGTAAGGAAGGGATTCAGTTTCAGTTTTCTGCATATGGCTGGCTAGGTTTCTCAACACTATTTTTTAAATAGGGAATCCTTTTCCCATTGCTTGTTTTTGTCAGGTTCGCCAAAGATAAGATGGTTGTAGCTGTGTAGTGTTATTTTTGAGGCCTCTGTTTTGTTCCACTGGTCTATATATCTGTTTTGGTACCAATACGATGCTGTTTTGGTTACTGTGGCCTTGTAGTATAGTTTGAAGTCAGGTAGCATGGTGCCTCCAGCGTTATTCTTTTTGCTTAGGATTGTCTTGGCTATATGGAGTCTTTTTTGGTTCTATATGAAATTTAAGGTAATTTTTTCTAATTCTGTGAAGAATGTAATAGCATTGAATCTATAAATTACTTTGGGCAGTATGGCCATTTTCACAATACTGATTCTTCCTATTAATGAGCGTGGAATATTTTTCCATTTGTTTGTGTCCTCTCTGAGTTCCTTGAGCAGTGGTTTGTAGTTCTCCTTCAAGAGGTCCTTCACATCCCTTGGAAGTTGTATTCCTAGGTATTTAATTCTCTTTGTAGTAATTATGAATGGGAGTTCACTCATGATTTGGCTGTTTGTCTATTATTGGTATATAGGAATGCTTGTGATTTTTGCACATTGATTTTGCATCCTGAGACTTTGCTGAAGTTGCTTATCAGCTTAAGGAGATTTTGGACTGAGATGATGATGGGATTTTCTACATATACAATTATTTCATCTGCAAACAGAGACAATTTGACTTCCTCTCTTTCTATTTGAATACGCTTTCTTTCTTTCTCTTGCCTGATTGCCCTGGCCAGAACATCCAATACTGTGTTGAATAGGAGTGGTGAGAGATGTCATCCTTGTCTTGTGCCAGTTTTCAAAGGGAATGCTTCCAGTTTTTGCCCATTCAGGATGCTATTGGCTGTGCGTTTGTCATAAATAGCTTATTGTTTTGCAATACGTTCCATCAATAACTAGTTTATTGAGAGTTTTTAGTATGAAGGGGTGTTGAATTTTATCGAAAGACTTTTCTGCATCTATTGAGATAATCATGTGGTTTTTGTCACTGGTTCTGTTTATGTGATGGATTATGTTTATTGATTTGCATATGTTGAACCAGCCTTGCACCCCAGGGATGAAGCCGACTTGATTGTGTTGGATAAGGTTTTTGATATGCTGCTGGATCCGATTTACCAATATTTTATTGAGAATTTTCGCATCAGTGTTCATCAGGGATATTGACCTGAAATTTTCTTTTTTTGTTGTGTCTCTGCCAGGTTTTGGTATCAGGATGACATTGGCCTCATAATATGGCCCAGGGGTTTGGGGCCCCTGTTCTAAGTACTTACTATTTTTACCAAATATTTTGTCTGATTAAATTTATTAGTTGGTGTATGTCACTGACTAATATATACAGCCCATACTTACTGAGTAACTGTGTGTGGGATATAGTATAATCATGGGTTTCCTTTTAGGAGGGGATTTATAGAAGCATTTCTTCATGTATGTTCAGGGCCAAGGCTAATATTACTTTTATTAAATGCCTAACTCATTTGCTGTCTAGTTTCTTTCAGGTTGATTTATTTCATTGAAGAACTTAGGCCTTGACTCCAGGCTTGTTGCAATTTTTGCTCGTAAGCCCTGAAACAGGGATTCTATTCTCCCTAAGGGTGAAATGGTTATGAAGGGAGCTTCTCATGTTAGGATGTAGTGGCTGGTGTCAGGCAGTGATTTCCTTATCACCGTTGTGATTATCTTGGCATACATATATTGCTGATAATTGATATTCTGTATGAAGAGCCTCTTTAACTCACTTCTCATCCCAAGTGAAGGGCCATCCAGAACCTGGGTTTCACCCTGGAACTCTCTTTATGTTTCTGAGAAGCACAGTGCCTCCTGGCACATTAGCTTTCAGTCTGTGAAAGCAGATACTTTCAAATGGGAAAATGTCATGCAAGGTGAACTATTGGTATTTTCACAGCAGGCAAATTCTTACCACCCTCAGTATAAAAACACTACTGAATCACATTTATGGTTTTGTAACCATTGCAATGAGAACAGATAGTGACATTTAAACCTCAGAAAATTCAACCGTTGATATTGACTGTTAATGTGGAAAACTTGAAGAAGCAGGTAGAACACTGTGACCGTACAATGTGAATTCTCTAATCAGAGCATACAGATCAGTCAAATATTTGACTTATTGATTTTTGGAGAAACAAGCTATTTTGTATGCAAGATATGAAATAGTAGAAGTTTTTGCCCTTGATTCAGAATAAGCAATGAGAGTCAAGGTCTTATGCAGTAAATTTGAAGTTATGTTAAGTAGTATATACTTTCAGTATTTTAACAGAAGGGATCATCAGTTTTCTCATACATGTAGCTACATATTTAAAACACAGTATTATTTGCATTTATATTTTAATTTCTGTTTTATCTCAATTTATTAATAGAGATGTAGTGTTATTGAGAACGAAGCATACTATTCTAAATATTTAAAAGATCTCGACCACACAGAATTATAAACTTCCGCTGCCCACATTTGATCATACTTCTTTTCTGCAGTCTCATCTCTGTAAACTTTGCTCTTTTAAAAAACTACTCATTTAGAGCTGTATCTCCAATTTCTAGTACTTTGGAGGCTAAAAATACAGTTGGCTGAGTTACCCTGACCTGTTAAAGCAGCCTGTCCATTTTAACTTAAGTTCACCTTAAGAAACATAGATTATCTTTGGACAAATCGTGTTAGATGAATTCTACTTCCTAAAACAATAATGTTAGTAGATTAGTATTTGAGCATTGTGGCATTTTATCAGAACAATTTAAATTTTCCTGTAATCTCTTCAATCACATCTTACAAATATTTGAAAACAATTATTTCCTCACTCTGGATAACCCTGTTGTACTTGCAGCCTCTCGTCCTTGTGCCCTTCTTTTCTCCTTGGTGCTGTGTTCTGCTGGCTCTTCATTTAAATTCCACCACGAATTAGTTGGCTTCGGTTTTTAAGTGTTCTGCTTTAAGTAAAAAGAGTGGTGGAATTTCTCTCTCTCTCTCTCCCTGGCTCGTTTCCTCCCCCTCCCCCTCGCTCTCTCCCTCTCCCCGTCCCTCTCCCTCTTTTTTTGGCAAAGAGTTATCTTTAGGCAGTCTTAGCTTCTCCCAAAGCTTAAGACTAGAGCATTGCTGCTTAGGTAGAATAATGTGTAGAGAGAACTGTCATGTTTCAGAATGACTTTGGGAAACCCCAAATCCCAAAATTGTTTTAATCTTTAAATGACACTGAGATTTTTATATCAAAAATATTTATTAAGTAATTATATGTAGCCTTTTGTTGGTAGATATTCTAATTTGTTAGGATTAAAACGCATTGTCCTGTAAAAGCTTACTAGATGCCAGTTATAGCTAGCTTTAGTTACAGCCTACATCTTGTGTTTTCATTTTTATGGTTCAAATAGTGCCTGAATTCTAGATTTGCATGAAAACCATGCTTTCTTCTCAGCGTTTGGCACTTTAGTTGTCCCTCCCTGACTACTACCCTCTCTACATACACACTTCCGAAGTTAAATAAGAGGAAGCTAGAATGAGTTCGAATAGTAGATTCTAAGGCACAATTACGGTATTAAAATCTCATTCATCTCTGCTCCATTTTTGAAAGAGCATTGGTGGGAAATTATAATTATAGCAATAGCAGAGAGTTGGCTTCTTGTGACACAGATTTATAATGTTAGATATTAGGGATACTCTTTTTTTTTCCCCCATCCAAAGTCTAATTTTTTGAGTCCCTTGGAATTTTAGATCTTGCCTTTCTCCAGGGACCATCTGGTTTGGAAAATGTACAAAGACCGTGGTATGGGCATGTGGAAGAGATACTAGCACAAGGCACTAAACAAATAGAGGAGAGAGATGGTGAAGGCAGAAGGAGCAGGAGAGCCAAGGGGAGGGATTTCATAAGGCAAGAACAATAAAAAGGGGTGGTTGGTGAAGAAGATATTGTGGTGCAAAGAAAGAGGAGGTTGAGGAGAGAGAATGTAGAGAAAAATAAATGGTAATAAAAGGATGGAGGGAGAATGGGCTCAAAGGCAAAAAAATTAGTAAGAAAAGAGCAGTTAAAGGGGAGTAGGAGGTAGAGGGTAGAGGAGGATGAGGAAAGGAAGGTTAGAAAGATGGTGAGGAACGAAGGAAGAAATGGATTGACTCCATATCCAGTGTTCTGCTAACATTGGTGGTAGTCACTGCTGTTAGCTACATGGTCTGTTTATATTGAAGGTGAAATCACACCAGTATAGGGCAGATCAAGTGGCATTTAATACTTCACAGTTCTTGAATGTGAATGGATGAACAATGAATGATTGGCATCTTTTGCTTTTGTAAAGAGTCATGAAGTTAAACAGAATTAAGTGAATCATCAAATCACCCTGTTTTCCTCTGAAAAAAATTAAGTATATGCCTTTGGTAAGAGAATTTCTTTGTGTAACAATAATAGTTTATTAAATACATGAAAAGTTGAATTTTACATATTTCATTCAAGATAGGAGAAAAAAGAAAACTTAAGCTAAACTTTTATAAGATGCAAGGTATTATAAAGCAGCTTTTGGTAATATTTATTATGGAGCCCTTGTTTTGAGATAGGCTGTTGTTTTAGAGAACTGTTGTTGACCAGGTAATATTTTAAAACTGGAAGCAGGGCCTTCATTAACTTGGAGTTATTCAGAAGTCAGCTGCTATTTAGATGATTTTGATGTGGGGTAGAGGGAGAGACTTCAAGGATATACCTGAAACTATGCACTTTGTCAAAATGGGCAAACTGAGTCCCCTAAAGAGGCCCTTTCTGTGTAAAGTGAAGTTCTGCCTAGGATTGGTCCTTCCTGTGTAAGTGAAGGTCTGGTGTGGAGCACTCCAGTTATCACTTGATGGATTCCTAGCCGGCTACACTCGATACTTGTATCTTTAAATTTTTCTTGATTTGTATGTTTGTGTGGGGCAATTTTCCCTAATATATTATTCCATTCAGAGAATAGAGGAATTTAATCAGCATGAAATCTTCGAATGTTCATATCTCAGAATAACTAATTATATAATAGGCCATTGTGAAAGTTGACCTTACTGGTCTATTAGATTGAATATAAAAAGGGACAGCTGAAGAAAAATTATTTTGCTTAAAATAAAAACATTCTTTTAAAAGTTTGCTTTGGAGAGCAGGAAGCAATTGTATTATAAGTATGTGTAATTATCTGCATTCCTTTCCAACCTCTTTGGGATCAAATTGGTTTTCTCCAGGAAAGGCAATTATATGCAGGAGGCCACTTTTTGTTGAATTACTGTGTGTTGCATGTGGTGCATCCCACAAACCTGAAATCAGAGATGTACTGCTATGATTTATAATACCCATTAATTACAGCTTTGTATTAAAGGCTCTTAGTTTTCTGCTTCAGTAAACCTAAATTCTCCCTTTGAAGAAGAATTGCTTACATTAGGTTTTATGCTAACCTAGTGAATCCTGTCTTTTAGAATCTCATCAAAGGTACTTGATGCAGCAAGAACTTCTCAGTTGGCTTTAAATGGGCTTTGCTGAAGCTGTTTAACATTGTAGGGTGATGAGATAACTGGAAGAGATTCTGGTCTTGTGATGAGGAGGCGGCACACAACATGATTCAAAGCATTAATCAAAAAGTATTTATGCACCAAGTGTTTGTCATCCTTATAGCACCATGCCAGACTTTGTACCGTATCTGATGAGCAGACTTTCTGGCTAGCTCAGTGGTTCTCAGCCCCAGCTGTTCTGTAGATTCACCTGGAAAACTTTTCTTTTAAAAAGTGCTCTATTTCCACCCTAGAAGAATTAAATACTAGGCATGGATGTTTGTAAACGGCCCCTTGTTGAATCTAATATGCAGTCAAGACTGAAAACCCAAGTCTATTCAGTCCTTCATAGTGGCGTTTTACTTGAAAAGTTAGATTTCCTCTTCCCTTTGTTTTTCAGCTTATTCCTTCCAGAAGTAAATAATGTGACCAAGCAAAACAAACGAACAAAACCGGGTTGCATTATTTTTTTCCTGAGTTTCTGTGATAGTTTCATTCTATATTTGGGGGACAAATATTTCCCTGGCAACCCTCTCAAGTTTTGTAACTTTACCTTCCACCACCCCCACACGCCATCTGAAGAGTATCTAGTCTAAGTCTAAGGTCTCTTTGCTAAACTTGAATAACTTTGCCAGAGACCTGCTTTTCAGTAGGGCTCTGCTGGGTTTTTTTTCTGTGTGAATATTTAAAATCACATTTCGACTTAGGAAAGTTTTGAAAGTAGGATGATAGTGTTTTTCATTACATCGTTTCTTGTTCAAATTACTTATTAAACTTTGTTTTGTTTAGATTTCACATGCTTGAGGAATTTGTAGATATTATCCATCCATTTTTTAAGGAAAGGAAGCATGATTACGTATAGACTAATTTTCCAAAGCATCAGGTTGTCCATTTGAAAAATGTCTGTGTTTGCTATCTACTTCTTCTGCTACTCTGCTATCTTTAAAACATTAAATTTTTTTTCATTTTTATGTGTACATAGTAGATGTATACCTGCCATTTTAAATTTGAATGTATTTGGAAATAATACTCTACTTGTGGCGAGTATTCCTAAATGATGTTGCAAGTGTAGCAGGACGAGCCACAGTCAAAAATCCTGAGACACTGAATTAAAGAAGGAAGGGGTTTATTTGGCAGGGGGTATTGGCAAGACTCCTGTCTCAAGAGCTGAGCTCCCCGAGTGAGCAATTCCTGTCTCTTTTAAGGGCTCACAAGTGTAAGGGGGTGAGTATGAGAGGGTCATGATCAATTGAGCAAGCAGGGGGTACGTGACTGGGGGCTGCATGCATGGGTAATTAGATAGGAACAAAACAGGATAGGGATTTTCACAGTGCTTTTCTATACAGTGTCTGCAATCTATAGATAACATAACCGATTCGGTCAGGGGTCGATCTTTAACTACCAGGCGCAGGGTGTGGCGCCAGGCTGTCTGCTTGTGGATTTCATTTCTGCCTTTTAGTTTTTACTTTTTCTTTCTTTGGAGGCAGAAATTGGGCATAAGACAATATGAGGGGTGGTTTCCTCCTTTACAAGAAGTTAAGATGGGAGAATGCTGCTGCTCCTGCTGCTGCGATTTGAATGTGGCCTCTCCCAAATCCAGGTGTTGCCTGTGTGAGACTATTAAGAGGTGGGGGGCATTTAAGAGGTGATTAAAGAGGTATACACAGTTTATGATCGCTATTTAATAGGTGAGAAGAACATGGAGGCTGGTGTGTGAAAGAGCCCAGGTTTGCCAGACACCAGAGCCAAGCTTTTAACCCATGCTGTTCAGCCTTTTCTCCTACCTCTGTGCACTTCAATGCTGACACTAGCATAGAACTCCTGGTAGCATACTCTTGTTTTCCAGGAGAGCACATTGACTTGATTTGCTTTAGATTCTTTGTTTCTTTCCTTCCAACATTGAGCATTAGGCATCTGGCTCCTCTGGGCATCCTTTATTTACATGCAGTGGACTAGGCACTGAGGAATGCAGGCATGCTTTGAGGCTTGGCCATGAAGGGAGAGCAATTAATATGTTTTCCCTCACAGATATAAATACAGTTTGATTGGTGACTGTATTTTCTTTTAGCCTCCTCCCTTCCTCCTCTTACAACTTTTTTGTAATCAGCTTCAAGGTATAATTCACATATCATACAATTACTTATTTAAAGTGTACAATTCAATGGTTTTTATATATTCAGAGTTGTGCAACTATCACTTCAATTTCAAAACATTTTCATCACCCCCAAAAGAATCCCTGTAGGTATTAGCTTTCATCCCCAATCTGCTCATCCTTCCAGACCTAGACACACACTAATCTACTTACCCACTCCATAGATTTGCCTATTCTGGACATTTCATATAAATGGAATCATATGTAGTCTGTTGTGACTGGTTTCTTTCAGGTAGCATGTTTTTAAGGTTCATCCATTTTGTAGCATATGTCACTACTCCATTCTTTTTTACTGCTGAATGATACTTCATTGTGTGCACATACCAGAATAATGACTGTTTTCTAGCTTGTACATTTCACTTCTCTAACTCTCAGCATTGTTTTGACTGCTACAGCCAATGTCCTGCCCCTCGCTAATATAGGACATAATAGGCCCAGAGCATGTCAAGGATTTTTCCAAAGTTGCACTGCTAGACTGTGGGTAAAATGGAACCATTCATTGTTTTGCACATTTACCACATTTTTATTGAGTGCCTAACATGTGCAAAACACTATGCTAGGTTTTATGATATATACAAACATAAAAGCATGACATGTTTCTTTAAAGAACTTAGGATCCTGTAGGGATGTTGAAATATGACGCAGTCTGTGTCTATGCCCTAAGTGTGTCATGAGCAAAGTCAGGTTCAGAGGAAGGAGATAATTGTTTCTGTGTGTGATTTGTAGCTCCAGTTTTCCTGACTCCTAGGTCAGTGTTGTTGTTGTTGTTGTTGTTTAAACCATTACCTTACCTCTCTGATGTTGCTTTGAGTCTCCTAGATACACTCTATTTTCCACAAGTTTATTCCCATCCCCCTACCTCCTCATGAACTTAAATATTAAACATGAGTCATTATTGGAATTATTGTAGTTTAAAACTAATAAATAGTAAAATTTTATTGGAATCTTGAAGGTCATGGGTCATAATGGATTTAAAAATTTTAGTATCAGTACCCAGTTGTCGAGAAATGTTTAGAATTGGTAAAGTACATTCAGCTACCAAAATTGCACAGTGATATCATCCTGTTTAATTCAGCTGGAATTTAAGTTAATGGCAGATTTAATGGATGGGACACTTTGTGGCTTCTGCAGACCCTGATAAGCTTTGCATAAATACCAAGTTGCAGCTACTTGAGTGAACTAGAGTTCCACAAGAGAAATTAACTTTAGGATATTTTGAAGTACTATTCATCTGCTTCAGTTAGGTATTTTAGGTACCATGTTGTTCTTTCCTATTTATTAATGTTATATAATATTATACCATATAAAAAGTATTAACAATGTAACCATCATTGTATTTGCATTGTAGCATAATCAGCTGTGAAAGATGAATTTTCAGATGTATACTTATAGTACTCTGCTAAAAATTCTGTAGGCCACCCTGACTCATTGATTATAATATTGTGTAGTTTAAGTAATTTCATTATGTGATTTTTTTGTTTTTGTTTTTGTTTTTGTTTTTGAGACAGAGTTTTGCTCTTGTTGCCCAGGCTGGAGTGCAATGGCGTGATCTTGGCTCACTGCAACCTCTGCCTCCCGGGTTCAAGTGATTCTCCTGCCTCAGCCTCCCAAGTAGCTGGGATTACAGGCATGCACCACCATGCCTGGCTAATTTTGTATTTTTAGTAAAGATGGGGTTTCACCATGTCAGTCAGGCTGGTCTCGAACTCCTGACCTCAGGTGATCTGCCCACCTCAGCCTCCCGAAGTACTGGGATTACAGGCATGAGCCACCATGCCCAGCCTCATTATGTGATTTACAGCTTTATCATAAACTGTAAGAAACCAAAAAAAGATTTTACTCATGAATTTTGTGAATGAGTTGGATGTTAAGAGATTTACTTATTTATTTATTGGGCCTCACTCTGTCACCAAGCCTGGAATGCAATGGCGTGACCACAGCTCACTCCAGCTTCAACCTCCTGGGCTTAATCAATCCTCCCACTGCAGCCTCCTGAGTATCTGGGACCCCAGGTCCTTGCCACCATGCCCAGCTGATTTTTAATTTTTGTTTTATAGAAACAGTCTTCTATGTTGCCCAGGCTGGTCTTGAACTCCTGGGCTCAAGCAGTCCTCCCACCTCAGCCTCCTAAAGTTCTGGGATTATAGGCATACTACTATTGTGCCTGGCCTAGTTTTGTGAAATTTAATTCCTAGTTTTTGAAGATGGTAAGTTAAATATTGCTTACAAATACTACTTAACAGTTACAGTTTGGGGCATATGTATTCATTTAAAAGTAGTATAAAGGTATTTTTAGAATTAATAACATCAAATATCATACAATATTACTCAGCAAAATTAGAATCCATAGAAGACAGCCTTTCTGGTTTCTTTTCAAAAGAAACACTATGAGTAATAGATATTTTAGTTAAATTGATACTTTAGTTAAAGACCATAGATTTTTTTAAGGGTAGACTAGTAGACAGGAAGTTTTAGTAGTGGAAGTATCGGAGACCCTAGTGAGGAAAGACATATTTGTTTAAAACCAGGTGATAACCTCTGTTAAGGATAAAGCAAAGTTTGTCTATGTGATTATAAGCAGTATTTTTAAAAAGTATTATAACCCCTATTTGTGTTGTAAGCTGTTTGCATCTTTTATAGCAGTGTATTCCCTGTTCATAACGGATCATCTTTGTCAGTGATATTGCACAATCATACACTGCACTAAAATATAAATAAAAATGAATGAAACAACAATAGTAATAGCTAATGTTGATTGTTTTCTATAAGTCTGGTAACGTGTATGTTTAACACCTGTAATACTACGAGGTGTAGAGATTTCTCACTTTACAAATGAGGCACAGAAAGGTAAAGCAGTTTGTTAATGATCACTTAAATTTGACTATTCCCCTTATGTGTGTTCTTGACTTGCTATACTGCCTTTTAAAAAGTTACTCTATATTCCTTTTCTCAAACATGAAATACTGTATATTTTTTGTAACAAGTTGAACAAGTAAGAAAGAGGTACGTTGCCACTTAGACTATACATTTCATTTTATTAGTTTTTTTTTTTTTTTTTTTTTTTTTAAAAGAGAGAGAGAGAGTCTTGTTCTCTCATCCGAACTGGGGTGCTGGGGCATGGTGGCATGATCATAGCTCATTGCAGCCTTGAACTCCTGAGCTCAAGTCTTTCTCCTGCCTCTGCCTCCTGAGTAGCTGGGACTGCAGGCAAGAGTCATAGTACCTGGCTGCATGTACATTTTTTGATACATACAAAAACACATATGAGTTGTTTAGAAATTAACATACTCTACTAAAATTATTTAACCTTGACTTTGTATGAAAGTACCTTCTTAGTTGGAAATTTACAAGTGATTTTAGGTTGGTCGGTGCACTAGAATTTATATTGACTTTGGAATTAGACAGACCTGGGTTTGAGTCTTGACCTGCCAGCTTACTGTGTTCCCTTAGACAAGCTCTTTAACATCTCTGAGCCTAAGTTTCCTCATCTGTAAAGTAGTTATTTTTTTTTCAGGGTTCTGTTCTTGTCTTAAAGATGAAAGAGAATCGATTAAACGATACTCTCGGTTAAAGATTTGTAACAGTTGGCCGGGTGCGGTGGCTCACGCCCATAATCCCAGCACTTTGGGAGGCCGAGGTGGGCGGATCTCCTGAGGTCGGGAGTTCGAGATCAGCCTGACCAACATGGAGAAACCCCGTCTCTACTAAAAATACAAAATTAGCCGGGCGTGATGGCTCATGCCTGGAATCCCAGCTACTCGGGAGGCTGAGGCAGGAGAATTGCTTGAACCCGGGAGGTGGAGGTTGCTGTGAACTGAGATCGTGCCATTGCACTCCAGCCTAGGCAACAAGAGCAAAACTCCGTCTAAAAAAAAAAGAGAAAAAAACAAAAAACATTTATTACAGTCATTCCATATAATTTTGAGTCACTAAAAATGGAAAGAAACACCATAAATTAAGAAGAAATAATGAGAACTGTTTTGTGTGTTCGTTGATAATTCTGAGTATTAACTGACTTTCTTATATAGTAATACTTGGTTAATGTGTTGTAGACTACTAAAAAAAAGCATCAAAATTTAAAACAATTCTTTCAAGAATAACAGGAATAGGGAAAGTTACATGTACTCTGCTTTTATTCATAGCCTTTTTATGATTCATCTTGTTTTTCAGGTCTTAACTGAGTAGAGAGAGAATTATTTTTTCTGTCTGAGGAGGGAATAGTTTCCAGCTGTTCCTTGCAGATTTTTAAAAGCTACGTTTTTAAGTGTAGTTTAATGTTCTTATTACTGTCTTACAGAGGGAAAAGGTTTGCTCTCTCTTTCACAACTGTGTATATTATCCCATATACATGTGGCCTTTAAAGAACATTCAAGTGCACCACTGTCCTCATTATGGAACTCAGATGGCTGAGGAAATAGTGGATAAAGACCTGGCAACATTTTCAAGAGTGTGTATGTGTTGTGTTTTTTTGGTTGTTTTTTATCTGTAAACTACTTTGCCTTTTGAAAATCTAGCTAATATATATTGCAAGGTCACCAGCCATGTGGTAGGCAAGATGAAGTCTGAGGGGAAGCTAAAACAAGTAACTGTAGTATCAGGCAGACAATGATCATTTACATTACAGAGTAAGTAGTTGTGTTCAGAGGAAGGGAGAGAAAATGTCTGGATGAAGAAAACAAAGAAGGCAATTTGAAATGCACCTGAGAAATGAGGAAGATTTCTCAAGAGATGGGGATGGAGTATAAAGAGGTAGTTAGGCAGATGCTGTAGGTAGAGAGAATCTTGTGGGCTGAGAGTTGGAGTCATAAATGCATGACATGTGTTTAGAGTATGGCAAAGATTCACTTGGAAGTGAGGAGAGGGGAAGGGTATGGAACAATGTGAGGAGCTTGAAGTCTGAGTACATTTGTACTTAATTTAGTAGGCAGTGGAAAACTATGACTTTTTAAATTTAGTTTTTCTTCTTCCTTTTTATTATTTTTAAACGTTTTATCTTGAAACAGCTTTACATACACAGGAAGTTGAAAAAGAAATGTATAGAGAAGTCCAGTATATCCTTCATCCAGTTCCCCATCAATGAAAACATCTTACATAACTTTAGTATAATTTAAAAAAATAGGAAATTAACATTGGTACACAGAGCTATTTAGTCTTCATCAGTTTCACACGCACTTGTATGTGCTTGTATATGTGAGTATGGAATTTTATCATATTTATGATTCATGTAACCATCACTACAAGACTTCCCTTTATCTATACTCACTTTCTTCACCTCCCCACCTCCCATGCTTGTCAGACACTAACTTATTCTCCATTTCTCTGATTTTCTTTTCTTTTTTCTTTTTTTTCCTTTTTGAGACAGTCTCACTCTGTCGCCAGGCTGGAGTGCAGTGGCATGATCTCCACTCACCGCAACCTCCACCTTCCAGGTTGAAGCAATTCTCCTTTCTCAGCCTCCTGAGTAGCTGATACTATAGACGCACGCCACCACGCCCAGATAATTTTTGTATTTTTAGTATAGACAGGGTTTCACCATGTTGGCCAGGATGGTCTCAATTTCCTGACCTTGTGATCTGCCTGGCTTAGCCTCCCAAAGTACTGATATTACAGGCATGAGCCAACGCGCCCAGCCCATTTCTTTGATTTTCTTATTTCAACAATATTGTATAACTTTTAACTTCTTAAAAAATTTTGAAATAATCATAGGTTCATAGAAAGTTGCAAATGTAGTACAGTGAGGTCCTTCTCGTATATCCTTCACTCAGTTTGCCTCAGTGGTTACATCTTATATTAACTATATTATACTATCAAAACAGGAAGTTTACACTGGTACAGTATGTGTATGTATAGTTCTATGCTGTCTTATCACGTGTAAATTTGTGTAGCCATCCCTGCAGGAAAGATACAGAACTATTTAATCATTACAAAAATTTTCCTCATTCTACCCTTTTATAGTCATAGCACCTCATCCTTAATCCCTGGCAACCACTAATCTGTTTTCCATGTAATTTTGTCACCCCAAAAATGTTGCGTATATAGACTCATACAGTATGCACATTTTAAGATTGGCTGTTTTGTTGTTGTTGTTCAGGATAATGCCCTGGAGATCCATCCAAGTTGTTGCATATATCAATAGTTTGCTTCTTTTTAAATCACTGCATAGTATTAGTTTGTTTAACCATTTATCTGTTGAAGGGCATTGAGTTATTTCTAGTTTCGGGTATTATAAATAAAGCTGCTATCGACATTTGTGTGCAGGTTTTTGTGTGAACATAGGTTTTTGGGTTTTTTTTTTTTCCATTTCCTTGTGACAGATGCCCAAGAGTATAAATGTTGGGTCATATGTTAATTGCATATTTCATTTTTAAAGAAACTGCCAAACAGTTTTCCAGAGTGACTATACCCTTTCACATTCCCACCAGCAACGTAAGAGTGACTCAGGTTTTGTATTCTTACTGGCATTTGGTGTCGTCACTGTTTTATTTTTGCTATTCTGATAGGTGTCTAGTGGTATCTCATTATGGTCTTGATTTGCCTTTTCCTGATGGCTAATGATGAACTTTCTTTTTCTATCACAGACTTTTTGTGTTAGAAACAGACATGATTTGGGATGTTTTTTTCCTGGCTTGAAGACAGAAAGAAGAGATAAGGAGTTGGGAACTTCAGAAGGCTTCGTGGGTGGCCAACGTGAGAATAGAAAGAATGATGAGGAAGTCTGCATGGTTGGGGTGGGAAGGATTATGGAAAGAAAAAGTAAGATGAAAATTTGGGTATTGATGGCTGGTGACCGAAGGGTCAGGAGGCTGTTCGCAAAAATAATTTGGATTTTTGTTGTTGTTGTTGTAATTTAGGGGAAAATGATGAGTTTGGTTTGCAGTATGGTCATTTTGAGTGCAGATAGGTGATTTAAATTGAGTTGTTCAGAAAGAAGTTATAAATCTGAGCCTGTAGCTTAGAAAGGTTATGGCTAGAATTACTCGAAAATCAAATATAGAGGGATGATAATTTATACTTTCCTTGGGGAGGAGCACTAGTAAGCAAAAGAAATATCTAAATGAGAGATGCAGAAGAACACCTAGGGTGAGGGGACCAATTTAATAGACATTAGTGGTCAGCACAGCGACATCCTGTAGAAGATGAGGAATGTAAGGACAGAAGAAAGGTGCTGAAGGCAGTTTCAGTTCACTGGTATATGCAAAGGCCAAATCTTAAGGTATTAAAGTGTGTATATATGAACAATACATTTAGGGATTTGGTTTTTTTAAACAGAGGAGAAATGTTTATATAAAGAGAAAAGAGGAACCAGTAGTACCATGAAAGATTGAAGATGCATGTGAGAGCAAATTATCTCAAAGCTACAGAGCAAAGATGCTTGGTAAGAGAAGGAAGATGTGAGGGGCACATTAGGGATAGCATCAAGAGATAGGAGAAAGTATCAGCTTTGTCAAGGAGATTAAATACCTATTTTATAGACTCAAGAGGGAAGGAAAAAGTCTGCCAGATACAAAGATTTTTTTGAGGAGAGAGGCTGAGGACCAGCATCACATGGTCTCCTTGATCCTCTTAGGAAATTAAATTTTTTTTGTTGTTGTTAAGATGGAGTCTTGCTTTGTCACCCAGGCTGGAGTGCAGTGGCGCCGTCTCTGCTCACTGCAGCCTCGGCCTCCCGGGTTCAAGCTATTCTTGTGCCTCAGCCTGCAGAGTAGCTGGGATTACAGGCTCCACACCACACCTGGCTAATTTTTGTATTTTTAGTAGCGACGGGGATTCATCATGTTGGCCAGGCTGGTCTCGAACTCCTGACCTCAGGTGATCCACCAGCCTCGGCCTCCCAAAGTGCAGGGATTACAAGCGTGAGCCACTGCACCCGGATGATTTTTTTTATATAAGACATTTTGGATGATTCTAGGTTATTTATTTCTAAAACTGTGGCTTTGATTAAAGCCTCAGGATATGAGCAGAATACAATCTTTCATTAAAATGTTTAAACAGCAGCAGCAGCAGGCAGAAAGGAATGCCAACAGCATAAACAATATGTCTTATAGTCCTACCAGTGGTTGTTACAAAAGGGACACACACATATCTACCCATATATCTTTCCAGAAAGAACTTATCTTTAAAAATATTATGGTGAACGTGAAAACATATTAGTCATATAAGATATATAGTTTATGAGTCTTGGATAGCCCAGAAGCTAGTATTTTTCAGTAATGAGGAGTAGATGAAATGATCACTGGGCAAGGCAATTGCTAGTATTGACTGTTAATTCAGTGTAGATTATGAAGTTCTGCAGGCCTGGTGAGCAAAAGAAGGTAAAGACACATGCAGCAGGAAGAGAATGGGAATAGTGAAGGAGGAGGCCATTTGTTGTATTTCATATGGGGTTTTTGATTAGGAGAGGCAGTGGTTGTTAGTGTTGATCATCAATCACTAAGACCTGGTATTTCATGTAGCAAAAGTACCTTTGTTGTAAAGTGAAACATTTATTTTCTTTGAAATGTAAGGTTACATAACTTGCAATGAAATGTAAGCCAGTATTGGTCTAAACTAAACAAAACCATGAGAAGACAATTTAATTGTGACGTAGAAGCAGTAAAAATGGTAAATAAAGTGGCCTGAGTTTGGTCCTAAAATGATTACGATATTAAATAGTTCTCATGCCATTAAAATAGTACTAGGTTTTACATCCTTTTATTCATTGATTTAGTAATACATATGCTATCTTATGTACTTATTTCTATGGGATTTTGGTTACTTTTTATAGTTAAAATTTATTTACTTTATTCTGCTTATTCACAAATAGTGTTTTGACCTGGCTTGAGTTTTATAGACCTAAAAGCTTTAGCACATGGAAAATTAAAATCATGCTTTTCACTTGGATAACTGCATAAAGTCTTTTTATAACAGATTCTAAATGCTGATGCAGGACAGTATTCACATAGATGTTGAAAAAGTAAGTAACAGAGGTAGCGACTGTTGTTGGGATTACGCTGTCATTAGATATTGTCATCACTTTCTTTTTTATTCCAGAGTATAGAATAAGAAGGCATAGACCTAAGTTTCAACTGAACGCAGTTTGCTTGGACTGAGAAGAAACTCACGTGGTGTCTTGTCACACTCAGAATAAAAAAAAACCCAACTCCTAACAGTGATCCAAAAGTATGCTCTGGTCCCTGTGTGTCTGCCTAATATCATTTTTTAAAACTAGGATTTTTTTTTTCTTTTCTAGCCATACCATTTTGGTGTTGTTTCAGGGCCTTAAACTTGGTTTTTCCTTCACAATGGACCATTCCTTTCTGTTTTTTCTGTGACTCTGCAGATACTGGTGCTTTAGACCCTTTACATTTGCTTTTCCTTCATCCTTCAGTGTTTTCCCCCTAGTCCTTTGCCCTTTATGCAGGTCTCTTTCCTCAAATGTCTCCTTCTCAGAGAAATTTTTCCTGTCTAAAATAGCCTTTTGGTCCCAGCCTTCCTTTATTATTCCCCACTCCCTTACCAGATTGTTTTCATATGGCAGTTAATTATATCTGACAGTCAAATTTGTGTTTGGTTCCACCGTTAGAAGACAGGGACTTTGCCTTGTTCATGTCTCTGTCTTTAGCATCTAGAATAGTGACTATCAGGGAGTAATCTAGTCAAATGGATGGAGGCTTGCCTAATTAAGTTGTAAATACAAGTTACTATGGAGCCATTATTTAGGAGATATTTGAATATGGGTTAATTATATGGGATGATAAGTAGAGGGATGAATATCCATGGTAGAGATTGAGATTCTATTAATATGTGACAGACTGGGAAATCATACTTTCACATCCTTCTGGCCACAGTGGTTAGTCTAGGGCAGCTTGACCCAAATGGAACTTAACCCAAATTGAGCTAGGCAGAGTACCTAGCTTTATTCTATGAGGCCCTGCCCTTGCCCTGTTTACCTTAACTCTTCCTTAGATCCTGTGAGCTGCTGCAACCTGGAATCCTTTTGACACTGCTGTTTTTGCCCCGTTAGTAGTTAGAGTTTGGTTTCTATTCTTTGTCACTGTAAGAGTTCTGCCTAATATCAAGGAGTAGAGATAGGTCATGTGAATTAGCTCAGAGGAGTTAGATGTTTGTTTGTAACTATTAACATTAGACCTGAGCAATATTGGTTTATGCAAAGGGCTGATAAATGTAGCACTGCATTGTCTTGTCCTTTTAATTTTAGGTATCCAAGACAGAGTAGAAGCTAAGGAAAAAAAATACATTTATCTGTATGTTAGTTCTTAGGTTATAGGAAATCTGAGCATCTGTACTAGTCCACATATCATTATCAATGACTGGATAATCTGTCACTTATCTGGTTGGCATTTAACGAGTGTGTACCATGTGTAGGACATTTTCCTCACAAACAAAGGTTAATTAATTCGTTTTACAGAGACACTTATTGAGTGAAAACTCCGTGCTGTGTTTTGCAGGGTCACAGTTAAACAAGCCCTGGCTTCCCCCTTAAAGGAGCTTACAGTCCAAGAGAGTGAGCATGACGAGCAAACAGATTTGTACAAAGCAGCATAGGAGTGTGTGTTGCAGGGATGCCAAGAAGGGAGTCATCAGCCATAAGGTTAAGATAGGAGAAATTTCTTGGAAGATTCTTAAGAGATGGAAAAATTAAATAGGTGTTTGGCAGAGAAGGGTATTGGGTGTTTGTGGAAGGAGAATTGGAATTCCAAAGAGTAAAGGTGTGGAAGTGCTGGACCAGTGGAGGAGCTGTCGTTCAGAATGTCTGAAGAGTATAGCCCAAAGGGAAGAAGTGTCAGGTGAGGAATGGGACAGAAGAGGAGGCTGAAAGAGGGGAGAACAGGCTAAAGAGTTGGGAGTGTACATGGAGGGCAGTAAGGAGTCATTTAACCCATTTATGCCTAGTGTTCCATTATTGGAACGCTAAGCTTGTGGGGGTTATTTATATCCTGGTCATGTTCATTGCCAAAGTCTGATTTTTCACAAAACAATTTGCAGCCTATGGCATAAATGGGTTAAGAGACTTATTCAAGGAAATAGTGGAACGTATTTGTATTGTGGCAAGTTCCCTGCCATGAGAAAGTAAAGGATGGACTGGAGGCAGGAAGACCATGGACAGCAGATAATCTGAAGCCTTATGTTCTTAGTCACACAGATCTATCCTTAGGGAAAGCGAGACCTTGCCTGAGCAGAGGCTCTAGATGGGTGAATTGAACTTCATAAGGATGCTGAGCACAGTGGACACATTCCTCATGTGTCCAGTATATATGGCGTGTTCAACTCCTCCAACAGTTGTATTATCTTTATAGCTCAGCCAGTCATATTTCACATTAAATGACAAACCTAGGCATCAGAAATGAGACCTGGGAAAACAGCTAGATAACTAGCATTGACATAGGAATTATTGTGTAACAACTTGGCTTGGTGAGATGGATGTCTGGGGAAAATGGATGAAAATTGAGTAGACACTCAATAAATATTTCTGTGGTTGGTTATTTATATAAAAACCTTAATCCTTTTTCCCCTTATATAGAGTGTACATTTGATTTTTTTTCATATTCAGAAAATAAAGCAATTCAGAAAATTGTGTGATGAATGGAAAATGCATTTAATGTTTATTTTTGGTGACTCATGTAACATTTTTGTATAACAAAAATGACTTCCAATAAGCTTGTTTAATATTAAATTTAATTGGAATAAGCACTCGATTTTGAATCAGTGTTTTCAAGTTTACCATCTTCTATGAAATATTCATGTTGTTAAAGATGGACAAGAAGATGGAAACCTCTGTGTCACCCAGGCTGGAGTGCAGTGGTGTGATCTTGGCTTACTGCAACCTCCACCTCCCAGGTTCAAGCTATTCTTCTGCCTCAGGCTCCTGACTAGCTGGGACTGCAGGTGCATGCCAGCATGCCTGGCTAATTTTTGTATTTTTAGTAGAGATGGGGTTTTACCATGTTGCCCAGGCTGGTCTCAAACTCCTTGCCTCAAGTGATCCTCCCACCTCGGCTTCCCAAAGTGCTGGGATTACAGACGTGAGCCACTGCCCCTGACCTGATCAATGAAATTTGGATTCTAAAATTATTTTTATGATACTACAAGCACTACATTTAGAAATAATTAGAAGCAAACACATTTAACTTGTAGAAGAAACATTTTGCTAAAAACCATATGGCAGTAAATAATTTGATTTTTTTTTTTTTAAAGCAGCAAATTGAACACATTGGGGATTGAAATAATTTGAGTATTCTGTAAATGTACTCTTAAAATAATTGTCTCTAGGGTAAGCATGTTAATTTTGAATGAAGCTCAGTCAATTAATTTGAAATAGGAGAGGTGATAGTAGTGGTGATGGTGGGAGTTTTAGTAGTGTTTGTTACTAGCAGCAACTACTAGCTTTTAGCACACAGTCCATTGTTTTATATAATGCATATTTGTTGAATATATAGTTGAAGGCCTGTTTATATGTTCCCTTCATTTATTAATTTTAGTTAATACAGTAAAGTTTAGTTTACAGTAGCTGTGTAAAATTGGGACTAGTACCCTCGTTTAGAGATGAGGAAATTGAGGCACTAAGGAATGAATTAAAGGTCATATAGCTAGTAAGGGCTAGGATTTGAACCCAGGCATGTCTGACCTTCAACTCAGGCTTACATCATTTGTTACTATGTTCTTTCCATCTGACTTCCGACTTCCCCTTTCAGTTTTACATATATTAAAATCCCTAGTATATAATCTCTGACTACAATTAGAGCATGCATAACATTGATTTTATATTGAAAGAGGTTGGAAAAGGAGAACCCCACTAGAATGAATGGCCGATAAGTTTTCTGGTGGTATTGGTGGGAATCCCAGCAAACCACATTTCCCAGGATTATTGCCTTAGCAACAGCCTGCCCACCTCATCTTTAAGCTGCAAAGTAGTCTGCTCCAGAGCAGTGTTCTTGAGAAAACTTTAGTCTATACACTAGGGTTTCAAAGCTGGCCCTTTTTGTCAGTAGAAACTGTAATTAGTTCAAAAGTAGAATGTAGATTAAATAGTCACTTGGAAGTTTACTGAGAAATGATTCTGAGAATGTTTTTGTACTTACCGAGCAAGTGAGACCTGTTACCACCTTCAGGGGAGGAGTCCCACTGTGTGGAGGACAGCAAGGAGCGTAACGACACCTACCGTCAGGAGTAGCAGTCCCAGGATGCCAGCCCACCACATGGTGTGCAGTTCTTGGGTTCCTGAAGAGATACACGACTCACACAGGCTGTGGATGGAACAACACTTTACTCACATAGAGAAGAAGTGGCAAAGTCAGCTTCAGCAATGAGTTGGTCCCCATGTTCAGCGGGTCTCATCCTGTAGCCAAGGCAGGGAGGTTGTGGGTGTGCCCTTGTCCCCTCGTGCTACAGATGAACAACCCTGTTCTCTCCTTGCCAGATATAGCAGTGAGGTTGGCCAGGTACTGTATGATGCACATGCTTAAACAGAACAAAGAAAGAAACCTCCAGCCCAGAACAGGGAAAGACAGTTCCTAAGGGATATGCGCAGCACAGCTTGTGAGAACTCTTTATCTCTTTATAAGGAAATGTAGGCTCAGGCATATCCTTATGTGGCTGTGCAAGGGGCCACAGGCTGCACATGAGTGGACTTCCCAAGGGTCCTTAAGCTGTAACTGAAACATCTCATGCTTAGGAGTATAACAGAGTTCTCTGTGTTAAGAATTATTCTTAATTATTGGTCATTAGTCTGGCAACTGGATTTGAGATTTGTTTGTATTTTTAAGAGTATGTGTGAATTTTTTTTTTTGGAGACGGAGCCTGGCCCTGTGGCCCAGGCTGGAGTGCAGTGGCGCGATCTCGGCTCACCGCACGCTCCGCCTCCCGGGTTCACGCCATTCTCCTGCCTCAGCCTCCCGAGTAGCTGGGACTATAGGTGCCCGCCACTGCGCCCGGCTAATTTTTTGTATTTTTTAGTAGAGACGGGGTTTCACCGTGTTAGCCAAGATGGTCTCGATCTCCTGACCTCGTGATCCGCCCGCCTCGGCCTCCCAAAGTGCTGGGATTACAGACGTGAGCCACCGCGCCCGGCCTGTGTGGTGTTTTAAAAGTGTTAGATTATTTATGCCGGGCGCGGTGGCTCACGCCTGTAATCCCAGCACTTTGAGAGGCCAAGGCAGGCAGATCACGAGGTCAGGAGATTGAGACCATCTTGGTTAACATGGTAAACCCCGTCTTTACTAAAAACAAAAAAAATTAGCCAGGCGTGGTGGCGGGCGCCTGTAGTCCCAGCTACTCGGGAGGCTGAGGCAGGAGAATGGCGTGAACCTGGGAGGCGGAGCTTGCAGTGAGCCAAGATTGGGACCCTGCACTCCAGCCTGGGCAACAGAGTGAGACCCCCGTCTCCAAAAAAGGGTTAGATTATTTATACTCAACTAATCCTTACAGGTAATTCTATTTTCTAATACTTCACCAGTTTCCTACACTGTAGCACAGGAAGCTGTTCCTTTGTTAACTTATTTGGGATTCTGTCAAGATGGAGAGTTAATATAGGCTGTTGGCTCCTTCTCCCAAAACTAACCTTGGAAAAACTACAGAAGTAAGAGTAAAGCAGAGATCTGAGGAAATACCTAAAATAACTTTGAAAAATTCTAGGGGTGACTAAGTCTGTTGCAAATTGGTATGCCCGCGTATGTGGTTTCGTGTAGGGCTCGGGGTGTCCTGAGGCATCAGGAGAAGCAAAATAGTTTTAAGTGTTTTTTTTTTTTCTTTGAAGTTTGAGGTTTGATGTGACTTTCTCCAATTGCTTTGAGACAATGATTGCCTGCCCCTCGCCACAGAAATTGGTGTCAACTGGGTTATTTCAGGGCCGCACTAAAGGCTGATGGGACGAGGAGCTGATGAAAACAGGTACAAGCCAACCAGCTGCCCCAGGGCACTCACTCCTACTGGAGCCTGCAGATTATACTCTACTGAGATTGCCTTCTTCCAGTGCTGCTGCTTTCTGGGACTTTAAAGGCTAATCCCTTTAAAAGAGTTACCCTTTAAAGGATTTACATTTTAAAGGAGTTTCCTGGTGGTAGGCAGCAAACTTGAATGATCAAGAGGGATTTTTGTTGCCAGTGGCTCATCCCCTCCATCCTTCTCAAATTCACCAAGAGTCTGGCTCTGTCGCCCAGGCTGGAGTGAAGTGGCGCCATCTCTGCTCACTTCTGGCTCCCAGGTTCACGCCATTCTCCTGCCTCAGCTTCCCGAGTAGCTGGGACTACAGGTGGCTGCCACCACACCTGGCTAATTTTTTTGTATTTTTAGTAGAGACAGGGTTTCACTGTGTTAGCCAGGATGGTCTTGATCTCCTGACCTCGTGATCCGCCTGCCTCAGTCAGCCTCCCAAAGTGCTAGGATTACAGGTGTGAGCCACTGTGCCTGGCCTTACAGCTTTATTTTCTTAAGTCTATCTAGTTCTGCCTAGATGCCTAACAGGCAGTTCAGACTTAACATGGACAAAACTGAATCTCTTTTAGTTTTTCTTCCAGATTTGTTCTTGCTTCTATTAGTGAGTAGCATCTTCATTCTTACCTTGCAGAGGACCAAAAAATCATCTGTCTTTGACCTGCAGCTAGAATGTTGGTGAAAAGTCACAAGCTGCTGTTGCAAATGTCCTGTTTCCTTAAGTCCTTTGTTGCCCATATGTTTATGATATGTCTTTAATCAAAAATATTTACTGTACTTTTAGGTAATGTTAATGTAATTTAAAAAGTCAGTGGCAACTTATGGCAAATACATGTGTTTTTTGGTAGTTGACTTTAAAATTATGTGAACTCTTTGATAGTTCACATGAGAGCACTGTTGAAGCATCTTGGTAGGACAGATTTTAGTTCATGCTGGTGTTAATTTGCATTTGATTAAAATAAACTGAGGGGGAAATAAATCAGGCACAAATAGCAGAACAGGAAAATCAGGCTTTACATTTGGTGCTCTGTGCTTTGTTCAGAGGATCTTGTGACCATTCATTCAAAACATTTTACTAAAGAAAACAAAATTTAACTAAGACATGCAAGATGAAAATCTCTCCCTCCTCCTAGTTTTATAACTGTTGATGGTTCTTCAGTCACAACAAAGTGTATTTTTATTTAAAGACTGGCTGCTTCAAAATAATACTATTTGGGGCTTCCTGTGTGTATTGAGACTTCTTGGAACTAATATTGCCTATGGGTTTTTGTTCCCTTTCCCTTTCCCTAAGATATGTAATAAAACATGAAGACATCAAGTATAAAGGATGGCAATTGCTCAGACTTGTCCTTTGCTTGTCTGGTTATCCATCAAACACTATCAGCGTGATTGTGCCAGAAAATATGAAATAATGTCATTGGAAAGCAATCAGTCAACTGTATGTCAAGGTCATTTAAAAGTCTCAGCCAGCTGTTCTGATATCAAAGAGCATTTTACAAATATGATATATTAAAATGATTACTCTTAGGAAGTGTATCCCCAAACATGCTTACTTTACCCTCACTCTTGATTTTATGCCTTGGTACTTTGAGTAGGATAGGGCAGGTATAGATAATAGTATGTCACAGTGGTCTAGAATCTACACCCTTCTTCCTTGTATGATATTATCTAGGGTCCATTCCATCATGAAAGTGGCAGGTCATCATTTTGGGCAGTCAGAAAAATAGGCAGTTGTTATAATAGCTACATTGTTTTTTAAAAACTTATGCAAGCAGGTAAGGGTTTTTTACTTTTAGACCAGCATCTTTTCTAATTATTGTCTCTAATCTAAAAGAAGATAGAAAAATCTCATAACCTAAGGAAACAAGGAATAAGAAAAATATCTACTTTTCGTAAGAATGGAATTTTGCCTGTAATTTTGATTTACTAGGTGACCTAAATTAGCAGGGAGCTGATGTATATTTTTACTGGTATTAATACATTAAATTGAGGGGCTCCTGTGTTGTTAAAGGAATTCTGTGTTATTTGAAACTTCTGTGAATTTAGAAATGAGAAGACATCAGTGATCTAGGTTGCTACTTGTGATGATTCCTAGTTTTGTAAGGGAAAAAAAGGGAGATGGAAAAGGATTTGGAACAACCCTGATGTGTTTGTTACAACATTTCAAAATATATCTATTTCATTTTCCTTCCAACATCCTCAATAATATTAAATGAGTTTTGTCTCTAAATTTGTGATGAATTAAATATTTGTGAAACGCATCCTATGTAATGTTGGATCAGAAGGCTGAGGTGAAAATTCCAATTGGCATAAATGTGCTTATCACAGTAAAGACATTATACTTTTCTATTTTCATTCCATAATCAATGGTTTCTATTGATTTTTGTGTTTTGGCAATGAAAATTATTTACTTTTCATGTTCTGTTTTGTTTTAAATATAATTAGGAAAGTTTTATAATTAATCACAGGTCTCTAGTTTTAATAGGCAAAACATGTTTATGTGTAGTTAAAGTTAGTCACATAGTTTAAGAAGCTCCTTTTAGAAGGGCTTAAAAATAGAAATCCTTTAGTAGAGGAATAAAATTATGTAATAGTCTCATTTATTTTTAAAGAAAAACTGTAGGATTAGTTTATGAATAAAGAAAATAGCTTAAATTTAAATGAAACTGAATGAGTCAAAAAATAGTGCAATATCTGATTATTTCAGTTAGATAACTAAACCATAAATGAGATGTAGAGACACACTGGGCTGTTCTATATTTAACTAAAAACATTTTCAACATCTACAAAGGCAAGGTGTCTATCAAGGAAGACATCATTGTGCTCTAAGAGAGCAGAGAAAATTAAGTCACAGAGGCGAGAAAAAGTAGCTGCAGTACTAAGCAAATGAATACTTTCTGCAGCATCTGTTAACATAAACATTAGAGGTATGTTGTTAGCCATCTGGGGCTACCATCCTTGAATTATACATTTGGATCAGTGGTTTGAGGTTCAGCTGTGGGGGAAATAGAAATCTCTATGTATTCTTGTTGATTACTTGCCCTTCAGTTCTTCAAGTGCATTTCCAAGGACTATGTTTTGTTACACAACAGATTGCTGTCACTGAGGCATTAGTAATAATCTTGTCTACTTCCTACATGCCACTCCCCATTGCCTTGTTGTTTCGTTTTGTTTTTGTTTTTGAGACAGGGTCTTGCTTTGTTGCCTAGGCTGGAGTGTAGTGGTACAGTCATAGCTAACTGCAGCCTCGATCTCCTGAGCTCAAGCAATCCTTTCACCTCAGCCTCTCGAGTAGCTGGGATTACAGGCATGTGCCGCCACACCCGGCTGATTTTTTTTATTTTTAGTGGAGATGAAGTCTTGCTATATTGCCCAGGCTGGTCTCGAACTCCTGTGCTGAAGCAGTCCTCCTGCCTGGGCCTCCCTAAGTGCTGGGATTACAGACTTGAGCCACTGCGCCCAGCCCACTCTCATTTGTTTTACAGCCATTCCCAAATGTTAACGAAAGTCCACATTGGGGGAAAAAGAGTTCCTGCAGAAAATGATAGTGTGTATTTTCATATACATGTCTTTTCTGTGTCTCTTCACTTTGGTAATTAATATAATTGTGGAACCTTTGACATTGATTTTAGATTACTTAATAAAGAATGTATTTAAGTGTAGTGCAGAATAGATTAATGTTTGCAAAAAGTGGTACACTGTTGAGTAATATTTAGGGAAAACGGTAAGATTGCCAGTGTAATGGGCAGGCTCTATGTCTGGAGACAGGCTCAGCAGGAAGTTAAAGGAATCATGGCCTATACTGTTTACAGAAGATAAACAACATGCACTATGAGGCCCACTATTCAGTCTGGGCCATCTTTTAAACATTTACTGGAAGCCTGTAGATACAGTTGGCAACTCCAGTGTACATAGTAGAATTTATGTGCATATTTAGGAATTTCTATGAGAAACTTCCACATAATAAGATTTTGCACAAGATTAATGCTTACAATAAACAGTAAAGGAACGGTTTTGGTTCTGGAAAACCTAGATAAGCGTTTATTTTCTTACATTAAATAAGAAATTGACAAACGTATGTTTAGGTAAATATGGTATAGATGTTTAGGAGACAAAAATGATGAATGAAAATACAGTAATAATAAGGAACTTTAGAACTTCAGTTATTGCCTCACAAATTTATTAAATGAATGAAAAAAATCTAGGAATTTAAATGGTTTTTAGAGTCTTTGCATAAAAAGATTTTTGTCTGAAAAAAATGTCATCTCTCTCTAAACGGTGGTAGTCACATGAAATGACACAGTGAAAAGATCCAGAATCGTCTCAGCCAATTCCCAGCCTCAGTTGTAACACCAAAGACTTAGGTGGGCTGTAAGGAGTAAAAATGTAGTAATATGTTTTCTAAAGTAATAAAATGTCCAAATGTATGGGGCTAAATGTACTAAGGAATAGATAAAACCATAGGATAACAATGGCACTGTGTTACTCAGTGGTAAAATAATTAAACATATTTATAGTAAAAGCAAGAACATGTTCTAGAGTCAAACGTATACATTTTTAAGATAACTAGATGAGATTAAAGGAAGCTGATGGTTAGGGCATAAAGGTCACCTGTTGTTCACCCTCCTTGAATGTTCCAGGTACCTTTGGCTGAACAGTTTGAGAGGTCTTGAGGAGCCTCAGAGATAATATCCCTGTTAGTGATATTGCGAGGATTGGAGTTTATGTAGAATTCCTGCACATAGTAAATCATGAGGAATGCCAACTGCATGCTGCATTCTTATTCCATAAGAGCAATTCCTAAAGAGGCTAAACAAAAGGTTGACAGTTCAAGCTGTCCAGTACCAATGCAAAAAATAAAATACATTGAATTCTGTTAGCCAGATCTTTCTTTTGCTTATGAGAAATGTAATTGTGAAACTGCTTGCTATAATAGCTTAAGAATTTTGAACCCAAATTATCAGGGTACTCTGGAAGTAAAATGATTTTATGGGTGTTTTACTCTAAGGGAGAAAAGTCAGTGATCCATGTACATTTATCACTGCATATCTCTTAATACCTTTTTTCCCCTTGCTCAAGCGATTGTTTTACATTTCTAAATGATGTAGAGCATCAGTAAGGTGCTTAGGTTAGCCTTTGAATAACAAGCTTCTTTTCACACCATAGGTTTCATGATCAAAAATCAGCACTGGGATGTCTGCTTGCACTATTCCCAGGTTTGCTTCTTCGGTTCTTCATATCATCCAGACCCCTGAACTGGAAATATCTTGTTAACTCTGCACTGTTTAATATTCTTTGGAAATTAAACTACTTGGGCATGTTTAGAGCTCAGATGGAATCTGTGTGTTTTGCTTGACAAGGTTGTTGGTTGCTTTTTAGAGCTTACATATTGAAAATCATGTTTGCAACCAGCTGATAGAGAAATTTCCATGTATCAAAGCATTGTAGTGATGAAACCACCTCTGTTGTGAAGATCAACTGATATAATGTGTGTGAGAGCCCTGTGGAAACCAAAAAGTGCTGTGGGCATTTGAACACTCGACTGTTAAGATTAGTGATGAACAGCATCTCAGCCTGCCAAGGGAGGACATGAAACTGGAGAACAAATTTGGTTCCAGGAGTAAGGGGAAATGTAATGTGGAATCTCACAGTTTGGGGTTTGTAATTGGGATCTGTTGCTATTATAAGAAAATGTAGTTCAAAAGACACAGGATTTTCTGTTGTTAAAATCAATGAAGTTAAAAGAGCAGCTGCTTGTAAAAGTTAATTTTATTTGACATCTGCCTTGGTCCCAGTAATAAAAGTGATAGTTCTGTTGAACAACCTGTTCTCTCTAAAGCTACATCTTTTTGTTGCTGTGAGGTCTGTTCAAATAAATTGTTGCCTTTTGATTAAAAAAAATTTTTCCTGATCTATAAATTGTTTATCTCTTAGAATACATATATAAGCATAACCTATGCACCTTTAATTTACTAGAAAAGTGCTGGTAAAAACAGATTTCTAGATTTTGAGTTGGCACTCGTGGGAGTTACAAAATGCAGTAGGAGCCATCTCAAATCTTATGTGAAATGAGAAGAATGCAAAGACATTTTGAAAAATATTCCCTATTTGTTTTCCATTAAAATATTTGGTTCTTTGTCATTTTACATAATAAATAATATTTATCTCTTTGTCATTTGTAAATAATAAATGCCACTGCCCTAATACCACTGTAAGAGAGTACTATTCTGGTTCTTTGAATAGGCAATATTATTTGAAAAGAAGGGACCTAAATTGTACTGATTACCTATCTTGGATTTCTTGATATTGTCATTCCTCTTGAGTTTTTCTAAGGAAGCTGAAGTGAGTGGTAGAGGGTAAAAACACCAGAGAACAAAATTGAGCAATATTTTCCAAGTGAGCATTGTTTTCCTGTCATTTTTATGTGTTTTAATTTCGCCAGTGTTGGGTGAACAGTTCAGAGAAGGGATTTATTATTTTAAAATGAAGCCACCCTCTTGTTCTTCATTTTCAACAGATTGGGCCACTTTTGCTTTTAAAATGTCTGTTAACTCTTTAAGAACCATTTACCATATTTGCTTACGTATTTACCTCCTTGTGTATTCTTGTTCCCTCCCTTCGTGCTCATGATTTGAAAAAGAAAATCATGAAAAATATGTTCCTCCTACAGGCCTTTATCAATCCCTTTAAACAATTCTGCTTCAAAATAGCAATTGGCTAACAGTGGAATCTTCTTTAGGGGGTTTTAAGAGCAACAGCCAGCTTCATAGCTGGAGGCAGAGGAACATTTTTTCACAGAGTGAAATTCATTTATTCTAGGTGTACAGCAAGAGTTAAAGGAGCTACTGGTTATGTTTTATAACTAATCTATAATTGCTTAAAATCAGTGTTACACAACTTCAAGTCTGTCGGCAAAATTTCTTGTTCCAATTAAGAATGGCACATGCCTGACAGATACCTCTAATCTTCCATTCCTTATCCAGAGCAGACATTTCAATCTGTACTGTTTCCTGGATGTGGCTTGTAACTGATGGCATTTAGGACATGCTCCTTGGCATTTGAGGGAACAACAGAAACAAGGTGGTCATTCTCACCTTCTCCTGGCTCCTCTTCTGCAGCAGGCCATAAACCCTAGCCGACCTCCTCCTGAGGTAGGTTATAAAGCCTTCATCAGAGATGTGCCCTTCCTAAACCTGTCTTGTCTCTGAAGACACAGGGTCAAAGAGAAGATTCTGAATAAACAGGACTTGCTAAGTTTCCCCCAGTTTATTACCGTTAGAATATACCCTTTTGTCCTTCAATCATACTTTTGCACAACTGTCCATGAAAAACACGTTTCCCTGTTTCTTTGGGTCTTCATTTCTGAAGGCTCCCATATCGCGTAAAACTTAAATTTGTATGCTTTACTCTTGTTAATATGTCTTTTGTTATAGGACTCTCAGTCATGAACCTAGTGATGGGAAAGAAAGATAATACTTTTTCTTTTCTACAGCATGAACCCTCAACATAGTGCCCTAATGAGCTCAATGACAGTTGGACATCCCTGTTTTATGCATATGATATGGGAAGGTTTAGCCAGCTCATGGCTTTATCTGCTACTTATTTGCTGATAACACTTAAATCTAAATCTAAATCTCTCCTGGTCTCTACATCCATATATATTTAGTTACCTCTTAGTTGAAAGCACCTCAAATTCAGCGTGCCTAAAATGAAACTTAAATTTTCCTTCATTTTCCACCTTCCTCTTCTGTACCCACTGTCTTGCAGTTGATAGAATTATCTACCTACCTGCATGTCTTCTCCATCTTCCCCTTCTCTGATAGTAGTTCTCTGGAGCATACCTGTACATATTTCATATGTACATGTCTTCCGTTCTGTCGCTACTGCCTCTGCCATAATTTGGTTCTTCATCTTGGATCCCTAGATCACTGGTTGTGCCACCCTTTTGACCTCTTTGCCTCTACTTTAGCTTGCCCTCCTCCAAGCCATTCCTTACCCTGCTAGGAAATAAGTCAGTCTTCCCTCTATTCCTCTCTTGAACTATTGCAAACACAAATGTGTGCAAAATAGTAGAACATTCATGTATTTACCTCCAGGAATTAACCAGTGTTAACATATTGTCAACCTAAAATAATCAAAAGGGTCACAGGCTAGTTTAAAGAGGGTTTATTCAAGCAAAAAGTTTGGACTAGCCACATGGGAAACACAGACTCCAAAGAATGGAAGGCAGTGTTCCAAAGTGTAAAAGCTTAGGATCGCTTATATAGACAAAACGTAGGGAAGTTTAACACAATTTCAACAGTTTTCTATGTTAGGCTTAATGCATACCTACAATGATTTGATTAGTTAAGGAGGTCTTTTTCTTTCTGGAAAGATATTTTACATTCCACACTGAAGATGTAACTGTCATGGAGTCTTGGGTGCCATCTGGTCTGAGTTAGGTAAAGACAACAAAGAAGGCCAGTTAATCTGTAACAAAGGTCAGTGATTGGAAGCAGGGAGGTTTGGTCTCTCCTAGTTGTTTACAGAACCAACACAATGAAAAGAAAGATAAGCTAAAATCTGAGAAACAGAATTGCGAACATGTTAAGTGATTCAGTCTGCAGAGCTTTACTTCTTCCTTGGCATAAATTTAGAGGGTTGTATTTGCTTCAGAACTTTCTTGGCTTGAATCCAAGGAAAGGATGAGAATATCTCTGATAAAACTGAAGCTTTCACTGTCCATAGTCTCCTTTCCTCTTGCTTTTCCTAGGTGCAACCAAAATTGCTTCCTACCCCACTTGTTAAAAAGTGTTATTGAGTAGAGAATGTAATTCTAACAAGTACTTTTTCCATCCGGATGAAGTTTATTTTTAGCTATATTAAAGAGATCTAATTTAAGAGGGAAATCTAAAAAGAAAAAATATTTTCTGTTTGCTTTACTCTTGGAAAGATATGACAGTCAAGCATGTTTTTTATCCAGATTTTTCTATTCTTGAGTAGATTTACCTTATAATTACTATTGGATTTCAGTTTTTTTTTTTTTTTTTTTTTTTTTGAGACAGAGTTTTGCTCTTGTCACCCAGGCTGGAGTGCAGTGGCGTGATCTCTGCTCTTGTCTGCTCACTGAAACCTCTGCCTCCTGGGTTCAAGCGATTATCCTGCCTCAGCCTGTTGAGTAGCTGGGATTATAGGCACCCACCACCATGCCCAGCTGATTTTTGTATTTTTATAGAGACGGGGTTTCACCATGTTGGCCAGGCTGGTCTCGAACTCCTGACCTCAGGTGATCCACCCACCTCGGCCTCCCAAAGTGCTGGGATTACAGGCATGAGCCACCGTGCCTAGCTGGATTTCAGTGTTCTTAAAACTTTGTGTCCTTTTTAGATGAGGTGTTTTGAGACAAACATTTTGGACTCTCTTTCAAAATAACTAACTTACCTGGAGCTGCAACTTATTTATTTAGGAATAATATCTTGAAAGGTGTTTAAACACACACTTTTATTTTAGCATTGTGATTTAAATAACAAAGGCTATTTCTTTACATTGGTCTGAGTCTTATTTGAATAGAGTCATATTTACACTGTCTGTTCCTTAGTAACTTTATATAAATTTTTGAAGCAGTCTCAGTCTTGGCTGGTTAGGTTTTTCTGTTCTTTTAAATGGGTGTTCATTGTAAACGACTTTGAACTTTGTATGTTTGAAATTTTTAATAACGTTGGGAAAATATACATTCAGCCAGTATTTCTGCTTTATTTGTAACAATCAGTTGGTGACCCAACCCCCTCCACCAAAAACCAGAGAGACATAGATTAGAAGGAAGGAACTATGTCATGGTCACTCTTTTGGTAGTGACTGTTATAGTATATTTTAAGAAATAAAAATAAAATTTTAGGCCCCCCAGCCAAGGGAACCCTAGAGAAACCTTAGAAGTTGAGTTCCCAGCCATGATGGAATGGGAGGTTGGACATGCCTCATTATGCCCCATCCCTTGCTAACTGCCATTAGGCTAAACACAAATGAGCCCTTTGGAAAGACTCATTCCATCCCTGATATCAACCAACCACCTGATGCTCACGCTCCCTTTTGCAGTTTCCACACAACAGTTAACCAACATTCCCCCCTGACAAGAGACTACTAACCACAGAGTGGTTCAGACCAGTCTATGGAGGATGCGCAGTGAGGGTTTTCATGTTCTCTGCTTCACCTTTTGATATCCGATGCCTGAAAGCTCCACCTTTGGATCATGCTAATGCCGCCATTTTTTTTACACGTGACTCATGAAGGGACGCGAACCTTAATTGCGTGTATGCATGCTTCTCCTTTCATAAATATTCATGACTCCTCCTATAGCTTATTAAATATGTGTATTTGACTACCCTGTTCAGCATAAATTCCTATTTCCTTCGCTCCTCCCTCAAAGTGTCTGTTTCTGGCTTCTGGGTAGAGGCTATCTAGCCTATCAGAATGGCCATCGGGCAGGCTGCAACCCTTTATGAGAAATAACGCTTCTCTTTCCAGATTTATGAACCTCATCATTTTTCAGATGACAATCCAAAATTTGAGTTTTGGACTGCTAGTTTGGGGCTACTTGTTTCTTTTGAACCAGGAGGTCACAGTTTCAGCTACGTTGCAGGGTAGTGCACTTGCCCTCCTTTTAACAGAAGGACTTGGATATTCCATTTAGCTGGAAATGAAAAGAGAAACGTGTATGACTCCTCTACTTGATAGAACATATTTACTAATGAAAACAATTAGAAATATAAGACCAAAAGGATCAGGGTCAAGGGCAGACTTTTCTAAACTCATGCCTCTGTCAGAAATATTTGAGAGGGGTAAACCTTACATTCAGTCTCCAAAACTTAGTGAGTACTTACTGCATGTCATATCATTGTGCTGTTCTGAACAGTTGGGGGAAAGCGATGACAAGACAGAAGAGATTCCTACCCTGACAGAGCTTATATTCTTGTGATGAGAGAAAGACATAGTCAGAAAATTAATCAGATAATTTCAGGTAGTGATAAATGTTGGGAGGTACCTGAGTAATAGCTAGAATACCCTGCTGCTTTACAAAGGGTTAGGGAATACCTACTGCTTTACCAGACCCTTGTTGGGAAAGTATAGATTCAGTCAATATTTCTGTATTATTTCTCACAATCAGTTAGTGACCCAGCCCTTTCCACCAAAAATCAGAGAGACATAGATTAGAAGGAAGGAACTATGGCTGGACGCAGTGGCTCACGTCTACAATCCCAGCACTTTGGGAAGCCGACGCGGGTGGATCACTTGAGGTCGAGAATTTGAGACCAGCCTGGACAACATGGTGAAACCCCATCTCTACTAAAAATACAAAAATTAGCTGGGTGTGGTGGCACACACCTGTAATCCCAGCTACTCAGGAGGCTGAGGCAGGAGAATTACTTGAACATGGGAGGCAGAGGTTGCAGTGGGCTGAGATCACACCACTGCACTCCAGCCTGGGTGACAAAGCAAGTCTCTGTCTAAAAAAAAAAGAAGGAACTATGTTGTGGTCAATCTTTTGGTAGTGCCTGTTATAGTATATCTTGAGAAATAAAATTCCCAACCCTTGGTAAAGTGTCAGTTACCCTTTACCAAAGGTTAGGGAAGGCCTCTGTGAGGAGGTGATATTTGAGCCAAATCCCTAATGACATGAAGAAATTTTCCATGAAAAAATTTGGGAATCTTGAAGACTAAAAATCTGTGAGGTAAAGTGAATCTTGAAGAGTGCTGTCCTTATTTTGAGAGGTGGGGGACTCAAAGGAGACAGAGGTGCTCTGAGATTAGGTGAAGGCTTCTGGCCACGCCAGCAACTAGTTGCTTATGGCCTGAGGAACCTGCTTTCCTAATGTATAAAATGACAAAGTTGGACCAGGCACCTCCAGACTCTCTTTTGTCTCTTGTACTTTGAATGTATTTGATATTTATGGGCATTTTTCTTTATTTTTATAATTTAGGAGGGTACAAGTATAGTTTTCTTACATGGATATATTGTGTAGTGGTGAAGTCTAGAGTAACCACCTGATTTATTAGCATTTAATGGAGGATTAATAGTTGGTAAAATGCATTATTTTTGTAACCAAATATATGTCAAAGGGCAAAATTTACTCAGTGACACTTATTTTTAAAATGAGATTTATCTAAGAGTTAGTAATCTGTTATACTTGTCTAAAAACCGTGGAAACTGTATTGGTTAATTCAGTGTGCTAATATAGTTTTAATAATGAAAGGACATCTTAACTCACCCCTAACCTTTCAACAATAATGAGAAATAAGCTATAAGTTATGCCAACTTCTATGATGGTTCCCATGAAATAGCCCTAACTTAGACAACTCGTTTAGGCTTTGCAGATGCAAACTGTGATAGATCTTCCTTCTCTTTCATTCTTGGTGATTTATGTGTCAGGTATATTGTTGTGTTTTCTATAAAAAGAAAAAAAATTAAAACATAGTTGGAAGCCAAAGTCGATTTAACCTGGATAGATGCAACTTTCTGGTTATAGAGGAAATGCTAAAAATCTTATTGTGATAGTGTATTGCTTTCTTGGAAGACTTGATAATTGTTACCTAGTTTAGTTTTGATTTATATTTAGTTTTGCTCAAAGGAGGAATTTGAAAAGCTTTATGAAATATAGACATATACTTTCATTTTTATCAATTAATGAAATTACATAGTTGTAATTTCTTGAATTTATTACATATTCAATAAATACTTGCTAAACTAAACATCTGTTGTGTTGCAAGTGCTAGGGATGCAGTTACCAATCACAGTCCAGTGGATGTAAGTAGTAACTACGTTAGCTCAGAGAAAAATTTCAGAAGAAATGGAGCCAACAGTTCCTAAAATGAAGTTTGCATTCTGTCAGCAAAAGGTTAGCAGATGGGTTTGCCACTTTAAAGAGCTTTGAAATAGCTTTATTACTTCATATCCTTAGCATGGAGAGATGCGTGCTTTTTTTGTAAATGCTAATTGTTTTAAAAGTTGAAAAGAAAATCTTTGGAAAACTCAAAAATCTTCCTTGAAATAATTTTACTCAGATCATTGGTCTCTCCCTGTCTTAAGAATCATTCTTGCTAGATTCAATCTTGAAAGTAAGTTGGAGGTGGGAAGGGGAGGATGGGAGAATGCATAGCATCGAACACATGTGTTCCAGAAAACTGGAGCTATGGAAAATTTCTACCTGATGTGCTGTCATTGTGTTTTGTGGAATTGGCAGAAGCTGTATCGGCAGTCACTCATTCAGTGCCTATTGTTTCAGTAATGCCGCCTAAAAGGAAAATTTTAAGAAAATGTCTGATGAAAGACTGATGTAATAACTTTACCCTGGGAGCCTGAGGGAATTACTAGATGATTTTAATGAGGGGTGTGGTTAACTTTCATTTTGAAAATTTCACTCTGACCTTGGTATAAATTAGGGAAGGGGCAAGAATGGCAGCAGAAATAACATTGGAGATGTATTAATAGTTTAGGGAAAAGGAAATGAAGACTGAAATTAAGAGGAAGGGGTAGATTTGAAAATCTTTCCTATATGGACTGAACAGATATCTAGAAATACTTTGCTGTTACTGAGGTGTTTTTCGTTTGCCTCTATTTAGAAAAGACAGTTTGATTAGAAGGCATACTATATAGATTGACAGAAGTGACTGAAAAAGCCCACTCTGTCTGCTCTGTTTTCAGAGAATTGACTTTTGAAATGTCTAGATAAATCATTTAAATCGTTTTAGAAAACAGCTTTGGTTCTGAGACATGAAATCTCTTGAACAATGAAAATGGCATTTTTGTAACAGGATTTGACATTAACAGATAAAGGATGTATTAAAGTATTCAAGTGTTTTGTTTATAGAATTTGATAACCTTGATAACATCTTTCATATTTCAAAATACAAGACTTAGCATTTCTCAAGGATACTGAAAGTGTATTGATTGTGCTAAAATTGCAGCAGATTGTCTCACTTCATCGTATTTTAAATTAGTAACTTTGTCGACGTGTTGACTCTTGTACAAAATTGGGAAAGCTTCTCCATTATCATTAGAAATTATTTAATAAAAGTGACTTCATATATGGCACTTTGGTCAACTTTTTTTCAAAAAAAGTTATATTTTTAGATGATATTTTTATTTTTATTTGCATAATATAATTAGATTTGATGAATTAAATGTCTGTTTTCCATTTTTAGGAAATTGTAATTAATGTATTAAAAAAATTAAAAAGAGGATACACTATATAAACCCAAGGGTATCTTTCAGTTTGTTGCTTGCCTTAAGGTTCTTTTTTGTGAATTGTTAAATGATTGATTAGTAAAATATGAGAACCATTTTGATCATAATTGAATCCTGAAGAGATTTATCTTTTATTTTTGTTTTGATGTTTTATTAAGTTTACCTCAAACTATCAGATTACTTTGAATGGATGTCTTTAATTTCCTTGTGTCAAATTCTTATAAAACGGCATTCTCTTAAGAACATAGAAGAAAATAGAGATATAAGATATATAATTAATATTGTTGTAATAAAATAGATCAGAAATTCACATTTTGATAATATGCTGTCAAGTTGATACACAGTATTGGCTCTAACTTCTTATTTCCTAGCTCAATTTGAGGTCATATTTTAATATTAAATACTTCGAGTTGCTTCTGTATACTTAAAAGATATTCTTGGTTCCTTATAGTCATGTGGCTGACAGAATGAAGTACATACACTTCTGTATGTAACCAGTTTCACAGTGGCTTAGCTATAAATCAGAATTTCTCTTCCCAATTTCTTCATCATCTTAGAACTCAGTGCTACAAGATTGGTTGTTATACAATTTTACATTTAGAAGTTTTTACATTTTTATTTACAAAGATAATAGTCTTATAAGTGAATGCTTTTTCATGAACTCAGGACACTCCCTTTTACTCTCTGTTTTGCTCACCTTTTTCTTTACTTTTAAACTTAGTGACATACTCTGTGTCCTTAGAACCATGTAGCTAACTTTGATCACGTAATGTGTCAGGTTTTTATATAATTTCTTGATTTGAAAAAAGAGAAATATAACCTTATATTTTTAAGTATTGCCTCCCTATCTGCTCTTCAACTCGTTTTACATTTAGTATTCAAATATGTTCAGTGTTCAGCCTTTGCTGTTTTTACTAATTTTCTTCCCTGCTTTTAGTTAACAGCCAGGTCCTTGCCTGCTGTGCAGTCTGATGAAAGACTTCAGCCGCTGCTCAACCACCTCAGGTAATATAAAGGCACAGCCTTGTTATGCGTATAAATCCAAGTGCAGTAAAGTGAATAAAGTGTATTAAAGTGGTGAAACCCCTTCGATTACTAAAAACTTATTTTTTTTCTTGCTTTCATTCCATTATTCCTATTGAAGTTCTTAATACCATGTACTTGTTACCCTTGACTTTAGGGCACTGTAGATAGATTCAACAATAGTGTGCAGAACTGCTTGCAATAAGTTTAAGTTAAATGAGTAGAGATAACTAACTTTACAGAAAGATCTCGAATGAGCTATTTTTGTAAGTACAAGGTTAAGGCATACTTTTATTAAGGATGGATGAGATGGATGGAGTTCATTTCTAAATACAAAAATAATATAGTCTCATTATTTAAAAAATAAAGTTAGAAAATACAGGAAAGGAAAAGGAAAAAATTATCATTACTGCTCAGAAATAATATTTATCCTATGTTTTTATTTTAATTTTAATTTTTTTAATTTTAATTTTTTGAGATGGAATCTTGCTCTGTTGCCCAGACTCGAGAGCAGTGATGCGATCTCGGCTCACTGCAACCTCTGCCTCCTGAATTCAAGCAATTTTTGTGCCTCAGCTTCCCGAGTAGCTAGGATTACAGGTGCAGGGCACCTCGCCTGGTTAATTTTTGTATTTTTAGTAGAGAGAGAGTTTCGCCATATTGGCCAGACTGGTCTCGAACTCCTGACCTCAGGTGATCCACCTGCCTCAGCCTCCCAAGGTGCTGGGATTACAGGGGTAAGCCACCATACCCTGCATTTCTATGTTTTTGTTATTTTTGTTGTTGTGTTTTACTTAGTGTTGAAATTATAGTTTATGTGACAGTTTTTTCCATTTTTATAAACATTGTAATATTTTTTACCTTAGTATCAAAATCTTTCTAAAAACGTTGTTAGTGACTACATTATATTTTCTTGTATATCTGTACTGTAGCGTATTTATCTCCTTTTGGGAAGCTTTAGACCATTTCCAGTTTTTTTTCTTACTGTAAAACAATGCTATATGTTAACCTTTATCTGTATTTTAGATCATTTTCTTAGGGTAGGTTTTCAGAATTGAAATTACTTTGTCAAAGGGTGTGAACCATTTTAAAGATTTAAGTATGTATGTATATTTCTTTTTCAAAATCCTGTTCTACCTATACACTCATATTTGTATAAGACTGCCATGTTACTATACTCTGAACAAGATAGGGCAGTCAAAACAGTTGCTAATGGGTTAGACATAGAGATACTATTGTGATCCTGTGCATTTTGTTGGTAATAATAATTCATTTTCCTTATTTTGAGGTGGGATTGACTACCTGTATTCTTTGCTCACTTATTGATAGCATCTCCTGATCTTATTTGCTCTTACATACTTTAAAGGGTAGTAACTCTTTGTTGTATTTGTTACATACTTTTTTTCTAAAATTCTAAAATTGTATTAGTCAACATACCTACATTTTCAAGTTTTATATAGTCAAGCACCAATAGTGTTTTCCTTTATGGTTTTGAAAAATTCTTTTTAAACTTCTCTTTCAGAAGTGTGGATAGATTTTACTTTCTGGTATCTTTTAGTTTTCTTTATTTTTCCTTTATTTCTTCCTCCCCTCTCCCCTTTCCTTGCCTTTTCTTCCTGCTCTCCAGTAACTGTTCCTTCCCAGACAGCTTTATAACCTTTGTATAATTGTTTTGTTGGGTTAGGAAGAAGGGAGGGTTGATCAAATCTAATATTTCAGCAGGGACTGAATAGCATACATTTTCATATATAACAACATTTATACATGATTGTTAAATTTACTAGAGCTCTGTGTCAGTGAGTTAAGAATCTCAGAAATTAATTTTGAGTATCTTGCATAATGCCCACCTGCCGCATTCAACTCTGTTGGCAGTTTTGTCTCTTGAGTATATCTCTTGCTATCATAGCCTCTTGTCTGTTTGCTTTGGCCTTTCTAATATAGTTTACATCATTGCCATATGTGTTTATATTATTCCTTGGCTTAAGACCCATCTCTGCCTCTCCAATTTCATTCTGGAGGAAGCCAGGACTTCTTAGCCTGGCATAAGAGGTCCTTCTGGAAGAGGCCTGGGCTGTCTCTTTGGACTCCTGTTTTAACACTGAGATCCTAATTTCATCAAATGCCATGAAGTTCCTTTAACACAACATGCTTTTTGCTCACTCACCTCTATGACCTTCCGAATATTTTTCCTTCTGCCACTTCTATTTATGTAAATTTATAGATATATACTATATATATAATTTTAAACATTTTAAATGTATTTAATATAATTTTAAGGTATTTTAAATGTATTTAATACAATTTTAAAATATTTTAAATATATATGATATATATTTTATTTATATTTAAAGTATATTGTAGATGTATATAAATATGCAAATCTATTTATATTCTCCCCATGCTCCGCTTTTACAATAACTTCTGCTTGTCTTTTAAGACTCACCTCAAGCATTACCTCTTCTGATAAGTTTTCCCTGACCATTAATTAGTTCACCTCCGTAGTCTGAATTGGAAGTCTTTTATAGATGTTTTCATAATATCCCATGCCTTCCTCTGTATTACAGAATTTGTGATATTGTTATTGTTTGTTTACTGTTTGATTTCTCCATTGTAGTATGTTTGAAAGCTTGTAAAGTGATGTTCATATTTGTGTTTTCAGTAGCTGAGACAGTATCTGGTGTATGATAGGTATTATATGTTTTGTTGAATGAATGAATGCAAGTTATATTAGTGAAATTTTGTTGTTTTTTTCTGCATAAAGTTTTTACAATTTATAAACCATACTGTCATATTTTTTTCCTAGAAAACCACTGGTTCAAAAGGTAAAAACCTAAAGGGTAGAATCTCGCTTCTAGTTAATCTCACAGTTGATTCCGAGAGATGATGATGGATTCTCCTTCCTCCATCTGAGTATGGTAATTGCCAACTAGAATTTAGATTAACTACTGACACATCTCTTCGAGTCCTTGAAAGTTGCACAAACTGTACATTCATTTAAGGGCTTTTATTCTCTGTGGAGTTCACTCATGACTGGTTGCTAGGCAACCAGGACTAGATGCTACATGTAATGTGCACCCACTGATGTTGCTTTTTTATTATTATTAAACCAAATGGTTTCTCATTTTATTGCCATGTCAGAGACATCTATATGTCGGGTGGCAGCTGATGTGCATAGTTTGACACTTCCTGTTCTACAAAGTAACCTTGTGATAAGCCTTTCAAGAATATTGAATTGTTGCTTTTGCTTGTCTAAATGTAATGTTTTTGTTTTATCTTCCTTTTGCCTAGTTCTAAACAGGAAATAATAATATTTGGTTTGAGAGATTGTAATAATAATTTTGTTAGAAAAAAATTGATTTGCATGAACGGTGTAATTTAAATGTTACATAGAGGTGGATGGACATTAGGAGGTTGATACTGATATCATTATTAGGTCTGATTTTGTTTATTGCCTCTGATGAGGAAAGAGGAATGATGAATAGCATTTTAATTAAATTTGTCAATAAAACTAATTTGGGAGATAATACAAAATACCTGTAAAAATTGAAGTAGCAATACAGAGATTCTCAAATCATTTTACAGGATTTAGAGACTCAAAGAGAATTAGGGTAACACTGCCAATCAAATAATCTAAAATATTGCTTAACAATATATATTATTTTGAGACTGCAGAAGTGATATGTCCAAACTTTTTTAGTTGAATCCAATTCTCAAGTACAGAAAAACATCGTGCTTCAAATCTTATGGCAGTACAACTGTGTTTTTAATTCATTAGTATCATCCATTCACTCATTAGTTACTTAGTGCCTATTATGTGCTTAGAATTAAAAGAAAACACACAATCTCTGTTTTCAGGGAGTTAGGTTTGGTTTCATTTGAGAGATAGGCACTTGAACAAGTTATAAAATTTGTAACATTTTCTATCAGAATTAAATACAATGTACATAATTTTATTAATTGAACTGTCTCCCTCATGGAATTATCTCCTTAAGTAATCGGGCCATGACTTAATTGTTTTGGTTTCCATGCATTCTAGCACAGTAGTGGCTCACAGTGGGAGCTCAGATTGGACTGAAATTTATTGTTTTTTTGTTGTTTTATTCTTATCAGTCAGCTTTCTCAGGCTGACTGGACTGAACTATAATCTCACTTGAGGGATAATGTTGTCATTAACTAAGAAGGAGAATAAAGAAAGGAAGACAAGGCAATTAGGGAATGAATATGATTGCTTAGATGGTAATTTCAGTAGTTTCAGACATTTTAAGCTTGAGATACCTGTGGAGATGTATGTGGGGGATGTTTAGTAAGTAGCTGAATGCAGACCCACAGTTGAAGAGTGAGGTTTACATCAGGGAGACATTTTCTAGTCATCACTGTGCAGGTCTTGGTTAAAATAAAGGGAATGGTTGAGATCACTCAGGAAGAGTGTATAGAGAGACAAGAAAAGAGTGAAGGGTTCTGAATTGAACCCACCGAATATCAGTGTTTAAATGACTTGTGATGGGCAGTGCGGGAGTTGGGATATGAGAAACCAGTAAAAATACCAGGGAGGAGCCTTGAACAAAAAAGGATAGTGGGATGATGGGTGCTTGATGGTATGGATACAAGTCCAAGTCTTATGAGGATTTGAGGAATAAGTAAGAAATGAGGCTGTGGAGATATAGGGAGTAGGCTGCTCTTGGTAGAGCTTAATTCTGAGCACATGTAAGCAAAAAGGACTGCATTGGTGAGCTTCATGGTTGAAGAAAGTGTTTTAATTTTTCCTTAAGATTGGTAAGATGAGCATATTTACAGGTTAAGGCAGAAATGAGTAGTATGGGAGTAAGAGGGAATAATTGAAGGGGCAATGTTTTAGAAGGGAGAAGGGGACAGGCCAGAAAGTCAAACTGACTGGAGTTTAAAAAGGTATTTTCCAACCTAGCTTTTTGGTGCATACTCAGAACAATCCAGCGTGGATGGTAGATGGTTATCATAATCCCTATTTTACAGGTTGGTGATGGAGCCTCATGATGTTCTCATTAAGAAAACCTAATTTTTCTTTCCTTTTTTTTTTTTTTTGAGACAAAGTCTCGCTCTGTCACCCCGTGTGGAGTGCAATGGCATGATCTCAGCTCACTGCACCCTCCTCCTCCTGGGTTCAAGTGATTCTTCTGCCTCAGCTTCCTGAGTAGCTGGGACTACAGGCACATGCCACCACACCCAGCTAATTTTTTATTTTTAGTAGGGATGGGGTTTCACCATGTTGGCCAGACTGGTCTCAAACTCCAGACCTCAGGTGTTCTGCCTGCCTTGGCCTCTCAAAAGTGCTGGGATTACAGGTGTGAGCCACCATGTTCACCGTGCAGCAGCCAAGAAAACCTAATTTTTCTAATTAAAAATATTGTCTTTCCCTCTCTTCAAAAGAGATGAGTTAATTATTTCATAAGACTTTACTACCATTTTTCAAAATTGATACCAGAAACTTTCCCGTTGGAAGAGATAAACTTACTTAGATTTATAATAACATAACGTTCAGAGAGAATTTGTATAAATCATTATTTCTGCTTTCACCAAATTGCATATGATTAGACATGTAATCTAAGGAGCCTGCATCTCATTGTGGCTTTACTGTCATTCTCATGGTTATATAGCACTGCATTTTCTAGGGTGAATTATATCGTTCACTGATTTGGTAGTTTGGAGATACATAAAGGTCTTGGAATATGTTCCCAGGAATGTAGAAGTTTATTGTAAATAAGTATCTTTGCTATGCTAATTATGGTACCATGGGATAATATTTATAAAAATGGTATTAGGCTAGCAAGTATGTATGATAAAGATGGTTATTTTAATTTATTATCTCACTTATAAAGTATAAATAGGTGCAACTACACAGGAAAACTTGCAGCCCATTTTCTACATGTGATAACTTTTAGTTGTGTGATTGAGAATTTTTCCCCCTTAAAAATAATGCCTACAGTGTAGGTATCTTCCTCCTTTATTCCTCCACTTCAAGATATGAAGTGCATTGGTGGATAGCATATTATAAGTCACTGTAATAGTTACTATTATTGGCTGGACGCGGTGGCTCACGCCTGTAATCCCAGCACTTTGGGAGGCTGAGGCAGGCAGATCACTTGAGGCCAGGAGTTCGAGACCAGCCTGGCCAACATGGTGAGACCCTGTCTCTACTAAAATTACAAAAATTAGCCCAATGTGGTGGCACGCACCTGTAATCCCAGCTACTCAGGAGGCTGAGGCAAGAGAATCACTTGAACCTGGGAGGCGGAGATTGTCGTGAGCCGTGATCGTGCCACTGCACTCCAGGCTGCGCAACAGAGCAAGACCCTGTTTCAAAAAAAAATTGCTATTATTTAATGTTTTGTCATTAAAGAATAACTCATTTTAAAAATGTGTATTTGTCACACCACAATTTTGTGAGCATATTTCAGCCCAGGAATGAATTAGAAATCAAGCAAAGATAAAACAAGCTAAGAAAGACAAGTATTACTTATAGTAAGTACTTGGACTGCATCATGTGGATTAACTTTTAATGCATACTGATTTTGCAAGCAGATGTTTTTACAAACCTTTATTTTAAAATCATTTAAAGTAATGAAAGCATCTTCCTTCAGTTGGTATTATTACAGACTACCTTTGTAAAATTCCTTTTCCTAAGGTGGTACATTTGATTAATATGCACACATTTCTACTTATTCTTCTAAAGAGTATGCTTTCACAAATTTTTTATCAGACATGTAATCTCTGTAAGAAAGCTTTTCTTACTGTCCACAGTGGTACAGTTATCATTGTTTTCTTTTTGAATTAGTTCTCATTTTGAAATCAGAAAATTGTGTGGGCATTCATGTGTCTAATGCCAGAAAATGGTTTAGTAGATAGGGGCTTCATCAATTGAGGGCTGAAATGAAAGCCTCATTAGCCTGGTCCACATGCTTCACTTGTTTGTTAGCTCTTTCTCATCACCTGTGTCCAGTCTCTGGCAGTACCTTGAACATTTATTTCCTTTTCTACATGCAGCAGCACAAGCTTTTAGTTCAGTGATTATAGTGAAGGTTTTCCAGGAGCTGTGTAAGATATTAATAAATTAGAATATATTGTTTTCCATTGTCACCTTTGAATTATAATTTTTTCACATCTGTATGGAAAATGTTAATGCCTTCTTAGAGATGTACTTGTGAATAGTCAGCATTTTGTTAGAATCAGCTCGTTGTGTTAAGGGCACTATAATTGGTACTGATTATGTACAGAAGAATAGATGTGGTCCCTTAACTCAACATGTTTATATTTTTAAGGGGAAAGGGCCAAAGTTTATAAACAGCACCCCTCTCCCCACCCACACACATACCCAAGGCTGCACCAGAATAGTTGCTGCAAGTTAATTAAGTAGATAGTAAAGAGAGTGGTGGGAAGTCTTATAAGAAGCAGTATCTGCATGTGGATTATGTTACAAATTTAATGTTATTTAATGTTTTTGGTAAAATGTATAGTCACAACATATAAAATCACCTCCCTCCCTAATACAACCACCGCTAAGCTTCTTTTGTAAACTTGATGCATACTTTAATGTAATTATAAAGTCGTTAACTTTAAAATTTTTCACTTAATATGTTATAACTAGGTAATAAAGTAGAAAATTGATTTTCATGAGTCTAATTTTAAGTATCTGTGTGATAGTCAATCAAGACTAGATATATCTACTTTTACTTAACCATGGCCGTTTTATCAGATATGTATAGCTTTCTGGGTTGAATAAACCTGTGGTGAAAAATTATAGAATGTGAACAGTTTCTGTGTGTTCAGAGTAACTGAGGAGAAGAAATACTGTAGTAACTTTATGTAGAAGGAATTACAGCATAGATGTTTTCCAGCAGATCAGATGGAGATAAGAACAAAGAACAGCAGCAGCCTAGGTGGTGTATAGCTTTGAAAATACAGGGAAGTTCATTAGTCTAAAAATGCCATCTTGCCCAAGTGAGAAAGTGGCAGAGTTCTTAACAAGTGAACGAGTGACTTGAAAAAGGTGGAATTGAGGAAGCCGAATTTTAAAGCTTGCTAGTGTGTGTAGATTAGAGCCTTTATAGCCATTTTATCAAACACTCCTTTAGAATATTTAAAAATCACTCGTGTCATATGTCTATATGCATAAGTACATGTATACATATTCCCTGATATTTAGCAATGACACTAGTATTTTTATATAAAGAAAATAAAAAGTGACCAGTGTATTAGTTTTCAATTCCAGCCTTAACAAATTACCACACATTTAGTGGATTAAAACAATGCCCATTTATTATCTCACAGTCTGTAGGTTAGAAATCAGACCTGGGTCTTGCCAGGCTAAAATCAAGGTGTCAGCAAGGCTTATGTTGCTTACTGAGGGCTCTGGGGAAGAATTTACTTCCAAGGTTATTTAAGTTGTTGGAGATCCTGTTTTTATGCTGGGTGTCAGTTGAAGCCTGGTCTTTCCTCCTAGAGGCTGCCCACATTCCTTCTCATGCTTTCCATGATTTCCTAGAGGCCTCTGTAGTCCTTGCCTGTGGGTCCCATCTCAGAGCCTTCCCATATTTCAGATATCTCTAACTAACGCTGCTGTGTCACACTGCCTCCAACCTGAGAAAGTTTTCTGCTTTTAAAGGTCCATGCGTTTAGATCAGACTACAGGAATATCCAGGATAATCTTTTCATCTAAGATCCTTAATTACATCTGCAGAGCCCCTTTTACCGTGTAACCTAACACATTCAGAGGATCCAGGAATTAGAGCATATTTGGAAGGTCACTGATTCATCCTCTTATAGTGAAGGTTTTCTTTTGAGGTGGGAGTATGGAGTGAAAACAGCTTTTTGTATCACTTTTCATCAGTTTTACCTGTAAGTCACCATTCTTAATTTATATAGAATACTAACGTTTCCTGGAGTTTTGTAGTTAATTCACTTTGCTAGTTTAATAGATCTTACAAGAAATGGGTTCTTAAAGAAATATAAAAAGTTACCAATTTTCTTTTTAATGATATAGAAGGAAGATAGAAAAATCTTTCCTGTCTTACCAACCAGCTACCTAGAACGAGGCAAATAAACACTGCTGTAAATAGTAGACTTTGTAATCAGGTTATATATAGTGGCTGAGATGTGTGGAGGTACTTTGTGAGAGCTGTTCAGTAATACATGCTCACACACCTTTTAGCATTCTAAGAGTTTATTTATTGTTTATTGAACACATATTAAAGGAACTCTTACTGGTTGCCTCACGTGGTGTTAGGTTCTAGGGATGCATTTATTTCTGCCTTTGTAGGACTGAATAGTTATCAGTAAAAAGATAATTTTAACTAAAGTAATTATAATAAATCATGATGACTCTTGGCATACTGGAGGTATGTGATTATATGAGAGCACATAGAATCCTGGAAATAATGAAACTTTGCCTGTCACAGTGGTCTTGTAGCTTATCTTCAACCAGACATTGTAGATTTCCCTTAGTCCTCTGACTCAAGTTTCTCAGGAATTTGTGGCTTGTGGATACTGGATACTGGGAGCCTTCCTGGAAAGTAAAATTTATGATTTCTTATGCTTTTTTAGTAATTTTAATATCTACAGTTGTTAAATTTCCTATTCACTCATTGGGTTTCTTTAAAACATTGGTTGCTGTCTGGTTAAGTAACAAAGAAAATTAGTGATTTTACACTGTGTTAGTCGTAAAACACTAACAAAGTACAAAATAATAATGATGTTGTGGGAAATAATATTCTTAAAAGGCCTGAGAAAGCATTGTGGCAGTATTTATGATATATTAGCAACAAAAAGTAACTTGTTGAATGCTATGTAATAGAACTTTCTGTGATGATGGAAGTGTTCTATACCTGTACTGTTTAACCCAGTAGCAAATAGCCACTTACAGCTATTGAGTGTTTGAAACATGGCTAGTGCTACTAAAGAACTGAATTTTAAATTAATTAAAATTTCAATTTCAATAACCGATTTTACTTAATGGTTACTGTATTTGATAGTGTAGTTCCATATTGTATTTGAAATGTATTTAAATAATTACATACTTTTTAAAAATCATAGTAGTGGGGCTTAGAGTTTCAAATCTGAGGTAGCCCTGGAAAAGCTATACGTATAGAGTTGTTGTAAAAGCAATTGTGGCTACTGAGGGTCATGAGGCTCCTAAGTCAGGGCAGCTGTCATATCTACTGGTGGGGATTTTGCCTCTGTACCTGAATGAACTATCCACCTGTGCAGGCCTATGGTAAGGATTCCACAGAAGAGGAATACTTGAAGCTGCCCAGCTAGCAAGCTGCGATTCCTGTCCTGGATCTTTCCAAGTAAACTGATGCCACAAGTGGCCTGTGGCATATTCTTGTGAATCTAAATGTTTTGTTAACCTAAGAGCACCCCCTGGCATTCCAGAACCAATTAACCTTTATTTACTCAGAGTAAACACAAAACAAAATTCAATAAATTGAACTGAGGAAAGGCAGACTACCAAGACTCACCAAAAGTTTAATGCACTCTCAATTGTTTCTGATTACTATGTAGAAAGTAGTGCTAGAAAAGATAATACAAGATGAATTTTAAATGCCTACTTTTGGTAGCGGTATCTTGGTTCTTGACTTACTGCATACATACAATCCACCAGGAGCAGTCATCAAATGTGTACAGTGATGGAAACAAACAAAAATGTGTATAGCGGTGCATCTTCTCAAGTCCTATTGAGGTGTGTCCTTAATCATCCAATGTAAAGTCACCCTCACAAGTGCTTTATAATATTATCTCACTATGTTATGTTTTCTTCACAGCAACATCACCAGTTGGAATGGCTGTTTTAATTTGTTTGCTTGTTCAGTATTTTTTTGCCTAGGGTATGAGCTCCATGAGATGAAGGAATTTGGCCATCTTGTTTACCACTATCTCCCCATTACTTATGAAAATGGCATAACAGGACCTCAGTAAACACTTGAATGAATGAATGAATGAATGAATGAATGAATGGCTGAGTGAATTATAGAAACTTTCAGGTTAAAAAATTTTACCTTTAATTCTGTTTTCTAAGGTGCTAAATATTGAGACTGAATGAGATGGTAATTTGGGCAAAAAGCTGATGGAGTTTTTGTTATTTCCAAAGGATAACTATGGTAAAGAAATGCTTTTTATCTTTGTAGAAATGTACTGCTCTTTTTGTCTTTGGTTTTGGGACATGGGACTCTTCTTCATGCCATCAGGAACTAATCATGGAAGGCAGAGAGTGCTTTCTATTCCTCTATGTGATCTCATAAGCGCTCCCTCTTTTTCTTACCAATGACTTATTCAAATGTTGACCACTTGTATTCAAAAACAAAACCAGAAACAAAACTGTTACATACCTTGCTCTTTTGATCTATGAAGTGAGACCCTTAAACATTATGAGGCATTGTCAATGGCTATGTGAGACTAAAGGGGTGTGTGAGGAAAGGATGTAACATGACTGTTAGACTGTGACTTTTAGTAATCGTCCTCATGAACTGTTCCAGCACTCCTCACCAAAGCTCCCAAAACATTGTGGCAGTTATTGGGGAACAAATGTGTGGATAATCCTAGAATGCCATAAATGTGTAATAGCTCATCTCAGAAGCATTCCACATTGTGTAAATTATTTGTGGGGGAATGGGAAGACATTGCCTATCATTTTAACATATTAATTTTGCTGGATGTTGGAACTTGATTCCCTCGGCCTCTCACTTTTTCGTGACTACCCTATTGTGAATCCTTTCTTTATTGTAGTCATTTGACTATCCTGGACACAACCCAAAACCAAAACCATCTCTATTAGGGTTCATTATATTACCATAATATATGCTAAGAATATAGACAGTAAAGGAACATAAATTTTTTACTCATGAAAATAGATATGTTTGTTGGGGGTCTTAAAGTTATATGGTGAAAATAGCTATGTAAAGCTGTAGTTTGAATATATATTATAGGGGTGTATGTGTGTATTTTACTTTTAAGATCAATTTTATTGAGGTACAATTTATATACAAAAAATCCACCTATTTAAAGGGTATAGTTCAATGTCTTTTGACAAATGTACAGATATTTTTATAGAAAAATGAGATGCAACTTTCATTTATCTTGGAGTTCATTGGATTTTGGTTATAACTTGGAATAAATAGGAAACTATGGACCACATAGGGAAGATGAGGAAACATAAAATAAAGTAGCAATTGCACCATTTATAGTTCCTACCTGATATGGAAACCCATATGTCCTGATTTTTATTGGATATTTTAGCCTCTTGGAATCATACAGTTTCTCCCAGTTATAAAGAAAAATAGGTCATTATACTGCATGTTGTGTGATGGTAGTTTTCTGCGGAGACTTCTTTAAAAATAAAGTTGAATAAAATTTATGCTTGTGGAAAAATAATCTACATTCAATTTAAAACAGAATTTTATTGATTGTGTTCTCATTTGGAATAACTGCAGGGAAAATCACCTGGGCTAATACAAGTTGGATACCATTTACTAGGGATTTCGCTGGAGAATAAAACCCAAACTCATTTCAATTTCAGTGGTGACAGCCGTTGACTGAATTTTCCTGTGATATCCTTCACTGCAGGAAATGATACATTGTAGCTTTGGCTCCTTTGATTTCCTACCCACCCTACAAATCCAAAGTGCAGGGACTGTGCTTTCTAAATGTCTGAGTGGCCTAGTTTATGTGGATAGGGTTTGTTTGTTTTTGAACACCCACAGTGGGTAAAATTGTGATTGCAAAAATAGATATTTGAGTAATGTACAGAAACGTTTATTTCCTCTTCCTGAAATTGTTTTTCCATTTGTGCTATTATTACACCTGGCTTTATGTGAAAAGGTTGTATTGGAACTTGGTATACTTTTATGGAATGATGTAGGAGATTACAGTTCATTTTGAAAGATGTATTAGCTTACTTTTTAATGGTCCAAATAAATATGTTTCCTTGATGCGGAGATCAGTTTTGATTATTTGTGATGCTTTCTTCACTGCTTTTTTATTTTATGCTAGTTTAAAAAATATGATAAACTGTAGCCTGCCAGATAGAAAGGAGTAAATGGTGTTAACCTGTTTAGTCTTAAGAGTACTGGGAAATGCTTGACAAAGAATGGAAATATGTTTTATGAACCTCAGAAACTCTGCTGGTAGGGGGTGGAGGGCAGAGAGATACCCCCTGAGGATGAGGGAGGAATTCTTTCCACTCTGGCTTAGGACTTTGCTGAAAGCCACATTTGCATCCTGTCTATTATGGCTTCTTACAAAGGAGAGAAGAATGAACAGTTGCAATTAGGTATTGAGGTTGAGGTTGGCCAAGCAGCCCCAAAGCCTTCCAAATAAACATGCCACAGCTTTCTTTGTCCCCAGAGAAACAATTCAGGTTACCACCAAGCTAATCAGAATTCAAGATTGCTTCCGTAACAGTATAAATGGCAAACTATGGCTTAAATATAAAAACTTGATTCCCAAGTAAAATGTTGTAAAAACAAGCACAATTATAGTAGACTTGAAGCACTTCCTTTGGTCGGCCTAACTGCAGCCTATATTTTGCTTATGACTGGCAGATATTGATCTTAATGTAGCAAATAGAAGTCAGGGCAAGTCACCTGGCTATTCTATAGTTATACCTAGTCCTCCAGAAAACCGTTTGATTGTTTTATGTCATTGTTTCCTCACTATACAATAATGTTATCCCGTAGAATCATAATGAGAGCAACAAATGTAAGCCACATATATAATTATATATAATTTTAAATTACTCAAGTGAAATTAATTTTGATAACATATCTTATTTAACTCATATTCAAAATATCTTTTTTTTTTTTTTTTTTTTTTTTTTTTTTTTTTTAAGAGATGAGATCTTGCTCTTTTGCCCAGACTCAGCTACTTGAACTCCTAGGCTCAAGTAATTTTTCTTCCTTAGCTTCCTGAATAGCTGGGACTACAGATATGTGCTACCACACCCAGCTCAAAATACCATTTTAATATGTAATCACTATGAAAAATTATGAATGAAATCTTTTACATTTTATGTACTAAGTCTTTGAAATCTAGTGTGTACTTTGTACTTATTGAACATCTCAATTTAGTCTAAGCTACATTTCAAGTGCCCAGTAGTCACATTTGGCTAATGGATACTATATTGAACAGTAAAGCTTCATAAAACGGATTTCATTTAAATCTCTATTGTTTAAGTTGAATATTTGTACTTTGGACACTTCCTAAAAGTGTAAATATAGACTATAATGATAGACTCACAAAATCTTCCAGATATCAGGTTATTCAAGGACATCTGAATTCTCCTATTAATACTTTGAGGTTAAACATTTTATGTGATAGTATGAAGAAGGTTGGAAAGAAATTATTTTTTTCTAGTATTAATAGAAAGAAATTGGTGAATGTTAAGAACAGAGAAAAAAAAAATCCAAAATGTTTAAGAATAATAAATTTAGGCCAGGATGATGATGATGATGATGTTTATTACAATTTGAGTGAAAAATACTGTGATAAACACTACAGACATTTCATTTGTCCTCACAGCAACTTTTTGAGGGCAGCAGTTTTGTGATCTGTTTTATAATCCCTGTTTTACCAGTGATTAAGATGAAAGCAATTAAGAGATCTTTGCAAAATCACAGATAGTGACTGTATGCAAACTTTTGCATGACTCTTGGATTCTGAAACTTACCCTCTTAATCACTCTTCTCTATTTATTGCCTGGTTCTTTTATGCCTCCATGATTGCCTTGGGCAAACTGGACTTGGAGAAATTACACAAATGAGGAGGAGTTGCAGCCAATTCCTAAAGTGTTGCAACTATTCCACTACTTCCTGTTTACTCTGTCAAATTTTCATCAGTAGTCTGAAAAGGAGAAAATGACTGGAGTTGTAATCACCCTTGAAAAGCTGACTTTTGCCCTCCCATTTTGTCAGTAATACCCTGTGGCATTTATGTCGCAGTAGTGGAGCTGGTGAATACCACTCTTGGAGCTGAGGTGTGATGATCCATCTTCTGTTAACAATCAGTGCCACAGCATGAAAAGATTATTATTTTTTTTCTTAACCAGCTAATCTTGCCATGAGACCCATAAATCCACTTTCATGTAATTTCTGCTTTTTGTTTTCAACTCTGAGTTTCAACACTCAAAAACAATTTCTTGTTGAGTACCTAAGTGCTCATATTGATATTCGTGGTACATTGAACAGGACTTAAATTTCTGTTGTTTCTACAAAGTCCAGGAGTAGGTCTGCCTTTCACTACAATTCACAGATCAGATGTGTGCAGATGTTTCTGTTTCAGATTTATCCTTTTATGTATCCATGGTATTTTTGTTCTGTACATTAGACATTTGTGAGATAGTATTTGGGGAAAACTCTAGTTTAGTGTGGATGTGATTAATTACGCCTTACTGTGTTGGTCATTCCCCAACCCCTTCATTCTCCAAAATTAGATTGATTTAATTGGATTTAAAATGGGATCATTTAAATTTGGTTGCATAAATATGTGTTTTGTATGTTTTGAAAGTCTGACCTTTCTCTTTTCAGCCTATGAATTATTGAAATTCTGTTAGCTTTATAATTTTCTGTTTACTGTGATTTTAAGCTATATTGGAAAACTAGCCATGCTGCCCTCTTATGTTTAATGAGCAAGATAATATGGGAGGGAGAAGTTCCTCGGGTGCGACTGCGTTTTAATTAAGTTTTATGTAAGTTATTGAACAAATGCAACCATTAAAAGATGCTTTTGGCTGGGTGCGGCGGCTCACGCCTGTAATCCCAGCACTTTGGGAGGCTGTAGCAGGCAGATCACCTGAGATCAGGAGTTCAAGACCGATCTGACCAACATGGAGAAATCCCGTCTCTACTAAAAATACAAAATTAGCCGGGCATGGTGGCACGTGCCTGTAATCCCAGCTACTTGGGAGGCTGAGGTAGGAGAATTGCTTGAACCCGGGAGGCAGAGGTTGCGGTGAACCGAGATCGCACCATTGCACTCCAGCCTGAGCAACAAGAGCGAAATTCCATCTCAAATTAAAAAAAAAAAAAAGATGCTTTTATATATTTTGTGTATCATGAATTCTCTTATAGCAGAGTATATAATTTAAGACCATCACCTCAAAAGAAAACAAAAACATAGGGAGAGACACCAGATTACTTTTGTGTAAGCAGAGTTTGTTATACACAATTGCAAAATTCTGTTTTCTTTGAAGACACTATTATATGTACACTTAGGTGTTTAGAAACCTGAAGAAAACCTCACATTTTCATTAAAAGAGAAACTTAGCACTATATTATTACAAAGGAAATAGGACTTAAAGGTGTTTTTAAAATTTTATTGTAATGGTCTTTGATTGAAGACCTATCTCAGGGCCTACCTAATTTCCTACCGAATTTCTCCCCCATCCCCTGCCCACTTGCCTTTGCTTGTGTGTTTTTCTAACCTAACCTCTTCATCTATCAACTACTTTTTAGAAATTTTCTTGGCTTTCCTTATCTTTTCTGCCCATCCATCTGTTATGTGATAACCCTTCAGATCCCAAGAAAAAGAGTTTATTATTCCAAAATGCCACGCCCTTATCACATTCTTACTTTAAAACCCCTTCAACAACCTCAATAAACTTTAATCACATACTTTTATGAATCTGGTCAAAATGTCAGAATGTTTTAATATATTCAACATTGTTAAACTACAAATGATAAAAATATTAAAACAACCGGGCCTTTGACCTTTTTTGTGATTATCGCATCCTACTTCTAAACCTCCAAGCTTAAATTATTTTCTGACTACAATCTCTGATTCTTCCACTTTACTCCCCAGTTGCTCATTCCTACTGATGGTCATCTTCCCTTCATCCCAGCCTTCCATTTCAGTCCCCCAAGATCACCTCCCCCTGTGGCTCAGCAGGCTTCTCTATTCAACATAGACCTGTTGTCAGTCATTTCAACAACATTTTAATAACATTCTAGAATCCTGTAGTCTGTGTTTCTAAAGCATAACTCTCTCTATTCAGTGTCATTTTATTGCTCAAAAATCTTTAATGCTTCACATTGCCTACCTTCTTCTCTCACCCTTCATTTAGAAGAGACCTCTTCTCTGTAGGCCTGAGAACAATTGTTTTGAGCTTTGTTGTTCTCCTCCCTGGATTATGTTGATCCTTCACTGCTTGGACCCTTCCTTGGTCACAAAGATGCTTAGTAAGTGCATGCCGAGAGATAGGGAGGTTGTACAGGGACTCCTGAAGGTGTGTGTGTGGTGTTTTTTTTTTTTTTTTTTCAATTTGTTTGTTTGTTTTAATAATTAAAATCTGTTACATCCAGATAAGGACAACAACTGGGATGTGGAAAAAATGTGTCTTATAGAGAGATAATCTGACAATCTAGTGATACTAAAAAAGTAGTTTGTCCTGGGTTTTATGCATTTATATGGTTCTGTTTTGGTAGTGAAGGTATTCATTTTGCTGGTACAGTGCAGTAACTGTTACATTTTAGCAAAAGTACACGATATCCTTTTACAACCCAGTGTCTTCAGATAGATTTCAAATGTAATTGGATATTCACTGAACTACATCTTTATTGTTTTCACTACTTTTCTATAAGTTGAGAAAACTGATATTTCACCCTTAATGCCTTTCACCTGATACTTTAGCAAATAAATTATGCATAGGAAGTGAAAGTAAATCACTGCAATTCCTTATCCCTTACCACACATATTTATGGATGAAAAAAATTGAGGCATAGCTTGCCTTGTCTTTTTCCTTTTAAACTTGTGGAAAATTAGTAGCGAAACTGAGAATTAAGGAAATCAGATTCAGATTTTTCAAGATTCTCTGATTAGTTAATCAAACATTGCCCTTTATGTTTGGCAAAATAGTCATTAATGACCTATTTGAATTTTGTGACCCATTAAAATGTTCTTCGGTCTTCTATATTGAAAAAATGGTATTTATGTTATATCTCACTTTATTCTTTAATGAAACATTAGGAGTGGAAAAGCTTTTATGCTTCCTGAATCCCTTGTTTAAAAAACTATGTTGTTGACAGTGAATGTTTCTCAAAATAAAGCTGTGAGTATTTTAAATGGACAGAAAACTCTTTTCTGCTGGGTTTGCATGTGTTTATAGATGTTGAAGCAATTAGAAATGTTTTTTGCTGTTAAAAATGACTTTCTGTGTTTTCCCAATATAATAATCACTAAGACATGTTCCCTCATAAAATGGATCTTTTTCAAATCCTGAAAATAAGAATGTATTTTGACAATTCATTAATATAGCAGCTTCATTTATTTGGCAGCAGTGCGATAGAAAGCTGGCGCTGAGCTCTGAATGTGGGAGAAGGGTGCGTCTCTTTCCCTGGCTACCTGTTAGGGTTCTCCTTTAGAACCATCTCTTGGCACTTCCAAGTGAAAGCCAGTTTCATGAGCCAATGTGAATTGTTTTTAAGGGTTTTTATTATTTTTATGGCAGCATTATTTGTTTTTCTTCTACCTTGATTTTTGAGCTTCTGTCAATGTTTCATTATTATGAGGAAACACCATTCACCTGGAAACATTGTAATAAGGAGTAAAGAAAACTTATTATCACAACTTGTATTTTCATAATTTCTTTGTAAGTTTATTCCTGAATTACAGTTTTATTGTTTAGGCTAAATAGTTTTTATCTTGTGGAAAGTGAAATCGTGTCTTGGAAGCACTCAGACACTCTTGACTTTTCTACCTCCCTGATCAAAGCATATCCATTCTTTTCCAGAAAAGTTCCTGAGCCCATCTATTGCCTTCCTTTCTCCATCCGTTACCACTACTTTACTCAGGCTCTTACCTTCCCTCGCCTGGATATAACATTGCCTACAGTATTCTTCCAGTTAGTTGCCAGTCCCTCCCCTTTCTAATTATTTCCCCACACTGCTTTGTTTCTCAAGTGTAAACTGGATTATGTCAGTTCTTGCCTCATTCCTTTTCATGATTTTTAACTGCCTGCAGAGTATGGGATACAAGCTTCTCACCATGTGCCTGCCTTGTGTTGTATCTAACAATCCCCCTGTCCCCCAGCTATCCTTAACTAGTTCAAATATGTGTTAAGTAGCTGTGATGTTTATTATCACCTCCTCTAATGCAGACATAGTAAGCCTTTCTGATTATAGATGAGTAGAGGAGAAATGCCATTCCTAATTCTGATACTTAACATCTTCATTTCTATCATATTCATCCCCACCCCCATGGGTTCCATACTTGCCCACACTGGACTGGTGGTCTTCTTTCTATTAATTACGTATATGTCTTTTTTATAGAGTGTTTATTTTTTGTTTTTGAGACAGGGTCTCACTCCCTCATCCAGGCTGAACTGCAGTGATGTGATCATAAATCACTGCAACCTCAAACTCCTAGGCTCAAGGAATCCTCCCACCTCAGCCTCCTGAGTAGTTGAGACTACAAGTGCATGCCACCACACCCAGCTAATTTTTTTTTTTTTTTTTTTGTAGTGATGCTGTCTTGCTGTGTTGCCCAGGCTGATCTCTAACACCTGGGGTCAAGCAGTCCTTCTGCCTTGGCTTCCCAAAATGCTGGGAATAGAGGCATGAGCCACTAGGCCTGGCCAAAAATATTTTTAGAAGTTTGATGTCTACACAGTTTAAGTTTACTTATATTCTCTCTCAGAATTCATTGTTGGTACCATTCTCTTGCTTTTTTTTCTTTTTTTCCTTGAAATGTAGCCCTTTTGTATATTCTAGAGTGGTGTGAAAGAACAAGCATTTTATACTGTCATTTAGGCAAATGTATATGTCCTCTTTATATGTCTTCTCTTTGCACTTAGTATAGTATGCATTAATCTGGGCTGAGAACAACTTCCTTGTGGCATAGTAATCATTTGGTCATTTACTCAATAACTAAAATTCTGTTTGTACATCATTTTACCATTTATAGAGGCCTTTCATATTTGTTTATTTGATCTGAACAATCCTGTTAGATCATTGTAATCACCACCTTCAGCTGATAGGCTAAGAATCTGAGACTTATAAGGGTCAATAGCATGGCCTAGTACTTCCCAGCTGGGTAATGGCTCCTCTACAGGATCATGCTGTTGTCTCTCTTACAATCCTGTTATTTCTGTACTTACTGGTCAAGACTGCAATTGCTCTGTGTGCTGGAATATGCTTTACTGATTTTAATTAGCACTTTGGATACATAATTTCATTATTTCATTTCCCCAATATTTCTGTTAATTAGGCAGGGCCGGCATTATTAGTGCCATTTTACAAATAAGGATGGTGCAAATCAGGATGGTTAAGTGACTTGTCCCAGTTTGCAGAACTGGTATTTAAAAAACAAAAACCGGCCGGGCGTGGTGGCTCACACCTGTAATCCCAGCACTATGGGAGGCCGAGGCAGGCAGATCATGAGGTCAGGAGATCGAGACCATCCTGGCTAACATGGTGAAACCCCGTCTCTACTAAAAAATACAAAAATTAGCTGGGCATGGTGTTGGGTGCCTACAGTCCCAGCTACTCAGGAGGCTGAGGCAGGAGAATGGTGTGAACCCGGGAGGCGGAGCTTGCAGTGAGCTGAGATCGCGCCACTGCACTCCAGCCTGGGTGACAGAGCGAGACTCCGTCTCAAAAAAAACAAAAACAAAACAAAACAAAAAATAACAAAAACAAAACAGAAACAAACAACAAAAACAAGAAAGGGTCCTCATACTCTTAGCCTACTGCCATTCCCAATGCCCCATGCTGCTGCTTTGCTCTGCTGTAAGACATGTTGGAAAATGAAATAACATTTTTATTCCTGAGATTCCACTGAAACCATTATCTGGTTATGCTGTGTACTAAAGTCTAAAACATTAAAGTTAAATGGCAGCTATCAGTTTAACTTTGCATGAGTTTTATATGCCATAGTGCTACTGCAATTAATGGAATGCATAGAATCCAATAACACATTGTCAGAAAGGTGTTACTCAAGGGAAAGATAGTACAAGGCAAGGGAAAATAATGCAAGAGGAGATGTGTTTTAGAATATGGTCTCATAGGGGAAGAAGAAGAATTTTTTCTTCAAGCCCTATAGGTTGGAAAGGACCCATGTAACAAAAGACAGATTAATAGGAGAAAAACAAACATTTATTAACATTTTCTATCAGTTTTCTGTGCTTATAACAGAATATCTGAAATTGGGTAATTTATAAAGGAAACAAATTTATTTCTTACAGTCACAGTGGATGGGAAGTCCAAGGTCCAGGGGGTGCATCTGGTGAGAGCTTTCTTGCTGGTAGGAACTCTGAAGAGTCTTGAGGTGGTGTAGGGTATCACATGGCGAGGGGGCTGAGTGTGTTAACATGCCAGCTCAAGTTTCTCCTCCTCATTTTGTAAAGCCACAAGTTTCCCTCCCACGGCATCTCATTAATCTATTAATCCTTTATCCATTAATCCCACCTCTCAATACTGCCACATTGGGGATTAAATTTCAACCTGAGTTTTGAAAGGGACAGATATTCAAACCATAGCACACGTGTGTACTATGGAAGACATATATATGGAAGACATCCAGAAAGTAGTTCTCAAAAAAGGTGTTTTCAATTCAAGTTTATTATGTAGCAAATTCAACTAAGAGCAATAAATTGCTAGAGAAGTGACATGGCAAAGGAGAAGGACTTTGAGTCTCTGATGGCAGCAACTTGTGAGAAGGCAAATAAATGGCAGATAAAGACCATCTGGTAAAGTTAAATATAGATTTCTCTGGTATCATCTCCACATAATAAGAATCTGAAGTTATCTTCACTGATTAACCTTTGTTCTCACTGGTAGAAGGTGGGCAGGCAGAATGCCTTTTGTCTTTGTAAATCTATGTTTTGCTTTTAGGCAAATAGAGGGAGGGCAGAGAGCTTTCCTGAATCTGCTTCTTCTTAAATTGCCTTTGCTCAAAATCCTTCATATTTTGGGGGTGGCATCTTCTGGTTTCCCTCAGTATTAGTCTCCTCATCCTGCTCTTAGAGTAATTCTCAGGTCCCTCAGCCTGTAGGAGGACTTGCAGGGAGGGGAAATCTGTACCTTTTTTTAATACAGGGTCTCACTCTGTCAGCCAGGGTGGAGCACAATCTCAGCTCACTGCATCCTACATCTCCTGGGCTCAAGCCATCCTACTGTTTCAGCCTCCCAAGTAGCTGGGACGACAGACACAAGCCACCATGCCCAGCCAATTTTTGTATTTTTTGTAGAGACAAGGTTTTGCCATGTTGCTTAAGCTAGTCTTGAACTCCTGGGCTGAAGCCATCTGCCTGCCTCAGCCTCCCAAAGTGGTGGGATGACAGGTGTGAGCCAGCTGTACCGTGGTTTTGCTTCATAATCCATACCCATTGTTTAATCAGTAAAATTGATTGATTATGGAAACAACAGCCTGTCTGCAGAGCATCTTGAGCATATATGTGGTTCAGCAGGAAGAATCTGTAACTGAGCAGATAGAAAGTAGTGTCTGGAGGCCGGGAGCGCTGGCTCACGCCTGTAATCCCAGCACTTTGGGAGGCTGAGGCGGGCAGATCACAAGGTCAGGAGATCGAGACCATCCTGGCTAACACGGTGAAATCCCATCTCTACTAAAAATACAAAAAATTAGTTGGGCGTGGTGGCATGCACCTGTAGTCCCAGCTTCTCAGGAGGCTGAGGCAGGAGAATGGCGTAAACCCGGGAGGCGGAGCTTGCAGTGAGCTGAGATCCGGCCACTGCACTCCAGCCTGGGCGACAGAGCCAGACTCCGTCTCCAAAAAAAAAAAAAAAACCAATACTGTCTGGATTTTTTTTTTTTTTTTTTTTTTTTTTTTTTTTTTTTTTTGAGATAGAGTCTTGCTCTATAGTCCAGACTCGAGTGCTCAGGCATGATCATGGCTAACTACAGCCTTGCTCTCCCTGACTCAAGCAATCTTCTTACCTCAGCTTCCAGAGTAGCTAGAACTACAGGCATGCCACCATGCCCAGGTTTTTTTGTTTGTTTTTTGTTTTTGTAGAGACAGAGTCTTACTCTGTTGTCCCGGTGGAATTCTTTATGATCATAATGACTCTTCACTCCAGGATTTCCCTTTAGTTGTGGTATTTGTATAATCCTTGGTTTGATTGTGAATTTCTATGTAATCTAGCAGCTGTTTTTTGCTATGTCACACCTGCATGCACCTGAGTCCATGTTCATGGAGTTGGGCATGAGTAGTGTGTTGTGTCAAGGAGGTGAAACATTACTGAGGTGGGTGGCTTTAGGTAGTATATACCAAGTTATGCTTCCAAGATAATCCTGCAGGAAAATTTATTGTAGGGAAGAGGATGATATGGTGCAGTGATAAAACGGGGAATTAGGAATCAAAAGGTTTGAGTTCCCACTGCACTGCTTACTTGCTTTCTGATCCTAACAAGTTTCTAACTCCTCCAAGCCCCCATTCATCAAATGATATATAGAAACGCCCTCTCAGGGGGTTGCGAGGATCTAATTAGAGGCTATCAAAGACTCTTTGTACATTGTAAAGTGCTATTCAGATATTATTTATTTTAATAAACAGTAATTACTTTATGTCAGGCTCTATAACAAAAATTCTTACAATTCAGACTTCCTATCAACACTGCAAAGCCGGCATTATTATCGCCGTTAGTCAGTAAGGAAGCTGGCATACAGAGAGTGAGTAACTAAGTAACTTGCTCACCTACTACTTTTAAGTGATGGTTCCCAGTTTAAGTTCCAGCTCCTTTTTTGCTGTGTTGTCGTGCTCTTAATAAAGTATAAATGGTAGAGGTTTGAACTTTAACGACAACTTGGATTACGCTTCTGAAAAATGGAAGTGGTGCTCTAGACTAGGAGTCAGGAGGTTCAGACCGTTACTATATTTTTATTTTGGGGTAAGTTACTTAATTTCATTAAATACATTTAAAACACTTGGCTATGTTTCTGCTAAGGTTTATATGTAAAATGCTTTCTTATTCTTTTTTTTTTTAATCATTTTCAGAATTTAAAAATTTCCTTTGAAGGGATCAAAAGTATTTTATGAATCTGTTTTAATATTTGTTTGCTTGTTTTTCTTTTTTTAAAGTCATTCCTACACTGGCCAAGATTACAGTACCCAGGGAAATGTTGGAAAGATTTCTTTAGAACAGATTGATTCGGTAAGTAGCACATTCTTTTAAACTTCGAACTTTATCAATGGAGGGAACATATACTTTCTTAAATCAAAGACTTTTGGGTGAGGAGATAGAATGTGTTTCCAATGCTTGCTGATTAATTTTAAAGAAAATCCCATGTCCTACACATATGATTTTTTAAAAATCATAGGAAAATCGTTTAATCAGAAAATTACCTGTACTTTTATAAAAGCAGAATTTAATCAATTATTCCAAACGGAAATTCTTTTAAATAACTAAATGGAATTTGTGTTTACATTTAAATACTGTATACATTTAATGAAGGGGAAATGGAAAACACTAAGTGTATTAGTTTGTTAGGGCTGTCATGACAACAGAAATTTATTTTCTGACAGTCTAGAGTCTTGAAATCCAAGATCAAAGTGGTAGTAGGTTTGATTGCTTCCAAGGCCTTTCTTGTCTCACAGCTGACTGCCTTCTCTTTGTGTTCTCCTGTGGTTTTCCCACTGCTTGCATACATCCCTGGTGTCTCTTCTTTTTGTAAGGACACTGAGTACGTGAGACCTGGGCCCAAGCCCCATGGCCTCCTTTAACCTTAATGATTTCTTTAAAGGCCCCATTTCTAAATATAGTCACATTTGGAGCTACTAGAGGTCAGGACTTTGATATATGAAATTCAGGGGGAGAGGGCAATTCATCACCTAGTGTAGGCTACGAAATTAACAGATAGCTTATTTTAACATCATTTCACTTTGTGGTTCCATAGAGTAGCGTACTTTGCCATACTTGTAGAATTTCTCTTTAATACGTAGCAGAATTTGCGCTCCATACACAAAAGGGAAAATAAGCCAGCCATAAATAATCTTGGGTTAGACAACTACCAAATTATTCACGATAAATTAAAAATACACCAGGATTTTAATGCTTGGAAACAAGAACTGTAATAAGACTAGTAGAGAGAGACCATGAGTTTGGATCAGAATGATTAGGTCATCTTCCATTTGAAAAATTATAAAAAAGTACTTGTAGTTAATATGTCTAGAAATAACAATAGGGTTGCCTACTTTACACAGTTGATTTGTTGATTTGAAATTTATTCTCAAAGATGTCCCATCTTTTAATTTTTTTATTAAACACTTATCTCTAACAATCCCCCTTCTCACTTCCACTCATATGATTTGTGTTTATATAATGTGAGTGGTTGGAAGTTAATTTTGTTCCTAGTTCTAGCTAGATGTTTCCCCATTCACAAGCATATGTGAATTTGGTTGGATACTGTTGGAGTTCATAGAAATATTAATTCATTTAATGAATATATATTGAGCTCATCAGTTATGTACCAGCCATTGTGCTGTGGATACAGAAGTGAGGAAAACAGAAAATGTCCCTGCCTTCATGGACCTTACATGAGGGAGAGAGACAACATAATAAATAGTAAATGAGCAATATAATGTTAAGTGTTATGATGATGATCCTGTCATGGGTCTGTGCCTGAGACCCCGTGGTAAGTAATACAGATGTGTCTTTTTCTGGACTGCCTTCTAACTCTGTATCTGTATTGTTTCATCTTCACAACAGCATGTCATTTGCCTATCCCTTGATATTTGCAACTTGTCTCCAAATGTTTTCTTTAGTTTTTTCTTCTAACAAATCTGGCTTTCTCAATGCTATTTCCCCTGTGGCCCTCTTCAAGTAGAGACAACTTTCCCCCCGAGTTCGTACATAGGTGTACAGTGAGTGTCTTGGTCCACGTTTCTCCGCCTTCCATTGTTACAGCTCCAGCTCCTTTAAAGCCCTTGTGATCTTATTATATCATCTGATATCTCCTCTGTTGCTACTCCACCTCCTCCCTCCACACCTGTATTCACTGATGATTTGAACACCTAACTAATGATCTTGTGTACTGGTGCTATTCTTGTTATTGTTCTTGGCCTCTACAAGATCCACGTTGATAATTCATCCTCTATCCTGGACTTATGATTCTTTTGTTTGCTCATTTTCCATATTCATTTTTCTATCTGTATATAGCTGGACACTATCTTTTAAATTTTTATTATTTGGATTACTGCCCACACCTCTTAAATATCCCTCCTGCTTCCATTCTTACTCTCATATAGTCTTTTCACTACATAACAGCCAGAGTTCTCTTTGTTTATTGAATCACGTCAGTCTTCTGGTCAGAACCCTCTAGTGGGTTTCATCATATGTAGACTAACATCCAAACTCATTTTATGGCCTCTGAAGCCATATGTGCTCATCATTTCTATTTTGTCTTCTGCTCCATTCTGGCTCACTCACTTGCTCTGGTCACATGGATCTTATGCTATCTTTTAGCACACCATGTTTATTCCTTCTCAGGATCTTCATTTCACTAGAATCCAACTTACCTTGTCTTACTTGAAATGCCATCTCCTCAAAAAGGCTTCCCTGGCCACCCAAATTGAAGTACCTCTCCCCTAATCACACTTGATTTCATTTCTCTATTTCATTTCCAGTGCTTTGGCATCAGATGTTATCTTTTTAATGTCTGTATTCATTGTCCATCTCCTTCTAATAAAATATAAGCTCTTTGAGGACAGGGTTTTTGACTTCTTTGTTCACTACTGGTTCCCCAGGGCTGTACACATAGTAAGTGTTAAATAAATATTTGTTGATTGAATGAATAAAAAGTGGTCAAGGAATGTGCCAAAAGAAATAGAAATTGAGTTGGGTCTTGAATGATGACTTGGCTTTGGCTACATGGCGTGTGCGTGAGAAGGGTGCACCAGGTAGGGCTAGCAGAGTGAGAAAAATGAGAAGCTACAGAGCACGACTGCGTGGTCATGGGATAGTGAATAACCCAGTGGACTGGAGCCGAAGACTCATTTTGGTGTAGTAATAGTACACTGGACTTTCCCGGGCTCCCTGCCACAGTGCTTCTGTGGTGCTCAAGTTTTGCCCTTTTTGGAGCCTTCATTTTATCATTTATTTCATGTGTTTAACTTACCTAATAGTGAATATAATCATTGTTCTGGTTTTTTCCTTAACTGAATTGAAGGGGAAAATTATGTCCTAGCTTATTTTCCAGAACACTTAATAAATAATTGTTCTGTTATGTAGAATTGAAAAATAGTTATTGGCCAGGCACAGTGGGTCATGCCACCTGTAATCCTAGCACTTTGAGAAGCTGAGGTGGGAGGATCACCTGAAGTCAGGAGTTCGAGACCAGCTTGGCCAACATGGTGAAACCGTGTCTCTACTACAGATACCAAAATTAGCTGGGCGTGTTGGCAGGCACCTGTAATGGCTACTACTGAAGAGGCTGAAGCAGGAGAATTGCGTGAACTTGGGAGGCAGAGTTTGTAGTGAGCTGAGGTGTCACTGCTGTACTCCAGCCTGGGCAACAGAGTGAGATTCCATCTGAAAAAAAAAAAGGAAAAGGAAAAAAAAAGAAAAGTAGTTATCAGATATTGAGGAAACCTTGAATGTTCATACTAAGGCTGTTGAATATTGATTGTATAGATTAGAACAATGTTTAGAAAAAAATCAGATATTAATATGAGGGAACAAAAATGGTCACATGAAAATGAGCTGAAAGGCTTTCTAGTTAGTTCTACCAAGGAAAGATATAGGTCTGAATGAACTAGACTGGGGATGGAAAAATTCAGAAACTGTTACTGTAAAAGAGTGAAGAGAAACTGGATGGTCACTAGAGGGAGCAGCAAAGTCAAGCAAAGGGAGACCTGCTGTTATAGATGAAGTGAACTTGCTAAGGCCTATGTGAGGGAGTGAGAATTTAAGTCTTGGGAGGATATTTAAAGAAGTCGTAGAGAATGCAGTTGAAACCATAAGTGAAAAATTAAAGTGGGCAACAATATTGCCTTTTTGACACTAAGGGAAAGACCTACACTTTGTTCCTTTTAACTTGATTTCTTTAACACATTTATTTGAATTTTCCTTATGAGAACAATTTCTCTTATTGTTGTGTTCTGCTTTGTATTTGAGTCATCTTAAAAGTTCATCTGCTATTCAGCAATTGTGCTTTTATCTCAGGGAAATGAAATCTTATGTTCACATAAAAACCTCTTCAAGAATGCTCATAATAGCTTCATTTGAAATAGCCCAAACTGGAAACAACCCAAGTGTTCTTCAGTGAGTGAATAGTTAAATAAATTGTGATACATACCATGGAAAACTACTTAGTGATAAAGAAATTAGTTTATATACAACTTAGATGAATCTTGAGGGAATTCTGCTGAACAAAAAATGACAATCTCAAAACAATACGTATTATATGATTCTATTATGTAATACTCTTGAAATGACAAAATTATAGAGATGGAGAACAGATCAGTGGTTGCCAAAGATTAAGGAGCTGAGGGAGGGGAGTAGGGTGCAAAAGATAGATGGGGGTGGTTATAAAATCATGAGAGATCCTTGTGGTGACAGAACTGTTCTGCATCTTGACTGTGGTGGTGGATGTATCAACTTATGTGTGACAAAGTTGTATCAAATTTAATACGGAAGTAAGTGCATGAGTACAACTGAGGAAACCTGAATAAGACTAGTGGATTGTATCAATATCAGTATCCTGTTTGTGATAATCTACTGTAGTTGTACATGGTTTTCTCTTTGGGGGAATTTGGATATATGCTATCTCTTTGTGTTATTTTTTGTAACTGTGTGGGGGTCTATAGTTAACTTCAAAGAAAAAGTTTAATTTAATTTAAAAAAGGTAAAGTAAAATTTAATAGTATGTTATTTAACCCAAAGTATCTAAAATATATTACTTGTAACCAATTAAAAAATGTTGGCCGGGCGCAGTGGCTCAAGCCTGTAATCCCAGCACTTTGGGAGGCCGAGACGGGTGGATCATGAGGTCAGGAGATCAACCATCCTGGCTAACATGGTGAAACCCCGTCTCTACTAAAAAATACAAAAAGCTAGCCGGGTGTGGTGGCGGGCGCCTGTAGTCCCAGCTACTCGGGAGGCTGAGGCAGGAGGATGGCGTAAACCCAGGAGGCGGAGCTTGCAGTGAGCTGAGATCTGGCCACTGCACTCCAGCCTGGGCGACAGGGCGAGACTCCGTCTCCAAAAAACAAAGTTAATAAGAAACATCTGATATAGATAAGAGTCATCTGTAACCACAGCAATAAAGAAGCACTTTCTTATGGGGTTTGTTTTTTATTCCAATTAAATTGAATTAGCAACCATAACAAATACTACAGGGAACCTGATAATCTTCCACGTAACTTAAAACTCTTCTGTTTTTTCTTGTAGCTTTCTACCAAATCCTTCCCACCTTGCATGCGTCAGTTACATAAAGCCTTGCGGGAAAATCACCATCTTCGTCATGGAGGCCGAATGCAGTATGGCCTATTTCTGAAAGGCATTGGTTTAACTTTGGAACAGGCATTGCAGTTCTGGAAGCAAGAATTTATCAAAGGAAAGATGGATCCAGACAAGGTAATTTTGAAAAAAAAAAATCAGAGTGGTACCTGATATTTTAAATTGGTCTGAAAATCAAACAGTCTATTTTTTTTTAAATACGCTCTCTGCAATGTAGTTGAAAATTCTAAAAGGATAAATGTGTTGACAATTCAGTTTAGATAAAAAGAGACTTGCATATTAATCTAATAACAAAAGATTGGGAAAGGAATGTTTTCCTTTGTAGGTATACTGCCAGTAGTAATTATAAGACTGAAATTGCTTTCAGAGTTATATTTCTGTAGGAATGTATATGTATCTACACATACACATACATATACATATGCACATAATGTTTTGAGCACCGGGAGATATCATGAACAAATAAAGTGAAAACAATTTAAAATATTTTCTATTATGTTATACAGAATCTTTTATACACTTTTTTTTTTTGGAGACAAGGTCTTCCTCTGTTGCCCAGGGTGGGCTGGAGTGCAATGGTGCAATCGTGGCTCACTGCAGTCTCAACCTTTGGGCTCAAGTGATCCTCCCACTTCATCCTTCTGAGTAGCTAGGGCCACAGGTGCACACCATTATGCCTGGCTAATTTTTTTTTTTTTTAAATTTTTTGTAGAGATGGAGTCTAACTATGTTGCCCAGGTTGGTCACAAACTCTTGGGCTCAAGCCATTTTCCTGCCTTGGTGTGCTTGGGATTACAGCCGTGAGCCTGAGTCATCATACCCAGCCTATAGAACATTTTTAGATAGACAATAATCATTATAAACCTGAACAACTTTTTAAAAAACCTATCCACAGTGCTTATATTCCGAATCCTACTCCTTATTTCTCTTTAATAGTGCCAGCTAATAACATTTTATTTGGAAATATGATTTCTTGCTGCCTCTATGCCATGACACTGTAGTATGAAGAACATTTTTTACTATTTATTTCTTGATTTGCTGCCTCCTAAGAGTAAATTATAGAAGAAAGATTATTTACGAGGTACGTTTTATAGTACATTTTATGTTTTATGTTAGTTTGCAAGCGTTGCCATAATAAAATACCACAGACTGGTTGGCTTAAAAAACAGCAGTTTATTTCCTCACACTTCTGGAGGCTGGAGTCCAAGATCAAAGCATTGGCAGATTTGGTTTCTCCTGAGGCCTGTCTTCTTGGCTTACAGGTGGCCTTCCTCTTGCTTTGTGCTCACATGGCCTTTTCTCTGTGCATGTGCTTCCCTGGTGTTTCTTCCTTTTCTTATAAATACACTAGTTTTACTGGATTAGGGCCCCACTCATCTGATCTCATTTAACCTTAATTATCCCTTTAGAGGCCCTTTCTCCAGTTACAGTTGGATTTGGAGTTAGGGGTTCAACAAATGACTTTTAAGAGATCACAATTCAGTTCATGTCTGTAGCTATATAGTTTATTAAAAAGCTCAGATTTTACAAAATAACGTTATAAAAAGCTCTTACATTTTTTTCAGATTTGTTTTAAAAACTGTCTTCGTTGACCATTATCCATATAATCTTAATGAAGTCATTTAATAGGATTTTCTTTGAACAGTTTTGGATAATGTTTTTTAGACCTCTATTATATTTCTTTTAAAGGTAATTTATTCTAATTATAGAAAATATGAAAAATACAGAAAAATTCACCTGTTATCCTCCAATTTGAAATAATTACTCTCAACATTGTAGCCTTTTACTCTAGTCTGGACAACTAAACACCACTGATTTTCACCATTCTAAAAATTGTCATTATATTATGATTATTTTTCCATACTTTTGACTGGTCTTTGAAAATATCTTAATTCATTACAAACTATTATATCCTTTGAAAGTGCTGTAATTTGACTCTGTTATATATGTTACTAATATAAATAACAGAGTCAAATAGCTAATATCCTGGGGACATAGATAATTGATTATAGTTTTGATTATATTCTTTGTGTGTGTGTGTATGTGTATATATATATACACACGCACACACATTCATCAGGAAATAAAATTATCTGATAAGAAACTACACACAGCTGGGCGGGTTGACTCACGCCTATAATCCCAACACTTTGGGAGGCCAAGGTGGGTGGGTCACCTGAGGTCAGGAGTTCAAGACCAGCATGGCCAACGTGGTGAAACACCATCTCTACTAAAAATACAAAAATTAACCAGACATGATGATGGATGCCCATAATCCCAGCTACTCAGGAGGCTGAGGCAGGAGAATCACTTGAACCTGGGAGATAGAGGTTGCAGTGAGCTGAGATCGTGCCACTGCACTTCAGCCTGGGTGACAGAATGAGACTTCATCTCAAAAAAAAAGGAAAATAGACACAATTTTAAAGTTTTAATGCATGCTGTGAAATGACTGTTCAGAAAGGTTTTAAATTAGACTCTCTTCAAGGGATGTGAGAATTTTGCTCTGCCATTGACATCTTTATGTATATTATTAATTTAAAACAGTTTTTGATCTTTTTATTAGGAATTCGATGTCTTAAGTAGGTAGATATATTAGGGTTCTCCAGAGAAACAGAACTGTGTGTGTGTTTGTCTCTCTGTAACTTACACACACACACACACACTCTCTCTCTCTCTCTCACACACACACACACACACAGAGCGAGAGATAGAGAGAGAGGGGTTATGGAAGTTGACAAGTCTCAAGATCCGCAGTTGGCAAGTTGGAGACCCAGGAGAGCCAATGTTGTAGTTGTAGTCTGAATCCAAAAGCCTGAAAACCAGAAGAATGATAGTGTACAGTTGATCCTCGAAATACACAGGTTTGAACTGCATGGGTCCACTTATATGTGGATTTTTTTCAATAAGTATATTGGAAAATTTTTCAATATGATATGCAACAATTTGAAAAAACTTGCAGATGAACCACCTAGCCTAGAAATATCAAAAAAGTAAGAAAAATGAAGTATAAAGGAATGCATAAAATACATACTAGTCATATTTACTAACATGAGATATGCAGGAATCTATTGCAGAAAGTTAAAATTTATCAAAACACATGCACACAAACGTACAAACCATACTTGGTGCTATTCCCAGTAGAGAGAAATGTAAACAAATGTAAAGATGCAGTATTATAACCTACATAAAATTAACTGTAGCACATTCTGTACTACTCTAGTAATTTAATAGCCCCACCCTGTTGCTATTGTGGTGAGCCTATAAGTGTTGCAAGTATCCGCTTAAAACGCTCTGTGATGCTAATCATCTCAGTGTGAGCAGTTTGTACAGTAAATTGCATATTGCAGTAAAGTGATCTCTCACAGTTCTTGGGTATTTTTCATCATGATCAGTGAAATATCGTAAACCTTGAATAACACCATGGGACTCATAGGAAGTGTCACTAGTAATGCTGGAAATTCTCCCCAAAACCAGAGAAAAGTCATATTACAAGAAAAAGTTGATTTGCTTGATATGTAATACAGATTGAGGTCTCCAGCTAAGGTTGACTGCCATTTCAGACAGATGGTTCATCTTGTAAATAGATAATGTAAACTTATGGTTTACTGTAAATGTATTTTCTTATGACTTTCTTTGTCTTTTTGTATTTTTAGTTGAGATGGGATTTCACCATTTTGGCCAGGATAGTCTTCACTCCTGACCTCAGGTGATCTGCCTGCCTTGGCCTCCCAAAGTGCTGGGATTACAGGTGTGAGCCACTGTGCCTGGCCTATTACGACTGTCTTAATGTTTTTTTTCCTCTAGCTTATTTTATTGTAAGGTTACAGTGTATAACATATAATATTCAAAATATGTGTTAATCGACTGTTTATGTTATCGGTAAGGCTTATGGTCAACAGTAGGCTTTTAGTTGTTAAGTGTCTGGGGAATAAAAAGTTGTACATGGATTTTTAACTGTATGGAGTGAGGGGTGGAGGTTGTTGCCTATAATCCCTGCGTTGTTCAAGGGTCAGCTTTAGTTCCAACTCAAATGCCAACATCCTAGAGACCCAGAAAGAGTGAGTGTTTCAGTTTAAAAAATGAGATCCCAGTTTAAGGAAGTCAGACAGAAGGAAATTCCCTCTTACTCACAGGATGTCAGGCTTTTTGTTCTGTTTAGGCTTTCAACTGATTGGATGAGAATTATCCACATTAGGTAGGGCAGTCTGCTTTACTCAGACTACCAATTCAAATGTTAATCATATCCAGAAACACCCACTCACACACACCCACTATAATGTTTGACCAAATGTCTGGGCATCTCGTGGCCCATTCAAGAGCTGGGTTGTTTGTTTTTTTTTGAGACAGAGTCTCGCTCTGTCATCCAGGCTGGAGTACAGTGGCGCAATCTCAGCTCACTGCAACCTCTGCCTCCCGGGGTTCAAGCGATTCTCCTGCCTCAGCCTTCCAAGTAGCTAGGATTACAGGTGTGCACCACCATGCCCAGCTAATTTTTGTATTTTTAGTAGAGATGGGGTTTCGCCATGTTGCTCAGGCTGGTCTCAAACTCTTGACCTCAGGTGATCCACCCGCCTTGGCCTCCCAAAGTGCTGGGATTATAAGCGTGAGCTACTACCACCATGCCCGGCTGGCGAGCTGGGCTGTTTTGAAGTGAAAAGAGAGAAGCTGAGCTAGCATTTTAGCTTGGTTTGTGCTGTAAACTGAGAGTGGAAAAAGGAGGGTAGAGAGGGAAAACCAGCTGCACCAACCTATATGGACACTTACCCTGAGTACTAGGTCTTTGGCTTAGATACCTGTTCATTGGCCTGCCTTCTTTTATGTACATCTGGAATAGCCTGTGTAGCAATATCATCAGTAGTCTTTTTTTTTAACTTGTATGTTTAAATTTTTTTATTATGGAATTTTTATTTTGCAATGCAAACTTTTTTCAAAAATTCTTATAATTTTTTAGTTTTCTAGATAATATATAGTAGTCTATTTTTATTAGCTTATTGATTACAGCAAATATTTTGACTAAAGGATTATAAGACACATTTCTTACTTTCTATGACTATTTAGTGTTCTGTTGTTACATAGTCTGTATTTATAAATGTTCATGTTTTTCTCAACTGTGTCTTTTACATATTTTTTTCAATGACATGTAATAAACTAAGGCATACTAAATTACAATAATCTCTAATTGAACAATTGTATCATTTGTTAAGTGATACATACAATTAAAAATATTATTAAGAGGTATGAAAATTGTTGGCTTAAAATACTACTTATAGGATATTTTTTAGGATGATTATAGAGGATGTTAAACATTTTTATAGTGCTAATTAAAGGACTTGGGTGTTGAACCCGGCTCGAATGATTTGAAATAATAACTTATGTTGGATAGCTTATGTCCTAACTGTGTAAGAAAAATGATGTGGTAACAGTCAATTTCAATTGGAATTTTTCTGTACTATTGTTTACCAAATGATCATAATATCTGATTTCTTTCTCTTAATATTTGTGCCCTCATTGTGACTTATTTGAGATATATTGCTATGTGAGTCTGAGCAAATATTTTGGGTATTTAGCTAGTACTTTTGAGTCAGCAGAGACTGGTATAATATCTCCAGCAATTTTGAACTCTGACTCTGCTGCCACAACTACCTTTCCTAGATATACTGCCTAGAACCAAATATTTCTTTACCCTAACTTCTCTAACACAGCTCTGTTCTTGAATTGACTGCCTTATCGGTATCTGTCTCTTCCTCTCATCTTTACTTGCTTGTGCTTGTTGCAGGCATTTTTTGAACACTTTGCTTTTAAAACTAATGCTGTACTTAATGTTGGAGGGGAATGTGTTGTCTGTATTCTAAAATAATTTACACCTGTATGTATTAGTGCTTGTAACTGTCATCCAAAATGTAAATATTAAGGTATTGTGTCTCTAGATACCTTTTATTAAGGTTAAGCAGCTTTTGTGTTTTAATGCACGTAATTTCTGTTATAAACATTTTTGAGTAGTAATAATGGATTGTGGAAGCAGCTTGAGGTTCTGATGCTCACTGTTATTTTTTTATTAGGAATTTGATGTTGTAAGAGTTAAGGAGGAAAGAAACATGAAAAGCAGCTCAACAGTCAAAGACAGGTTTATTTTGGAGAATAAACCTGAGAGGGGCTTCTGGCCGATTTTTTGGTCAGGAATGTTCTTTCTTACAGACTGAGAGTATCTATTGGTGAGAGAGCTTGGAATGTTTCTGTGTGGTGGAGAAGTTTATGGCGGGGTTGGAATGTCTCTGGTCGGAGGGGAGATTATCTTGGGGCTGACATCTCTCCAGCTGGAGGGGAGGTTATCTCAGGGCTGGCATGTCTCTGGTCAGGGAGGGGTTTGGAGGGTTTCTGGTCTCAGATGTTATTTGTGGTTTATGGTCATGCTGACTTTAGCCATTAGGCTGATGCCCTTTGGATTTAGGCAGTTTTCGATCAACGTAAATTTTAAGATGATGGTGCTTGTCTAAGATGGCAGTGCTTTTGCTCTGTCAGATGTATTAAGTCAGTCCTATATATGTAAAAATTAGCCATCTGTCTATAAAATGCTTATTTAGAGTTGTTAGTTTGGATTGTTTTTCTTTCCTTTTAAAACTATTTTCTACTAGCATATGTATTCCAATAAACGATACTGGTTATTTGCTACCAGATTATGTTCTTGTAATTTTGGGTGCTAATGACTACCTTATATTTATTGCTTATTTATTCATTTATTATCTGTATCCTACAATTGGAATGTAAACTATATAAAAGCAGGTATCTTGTCTTTCTTGTTGATTGCTGTATGTTCAGGCACCTAGAACAGTGCCTGACTCATAGCGGCCACTCAATAAATGTTTACTGAATAAACTAATACATGGAAATTTCCATATTATTTACATAGAAATAAATTTTCATACATGTTCATAGATATTATTTACTTATATTTTGCTGAATACATGGTAAATTGTACCAAATCTTTAAAGTTTGGCTTTCGATATGAGAAAAAATAATCTTTTTCTGTTTTTGTTCTTTTTAGATAGAGCTGTTTCTAACAAGTGATAGAATTTAAGTCATTTTAGTTGCTTTTTTATTTCTAAGAGCAGTAGATCTCAGCATCAGCGTCGTTTGGGAATTTGTTAGAAATATAGATTCTCAGAATCAAATTTGTTATCCATGTATTTTTCTAAATCAATATGGATACTATATTTAATATAGTATCATATTATGATTCTTATAAAAAGTACAGAGGAATATACTTGTGTGTATATGTATATACATAGATACATACATATGTACATATTCCATCTACTTGGCATAGGCCATTCAGCTGATTTTTATTGAGTTTTTATCATGAATATGTACCATTCTGAAGATACTGCAATAAAAGAAACAGCCCTTATTTATAAAGACTTTCCAAGACCTTATTTTATTTATTATTATTATTATTTTTGAGAGGGAGTCTTACTCTTGTTGCCCAGGCTGGAGTGCAATGGCGCGATATCAGCTCACCACAACCTCCACCTCCTGGGTTCAAGCGATTCTCCTGCCTCAGCCTCCCAAGTAGCTGGGATTACAGGCATCTGCCATCACGCCTGGCTAATTTTTTTTGTATTTTTAGTAGAGGCGGGGTTTCTTCATTTTGGTCAGGCTGGTCTCAAACTCACCACCTCAGGTGATCCACCCACCTCAGCCTCCCAAAGTGCTGGGATTACATGCATGAGCCACCATGCCCGGCCCCTACAAGACTTTATTTATGAGAATCTTCCAAGAGATTTATTTGGAAAAAACCAGGTAAATACAAATGTACAGACATAGAGAGAAGGGAATTTCATGTTAAAGGGACAACATTTTAAAGGACCTTAAAGTGTAGCCCATCCTGTAGGTGGTAGGAACCTGAACTGTACCAGTGTAATTGTAATAAGAGGGGAATCTGGAGACATATATTTTTTTAACCTAATTACTAAAGATAGATTGAATTAGTAGGCCAGTAGGAACTGGTCTTGTTAGGTAGGTAGCTGCCAACCAGGATCCTATCAGCCAGGATAGGGTCAACTGGTAACTGGAATTTAGTCAAATATGTGTAGTTTCACAACTTTGAATCTTTACTAAAATAATATAATGAATATGGGATGTTATGAAGGTTTACTGAAAAACGGAAAATAGTGTGAGTAAAGTTTCCACTTGGTTCAAATTAATTTGGCCTAACTATGGATTTATGATTATATAGGCCAACATGGATTTTTAAGAAACTATTTTACTTTATAATTTTAATCTACTTGGTAATAATTTAATTGGGAAAGATAGAAGGAATTGGAAAACAGTTTCAAAACATGATGGTAAAAAGGAAAGTATTGTTGAGGTGATGTAAGAAAGTTATTAGGGTGGATCATGTTAGAGACCAGTCTTGATTAAGATTTGGAGAAAGTGAGTGACATAGGTTAGTTGAGAAAGAACTAAGAGCAAGAATACACACTGCACAAGGAATGAGGGGAAAGTGGGCAAAACATTGTTAACTCTTCCATTATTTTATTTTTAAAATTCTTTTAATAAAATAATTTTATACTAATAATTCTTCCATTTATTACTCATTCACTTAAGCTTTTTTATTACCTGTTTTTGGGATTGTTGTGGTTTTGACTGTTGTGATTTAAAATTCTCCATTTCTAGGCTTTTTGTATTTTATCTTCTCATATATTTGAATACTGTTTTATTTAGATGCATATTATACTTGAGGATAGAGATTTTAGTATTAAAACATCAACCATTTCCAAGAGAACATTCCACTGTTCCCTGATCTTATAGCAAACCAATTGCTTTTCACAGTATACCTTACTCCAAAAATATTGGTTTCATAATGTAGGGTTTTTATTATTAGATTTAATTGTTGAATATGAATATTGATATATTTAAAATGTTAAAATAAAGCTGTTTGAGTTAACCCTTGTCAGTGAAGGATAGGGACTTAGTTATTGAAAATTGCGCTTAGGTTGCTGAATCAGATTTTTTGGATTTGTGAATGATTCACAAGAAGTATTTAAAGTTTTGAATGTCTTATTCCTTAAATAATTTCCTGTATTTCTGAAATAAATGCACCTATGCTTTATACAAATAAAATTTAATTAGTCAGAGTAAAGTTTTTTGTGTTTTTCTTAGTTGTAATTATAATTTACATGCCTGTCTACCTGAAAAAAGCGTCACCCTGGGTGCAAGAGATATAAAATCAAACCTTTTTTAAATTTTTTATTTTTAAAATTTCAACTTTTATTTTAGATATAAAGGGTACATGTGCAGGTTTGTTACCCGAGTATATTTTGTGCTGCGACGTTTGGGGTATGGATTTTATCACCCAGGTAGTGAGCATAGTACCCAATAGGTAGTTTTTCAGTCCATCCTCCCTCCCACTTCTAGTAGTCCTCCGTGTCTGCTGGTCCTATCTCTATGTCTGTGTGTGCTCAATGTTTGGCTCCCACTTATAAGTGAGAGCATGCACAAACCTCTATTTAAAGTATGAATACCACGAAAATATTATTTTACTTGGCACTTGGATATTAAATCACTTTGGCGACTAGCTTTGTTAAGTATTACATTGAACTGGATAATTCTTCTAATAAATTCAAAGCATGTGTCCTGTCAATCAGATTGCTTATATTGTTGTCGTTCTGAATTGCTTTAAGCTGGTTTTATTGGATATTAAGTACAACATTGATAATGTACATTTTTTATAGCTGTGGTTTCTGTCCTTGATGACAGCATGCTTAAGGTCTATTATATGTTGTTATAATTGGGTCAAGGAACATTTAGCACTGTTTAAAAAGCTTATCTTTTCTTCCAGAATCTAGCTTGCATCATGACTTAGAGCAAACTTGTGTTGTTAAAAATTGACTACTGAAGGATTAAGTGTTTGGCTGGTGGGGTGTGAGTATATGAAACTTATTTGTTGTTAGGATTTTTTATTTCAGGGAGCAGTAGATCTCAGCATCAGCATCGTTTGGGAATTTGTTAGAAATGTGAAGTCTCAGAATCAAGTTCTGGGGTCAGGGCCCACACTTTGTGGTTTAACAAATCATCCAGATGAAATTGATGCACACTAAAGATTCAGAACCACTGTTTTAATTACTACCCTGTCATAGTCCATTTTCTAGTGCTTATCACAGAATATCTGAAACTGGGTAATTTATAAAGAAGAGAAATTTATTTCTTCTAGTTATGGCTAAGAAGTCCCAGGTCATGGGGCCACATCTGTTGAGAGTCTCCTTACTTGTGGGGACTCTCTGAGGAGTGCCAAAGTGGCACAGGGCATCACATGGCAAAGGGGCTGAGGGTGCTAGTGTGTTATCTCAAGTCTTTCTTCCTCTTCTTGTAAAGCCACCAGTTTCCCTCCTATGATAACTATTTAATCCATTCATCCATGAATGGATCAGTCCACAGTAGGCAGAGCTCCCATGATCCAGTCACCTCTTAAAGGCCCCACCTCTCACTACTGCCACATTGGGGATTACATTTTAATGTGAATTTTGGAGGGGACAAATATTCAGACCATAGCAACCTTATGGAAATCTAAACTGGTTATTGCCTTGTTCAAAGTATAGGCATTTATTAGTGAGTTCTTCATCTCTTGTTTGTTCTTCTGTCTGCTTCTGTTCGCGATTTGAGCATGATGTGTTGTCCTTTGTCAATAACCCACATGCATATTTGAACCCCTGCTACATACTAGGTACCAGTAAATACAAAATGAATTTGTACAGCAGAGTTTTTCAGCTGGTGTACTGCTAGTGAATTTCTAATATACTCCAATATTGATCCCATGAATTCTTGGGGAAGCTAGGTTGGGCCTGGGGTATTAAAACGAATTGCCTTCAACTGTGAGCAGCTTCTTTCATTTTGCCCTAGAATGCTTTACATATATCATTTTATGTGTTCAGTGACGTTAAAAAGATTAGAAAGAACTGATAGAGAGGACAGGCTTGCAGATGACTGAATTCAGATTTGGTTCTATTATATACAAGTTGTGTGGCCTTAGGCAAGTTACCTGACATGTGTCCTCATCTATAGAATGTGGACAATAATTATATACATATGTATATATGTCTCTAGCTGACTGTTGTCTGTCTATACTTCACTGATGTAGGGAAGATTCGGTAAGGGCTTAATACAGATTCTGATGTATAGTAAGTGCCAGCTGTTCTTACTCTAGGTTTTCATAGGAAAGAGTGGTTAGATTGGTATGGTATAATCAGTAAAGTTTCCACAAGTATAATACAATTTGTGCTGGCTTATTAAGGGTTTCATATAACCTAGAATGGAGAAGAAGATTAAGGGCAAAGAAGGAAAATAGGGACTGAATTTCAGCAAAGATAGTTTGTCTTAAGAAATGTTCAAGGGATGTGGTATAATGGAATGGATTTGAGGTTGTTCTTGGGAGCTCTTGGGTTTCACAGTAAAGGGAGAGAAATTGACAGGAGAGATGAAGTTGTCTGGTTTCCGGCCTTGTTTTAACAAGTGTAATTGTATCTTTATCTACTTTTATGTGTTGGAGTTCTGTGGAAGATTTCACTTAAAAGGAGGATTTTGCTATTTTAAAATATTTAAAAATATTATTCTGGTTTATTTGTCGTGTGGAATTTAGGAAGGTAGTATGGGATGAATAGAGAGGAGAAAGATATTAGTGCCAGAATGTGATTGCTGTAAATGAACTTTGTCTTATAGTCAGGAGAAACCCATTAGTGAATTTTAAACCAGGAGAGAATTATATCTTCACAAGATTAATATGGAAAAATGTGAAGAACTAAAATGGGGAGAGACTAGGAATGAGATAGTTAACCAAGTTAGGTCTTGTGATAGGGATAAGAACAAAGGGGTAAGTGCAGATTCAGTAAATATTTTGAGGACCGTGTATAGGACAGCATGAGGAATTAAATTTAACTCAGGTGGTCAACCGAAGTTATTTAGAAAGTTTGGAAGCCTGATTAACACAGGTAATAGGCAGGGAGCTAAATTGTCTGGGATCGGGTTGGAGGTGAAATGGATTATGTATTTGGTTCCTCTTTGTTTCCAACTTGGAGGAATACCCACTGTTTGGAACAGAGATGGAGGAACCTAGAGTGAAAACAGAGTTATCAGAAAAATTGGAGTAGAAGAGAGAAAACAACAGTTTGGTTCTAGGCACTAAGAAAGAGGAGAATTTCGAAAGTAAGAGGTAGTTGGTACTTTCAGAACTGAAAAAAGCATGGATATTGTTTTTAAGAAGTCGTTTTTAAGAAAAAATCAGAGCAGGAACCAGATTTCCTGGTCTTAGCATACAAGGAAATGGAGGCGATGGGAATAGAATGTGTTTCTAAAGTTTAAGAAGTCAGGAAGGAAAGAAATAGAGCATACTAAGTATAGAGGTGACTGTGCCAAGCAAGGTTTTCAAGCTGGGGTGGGCAGGAGCAGTAAAACCTATGGAAATGGAGGATGCGCTGAGAATAGTTGAGGAAACAAAGCCTGAGGAGATGGAAAGAGAATTTAAAACATTTATTTATTATGTGATTATTATAATATGAACCTCCGTTTCCTATATGATGTTCCCTGAGTGTAGAATTTCTTTCTTTCTTATCATGATATACCCAGCAATTGAGATGGTACTGACAGATTGTATATGCTCAATAAAATTTGTTGAATGACTGAAAGAATTGCATTAGGAGTTTAATGAGCATTGCTGTTTATCTCACACCTGATGGATATATGAAAAATTATGAATTGGTAAAGGAGTGTTTAAAAGTAGAAAGGAGAGCTGTGGAAGCTCACATCCACTGCTCATCTTTCTAATAAATTAGGCAGGGGAATCGCTTACCACAAGGATTTGGTGTATTTAGGGCTTAAAGAAAGTTAAAGAAAGAGTATAGAATAACACCTTTCATAAGTGTGCTAAGGGATTAACTAATTAAAAAAAAGATTGCTAAACTACAGAATGGTTACAGTTTGAGTTCCTAGCATATGCTAGGCACTATAATTAATATTCTACATACACAATTTTATGGAATCCTTAAAACAATCTTGGGAGATAAGTATTATTTATGTCGAGTTGACTAATGAGAAAACAGTACTAGCCTATAAATTTGTAACTGGCTAAGTCAGCACTATTATGTTGCTTTCTCTAGCAGTGTCTTATGGTCTTACAGCAGAAGCAAAGATGGCATAAGGTAAAGTTCATTCAGGTTTAGGAGCAAAGCAGGCATGCTGCTTTAAATTCTTCTTATGTTTTTTATTTAATTTAATCTAACAACACCACCATGAGGTAAATATTATCTTCCTTCAATGGAGAGTTTAATGCATTTTCCCCAGGCAGCAAAGGTGGTACATGATCAAACCTGGGTTAGACCCAGGTCTATTTTATTCCAAACCCTGAACTTCCCCCAGTACTCTCAGAAGGAAGACTAGACTTAGTGTTTAGGTTGACACTGATATGATAACTATGTAAACTTAAGAGAACACAATTAACAATAGAGATTTTTCAGTTCTTGAGGACAATAATGTCTGCTAAAATGTTGCAAAGAATTAAGTATGCTTGTGAAATACTATGTAATCTATCATGTACTAAAGAAATAATTTTAAAATGTTGATAAAGGGATTATTCTATATCATTCATGTGTTTTCTCAATATATTTGTAAACCTATTAACTTCTAGACACACATATTAGTTTTCTAATTGCCTATGTTTTCATTTTTCTTTCAAAGAAAAGTTTGTTTTATTTGAAGGTTCGTGTTAGTGAGATCCTAGGAAAGTAATTTGAATGTAATAAAAAAATAGTTTCTTGTGGCCAGGCACGGTGGCTCATGCCTGTAATCCCAGCACTTTGTGAGGCCGAGGCGGGCAGATGACCTGTGGTCGGGAGTTTGAGACCAGCCTGACCAACATAGAGAAACCCTGTCTCTACTAAAAAGACAAAATTAACCAGATGTGATGGCGCATGCCTGTAATCCCAGCTACTCAGGAGGCTGAGGCAGGATAATTGCTTGAACCCGGGAGGTGAAGGTTGCGGTGAGCTGAGATCTTCGCCATTGCACTCCAGCCTGGGCAACAAGAGTGAAACTCTGTGTCTCCCTCACCCCCCCAAAAAAACCCAAAACGTTTCTTGCAAAAATAGTCTAATCTTTGTCATTATTATTTTGGGGCAGCAATTTTAAAGGTACCCTTAACAGCTACCAAAGTCATTTAAAACATATTTTCTAAGCTTTATTGTAGTGAAATTTGTTATATTCTCTCTTCTAAATATTTTGGTGTATAATAAAGATATGTGTATGTTAAGGGTTTAATCTTCTCTTGATGCTTTCCATAGCTTGTGGAATACTAATTCTAGATTATACAGTATAAGAATTAATATTTAAGCATTGACTTGAACAGGTTGGACCTGCTTTCATGAATTGTCAAGAGGCTAGCTAGTCAAATTTTAAATTAAATTATGTATTTTGGGTTACGTCTATCATTAGAATAAAACAGGTGTTATTATCCCTCTCCTAGCACTATTCTGGCAAAAATTAGCTTTAGTAAATTTAATTGCTCTTGATGTTGTACTCCAAATACTTTTTAATTCTTAAATTATGTAAATAAGATGAAAAATAGAAGACTTCAACTCTGTCATTCATTTATAAATGTCATTTTGCCAGTGATGCCTTATGGATTATGCTGATATATTAAAATGAGATTTAAAAATAAAATGACATTTTATTTAACATTTTAAAAGGTAGGTCAAATTTTTGTTGCTAATATATGTGGTACTCTTAGGGGAATATGACAATAGAATATGTATCTTTTTAAGATGCCAGTTTAAGATATCAAGAGTATGTTTTAATTGGCCATATCTCTGGACAAATTTGGTATGTATAAGTTCCAAAATGGGTCAGACTTCTGATACTGAAGGATTTTTCTTTGGAAGATTTATTAATATTAGGAATCTCAGGGGCTTGAAGTGTGGGAAAGGTATATTCTTGGCTTTCTTTAACTACCTATTGTGTGTTTGTCACCCATCGTTTGCCTGTAAATCTTCGTTGAATTTATTATTTTTTTACTTAAAAAATTACTTTGAGCCATCTTTCCAATTTGTTTACTTCTATATAAAGTAGGATTTTATTTTATTTAAAAAATAACCAAACAGTTATTTTGCACCTGCCTGTGTGCATTACTCTTTATGGTAAGAGAATATATCAGTTTAAACTGTTGTGGGGACCCAGAGAACTGTTGTGCCTTAATAGTGCAATTGTTGTTGTTGTTTGCAGCTCAGTCAGAAAAGCAGGAATCCTAATCAGGAAGGGCCTAGAGGGATGTTTACTCAAGGGGAAATCTAGATGATTACTGTTCTGTATTGATAAGAATGTCAGCTGTTAAGTGAAGCTAGCCTTTTAATTGAGAATAAGTTCAGAGAAGGAGACACAAAAACTCAGATTTAAACAATTTGAGTGGTAAGGGTGATATTGATTAGGCACCCTAAGAAGTAGATTGCTTTTTGACTTTGATCCCAGAATAAACTTGTCATTTTCTTTTGTACTATCTCAGACATAAACTTTCTTTTCCTAGGGGACTGTTTAAAGAGTTGTATTTTGTTCATCCATTCAACAAATATTGAGTATCTACTATGTCCCAGGCAGTCTTCTAGCTACTAGAGGTATAGTAGCAGCAGTGAACAATATAGAAAAAAATATCAAAACTCTGGGGCTTACATTCTGGTTAAGGAGAGACAGTAAATAAGTAAGTAAATTATTGATATATTACTTGGTGATTACTGCTATGAAGAAATTTTTTCATGAAGAAGATAGGAAATGCTGTTTAGTGCCTGGGTGTAGTTTTAAATAGAGTGGTCATGTAAGGCTTAAACAACAACATGATGTTTTGCCACAACTTGAGTTTGACATAAGAACTCTAGGCTTGGCATTGTTCATGTCGTATCTTAGTGGGATATGAATAGCAGGTCTGAGTGTTCACCATTTTACAATGAAGAAACTTGAGGCAAAAAAAACTGTCCAAGTGTACTCAGAATTAACAGACACGGGATCTTAGAACCTTTTGATATGATTTCAGTCTGTGGATGTTTGAGCTGCAGTGCAGCCAGATTTAGCTGAAAAGTCAGTGGGCTCAGGGAAGGCCAGCAGGAGGCAGTGGAGCACCAGCACAAGCTGAGGCCAACTCCCATTGGTGAAGCTTGGGCAAATGTAGCTCAAGTTAGGTGAGAAGCCCTGGCTTGGTGGCCTGGGCTTACACGAGGCCTACACTAAGCTCACTGTGTCTCTGCTCTCAGTGAGGAAGGTGGCTTCAGACTCTTCATTTTGTCATTTAAAACAGGGTGTCATGCTCTGTCTGTGACTCTAGGACTGATTATGGCAGATTTCCTTGCTCTCAAGTCTTTTATCCCTTTAGCCTACCTACTAGGACTGAGTAAAGCAACACTGTCTTAAACATGCCTAGGCTTAAGGATCTTGTGATTTAGTCAAGTTCTTAGAGAGGGGAAAAGGATTTTCTACTAAGATCTCAAATGGATTCCTGTCTTTTTATCCCCCACTGGAAAGATACTCCGGAGGGAAATGAATGATGTCTACAAAAAGGTGTATGAGTCTTGGGCACAATTAATCTTTTTACCTACTGTATGCTTTAGTTTGTCTCCACATCTTTGGACCTCGAGGCCTTTTATTTCAACCTCTCGTTTCCTTTTCCTTTGCACTGGTTGAGACGTTTTCTTAGTTCTCCAGTTGCATTCCTGTATGCCATCCTTACCCTCTGGTTTTTTCAATAAGCCTCAAAAAAACAAATATTTCTACAGTTTCTCTCCACCTATCTTTTCTGCCCCTTCCTTCAGCAGTTCTTAGTCAGACATTTTTTTGTATGAAGAAACCCCTTGTTTTCCATAGTCTTTCAGAACAAACACTGTGATGAACATTCATCTCAGGTTTTCTCCATTGTAATATTTTAAAATGTCAAATAAATTGTATTTTATTCTATTAGATTTATTTAGACAGTGTAGTTGAAAACAAAACATTTGTCAGAATGAGTAACTATGAAACAATATCACTGTCACTAGCTTAAGTAGTGGTTAAGTGATATTGTTCAGTAAATCCATATGTAAGGATGAAGTCAGAATGGTAAAACCTTGACATTTCACAGGAAATGTGTCGATTAAAGGGATTTTTATTTGTTTAAATACAGTCACTTTGTAATTTAGATACAATAATACTGTTAAACAAATTTGAAGATGAGGTGTGCTTTCTACATTAATGTTTCTGGATTATAATTTGATGTCTCTTTACCAATAAAGGAAAAATAAACATATATAGATTAATTCTCTTGGATATGAGTTTTATCACAATAATGCTTTTATTTCTACCTTTAGTTTTAAAAATAACTAAAGGCAACTTAAAATTACCTCTTGAAAATCTATATTTAGAAAAGCATGAATCCAGGACATAGTCATTTTAATTAGTATATTTGAATATAATATTCACTAATGAGAATGATCTCAAGGTAATTCAGGAAGAGATCATGAAGTCTTTTTGTTTTTCTAGGAAATTTCCAATTTTTTCTGTCTTTAAAGGTGGACTCTTTTTTGCCAACATTGCATGCACTTTCGTTGCCCTTCTTGCTTCCAGGTATGCTTGCTGTAACTCACTGTGAAAACCTTGAGGCTCCATTACTTGTTTTGAGGTTTGGTATTCTCCTCTTCAGTGATATTGCGACTGCAGAAACACTGCAGTGTGGTCTTTAGAGTTTCAACGGTGTCATAGCACTTAAGGTTACTTTTTGTCCTCCTTTTTTGCTTCTTTATTCCTTGCAAAGCTTTGCCTTGGCCACGTGTGAGTTCAAGTAGTAAGTTTCCAGTTTCCAAATTCTTACTGTAAGGAACCAGAGATAAGATGATTTCCCAAAATCATCCCTATCCCATGTATGGGCCTTCTAGGAATAGTACCATAAAAATCTGTCTTTATTAATAGGCCCTTTCTGACAAATCAACACTTAAACATTATTTTAACACAATTTTATGATGATTATTATCTGCTACAGTTTTATGTATTTTAATCATTAACTTATTGATTGTGCTTGCAGCCTCTTACATAAAGGATGCAATTTGAATAATGCCATGGTAAAGCCATTTAATCTCTGTTTACAACTATATTATGTTTCATTACAAACAGTAATGATGACTCCTTTCTATGTGTAACATGGCACATATTTTTCACATGTAAATGTTGTTTTAAAAGCGATATTTTGTTAGACTTAGATTTTCACATTCAAGATCATTCCTAAAGCTTTATATGATTTTTTAAAAGATAATTTTAATCTACCTATAGTATGTATAAATTTATTACCTAGAGAAAAGGAAGAAGTTATACTGTCTGATAGGGGAAAGAATTCTGAATAATCAAGGGGCAACTAGTTGGAATTAATTTTAGTACACTTAGGGATGAACCAGATTTAGTTTAAACCTCTGTTGATAAGAGCTATAGAATTCTTTCTGTTTATCACAGAAAGCCCAGCCCTGTGTTAATCCTTTCCTGAGTACCCTAGCCAGCAGTGACTTCCCCACAGCACCTCTTTCAATCTCAACTAAATTTTAAGTGTCTAAATAGCAGGCATTCTATCTTAAAGTTTTTATATTCTCCCTACCCATCTCTTGCTTAGGAAAGAATGCTCTGCACCTAGTCTTTTCTTAATATGTATTCGTTGGCTGAAAATGGACCTCAGTATGTTAAGCCATTAGTTTTCTCTTTGAAAAATTGCAAGTTATGCTACTTCATGGTTTTTTCCTTCATATTTAAATCTTGCTGTTGTCGTAAAGACAGACTTTTCATTTAAAAAGTTTAATTGCTAAGGAATGTGTTTGCGTTCTTTAAGGGAACCCTTCCAGCCAGATCATTTGCTTTTCTGACTATTGATTTTAGATTGGCTTGTCCTTAGAGAAACAGACTGTGAGTGCCACAGTGAATGCCTTGTATTATTTTCTCTTTAGAAAGATAAACCAAAGTTCTAAAAGAGCACATTTTCTGCATTATTTGTAGGGAAAAATGTGTGGCAAAAGGGGATATAATATTTTGTTGATAGAGGCAAATGGACTAAAAAATAATGTTATTTTTCTTAGAAACATTTAATATTTTAAGTGGCTTTTAGAAAAGGTGACTGATTTAAAGTAAACTTGCTATCCTTTGGCATGGTTGAGCCATTTAATATAATTTGTTAGAGTGGGGAATGCTAACCTTTATTAAGTCCTGCAGTATGTCTGGCACTTTGTGTAAATATTCTATTTACTTATTTATTTATGAGACAGAGTCTCACTGTGTCACCCAGGCTGGAGTGCAGTGGCATGATCTTGACTCACTGCAACCTCCGCCTCCCAGGTACAAGTGATTCTCCTGCTTCAGCCTCCCGAGTACCTGGGACTATAGGTGTGCACCACCACGTCTGGCTAATTTTTGTATTTTTAGTAGAGACGGAGTTTTACTATGTTGTCCAGGCTTGTCTGAAACTTCTGACCTCAAGTAATCCGCCCACCTTGGCCTCCCAAAGTGCTGGGATTATAGGCGTAAGCCACCGTGCCTCGCCTACTTTGTATAAATATTATTTAAGCTTCAGAAATTCAACATATAAAAATAGGTATAATTACCTGGATTTTGCAAAGCAACACCCTGAAGATCAGCGAGTTTACTGCTAGGTAGAAGCTCCAGGATTCACCTGATTTTTCTGTCCATTGGATGGACCATACCACAAACACTAGATAAGCTTTATGACATTGTCTTCTTCCTTTAGAAAGATGAAAAATTTTAAAAAAAAAAAAATTGAAAGGAACAGAGAAAATAGACATTGCTTAACACCTAGCTAAATTAATTATTCTACTTAAGCCCTAACTTTAGCTAAGGGGGACAGAAAAAGCCCATGATCTTCATTTTTGGAAAGAAATATAATTTTCTTGGACAAGAAGAGCTTTTATTTTCATATTTATTAAACTCTTTCTGTATACCAATGTTTTAAGGACTGTCAGTAATCAGGAACACAATGCCACCTTTCACAATTGACATAATAAGAATACCATACTTAGGAATACAGCTAACAAGAAAGGTAAATGAACTCTACAATGAGAATTACAAAATAGTGCTCAGAGAAATCAGAGATGACACAAACAAATGGAAAAACATCCCATACTCATAGATAGGAAAAATCAATATCATTAAAATGACCATTCTGCCCAAAGTAATTTATAGATTCAATGCTATTCCTATCTAGCTACCAATGACATTCTTCACAGAACTAGAAAGACTATTTTAAAATTCGTATGGAACCAAAAAAGCCCAAGTAGCCAAGGCAATCCTAAGCAAAAAGAACAAAGCTGGAGGTATCATGTTATCTGACTTCAAGCTATACTACAGGGCTATAGTAACCAAAACAAGATGGTACTAGTACAAAAACAGACACAGAGACCAATGGAACAGAATAGAAAGCCCAGAAATAAGGCCACACACCTACGACCATCTGATCTTCAAAAAGGTCGATAAAAGCAATGGGGAAAGGACTGCCTATTCAGCAAATAGTGCTGGGATAACTGGCTAGCTATGTAGAAGATTGAAACTGGACCCTTTCCTTTCATCATATAAAAAAATCAACTCAAGATAGATTAAAGTCTTAAATGCAAAACCCAAAATGCTACAAACCCTGGAAGACAACCTAGGCAGTGCCATCCTGGACATTAGAAATGGACAAAAATTTCATGACAAAGATACCAGAAGCAATTGCAACAAAAGCAAATATTGGCAAATGGGATCTCATTAAACTTAAGAGCTTCTGCACAGCAAAAGAAACTATCAACAGAGTAAACAGACGACCTACCAAATGGGAGAAAATATTTACCAACTGTGCATCTGACAAAGGTCTAATATCCAGCATCTATAAGGAACTTAAATTTAAAAGAAAAAAATGCCCATTAAAAAGTAGGCTAAGGACATGAACAGATACTTTTCTAACGAAGACATACACGTGGCCAACAAGCATAGGAAAAAAAGCTTAATATCACTGATCATTAGAGAAATGCAAATCAAAAATGAGATACCATCTCATACCAGTCAGAATGGCCATTATTAAAAAATAAAAAAATAATAAATGCTGGTGAGGTTGTGGAGAAAAGGGAACACTTATACACTGTTGGTGGGAGTATAAATTAGTTCAACCATTGTGAAATCTGTGTGGCAATTCCTCAGAGGGCTAAAGACAGAACTACCATTCGACCCAGCAATGCTATTACCGAGTATATACCCAGAGGAATATAAATCATTCTACCATAAAGACATATGCATGCGAATGTTCATTGCAGCAGTATTCACAATAGCAAAGGCATGGAATTACCGTAAGTGCCCGTCAGTGACAGATTGGGTAAAGACAATATGTTACATATTCACCATGGAATACTATTCAGCCATAAAAAAGAACAAGATCATGTCTTTTGCAGGAACATGGATGGAACTGGAGGCCATTATCCTTAGCAAAGTAATGCAGGAACAGAAAACCAAATGTGGCATGTTCTCATTTATAAGTGGGAGTTAAATGATGAGAACTGATGAGCATAGAGAAGGGAACAGCAGAAACTGGAGCTTCCTTGAGGGTGGAGAGTGGGAGGAAGGAGAGGAGTAGAAAAAAATAACTATTGGGTACTAAGCTTAGTAAGTAGGTGATGAAATATCAATACACCAAACCTCCATCATGAGAGTTTACCTATATAACAAACCTGCACATATACCCTCAAACTTAAAAGTTAAAAAAAAAAAAGTTAAAAAAAAAAAAAAAAAAAAGATATGACTCTTGACCTCAAGGAACATAGTCTACACTAGAATGTTATAACTTATGTTTTAATAAAACTATTTATTGCCTTGTAATTAATCTCTTTGGGAATAGATACCATGTTTTGTTCGGTTTAAATTCAAGTAAGTATTGAATATTTAGAAATATTTCACAAAACTTAATAAATTAATAGACATTAGTTTCCTGAGAGGGCAGTTCAGCTTTGGTGTGGTGGGGAGAATGTAGACGTTGGAATCAAACCAGAGCCTAGACCTCATTTGCCAATTATTTGCCATGTGACTTTGGTTAAGTCAACCTCTCTGGACTTCAGTTTTCTCATCCTTCAAATAAGGATAATGATGGAATTGATATGAGGATTACATATAATAACCCTTAGCATTGTGCTTACTAGCACAGTGTCTGATACATAGCAAATGACCAATAAAATGCCCTCCCCTAAGTTCTTATTTAATATGACGTAGAGAGTAGTAAGTATAGCAGGAGAACAAGCTCAAGAGTAAGATATTGGGCCGGGCGCAGTGGCTCATGCCTATAATCCCAGCACTTTGGGAGGCTGAGGCAGGTGGATCACAAGGTCAGGAGATCGAGACCATCCTGGCTAACACGGTGAAACCCCGTCTCTACTAAAAATATAAAAAATTAGCCGGGCATGGTGGTGGGCACCTGTAGTCCCTAGCTACTTGGGAAGCTGAGGCAGGAGAATGGCGTGAACCCAGGAGGCGGAGCTTGCAGTGAGCCAAGATTATGCCACTGCACTCCAGCCTGGGCGACAGAGTGAGACTCCATGTCAAAAAAACAAACAAACAAAAGAGTAGAGGGCCTCATGGAGAAATTGATATTTGAATTGAATCCTAAAGGATGGTAAGATTTGGACATACAGAATTGGGATGCATGAACATTTTATGATCCATGAAGTATTCATATAAAGGTTGTTGGTAACATAATGCAGGACCTTTTAAACCATGGTTTGGCTAAACACATAGAACCATTACTCAAGTGGAGAGTCTTACGTTGAACCTTTGTAAAAGCTGAGAGCATGTTACTAAGTTTCAGTGAAAGTATTCCTGCTGGATGCTGAGAAATTACAGGTTGGTTTTATTGCTGTCTTCTGATCTTTATCTTTCTTAATATATAGAAAGAAGTTAGAAAATATAAATGGATGGTTCCTTGATACACGTGCTTGTATTTCTTTTAAAATGTCAGATGTCCAAAAGCAAGCTGGTTGAGAGTGCTGAGCTCTCTTCAGGGTTCAATTTTCTAATCAATGCCAAGATGCTAACTTTTAGATGGTCATTAAAGAGATACATTTTGGGGTTGGGCACACTGGCTCACACCTATAATCTCAGCGCTTTGGGAGGCCAAGGTGAGAAGATCACTTGAGCCCAGGAGCTCAAGAGTAGCCTAGGTAACATGGCAAGACTCCCTCTCTCCAAAAAAATTAGAAAATTAGCTGGGTGTGGTGACATACACCAGTAGTCCCAGCTATTTGGGAGGCTGAGATGGGATTGAACCCAGGTATTCAAGGTTACAGTGAGCCATGAGCACGCCACTTCACTTTAGCCTGGGAGACAGAGCAACACCCTTAAAGAAAAAGAGAAAAAAAAAAGTTTTGGGCTTTGAGGTGATACAAAGATATAAGATCAGTGCCTCTCAAACTTTTTACGTTTGTCACACATTTTTGAATATGTGAATTTTTAGTAGCATGCTTAAAGTGTCTAATTTGAATCCATGGAAGTTATTATTGCAGAAATGACTTGGGTCACCTTTCAGCACTGTGTCATCATCCAAGCAGAACTGTTGACTGCCCTGACTTCAGTGTTTACCTATTCTAGTGAATTTTTGCAGTCTTTTTTTGGCTTTACCTTGTACTTCTTATCTGCAGCTAGTTATGCCTTTCTCAAAATTGTATCTAAGGGCCTATTCAGGTCAAGGTTCCATCTGATTAATTTCACAATAACCATCTTTCCTCATTTTCAGCAAAGATAAATTTACTTGCTGATTTAAAATAATTGAAGAATTGGTTTAGAATAGTACACAGCATACTTGACGGGACAGATCCTAGACAACATAGATGTAGGTATTTAACATTGCTAAGGCGGTACTGGCATACCTAGAAGATATTGCAGGTTTTGTTCCAGACCAACACAATAAAATTTAAATAAAGCAAGACACACAATTTGCTTTCCCAGTGCATATAAAAGTTATATGTATACTATACTGCAGTCTATTAAGTGTGCAATAGCATTATGTCTAGAAAAACAATGTAGACCCCTTAATTTAAAAGTATATTTTTTGTTACTAAAAATGGTAATGATCATCTGAGCCTTTGGTGAGTTGTAATCTTTTTGCTGGTGGAGGGTTTCGCCTTGATGTTGATGGCTGCTGACTCATCAGGGTGGTAGTTGCTGTAGGCTGGAGTGGCTCTTACAATTTCTTAAAATAAGGCAACCATGAAGTTAGCTGCATTGATTGACTTTTCCTTTCACAAAAGATTTCTTTGTGGCATGCAATGCTATTTGATAGCATTTTACCTATAACAGAACTTCTTTCAGAATTGCAGTCTATCCGCTCAAACCCTGATGCTGCTTGTAAGTTAAGTTTATGTAATAATCTAAATCCTTTGTTGTCATTTCAACAGTGTTCACAGCATCTTCACCAGGAATAGTTTCCATCTCAAGAAACCACTTTCTTTGCTCATTCATGAGAAGCAACTCTTTATCCATTAAAAAGTTTTATCATGATGTTGCACAGTCAGCTCATCTTTAGGCTCCACTTGTAATTCTAGTTCTCTTGATATTTCCACTGCATCTGCAGTGACTTCCTTTACTGAAGTCTTGAACCCCTCAACGTCATCCGTGAAGGTTGGAAATCAACTTCTTCCAAACTCCTGTTAATGTTGATATTTTGATCTCTTCTCATGAATCACAAATATTCTTAATGACATCCAGAATGGCGAATTCTTTCCAGGTTTTTCATTACTTTGCCTAGATCCATCAGAGGAATCACAATCTATGGCAATGATATCCTAATTAAATACATTTTTTAAATAATAAGACTTGAAAGTCAATATTCCTTGATCCATTGGCAGCAGAATGGATGTTGTGTTAACAAGCATGAAAACATTAATCTTATCATACATCACCATCAAAGCACTTGGGTGACTAGGTGCATTGTCATGAAGCAGTAATATTTTGTAAGAAATCCTTTTATCTGAGCACTAAGTCTCAATAGTGGACTTAACTATTCAGTAAACTCTGCTATAAGCAGATATGCTATTACTCACATTTTGTTGTTCCTTTTAGAGGTTACAGGCAGAGTAGATTTAGCATAATTCTTAAGGGCCTTAGGATTTTCAGAATGCTAAATTGGCTTCTACTTCAAGCCACCAGTTGCTATAGCCCCTAACAAGAAAGTTAGGGACTAATCTGAAGCCAGGCATTGACTTCTCTTTTCTAGCTATGAAAGTCCTAGATGACATCTTCTTCCAATATAAGGCTGTTTTATCTACATTGAAAATCGGTTACTTAGTATAGCCACGTTTGTCATCTTAGCTAGTTCTTCTGGATAACTTGCTGCAGCTTCTCCATCAGCACTTGCTGCTTCACCTTGTACTTTTACGTCATGGAGATAGCTTCTTTCCTTAAACCTCGTGAACCCACCTGTGCTAGCTTCAAACTTTCCTTTTGTTTTTTTCTTTTTTTGGAGATGGAGTCTTGGTCTGTTGCCCAGGCTGGAGTGCAGTGACGCGATCTTGGCTCACTGCAACCTCCGCCTCCTGGGTTCAAGCGATTCTCCTGCCTCAGCCTCCCGAGTAGCTGGGACTACAGGTGCACGCAGCCATACCCGGCAAATTTTTTGTATTTTAGTAGAGACAGGGTTTTGTTGTTGTTGCCCAGGATGGTCTCAAACTCCTGAGCTCAGGCAATCTGCCCGGCTCAGCCTCCCAAAGTGCTAGGATTACAGGTGTCAGCCACTGCACCCGGCCAGTTGCTTCAAACTTTTCTTCTGTAGTTCCCTCACCTCTCTCAGCCTTCATAGACTTGAAGAGAGTTAGAGCCTTCCTCTGGATTAGGCTTTTGTTTAGGGGAATGTTGTGGCTGTTTTAATCTTCTATCTAGACTACTCAAACTTTCTCCACATTAGCACTAAGCCTGCATCGCTTTTTTATCATTCACATGTTCACTGGAGTATCACTTTTGATTTACTTCAAAAACTTTTTCTTTGCATTCACAGCTTGGCTGTTTGGCATGAGAAGCTTAGCTTTCGGGCTTATCTCACTTAGCTAACTGTGGCTGTCAGCCCATCTTTGCTTTGCACATGGTTTCCTCACTAGCCTAATCATTTCTAACTTTTTACTTAAAGTGAGAGATGTGCGAGTCTTTTTCTCACTTGGTCAGAGTCCTTATTAACTGGTCTGATTTCAGTATTTTTGTGTTTCTGTGAATAGGCCTGAGGAGAGGGAGAGAGACAGGGTTATGGCCAGTTGGCGGAGCAGTCAGAACACACACATTTATCGACTTAAGTCTGCTGTCTTATAATGGTGTGTTTGTGGCACCCCAAAACAATTCCATTAGTAACATCACAGATCACTAATCACAGATCACCAAAACAGATATAATAATAAAGTGTATACAATGAGATATAATAATGAAAAAGTTTGAAAAATTAAGAGAATTACCAAAATGTGACACACAGACACGAAGTGAGCATATCCTGTTGGAAAAATGGCATGGATAGACATGCTCGATGCAGGGTTCCACAAACCTTCAGTATGTAAAAATGCACTGTCTATGAAGCACAATAAAATGGGGCATAAGATGAGGAATGTGGGTATTATATTCTTCTTAGATAGTTTAGTGCTCCAGGAAACATCTTAGTTCTTTGTATTTACATTCCTTAGATGGTCTCATCCTTTTTTATGGCTTCACATAGATTTATACACCAGTGACTCCTAATGGCATATTTTCAGCCTAGCCACCTCCCTGAGCTCTAGACCCAGATATCCAGGTGCCTATTTATGATCTATAGATGATCTATATTCTAGATTATACAAACATCGTAATACTTAGGAGGTATCTCAGACTTAAAGTGCTTTAAACTAAGCTGTTGGTCTATCATTCTGCCCCAAACCAACTCCTCCTGTCATCTTTCCCATCTCAGCTAATGGCAATCTCATTGTTTTAGATCCCCAGGTTAAAAACCTTGATGTATATAGTCTTTTACTCCTTTCTCTCATACCTTTGCTCTCAGCAAATTCTTTTGGCTTAACTTTGAAAGTATATCATTATCCAGTTTGTACTGCCACAATATTGGTCCACACCATCACCACCTCTTATCTAATTATGGCAATAGCTTCCTAATTCCTCTTCCAGCTTCTGCCTCAGAAGATTTGATCAGTGTCATTATAAGCAGAGAGTACAAGGGTCACTGTTTGGGCCAAGTTTTTTCAAAAAGGGGATTTAAAATTTCTTCAAGTCCTAGGACAGAATCTCTTAGTACTGTATAGAATTTCATGTCCCACGTCTTGAGAGGTAATTTTCTCCCCTACGTGTAGTAAATTGACCATAACATTAAGAGCTTTTTAGTATAGCCCCTGTGAATATCTGATTTTGGGAACAGCCTTTTGATGGACAGTTGCCCCATATATCCTAAATATGTTACTAATCTTAAAATAATGAGAATATAATGAAGTGTATTCACCACTGAAAGTCTACTGAACATAATCTTCTTTTTAATCATTTAGAATGAACTTCAGGATTTGGAACATGCTTCAGGCTGATCACTAGGAACATCAATTATCATTGCATAGTAAAGGAAGTGCTGGTTAGTAGAGATTTCCAGTTGAGTTAGTGTCAGAAAAAGCAGCATTCTGTCTTCTAAAATTAAAAATAATTTAATTCTTTCTGGTTATTTTCCCCTCTGAAATTTGGGGCATAAGGTCACCTACTGATAGTGTGGTAGCAGTCATGCTTGACTGGATTTATATATTACTTAATGGCAGATTTTATGTATTACTTTAAAAAGGGAAGTTCAGTCATTGAATTTTGCAAACACTTTACCTGACTTGTATATGCCTTAGCTTTTTATTTATTTATTTGGAGACAGACTCTTGCTTTGTCGCCCAGGCTGGAGTGCAGTGGTGGGACCTTGGCTCGCTGCAACCTCCGCCTCCGGGGTTCAAGCAGTTCTCCTGTCTCCAAGCAATTCTCCTGTGTCAGCCTCCCAAGTAGCTGGGACTACAGGCACACACCATCATGCCTGGCTAATTTTCGTATTTTTAGTAGAGACAGAGTTTCGCCATATTGGTCAGGCTGTTCTCAAACTCCTGACTTCAGGTGATCCACCCTCAGCCTCCCAAGGTGCTGGGGTTGCAGGCGTGAGCCGACACATCCAGCCAGCCTTAGCTTTTTAAATTTTATGTGAATTTCCCAACTATGTAGACATGAAGTCCTTTCTGGTTTAGTGGCAAAATAATACTAATACGGCAAAAGATACTAATGAGAATGTCTTTGGGACATAATTATGTAGATTTAAAGGAGTGATGTAGTTTTAATTATGCCCTTTAGCTAGTGTACTTACATATTAAGCTCATTCATGTCTCCATTTCCCTCTGAAACATTGCTTTTCTCAAGCCCTAAATTAGTAATCAGCTCATGGGTGTACCTGAAGGTTATGTAAGTTAAGTTGAAGGCTGCCAAAGAATGTGTTAAAACTATTAATCCAAAACATACAGTTTATAGTTAGAAAAAAAATGGCCCATGGGTTTACAGTGTTCTTCGCTGAATTGACATGGAGGAAATTCCAGCTTTGTATGTATATGTGTTCTTTTCTCTCTCTCCCCAGATAAAAAACATCCTTTGGTTGGAATGCTTTGAGACATGTAATATATTGTTTCCCTTTAGCTATTTTTATTAAACTCAGGGAACTTGAAGTAAAATAATAATAGTAATATGAAATTATCAGTTTTCTTTCTTTTTTTACCTTTTTACTTTTTTGGTTTGTTTACTTTTAATCTAGGCTTCTAGATTTAATAGAATAGTAGCTACCTTGAAGCTATGAAATGATTTATTCACTTTAGGGCAAAACTTATGAGGCTACCAGCCCTATTTTGTGGGTGGTTTTGTTTTTATTTGTGAGAAGCTAGATAGGAAAAATCATTGGTACATTTTAAAAAGAAAGGCTCTGAAAATGTTTTGAGGCTAAATTTTCTCTTACATAATGGTAAAAATGTAGAATTTATAATAGGAGTCAGTAAACTTTCTTTAACGAGCCAGATAGTAAATAGATTTTGCTTTATGAACCTGTGGTTTCTGTTTCTCTACTCTGCTGCTGTAGCATGAAAGCAACCATCAACAAATTGTAAACAAATTGATGTAGCTGTGTTACCATCACAAAAACAGGCAGCTGTCTGGATTTGGCTTGTGGACTGGCCTTAGTTGGCCATCTCCTAATTTAGAATGTGGATTCCTTAATTTTTTTTTTTTATTCCTTATTCAAACTGCCATTAATATCTGATATGTGTTTTAGCTACTTTTATATACTTTTTCTCAATGATCATAATAGTTTATGAAACAAGTCGAGAAAATACTTTTAAAAAATTTAACATTATGAAAAATTCCAAAGTGTACAAAGTCTCACATATCTATCATCATACTCAGCAGTTATCAGTCTTTTCTGTATTTTATTTAATTATTTATTAATTTTTCCCTTTTTATTCTTTGTGTTTTAGCTGTTTTTGAAGCACGTTTCAGACTAAGGCATATGCTGCTCTCTCTATATAAAGAGATTTTTTTTATGAGGAACTGGCTCATGTGATTATGAAGCCTGAGAAGGTCTATGATCTGTGGCAAGCTGGAGACTCAGGAAAGCCCATGGTGTAGTTCAATCTGAGTCCAAAGGCCTGGACTCAGGAACTGAGAACTGGGGGAGCCAGTAAGTCCCAGTCCAGGGTAGGAGAAGACCAGTGTCTCAGCTCATGCGGTCAGGCAGACAGGAGAATTCTGCCTTCACCTTTTGTTCTATTCAGGCTGTCAACAAATTGGGTGCTGCCCTCCTCCATTGGGGAGAGCAGTCTTCTTTACAGAGCCTACTGATTCGAATACCAGTCTCATCTGGAGACACCAAGACGCACTGTAAAATAATGTTTAGCTAAATATCTGGGCACTCTGTGATTTAGTCAAGTTGGCATGTGAAATTAACCATCACAGATACCTATACACAGAAGTATGCACTTCTTAAAAAAAAAAAAAAAATAGGCACTTTCTTACATAATTGTAGTATTATTGTCTTATGACTAGGCAAAATTAGCAATAATTTTTGGTGACATCGGATATCCGGGTTATGTTCAGATTTCTCTAATTGCTTAAAAAATGTTTTGTTTTCGTTTTTACATTTGGTTTGTTTGAACTAGGATTTACATCAGGTCACATGTTAGATTTGGCTGTTGTCTCATAAATCTTTTAGTAGTCCCTTACCTCTCCTTTTCTCTCTCCTTTTTTCATTTTGTGTTTTTTTTTTTTTCAGCCCATTAACTTGAAGAAATGAGCCAGTTCTATAATATGTTTCACATTTTGGGTTTGTTTGCTTTTTTTTGTGGTGTCATTTAATTTGTTACCGTATAGTCCCCCCCTTTTTTTTAATTCTGTAAATGGAATTAGCTCTAAAGACTTACGTAGATTTAGGCACAACCTTTTTGGCAAGAATCCTTCATAAGTGGTACTTCATTTTTCATATTGTGTCACATAGGAAGCATATTGGGTAGCAGTAGTTTGAACCCTCTGTTTTGTAAAGTTCTTCAACAAGTTTTCATCTAATGGTTTGTCTGTTGAATGATCTTTCCAAAATCACTTATATTATTTTTATTTCTAAAGTTATTAGCTGGAATTCTTCTGTAAAGAACATTTCCAAATCATCTTAAGTGTTTGGCTTCCTCAGAAATAAATAAGGGAGATCATATTTTTATTCCATACCTTAGTATTGAGTCTCAAAAAGGTTACATGAGTTGCCCAAACGTTTCAGCTTTGTATCCTATATAGCTCAGAATCAAACCTAAGTTTTTGATACCAATTCTAATTATTTCAGATGCCGTGCCAATGGGAGTCAGTCAGTTGACATCATAACAGGTTCTCCTTTGTTGTTATATGTATAGCTTTAGAAGTTAAGGGATGAGAAATAGGATGATTTAGGATAAGCCCCTTTTCTGTTTTATTTTATGCATAAATTCAGGAAAGAATAGGTAATTTCATCTGACAAACTACAGATACAATTTTCAGAACAATTAAGTGCTTGGAAATACAATTGCTTGGATTCAAATTCTTGCTCTGTAACTTAGCGGCTGTCACCTGACTTTTGGCAGTTTCCTTAACCTTTCTGTGCTCCAGTTTCTTCATCTGTGAAAAGAGGATCCTAATAGTATCTGTCTTAAAGGGTTATTGTGAGGATTAAATAAAGCTAATACAAAGAAAGTGCTTAGAACAGTGCCTTGTACATAGTAAGTACTCAATATCATTTTGCTTTTCAAAAATAAAACTGTCCCATGGCTATACCTTTACTTCTACCAGCCATCCAAACCAAACATTTGAAATATTGTAATTTTGATCAACATGGGGCTTAGAAAAAAAAAAAAGAAAAATACTGTAATAATCATAAACTTGTAGGTAGTGGTTGAGAAGATGTATAAAATCTGTGTTTTAGTTTTTTTGTTTGAATTTCTTGATAGCTTGACTTAAAATTTTTTGATTTTATGATGTGAAACTATTCTGTTTTTCTCTTTTACTGCAGTGTTCAATAAATTACATGAGATATTTAATGCTTTTGTAAGATAAGCTTTGTGTTGGATTACTTTGCCTAACTATAGGCGAATGTAAGTGTTCTGAGCATGTTTAAAGTAAGCTTTGATTTTTGGTAGGCTGGGTGTATTAAAATTCATTTTTTGACATATTTTCAACTTACGATGGGTTTATAAGGACATAACCCCATCATAAATCAGGGAAGGTCCCCACTTTTCTTTGGAGTCTTAAAGCTCTTCCCCAAGTGCAGTAGGAAAAGCTGTCGTAAGTATTGCCATATATTCACTAGGACATAAAATACGTTATTGTGTAGTATGTGAGAAAGCAAAATATCCTTTGCCTTTTCCCCCCGTTTTTCATTACCTACTTGGTAGAGTTATGGATAGTATCACTTGATTGAAATTGTGTTTATAATCACATCTTAGTCATGTTGGGGGAGATTTTTTATAGACATATTTTAAAAGATCCTTTTAGCAGGCTATTTTTCATCATTTAAAGAGCAAGGGAAATCGTATTTTTCCAGAAGTACTGCAGTGAAATCTGCCTATAACTATAATTTTGCATTATGTTTTCATAGTCGACATCTTAAAATGTGAACGAGGGTATGTATATACATTTAGTTTGATTTTTAGACTGTTTCTGTTTGTTCATAGGCAATTCTTCTCTGATTTGTTGTACAATATTATGAAAAGCTTTTCACTATATATTTCCTGAGCTGTCAACAGTATCTGACTTTTTGAGTATGACTCAAAAAAAAAAAAAATACCTCAAAAGGACAGCTATGTTCAATAAATATATAGTCCATATTATTAAAAAACTTTCCAAGTATTTGCAAATGCTTTGTATTTGACTGCTTAAGTCAAAGTGTGTATGCCCAGTCCAATTTTCTAGGTGGATAGGTAGGCAAATATGTTTTTCCGTGACCAGTAATGTCATTTATTATGTCACCCAAATGCAATGAGTAACTTGGTTGTGTTTTACTGTAAAGATCCTAAACCTTCTTTTATTGGTCTTTCCCCCTTATTGTTTACATGAGATTAGATTATATCACCTAATCTGAGGTGGGAAGAGCTGCCATCTGAAGAACTGCAGGTTTGCAGGCTTCTGTGTCAATATTTTATGGGGAAAACCCCTACTATTTATTATTTATTCCTTGAATGAGCTTTTCAGTATTACTCGTTCACTACATGCCCCAGCATTTCTGTATTTGAGAATGAAACACCATTGTAGAACATTATGATAGAATAGAATAAAATTGGAAGCAGTAATCATGGGTTTTCTATTTAACAGTTTTGATTGTCAAAGGAAAATGTGTAGAAAATTATATTCTTCCAAAGATATTAAGGGAATAATAAAAATAGTGAGCAACCATGTGGTTAAATGTGAAGATTGGAGAGCTATCTAAGACTTAAAGAGGGTGTGCCTGTCCAGGTACTTTGCTACAAATACATGTGTTTTCAACTAAGCTGGTTAAAGCATGAGCATTAGAAAGAAAATTGGATCTAAAGACTGAAGGCCACAGGCCAGGCCCTTGCAACCTCTTTGGGAGCTCTGAAAAGCTTTTTACCCTCTCTGGGCCTCTGTTTTCTCCCCAACTAAAGGAAAGAAAGAATGCTTGCTTTTTGGTGAGGATCAAGACTTAAGTTTTCTATAAGCGTAAGTTCTTTCTGAACTTCAGATTGCTATTGCACCAAAGTTAGGATGAGCTATATTGGTTATGAGGGAGTACAGTGATGATCATTTGGGTCTGTTAAGATTTAACTTGGTTCATTTTATCATTCTGGTCAAGATACTTACCTTCCCTAAGGTCTGTCTTATGCTCTCATTTGTATGTGGGAATAATAATCTCTATTTTTTGTGGATTCTTGTGAGGAGTGGGGATAATGTCTGTCAAGTGCCTGACACACTCCTGAGCACATATAGGCACTCTGTACATTGTAGCTGTTGTTAATTTGCCTTACAAAGTTATTGATAGTTAACAAATACTATTTTATACATGCTAATGTGAAAGGAAGTAAATGAGCCCTTTTGATAGTAGGAAAAGTTACAGATATTAACAGGCATTTGTGGAGAGCATAATTGTCTAGTAATTTTTTTAAGTAATTGGATTAGTTAAAAATGGTTGAAAAATTAAGTAAACAATATTGATTTTTCTTGAAACCAAAACACTGATAACTACAAAAAGTAAGGAAGTTCTAAGTCTAGATTTACTTATGATCTTTCTTTTCTCCCTGAATGCTATCATCTGTGTTCATTACTCAGACTTTTTTGAAAACAGAATTTGAACATAGACTTGTAGAAGTATAATTAAATGAGAAAAACATATATTGAGGTTTATAATCTGCCTATGAATTCTAAGGTGAATTCATCAACCTTCAGTTTTCATTTCAGTTCTTACCCTTTGCTTTGTGGTGTTTTTTTGTTTTTTTTTGTTTTGTTTTGTTTTTCTTTGTTTTTTTGAGATGGAGTCTTGCTCTGTTGCCAGGCTGGAGTGCAGTGACGTGATCTTGGCTTTCTGCAACCTCTGCTTCCCAGGTTCAAGCTATTCTCCTGCCTCAGCCTCCCGAGTAGCTGGGACTACAGGCGCGCACCACCACGCCCAGCTAATTTTTGTATTTTTAGTAGAGACAGGGTTTCACTATGTTAGCCAGGATGGCCTTGATCTCTTTTTGATTGATTGATTGATTGATTGAGACGGAATCTCGCTCTGTCGCCCAGGCTAGAGTGCAGTGGCATGATCTTGGCTCACTGCAAGCTCCTCTTCCCGGGTTCACGCCCTTCTCCTGCCTCAGCCTCCCAAGTAGCTGAGATTACATGCACCTGCCACCACGCCCAGCTAATTTCTTTTTCTATAGTTTTAGTAGAGACGGGGTTTCACTGTGTGGTCTCGATCTCTTGACCTCATGATCTACCCGCCTCTGCCTCCCAAAGTGCTGGGATTACAGGTGTGAACCACTGCGCCCGACCTCTTTATTTAACTTTATTAGTTATTCTTGCCCATTATTTTCTTGTGGATGTGAAAATGAATTGTATGTGCACGATATTTTTACTTTGTTCACTCATCATGGCAGCAGCTGAGCCATGGTGACATCTTTAAGAAAGGTAATAGAAACACTTGTCTAAGAAAATGGTAGGAATCTAAGTTAACTGATGTGAAAGAGCTGTGTATACGTCTCTTTATTGTGCTATTTTATATAGGTTTTTAATGAAAGCCAGCGCCTTTGTTTCGTCTTTTTGGTTTGATGCCTTGTCAGTATCATAGAGCAGGAAATGAGCTTTATCTTTTCTTTTGTGATAACCTAATTAGCAAATATCTTTAATTTCCTTTTAGAATTCATGAACTCGATTACATTTTCCTATTCACTATCAATAATAATCTTGGCTATCCCAGTTCTCTATATGCTGCTGGCTTTCTCTTTGTATCTATGAACAGCACTATTTTTGTAACATTAAGATAAATTTTCTGATTGTGTTGTCAAATACTCAGTAAAAGGAACATTGAAAGGATGGATTCTTTTTTGGGGATTCTAATAAAAAGTATTAAGTGTCTTTCCAGGATGTAAAGCGCAATAATAGATGTAAAACAGTGCCTAGAACAGAGTAAGCCCTCAATAAATGACTATTATAATGGTTAGAAAATAACTTTTCTTTGCCAAACAGTAAATCACAAATTTTGAACTATGCATTCAAGATTATTGTTTCATTTGAATTTTGTAGTCACTATTTTATGGCTGATGAGAAAAATTTCCACTGGTCATCAGTTTTTAGTGAGAGACTTCAAGAAAGTGTGTAAACTTTCTTTATCTTCAGGTTGTAAAGCTGAGGACCATTTTTTTTTTTTTTTATTAAAGTTATCATGAAGTTGATGTCATTCCTAGAATTTTTTTGCCAGCAAGATATGCACAGGGGCAATTTACACGTAGAATTTTATTGGAAAAGAAAATCTATTTGATTTATATAATGATAAAACAGTAAAGAATGCTTGTGTTCCTCTAGTTCTCTCGTATTGAGATATCTAAAACCCAAATAAAAAATACATGAAAAGCATTTTCTCATCTTTTTTACCTTTTAATCATTTCCCTTTAGAACACCTGTCATTTCTGTCAAAAGATTTTGCATAAACTTAGAATTTTATTGCATTATTATTTTGAGCTTTAAGATGGCAAATTAGAAATGGCATATCTTCTTTAAATTATTATCAAAGCAAAAGTTTCTACATATCAGTAAGGTAATGAATAAGAATTGTTTTTTCCTCATGATCTCCCTATTGTGCCTATTATTATACAGAACAAACACAGCAGTGAAGGCTGGGTGTGGTGGCTCACGCCTGTAATCCTAGCACTTGGGGAGGCCAAGGTGGTCAGATCACTTGAGGTCTGGAGTTCGAGACCAGCCTGACCAACATGGTGAGACCCCCGTCTCTACTAAAAATACAAAAAATTAGCCAGGTATGGTGGCGTAAGCCTGTAATCCCAGCTACTCGGGAGGTGGAGGTGGGAGAATTGCTTCAACCTGGGAGGCATAGGTTGCAGTGAGCCGAGGTAGCGCAACTGCACTCCAGCCTGGGCAACAGAGCGAGACTCCGTCTCAAAAAAAACCCCAAAACACAAAAAAACACAACAACTGTGAATGCACTCTCTTCTTAGGTAAGAAACACAAGTCAGGCTCACAAAACCAAAAATTATTTTTGAGGGTTCCAGCAAATTTGGCAAATTAGTCATTATTAACTGGGTTCATAGCCTCCAAAGATTTAAATTCATAACCCCATCTCTAGTGGATGAGAGAAAATGTGCAAGGCACCTGAACTGTTCCAGTCATCAAGGTAGAGCTGTCTTGATTCATGTAAAATCTGTGAGAGGAACCCCTAGTCACTCCTAGTTCTGCCTCCATGTCAACCTCTGTATGTGTTAAATATTTACCATCTTACTTCGTATTTGTTGAAATGTTTCTCTATATTTGTTTTATTGTTCATGAATATTTTGTATCTCCAACTACAATTTTTAAATCCTAGATTTTTTCTAACTTAGGTCTTTTATTTCCTGCCTGCTGCCTCAGTGTCCAGTATAGCACTCTACAGTCTATTTGTTTAAGGGAAGAAAAAGTTTAATTAATGAACAAGATGCTGTCAATGTAGTATAGCAAAAAAGAGAAGAAAAGGCAGATTAAAGCTCCTTTTTATTTCGCTTTGTTCAATCCCCAGCTGAATGGAATAGTGTTGAGCAGCAGCCAAAACCATGGAATTTGAGATTACTTGTTTCAATATTGAATGAAGGCTCAGCTCAGAGAGATGGGTTTTAGTGAATTTTTTTCCCTTAGTGGAATTAAGGTGACTTTCCTTTGCACATTGTGTCACCTCAATTTAAGAGCTAAACAGCTTGCGCTTGTTGGTTGGGTAGCTTAATTTTGCAGGTTTGTGGGACATGATGTTTTCATAACAGAAGGGAAGAGTAGATAATAATCCTCTGAACCTTTAAGGAATTGAGATTTAACAGTACATTATACATTTATATGCAATTTTGTATGCATACCTGTGGAATTTAATTTATAGTTTTTGAAGATCCTCACTATCAAGCACAGTGGGCATAAGGCAGAGAGATTTAAGGAAATAGAGAGATGTCCCTGCCATCACAGTTCACTGTCCAGATTGGATGAATATAGCTAAGAGATACCAAATCACATGATGGGGGTACATCCCTTGTTTAAACAAGCCAGAGCAGCATATTTTGTGAAATGTGAATTGTTTGGTATTATAAGGTAAAACAAATTCTAGCCGTTTTACAAATCACCTAATGTTGTAGCTGCTTGGGAAAGGGCTCTCATCTGCTACTACTTAAGTTTGAAAAGTGATGTTGCGCTTTTCTTTATTTAGTTACTTATTGATTTACTTTTGTTAGAGACAGGTTTTTGCTCTGTCTGCGAGGATAGAATGCAGTGGCACCGTCATAGAGTAACTTCACTGTATGTGAGGTTAACCTCAAACTCTTGGGCTCAAGCAGTCTTTCTGCCTTGGCCTCCCAAATTGCTGGGATTACAGGCATGAGCCACCATATCTGGCCTATATTTTCATTTATTTAGAAGCAAGTTAATGTATCAACTTGACTTGGGGATTATTATTATTCAACAAATTGCTCTTTAAGCTGCACATCAAAATATTATTATTCCCTTAATTTTATGTGTGTTGTGCTTCTCATTGTTCTGCTCATTTGTATGCTATGTAGGACATCAGAGGCAGCTTTTGAATTTTAAAGAAAATTTATCTACACGTGAAGTGGCTAGTGGAGTAGAAGTTGTCCTATCAGAGCAACGTGCTCAGATTTGCATAGCCATCCTCAGCTTTCTTTTTTTTTATTACAGTCTTTCTATTTAAATGATTAAATTTGAATTAATATATATTAAAGTTCTTCAGGAACAGCATTTCTTTATAAAACAGAATAGAAAATAATTCTTATTTTATGCTCAGTTAATGACATGATAAACCAAAAAGAGAACTATGGAAATTTCATATAGCAGTATGATAATTTAAAGATCTCTCATATAAGCTTTTAAAGATTATATATACATATGTGTGTGTTTCAGGAGAAAAGTTGTTTCATGTGATAATCTATTCAGGTAAACTATCCAGGTAAAATTATAAGCAATTGGATTTTTCTTTGGAAGTTTCTGAATGTGATATAGCATAGGAAAACAATTATGGGCAGAAAAATCCCTTAATGTAATCAAATAGAATAGTAACATCCTTACACACATATATAGTGTTTCTGCATAGTTGGTGGTAGAGACAAGTTGTAACGAATTAAGCACAAAATTGAACTTCAGGACTTTTGAGTTTAGCTATCTACTCTTCTGCTGTGGCTTTGGAGAAATAATCTTCCTATTACTAAGAAACTTTGCTATAAAATGATAACTGTAGTAGTGAGGCAGGAGAATAGGCTCTGAAGGCAGGGAACCTAAGGCCAATTCATGCAAACTTCCTGGAACTAAACTCTAGGACCTTTATTTGCATAAGGTGCCTATTCACGCTAGCCTCTGATTGACCGTGAGGCAAACCTGCACTCTGGCCTATGATTGGTCCATTCTAGGACCTTCATTTGCATGAAGGAGGTGCCAATCCAGCCAGTCTTTGATTGGCCATAGACCAATTCACTTTGGCCTCTAATTGGCATGAGCCAGCCCTTTATTTACATAGGGTGTAACCAATGGGAGACCTCTAGAGGGTACTAAAACCCGGGAAGACTTTGCTGCCAGAGCTTTTGAGCCACTTGCTCGGGCCGCTGCCATTCTGTGGTATGTTCTTTCACTTTTATTGCCTCCCACTTCAATAAGTCTATACTTTCCTTGCTTGTTTGTGTGTGCTGTTCAGTTCTGTGTTCAATGTGCCAAGGACCTGGACAACTCACAGTCAGAACCTTCTACCGCGTAACGGTACTGAGAAAAGTATTGTAAATTTATTTAAAGTCAACTAGTTATATAATTTGCAAGTGGCTACTTTTAATTTTCTGATACTTATATAAAATATTATGAAAAGGTAATTTCTGTCATCATCACCACCAACAATAAATATTTATTGTGCCTGTAATGCACTAGCCAGGAAAGAGGGAGACTGAGACCGCTGGGGTCTGAAAAGGAGCAAGGACCAACTTCAGGATCTTCTACCCACTCTTCTCTACCCTTTGTCCACTAAAGCAGAATTTTTTTTAGCTCAGACCCAGAGGAGAGACTGTGAAATGAAAAATTACAGGGTATTGTTTAGTAAGTAAGTATTAGATGGAATCATATGAAATTGCCGTTGATGTAGATCAAAAATAGTATGATGTCACGGCAGTTTCATGTAGTCCCATCTAATATTTATAGAGCTATTGATGTGTCCTGGGCATTGTTGTGGGTGCTTGAAGGTATAGAACTTAACAAAATAGACAAAATCCCTGTTTTCTTGAAGTTTGCATTCTCCTAGAGCCTCCAGCCAGACTGCTCTTCTCACCCTAGGGTGAGGTATACCCAACTACCTGCTCTGTATCTCCCCTAGGATGCCAAATAGGCTCCTCAAACATAACATGGCCCAGACCAGTCTCCTGGTGGATAAACAATACACTTAGATTTTCTTCCTGCCTTATAGATAGAAATCAGGGCTAGAAGGACCATGAATGACCTAGCCCAAGTTTCATCTCTCTTTCTCACTGTCGAGTTAATAGAGCCAATAAATAAGGTAGTAATTTCTATCACACTAAATGGTGATTTTTATCTGTTGAATTGTAAAATGTACCCAGACATGAAAAGGGAGGCTGGTAGACTGCTGAATACAACTATGATGTATTTGCTTTTTCTAATACATTGCGACAAGCTATTCTGTATCCTTCACTACACATAGTAAATAGCTGAGAGGTGTTATGATTCAGTGAATGAGCTCTGGATAGGGAATCAGCAGACCTAGATTGGAGTTTTAGATTTGCTGTTGAAGGACTCTGTTACTCAGGTAGCCATCAGCAAATATAAATAAGTTAACTATTCCTACTTACTTAAATGATATTGTGAAAATAAATGAGATAATTACCAAGTGGTTGGAAAATTTACTCTTGGGGGGAGAATTGATATATAAAATATAGGTAGTTTTAATATTCAGTTTAATTCAATATGTATTTTTTGTTTGTTTGTTTTCTTGTTTAAGGTACTACACTTTAAAGTGCATTAAATTGCCTGTTTTGTTTGTTTGTTTGTTTGAGATGGAGTTTTGCTTTTGTTGCCCAGGCTGTAGTGCAGTTGTGTGATCTAGACTCACTGCAACCTCCAGCTCCCGGGTTCAAGCGATTCTCCTTCCTCAGCCTCCCAAATAGCTGAAATTACAAGCAAACACCACCACACGTGGCTAATTTTGTATTTTTAGTAGAGACAGGGTTTCACCATGTTGGCTAGACTGGTCTCAAACTCCTGACCTCAGGTGATCCACCCGCCTCGGCCTCCCAAAGTGCTGGGATTACAGGCGTGAGCCACCATGCCCAGCCTAAATTGTTGGATTTATTCTGTGCTCAGCTTCTTCCCAACTGTTCTTTTAGGCATGTTCATGATAATATACCATTGATATTTAAATTTTTAAGTTAAATTCCTATAAATAAATATGAGAGATTTGTTAGGATATTTAAAGCATCTTCTAACATTTAAAAATACGTGCTTTTAAAAATTACTGGGTTGTAGAATTGGGGAAAAAAAATGCGATTTGTGTAATCTTCTTTTTCTATTAGCACGTTTCCAGCGTACAGTTCATTCAAAGGGGGGATAGCGTGACAAAACGAATTCAGTTTCTTAATGATAAATCACATTCAAGTTCAGAAGTAAACAGATAACCTGAAGCCAGACAATGAAGTTTACATAGCCCTCCCTTGGCAGAACCATCCTTCTGCACTGCAGAGAACACAGTCCGTCAATAATTTAATTCAGTTACATTTGGTTATAAGAAAGGAACCACTTTGTTTAGGGGGTTCAATTCTGATCCTTCATCATCATTCACAAAATGAAGTAACCTATCAATACTGTGATGCCTGTAACGTATCGCTAAAAGGGAAAAGGGGGAAGCATTTCTCTTCTGTCATGGACATTTTCTCAGATATATCTATAGGGTTTGATATGCTGCTTCTTTGTAGTAAATAATATTTATGTGATGTTTATGTAGGTAAATGGTTTAATGTTGCAAATTGCAAGGAAAAAAACACTAATACATCTGAAAACTCCCCTCTTACCTGTTTTAGGTATCTTTGAACTATGTAATAAAATACCTATGCCTATTGAAGTTAAATGACCTTTGTTACAAAATCATCTTTTTTATACTTCATATTGGGTAGCATAGCAGTATTTTATAATTTGTATAGTTTTATAAGACTTGCTGGATGTCATAGTAATATAAATGGCTTTATTTAAATATATAGTAATTTGTCTTTTTGACAGAAAACCATGTTTTCCCCAAAACTGCATATTTTAAGCAAATTAAAAATTACCACTAGATTCTAAATATAGCGCCTGCTGTTTTTCTTAGCATTGCTGCCACTTTAAAACTTTACTGTAGTTTTAGAAGAGATTACTTGTGTTTCTTGGGTGGATACATGCCTGTGCAGATCCTCATAACACGGCAGAAAGAATGGAGACTTTGAACAAGTCATAACAAGGTTTCAGTCGTGACACAACTTGCTGTGTGCATGTGAACATTTCCCTCAATCTTTCGAAGTCTCAGTTTCCTAGGCTGTAAAATAGGGATATTCACACCACCTTTGCCCAGTTGTTAGGAGAATCAAATGAAGTAATCTATGTTGTATTTGTCCATTGCCGGGTATATAAACTTTTTTTTTTTTGAGATGGAGTGTCACTCTGTCGCCCAGGCTGGAGTGCAGTGGCTCACTGCATCTCGGCTCACTGCAACCTCCACCTCTGGGTTCGAGTGATTCTCCTGCCTCAGACTCCCAAGTAGCTGGGATTACAGGTGCCCACCACCACGCCCAGCAAACTTTTGTGTTTTTAGTAGAGATGGGGTTTCACCACATTGGCCAGGCTGGTCTCAAACTCCTGACCTCAGATGATCCACCCTCCTCAGCCTCCCAAAGTGCTGGGATTTACAGGCATGAGTCACTGCGCCTGGCCATAAACTTTTTATTTGTGAGAAAAGTTTAGACTAATGGAAAAGCTACAAAAATAGTACAAAGAGTTCCATATACTCTTCACTGAGCTTCTCCTAATATTATTATCTTGCACAAATATTATTCAACTATCAGAATCAACAAATTAACATTGGTACAATACTGGAACTAGAGACTTTATTCACATTTTACCAGTTTTCTCACTAATGCCCTTCTGCTGTTCCAAGATCCAATTCAAGGCTCCACAATGCATTTAGTTGTCATGTCTCCTTAATCTCTTCTAGTCTGTGACAATTTCTCAGTCTTTCCTTGTCTTTTCATGACCTTGATACGTTGGAAGGATACTGGTTACTTTGGGTTTGTCTGAAGTTTTCTCGTGATTAGATTAAGAGATTATGCGTTTTTGGCAGGACAGGCGTGATGTTCGCTTCTCATTATATCCTTCTAAGAGCGTGTGATACCCACACTTACTACTTATTAATAATTATAACTTATTGCTGGTGATAAAAACTGTCCTTTCTCCTCATTTATTTATGTATTCAGTTATTTATGTTGGTGCACATTCATGGATATGTATTTCATTCTATGGGTTATAATCCAGTCTTTGTTGATTTTGTTGTCCAAAATGTTCCAGCTTTGGCCATTGGGAGCTCTTTCAGGTTGGTTCCTGTGCTTTTTTGACACACCTCCTTCCTTGTTTTGAGCACATCCTCTCTGGCACCACAGGATGCTTCAGACTCATCTTATATTTTCCCTGCCTGGGTCCTGAATCAACCACGTCTCCGAAAAGCCTTATAAATTCTCTTAAAAAAATAAATTAGCCATCTGTCACCTAACATACGTTTTTTCTTATTCTTAATACAGCTTTTTTGCGGATACATTTCTCTCTTGATTGCCTTCAGAGGCAGCCCTTAGGGAATTTAGTCTCACCAAGTGTGAACTATTGGCTCCTGACCTTTAGAAAAGAAACAAACCCTTGCCTACAACAGGAAGCTTATAGATCCATATTTTCTTTGTCCTTGAAATTGTGCAGGAACAATCTGGCTTGTCACAGTATATTAAAACTTCATCTGATCACATTTGTCATTTCAAGGCACAGTATAGTCTTCTATTATTTATTGCTAGCTTTAAAAATTTTATGTAATTTTGTTCTTTTGGTTGTCTGCTATGTCGTAATGCTTAGATGACTAGAAGATAACATGTAATCTAATAAGTGAAACATCTCCGGATATTGTTGTGACTTTGTGAAAATAATTTAATCCTTTAGCAATTTAGTTTAAGAGTTATTCTGGAGCTAATTTGATAATTAACAGTGTAAGTAAAAGTGTGCTAAAGATCTTGTTTTTTTGTAGAGTTTGATTCATTTTGACATTGATAGAAAAACGTATATTTTAATGTGCTATGAGTAACCACTAGAGGGTAGCCCTGGGTAACCAATTACCCAATTGCTGCTTATTTAAGTTGTCCGGACACAGAGAGATTGGAAATAAAGGTGGGCATGGGGAGGGAGGGTACAGATAACAGCGAGGGGAATTTAAAAGAAACTTGGAGTGACAATATTATACAAAATGCAGTACAAGGAGAAAAGTATTAAAATGGACAAAGTTATATTTTTATATGTGATAAAAGGTATAGTCTAGTAATATAAGACAATTCTAAACCTTTATGTACCCAGAAACATATTGAAATATGTCAATATATAAAATATTTATATGTTTTTATAAAAATATTAAGTATTTCTTAACATTTATAAGATTAAGGAGTTATATTTGCAGTCTTCTTGGTAGCGCTTCAAAACCCTGGACTTTGCTGGGTGCAGTGCCTCATGCCTGTAATCTCAATACTTTGAGAGGCCCAGACAGAGGGTTGCTTGAGACCAGGAGTTTGAGACCTGCCTGGGCATTATAGCAAGATCTTCTGGTAACAAAAAATAAAATTAATTAATTAATTGAAAGTTTAAAAACCTTAGACTCATTGCACATAATATTTTTTACTAGGTTATGAGTAGTGTAGGGGAGAAAAGATTTTTTCCTCACCCATCTTTAGGTTCATGGCTGAGGTCCTGTAACAAAAGACAGATTAATAAGAGAAATGCATACAAATTTATTTAATATGGGTTTTACATGACATGGGAACCTTCATAAGGATATGAAAACTCAAACAGGAAAATCTATTTTTATGCTTAGTTTGATGACAAGTGGTCATAGGGAAGTACAATAAGATAAAAAGGATATAATCTAATAAACTGGGGAGAAGCTTGCAAAGCCTATTTGTTCACAGACTTCTCTGTATCCCTGTGTCTTCAGCGATAAGGACGTTTTCCTCCAGGGCATCTCTGGAATGAAGTTCTTACTGAGAAGGGAGGTCAAATAATTCTTTCTAGGTTTTATGACCTGCTTTAGGGGAGAAGGGTCGAGGGGATAATGAGAGTGATTTTTCTGCTTTTGCTGTTTCCTGAAATGCCAAAGTGTGTATTTTGGGATAGCATGTCTTGAACCCCAACTGTAGTATCTTTAGACATTTTTGATGATCAAGTTAGATTTTTAAAATTCTATCAAAATAGTCGATACTTGAAAATATTCACTGGGGAGTAAAGTGGCCAGATAACGAGTTCTAGAAAAACAACTATGAAAAAAAAAAGGGAGAGGGGGACAGAAAATAAATCTGGGAAAATAAGTGAATAAGGTGAAACTAATCTAGTAAAAGTGAAATAAATTTGCATTTAATTTCTCAAAACATTTTTTAAAATCATAATTCTTGTTTCTGTGAAGAAAAGGCAGCTTTTCTGTAGATTAGCTCTGATCAGCTAACTTGTGCAGTCTCTGATTGCAGACTCGGATGATGTTTTCAGTTTTCTTGTTTCCGTGGAGTGAAAAGACCATTTATTCAAGCCGAGCCAACTATCTTAGACTAGGACATTCTACATCACTCGGCCTACTCCTATGGTTTACTGGTGATACTTGTTTTATGTTGGCTCCTTTTCTGCTACTGAGACAGAGACTAAATTGACCACCTTTTAAGGGTTACTAAATCTAGTCTTTTAGGCTAGAAGTATGTGATTAGTAAATGTTTTACTTCATAAGTGAAGGGTTGTCTGTGGTTTTTGTCCCAAATTTTGGCAAATTATATTTGGAAGTTTAATAAATTTTCATTGCTGTTACGTCAGTGGCATTCATATTAATGAATAAAGCAGATTTTCCTAAAACAAGGGTGAAAATTTTATCTTTAATATATTGTTAATAGTAGGCATACCTGTTTGAACAGATAGCTGATGAAAATTATCTCCTGTAGAACTCCCCCGACCTCCAGGTTAAACTGTTGAAGGCCTCTATTTAAATAGTATGTTAAGTTATGGTATTTAGGGGCAGGAACTTACTTGCTAAATCTTTTTTTTTTTTGGCACTGAAAGTTAACAGAGAAGTATGTCATAAGATTAGCTTTCAGTCCTCTGGCAGGGATGACCCTATGAACATACAATCCAAACAAGATTCCTAACGGTTCAGCCAAGTAAACATTCATTGAGCAGCTGCAATTTGCTAGACTTTGTGCTACACACAGGGTTTAAAGAAGTGAACAAGAGGCACAAGAACTAGGCAACACAGGGTCTAAGGCCTTCCAGACCAGCCTCCCATGTAGCTGGGACTACAGGCATGGGGCAACATGCCTAGCTAATTTTTAAAATTTTTTTGTCTCACTGTGTTGCCCAGGCTGGTCTCAAACTCCTGGACTCAAGCAATTCTCCTGCCTCAGCCTCCCAAAGTGCTGGGATTACAGGTGGGATCTACCATACCTGACCCTAAGGTTTTTTTTCTAACTCACCCTGCAGCTTAAGGTTAGACCCTCTATAATGGCTGCACTAGGTAAGGTCTGAAGCCTATTCCAGCTTTTAAATCCTAATTCTAACTGGTAAGAAAACTAAATTTGCTAAGGCTTCAGATCAAGTTGCTAGTTTAATAAGCAATGACGTGTTCTACATCCTTTCCTCTCCATTTGTACACTTCCTTTTCTCTGATTTTGTACTTGTGTCCTCAACTTGATAATTACAGGAAGTTGGAATGTGAAGAACACTGGCCATTTGAAAGCATAATGAAACACTATTTAGTATTTTTTAGTTCAGACTTTTAATTTCAAGTTTGCCATATTTTATTATTCTAAAGTTCTGTTAAATTAGAAACTGAATAAATAATATGAGTGACTTGTTAGAGTTTCTATTTCTTTAGATAGTAGATAACTTTTCTCTGGTTTTTGTTGGAATTAGAAACATTTTGTTTAACTGTGGTTCAGTGCGACTTTCAGATGACCCTTGAAGCAACTGAGTGACAGTGGGGAAGCAGCCTGTAGTTAAATGGATAACTGATAGTTGGTTATATATGTTTATTTCTTTTCTCCATTTATAATTTTATAATATTTTCTAGAATGTAGAAGACTAGGATTTTAATTTCATGTTTCCCATTAAGTAACTGAAATAACTATCCACTTCTGGAAACCTTAGTTTCCTCATTTATAAAATACAAATATCTAATTTGCATACCTTACAGTTAGTGAAAAGTCCAGGAAGAATCATCTTGTTAAACACTAAAGATCTGTAGAAATGTAAGCTACTGTTGTTGAAACATCACTAAGTGTTACCCTGGCTTTTTTTGTTTTTGTTTAGTTTAGTTTTTGTTTTTGTTTTGCTAATAACAGTAGTGCCTTTGTATTAAATTCCTCATTAGGAATTTAGAAATTTTATTAAATAAATATCTGACTGAATATAATAGATATAGTTAGAATGATGCAAATCACACAGCGCCAGGTGACAAATAGCCCTCAAATCTTGTTTTCTGAGTCTATTTGGGTATAGTGAAAAAGATGAAACAAACCCACTAGCCAGCCTACCTCCAGTATTCCTGAACAGATAACTCTCCGTTTTCCTCTGATGATTATGGCAGAGCCTTTGATACACAGCTGACCTTTCTTTTGATCTATTGACATTGCCGAAAGTGGTCTAATTAATGAGTGGCCACATCAGTTTACGTAAGGTTATTCTATTTAATACTCATTCTGTGGACTTTTGGCATTTCACTATTTCCTTTCCATTTTCTGAAAACAATGTGGTCAATGAAAATTTTAAAACTGTATCTTGTCCTTGCCCCATGGGAAATTTGAGAAAGAAATTCTGTATACTCTGGAGTCGAGAACTGAAAATGTTCTCCATGGCTTCAGGGGAAGAGATTAAGAAATGAAGATGAAGAACGTATGTCCTGCTTTTTTTGGATGGAACCTTCATAATATGTGAAATTTTACAATTTTTAACACCTTTTCAGGGGATCTCCCAGGAGTCTTCAGAGATATATTTGATTATAAAATGAACTATTTTATAAATTTCACCTTTCAAAAATGGCACAAACTAGTGTCTACAAATTTTATACAAATAATTGTAGCATATGATAATATATACTTACAGTTTAGTCTACAAAGAGACTGAGGTAACTTATAATTGTCTAACATAATTCAGCTAGTAGGTGGCAGAGTTAGAACCAAAATATGTGTTATCTTTGTAACACCTTGCTGCTTCATAAGCCTGTGAAAAGTTCTCACTGATGAGAAATGAATTAACTCTTACAGAGCAGAAAAAGGAATATTTAATACACCATAGGAGGTAATTTGCTGAATTAGAGTAACAGAAGCAATGTTTTCCAGCTGTGTTACAAACTTCAAATTGCTTAACTGATTTTTTAAGGTCCTATGAGGAGTTAGAGGGAGTATCTAGATGCAGGTTTTTCTAATGAAGAAGCTGGAGGCAAAACATAAGTAATTTAAGTAATATTAAACAACACACCAGCTCTGACCTACTCAAGATAGCTTTTCCTAGTTAGTAGTAAAACTGACAACCTTGGTAATGTTAGTAACTCTAAAGTATTGAGTGCTTACTATTTTTTAAAGAAAAGTAGAGCTGTGCGTACAGTAGTTAAAGTGGTAAAAACAGATTTTATTCAGGAACTACTACTGTAATAGGGGAAGAGAGACCTCAGTATAGAATGGGGTTCAGTTCTGAATCCAGCATAGACCAGTGGGGATTTATAGCCAAAGAACAAAATGGCATGAATATATGAAAAATTACGGAGAGGAAAGAAACTTAAGGAGTAGGGGGATTCTGATTTAGCCAGCCTAAAACGATTCTTGCTCAAGACAGCTGAGTGATGAGATACCAAGGAGAGTGTTGGAGAATGCAAGGATGAGGAGTTTGATTAGATACTGAGGGTGATCAAATATTGAAGGTGAACAGATACTGAGGGTAGGGGGTTCTGTCTAAACTGACTGCAAGATTCTTACTACAACTGTGCTATGCAAAATTGAAACCAAAGGTCAAGGCCTAGTTGAGAAGAGGATTCCAAGGAGTCTGACTAAAGTTTGGCCAAAGAGGGCATCTTGTCAGTTGCTCCTTTTGTTCAAGGAAATAAAGCATTATTCTTTTCTTTCGGCAATCTAAGTCCATCTTGTATTCAGTTCCTTTTCAGTAAAGACCAGCTGAACCATCTGTTGAGACTTTTTAATGTCTTGAGATCATGGGTAAAACTTATGCCCAGTTCCTGTAGCTGTCTTTTCTAAGTCACCACCTGAGTAGCCAAGATCACCTACAACAGAACCTATGATGTTCCGGATACCTCTTTTGCTTTCATAGTGAGAGTGAGGGTAACTGGAGGGAGTGGGTGATTGTTTTAGAGATAACTTTAAAAAAGGAAAGAAATTGTGGGGAATCAAATAGATGAAGGGATTAGTTAGATTAGAGAGGTAGCAAGATCCATTCCAGTTGGCTGGTAACAGCTAATAGGTTTGAGTTCCACAGACAGAATAAGAATCATTGGGAACTAGCCCAGAGTCATTCAATAATTATCTGATGGCTGAAGGTGACTAAAGAATAAACATTTCGATGACTGAGAAAGGAATTGTTGGAGGTGGTTTGTGTGTGGTTGGGTTGGGTTACAGAAATTAGGCTGAGAGGGGAAGTAGGGACATTTCCATTCATATGAGGGATGTCCAGGAACCCGTAGTGGCTTGGAGGCTTTGTGTTGCATTTAATGATGGCTGGAGAAGTGTAATGACAACTGCTTGTCCCCAGAAAAGAATGGATGGTAAAATTATGATGGGAGTGGACATGACCCTTGCAAGGATAGACTGGAGTATATTCAGAGGTTTTTCTCACAATGGGTATTTGTCTTGGTTTTAAATGGTGGAAGAAAAGAGAGGGAAGATTATAGCAGAATAGGAATTTTGATTTCTCACAGGAATCTTGGAAATGCCAGATGTGCCCACAGGAAAGGAAGCGCAATACCCTCAGTCTGTGGCGTTATGGGAAGTGATGACTAGTCCAGCCCAGGCTTGCCAAAGGCTCTGTGGATGAATAGTCTTGCTAAGAGATAAGGAAAAGGCACAGCTAGGGGAGAACAAGGAGCTCCTAAATTTAGGGACAGAAACATATAAGAGAAGACCAATCTCAGATGAGGAGAAGTCATAGTGAAGGCTGTGAACCTTAAAGGCAATCACCCCTCTATGAGAAATTAGGTATCCACATCCTGTAATAGCCCACAAGATCGAAAAACCTCTCAGTTATTTTGTTTCAGGAAGAGGAAAATGATGAATAGTAGAAGCTCTGCCTGTGAAGATAATTTTACCTGCAGCTGAAATACCATGACCCAGATACTGAACATACAGAATAATTAAACTTTTCCTCTAGAAACTTTGTGGTCCTTTCTTGCCATTGCCTTAAAATATTCAGTATCCTAAAGGCAGTTGTCATAACTGAAAGTGCATAGAAGGAGGTCATTTACATATTGGATTACAGTGGAGTCTTCTGGGAATTTTAAGTCCATCAGATAGGTTCATGGGAAATATGCAGGGCCTTAGTAAATTGTTGGGGCATAACTATCCAGGTGTATTGTTTATTTTCCCAGGTGAAGGCAAAGAAGTAGTGAGATTCTTTATGAAGGGGAATATTATAAAAGGCAGAACACAGCCTTTAATCCCAGCACTTTGGGAGGCCGAGGTTGGTTGATCACCAGGTCAGGAGATCGAGTGAAACCCCATCTCTACTAAAAATACAAAAAAATTAGCTGGGTGGGGTAGCAGATGCCTGTAGTCCCAGCTACTTGGGAGGGTGAGGTAGGAGAATGGCGTGAACCCAGGAGACAGAACTTTCAGTGAGCCGAGATCGAGCTACTGTATTCCAGCCTGGGTGACAGAGTCTCCAAAAAAAAAAAAAAAAAAAAAAAAAAAAGGGCAGAACACAAATGAATCTCCATGAAATATTGCATGTTGGAAGAGATAACAGACAGGATAGGGTTAGGATTAGGCACCAAGGGAAATCTTGACTTGATAGTGTAATTGATAGATCCTAGGAAGGAACTGATATCCTTTCCCACTTGACTTTTTAATAGTCACATTGGAGTAATGCATGGATTAGAAATGGGGACTTATGTCATAAGCCTTTCGTTATCAGGGAGAGCAGCCGCTAGTCCTTGTGGTTTTAAACGATATTGGGGAATCCTGGGGAGAGGCTTGGAAGGATCTGTTTCTACCTTATATGGGTTCTGTATCGCATATACCTTAGAGAATTTTAATAGTTTGCTTCAATCTTTATTTAAGTAGATAGGTTAAAGTGGGCAAAGGAACTCCCTGCTTGGGGGAAGTCAGACAAAACCATTAGGGGACATAGACATGAAGAGGAAGACTCAGGGGCGGGTAGGAGTCCAGCAGGAATTTTTGTACCTCCATTCATGAGAAGATACTTTCCACACAGGTTTACTGGGGTCGTGGAGCTGAGTAGAAAATTATGTTGACCTTTAAGAGGTCCCATAGAGATAGGAGGATGAGCTGGGGGCAAAGCCTCAAAACCCACCACTGGTCAAGTTTGGTGACTCTGGGGAAGAGGGCAGGAAACGAGGTCATGGTGAGGGTAGAATGTGTTCTGGTATCGATGAGAGATGTGTTAGGAGGCCCTTTAACTCGTAGCATTATTTCTTCAAGCAAGTTCACTAGTAGTTGAGGGCACTGGGACATTTGCTTCTCTGGAGGAAAATAGACAATTCTCTGGTGAGGAGGGGGACTTGGGTTTTTCCCTCCTCTTGAGTACTGGGCAATTCCAGGCCCAGTGTCTTTTTTCCTCATGATATCAGCACATTGTTGAGATCAATGGGAGCCTTCCATTGTGGAACTTGCTGTGAGTTAAAAATTTCAGGTTTTTCCAGTTGTTTTAACTACATTGCCACATGCTTGCATTGTGGTTTTTCCAATGTTTTTGAAATAATGTTTTCATATTCTTGGGCTCATGTCTGGAGCCTAGACGTGTATACATTTTGTTAATTAATATTATTTTTCTGTAATGTGTCATGGAGGTCTGCCCTGAAACTATTTACAAAAGATTGCATGGCCTGAGCAGAGGCTGTTTGGAAAGTCAGTTCCACCCCTGAATTGTCTTTCCATGTTGTCTTTAATTGATGGTGATAGCCACAGTTTCATCAGTTTGTTATGTGCAATGTTAGATATGTGACCAATCAATTTTAATGGAGTAGATTTGATGGATGGCTCCTAGTAATTTCTTACTTCCCTCGGGGTATCGGGTAGCCTGAGACCCTTGAGGTTCATCAGAAATAGTGGTCCATTTAGCTTTTTCAAAGCAAAGGGAGGCATTTCCAGGCTCAACCAACAGGCAGATAAATTGATTTAAATCAGGGAATGCCAGAGAGTATGCACCTAGAATGATTCTAAATTGTTCAACAAACCTTTCCCTTTCCTTTCTATGTTCAGGAAAGTATTTGGTGATAGGATGCAATTCAGACCTAGACCAAAGTTTAAATGTTCTCTCTTCTATTAGCCTCACTGGGGAACAGGTACTGGCTGATCCTGGGCTTTGTCTGAAGGAGATGGGGGCTAGTGAACCTTATGGTTACAGGGAGGTGAGGTGCTGGAGGAGGGGCAGATGGTGGAACAGAGTTTGGGAGAGGAGGCTCTAAAGGAGAGCTGGGAGGGGAATATGGAGAAGCTGTTGAAAGCTCTAGGAACTTTACTGAGTCAGAAAAATGTTTCTAAAGACAGTGTGAAAGAGCCTCAATAGTTTGACTGAGATTTGAATTATTTAGCTGTTTTTTGGCTTCCTAATACCAAGTGAAATAAGCAGACCACTGTGCATCCAAAAGCTTTGCTCCTTTTTGCTCTAGGGCTCTTTTTAGATGGACTAATTTAGGGGTATAGCAGGAGCCCCCACCCTAGCTGAAGAGAGTTTTTGGTAAGGCTTTGCCAGTGAGAAAGCAAGCAGACAGTATTAGAACTATAGCGGCCAAGGAGGAATTTGATAAGGTGAGGTTTCCATTGAGAAGTTCCTATGGGAGAAGCAGGATTAAACAGACAGAAGAGAGAGGCCTCATAAAGAGCAGGGAAAAAATTGCAGCCCAGGAGTTGGGGAGTGGATCTCCACTGGAAACAAAGAGCCAGGAAAAGTCTCCTTCCCAGGAGACAAAGATCCAGGAAGAATTTTCCAGCCAGGAGCCAGGCTCAGGAGTCAGGGAGTGAATGTCTACTTGACACAGTGAGCCCCAGAAAGAAAGACTTCTAGCTGAGTAGATGCCGTTCAAACAAAGAAGTCTGGGCCTCTAACCCAGCTTCAGACAATGTAATCAGAATCTTAATCAAAATCTGTTCTCACTGTGCTTCAATGGACATTTATTGGAGTCACTCACCACCAGATACCCCAAAAGCAAGCAGACTGAAGACGAAGTCTTGGTGTGTGCTCAGAGATTGGTTATTATGTCCAAGGGTTCAGTGGTGGTTCAGATCCAGATATGAATCATGGACCAAAAACTGTTAAAGAAAAATCAGAGATAGTAATTAAAATGGTAAAAACAGATTTTATTCAGGAAAAGCTGCAATAGAAGAAGGTATTCCAGTATAGAGCTGGGCTTAATTCCGTATAGAGAGCATGCACACGTGGGGATTCCTAATTCCAAATAGCATGGACAACAGAGCAGGGTAGGGGGGTCAGTGGATGAAAAATTACTAAGAGGAAAGAAACATCACGGGTAAGGGGATTCTGGTTAAACAGAACTAACAGGATCCTTGCTGCAGGTTGGCCAGGGTGATAAGATATAAAGGGTGGCAGTGAGGAATTTGACCAGATATTGAGGGTAATCTCAGTATCTGGGGAGTTCTTTCTCAACTGACTTTGTAAGATTCCTGTTACAACTGGGTGATGTAAAGAGGAACACAGAAGTCCAAAGCTCAAGGCCTAGTTGAAATGAGGATTCAGAAGAGCCTGACTAAAGTTTGGTCAAGGAGAGCATTTTATCACTGTGTGTAGGATGCTATACCAAGTACTTTATGAAAATGAGCTAATTTAATCTCCAAGCCAACCCTATGTGATAGATATAACTCCTTTTTTACATAAAAGGGAATTGTTGCAGAGAAGTTAAGTAACCTGTCCAAGGTCACACAGCTAGCCTGCAGTAGAGACAGTATTTAAACGTGAGTATCTGACTTCAACCATTAGTATTTACTGCCTCCTGGACTCCTTGGGGCCTCCACATCTCCTTTGGTGTGTTGTTTGGTTAGAATATGTGTGATGATCCAGTGATCTCTAAGAGTTAAACTGTGTTTGAAATTAAGAGTTAAAGGGAAGTATTTGGATCTATAGGTGACTGATTACAAATTTAGATTAATAGATAGTAATTGAATAATTTAGTTACATAAGAATTTAAAAGGGGGCACCATATATTAAATGCCTATAACATCACTCTGGTTATTAAAATTATGCATAAGACTCTAGTGACTCAAGACAACATAATCAATAGTTCCAAAAATTACAGCAAGAATGTGTGCTAAGAAAAGGCCATAGGATGGTTTCATGCCCTTTTCCTCCTGGCAGGTTCACTTATATATGTGACCCTGATGCTGAGCTTGAGTTTCTGTTAGTACTTATGATAACTAATCTTCACAGGACCTGCTTCTAATGACTTTGGCATGCTAAATTCTGGGCACTGGTGAGTAATAATGAAGTCACTTTGTAGTTTAGCAGACTCTCACTTTGTTTCTTTTAATATGTAAATTAGAGGTCCAAGTTCTTGCAGGTAAGAAACACCTGCCACTAAAAAGAAGGTGAAAACGTTCTCCTGAAGCAATGTTGTATCTGGCTGTTATTAAAAAGCCAAAAATTAACGGATGATGGCGAGATTGTGGAGAAAAGGGAATCCTTACACACTGCTGGCGAGAATGCAAATTAGTTCAGCCCCTGAGGAAATCCCCAGTTTGGAGATTTCTCAAACTAAAATAGAATTACCATTCCACCCAGGAATCCCATTACTAGGTATACACCCAAAGGAAAATAAATTGTTCTACCAAAAAGACACCTGTACTTTTATGTTTATCACAGCACTATTCACAATAGAAGACATGAAATCAACCCGGATACCCTTCAAAGGTGGATTAGATAAAGAAAATGTGGTACATATACACCAAGGAATACTACACAGCCATATAAAGAACAAAAATCATGTCCTTTGCAGCAGCGTGGATGCAACTGGAGGTCATTATCCTAAGTGAATTAACACAGGAACAGAAAATCAAATACTGCGTGTTCTCACTTATAAGTAGGAGCTAAACATTGGGTACACATGGACATAAATATGGGAATAATAGACACTGAGGACCTAGAGCCAGGAGAGAGGGAGAAGAAGAAGGGTTGGAAAACTACCTATTGGGGACTTTGTTCACTACTTGGATGATGGGATCATTAAAAGCCCTAACAGCTTCACACAATGTAACTGTGTAACAAACCTGCATGTGGAATAAAATAAGTTTAAAAATTAAAAATTTTTAAATGCCATATCCTTATGCTGATTTCCGTGCACATATACATGGCTCTTTTGCCTCATTTAGGTCAAGAAGATGTTCCTTTTTGAATACAAATCTCTCTCTAAAGGATACTTTTTAACCATTCTCACTTTATTGTTCAAGCTGACCTTGCATAATGAAGTTTTTGTTGCTTTGAAAATAGGAGTAGTAGGGCCAGGCATGGTGGCTCACACCTGCAATCCCTGCAATCCCTGCAATCCCAGCACTTTGGGAGGCTGAGGTGGGTGGATCACCTGAGGTCAGGAGTTCGAGACCAGCCTGGCCAACATGTAACATGGTGAAACCCTGTCTCTATGAAAAATACAAAAATTAGCTGGGCATGGTGGAGGGCACTTGTAACCCAGCTACTCAGGAGGCTGAAGCAGGAGAATGGCTTGAACCTGGGAGGCAGAGGTTGTAGTGAACCAAGATCACACCACTGCTCTCCACTTGAGACAGAGTGAGACTCCATCTCAAAAAAAAGAAAAAAAAAAAAAAAAGAGAAAGAAAAGAAAATAGGAGTAATATTTAGTCGTGTGTTTTTTTCATTGTAGGAAAGACTTTATTCTAAGGAAGACTATGCACTGTCCATCTCAGCAAACAGATGTTTACACCGTAGTGTCTGAATAGATTTGGGCATAAGTACTTTAAAAAATATAATAAAGTCACTAGACCCTGGCTGGGCCTGGGATAGAAGACAAAGTTATGAAAGAGGCTCTGAGAACAGGGCTGGAACTGGATAAAGGTGTGCCTGCTTTACAGTTTTTCTTGAGTTCAATCATTTAACATAATGCCTCTGAAAGTAACTTACTGCTGTCTTTGGTAGAAATGCATATTGGTATATTGCCAGTGCCACAGATGGGATGTCTGTACCAATTTGGAAGGTTGCAAACTGCCACTTACCCACCTTCAGACCTGTCTTGACTTTCTGGCCTTTCCCCACACTGAATGAATGGAGTGGGAGGGAAGAGCCTAAACAGAAATGTATGTTTTCTGTTTACTTCTTCCTACCCCCTTTTTTTTTTTTTTTTTTTTTTTGAGATGGAGTCTCACTCTGTTGCCCAGGCTGGAGTGCAATGGCACAGTCTTGGCTCACTGCAACCTCTGCCTCCCGGATTCAAGAGATTCTCCTGCTTCAGCCTCCTGAGTAGCTGGGATTACAGGCATGCGCCACCACACCCAGCTAATTTTTGTATTATTAGTAGAGATAGGGTTTCACCATGTTGGCCAGGCTGGTCTTGAACTCCCGACCTCAGGTGATCCACCTGCGTCGGCCTCCCAAAGTATTGGGATTACAGGAGTGAACCACTGTGCCCAGCCTTCCTACCTCTTTTTGTATCGAATGCTTAGAGGTTTTCCTTTGAGCCATGGACACGAAGACCTAAAAAGCATTTGCTAAAAAGTATCTCCAAGTAAATACCGTCTCTGTACAGTATTTCTTGAATTTGTAAATTTGAAAACCAGAGAGGACAATTTGTTTGATAAATACATGGATAGTTTGAAAGCTTAGTAAGATCCAAGTTTCATTTATTTTTATTTTTTCTTGTTTCCAGTAGAGTTGGAAGGGTCCAAATTTTAGACATATGTATACAAAGGCAGTAAATAAATTGGAAAGAAGAGGGATGTTAATGCTTTTAGCTTTTCTCTTTTAGAGAGATTAGCTTTCCATTATTTTAACAGAATAGCTTACCAAAATGTTCTTTCCCTATTTTGTGATGAACATACTGAAATCTTGTATCTAATTAAATTCAATTCCTACCTAAAAGTTTTCACAAAAAAGATTGACTATAGTTCATGCTTGTGACTAAAGACACAAACAGGAGTTGTTTATGAAAGGTTTGCTGGAAATTTTAATGTCCTTGTTTTCATCAGTGAAATTAATGATGACTTGAAAGTTTTTCTTCTTTCTTGAAAGTTTTTGTTGAAATGCTATTTGTTTTCCTGGTTATTGATTACTTGTGGACAGATAGCAGTTGTGAAGACATAAACTACTGATTGTTAAAAATTTCAGCATTCTCTTTTCAAAAGAAATTGGCAAACTGATTCTAAAATTTATATGGAAATGCAAGGACGTAGAATAGCCAAAATAATCTTGAAAATGAACACAGTAGGACTTACTTATCTTTGAAAGTTACTCTAAAGCTATTGTAATCAAGACAGTGTGTTATTGGCAAAAGGACAGACATGTAGATCAATGGGATCAAATTGGATCTGATCTAGTCAGAGTCCAAAAATAGAACTACACATATGTGGTCAAATTTGATGAGGATGTCAAAGTGATTTAATGGGAAAAAGAAAGTGTCTTCAACATATGGTGTTGGAAAGGTGCTTTTCCACATGCAGAATAAAAGAACTTTGATTCCTACCTTACACCATAGACAAAAATTAACTTGAGATGAATCAGGACCTAGACTTAAAAGCTAAAGCATTACAGTTTCTAAAGGACAACATAAAAATATCTTTCCAATTTATCTTAGGATACAGTACTACCATTAAAAAGTTGATAAATTGGACTTCATCAAAAATAACACCTGCTCATCAGAAGATAACATCAAGTAGATAAGCCTTTGTTACAGTTATATTTGACAAAGGGCTTGTGTCCAGAATATATAAATAAGGGAATAATTAAAAGAAGGCAATCAACATTTGAAAATTTTAAATGAACATTTAAATAATTAAAAGAAGGCAATCAGAATTTTAAGATTTGAACAGACATTTCATAAAATAAGGAATATCACTAGTCAAAAAGCACATGAAAAAGTGCTCTTCATCATTAGTCATCAAGGAAATGCAAAGTGAGATACCACTGCTTACCCACTAGAATGGCTAAAATTAACAAGATTTATAAAATGTTGGGGAGAATGTGGAACTCTCAGGGATTGCTGCTGGAGGTATAAAATAGTACAACTAGTCTCAAAAATTTTGGGCAGCAATTCCACTTATATGTATTTATCCCAGAGAAATGAAAATGTATACCTACAAAAGCTATATGTAAGAATGTTCATGGCCACTTAATTGAGAATAGCCAAAAACTGTAGAAGCCCAGTGTGTATGGTAGGAAAAAACCAGTTTTCTCCTACTATACTCTCAACACAGAGAGTATACTGACCAGATGTGTGGATTTTTCCCACACTGACCAGTTCTCTGACACTAGCCGGATAGCCTATATTCAGTTCACTTCTGACACTAACTAGAACTCGTGCAGATCTCTCATGGATTAAGAGCTCAGTCCCACAAGACTGTGCCCTACTTCATATACCAGTTGCAAGCAATAGGTTCGTTCCCAGGTTACCACAACTTCTGACCAGTTTGGCCACAAGTGGGAGGTTACCACAGCCCCTTCTCAGGTTCAGTAATGTGCGAGAGCAGCTCACAGAACTCAGGGAAATGCTTACATTTATCAGTTTATTATAAAGGATGTTTTAAGGGATACAGGTGAACAGCCAAAGAAGTACACTGGGTAAGATATGTGGGAAGCGGCATGGACCTTCCACGCCCTCTCTGGGTGTTCCACCCTCCCATCACCTCCATGTCTTTGGCATCCCAGATGCTTTCCAAACCCTGTAGTTTAGGGATTTTTTTTTTTTTTTAATTTAAGTTCTAGGGTACATGTGCACAATGTGCAGGTTTGTTACATATGTATACATGTGCCATGTTGGTGTGCTGCACCCATTCACTCGTCATTTACATTAGATATATCTCCTAATGCTATCCCTCCCCCCACCCCATGACAGGCCCCAGTGTGTGATGTTCCCCACCCTGTGTCCAACTGTTCTCATTGTTCAGTTCCTACCTATGAGTGAGAACATGTGGTGTTTGGTTTTCTGTCCTTGCGATAGTTTGCTGAGAATGATGGTTTCCAGCTTCATCCATGTCCCTACAAAGGACATGAACTCATCCTTCTTTATGGCTGCATAGTATTCCATGGTGTATATGTGCCACATTTTCTTAATCCAGTCTATCACTGATGGACATTTGGGTTGGTTCCAAGTCTTTGCTATTGTGAATAGTGATGCAGTAAAAATATGTGTGCATGTGTCTTTATAGCAGCATGATTTATAATCCTTTGGGTATATACCCAGTAATGGGATTGCTGGGTCAGATGGTATTTCTAGTTCTAGATCCTTGAGGAATCGCCACAGTGTCTTCCACAACAGTTGAACTAGTTTACAATCAGTTTAGGGATTTTTATGGAGGTTTCATCACATAGGTTGAGCACGTATTAACTCGTTCCCCCCCCCCCCCCCCTTTTCCTGGAGGATGGGATAGTGCGGTTGAAAGTTCCAGGCTTTTAATTATGGCTTGGTCTTTCTGGTGACCAGCCCCCATCCAGAAGCCCACCAAGAGTCACCTCATTAGAACAAAAGATACTCTTATCAATACCCAGGAAGTTCCAAGGGATTAGCAACTCTGTCAGAAACTTGGGCCACGGACCAAATATTAGAACAGAAGATGCACCTAGCATCCCTCTTGCTCAGGAAATCACAAGAGTTTTGGGAACTCTCTGCAAGGAACCAGGAGCAGGGATCAAATACACATTTCTTATTGTATCACAATATCACATCTCCAGGTGTCCATCAGCAAGAGCCTAGACAAGCGATCTGGTATATCCATACAGTAGAACACTACTCGGCAATAAAAAAGAACAAACTGCTGACACATGTAATGGCAAGGACAAATCTCAGAAGCATTAAAGGACATGAAAGAAGCCAGACACAAATACTTTATACTGTGTGATTCCATTGATACAAAGTTATAGAATAGCTAAAACTAATCTGTGGTGACAAAAATCAGATCAGTAGTCACTTCGGGTTGTGGAGGGAGGGGAATGTTGACTGAGAAGAAGCAAGAGGGAATTCTACAGGTTGATGGAAATGTTCTATCTTCTGGTAGGAGTGTGGGTTGTATACATATAGTCACTTGCCCAAACTGATCATCCTATAGACTTAAGATGTGTGCATTTCACTATATTTCAGTTATAACCTCAAATTTAAAGATCTCACACACAAAAATAGCAAGATATTTTCTTATCTCTTATTCTGACTCTCTTTCTGATTCTCTTGAAGTATTGGATGGCCCAGTCCCACTATACTGAGCCAGTTTTTGGAAGAAAATAAAATTTATTATTTTACTATCTTTTAATGTATCCACTATACTCTATAAAGGGCATCGTTTAAACTTTTTCAGCCTTTGTTGTTGTTGTTACAGTGAAGAAGAGCTATCCAGAAGAACAAAATAGCACAACAGTGTAAACTTGCAATGATTTGGCAGGTTTTTGAAGTTATTTAATCCTGATAAGTTAAAATCCCTTGAAGCATATTTATACATTCATCTTTCCAGCCAGCTACCGCTTATTTGCTCTTTCATTCAAGTGAAGGTTATTGAGCACCTCCTATGAGTAGATGTTTTATCAGATACTGAGTGGGCATGCTATGATGAGTACACAACCAAGTCCCCGCCCTTAACAGCACTCCTAGTTTAGAAGTGATAAATGCAAAAATAAATTCCATTGCAACAAGAAAGGTACAGCACTGTACAAACTGCTGCTGTGCATTCTTTTGAGGAAGCAACGTCTTCTGCCTTGGGTACTTGGGACGATTCCACAGAGGAAGTGACATTTGAGCCAGTTTGTATGAATAGTTAGAGTTGTGGATAGGAGTTGGAAGAAGGGGGACATTTTAAGATGACTAGAAATGGAATTGAATAGTTCAGTGAGTCTTTTATCCTCCCTAAACCTTTAGGTAAAGGTTCAGTTAATATCTACTGAAGCAGAAGTCTTTTGCAGTAGCACAGTCAGTGTTTTAACTAGGAAATAGAAGTCTTTTGCAGTAGCATAGTTAGTGTTTAAACTAGGACACCAAAATATTTTCCTTTTTCCCCCTCACCAATAGCAGCTAATATTTATTGAGAACAAAGGATGTGACAGGTACTCTGCATAATGTTTTAATTTAATTTAATCTTCATAGCAATTTAATGCATTAATATTACTGTCCCTATAGATTAGGAAAATTGAGGATTGAAGTAACACCCTTTATAAGTAGACAGGCCAGGGATTCTTTCCCAGGTTTCTCTGCCCCCAAAGCCTGGGATCTTTAAAAAGCCTACTCTATGTGTGTTGCTCTTAGTATGAACCCAGAGAAAGCAAGCAAAGGGCAACTCTGAAGTGTCTTGCGATCACTTAAAAGAGGGGGGATTTACCTGCTTTCCAAAATACGGCCTGCCCACCTTTTGTATTTAAGTTTTAGTTCATTGCCAATATGTATAATTATTTATAAACTCAAAATAATCTGTCTTAGTTTTATTCCTATCTACATGACACTTTTTGGTGTTATGCTTAGTAATTTCATGTATGAAAAATTGCCAAGTAATCATTCGGTAAGCTTTCTAGAGTATCCATTTTATAAGTTAAAGAATCATGGCAGTAAAAACTATAAGCTCTTTCACTCTAATTATTAGACTGAGAACCTTGAAGATTTTGCCCTTTGAAAATGACTTATTATTTGGGCAATCTGGCTTCTCACTATTTAACAAGTATTGCTTAAAGTATCATGTAGGAACGTTTGACGTGCTCCACAGCCACTCACAGCTTCTGATCATTCTGTTTGTGACAGCCTTGAGAGATCACTGAGGGGTAGTTTAAGATTGTGCTCCAGTATAAAAGTGGCAAAGTTTGTCTTTTAAACAAACATGTATTTTTTTCAGAGTAGAAGATAAATTTTTTGCTACATCAGTCATTTGCCATACATTTTAGAAACTTAGTTTTAGATTTGTAGTTTTTGCCCAAATGACCACTTAACATGGGACACCTACCCTAACCCCTACCTCTTTCCCAGGAAAGTTAGATTTTTGTCCAAGATTCCACCAGTATTGAATATTACCTCTTGCCAGATATCTTGTCAAAGGTACATTGTCTGCTTTTGGTTGACCAATGGGGTATGGGTTGTTATGCCAGATGAGTGTCACGTAGTAGTGGAATTAGAAAATCATCAACCAAGGGCCTGGCATAGTGACTCACATCTGCAATCCCAGGGCTTTAGGAGGCCAAGGTGGGAGGATTGCTTGAGGCTAGGAGTTTGAGACCAGCCTGGGCAACATAGCAGGACCCTGTCTGGTGACACACACCGGTAGTCCCAGTCACCCAGGAGGCTGAGTTGGGAAGATCACTTGAGCCCAGGAGTTTGAGGTTACAGTGAGCTATGATCATGGCATTGCACTCCAGTCAGGGCAACAGAGCAATATTCTATCTCTAAAAAAAAATTAAAAGTTAAATTTAAAAAGTCACCAACCATCAGGCATTGGAAAACATTTAATGGAAGCAGAATAATGGGATGATAGCCTTCCTAATGCTGTAGTAGACAAAGGAGTACTTCACATTTTTTCCTTCATGCATGCTGGTACTGAGGTGGGTGCAAAGATCCAATAGACAGATCTTACCTCAAAGAGTTTATGATCCTGGAGGAACTAATCACCTATGTGAATATGTGATTAATAGAAAGTAGCATGATAATGTGTCGTAAAAGAAGTAAAATGCCATAAAAATCAAATATGAAGATAAATCTTCTAGAAAAGTATAGGTATAAGTATAGATAAAATGCTATTGAAATATGTAGGAAGAAGAGATTACTTCTGATTTTAGACCTCAAAACCAAGTGTCATTTAAAATGGAGTCTGAGAGAAGTTATGTCCTAAAAAGATATAACTGGAAGCTACTATTTTTAAATATCTTATTTCTTATTACTAAGAAAGTGTGGTATTATGGAAAGAACATGGGCTTTGGAATCAGACTTGTCTGTACATGTCTACCATTTAATAACTGTTGTACATCACATTGCTTCATTCTTTGAACTTCAGTTTTCTCAAGTATAGCATCATAGAGGAGTTGTGATGATCTAAATGGTTAAATAGGATTACACTTTTAAAAGCTCCTAGCAAAATGCCTGGCACCTGTTCACTTTTCATTATATGCTGGTTCCTTTTGTTCTCCTGTCTGACCCAATTCAACATCCCTTCTGTCCCATTAGCTTGTTTTATGAACATGGAGGCAAGGATTCTGGGTAGGAGGCAGTTGTAGTACTTCATTCATTAAGCATTTGTTGACTACTTTGTATGGTGGAAATCCAGAGGAAGGGATGATGATGATGATGATGATGATGATGATGATTATATTTTGAGATAGGATCTCACTATGTTGCCCAGGCTGAAGTACAGTGGCACAATCATGCCTCACTGCAGCCTCAACCCTACAGCCCAATCGATAATTCTCCCTCAGGCTCCTGAGTAGCTGAGACCACAGGTGCATGCCACCACACCCAGCTAATTTTTAATTTTTTTTGTAGTGATGGGGTCTCACTATGTTGCCCAGGCTGGTCTTGAACTCCTGGGCTCAAGTGATCCTCAGCCTCCTAAAGTGCTGGGATTACAGGCATGAGCCACCTGGCCTAGGATTAACTATTTTAATAGGCATTTAGGAAGTAGAATGGGTAGATATGGGAATTCAGGGAGAATTAGGGGAAGGTGGATAGAAAAGAGGCTAAACTGGTTTTCTTCTGGTATAATCTTTGGAATCAAGCTAAGAAGGGCAAATCGATTATTCTTCTCAGGAAAAGATTTTCTTTATCTTTAGACATATAGATAACACTAGCTGTCTTCTACCTGAGAAATTTGTTTTCTATAAGTTTTGTACCTTTTTTAAAAAAAGAAATTATTTGTATCATAAAGGACCTAAATAATATATATGGCATGAATGTACATCTGCCCGTGAATGCTGAATTTATTCTAGAAAATATCACTTTGCACTCTTTGATTTTAGCTTGCTTTGCTGACCTCACTAGTATAATCATTGGCTGACTTTGTCTCTTTTTCTATTTTCTCCCATTCAGTTTGATAAAGGTTACTCTTACAACATCCGTCATAGCTTTGGAAAGGAAGGCAAGAGGACAGACTATACACCTTTCAGTTGCTTGAAGATTATTCTATCCAATCCACCAAGCCAAGGGGATTATCATGGTAAGTGCCTCCACTGGATATGTTGTCCAAGTACAGAAATCCAAGAGCTCTGTTGGAAACCCTGAAAGAATGTAGTGGCTTTTTGCATTACTGTCAGGAGCTAGTTTGTAGCTTATGTCAGTCATCACTGTCAAGCTAGAGCTCCATTACTCTTAGAGCAATTTGTCTTATTGCTGAACTAGGTCAGGCAAGAGAAATTCATTCAGCTGCACTTCAGTTTGTGCTGGATTAGGCTTTTCAGTTCTCTCTTTCCTCCTTCCTGCTGTTCTCTGTCTCCCTCATCTTCTGCAGTGTTCTGCAAGTGTCTTAGAGGGCTGATATAAGTTTTACCAAGGTTTTTGAAATTAGAATATTCTAATTTTGGAATGGTAGATTCATTAATTTTCCAAAGGCTAACTACTAAGGAAAAGTGTGAGGTTTTTTTCTTATCACCATCAGCTGATTAACCAATAAAGCTTAAGTGGTATCAGCCATAACTATCAATTTGCCTGAGTTATTTAAAAAGAAAAACAGAACATCTCATTTGTCTGGTATGTCCAAGAATGATTTAACGGTTCATATCAGTAAATTTTCTGGATTATCAAAGCTTACTACAATATGTATCAAAACTTCCTTTTGTTTTAGAATCTTAAACACTTTTTAAAAGACTGCATACTTTCGGGCTGTTAAAGATCAAATAATCATAAATAGTATTTTTAGAAAGATATTCCATGTGTCCAAATCATTAAAAAATACTTATACATTCATTAGTTTAATAGCTGAAGAAGTGGCCAGCACTGGATGGAGGGAGGGAGGGAGGGAGGGAGGGATGGATGGATGGATGGATGGATGGATGGATTTTTTTTTTTTTTTTTGAGACGGAGTTTCGCTCTTGTTGCCCAGGCTGGAGGCAATGGCGCGATCTCAGCTCACTGCAGTCTCTGCCTCCCGGGTTCAAGCAATTCTCCTGCCTCAGCCTCCTGAGTAGCTGGGATTACAGGCACCCGCCACCATGCCCAGCTAATTTTTTGTATTTTTAGTAGAGATGGGGTTTCACCATGTTGGCCAGGCTGGCGGGCCTCAGGTGATCTGCCCGCCTTGGCCTCCCAAAGTGCTGGGACTATGGGCATGAGCCACCGCACCCGGCCTGGTAATATATATTGAGTGGTTTTTATCACTTATGTCAGAGTCCCTTGAGATGCTTTTTTAGAAATGCAGATTCTCAGGGCTCACCCTCAGTCATATAAAATCAAACTTTATTTGCAAGCACACTGGGTGAGTTTTATGTTTTCTAAAGTTTGAAAGCCATGGATCCAGATACTTCTGTTGAGGAAGCCTGAAGCTTTTTTTTAGCCTAGCAGCCATATCAGGCAGTCAACTTATGATTAAGCTTGTGGCCAAGTAAAACTCCCAGGGATTTGTCTGCAAATTTCCAGGTTCTAGCATTTGTCTCTTAATTAGTTGGTTTTCATTAGCTTAAATGCAAAACTTTATTTCTGTTAAGTTGTATCTTGTTATCCCAGTGCATTCTGTTATTATTTTGTTTCTAAGTTCAACTCTGTCAGTCAAGAAATATTATACTTAGCACTCAATGAACTCATTATTTGTTGGAAACATTTACTTATCCCTTTTTAAAAAAGTAATAAACTTAATTTTTTAGAGCTGTTTTAGGTTCACAGCAAAATCGTGTGGGAAATTCAGAGTTCCCATGTACTTCCACACCCCAACACATGCACAACCTCCCTTGCTGTCAGTATCTCACACCACACTGGTGCATATATGTATTACAATTGATGAACCTACATTGACACATCATCATCATCCAAAGTCCATAGTTTACATTAGGGTGAATTCTTGGTGCTGTATATCACATGGATTTGGGCATGTATCTACCATTGTAGTATTCTACAGAATAGTTGCGCTGCCATAAAAATCCTGTGTTTTACCTATTCATCCTTTTCTTCCTTGGTCTCTGGCAACCACTGATCTTTTAACTGTCTCCATAGTTGCACCTTTTTACAGAATGTCATCATACGGCATATAGCCTTTTCAAATTGACTTCTGAACTTGGTAACATGCATTTAAGTTTCCTTTATGTCTTTTCATGGCTTGTTAATGGATTTATTTTTTGCACGGAATGATATCCCATTGTCTATATGTACACAGATTATTTATTCATTGACCTTGTGAAGGACATCTTAGTTGCTTCCAAGTTTTGGCAATTATGAATAACCTGCTGTAAATATCTGTGTGCAGGTTTTTATGTAGATAAAAGTTATCATTTCATTTCGGTTAATACCAACTCACATGATTACTGGATCATAAAGTGGCACAGTGGCTGTACCATTTTTCATTCCCACCAGCAATGAATGAGAGTTCTTGTCACTGCAAATTCTTACCAGCTTTTGGTGGTGTCATGTTTTGGATTTTGGCCATTCTAATAGATGTGTAGTGGTATTTCTTTGTTGTTTCCATTTACAGTACCCTACTGGCATTATGTTGAAGTCTTTTCATAAGTTTACTTGGCTTCCGCGTATCTTCTTCGGTGAAATGTCTATTCAAGTCTTCTGCCCGTTTTAAAATCAGGCCGTTTTCTTATTGCTGAATTTCGAGAGTTCATTGTATATTTTGCAGAACAGTACTTTATCAGATTTGTCTTTTGCAAATGTTTTCTCCCCATCTATGCTTCTGTTCTTTTCTCTCTTTTTTCACCTTTTGGGATTTCAGTTACACACGCATTCTACCTTTTATAGTTGTCCCACAGTTCTTGGGTATTGTGTGTGTGGTTTCTTTTTGGTTTTGTTTTTGTTTTTTTGTCTTTTTTCTCTTTGTTTTTTAGTTTCAGAAGTTTCTATTTGTCATATCCACAAGATGCAAGGATTTTCTCCAGCCATGTCTAGTCTACTGATGAACCCATTGAAGACATTCTTCATTTCTGTTACAGTGTTTTTGATCACTAGCATTTCTTTTTTATTCTTAGAATTTTCATCTCTGCTAGCTGGTTATTCTAACACATTTATTGAATAGGGAGTCCTTTCTCCATTGCCTATTTTTATTGACTTTGTTGAAGGTCAGATAGTTGTAGGCATGCTGTCTTATTTCTGATTCTCTATTCTGGTTCATTAGTCTATGTGTCTGTTTTTGTACTAGTACCATGCTGTTTTGGTTACAATAGCCTTATAGTATAGTTTGGAGTTAGGTAGAGTTACAATAGCCTTATAGTATAGTTTGGAGTTAGGTAGAGTGATACCTCTGGCCTTTTTTTTTTTTTTTGGAGACGGAGTCTTATTCTGTGGCCCAGGCTGGAGTGCAGTGGCGCCATCTCGGCTCACTGCAAGCTCCGCCTCCCGGGTTCACGCCACTCTCCTGCCTCAGCCTCCCGCGTAGCTGAGACTACAGGCGCCTGCCACCATGCCTGGCTAATTTTTTGTGTTTTTAGTAGAGACGAGGTTTCACCATGGTCTCGATCTCCTGACCTCATGATCTGCCCGCCTCAGCCTCCCAAAGTGCTGGGATTACAGGCGTGAGCCACCGCACCCGGCCTGATGCCTCTGGCTTTGTTCCTTTTGCTTAGGATTGCTTTGGTCATTTAGGCTCTTTTTTAGTTCCATATGAATTTTAGAATAGTTGTTTTCTTATTCTGTGAAAAATGACATTGGTGGTTTGATAGGAATAGCATTGAATCTGTACATTACTTAGGGTGGTATGGCCATTTTAATGATACTGATTCTTCCAGTCCATGAGCATGGAATGTTTTCCTGTTTGTGTTGTCTCTGATTTCATTCAGCAGCGTTTTGTAGTTCTCCTTGTAGAGATCTTTCACTTCCTCGCTTAGATGTATTCCTAAATATTTTATTTATTTATTTTTTAGTGGCTACCGTAAATGGAGTTGTGTTTTCGATTTGGCTCTCAGCTTGAACATTGTTGGTATATAGAAATGCTACTGATTTTTAAGGCCGGGTGTGGTGGATCATGCCTGTAATCCCAGCACTTTGGGAGGCCAACACGGGTAGATCACTTGAGGTCAGGAGTTCAAGACCAGCCTGGCCAACATGGTGAATCCTCACTTCTACTAAAATTAAAAAGTAGAACAAAAATTAGTCAAGCATGGTGGCGTGTGTCTGTAATTCCAGCTACTCAGGAAACAGAGGTTGCAGTTAGCTGAGATGGCACCACTGTACCGGGTGACAGAGTGAGTCTCTGTCTCAAAAAAAAGAAATACTACTGATTTTTGTATATTAATTTCGTATCCTGAAACTTTGCTGAAGTCATTTATTAATTCTAGGAGCCTTTTGGTGCATTCTTTAGGGTTTTCTAGGTATAGAATCATATCATCAGTAAACAAAGATAGTTTGACTTCTTTTCCTATTTGGATGTCTTTTCTTTCTTTCTTTTGCCTGATTGCTCTGGGTAGGACTCCCAGTAGTATTTTGAGTAAGAGTGGTGAGAGTGGGCATCCTTGTCTTGTTCCCATTCTCAAGGGGAATGGTTTGAGCTTTGGCCCATTCAGTATGATGTTGGCTGTGGGTTTCTCTTAGATAGTTCTTATTATTTTGAGGTATATTCCTTTGGTGTCTAGTTTTTTGAGGGTTTTTATCATGAAGGGATATTGGATGTTTTATTTATTTATTTATTTATTTATTTTTTTTTTGAGATGGAGTCTCGCTCTGTCGCCCAGGCTGGAATGCAGTGGCGTGCTCTTGGCTCACTGCAAGCTCTGCCTCCCAGGTTCACGCCATTCTCCTGCCTCAGCCTCCTAAGTAGCTGGGACTACAGAGTCTGCCGCCATGCCTAGCTAATTTTTTATATTTTTAGTAGAGACGGGGTTTCACCATGTTAGCCAGGATGGTCTCGATCTCCTGACCTTGTGATCCGCCCACTTCGGCCTTCCAAAGTGCTGGGATTACAGGCGTGAGCCACCGCACCTGGCCGGGATATTGGATTTTGTTGAAAGCTTTTTCGTTCTATTGAGAAAATACAGTTTTTGTTTTTAATTCTGTTTATGTGGTGAATCACTTTTATTGATTTGCATATGTTGAGTCAGACTCGCATCCCAGAAATAAAGCCTATTTGATCATGGTGAATTAGCTTTTTGATGTGCTGCTGGATTCAATTTGCTAGTATTTTGTTGAGGATTTTTGATTCTATGGTCATCAGAGATATTGGCCAGAAGTTTTCTTTTTTTCATTGTGTCTCAGCCAGATTTTGGTATCAGGGTGATGCTGGCTTCATAAATTGAGTTAATGTGGGGAGTCCCCCCTCCTCAGTTTTTTGGAATAGTTTTAGTAGGATTGGTACCAATTCTTCTTTGTACATCTAGTAGAATTTGGCTGTGAATCTACCTGGTCCGGGGCTTTTTCTGGTTTATAGGTTTTTTTATTCCTGATTCAGTTTCAGACCTCATTATTGGTCTGTTCAGATTTTCACTTTCTTCCTACTTCAGTCTCGGAAGGTTGTGTGTTTCCTGGAACTTAGTCATTTCCTCTAGATTTTCTAATTCATGAAAAATGCACAATTATTTCTAATTAACTTACAGATCTATCATCTGTATGACTGAAAAAAAAAGACTTTTCTGTATTAAATTTTTAATAAGTATTTTGACTTACCATTGCAATTTCTTATTAAAATATCTAAAATTTTCTAGATTTTGTCCTCAACTTTTGTATTTCAAATTCTTCTGTATTCTTGTTTATGTGAATATTTCTAGTGGTCTATCTTTATTTTTCATGAAATAATATAGAGATGACATGTATCCACTATAAGTTGTTTTTCTATGAAATAGTTTATTTTTTCATCTGATTTCCATCCATGATTCTTTTACATTTTTATAGATTCTACGCTTTAGGAAATAGGCATATAATTTACATTTGAAAATGATGTTGAATTTTTTTCTTTCTCAGAGTTTGCGTGTTTTTCATTTTATTTACATTATCTACCTTCTCTCATGTGCCTTTTACATAATTTTTAGACTAGAATATAAGAAGATTGTATAAAGTTTTTAAATAAACAATTATGCAGCTAATTTGTGATTATTTGTGCTTGTTAGCAAGGAGTGTAATTAAAGTTGTTTTCCCTCTTCCTGTTGAATGGACATCTTAGCCTGAGAATGCTGCAATGTTTTATGTAACTCTTGAGCCTGGAGTGCCCTGATAACCATATAGCTAAGTAATCATTTAGATAAAAAGAGGAAAGCAGTTGCACCCATGGGCAATTACCTTTTTTATTAATAAGCTGTTAGACAATTAAGGGGAGCTTAGATGGTCTTTCGAGTGTGGTATTGTACTAAGTTGTGGGTAAGTAACCTTGTTTGTGTGCTGGCTTATTTTCTGTTGTCAGGGTGCCCATTCCGTCACAGTGATCCAGAGCTGCTGAAGCAAAAGTTGCAGTCATACAAGATCTCTCCTGGAGGGATAAGCCAGGTAGGTCATAGTCTTCTCTCTGCATCTGCAGTAACGAGGTCTCAGACAGATCTCTTGGTTTTATTTAATGTTCTTGCAGTGATGCTGTGTACTACCTGTCAGGCCTCACACCAGACATCTTATCTTCAAGACGAATTAAGTTAAAACCTTGACTTACCCGGTTTAGAGTCTTTGGAAATTCTAGTTCTTCTGTCTGCTAAGCTGCATTTTTATTTTTCCTAATCATAAAGGAAGCTGGAAATCTTCCCCCCCACCTCAATTTGTTTTACTGTCTCAACTGAGGACTACATCTTTAAAAATAAAATTTTTGAGCAATGCATGGAAGCTTATTAATGAAGCTGAAAATTAATGACAGCATATTTCATATTGGGAAATTGCTTTCTGAGCAGACGATAATGTAGTACATACTGGCTGAAAGTTCTGATAGGCATCAGTTACTGCTGTGTTTCATCTACACTTCTAATGGTAGACCTAATCGTTTGTCAAAATACTTTGTCTTGTGAACAATGGAGATGCTCAAATTGTAAAACCAAATGTCAAAGACTACATTTTTTAGTCAGTCTACCTTAAAAAAATTAATATTGTGACATAGCAACGACTATTTTCTATAGTGTGCTTTCAAGTTTACTGGAATTTTGAAGGAATTGGGGAAGAGCTTCTGCTTCCTTAGCTTAAGAAGAACATGATATATTTTAGAGTTAGAACATCTAAATCATCATACATGTTTAAATTGTTATTTTTATTTAAAGAAAATCATTACTCTAGACAACTTTACTGCTTCTTCTGTGTCCAAAGTTCAGATAACAAACCTTGCAGTTTTTTAGTACTTCGAGCAAAGCAGTGTTCAAGGTGCCATGGGGTATGCAAGGAAGAATCAGATGTAAATCCTGCTCTCACAAAACCAGTGTCTGAAAACAAAGAAAAAACATAAACCAAGTGTCATGAGAGGTACACATAGATTGTCTTTGGTCTTCTGATGAGGGAAAGATTATAACCAGCTGAAGAGGTCAAGGAACCCTTTATGGAAGAGATGCCCTTTGAATTAGGCCTTGCACTAAGGTTGGGAATTAGGGAGAGAGAATGCACAAATGAAAGACTGTAGGCGTATTAGGATTTCAAGCTTAGGATAATGGTGGCACCAATACATAAATACTAATAGGTAACTTAAAGGAAGTATAGTTGGTTTTGGTTTGAGTGACTTAATTTTAGTGGTTAAAAACTGCTGCTAACAAATTTGATAGGGAATCTGGAAATAAAGAATTATTGACTTTTTTTTTTTTAGCAATTGTAAATAATCACCTTTTTGAAAACAATACAAGTTCTTAACATATCTATGTTAGCATATTATGTATGCATTTAAATGGCATTAATGTGGGTTTGGGGCATTAGGAAATTTAGAACTAGAAATCTGATGGTCTTTTCAGTTAGAATTGTAGCATAGGGAGAAAGCCATTCTCTTTTATGGAGTCCTAGGATGTGACATGCCATGATGCATAGGTAGGAAGTCAGTGGTAGAAGCAAAAATTGAAGCCAGACTTTCTGACTCTTTTTTTTTTTTTTTCCTGCACTCCACTCTACTTTAGAGCTTATTATCATGAGTTTGCTGGGGGAGAGAAGAGGTAGGGAGTCAAAAGCTGTGTTTCAAAATGTAATCTTGGCCAGTCCTTCTCTCTGTCAAGCATTAAAAGGAGGTGGGATCAATGAAGACTGAACAGAAATGGGGAGAGAGGGAGAAAATACATTAGGGAAGTGAAGTATCACAAAAGTCAAGGAGAAAACTTTGAGAAGAGAGTAAGTTCCACAGAGTCCCTTGTAGCAAGAGATTTTTTTCATGAAGAGAACTGAGAAAAGGTGGTTGGATACGCTGAGAGGATTCTTTGACTTTGACTTTGGTGAGGTGTCAGTAAAATGGTGGAAACCAAAAACAAGATTATACTTGCTTAAAAAATTAATGAAAGAAAGACAGTAAATAACCTTTTCCAAAAATATGTCAGGCCAGGTGCAGGGGCTCATACCTGTAATGCTAGCACTTAGGGAGGCTGAGGCAGGCAGATTGCTGAGCCCAGGCATTCAAGACCAGCCTGGGTAACATTACAAAAACCTGTCTCTACAAAAATTACAGAAACTTAGCAGAGTGTGGTAGCATGCAACTGTAGCCTCAGCTACTCAGGAGGCTGGGGTGGAAGAATCACCTGAGCCCAAGAAGTTGAGGCTACAGGGAGCCGTGATCATGCCACTGCACTCCAGCATTGACAATGGAGTGAGACCCTGTCTCAAGAAAAAAAAATAGTGCCAGTAAAGGGGATGCCAGAGTGGTATTAGCTTAAGCATCATGGGGTTCATTTCTGGGTTTAAGACCTGAGCCTATCTGTAGGAATAGGAGAAGAAAAGAACTGTCAGAGAGGGTGGGCTTGATGAAGATATAAAAGAAAGAAAATCTCTCTCTAACCAAGCAGAATTAAGCTCTCTTTCCTTTATACCATGACTGTATTGTACATGCCTTTGCTCTTAACATTTGTTATACTTGATTGTAATTATTTGTTTACCTGTTCATCTTTCTCAATAGTTTGTGAGTTTCCTGAAAGGAGGACTGGATTTTTACTTAACTTTCTGTCTCATAGTAATCCAATGAGTTACACTTGTTAGGTGCTTTTAAAATGTTGGAAGAGTGAATGGGCATATTTAGGTATGAGGTGGATCCTAGAGTGTGCATGATAGTATGCAGAGAGAGGCAAATAAAAGACACAAGTGAAAAAGTAACTTACTGGAGGGAGGACAATATGTACTTGAACCAAAGGATGGTAAAAGAGAAAGGCATACCCCTCAGCAATGTGAGAATATAGAGGAAACAGTTAAGACACAGCAAAGGGAAGTTGATGGAGTGTATCAACTGGTCTCACTCTTCCTTGTAAATAAAGGCCATATTCTCATTATAGAAAAGGTTAGAAATGACCACCAACAAATGTGATAGGGAATCTAGAAGAAATTAGAGGTGTTTTTTAGCAGTCATAAAGAATCTCCTTTAAAAAAAATCTTAATATATTAACATTATCTCAAGAAAACTAATGTTTATAGTTAATAGTAATGACCATGTTTGTATACTCTTTGCTTTTGACTCCACTGTATTTCTCCATTTGCCCTTGATCCATAAGTATACCCCTTACTTAGCTGATGCTGGTTAGTAATTTTCACATTACCCTTTAGACCTGCATTGTAACCTTTTATCTGAGATGAACACAGATGTATAGTGCATGCGGGCAAGCTGTAAATAATATTTTGCTTTTATTTGATGTCTTTATTGAGTGGATCTCACTAAAGTGAAGCAGCTGGTGGACTGTATTCTAAAGGGCAAAGAGTTAATGAACGAAAATTCCATGTAAAACATTTTGATAAGGTTGAATTTTGCAGGTTGGCCTAAGTGCAGATTAGATCTTGAAAACTCCAAGTGTACATGAAAATATTGAATGAGAATTAAGAAAAACATCATTAAAATGTACGTAAGGTAGAACTCAATGTGGTTATTTTTATCTCAGAGAAAACTACTTGAAAAAGATACCTTTAACTATAGGAAACAGATTTTTTTTTTTTTTTTTTTTGAGGGAGAGTCTCACTCTGTCTTCCAGGCTGGAGTGCAATGGTGCGATCTCGGCTCACTGCAACCACCGGTTCATGCGACTGTCCCGCCTCAGCATCCTGAGTAGCTAGGATTATAGGCACCCTCCACCATGCCCAGCTAATTTTTGTAGAAATGAGGTTTCACTTTGGGTGATCTGCCTGCCTCGGCCTCCCAAAGTGCTGGGATTACAGGTGTGAGCCACCACACCTGGCCAAGAAATAGATGTTTTAAGTATTCAAAATGTTGGTGATCAGAAAAGGGATCATTGTGACTCAGCTGGCATTGGTGAATTTTTTTTTTTTTTTTTTTAACAAAGCATCCTTATAGGATCACATTTCATTTTCCTTTTAAATTAACCTTAATAGTGTTACAAAATCACTGAAAATTAATGAGCTTGGTATCTAGCTTAAGAAACAGCAATTAAACAGAATATGGCCAAAGAAAATGGTTACCCCTGCATTTATTCCCCTCTCCTCCCCGAAAAGAGAAATACACAGCAGTCAATTCACCAACATGATATAAAAATTATAAATATTTATGCCCCAACAACATAGCTTCAAAATACATGAATTAATAACAGAGAACTGAAAAGAGAACTAGACAAATCCACAGTTATATTTGGAGACTTCAGCACTCCTCTTAATAATTAACAAAACAAGCAGGCCGAAAGTCAGGAAGGATACAGAAGCCTTGAATAATACTGTCAACCAACTTTACCTAACCGTCAACCAACTTTACCTAGTTAACATCTGTAGAACATGTTACCCAACAACAGGAGACATGAAGTAGTAACCCAGGTAGATCATAGTCTAGGTCTTCAAAATCCATTACAAATGTAAATAATGTGAAATCCTATAAAGCAGGATTTAAAGCAGAGCAATAAAGCAAGAAAAACAAACAAAAGATTAGAAAAGAAGAAAACCTTTTTCTATTCTCAAAGTGATTATCAATGTAAAAAAATCTCAAAGAACCTAGCAAGATGCTACTGTAACTAGTAGGTGACAGGATACTAACTCAATATACGAAAATCAATTCTATATCTTACAGTGAACAACTGGAAATCAAACATTTCAAAAAGTATTAGGTTGCTGCAAACATAATTGTGGCTTTTACCACAAATACTTGTTTAGCAGCCTAATACCATATACAGTAGTACCAGATATCCAAAATATACACAAGATCTTTATGTGAAAGACTGATGAAAATGAAAAACAAAGTGGAAACATATGTTTCCTGATTTCAAGACTTACTGAAAACTATTGTAATTAAGTTGGTGTGGTATTAGGGAAATGATGAAGACAGATTAATTGGACAGAATAGAGTTCAGAAATAGACCCACACATACATGGGCAACTGATTTTTAAACAAAGGTGCCAGGGCAATTTAATAAAGTAACGCAGAGTTCCAGAACAACTCTAGAGCTCTAAAACAAGTAGATCTAGAACAATTGGATGTCCAAATGCAAAAAGCCTAGACATATACCTCCCAGCTTATATAAAAATTATAAAAATGGATTATAGAACTAAGTAACTGTAAAATGTGAAACTTACAGAAGAAAACAGAATATCTGCACAACCTTCGGTTTGGTGTGTTCCCTGAAAGAAAAAAGTGATAAATTAGACTTTACCAAAATTAAAAATTTTGCTCTGCAAAAAACAGCTTTAAGAGAGCAAGATAAGCCACAGACTGGAAGAAAATATTTGCAAATCATATATTTCATAAAAGATGTGAATCCAAAGGATATAAAGAACTAAAACTCAGTAATTAGAAAACAGTTCTTTAAATGGGAGTAGACAATTCACCAAAGAAAAAGTGTGAATGGTAAATATAAGCACATGAAAAAATAAATAGCTCATTAGTGAAATGAAATTTAAAACTACAATGAATACCATGATATGTCAAATAGAATTTATCTAATTTTAAAAAATCTAGCAATACTAAGTGGTAGTGAGGATGCAGAGCAACTGAAAGTCTCATACAATACTGGAGGAAATGCAAGTGGAAGAGCCACTTTGAAAAGGAGTGTGGTAATTTCTTATAAAGTGAAGCTTACACATGCTATGTGACATAGTGATACCTGTAACTAGTATTTACAGAATTGAAATAAAAGTGTAAGTCCACATAAAAATCTATTCCTAAGTGTTTATAGTGTAGGCATTATTCATAATTGCCAAAAACTAGAAACAACCCAGATGTTCTTCAGTGTGTGATTGAATAAACAAATTGTGGTATAGTCATACAATGGAATATTAGTTGGCAATAGAAAGGAACAAGGAACAAATTACTGATACACCCATTGACATGTAAGGTTCTCAAATGCATTATACCAGATGAAAGAAGTCAGACTCAAAAGCACTCTAGTGTCTAATTCCATTTGTGTGACAAATCTATAGGTACAGAGTGATTGCTGGGAGCAGGAGAGGTGTTAGTTATAAAGGACAGGGGTAATATTTTTGGGTACTGGGAATGATCTGTCTTGATTGCAAATATCAAAACTGAATTTGTCAAATTTTGCAGAACTATGATAAAAGGAAATATATTTTATTTAAAAACTTTCTTTACTTTTTTAGAAAAATCTTAGTCCCTGAGTAAAAAGGGGATATATTTTACTGTATGGAAATTAAACCTTAATTTTTTTTTTGTTTCTTTTTTTTGTTTCTTTTTTTTTAATAGGGTCTTGCTCTGTCACACAGGCTGGCGTGCAGTAGTGTGATCATATCTCATTGCAACCTCGAACTCCTGGGCCTAAGTGATCCTCTTGCCTCAGTCTCATAAGTAGCTGGGGTTACAGGTGCACATCACCATGCCCAGCGAATTTTCTACTTTTTTGTAGAGATAGAGGTCTTGCTATGTTGCCTAGGCTGGTCTTGAACTCATGGCTCAAGCGGTCCTGTCGCCTTGGCCTCCCAAAGTGCTGGGATTACAGACGTGAACCACTTATTATTATTTTTTTAATGGGGGAAAAAGAAAAGGGTAGATGGTAAGTAGCATAATGAGCCAAAATGTTTACTTTTCCTAGTAAAAATGCAGTAGATTAAGTTTATATCAGGAACTCAAAGTATAAACATATAATTTAGAGTGACATAGACAACATCCTATGTAATAAAAAATGGAAATGGTTAAAGTAATTGCCTCTTGGGAACTAACCAAGCAGTGGGATGAAATGTGATATGAGAACTGTTGATTTTAATAATAAGCCGTAATGTACTTCAGGTTTTTTTCCTTACATGCATTACTTTGATTAAAGGTTGGAAAGAAAGTTTAATGTTATTAATGAAGTTTAAGTTAAATTGTCGTGTGCCTAATGGATAGATAGTAATAGTGGTAGTACTAGATGACTGCAAGGTTTTTGGGTATGAAATTCTAACCCTTATCCCTCTGAGCTCCCAGTACCTAGCACAGTATCTGGTCCATGTTAGGGACTGTGAAGGACCTGAGATTTTACCCTACTTGCAAGCTAAGAACTTAGCTGCCACACTTTTATGGATTCTGGCAGAAGACACGACAATTCCAGCAATAGCAGTATGTCAGCCTTTTCTTGCATTCATTCCTTGAACCCTACTTCCCACAGAGCAACATGAAGGCCAGGTACTACCTGCACATGCAGTGGCTTGTGTTAGAGGAGAGAAACCCTGAGTTTAGGGAATCTGAACCTTTTATTATGGATAGTAAGTATGTCCACTCTTTTATTATTTGTTTTTAATTAATTAATTTTTTGAGAAAGAGTTTCGCTCTTCTTGCCCAGGCTGGAGTGCAATGGCGTGATCTCTGCTCACTGCAACCTCCACCTCCTGGGTTCAAGCAATTCTCCTGCCGTATATCTCCTGTTTAATCCAGTGGAAGGTACTATTGTCTTCCAGGGGTCTTCATTATATCAGAGGTCCCCAACCCCTGGGCCATGGACTGGTGCTGGTCCATGGCCTGTTAGGAACAGCAGGAGACGAGCCAGGGCTAGCAAGCATTACTGCCTGAGCTCCACCTCCTGTCAGATCAGTGGCCATGTTAGATTCTCATAGGAGCCCGAACCCTTTTGTGAACTGTGCATGCGAGGGATCTAGGTTGTGTGCTCCTTATGAGAATCGAACTAATGTCTGATGATCTGAGGTGGAAGAGTTTCATCCTGAAACCACCTTCCCACCCTGGCCCGTGGAGAAATTGTCTTCCATGAAACTGGTCCCTGGTTCCAAAAAGGTTGGAGACCACTGCGTTACATGAACATCCTTGAAAAAGGGGTCTGGAGTAAAAACCATTGTTGCCTCTATTTACAAAATGTTCAGAAATTTAAGACTACTGGAAAATTATTTCTCAGGAATACATAGCTGATGACCAGTGAATAATATATAGATATGCAATCTATATTGGTCATTTCTTATTGGTACCTCAGCTTTTTCTCCTTAAAATATTAGTGTACATTTTAATCTCATACTTTCATTAATTTCCTTTCAAAATTGGCAGTGAGTTAAAAATCCTTTCAATGTGTTGTTAGTTTTGGTATCGTATCTATCTATCAATAGTTTCTGCCTAAGTTAGATGTCTGGAGTTTCTAATTATTCTGAAAACACTTTTGTTTTTTAGTTTTTGTTTTCCACTTCAGCTTTTCCTTTAAAAACCTGCAATTTTATGGTAGAAATATATATATTTTGAGATACAGAAATTTTAGAACTGGGCGCGGTGGCTCATGCCTGAATCCCACCACTTTGGGAAGCCAAGGCCTATGGGTTTCTTGAGCGCAGGAGTTCGAGACCAGCCTGGGTAACATGGCAAAATCCAGTCTTTACAAAAAAAATACAAAAATTAGCCAGGCATGGAGGCATGCACCTGTAGTGTCAGCTGTGCAGGAGGCTGAGGTGGGAGGATTGCTGGATTGCTTGAGCCCAGGGGATTGAGTGAGCCATGATTGTGCCAGTGCACTCCAGCCTGGGCCACAGAGTAAGACCCTGTCTCAAAAAAAAAAAAAAAAAAATTTAAGAATATGTGTTCAAAATGTCGACAGTAAAATATCTCTTTGGTCTTAAATGGGTTGTTTCTCTGAAGAAGTTATTTTCTGTTGTGGAAAGATGCACATGAAATTTTCAAATTGTACTTTGTTTCATAGACTTATAACAGTGTGCTATGTCCTATTTTAATAGAAAAATTGGGGCTGGCCACAATGGCTCACGCCTATAATCCCAGCACTTTGGAAGGCCAAGGTGAGAGGATTGCTTGAAGCCAGGAGTTGGAGACCACCCTGGGCAACATAGGGAGACCCTGCCTTTAAAAAAATAATAAAAATAACAGTTGTGGTGGTGCACACCTGTAGTTCTAGCTATCTGGGAGGCTGAAGCAGGAAGATCACTTGAGCCTAGTAATAGTTACAGTAAGCTATAATTGTGCCACTATACTCCATCCTGGAAGACAGAGCAAGACTCCGTCTCTCCAAAAATAAATAAACAGTACATAAAGTTTATAGGAAAATTGTCTTTTTGTTATACTAAATCACTTATGGCCATATATTTAATTCTCACAGAGCTTAATAAATAAATAATAATCGCTGCCTACAGACTAATCTAAAGGTGGTAGTTCATTGTAATATATGCCACAATGAAGTTAACATCTTTTATTGTAATCTCTGAATGCTGTTACTCCTTAATAGTTTTTCTTTCTTATGTGTGCTTGATCTGTCTCTGGAAATGGAACAATTTGAAGCCACGGTAGTTTGTTTTATTTTTGTGCCAAGCATTGTGATGGAGGCTTTCCACAAATAAACTGTATCTCGTTTGATTCCCACCACTACGTTATCCCTGTTTTATAGATGAGAAAGCTGAGGTTTGGAGAAGGCAAGAAACTGCTCAGAACCATAGAACTAATATATGATAAGGCCAGAATTCACACCTGTGCCTGACACTGAAGCTGAAGTTTCTTACAATACATTGTTCTGATTCTCTGTAGTATTTTTCTATTTTAAATTCAGTTGAAATTCTTTTTGGTTTCTTCTTTCATGGAAAGCCATCACTGTGAAGTGAATGGTAATTCTTATGTACCCAAACTTAAGAAAATGTATAATGCATTTTCGAAACACTGACAAATGTGAAATAAAGATGAGAATAATTCACAAAATGTAAATTATATATGGTAAAATATTTTCAAAAGATCTGGTTGCTTTTTTTTATTGAGGTGAAAGTCACATAACATACAAATAAGTATTTTAAAGTGTACAATTCAGTGCATTTAGTACTTTCACAATATTTTACAACTACTATTTCTATCAAGTTCCAAACCTTTTCATCACCCCCAAAGAAAACCTCATACCTATTAACAATCACCTCCTGCCACCCCTAGAAACCAGTAATCTGCTTTCTATCTCTATGGATTTACCTATTCTGAATATTTCATAAAATAGCATCATACACTGTCTACCTACTTCATATAGCATGTTTACAAGGTTCATTTGTGTTTTGTTCTTTTTAATGGCTGAATAATACTCCATTGTATGTCTGTACCACATTTTGTTTATCCATTCATCCTTTGATGGACACTGGGGTGTTTTCACCAAGTGGGTGACTTTAAAACTGTATGTCACAGTTTTGGAAGCCAGCAGTCAAGGTGTTGGCAGGGTAGCTCCTTCTGAGAGCTGTGAGGGAGAATCTGTTCCAGGCCTTTTTCTCAGCTTCTGGTGGTTTGTTGGCAATCTTTGACTTGTAGATGTATCACTCCAATCTCTATCTTTATTTTCACATGGCATCCTCCCTTTATGTCTTCTCACCATCTTTCCTCTGTGCATTCTGTCTTTGTCTAGTTTCCTGTTTTTAGGAGGATACCAGTAATATTGGATGAAGGCTTACCTTAATGACCTCATTTTGATTACCTCTGTAAATACCCTATTTCCAAATAAGATCACATTTTTAGGTAGTTGGAGTTAGGACTTCAACATATCTTTATTTGAGGGACACAATTCATTTCTTAACACTATCCTTTTAAGTATGAAGTGATATCTCATTGTGGTTTTGATTTGCATTTTTCTAATGACTAATGATGTTGAGCATCTTTTTATATGCTTTTTGGCCATTTGTGTATGTTCTTTGAAGAAATGTCTATCCAATTCCTTTGTCTGTTTTTGAATTGGGTTGTCTTTTTGTTTAAGAGTTATTGATATATTTTGGATGTAAGACTTTTATCAGATAGATATATGATTTGCAAATATATTCTCCTAATCTGTAGGTTTTCTTGTCAACAACTTCTTAATGTCTATTGGTGGACAAAATATTTTAATTTTGATGAAGTTTGTTTTCTTTTGTTACTTGTGCTTTTAGTGTCATAATTATCTATGGTCAAATTCAAGGTTGTGAATATTGACATCTATGGCTTTGTATAAAAGTTTTATAGCTCTAGCTTTTATATTTAGGTCATTGATTCCTTTTGAGTTAATTTTTGTAGATGGTATGACGTAGGGGTTTATCTTCATTCTTTTGCTTGTGAATATCCAGTTTTCTAACACTATTTCTTGAAGAGACAATTTCCCCATTGATGGTCTTGCACCCTTGTCAAAACTCAATTGGACATAGATGTATGGGATAATTTCTGGAATATCAATTTCTACTGTATTGGTCTGTCTGTCCTTATGCCAGCCAGTACCACGCTGTTTTGATTTCTGCACCTTGTATTGAGTTTTGAAATCAGGAAGCATGAATCTTCCAATTTTGTTCTTTTTCAATATTATTTTGGCTATGTGGAGCTCCTTGCAATTCCATTTGAATTTGAGGATCAACTTTTTTATTTCTGCAAAAACAGCCATTAGAACTTTGATAGGGATTACACTGAATCTGTAGATTGTGTATAAGAGGAATCATGGCAGATGGGTGGCAGGACTAGATTGCAGCTCTGGACAGAGCAGCACGTGGACGCTTGCATTGTGAATTTTAGCTCCAGATCGACTGTAGGAACAAACCAGCAATCCTGAGAGGACCCTCAGACCCCCTGAAGGAAGCGGACTGCTCCTGCAGGACCCAGGAGATACCTCAAATACTCTGGGAGGTGAAAGCTTCGGGCAAGTTTTCAAGCCCGCCCTCTGCCTGGAAACAGATCTGGGGCTGTTGTTGGGGGGCATGGTGGGAGTGAGACCAGCCCTGCAGTTTGCATGGGAGCTGGGTGAGGCCTGTGGCTGCTGGCTTTCCCCCACTTCCTTGACAACCTGCATGACTCAGCAGAGGCAGCCATAATCCTCCAACTCCAGTGACCTGGGAATCTCACCCCATCCCCCACAGCAGCTGCAGCAAGACCCACCCAAGGAGAGTCTGAGCTCAAACATGCCTAGCCCCACCCCGACCTGACAGTCCTTCCCTACCCACCCAGGTAGCAGAAGACAAAGGACATATAATCTTGGGAATTCTAGGGCCTTGCCCACTGGTGGTCCATCTCTGCACTACTACAGCTGATGCTCTCTGGAAAGCGCCACCTCTTGGCAAGAGGCCAACCAGCACAAAAATAGAGCATTAAATCACCAAAACTGAGAACCCTCATGGAGTTCATTGCACCTTCCGCCACCTCAAATGGAACAGGCGCTGGTATGCGTGGCTGAGAGACCCATAGACGGTTCACATCACAGGACTGTGCAGAAATCCCCAGTACTAGCATGGTGCCAGGTAGATTCACTGGATGGTTAAACCCAGAAGAGAGACAACAATCGTGGCAGTTCGGCTCACAGAAAGCCACAACCACAGGACAAGGGGAGAATACTACATCAAGGGAACACCCTGTGCACCAGAAATCTGAACAACAGCATTCAGCCCTAGAGCTTCCCTCTGACAGAGCCTACCCAAATGGGATGGAACTAGAAAACCAACCCTGGTAATATGGCAAAACAAGGCTCATCAACACCCACCAAAAATCACATTAGTTCACCAACAATAAATCCAAACCAAGAAGAAATCCTGATGTAACTGAAAAGGAATTCAGTAGGTTAGTTATGAAGCTAATCAGAGAGAACCAGGGAAAGGTAAAGCCCAACACAAGGAAATTCAAAAAATGATACAGGGAGTGAAGGGAGAAATATTCAATGAAATAGATAGCTAAAAGAAAAAACAATACAAAATTCAGGAAACTTTGGATACACTTTTAGAAATGCAAAATGCTCTGGAAAGTCTCAGCAATAGAATTGAACAAGTAGAAGAAAGAAATTCAGAGCCTGAAGACAAGGTCTTTGAATTAACCCAATCCAACAAAGACAAAGAAAAAAGAATAAGAAAATATGAACAAAGCCTGCAAGAAGTTTGGGATTATGTTAAACCATCAAACCTAAGAATAATCGGTATTCCTGAAGAAGAAAATTCTAAAAGCTTGGAAAACATATTTGAGGGAATAATTGAGGAAAACTTCCTTAGCCTTGCTAGAGACCTAGACATGCAAATATAAGAAGCACAGGGCCAGGCATGGTGGCTCACGCTTGTAATCCCAGCACTTTGGGAGGCCGAGGCAGGTGGATTATGAGGTCAGGAGATCGAGACCATCCTGGTTAACACAGTGAAACCCCGTCTCTACTAAAAATACAAAAAATTAGCTGGGTGTGGTGGCACACACCTGTAGTCCCAGCTACTCAGGAGGCTGAGGTTGCAGTGAGCCAACATCATGCCACTGCATTCCAACTTGGGTGACAGAGTGAGACTCCGTCTCAAAAAAAAGGACAAAGAACACCCAAGAAATTCATTACAAAAAGATCTTTGCCTAGGCACATTGTCATTAGGTTATCCAAAGTTAAGATGAAGGAACGAATCTTAAGAGCTGTGAGACAGAAGCACCAGGTAACCTATAAAAGAAAACCTAACAGATTAACAGCAGACTTCTCAACAGAAACCCTACAAGCTAGAAGGGATTAGGGCCCTGTCTTCAGCCTCCTCAAGCAAAACAATCATCAGCCAAGAATTTTGTATCCAGTGAAACTAAGCACCACATATGAAGGAAAGATAAAGTCATTTTCAGACAAACAAATGCTGAGAGAATTTGCCATTACTTAGCCACCACTAGAAGATCTGCTAAAAGGGGCTCTAAATCTTGAAACAAATCCAGGAAACACATCAAAATAGATCTCTTTAAAGCATAAATCTCACAGGACCTGTAAAATAAAAATACAAGTTAAAAAACAAAAACAAAAAACCAAAGTATGCAGGCAACCAAGAGCATGATGAATGCAAAGGTACCTCACATTTCAATACTAACATTGAATGTAAATGGCCTAAATGCTCCACTTAAAAGGTGCAGAACTGCAGAATGCATAAGGACTCACCTAACACATAAAGACTCAACATAAACTTAAAGGGTGGAAAAAGGCATTTCATGCAAATGGGGACACCGAAAGCAAGCAGGGGTAGCCATTCTTATATCAGACGAAACAAACTTTAAAGCAACAGCATTACAGGCAGGAGCTGCCATGCCAGGCATTTTGCTCATTGCTTTCAATGATGTCATGTCTTTTTTGTCCCTCAGTTTCTCCATTAATACCTTCTTTTGCATTACATTTTTTTTTTTTTGGTAGTGTACTTAGTCTGTTTTGTGCTGCTATAACAGAATACCACAGACCAGCTAATTTATAAATAAAAGAAATTTATTTCTCACAGTTATAGAGTCTGAGAAGTCCAAGGTTGAGGAGCTCTTTTCTGATCTGGTGAAGGCATCCTTGTTCAGTCTTCACATTGCAGAAGGACAAGAGAACAAGCTAGCCAAATGCCACCTGAAGCTGCTGCTTTTTTTCTCTTTATAAGGGCCTTAGTTCTATTAATAAGGAATGAGCCCTCATCATGTCTTAAAGGTTCCACCTCTTAGTACTAGCAGATTTGCAGCACCTGAACTTTGGAGGGGACACATTCAGACCATAGTACCATAGTACCATTTTTATTCCCATCATTTTTTTTAATGTATTTTTTGCCCCCATTATTTTCTTAGTGGTTATCCTGGGGACTGTAGCCGTTTATATGTATAACAATTTTTAATATCAACTTAGCATCTATTATATACAAAAACTCCACTTCTGTATAGTTCTGTCCCTCCCCCTTATATTGTTGTCACAAATCACATCTTCATACATATAGTTATCTTAGCTCCTATGGTTCTTTTTGAATTGCTTTGAGTTACTTTGTAGTTATCTTTTCTTTTTGCCTGAAGGATTTCCTCTAGCATTTCTTGTTGGGCAGGTCTACTAACAACAGACTCCCTCAGCATTTGTTTATCTGGGAATGTCTTACTTTTTCCTTATGAATCTTGGTTGACAGTTTTTTTTTTTTTTTCTTTTCTTTCTTTCTTTTTTGAGATGGAGTGTCACTCTGTCACCCAGGCTAGAGTGCAGTGGCACAATCTCGGCTCACTGCAACCTCTGCCTCCTTGGTTCAAGTGATTCTCCTGCCTGAGCCTCCCAAGTAGCTGGGATTATAGCCAGTTTGTGTTAGCTCCAGTATACCACTGGCTGTAGTAAAATATACACCAAGTTTCACAGAGTTATAGTAGTATCAAAAAAAGCATTACAAAATATATCAGTAATATTTTTATATTGATTACATTTTGAAATGACAATTTTTAGATATATTGCTTTGAATAAAATATATTACTGAAAGTAATTGCTTATTTTTACTGTTTTAATTGGGCTATAGAAAATCTAAAATTACAGATATGTCATATTTCTGTTTGAGGGCACTGCTTTAAGTATCGAGCACTTGAGAATGTTGCGTATTCGAGTGATTAAGTTCTGTTTCTACAGTGTATTTTAATGTTTGCTTCTGCTGTACAATTGTGTTAGGCCTATTACAACCAATACTTACTTTTACATGTTGGCCCATAAGTAAGTATACATAAGGCTATTCATTTTTCAAAATTTTGATTGAAATGGTACATTATTTACAAATGTATTTCTGCACTAATGTTTTTAAAACTGTCTTTTTATTTCTTATTTTAGTTTTTTTAATAGAGGAAGGAAATGTGTTTTAGAATTTTCACTCAACTATTAATGATTTTTAAAACAAATCTAATTGGTGCACCTAAGAAACTTAAGAGTGATATTAAAACCATGAAATATGGAAAAAAAATATGCTCTTATTGCTTCTTGAGGTTGGTTAAACTGTTTTTCACAGTCAAAAATTTTCAAGAAGTTAGTGACTATATTAAATCTAAAACTGGCAAATGCCTTTTAATGAAGAAATCTTTCAAAAGGGACAGTTTAAAAGACTTAAAAGTAACTCTTTGCAAGAAGATTTTATGACAAAGATAAATTTCAATGACTCTTTACTTAATGTTCATATAAATCTGAACTACCTAAAAACTCCTATGGTTTTCTTAGGTAAGGGGGACTTATCAATGGATGATAGTATTCAGTCTGTCTATTACTTTATGAAAAGTAACTGCTTTTAAGGGCAGCTTTTGTATCTGTTTCATCTCCAGGAATATCTCTTCTGATTTATGAGAACAGTAGTTTGATTGCTGCACTTAGCTTTGCTTTTCTTAGTGTTGTAGTTGAAAATGTGTAATGTTCTTGGTAAAACTCAGAATTGCATTAAGGAAAAGATGGGAAGTTGAGCATTAGAATTGGTGTCACCAGGCCATGGTTGTGCTTTTGGCTTTAATACTTGATTTCTGTGTATATCCTTCCTTTCTTATAGGCTGAAGATAAATGGTCACTTGGAGATTATTTAATGTTCTGGTTAAATAATGTTCTGGTGGTTAAAAGAAAAATCACTTTGAAAGTCAAGTAACATATGTCATTGCTAGCTAAGCCTATTTATTAAAAGTTGTAGTTGTTAAAATTGCACTCAAATGGAAAACATCCTTTCTTAAAATTTAAAACTCTGTTTATATAGTTATACATCTTTCTATATTATTTATTCATTACATGAAAAATTGCTGATACCTATGGAAGAATTTTATTCAGTCACATATGATACTGTCACTTAGGATATTTTTGTAAAGTCCAGTCTCACTACCTATAGTCATAAAACTATTGTAACTTAGTTCTATTTCTTGATCAGTTTATAGAGTATACTCCCAGAGGCATCCCGGCTTCTTTTGAAGAAGCAAGCTTAAGGTACCCAGAAAGTTACGTAAATTTATTTCATAAAGCAAGTAGTTTAGATTTTTAGCCTGGGTAGCTTTAAGTCATTTCAGACTTCTTGGTGGTGTTTGCCATCAATTTGCAGTGTATTTCCTATTAGATAAAGTTTCTATCTCTGAATTTATGTGATTATTTTTACTTCTTAATTCTTAAGTGACAGATTTTAACATTAGCTTCTGTTTTCAGTAGCGTATCTAGGAGATAAGATGCATCTTTTAATAAACATGATCTAAAGTAATTATTAAATCAGTACATGATACATCTTTTAATAAGCATAGTCTTCTAAAGTAATTATATAATCAGTATAAATATCTTTCATTATTTTCATAAAGATCATAGGGCATAGTGATTCTGAATGGCTTGCTTTTATATTAGGCCAAAAAACAGAATCCTGAAAGCACAGTAATAATTAGTAACTGAACCACATAACTGAGGTCTGACAATATGTTTCTCCATATCTCTAAGCAGGCTTTGCATGTGTCTTCTTGTTTGTCCTCCCTTCCCCCCCTCATTATCTTTCCTCTCTTCTTCCTTCTCTTTCCTTCCCTCCTTGCTTTCTAAGTTTACTTAGTTGTTGATGTTTCCTAAGAGCTTAAATCCTTTAATCCAAAATGTTGGTGTTAATGTGCACTGAGAAAATCAGTATTTTGGTTAGCAGTTTAAATTGCTTCCCAACAATCCTTTTATTGGTACCTAACTACAATAGAGTAGGATAAGTGCTTTAACAGTTAACTATTATAGAGTATGCTAAATACTTTTATAAAAATATATTCAAAGTGCCAGAGGGGAAAGAGCTGTTGAAGAGGGAGCAGAAGAGAATGCTTCATATAGGAAGTGACATTTTAATTGGGTTTGAAAGTGGAGTAGGAGTTTTCCCTGTGCCTGATGTAAGGCAGATCAGGCAAAAGGAGCAGCATTCATTCAACATCAACAAATAATAATTGAGTGATGATTGTATTCCATTTACTGTTCAAGACATTGGGAATATAATGATGACTAAAACTAGTGAGACTTCTACCTTCATGGAGCTGATATTCCAGTGGGAGAGACAGACTGTATTAGTCGGTTTTCATGCTGCCGATAAAGACATACTCAAGACTTGGTACTTTATAAAGAAAAAAAGGTTTAATGGACTCATAGTTCCACGTGGCATGGGAGGCCTCACAATCATGGTGGGAGGTGAGAGGCACGTCTTACGTAGCTGCAGACAAGAGAGAAAATGAGATCCAAGTGAAAGGGGTTTCCCCTATAAAACCATCATCAGATCTCGTGAGACTTATTCACAACCACGAGAACAGTATGGGGGAAACCGCCCACATGATTCAATTATCTCCCATCGGGTCCCTCCCATGACACATGGGAATTATGGGAGCTGCAATTCAAGATGAGATTTGGGTGGGGACAGAGCCAAACCATATCACAGATAAACAAGTGTAGTGAAAGAAAACTATAGCAGGATAAGAGAGAAGAATGAGACTTGTGGAGGTGACTATTAATTTAAATAAGGTTGTTTTGTGTGTTTTGAGGAACCCTAGTCCTGAGAGACCTATGAAAAATAGATTCTGGAGACAAATTAGTTTGAGAAACGTTACCCTATCTGCCATAAAGAAACTTAGGTAATGGTGGATTAAAGCCAGGTAAACAAGTTATTAGACAAGAAAACCCCTGATCATCACTAGGATTTTGTGAGCTAAAGTTCCAAAGAGCACATTGTAGGAGAAGCTGGACCAAAATATGAGGATCCAGTGGCCAGGTAGGACAGGGTAGGAGCCTTTGAATCATGATGAAAAGTTTGTGCCCCAACCATGCCAGGATTAGTTTTGGCTTTTAGAAAAGATACTCTGGTGGCAATGTGGCAGCTATCTCGAGTGAAGAAAGTATAAATCAAGAAGCTTTCCAATAAAAAAGGGAATGATGAAGGCTTCAGAAATGGAGAGAAAAAGGTAGATTTTAATGACATTTGGAGGTAGAATTGACTCAGATAATTTTGTTTATAGATAATAAAGAGTCAGAAAAATTCTTGACTTAAAATGTTTTAAACAAATGAAAGTACATCTTCAAGAGAGGGAAACTTGGCCCTGATCTGCCAGTAAGTAAAGGTCACAGCAGAGGTGTAAGGCAGCAGCAGGCTAAGCTGTGCTGAGTGTGTGAGAAATGGAAGCAAAGTCATATGTTCAAAAATGTGCAAGACTTGGCATCTCCACCACATTTTTCTTTCACCTTTGAAATATGGGAAGGTTAGAAATGGAGTGGAATAATATCAGCCTGGTCTAGTTTTGAAAGGTTGAGCTTTTTAGGAAGAAGCAAGCTTATTATCACTTTTAAATAAGACAAAACATGACCTTGAATTAGATTAGCCACATATCTAATTGGTGAGCGCAGCATACCTAGCTGTACAGTGCTCTGCTCACCAAAGCCAAAGATGGGCAGGTGGCTGCATTCTGCTGCCAGGTAATATCTGAACCTCATTGGCAGGCAATGAAGCAAAAGAGAGAGAGGAATTTGCAGCTGGCTAGAAATATTAGAGAGTATTAGCAAGAGGGAAGGAAGTGTGGCTTAAAGTTATAGTGTGTGTATAAAAAGAGTTCTATTTTTGTGTATGTATGTGTTATAAATATACATACCTATAACATTTCCTACCCTGTTCATCTGTGTTCCATCAACTGGCTATGATCTATCACTGATTAAATCAGAAAAATATCACCTTATTTGCTTTTTGCTCTTCAACTGCAAGGATGTCTTTGGTGAGGCACTTTATTAGAATTCTCTTACAGAAAAAAAAATCAGTAATTCATCTTGAGGATGAAATAGTAGATGAAGTATAATTAATGGTTTTAGCAAACTTAGCAAATAGAAATATGAACTTTTTTGTGAAAATGAAAACTGCATTGCTTTTTTTTAAGACAGGATCTCATTCTGTCACCCAGGCTGAAGTGCAGTGGCATGGTCAGGACTCACTGCAGCCTTGACCTCCCCAACTCAAGCAAACCTCCCGCCTCAGCTCCCCCCAAGTAGCTGGGACTACAGGCATGTGCCACCATACCTGGTTAATTTTTTGTATTTTTATTAGAGACAGGGTTTCTCTGTGTTGCCTAAGCTGGTCTTGAACTCCTGGACTTAAGCAATCCACCTGCCCTGGCCTCCCAAAGTGCTGGAATTACAGGTGTGAGCCACCACACCCAGCCTATTTTTAAAAACTGTAATATTCTTACTGGTGGACTTTATTCAACTGGTAGAGAATAGTTAAAAATAAACAGAGGCTAGGCATGGTGGCTCACACCTCTAATCCCAGCACTTTTGGAGACCAAGGCTGGTGGGTTGCTTGAGGCCAGGAGTTTGAGAACAGTCTGGCCAACATGGCAAAACCCCATCTCTACTAAAAATTCAAAAATTAGCTGGGTGTCTTGGTGCACATCTGTAATCTTGGCTACTTGAGAGCTGAGGCTGGAGAATCACTTGAACCCAGGAGGTGGAGGTTGTAGTGAGCCAAGATTGCAACACTGCCCTCCAGCCTGGGTGACAGAGTGAGACTGTCTCAAAAAAAAAAAAAGTTAAAAAATATATAGAGTTTAAAAATACGAATTACCAAAATATTGTAGTTTGATGTCACTACTCACTTTTTTTCTTGGATACGGAGTCTTGCTCTGTCACCCAGGCTGGAGTGCAGTGTTGCAGTCTTGGCTCACTGTAACCTCCACATCCCAGGTTCAAGCGATTCTCCTGCCTCAGCCTCCCGAGTAGCTGGGATTACAGACACGCGCCACTATGCCCAGCTAATTTTTGCATTTTTAGTAGAGATGGGGTTTCACCATGTTGGCCAGGCTGGTCTTGAACTCCTGGCCTTGTGATCCGCCTGCCTCAGACTCCCAAAGTGCTGGGATTACAGGCATAAGCCACTGTGCCCATCCACTACTCACTTTTTCTTTGCCTTTTCATTACTGATGAACTAGATTAGAACAGTAAGTGGATTGTTACACTTGACATTTTGTACTTCATCTGTAAATACTGGCGTTAAAAACTAAGTCATACTGCCATTTGTATAATATTCTTAGATCTTTATAGGTGTTTTTTCTTCAAATAAAAATTGTGTTTTTAAATGTCTTTGATATGATTGTTCAAAATGTTTGATATTTTTGTAAAACAGAATTAGAAAACCTCTGGCCCCAGCATCAGAATGGACCCTTGATTTGATTTCCTCTGACCTTTGGAAAACTGGTCTTTGGTATTAATGCTGTATGCAAGAGGACCTCATAAGGTGCTCTGGTTCTTTCAGAATGGAACATGAAAACTGGAGAGTTAGTGTCAGTGCTCAGTGAACATCTTTTGTGAGCTGTGGGTTAGACTTTGATGCTTACAAGCCACATAAATAGCAAGCCATGGACTCCATTGACTTGTCCCATTTCTCTGGCTTTCCACATTTTTCTTCCTATTCTTGTTCTGTCTCTTCATTATATTTCTTCCTCTTGATGGGTTTCCACCTCTATGTAGTATGTGTTTTCCTGACCTATTCTATTTCTGATCCTCACTCTGGGGCAGTCCTGGCCTGCCATCTTGGGAAGCTATGTTTTTATGGAGGTCTGGGCTTTCAGAAGCCATGCTGCAGAAACAAACACAGGCAAAAAGTACTCTTGCCTAACAACATCTTCATTACTTTGTGGAGTATTTTAGTTTTTTCTTAATATGTTTTTAAAATTTTTTATTTTAGATTCAGGGGCGCATATGTGCAGGTTTATTATATGGGTATATTGCATGATGCTGAGGCTTGGGCTTCTAATGATCCAATTGCCCAAGTAATGTACGTAGTACCTGATAGGTAGTTTTTCAACCCTTGCCTCCCTACCCCCAATTTTGGAATCCCCAATGTTTATTGTTACCTTTTCTGTGTCTGTGTATAACAATGTTTAGCTCCTACTTATAAGTGAGAACATGTGGTATTTGATTTTTTTCCTGCATTAATTTGCTTACGATAATGGCCTTCAGCTGCATCTATGTTGCCATAAAGGACACGGTTTTCTTTTTGGCTGCATAGTACTCCATGGTATATAAGTATATTGTGGAAATTTGACCCTAAATTCTGTTTCACACAGTCTGCCTTAGGCATCTGTTCTTGGATTTTGATGTTTGCCAGGTTTGTAATTTTGATCCTATATCATAAGCTGAAATTTAGTGTCTTAGTCATACCTTAATTCTTTCCTTCACCTGATTTTTGGTTTGTATTTCCTGCCTTGGAGACACCCAACCCCCTCAGCAAGTTGTATTAGTATCAACATCAAAATAGAGTTACCTGCAGAATATCTTAATACAGTGCTTAGTGGTGATGTTCATATTGGAAAAATTTCACAAAACAAAGTGCAGAAAAAGTCTCAGGTTGTACTCCATATACAAATGCTAGAACATCAGAATCACTTGGGAAGATTTTGAAGTCAGCAAAGGGTGCATCTAAGACATCCTAACGCTAAGAGACATGAGGTATCATACTCCTGTTTCTACACAAAAAAAATCTGTTTGTTAATCATATTGTTTAGTGGCTACTAAGTGGTATTTTGGGTATTTTACATTTATTTTATATGATAGGTTTGTTTTTCATATTGGCATTTTCCCGAGTTTTAGAACTAGTTATTTTGGAAATTAGTTGGCGGGGGAAAGGGTTGAGTGGTATGTCACGCATTATTTTAAGACATTTGAGGACAGGTTCCTCTTGAGTATTTTCATGCAGAACATCTGATTTTAGAAATATTTTATAGCCATTAAGTGGGAAATGCTCCTGTCTTCAAATCTGACCACTTACCATCGCCACTGATATTACCACCCTGGTCCATGGATCTACCGTCTATTCCCTGAACTCCTTTAATGAGCGTTTCTACCTCTATCCTTTCTGATCTGTTCCCAGCACAGCAGGCAGAAATGAACCCTCTGTCAATGTCAGGTCACTTTAGTCCTGCACATAGAATATTGTATTCGCTCCCCATTTTACTCAGAGAAAAAGTCAAACTTCATTCATTGGTCCACGTTTTCTTTTCCTATATCTCTGTTATATAGATCATAATCTGAACTGAAACTATATATTCATTAGTTGGATTTTTTGGAGTAATGTTTTATGTTTTCTATCTTAATTTTAAAAGCATGTAAGTTATCTTCCTTTGAAAGATTATTCATTTGCATGTGATTTTTAAAATTCTTTCTGCGGTTAATGGCCCTCATCCTCAGGAGACAGATATTCCGATTTTAATATATTTCCTCATTTCCGAAATGAAGATAAAAGTATCTACCAATAATACCTGTTTACCTCAAAAACCTCTATTGCCTTTTTTTCTCATCACACCTTTACTTATTTACAGAAACCTTCATTTATCTCAAATATGCTGGGACATGATTAAAGCTCTTTAAGCTATCCTGATCATAGTTGAATGGCTTGTTTATAGATTTGCAAGCAGGTTTCAAATAAAAATTCATCCTAATAAGATAAAACAAAAATAAAACTAAGTCATTTTTGTGAAGGAAGAGCCCTCTCTGCGAGTGGGGTCAGGTTAGGGGAAGATTGTAGCGTGATTAATTTTATTTATGGACCCTAAAAATTGAATCTAAAATTTGCAATACATCTGTTTTTCTCACATTCTGTGGCTTTTATGTCAGTTTTCTTTAGTAAGTTTTTTACACGTGTGGATTACTATGGTTTTTAAAATTTTTTTATTAATATGATTTTTTATTAATGATTTATTTCTTCATAGCATGTTTCCCAAACATAAATACTAGACTGTGTATATGTATATCATGTTACATATTTACTTTTTATATGGTTGAACTTTTTTATTTCTGTGAATCCATTTCCTCTCCAGGTAATTTATGGGATCATCTAAAGCTTAAATTTATGTTTGAAGTCTTCTCCAAAATTCTAATTCAGATATTAATATATTATTATAGATGTTTGTCAGTAATTACTTGCAAGTTTATCTCATCACAGTTTGAAAATCTGTGTGTAAGAGCATCAGACAATATGAACTTAGTGTTAGTGTTACTTGGAAAACTTGCAGAATAAATTTAAAAATGAAGAAAGTCTCATTTTAAATTGATTTTTCACTTTTTGCTCTAATAATTCAAGAAAGGTGGACAGGCCAGACTGGCAGAATCCTGGCCTCCGTGGTTGGCTGGCATTTACACAGGTCTTTCATATATGATTTAATAAAAGGTGACATGAAATTCAGAAATGTAATCTATAAGACAATCAGAGAAAAACAATTTTTGAAGCACATTCTTGTCAGTATTGTATAATGCCTGTTCTGTAACTGTAATTTTTTTGTGTATCTGTCAAATGATGTTAAGCTATATTCAGTAATGAGGATAGCAGGAATTCGAGACCCCATGTTCATTTCTTTTTGTGACAGGAAGGTCAGCTTTTTAAAAAATAAGAAAGGAATAGAAATTAACATTTCTCCAGAATTACGTTTCCCTTCATTTGAGGTTATCTCTTAATTCCAGCATTTTACTGCGTTTGATAAATAGGCCAAATAATGTGTTTTATTTATTTGAGGGCTTGGGGGAGGCAATGAAACTTTACAAATTTCAACTGGCATTGCAGTCTGCTGATAAGGATGGGAGTTTGCACCGCTCTGAAGAGTTTACATGAAGTAGAATTGGAAAGCAAATTGTATTTACAAAAGATAGGATGATGTTCCTAATAGGTGTTCAGAATAGACTGTTCACTCTCATATTCTGCTGAGCTTTGCGAGACATAACTTCATTTCAAAAAGAACAAATCTGACTGAAGGGAAAAGCATTCCCTCTTCACAGATACTTTTCCAAAAGGGTTTACATTAAATTTTCCTGATGGGCACACAGCAGTATTTCATGCTGTATCTGTATAAACCATTAATGTGGAAAGTAAATATCTGAATAGTATACTTGATTGCTTCATGCACCAACCATTAGATTACTAGATCTCTATCTACAGTTTTGGGAGAGATGTTGCAATATGATGTTCTGGCAATAACTGTCAAAGTCATCATACTAGGATCCATTTTCATCTTGTTGAGGTAAAGTTATTAAAATGCACAGTTGGTAGGTCAGAAAGATCACTGACTATCTCTTGTCATCTGTGGTTTAATGCTGACCTAAACCACTACTGCATAATGTCAGAATTATCACAGTGTCCAGGCTGCAGAAGTACAACATGCTTCATGATTTATTGCATTTCCTGTCTGGAATGAAGATTATGAAAAGGCCAACAACTGTCTGCAAGCTACAGTGGTTTAGAAGAAAACTTAATTTCTAATTTTTATTTCTCTTTTTCCTCATTCGTTTTAGATTTTGGATTTAGCAAAGGGGACACATTACCAGGTAGCCTGTCAAAAATACTTTGAGATGATACACAATGTAAGTATTTTTTTTTTTTTTTTTTTTTTACTTCATATCCTAATTGTTTTTTGTTACTGTGTCACATTCAGGGTTTTTAGTTGCATCAGTGGAAACCACTGTAGCTATTTTCAGCAGAAAGGGGGATTGCATGGTATTAGGTAACTTACAGCATTTATTGAACGACCAGACAACTAAGCTTGGATGCTGCAGAACCAGGAATATTTTGTAACTAGGAGAAGCTACATCATAAGAATATCTGCACCTGTCACCTACCACTCCATATCTAGGGATGAGACCAAGGGTCAGTAAAGTTTTTCTGTAAAGAGCCAGAGTGTAAAAATTTTAGGCGTCATGGTCCATATGGTCTGCGTCACAGCTACTCAACTCTACTGTTGTAGTGCAAAAGCAGCCGTGGAAAGTATGCAAATGAACAGGCATGACTATTGATCCAATAGAATTTTATTTATAAAATTAGGTAGTAGACCCAGTTTGACCCACAGGCCTTGATTTGCCAACCTCTAGACTAGATCTGGAACCTGTGCCACAGCTGCCTAGAAGAACCAAAGGCTTTTGCCATCTTCCATGCAGAAAATCTGATCCTTGTACTTGTGGCTGCCACCTGATGTTATCTTACCCTCTTCCACGTCTCATATTTATCTGCATGGCAAAACCTAGATTGCATGTGGACCCCTAACTATAAACGAGTCAGGGAAATGTGTTTGGTTTTTATCTTGCCAGCTTCCTTAGTACAAAAAAGCCTGCTTGATTATTAGAGTAAGAGTGGAATGACCCAGTCTGGCACAGAATAGATTTTGAAGTGTGTAAAGCCAATGTCACGAAGTCAGAGGCCTACAGAGATTGGGCAAATAGCCCAAAAAAATGAAGCTGCCTGAGATCAGTACCACAGAGTATGGCAGAATTATAGTGCACTGAAGATGTTTGCCCTGTTAGAGGCATTCACACTGACAAATTGTGAGGCTCTCTGCAGGCCAACAAAACACATCTCCAAGTCCAGTTCAGCCCTCTGGCCCCTAGTTTGCATCCACTGATCCTGGGAAAGACATCCAAGAATGGACTTTGGAGATCCTTGTCCTTCTTGAAACATTTTATCTCGTATGAACATATGTGTATTTTTCTGGAGTCCATGGTATTTATTAAAGATCCATGACCCTCCCCAAAAAGAAGTTGCATTTATTGCATCATCAGCTACTATGCTAAAGTTTTACAATTATTTTTATGCTTTTTATTTGGTTGTTACAAAGTAGTTTTTCTATTATGGTTATATAATTGCAGAATTTCTTACTTGATAAAGTATCTCATAGGAAAAAGATATTTTGTAATATTGCCAATAATAATAAATAATAGTAATACCAGCCAATATCTATGGAACCCTTAATGCTGTGGTCCCCAACCTTTTTGGCACCAGGGACCAGTTTCATGGAAGACAATTTTTCCATGGTTAAACAGGGGCTGGTGGGAGCACACAACCTAGATCCCTTGCCTGCGAGGTTCACAGTAGGGTTCGCACCCCCATGAGAATCTAAGGCCACTGCTGATCTGACAGGAGGTGAAGCTCAGGAGGTGAAGCTCAGGAGGTGATTCAAGTGATCGAGAGTGGCCCTAAATACAGATGAAGCTCCACTTGCTCACCCACCGCTCTCCTCCTGCAGACCACGGATTGGGTTGGGAACCCCTGCCTTAATGTATACCAAGCACAGCACTAAAATTTTTTAAAACATTAGCTCTTTTGATTGACATTACAGCAAGATACTGTATGTGTATATCCCTGTCTATGAATAAAACCTCTTTAGAGAAGTTAAACAACCTGTGTTGGATCATACTACTTATAGGGGATGGAGCTTAGATTTAAATTCAAGCTGTCTAACTCGTCTAAAGCTTGTGAGCCTAACCATCACTGTGCTGTTCTATGGTATTTGATGCTAAATTCGTAATAATGACAGCAGAAGTAATTGGCATCTTCCTGTTTATCTTCATAGCATGGTAAACATGTAGGGACTCTAACTTGCCTTACATGCTGTAATTGGTTAATGGAAGATCTGGAGCTAGAGCCCCTGTCTGTTGTGGGTCCTGTCCTCATTCTTCTATACCTAACTTTTGAAAGTATTATTCTTATTTAAGAACTTTTTTTAAAACAAAACTTCAAGGAGTAAACATCAAGAAAATAGTAAGCAACAACAAAATCTCATTTGTTTTATCACCATAGGAATCTCGCCAGATAAGCCATGTTTGGCAACACCAGGTTTAGATGACTCACTCTCTTGAAGACTGCATTTCTTAATTTGCGTGCTCCACTTGAGTTTTAATTTCATATTGTTCTTTAATCATTTATGGACCCTTTTAATTAAGAGGCCTCAGAACTTTCACAAATGAGGTCTATTATCCAACCTCTTTACTTTTTATAAAAATAAGATACGAAAATTAGATATAAACATTGAGTTTGTGGCATAATCACCAAAAAGTAAGGAGTGGTTTTTTAGTTCTCAAAATCTGCTTTTGTATTATCTCTCCTATTGATTATTCCCTCGAGCATTGCTGCTATTGCCAATCTTTAAAACTTGCTTTAGATTAATGAAGATTTTGGAAAGACATATAGCTAAATCCCCTCACATATAGAAATAGTCTAACTTAAACCACATATAAATCAACAAAATAAAAAGGCTGTTTATATTCACTAGATCTCTCACTGTGGACTTTTAGATGTGAATATCCTCCTTCATTTATTATTTTTTCTAATTTAATTTAAAAACAGAATCTATTTTTATTGTCAGGTTTCTGCCATCCTACCCCTCCCCCAAATAAAATCCTATGTTTATTTTCCGGAGGCCTCTGTGATCAAACTCACTTAAATGGAAGTTTTGAAGATGAACCAGTTAATTGATATCATTTGCAGCAGCATTATGATAGTTCCATATGGCTTTTTTGGTAATACCAACTGCCTCATTTTAAGCTGTCATTGCAAAACCTCTTGATTAAAACCCAAATATCCCATAGGTAAAACAATATTGCTTTCATTCCTTCAAAATCAGCATTTGCAGCGGCAGAAATATGAGAGCCATGTTTGTGTGAAGGTCATTGTGTGCAGAATGTGCTGATGCCAAGCAAATGTTTGAGAGAGATTCATTTAGTAGATGTTAAAAGCTGGCCTGCTTGAAACCTGTTTTCCTCTGTATTTTTAGGGTCAGTGTTTAAAATAATTTCATACTAACAGTATATTCTTTACTTTCTGCATGTTCCATGTATAAATGAAAACACTAGGTCATGTGTAGATCAACCACAGAATTTTAATAGAAAATAATGTTTTCAGAGGTAGACCTCTTTGGACACTGAGTAACTGTGGGTACTTATTTTCCAAGTGGCTGAGGATAATTTTTACCCACCATATAAATCTCTAGAGAAATCTTATTAAAACCTATCACCCATTTTCCTGCAATCTTAAACAGGATATATGTGATACAATTAAGCCCTTTTATAATCACTCAGGGTCATCATTATGGATATCAGTTAGAATGCTGGGCTAGAAGCCACCATCATCTCACTTGGATCACTGCAATAGCTTCCTAACTCATTTCCCAGCATCTACACATGCCCCATTCCAATTCTTTCTCCTCCACACAGCTGCTGGAGTGACCTTTAAAATAGAGGAATCTGATCATTTCAGGAACCTGCTTTTTAAAACCTTCAGTGGCTTCCTATTTCTCTTCAGATGAAATCTAAAATTTTTAATGTATCCTCTAAAGGCCTCCACTCCACCTACCTTCCTCTAGACTCCTGAACTTGTTTCAGATCCTTCACAGGACATTGGATCTGAAACACTAGGACCAAGCTAGTGTGGTAGAATGCAAATGCTTCACAGAATGTTCCTGTCTCAATACATAAAATAATGCACAAAACATAATTTTAAAAATCATCAACCACAAAGAAAAACATCACCAATGGCCGGGCGCGGTGGCTCAAGCCTGTAATCCCAGCACTTTGGGAGGCCGAGATGGGCGGATCACGAGGTCAGGAGATCGAGACCATCCTGGCTAACACGGTGAAAACCCCGTCTCTACTAAAAAATACAAAAAACTAGCCGGGTGAGGTGGCGGGCGCCTGTAGTCCCAGCTACTCGGGAGGCTGAGGCAGCAGAATGGCGTGAACCCGGGAGGCGGAGCTTGCAGTGAGCTGAGATCCGGCCACTGTACTCCAGCCCGGGCGACAGAGTGAGACTCCGTCTCAAAAAAAAGAAAAGAAAAGAAAAGAAAAACATCACCAACAGTAACCAAAAAAGAAAACGGGCAAGGAAAGCCTCACAGACAAAGTCGTGAAAATGCTCGCTTAATATTTCCAAACGGAGTAAAGGAAATAGCTGCTGACTTGAGAAGAAATAAGTGAAATGGAGGATTTAGATGTGGAAACCTCTATTTCTGTATTCTTTTTCCTAATTTAATTTTAAAGTAAGATTTCCATTTTGTTTACTTTATGCTCTTCCCCTTCCCCCCACATACCAAAAAAAACCCCTAAGTTTATTTTCCTAAACAAGACAAAAGGAAACTGAATGACAGCCATATACACTTCCTTTAAAAATGAAAATGAAAGAAACACTCAGAACACAAAGAACGCGTCCTAGAAGAAAATATAGAATTCTATAAAAAGGAAACTTCATAATTTCATTTTACTATCAAGCAACTTAGTAGCTCACAATGAACATCACAAAATGAGTTAAGGACAATTGCAGATCAAGAAAAAGGAGAAACAGCATCACAGAACCTTGGCACAAATCCTCCCTTCAAGGCCCTTGGCACTGTTTTAGTGGTTAATAAAAAATATGAATTACCTTTGGAAAAAAGGCAGCAGTCCCGGTGAGGGGCTTATAGATAAAATCCCCATCTCCCTGGGATGGAGCACATGGGGGAAGGGGCGGCTGTGGGTGCAGCTTCAGCAGACTTAAACATTCCTGCCTGCTGGCTCTAAAGAGAACAGCGGATCTCCCAGCTTAGTGTTTGAGCCCTGCTAAGGGACTGCCTCCTCAAGTGGGTCCCTGACCCCCATGTCTCCTGACTGGGAGACACCTCATACAGGAGAGATCCAGCTGGCATCTGGCAGGTGCCCCTCTGGGACAAAGCTTCCAGAGGAAGGAACAGGCAGCAATCTTTGCTGTTATGCAGCCTCTGCTGGTGATACCGAGGCAAACGGAGTCTAGAGTGGACCTCCAGCGAACTCCAGCAGACCTGCGGCAGAGGGGTCTGACTGTTAGAAGGAAAATTAAACAGAAAGGAATAGCATCAACATCAACAAAAAGGACGTCCACTCAGAAATCCCATGCAAAGGTCACCAGCATCAAAGACCAAAGGTAGATAAATTCATAAAGATGGGGAGAAACCAGCTCAAAAAGGCTGAAAATTCCAAAAACCAGAATGCCTCTTCTCCTCCAAAGAATCACAACTCCTCGCCAGCAAGGGAACAAAACTGGATGGGGAATTAGTTTGACAAATGCCAGAGTAGGCTTCAGAAGGTGGATAATAACAACCTCCTCCGAGCTAAAGGAGCATGTTCTAACCCAATGCAAGGAAGCTAAGAAGCTTGAAAAAAGTTAGAGGAACTGTTAACTAGAGTAGCCAGTTTAGAGAAGAATATAAATGACCAGATGGAAATGAAAAACACAGCACGAGAACTTCATGAAGCATAAAAAAGTATCAATAGCCAAATCGATCAGGCAGAAAGGATATCAGAAATTGAAGATCAACGTAATGAAATAAAGCATGAAGACAAGAATAGAGAAAAAAGAAAGAAAAGGAACGAACAAAGCCTCCAAGAAATTTGAGATTACGTTTGATTGGTGTACCTGAAAGTGACGGGGAGAATGGAACGAAACCCTACAAGCCAGAATAGAGTGGGAACCAATATTCAACATTCTTTAAAGAATTTTCAACCCAGAATTTCATATCCAGCCAAACTAACCTTCATAAGCAAAGGAGAAATAAAGTCTATTACAGACAAGCAAATGCTGACAGATTTTGTCACCACCAGTCCTTCCTTATAAGAGCCCCTGAAGGAAGTACTAAACATGGAAAGGAACAACTGGTACCAGCCACTGCAAAAACATATCAAATTCTAAAGACTATCGATGCTATGAAGAAACTGCATCAACTAATGGGCAAAATAACCAGCTAGGATCATAAGGACAGGACCAGATTCACACATGATAATATTAACCTTAAATGTAAAGGGGCTAAATGCCCCAATTAAGACACAGACTGGCAAATTGGATGAAGAGTCAAGACCCATCTCATGTGCAAAGACACACATAGGCTCAAAATAAAGGGATGGAGGAATATTTACCAAGCAAATGGAAAGGAAAAAAAAAAAAAAAGCAGGATTTGCAATCCTAGTCTATGATAAAACAGACTTTTAAACCAACAAAGATCAAAAGAGACAAGTACATTGCATTATGGTAAAGGTATCAATGCAACAAGAAGAGCTAACTATCCAAAATATATATACACCCAATACAGGAGCACCCAGATTCATAAAGCAAGTTCTTAGAGACTTACAAACAGACAGACTTAGACTCGCACACAGTAACAGTGGGAGACTTTAACACCCCCATTGTCAATATTAGATCAACGAGACAGAAAATTAACAAGGATATTCCAGACTTGAACTCAGCTCTGTACCAAGCAGACCTAATAGATATCTAGAGAACTCTCCACCCTAAAACAACAGAATATACATTCTTCTCAGCACCACATTGCACTTATTCTAAAATTGACTACATAATTAGAAGTAAAACACTCCTCAGCAAATGCAAAAGAATGGAAATCATAACAGTGTCTCAGACCACAGTGCAATCAAATTAGAACTCAGGATTAAGAAACTCACTCAAAACTGCACAACTATATGGAAACTGAACAGTCTACTCCTGAATGACTACTGGGTAAATAACAAAATTAAGGCAGAAATAAAGATGTTCTTTGAAACCAATAAGAACAAAGACACAATGTACCAGAATCTGTGGAACACAGCTAAAGCAGTGTTTAGAGGGAAATTTATAGCCCTAAATGCCCATAAGAGAAAGCAGGAAAGATCTAAAACTGACACCCTAACATAACAATTAAAAGAACTAGAGAAGCAAGAGCAAGCAAATTCAAAAGCTAGCAGAAGAAAAGAAATAACTAAGATCATAGCAGAACTGAAGGAGGTAGAGACACAAAAAATCCTTCAAAAAATCAATGAATCCTGGAGCTGGTTTTAGAAAAGATCAAAAAAATCAATAGACTGCTAGCCAGACTAACAAAGGAGAAAAGAGAGAAGAATCAAATAGATGCAATAAAAAATGATAAAGGGGATATCACCACCAATCCTACAGAAATACAAACTACCATCAGAGAATACTATAAACACCTCAATGCAAATAAACTAGAAAACCTAGAAGAAATGGATAAATTCCTGGACACATACACCCTCCCAAGACTAAACCAGGAAGAAGTCAAACCCCTAATAGACCAATAACAATTTCTGAAATTGAGGCAGTAATAGCCTATCAACCAAAAAAAAAAAAAAAAGCCCAGGACCAGACAGATTAACAGACAAATTCTACCAGAGGTACAAAGAGGAGCTGGTACCATTCCTTCTGAAACTATTCCAAACAATAGAATAAGAGGGAATCCTCCCTAACTAATTTTATGAGGCCAGCATCATCCTGATTCCAAAACCTGACAGAAACACAACAAAAAAGAAAATTTCAGGCCACTATCCCTGCTAAGCATCGATGTGAAAATCCTCAATAAAATACTGGCAAACCGAATCCAGCAGCACATCAAAAATCTTACGTACCATGATCAAGTCAGCTTCATCTGTGAGATGGAAGGCTGGTTCAACATACACAAATCAATAAACGTAATTCACCACATAAACAGAACCAATGACAAAGCCCATATGATTATCTCAATAGATGCAGAAAAGGCCTTCGATAAAATTCAACACCACTTCATGCTGAAAACTGTCAATAAACTAGGTATTGATGGAACCTATCACAAAATAGAGCTATTTTTTGACAAACCCACAGCTAATATGAATGAATGGGCAAAAACTAGAAGCGCTCCATTTGAAAACTGGCAAAAGACAAGGATGGCCTCTCTCACCACTCCTATTCAACATAGCACTGGAAGTTCTAGCCAGGGCAATCAGGCAAGAGAAAGAAATGAAGGATCTTCAAAGAGGAAGAGAGGAAGTCAGATTGTCTCTTGTTTGCAGATGACATGATTGTATTAACCCCATTGTCTCAGCCCAAAAACTTCATAAGCTGATAAGCAACTTCAGCAAACTCTCAGGATACAAAACCAATGTGCAAAAATCACAAGCATTCCTATACACCACTAATAGACAGACAGAGACCCAAATCATTAGTGAACTTCTACTCACAATTGCTACAAAGAGAGTAAAATACCTAGCAATACAACTTCCAAGAGATGTGAAGGACCTTTTCAAAGAGAACTACAAACCACTGCTCAAGGAAATAAGAGAGGACACAAACAAATGGAAAAACATTCCATGCTCATAGATAGGAAGAATCAATATCATGAAAATGGCTATAATGCCAATAGTAATTTATACATTCAATGCTATCACCATCAAGCTACCATTGACTTTTTTTTTTTTTTTTTTTTTTTTTTTTTTTTGAGGTGGAGTCTCATTCTATCACCCAGGCTGGAGTGCAGTGGTGCAGTGTCAGTTCACTGCAAGCTCCACCTCCCAGGTTCACGCCATTCTCCTGCCTCAGCCTCCTGAGTAGCTGGGACTACAGACACCCAGCTATTTTCTTGTATTTTTAGTGGAGATAGGGTTTCACTGTGTTAGCCAGGATGGTCTCGATCTCCTGACCTCGTGATCCACCCGCCTTGGCCTCCCAAAGTGCTGGGATTACAGGCGTGAGCCACCGTGCCTCAGCCACTACCATTGACTTTCTACACAGAATTAGAAAAAAACTACTTTAAATTTCATATGGAACCAAAAAAGAGCCCACATAGCCAAGACAATCCTAAGCCAAAAAAAAAAAAAAAAAAAAAAAAAAGCTGGAGGCATAATGCTACCTGACTTCACACTATGCTACAATGCTATAGTAACCAAAACAGCATGGTACTGTTACCAAAACAGATATATAGACCAATGGAACAGAACAAAGGCCTCAGAAATAACACCACACATCCACAACCATCTGAACGTTGACAAACCTGACAGAAACAAGCAATGGGGAAAAGATTCCCTATTTAATAAATAGTTTTGAAAAAACTGGCTAGCCATATGCAGAAAACTGAAAGTGGCCCCATTCCTTACACCTTACACAAAAATTAACTCAGATGGATTAAAGACTTAAACATAAGACCTAAAACCATAAAAACCCTAGAAGAAAACCCAGGCAATACCAATCAGGACATAAGCATGGCAAAGACTTCATGACTAAAACACCAAAAGCAATGGCAACAAAAGCCAAAATTGATAAATGAGATCTGATTAAACTAAAGAGCTTCTGCACAGCAAAAGAAACAGTCATCAGAGTGAACAGGCAACCTACAGAATGGGAGAACATTTTTGCAATCTATCCATCTGACAAAAGGCTAATAACAAGAATCTACAAAGAACTTAAACAAATTTACAAGAAAAAAATAACCCCGTCAAAAAGTGGGTGAAGGATATGAACAGACACTTTTTAAAAGAAGACCTTTATGCGGCCAACAAACATATGAAAAAATGCTTATCATCACTGGTCATTGGGTAAATGCAAATCAAAACTACAATGACATATCATCTCATGCCAGTTAGAATCATGGTCATTAAAACATCAGGAAACAACAGATGCTGGAGAGGATGTGGAGAAATAGGAATGCTTTTACACTGTTGGTGGCAGTGTAAATTAGTTCAACCATTGTGGAAGACAGTGTGGCAATTCCACAAGGATCTAGAACCACAAATACCATTTGACCCAGCAATCCCATTACTGGGTATATACCCAAAAGGATTATAAATCATGCTACTATAAAGACACATGCACATATATGTTTATTATGGCACTGTTCACAACAGCAAAGACTTGGAACCAACCCAAATGCCCATCAATGATAGACTGGGTAAAGAAAATGTGGCACATATACACCATGGAATACTATACAGCCATAAAAAAGGATGAGTTCATGTCCTTTGCAGGGACATGAATGAAGCTGGAAACCATCACTCTCCACAAACTAACACAAGATCAGAAATCAGACACTGCATGTTGTCTCTCATAAGTGGGAGTTGAACAATGAGAGCACATGGACACAGGGAGGGGAACATCACACACCGGGGCCTGTTTGGGTAGGGGTGCTAGGGGAAGGATAGCATTAGAAGAAATACCTAACGTAGATGACGGATTGATGGGTGCAGCAAACCACTGTGGCACGTGTATACCTATGTAACAAACCTGCACGTTCTGCACACGTACTCCAGAACTTAAAGTATAATTAAAAAAAAAAAATTTAAATGGGGATTCACTAAAGATATGCACATACCTTAAATATTATATCTTAAACTTAAGACATTTGAATGCCATTTATTTGTTAGGGCAAGGTCTTTTGAGTATCATTTAGTGTTTGGAATTTGATTTTATCTTTCTTTTATAAACTATACCCATAGTACGGCATCAGCAATTTCCAACTTGGATTCCTTAAAGTAGAAAAGGAACTTGATATGCAAAGCAATAGGATCTTTCTTCCTCTCCTTGTGTGACTTCAACCTTTTTTTTTTTTTTAAGTGACTTGCCTTTCTTGAGTCTTTAAAAATATTTAATGTAGATTTCATAGCACTAACAACTCTTTTACATTCATTTTTATTTGCTTTTCCCATAGCAACCCTATGACTTAACGCTGTTATCTCCATTTCATAGATGAAGAAACTCAGAGTTTAAAAAGATTACCCTATTTCATTTTGTGCACATTGAAGTCTAATAAACATATTGCTAACTGACAACTTGAAGCGAGGTATAGAAAATCCTAACATTTTTATAGCATAAGATATTAGATTATTTTTGCAGAAAATACAACTATGTTTTTATAATCTTTGTAGCCAAGTTTCTCTCTAGAAATAAAATTTATAATGGAGATATCATTATCAGTTTGATTTTGCACACAATCTCTTGAAACAGATTTCAGAGCAACTAATGATCTAGTCAGAAGGCCTGAATTTTAATTCAGACAAAACCAGTTACTAATTCTATGACTTTGAATAAACTATCTATTCTCCTTAGGCGCCTCTGTACATGGAGGAGATTCAATTTAATGGATTCCCCAAGGTCTTTCTAATCTCTGGTTTTCTGTTTACAAACTAGAAAGCCTGCTGATTAAAATGTATTAGACAATAAATTTACTTTTTGTGAAACACATTGCAAAATGCAAAATTTATATTGGATTTTTAATGAATTGGGTGAAAATTGAATATAATAAGTTCATAAATGATCCCATTGTTAATCAAAATTATAGATATAAAAGATTTCGGAAACATTTTGAAATCAAGCAGTTAAGTTAAAAAAATAAAGCAAAGATAAAAATTTGTTCTTAATGATCTATAACTTTTAAAATCAGTCTGTATACTCTCCATCTGTTACACAGTGGAATTACTGTAAAATTAGCCTAACATGTATTAACAACTGGCAAAAGAGAATCAGAGATTCCTAGGGTACTTAAATAAGCATTACCAGAAAAGACTTATGTCTCTGTTGGTCCGTCCACCAGTAGGGTTCATTCTGGACCATAGCAGCAACCTCTTTTTTCCTGGCCAATTCATTTTAATCTGCTATAAGATTATACACAACTTCAGTCGCACCACATCTCTTTTTAAGGGTTTTTGGTCACCCTCTGTTGCCTAGAGAATTAGGTCTTGACCACTTACCCGGATTTTCAAGGCTCTCTCAGGCTGGCCCCTGCCTGTCTTTCCAAACTCATTCCTTATTGTTTCCTTGCATGTGCCTTTCATATTAGGCTATGTGAATTATTTCATATTTGCTTTCCCAGGACATTGTCTCTTTACCTCGCTCACGTGGTCCTGCTGCAAATATTGCCTTTCCCCTCATCATCCCAGCTTTTCACTCTCTGCATCTTTCCAGACCCAACTCAAATAGCACTTCTCTTTCAAAGGCTTCCTTGATCTCAGCCGAAATTTCTCTCTACTATGGAGTGTAATAGGTCTTTATCTGTGACCCTCATCACTTCTCCATTCTTGGTAGAGGTTTTTAAGTATATGACTTACTGGACTGGAAATTCGAGTTAGTCAAATGTATTCCTGTATGCTGAATAGCGAATAGTTTATAACACAGTCTTTTATATAGTAAGGCGTTAATTAATATGCAAAATTATCACTGGTATACACTATTTCTGGGTCCACCTCACCAAATATTAGATACCTACAGTGTGCAAGTCACTTCAGTGTGAAGGGTGAGACATAAAAGGATTCGTTAATAGAAGACAGATGAACAAAAGAAATGGAATGACTTCTCAGTTTCCAAAAACTTGATAAATGAAAATACCACCAAAGAAACCAACAGTCACTCACTCAAGCAAAATGATATTTTTGTTGTCAATTCCAACTGCAGAAGGCGAGAAGGCAGGGATTTGAGACTGTGGAAAGCAAACTGCATGTAAGGAGAGATTACTATAGTGCATAATTTGAAATCATACTCAAAGTTAAAGTTTAATGATAATATTTGAGAAAAAATAACATAAGTTATGAACTAGGCATGTTTGTATTCAGGCACAGTGAAATTTACAAGAAGAGATTTTCTGTAAGAAGACCAATGAAACGCCAAGATTAGAATGAAGAATTACATTGACTTAGGTTGCTTTTTCGGTTTATATCATACTAAATGAGATTGCATATGCCAGACGTACAAGTAAGCTCTAAAACACAAGTGGTATCAGGGACCAGTATCAAAATGATCAAAAGTGATTTTATGATCACTTAAAAAACAAAAAAAACCAGAAATATTTATTGGCCTACAATGTGGCAGGCCTTTTACTTGGAACTGGTGATACAATAATGGATCACACAGGTCCCTAACCTGTGCCTCACTAACACACAGTGTCCCACACATACATACATACACACACACATACACACACACACACACACAGGTTTCTATTCCAAACACAGTTTTATTTCTAAGTTTTTATTTCGATGTAATTGTCAACCAGAATTGGTAATGTTTTGGGTATTGCCAGAATTGAAGGCATGGTGTAGATGGGAGGTGGCAGGTGGGAGCTGGGGGCTGGGGACTGGGGAGGTGAGAGAAAGGTGTCTAGTATGCCCCAAGGATGAATGGTGATACCAGTCACTGAGAGCAAAGGATGGGGAGAGGGGAAAGGATACGTTTCCTATTGGGTGTGAGCTGCCTTTGAGCAATCTTAGATGTTGAGTAGGTGTTGGATAAGGGACTGAAACTGGATAGGGAACTGGAGCCAAACACAGAGGCTCAGACTAGAAATATAAATGTGGGAGCCATTAAAGTTTGGGTAATGGTTGAAGCTCTCCTTGAATGAAACGGTGTAAGTAGTTGATTAAGTGTTAGAATGTGTATAGCTAGAATCCATGTTTCAGGTATTAAGTTTTAAACAAGGACTAGAACAGTTTTTGAAACTCATATAGTTATAGCTTTGCCATGTATTAATGCAATATAAATTTCCTTCCTTTACAGGTGGATGATTGTGGCTTTTCTTTGAATCATCCTAATCAGTTCTTTTGTGAGAGCCAACGTATTCTAAATGGTGGTAAAGACATAAAGAAGGAGCCTATCCAACCAGAAACTCCTCAACCCAAACCAAGTATCCAGAAAGCCAAGGATGCATCATCTGCTCTGGCCTCTTTAAATTCCTCTCTGGAAATGGATATGGAAGGACTAGAAGATTACTTTAGTGAAGATTCTTAGGCAGTTTTGTAACCCTTTTTCCTCAATAGCCTTCATTTCCTGTTTTTAAGATTTTGCTTTTGTTGTTGTTGAAAAAAAGTTTCACTCTGTCACCCAGGCTGTAGTGCAGTGACACAATTACAGCTGATTGTAGCCTCGACCTTCCCAGCTCAAGAGATCCTCCTGCCTCAGCCTCCCAAGTTGTTGGGACCACAGGTGTGCATGCCATACCCAGATAATTTTTTTAAAAAATTGTTGTGGAGGTGGGGGTCTCCCTATGTTGCCCAGGCAGATCTCAAACTCCTGGGCTCAAGTGATCCTCACACCTCAGCCTCCCAAAGTGCTGGGATTACAAGTGTGAGCCACCGTGCCTGGCCTTTCTTTTTTTAACTTTTTTGTTTAACTTCTCTCTTCACTGCATCCCAGTCTATCTACAGGAAAGCAGGTTTGAAGTAAAAACAAAGACCTTCACTATATTTTGACAAAAGGAAAGAGGAAGAGTTTCTATTAAAATCTATCACTTGAGTGATGTCATTTAAGTCCTGTTTTAGGAGATAAAAATAGCTTTTGGGACTGGTTAAAGTCCCCCAGAAACTCTAATACAGTTAAGAACAACTTTTGTTTTAAACTCTTATCACTTTGTAATTTTGACTCAATCCTTTTCTGGACCATTTTTGTTAATAAATATCAAATTGTACATGACAGTGTCTGTGTATAATTGGGAAAGTCTTATGTCATAACAGAATGAAGTTAGCTTTAGAAAGCCGAGCATAGAAATGTAGGTCTTCATTGTGTTAAAAGGGAAATATTAGAAGCACTCTCGCCACTGTGGGTCAGTGAGAAATTTTATGATAGAATGTTTTGTATCTGGCAGTTTTTAAAGTGGTCATTTGGAATATCCAACACACTGCTTATCACTAATGAAGAGTTTAAACTTTTCTTTACCTTTTTTTTTTTTTTTTTTTAAGAGTTGACCTGTTTTTGGTTATTCTACATCAGGCACCTTTGAGTGGCACCAAACTCTCCGGAGGGAACTGTGACTTGGGAATTAAAAGAAACAAAATTTGTATAGCCAGTTATATTTATTAAGGAATAATAGGGATATTTTATTATGTAAAATAGTGGCACATCTTATCTGCTGCCATTACTCTGGGGACAGGTTCATGAAGAATAGACAATTACCAAGCAAGAAGATTGTACATATAAAGTGTTTATTTTACCCTCCAACTTCCATACCTTATTACTTATGTGGTTGCTGTGAATTACCAAATAGATTCGGTAAATTAATTAACTTCAGCAATGAATAGTGATACTTGTAGTAACTCCCTCCTTTGAGTGCCAACAATAGAATTTAATAAATGTTGTGGATGATTACAGACATACGAGACCAATGCCCTGTTCTCTCTGCCTGCTTTTGTCAAGGGAGTCAGGTGAAGTTGATGATCCCTGGCACGTATGCCTTGCGGAGCAGTGCCATTGTGGATACCCTCGTCTACATAATGATTTCCTCTCGGGGCTCTACTCACTCACCAACAGGGTTTGGGGTGCTCAGGAAACGCGGTTTGAAACATAGTTCTTCCTCATCTATTACCTTGGAATATGTGAAAAGTATTAGTGTATTTCTATCTTCTTTTCCTGGTAAAGAGGGATATTTTTATTTTATCCTTTTGAATCAGATACTAACTAAATTAAAAAGAGGACATTGTATTCAGAAAACTAGACTTAGCAGCACCGTGTTTTTAATCATGTGATAAACTACATCATGATGAAAAGGATTAAACAGGATCAGATCATCAGAAACTAAAAACGTCAACTGAGTTTTCATTTTAGTCTTCTGAGTCAAAGATTTCTTGGAATATTTAGCAACATATAATTAAATGAGATACTATCTAAACTTTTACTTGTCTTGGTGAATTATTATTTCCTAGTTCAGAAAATAGTATTATTCCACTACAAATTACCCCTATAAATCTCTGCCTTCTGAAACCATCTGCTACTCCCTTCATCATTTGTAGTTCTCAACAGGAATCTGATGATTGCCTGCCACTTTATCCATGGACTGCAAAACCACAAGTCCTTTTTTTTAAAAAAAAAAAAAAAAAATAAGAACAAGTGCTACCTGGAGCTGTTTTAACCACAGAATTAAGTTAGCTTTAGAAAGCCGAGCATAGAAATGTAGGTCTTCGTTGTGTTAAAAGGGAGATATTAGAAGCACTCTTGCCACTGTAGTTCAATGAGAAATTTTATGATAGAATGTTTTGTATCTGGCAGCATTTTGCAAGGCTGTCTTTTTCTACTGCTTCATGTTCTCCTTCTTTTATGAAGCCTGTGCTTCCACCAACTAAAAGGACAGAGTCATTAACGGCATGGTAGATGTAGCTTACTGGACTATTTATTTCATACTGGCAGCCCCAGGAAATTGTGTCATCCTACTTGAATGTTTTATATGTGTCTAGTCCAACTCCAAAATAACACTAGTTTAAATATTAGTTGTATTACAGGTTCAATTCAATTTATTCATAAGACATGTATTATACAGAAGAATATATAAATATTCTGTGAAATCTATAGATTAGAGGATAGGGAATAGAGGTTTATAAAAGAAGATCAAAATTAATGCTTTTCTGGTGCTTTTTGGAGTTGGAAAAAGCAATTTATTTTTCATGCTTCACAGGTCTTGACAATTTTGATTTGTTTTCTTTGAGAGCAGACCTGTTTGAATTGGTTGATGTAGAAAGAACCCAAAAGAAAAATCAAAAGCCAACAGCCTCTTTTCAAAACAGTAGCCAGTGAAAAAGAATATGAGTCTTCCAGATCTTTTAACTTTTAGTCTTTTATTATCTCCTCAAGTAAGAGAGGCTGTATGATTATCAAAGACAAAAGAAGAAACAGCAAAAGAAAGAAACCAGGTTGGAAATTTGTATCTGGTTGAAGCAATGACATTGTTAGGAGAGATTCTGTCATATTTCTTTCAAGTTGTTTCTCCATAATGTTTTTCACTCTGCCCGTACAGTACAAAACTTAATTGCCATGTACATAAAAGAACACTAGGAAGGTTTTAAGTAAACTTTTTAGGACTGCTTATAATATTATAGAGTCATAAAAGTGAATAGTTACAGATTTCGAATGAGCTGGGAATGGAATAAAGCAATGGGAAAGATCTCTAATTCACGTAGAATTTTAATAAGCTAAGGGATTTCTTCTCTCTCTAAAAGCATGCAGGGTGCTTTGCTTGTTACACTTTGCTGTCTTATTGATACTCAGGGTCTTTGCAAGCAAACTTCTGTAATTCTTTACAAAGAAGAAAAGAAAACTTCTGGGATTTAAGCTTGAAAGGCGAAATGAGACAACTCGAAAGTTCTGTTTCAGTTTGAGTCTACTCTTTGCAAATTTAATCAAGGTCTTCCACAGGCATCAGCTTGACATTAAATTTAAGTGCCCATTAAAGTGAGAGTTTGACAGCAGTTCTGAATGTGAAGCTCAGTCTGAGGACATCTTTACAGCTGGAAGGGGAAAAAAAAAAACGTTGAGAAGCCTCAAACCACTGTGGTAATTAGATCCATTTGTTAACTTCTTTTCTAATGTTGGCAAAGGCAGGGAGAGAAAAGGTTGACAGAGGCTGGAATCAGGCAGGCAGTCCAGAGCTCTCTGCAGAAATCAGGTAAGCACAGGGTCCTGTATTGCAGAGAATACTGGAGGATATTCCCTCTGACAAATGAGTGGGATGGGGAATTTATTTGAAGAACTTGATTTGGTTTGTCTTCCTTTCAACACACAGAGCCACGGTGTGTGGAAGCTGCGTTTTGGATAGGTGTGTTGGTTTGGTCGTAAGGCCCTTTGGAAGACACACAGCGTTATTTGGGAGTGGACCTCTGGTGGTACATTGTTGGCCTGAAGAGTTAATGTTTCTCACAAGGGTATCTAACTTATATTCAGGTAATCACTTATTTACCCAAAGCATCTGGTCTTTTCATTATTGAGTTCCTTTTCCAGAGGTTGCGATTGCCCTAGTCTAAGGCTTCTCACCATAATTGGCATTGTAGGCAATAAACTTTGTGACTCTGTGGAAATCATGTCACTAGTAGGAAATTATCTTCCTAATTCACTGACCTGCCTGTCAAAATTGATACTATTTCTTGTTATTGGTTTGCTTTCTATCCTGTAAGCTCTTTTTGTTCATTGCTTCATGACATTTTACTTTTTCCAGAATTATCACTGTAGAGCCTTATCAAAGGGTAAAGAATATGTCTTTATATAAAGCTCCTGCATTTCCCTTGAGCTTTCCAGTGCAGTACTGTTTTTGAACATGGATGACAAGGTAGTGAAACAACACTGCTAATACATGTATAATGGGTTTTTCAATTTAATCTTGCATTTCTAGGTATTCATTCACCACACTAGAACTATGAGACTCTTTAAGGCTTTGTTTAGTTTTGCACTGAAAGCACAGGGAAAATAAATTCAACAAATACTGCATTTAATTTAAGACTGACCACGTTGTGCACATTTCCCCGATTACTCCCACACGTCATTTTTTTTAGAGATCTTACCTTCTATTTGGGTCATGGGATACCAAGGTCTTCATTACTGATTAAAAATGACATAGTGATACATACTTCTCTTTTATCTTCCCTTTCATTGGCAAGAATTAAACTGTGATTTAAACAATGCTCTACCACCCTTAACTCTTGGTTGTCCATAGAGTTCCTGCCTGTTTCTCTTCTTACTTCATGAGTCTCCCTGAGTGAACTCATTCACCCCTATGGTATTTTTTTTCCATCCATATGCAAATAATCGCCAAATCTGTACCCCCAGCTGAGAATTCTCTGAGCACAGATCCATCCATCCAGCTATCTCTTGGATCTCTTTTTAGGATATCCCACAAGTATCTCAAATTTAATTTGTTCAAAAATCAAACCTGTTCTGTCTTCTCACATCTATTTCTCACCCGTTTTGTCAATGTAGAAACCCTAAAGTTAACCTGGACTATGATTTTCCACCTTCTCCATACATCCAAATCCAATTGATTCTGTTTTAATACCAGTGTGTCTAAACCAGTAGATCTCAAATGGGGGTAATTTTGCCATGCAGGAAACATTTATGGTGATCACAACGGGAGGAGGGCCTGCTCTTGGCATCTAGTGGATGGAGGCTGAGGATGCTACTAAACATCCTACAGTGTGCCTGCTGTGCACAGGACAGCCCTTCACCACAAAGAAATATGTGGCCCAAAATGTGCAGAAACCCTGTTCTAAACAGTTTCCTCTCCTCCCTTCCTTCCTTGTACTACATTAGATTGCCCTCTCATCATTCTAAGCGAAGTGGTCTCAACTTACTAGCCTAGTCTCCATTTGCCCACCCTGAACCCCATCCCATATCCTTCTTCAAAATCTAATCCAAATACTTTTCCCCCAGGTGTGTGTCTTGAACATGGCTCTCCATTACCTATATGAGGAAGTCCAACCACCTGTTATTTTGTGCATGAGGCCTTCCATGACTTGATTCTACCTCTCCAGTTCCATCTATTGCCATTCAGCTCCCTCCTCTATAATCCAATCCAGTGATTTCGCCATTCTGCACAAACTTTCCCTGCACATTCGACTATACACTCTCTTTCCTCATATTATCCTCCTTGCCTGGAATGCTCTTCCATTCCCTACCATGCTAACTACTGTTTCTCCTCTAAGGCTCAGGTTAGGTACATTCCTTCAGCCTTCTCTGTTGATCCCAGTATAGATTCATTGTCCCTTTCAGTTCATCTAACATATGCCATGGATGCTATACTTAATACCTATATGACAGTACTTACAATCATCCATTTACTTACGTTTCCCTTATGTTTTATAGTATCATCCATTTACTTATGTTTCCATTATAATATAAAGTCCTTGAGGACAGAAACTGTATCACTTTCATATTTGAATCCCTAATAATTAGCATTGTCTCTAGTTCTTAGCATCATGCGTGACATTCTTGGGCACTCAGTAAACATGGGTAGAGTGCATGAATGGTTACTTATTAGGAATCTCAAATTCAGTGTTTTTAAGACCTACAAACAAGGGGTGGAATGGATTCTGGACCCCAGATTGGAGGCATCATTTACAATCAAAACTTGGGCAAGCTCTTTAATTTTCCATGCTTCATTTGTTTCACATATGACAAGGGGATAATGATTACACCTACTTCAAGATGATTCTATTAGCTGCTGTTACATTTACAACAGTCAGAATCCTGTCTGTCACATGGAAACACTTGTGTTATTTGATAATCAACCCTTACAACACATGTTATACTACCACGTGGATTCTCCCTATTTCAGGGGTGTTCATTCTGAATATCCCTTACCTGGAGTAATCCTCTTATGTCCACTATAATGTGGTAGACTGTGGGAGCTGGGGGAACCCACCAAACAAGGTTTCAGCAAAAAGCACTCATGTCAGTGGATCTATGACTGCCACACCTTTGACACATTTGTGGCCAGGCAGGGTAGATGGAGAATTGCGAACTATGAAACTGGAGGATTTCCTAAGTGTGGGATATACTGTGGTATGAAAAGTTGCTCACAGGGTGTCACAGAGCACTGCTTGTTCTTTAAAAGGAAGGACTGAGGCAACTTGAGCTTTGGAATATAGAAATGTCAGTGGGTTTACATACGACTCCCAGTGAAACTGACACCTGTGTGGTACCTAGTCTCCAAGCACTTAAAAAAGTACTTTTAGGTAGATCAAATTGGGTGCCACCATGGCACTTCTGGAAGTGGATAAGAATAGTGATCATCTGCATTTTCCCTAGAAATGACTCTCAGAGGCCTGGCATGGTGGCTCACACCTGTCACCATCACTTCAGGCAGTCAAGGTGGGAAGATCACGTGAGGCCAAGAGTTTGAGACTAGCCTGGGCAACATAGTAAGACTGCCTCTACAAAAATAAAAATAAAAAACTAGCCAGGCGTGGTGGCACTCGCCTATAGACCCAGCTACTCAGGAGGCTGGGGCAGGAGGATCGCTCAAACCCAGGAGTTCAAGGCTGCAGTGAGCTATGATCTAGCCACTGTGCTCCAGCCTAGGTGACAGAGTGAGACCCTGTCTCTAGCAGAGAAAAAATAGATTAAATTCCCTGAGCTGGCTCACAGATTCTCTGATCAAATCAGGCATGGTGACTTCTTGACCTGTGCACTTCCTTCTTCATCATGATTTTCTCACCAAAGGCCTTAGGACCAGCTTCCATGACTGCAGACCACAACTAAAACAACTCATTTCTATTATGTGGCAAGTTAATTAATCCTCTTGCTTCAGTTTCTCTATCTGTAAAACTGGGATAATAGCATTGCCTACGTCATAGAATTTTTATGAGATGAAATGAGATAGCCAGTGTCAAATGCTTTGTGAATAGTCTGACACATGGAAGCTCTGAATAATTGTTAGCTATTATTATACAAGAGTTCTATATTTTGTTTGAAATAGGGTTATCCAAATAAAGTTTGGAAACTATAATAAATATTTTGTGCATCAAAGGGTAAGAATTATGTTTTCATTTAATTCTACGGAATACAAATTCTAAAACCCTTAGCCCTTCAGATAAAAAAATAAACTACAGACTCTCAGAATTATAAGGAATTTCTACTACCAGGATTTCTCCTAACTGTGTTTTGCTTGGCATCATGGAATAATCTATACAAAGTACAGCCAGGATTCCTCAAGGATCTAGAAGTAGAAATACCATTTGACCCAGCAATCCCATTATTGGGTATATACCAAAAGGATTATAAATCATGCTACTATAAAGACGCATGCACACGTATGTTTATTGTGGCACTATTCACAATAGCAAAGACTTGGAACCAACCCAAATGCCCATCAGTGATAGACTGGATTAAGAAAATGTGGCACATATACACCATGGAATACTATGCAGCCATAAAAAAGGATGGGTTCATGCCCTTTGCAGAGACATGGATGAAGCTGGAAACCATCATTCTCAGCAAACTATCGCAAGAACAGAAAACCAAACACTGCATGTTCTCACTCATAAGTGGGAGTTGAACAATGCGACCACATGGACACAAGGAGGGGAACATTGCGCACGGGCCTGTTGGGGGGTTGGGAGCTGGGGGAGGGATAGCATTAGGAGAAATACCTAATGTAAATGATGAGTTGATGGCTGCAGCAAATCAACATGACACATATATACCTACGTAACAAACCTGCACGTTGTGCACATATGTACCCTAGAACTTAAAGTATAATAATAAAAATTTAAAAGTAGAGCCATAACTGTCATACAACGTCATGAGAAATTTTATTTGCCTTGCCTACCAGTTTCTCAAGAATAATTAGCATCATCTCCTGACTTGGTTAGAGGAATACACTTCTATTCCCTTGTCTACACCATGGAAACTTCCCTGTCATCTCAATTTAATACCCCTTCCTGAACTACGACAACTTATCTCCTATAAGAATTGATCTGGGTTTAGATATTTCATTTCTGGTGTCCCACCCAGCCTCTAGTGCTATTGTGGTGGATGTCCCCTCTCAGTAACCCTGTTAAGAAGCTAGAAGCTTGGTGCAAATTCTTACACTACACACAACACTTAAATCCAAACACATATTCCTTAGTAACTGGTACTGTACATCAAAATAAAATAAGCACTAGGGTAATATATACAACTTCTATCCATACTCAAATTGCAGGCTATAAAATGCACTATGGCGGAGAGAATACAGAATGCCTCTGGGTAACTTTATCCTTATTCAGGAAAAACCGCCTGTTTGCGAAGGTGTTGTCCATTGTTTAGGAAGACAAATATGATGAGAGAGGCTCTTTGCAGATTCCTGCCTCTTAAACTGGAAAAATAGAGCCCACACCAAATCCATTGTGTAGTTCCTCCTTTTAAGCCTAACAGCAGGCACTTTAGAGGTGTCCTAATTCAATCTCTAAACCAATACAGTAGTCCCCACTTATCCACAGGGGATACATTCCAAGACACCCAGTGGATGCTTGAAATTACAGACAGTGACAAACTCTCTACATATTATATATTTTTTATCTGATATCAAAGATGGCTACTAAGTGACTAAAGCGCAGGTAGCATATAAAGTATGACTATGCTGTTCAAAGGAATGAGTCACAGAAAGAGATGGCATGAGACTTCATTGTGCTACTCAGAACATTGTGCAATATAAAACTTATCAATTGTTTATTTCTGGAGTTTTCCATTTAATATTTCAGACTATAGTTGACCTTGGGTAAATGAAGCTACAGCAAGCAAAATTATGGATAAGGGGTAACTATTATCTAGTAAAGATTTTCTGCTTGTGAGCATTCTGGTTTCTGTTGTAGCTACTCAACTCTGTTACTATAGTACAAAAGCAACACAGACAATACATAAACAAATGAGTGTGACTAGATTTGGACTGAAATGGGCCAGATTTGACCTAGGCAAGTTTGCCAGTCCTAACTTAGATGAATGGGGCAAAATCTTTGAAGGATACAAATGACCAAAACTGACTCAGAAAAGAAGTAGAATACCTGAATATCCTATATTAGCTAAAACTAGAATTTGTAACTTAAAATCTTCCCATAATTCCAGATCCAGATGGGTTCAATGATAAATCCTATGAAATATTGAAAAAAATATGCCAATCCTATGCAAACTGTTTTAGAAACTAAACAAGGACAGAACACTTTCCAACTCATACTATGAGGCCAGCGCCACCCTGAAACTATAACTAGACAATCACATTATAAGAAAATAAAATTACAGACCAATATTTCTCATGAGCATAAAGGCAAGAATCCTTAGCAAAATATTAGTAATTAAAATCAAGCAATATATAAAAAGGGCAATACATCATGACCAAGTGAGATTTACCCCAGAATTGTAAGGTCAGTTTAACATACAATAAATCAATGTAATTTACCATGTTAACAAAATAAAAGCCAAAAAAAAAAAAAAAAAACCATTTCAATAGATAAAGAAAAAGTACTTAACAAAATTCAACATCTGTTCATCGTAAGAACTCTCAGTGAACAAGCAATAGAAGGAAAATTCCTTAATCTAATAAAGGGCATCTATGAAAAGTAAGATTTCTCGTAACTGTGAGGTAAGATCATACTTAATGGTGAAAGGCTGAATGCTTTCCTTTTAGGATCTGGAACAAGATGAGTATATTCATTTTCACCACTTCTCTTCAACACTATACTGAGAATCCTAGCTACTGCAACAAAACCAAAAAAAAAAAAAAAAAAAAAAAAAAAAGATAAATGAAAGGCATACAAAGAAATGAAAGGCATACAGTTAGGAAAAGAAAGAAAGCTATCTTTCTTCATTGGTGACATGATTAAATATTTAGAAAATCCTATGGAATCTTGAGAAATGAATAAATTTAGTAAGGTTACAGGAGACAAGGCTAATATGCAAACATTACTTATGGTTCTATAAAATAGCAACAATTAGAAATTGAGATTTCTAAAAATACCATTTATAACATCAAAAACATGAGATATTTATAAATAAATTTAACATATGTAAGATCTCTTCACTAAATACTAAAAAACATATATAAAATGTACTAAAGAAGACCTAAATAAATGGAGAGATGTACCATATTCATAGAAGTCTCAATATTGTTTACATCTCAGTTCTCTTCAAATTGATCTACAGATTCAAAGTAATACCAACCAAAATCCCTGGATGTTTTTTTTTTCCATGTAAATTAACAAGCTGATACTAAATGTATATAAACCCAAAGGACCAAGGAGAGCCAAAACAATTTTGAACAAGGAAAACAAGGCTGGAAGTCTTACCTTATAATTTCAAGACTTACTGTAAAGTGACAGTAATCAAGACAGTATGGTATTGGTATAAGGATAGACATGTAACAAAAAATATAGAACATCTCAAATGGACTCACACATACATGGTCAAATGATTCTTGAGAAAGGGAACAGTGTTAATCAATGGAGGAAAGAAGGAAATAGTTCTTTAACCTTTGGCATTGGATTATTTTAAAACTATATAACTGTAATTTACAAGTGTTTATATGTATATGTTCACACATACACTCATACTCTCTTCAAATTTGTTTTATGTGAGAATTATTTTAAACTAACAAAACAAAAGAATGAACATTTTGTAATGAATCCAATCTTTTTTGTTTATTTCAGGAAGGGACATTTCTATTCTTTCAGTTTTGAAGGCAATCAACTAGTTTTTCTCATATGTCTCTTCTACTGTCTCTACCATCTCTTTCTAAAGTGAGTTTATAAGAAACAGGTAAGAGGTCCAGAGGCCTGTTCCAAGATGGCCAAATAGGAACTGCTCTGGTCTGCAGCTCCCAGTGTGATGCAGAAGATGGGTGATTTCTGCATTTCCAACTGAGGTACCCAGTTCATCTCATTGGGACTGGTTGGACAGTGGGTGCAGCCCACGGCGGGTGAGCCAAAGCAGGGCAGGCCATCGCCTCACCTGGGAAGAGAAGGGGTCAGGGAATTTCCTTTCCTAGCCAAGGGAAGCCGTGACAGACTGTACCTGGAAAAACGGGACTCTACTGCCCAAATACTGTGCTTTTCCCAAGGTCTTAGCAACTGGCAGACAAGGAGATTCTCTCCCATGCCTGGCTCGGCAGGTCCCACACCCATGGAGGCTTGTTCACTGCTAGCGTGGCAGTCTGAGATTGAACAGTGAGGTGGCAGCCTGGCTTGGGTGGGACATCTGCCATTGCAGAGGCTTCAGTAGGTAAAGAAAGCAACTGGGAAGCTCAAATTGAGGGGAGCCCACCACAGCTCAGCAAGGCCTACTGCCTCTGTAGACCACCTCTGTGGGCAGGGCATAGCTGAACCAAAGGCAGCAGACAACTTCTTCAGACTGAAACATCCCTGTCTGACAGCTCTGCAGTGGTTCTCCCAGCATAGTGTATGTCTCTGAGAATGGACAGACTGCCTCCTCAAGTGGGTCCTTGACCCCCATGTAGCCTAACTGGGAGAAACCTCCCAGTAGGGGCTGAGAGACACATCATATAAGTGGGTCACCCTCTGGGAGGAAGCTTCCAGAGGAAGGATCAGGCAGCAATATTTGCTGTTTTGCAATATTCACTGTTCTGCAGCCTCCACTGGTGATACCCAGGCAAAAAGGGTCTGGAGTGGACCTACAGCAAACTCCAACAGACCTGTAGCTGAGGGACCTGACTGTTAGAAGGAAAACAAACAGAAAGGAATAGCATGAACATCAACAGAAAGGACATCTACACCAAAACCTCATCTGTAGGTCACCAATATCAAAGACCAAAGGTAGATAAAACCATAAAGATGGGGAGAAACCAGAGCAGAAAAGCTGAAAATTCTAAAAACCATAGCACCTCTTCTCGAGAGGATCACAGCCCCTCACCAGCAATGGAACAAAGCTGGATGGAGAATGACCTTGACAAGTTGACAGAAATAGGCTTCAGAAGATTGGTAACAATAAACTTCTCCGAGCTAAAGGAGCATATTCGAACGGATCGCAACGAAGTTAAAACCTTGAAAAAGGTTAGACGAATGGCTAACTAGAATCAACAGTGTTGAGAAGGCCTTAAATGACCTGGAGTTGAAAACCACGGCACGAGAACTACATAACACATGCACAGGCTTCAACAGCTGATTCGATCAAGTGGAAGAAAGGGTATCAGTGATTGAAGATCAAATTAATCAAATAAAGTGAGAAGAAAAGTTCAGAGTAAAAAGAAACAAACAAAGCCTCCAAGAAATATGGGACTATGTGAAAAGACCAAATCTATGTTTGATTGGTGTACCTGAAAGTGATGGGGAGAATGGAACGACGTTAGAAAACACACTTCAGGATATTATCCAGGAGAACTTCCCCAACCTAGCAAGGCAGGCCAACATTCAAATTCAGGAAATACAGAGACCACCACAAAGATACTCCTTGAGAAGAGCAACCCCAAGACACATAATTGTCAGATTCACCAAGGTTGAAATGAAGGAAAAAATATTAAGGGCAGCCAGAGAGAAAGGTTAGGTTACCCACAAAGGGAAACCCATCAGACTAACAGCTGATCTCTCTGCAGAAACCTGACAAGCCAGAATAGAGTGGGGGTCAATATTCAATATTCTTAAAGAAAAGAATTTTCAACGCAGAATTTCATAGCCAGCCAAACTAAGTTTCATAAGATAAGGAGAAATAAAATCCTTTACAGACAAGCAAATGCTGAGAGATTTTGTCACCACCAGGACTGCCTTACAAGAGTTCCTGAAGGAAGCACTAAACATGGAAAGGAATAACCAGCTACTGCAAAAACATACCAAATTGTAAAGACCATCGATGCTATGAAGAAACTGCATCAATTAACAGGCAAAATAACCAGCTAGCATCATAATGACAGGATCAAATTCTCACATAACAATATTAACCTGAAACGTAAAGGGGCTAAATGCCCCAATTAAAAGACACAGACTGGCAAATTGGATAAAGAGTTAAGACCAACCACTGTGCTGTATTCAGGAGACCCATCTCACATGCAGGGACACACATAGGCTAAAAATAAAGGGATGGAGGAAAAGCAAAAAAAAAAAAAAAAGCAGGATTGCAATTTTAGTCTCTGATAAAACAGACTTTAAACCAACAAAGATCAAAAGAGACAAAGAAGACCATTACATAATGGTAAAGGGATCAATTCAACAAGAAGAGCTAACTATCCTAAATATATATGCACCCAATGCAGGAGCACCCAGATTCATAAAGCAAGTCCTTAGAGACCTACAAAAAGACTTAGACTCCCATACAATAATCATGGGAGATTTTAACATCCCACTGTCAATATTAGACAGATCAAAGAGACAGAAGGTTAACAAGGATATCCAGGACTTGAACTCAGCTCTGCACCAAGCAGACCTAATAGAAATCTTCAGAAGTCTCCACCCCAAATCAACAGAATATAAATTCTTCTCAGCACTACATCACACTTATTCTAAAATAGACCACATAATTGGAAGTAAAGCACTCCTCAGCAAATGTAAAAGAACAGAAATCACACCAAACTGTCTCTTAGACCACAGTGCAATCAAATTAGAATTTAAGATTAAGAAACTCACTCAAAACCACACAACGACATGGAAACTGAACAACCTGCTCCTGAATAACAACTGGGTAAATAACGAAATGAAGGCAGAAATAAAGATGTTCTTTGAAACCAATGAGAACAAAGACACAATGTACCAGAATCTCTGGGACACATTTAAAGCAGTTTGTAGAGGGAAATTTATAGCACTAAATGCCCACAAGAGAAAGCAGGAAAGATCTAAAATCGACACCCTAACATCACAATTAAAAGAACTAGAGAAGCAAGAGCAAACACATTCAAAAGCTAGTAGAAGGCAAGAAATAACTAAGATCAGAGCAGAAATGAAAAAGATAGAGACACAAAAAACCCTTCAAAAAAAATTAATTCATCCAGGAGCTGGTTTTTTGAAAAGATCAACAAAATTGGTAGACCACTAGCAAGACTAATAAAGAAGAAAAGAGAGAAAAATCAAAGAGACACAAGAAAAAATCATAAAGGGAAGATCACCACTGATCCTACAGAAATACAACCTACCATCAGATAACACTATAAACACCTCTACGCAAATAAACTAGAAAATCTAGAAGAAATGGATACATTCCTGGAAACCCACACCCTCCCAAGACTAAACCAGGAAGAAATTGAATCTCTGAATAGACAAATAACAGACTCTGAAATTGAGGCAATAATTATTAGCCTACCAACCAAAAAAAAAAGTCCAGGACCTGATGGATTCACTGCCAAATTCTACCAGAGGTACAAGGAGCAGCTGGTACCATTCCTTCTGAAACTATTCCAATCAATAGAAAAAGAGGGAATCCTCCCTAACTCATTTTATGAGGCCAGCATCATCCTAATACCAAAGCTTGGCAAATATACAACAAAAAAGACAATTTTAGACCAATATCCCTGATGAACATCTATGTGAAAATCCTCAATGAAATACTGGCAGGCCGGGCCTGGTGGCTCACGCCTGTAATCCCAGCACTTTGGGAGGCCGAGGCGGGTGAATCACCAGGTCAGGAGATCGAGACCATCCTGGCTAACACGATGAAACCCTGTCTCTACTAAAAATACAAAAAAAATTAGCGGGGCATGGTGGTGGGTGCCTGTAGTCACAGCTAATCAGGAGGCTGAGGCAGGAGAATGGCATGAACCCAGGAGGCAGAACTTGCAGTGAGCTGAGATCATACCACTGCACTCCAGCCTGGGCAACAGAGCTAGACTCTGTGTCTAAATAAATAAATAAATAAAAATAAAATAAAACAAACTGCTGGCAAACTGAATCCAGCAGCACATCAAAAAGCTTATCAACCACAATCAAGTCAGCTTCATCCCTGGGACGCAAGGCTGGTTCAACGTACGCAAATCAATAAATGTAATCCATCACATAAACAGAATCAAAGGCAAAAACCACATGATTATCTCAATAGATGCAGAAAAGGCCTTCAGCAAAATTCAACACCCCTTCATGCTAAAAACTCTCAATAACTAGGTATCGATGGAATATATCTCAAAATAATAAGAGCTATTTATGACAATCCCACAGGCAATATCATACTGAATGGGCAAAAACTGGAAGCATTCCCTTTGAAAACTGGCACAAGACAAGGATGCTCTCTCTCACCATACTTATTCAACATAGTGTTAGAAGTTCTGGCCAGGGCAATCAGGCAGGAGAAAGAAATAAAGTGTATTCAATTAGGAAAAGAGGAAGTCAAATTGTCCCTGTTTGCAGATGACATGATTGTATATTTAGAAAACCCCATTGTCTCAGCCCCAAATCTCCTTAAGCTGATAAGCAACTTCAGCAAAGTCTCAGATACAAAATCAATGTGCAAAAATCACAAGCATTCCTATACACCAATAACAGACAGAGAGCCAAATCATGAGTGAACTCCCATTCACAATTGCTACAAAGAGAATAAAATATCTAGGAATCCAACTTAAAAGGGATGTGAAGGACCTCTTCCAGGAGAACTACAAACCACTACTTAAGGAAATAAAAGAGGACATGAACAAATGGAAGAACGTTCCGTGCTCATGGATAGGAAAAATCAATATTGTGAAAATGGCCATACTGCCCAAGGTAATTTACAGATTCAATGCCATCCCCAATAAGCTACCAATGACTTTCTTCACAGAATTGGAAAAAAAACTACTTTAAATTTCATATGGAACCAAAAAAGAGCCCACATTGCCAAGACAATCTCGAGCAAAAAGAACAATGCTGGAGGCATAACACTACCTGACTTCAAACTATACCACAAGGCTACAGTAAGCAAAACAGCATGGTACTGGTACCAAAACAGAGATATAGACCAATGGAACAGAACAGAGGCCACAGAAATAATACCACACATCTACAACAATCTGATCTTTGACAAACCTGACAAAAACAACAAATGGGGGAAAGATTCCCTGTTTAATAAATGGTGCTGGGAAAACTGACTAGCCACATGAAGATCCTGAAACAGGATCCCTTCCTTACACCTTATACAAAAATTAATTCAAGATGGATTATAGACTTAAATATTACACTTAAAACCATAAAATCCCTAGAAGAAAACCTAGGCAATACCATTCAGGACATAGGCATGGGCAAGGACTTCATGACTAAAATACCAAAAGCAATAGCAACAAAAGCCAAAACTGGCAAATGGGATCTAATTAAACTAAAGAGCTTCTGCACAGCAAAAGAAACTACCATTAGAGTGAACAGACAACCTACAGAATGGGAGAAAAATTTTGTAATCCACCCATCTGACAAAGGGCTAATATCCAGAATCTACAAAGAACTAAAACAAATGTACAAGAAAAAAAAACAAACAACCCCATCAAAAAGTGGGCAAAGGATATGAACAGACATTTCTCAAAAGAAGAGATTTATGCAGCCAACAGACACATGAAAAAATGCTCATCATCACTGGTCATCAGAGGAATGCAAATCAAAACCACAGTAAGATATCTTCTCATGCCAGTTAGAATGGTGATCATTAAAATGTAAGGAAACAACAGATGCTGGAGAGGATGTGGAGAAATAGGAATGCTTTTACACTGTTGGTGGGAGTGTAAATTCATTCAACCATTGTGGAAGACAATGTGGCGATTCCTCAAGGATCTAGAACCGCAAATACCATTTGATCCTGCAATTCCATTATTGGGTATGTACCCAAAGGATTATAAATCATGCTACTATAAAGACACATGCACACATATGTTTATTGCAGCACTATTCACAATAGCAAAGACTTGGAACCAACCCAAATGTCCATCAATGAAATACTGGATTAAGAAAATGTGGCACATATACATGATGGAATACTATACAGCCATAAGAAAGGATGAGTTCGGCTGGGCACAGTGGCTCACGCCTGTAATCCCAGCACTTTAGGAGGCCGAGACGAGCGGATCACGAGGTCAGGAGATCAAGACCATCCTGGCTAACACGGTGAAACTCTGTCTCTACTAAAAATACAAAAAAAAAAAAAAAATGAGCCGGGCATGGTGGCGGGTGCCTATAGTCTAGCTACTCAGGAGGCTGAGGCAGGAGAATGGCGTGAACCCGGGAGGCAGAGCTTGCAGTGAGCCAAGATCACGTCACTGCACTCCAGCCTGGGTGACAGAGCGAGACTCTGTCTCAAAAAAAAAAAAAAAAAAGAAAGGATGAGTTCATGTCCTTTGCAGGGACGTGGATGAAGCTGGAAACCATCATTCTCAGCAAGCTATCACAAGTACAGAAAACCAAACATCGCATGTTCTCACTCGTAGGTGGGAACTGAGCAATGAAATCACTTGGATACAGGGCAGGGAACATCACACACTGGGGCCTGTTGTGGGGTAGGGGGCTGGGAAGGGATAACATTAGGAGAAATACCTAACGTAAATGACCAGTTGATGGGTGCAGCAAACCAACATGACACACGTATACCTATGTATCAAACCTGCACGTTGTGCATATGTACCCAAGAACTTAAAGTATAATTTTAAAAAAAGAAGAAGAAAAAAAGAAAAAAATGAGCTCCTCGGACAAGTCCTCACCCTGTGGTTGTTCACATTCAAAGGTTTTTAGAAGGATAAATATAATGCAGGGCATGCCTCAAAAGAAAACACATAAGGGAATGGACTACCCTCAATTTCCTTCTCTAAACTGAGGAACTGTTTTTGAAGACTGAAAAAAAAAAAATTCCTCCTGCAATCTCAAATGGTAATATAATAATTTCAAAAGTTGCTCCGAAGCTGTTGGTTTTCAACAGTAAAACGAAAAGTTAAAATTTTTAAATTGTGAGCATCAAAAATCAATCAGCACCTTTCTTATTTGAACCTTGATATTAAATTATATAGGTATTCATTTTACTTGTCTCTTCCTTCCTTCTTTTGCTTTAAATGCAAAAGTGACAGAAAATTCTTACTGAACTAAAGGTTATTTTCATATTCCAGCTTCTCTTGTGACCCATCTTGCACCCATATTAGGAAAGAAAGTCTTGAAATTCTTTGTAAAGTTATATATTACTTCAATTAAGTATGTACAAATGTCATTTTTAAATTTTCAACTACAAAAGAAGATAAATTTTTTGAAGTGCTAGCCACTCAGACTTATTTTTACAATTTACCTCTTTATTCGGTCATATTGTCTGTCATTTCCTTTCTTTTATATTTGGTAAAAATTTTCATAGATAAAAAATGTCCCATTATGAGCTAATGATTTTTAAATTCTCCATATTCCTGGAATTCTGATTAAACAATCTGAAGGCATTTTTGAATTCGAAACTCAAATCAAGCATAATTCAGGTTCATGAATACACAGAGATAATGATGGCTTGGAAATTTTGCTATGACCATACAGCTGCTTTTGCTGCATTGAAGCTCTGTGGTTATTTGCTTTGTAAATTTCTCCCCACTGTGGTTTCAGACACCTTGGGGAAAACATACATCTAGGCATAAGGGGAGGACAGGATGGTAACGGGAATGTAGAAGAATAAAAGTTGTACTCTATCGCTCTGGTTCAAATCCTTCAACAATATCGTTACAGGGGGTCAACAGTGAGGTGGCACTTCTAACTCTCAGAACTTTGTTAAGAAAATCTCTACCTCCTAATGGTCTTTTTGTTGATTCCTTTGTTTGTTTTACTAATAATGTATTGTATTTTACCAATTACAGCTTTTATACCATTTAAATTGTTTTTCTGATAATTTTATCCCAATTTACATCTGTCCTACTATGTAAGTATCATGCTTTGATGTGCTTCCTTTTTTCACATATTAATATACTTTTTAATTGAAGATAAAATATATACATAAAAGTTTATGAAATGTTAATGTACAAACTTTTACAAATTGAACTTACCCTGTAACACAGTGCAGATTAAGAAATTGAATCTCACCAGCACTCCCGAAGGCCCCCCTCATACCAGCTTCCAGTCACTGCCGCTTTCTCTTCAAAGGTAATCACCTATTCTAACTTGTAGCACCATGGGTTAGTTTTCGCTTTTATAGGCAGTATGCACTCTTACATGCTAGGACTTGAAATTCACTCAACATTCTATTTGTGAGATTCATCTTTGTTGTTGCATGTAACAGTAGTTCCTTCATTTTGAAAAATGTGTAGTATGTAATTGCAAGAATACATCATGATTTATTTATTCATTCTGATAGACATTTGAGTTGTTAATAGGTATTTGTCCATTACACCTAAGGCTACTGTGAACATTTGGTCTATATTTTTTGGTGTACATATATGTACATTCTGTTGGGCATATACTTAGAAGTGAAGTTGCTTTTGTGCTATTCGTTCAGCTTTAGCAGATGCCATTGCTGGTAGTCAGTTTCCAAGATGACCCTCAATGGTCACTGCCTCATGGTGTTCATACCCTTATGTAATCCTCTCTGTTGAGGCCAGACTGGTCTCAACAGAATAACACATACTCCATTTGTTAAAAGTGATTATCAAATCACTTTTTATATTTAACAAAATATAACAAAAAGACATTAATATTTTTATATTTAACAAATAGAATATGGCAGAGGTGATGGGATGTCATTTTCAAGATGAAGTTATAAAAAGATTATTCTGTCTTGGATGGTCTCTCTCACTACCTCTTGGATTGCTTATTCTGGGGAAGCAGGCTGCCATTTACAGAGGAAGCCCTACGGAGACACTCTCGTAAGTGCATCTTGCCAGGCCACCAGTAGCTATGTGCCTTGAGATGACTGTAGGCCCTGTCAATACCTTAACTGTTGCCTTTTGAAATTCCAAAAACCAGAACTACCTGGCTAGATAGTTCATATAGGCCTGATCCACAGAAACTACAATGATAGATGTTTGTTGCTTCCAGTTCCTAAATTTTCAGACAATTTGTCATGCAGCTTTACATAACACTACACACAATCAGCACATTGCCAAACAGGTTTGCAAATGGTTGTGTCAATTTGCATTAATACACTGTTCCTGTTGCTTCACATTCTTGCCAACTCTTTGTAATGTCACTTACTGTGCTGGGGTCTTTCTGGTTTTTGTTTTTGTTTAGTAATTCTAGTGGTTGAGTAATAGTTTGGCATTGTGGTTGTAATTTGCTTCTTATCTCTGTAAGATTTAGTACCTTTTCATTGCATAGCACCGTTTGGATATCTTCGTTTGTGAAAAGTCAAATATTTTTGCCCATTTGAAAAATTGGGGTTTCTAGTTTTAATGGATTTATAGTTTATATATTCTGAATACTTTCTTCGTTTTATTGATTACAAATGTCACCTCCCACTCCATGTATTTCCTTTTTTCCCCTCTTAATGGTATCTTTTGATGAATAGCAGTTTTTAATTTTAATGTACTACAATTTATTATATTTTATGGCTAATGCTTTTTGGGTCTTGTTGAACTTATCTTTGCATACTCTCCAATGTTGTCTTCTAGAACTCTTATTTTAACTTCCACACTTAAATCTACAACATACCCGGATTGATTTTTGAGTGTGTTATGAGGTAAAGGTGAAGGTGGTTTTTTTCCTATATGGATATACATTTGGTCCAACTCGTTTTCTTCAAGTCTGCAGTGTCACTTTTCTCGTAAATCAAGTTCTTGTCTGTATGCAGGTATGCCTGTACTCTATTCTGTTCCATTAGTCTATTTGTCAACATCAAACTCTTAATTTTCATAATTTTATAATGTTTTGATATCCAATAATTTTCCAACTTTTTCAATATTATCTTGGCCATTCGAGTCTCTTTGAATTTCTATATCATATAAAAGAATTTGTCAATGTATACACACAATCTCCTGAGAAATTGGATTTATATTGAATTGATAGATTAATTTTAAAAGAATTGGCATTTTTACAGTATGGAAATCTCCATTTAAGTTGCCTTTGTCTTAATGTTTTATAGTTTTCAGTGTAGAAGTCTTGCATAGCTTTAGATTTCTTCCTAAGAATTTACTGTTTTGTTTTACTATAAATACCCTAATTTTAAAACTTAATTTTCTGATCATGGCTGGCAAACAGAAACAATTGATTTTTTGGTATCATGATTTTGTATCCAAAACTGATTGATTTGTGTGTGTGTATATAAGTTAATCTTGCATTAGGTTCATAATGTATTATCCTATTTTTATACCACTGATTCAGTTGACTCATATTTTCTTTAAACTATTTGCATCTAATTCTACCAGTTATTTAAAATAGTGTTTTAAAATTGTTATGTATGTGGACTTGCCTTTCTCCTTCAGGGTCTGTACATTTATGATTTACATATTTTGAGGCTATGTCATCAATCCATACAAATTAATGTATACAAATTTAGGATTATAATTTTCTTGTGGATGAATCTTTTAATTACTACGAAATTTCCTTTATTTCTGGCAATGCTTCTTGTGCTTTTATTATTATTATTAATTATTTTACTTTTTGAGATGGAATCTCTCTCTGTCACCCAGGCTGGAGTGCAGTGGTGCGATCTTGGCTCACTGCAACCTCTGCTTCCCGGGTTCAAGCAATTCTCCTGCCTCAGCCTCCCAAGTAGCTGGGACTACAGGTGCCCAGCAGCATGCCCAGCTAATTTTTTTATTTTCAGTAGAGACAGGATTTTACCATATTGGCCAGACTGGTCTTCAACTCCTGACCTTGTGATCCACCCGCCTCGACCCTCAAAGTGCTGGGATTACAGGCATAAGCCATCGCACCTGGCCTATTATTTTTAAAATATTAATCTATTACTTTTTATTTTACTTTTAAAACTTATTTTTTCTTCTTCAATTTTCAGAATCAGAAGGTACATGTGCAAGTTTGTTACATGGGTAAGTTTTGTGTCTCTGAGTTTGGTGTACAAATGATTTCATCACCCAGGTAGTGAGCATAGTACCAAATAGGTAATTTTTTGATCCTCACCCTCCTCCCTCCCTCCTCTCTCAAGGAGGCCCCTGTATCTATTGTATACTCAATGTTTAGTTCCCACTTATAAATGAGACCACGTGGCATTTAGTGTTCTTTCCTGAATTAATGTGCTTAGGATAATTGCCTCCAGCTGTGTCCACATTACTGCAAAGTACATTATTTTTCTTTTTCATGGCTTAGTATTCTATTGTGTATATGTACCACATTTTCTTTATCCAGTCCACTGCTGATGGGCATCTAGGTTGATTCTATGTCTTTGCTATTGTGAATAGTGATGCGATGAACACAAGAGTGCATGTGTCTTTTAGGCAGAATGATTTAATATTCCTTTGGGTATATACCCAGTAATGAGATGACTAGGTCAAATGATAGTTTTAAGTGCCTTAAGAAATATCTAAACTGCTTTCTACAGTGGCTGAACTAATTTATGTTTCCTCCAAGAGTGTATTAAGTGTTGCCTTTTCTCTGTGACCTTACCAACATCTATTATTTTCTGACTTTTTAATAATAGCCATTCTGACTGGTGTGAGATGGTATCTCATTGTGGTTTTGATTTGCGTTTTTTGATTAGTGATGTTGAACATTTTTTAATGTTTGTTTGGCCACTTGTATGTCTTCTTTTGAGAAGTATCTGTTCATGTTCTTTACCCATCTTTCAACAGGCTTATTTGTTTATCACTTGATTTATTCAAGTTCCTTATAAACTCTGCAGCTTAGACCTTTGTTTAGTGCATAGTTTGTGAATATCTTCTCTGATTTTGTAGGTTGTCTTTTTACTCTATACTTGTTTTTGTTGCAATTGCTTTTGGAGACTTCGTCATGAAATCTTTCCCAAGGCCTATGTCCAGAATGGTATTTACTAAGTTTTCTTCTAGTGTTTTTATAGTTTTAGGTGTTACATCTAAGCCTTTAGTCCACTTTGAGTTGATTTTTGTGTATGGTGAAAGGAAGGTGTCCAATTTCAATCTTCTCTGCATATGGCTAGTCATTTGTCCCAAAAACCATTTATTAGAGAGTCCTTTCTCCATTGCTTGTTATTCCCAACTTTGTCAAAGATCTGTAGTGTATGGCTTTATTTCTTGGTTCTCTACTCTGTCCCATTGGTATATGTGTCTGTTTTTGTACCAGTACCACGCTGTTTTGCTCTGGATTGCTTTGGCTGTTTTTTTTTTTTTTTTTTTTTTTTCCAGGCAGTGTCTTGCTCTGTCACCCAGTCTGGAGTGCAGTGGCACAATCTTGACTCGCTGCAACCTCCACCCCCTGGGTTCAAGCAATTCTCATACCTCAGCCTTCTGAGTAGTTCGGACTACAGGTGCATGCCACCACACCTGGCTAAGTTTTTGAATTTTTAGTAGAGATGAGGATTTCACCATGTTGGCCACGCTGGTCTTAAACTCCTGACTTCAAGTGATCCAGAGATGAGGATTTCACCATGTTGGCCAGGCTGGTCTCAAACTCCTGACTTCAAGTGATCATCTTGGCCTCCCAAAGTACAGGTATTACAGGTATAAACCATCATGCCTGGCCTATTCAGGCTCTTTTTTGGTTCCATATAAATTTTAGAATAGTTTTTTCTAATTCTGCGAAAAATGATGTTGGTAGTTTGATAGGAATAGCATTGAATCTATAAATCACTTTGGGCAGCATGAATGTTTTTTCATTTGTGTTGGCCCTGACTTTTTTCAGTAGTGTTTTATAATTATCATAAATAATTTACATTGAATAATTTATATGAAAATAAATCACATTTATTGATTTGTGTATGTAGAACCATCCTTGCATCCCCGGAATAAAGCCTACTTGATTGGGGTAGATTAGCTTTTTGATGTGCTGCTAGATTCACTTTGCTGGTAGTTTGTTGAGGATTTCTGTTTCTCTGTTCATCAGGGTTATTGGCCTAAAGTTTTCTTTTTTTCATTGTGTCTATACCAGGTTTTGGTAACAGAGATGCTGGCCTCATAGAATGAATTAGAGAGGAGTCCCTCCTCCTCAATTTTTTGGAATAATTTCAGTAGGATTGGTACCAGCTCTTCTTTAGAGGTCTGGTAAAATCTGGCTGTAAATCTTTCTGGTACAGAGCACCTGTTAGTAGGTTTTTTTTCTTTCTTTTTTTTTGTTTGTTTGTTTGTTTGTTTACTGATTCAATTTTGGAACTCACTAGTGGTCACTTCAGGTTTTTGATTTCCTCCTGGTTCAGTCTTGGAAGTTTATATGTTTCCAGGAATTTATCCGTTTCCTATAGATTTTCTAGTTTATGTGCATAGAGGTGCTTGTAATAGTCTCTGTGGGTTATTTATATTTTTGTGGGGTCAATGCTAATATCACCTTTGTTATTTCTGATTGTGTTTGAATCTGTTCTCCTTTATTAATCTAACTAATGGTCTGTCTTATTTCTTCTTTCAGAAAACCAACTTTTGATTTTGTTGATCTTTTGTATGGATTTTCACATCTCTATTTCATTCAGTTCAGCAGATTTTGGCTCTTTTCTTCTGCTAGCTTTCAGATTAGTTTGCTCTTGTTCTAGTTCCTCTAAGTGTGATGTCAGGTTGGTAATTTGAGATCTTTCTAACCTCTTGGTGTAGATGTTTAGTGCTATAAACTTTCCTCTTAACATTGCTTTAGCTGTGTCCCACAGGTTATGTTATGTTGTATCTTTTTCTTTAGTTTCAAATAACTTTTTGATTTCTGCCTTAATTTCATTCTTTACCCAAAAGTCATTCAGGAGCAGGTTAATTTCCATGTAATTGTATGGTTTTGAGGATCTTCTTGGTATTGATTTCTATTTTTATTTCAGTTTTTTAGAATTTTTTCAAGATGTTATGGCCAATCATGTGTTTGATCTTAGAGTATATGCCATGTGCAGATGAGAAGAATGTATATTGTTGAGTGGAATATCCTTTAGATGTCTGTGGATCCATTTGGTCAAATGTTGTATTTAGGTCCTGAATATCTTTGTCACTTTTCTACCTTGATGATCTATCTCACACTGTCAGTGGAATGTTGAGTCTCCTATTCTTATTGTGTGGTTATCTAAGTCTCTTTGTAGGTCTCTAAGAACTTGTTTTATGAATCTGGGTGCTCCAGGGCTCAGTACATATATACTTAGGACAGTTAAGTCTTGTTGAAATGAACCATTTATCATTATGTAATGCCCTTCTTTGTCCTTTTTTATCATTGTTGATTGAATGTTCTATCTGAAATGAGAATTGCAACCCCTGCATTTTTAAAATTCGGCTAGATAGATTTTTCTTCATCCCTTTACTTTAAGCCTATGTAATGAAGTCATTGTATGTGAGATGGGTCTCTTGAAGACAGCATACAGTTGGGTTTTGCCTCTTTATCCAGCTTGCCACACTGTCTTTTAAGTGGTATGTTTAGCCCATTTACATTCAAGGTTAATATTAATGCATGAGGATTTGTTCCAGTCATCATATCATCATACTGTTAGCCAGTTACTATGTAGACTTGATTGTATAGTTGCTTTATAGTGTCAGTGGGCTATGTACTTAAGTGTCTTTTTGTGGACACAGATAATAGTCTTGTTTCCATGTTTAGCAGTCCCTAAAGGACCACTTGTAAGGCAGTTCTGGTGGTAATGAATTCCCTTAGCACTTGCTTGTCTGAAAAGGATTTTATGTCTCCTTTGTTTGTGAAGCTTAATGTGGCTGGATGTGATATTTTTAGTTCAAATTTATTTTCTTTAAGGATGCTGAATATAGGCCCCTAATCTCTTCTGGTTTGTAAGGTTTCTGCTGAAAGTTCCCCTTTTGGCCTCACAAAGTTTCCTTTGTATGTGACCTGCCCCTTACCTCTAGCTGCCTTTGAGACTTTTTCTTTTGCACTGACTTTGGGGAATTTAGTGACTACGTATCTTGGGGATAGTTATTTTGCGTAATATCTTGCAGGGGTTCTCTGAATTTCCTGAATTTTCACATCAGCCTCTCTAGTGAGGTTGGGGAAAGTTTTATGAAACAATATCATCGAATGTATTTTCTAAGTTGCTCCTCCCTCTCCATCTCTTTCAAGAACACTAATGAATTGCAAGTTTGGTCTCTTGACATAATTCCATATTTCTCAAAGGTTTTATTCATTTTTTAAACTCTTTTTTATTTTTATCTGACTATATTGATTTAAAAGAGTGGCCTTCAAATTCTGAGATTCTTTCCTCAGATTGGACTATTCTGTTATTAATGCTTCCAACTGTATTATGAAGTTGGTGTCGTGAATTTATCCCCAGAAGTTCAGTTTGACTCCTTCTTAAAATGGCTATATCATCTTTCAACTATTAGACCATTTTACAGTTTTTCATGGATGGGGCTTCGACCTTCTCCTATTTCTCAATGAGCTTCCTACCCATCCAGATTCTGAATTCTATGTCTGTCATTTCAGCTCTTTCAGCTGGTTAGGAACCATTCCTGGGGAGTTAGTGCAGTAATTTGGAGGTAAGAGGACACTGGCTTTTAGAGTTGCCAGAGTTCTTGTGCTAGTTCCTCCTCATCTATGTGGACTGATGTTCCTTTAATCTTTGAAGTTGCTATCTTTTGACTGAGTTGGTCTTGCTTTTCCATTCTTTGATGCCCTTGAGGGTTTGGCTGTGGTATAAGTTGGGTTTAGTTGATTGGCTTTGTTTCTGGATGCTTTCAGAGGAACAAGGCTCAGCTGAGAACTCTTCGGCTGTGTGCTCTAATCCTGGTGGGCTGGGACCAGGCCTGAAGATTTGTTTTCTAGCCCCTTAAGATTAAACACCTGCTGCACTGGAGGGGCTGAGGTGTTCCTAGTTCACTGGCAATAACACTCTGATGAGGGCTGCTGGCAAAAGTACTCCAATGGCATGGTGGTAGATCCATGCATGCATTGTGCCAGTGGGGTTTTGTGTGTATACACACACCAGCTGTGGTTCTGTGCACATGTATGCACCAGTGAGGCAGCAGCAGGCCTACATGCATGTCCGCCAGCATTGCAGCAAAGGGTCCTCATGTACGTGCGTGCAAGTGGGGCAAGGCTGCAGGAAAATGTGCCCTGGCTGGGAAAGGTTGCAGGCAGTGCATGCCAGCAGGGGAGGCTGCAGACAAGTACGTGCCAGCACAGAAAGGGTGTGGGCAAGTGAATGATACAATGGGTAGGCGGGATCTGCTGCAAAAGACTGGCTGCTGGCAAGCTGAGTGTGCACTGCAAGCAAATGCAGCCAAGCGGGGGCCCTGGAAAAAGACCAGGCAGACAAGGGCACTCAGATCAGTCCGGCCCCATCCATGGGCAATACAGCCCTGCTCTGTCCAGGTCTGAGAGTTAACAAAGGCTAAAGTCACCTTCAGGAGTATGGCCATCCTTGGTGGATTGACACCTATGGCTGTGCTCCATTGCAGCTGTTCCCATGCCAAATCTGGACTCTGTACAGGCTGGAGTCCTGTCTGTTTCAACTCTCTGGGTAGTTCTGCCAGCTCAGATGTCCATGGGGGTTTTGGGGTCTCCTGCAGCTTAGGATTCTGGAGGTTGATGGTGAGAGTGGGCCACTCCATGTCTACTTCACTCACTCCTTCCCTAGGGGCTGCTCAGGGCCAAGAGCAAGTTCTGAGGCTCAGCAACCCCATGCAGTGTTCCCAACTTCCTCCCCTTTCTTTTTAAAGTTTTTTTGTTTTGTTTTATTTTATTTTATTTTATTTTTGAGACGGAGTTTCACTCTTGTTGCCCAGGCTGGAGTGAAATGGCGTGGTCTCGCCTCACTGCAACCTCTGTCTCATGGGTTCAAGCGATTCTCCTGCCTCAGCCTCCTGAAGAGCTGGATTACAGGCATGCCCCACCACGCCCGGCTAATACGCCCTCCCCTTTCACTCTGCGGTGTGTGTCCTCTTTCTGTTCACTCTCAATGCCCTCTTTCCAAAGAGTGTGCCAGTTTCCTTGATAGTCTTGGTGTGAGACCAAAATGGGCTCTCTTGGTGGGAGAAGATTTTCTTGACTGTGTCTAGTCAGCCATCTTGGCTCTTACCCCTTTCTTATCTTCTTAAAGTCTACTTTGTCAGATATTTCTACAGTTACATGTTTGTTTTGTATTGCTTTTGGTTGTTTTGGTGGGATATATTTTTCTATAATTTTATTTTTAAACTTTTCATATCATCATTATACTTAAAGTCATTTCCTCTAAGCAGCATATAGTTTAGTTTTTGCTTTTTTATACAATCTGGTAATCTTTGTCATTATTTGCACATTGGTTCTGTTTACATCTAATGTAATCACTGATATATTTGGCTTTAAATCTACCACTTATGTTTTGTTTTCTATTTGTTGCATCTGTTCTATGGTGTTCCTTTACTCTCCTTTCTGGGTTTCTTTAAAAAATTTTGTTTTGCCCTTACATTTGCTTGTTAATTATATATTATTTTACTATTCTTTTACTGTTTAACCTAGAATATATAACAAGAATCCTCAACTTATTGAAATGTAATATAAACTAGTACTTACGTTACTATTTCAAGATAATACAAACACCTTTCTTTCCATTTATCTTTCTCCTGCCTTTTATGTTAACATTTAATTCTATATTTTAAACCCTTAATTCTCTCTGTATTTTAAGCAATACATTATTATTGTTTTATACAGTTTTGTTTATTTAGCTCTATCTTCATATTTACCCTTTTTATTACTTTTTATTCTTTCCTGAATTTTCATCTGGAATTATTTTCCTTCTAACTGAATAACTCCTTTTAGTATTTTCTTTAGTATGGGTAAGCTGATGAAAGATTCTCTTAGTTCTTGTTTGGTAATGTCTTTATTTAACATTGCCTTTTGAAGGATATTTTTACAATGCATAACATTCTAGGTTTGAATCCAAGTATACATTAATAGACAGTTAAAGAATGTTATTTATATATATACAATGGAATATTGTTCACCCTTTAAAAGAAGGAAATTGACACAAATGGCAACAGAAATGAATTTTGAGGACATTGTGCTAAGTGAAATATACTAGTCACAAAAAGACAAATAGTACATGATTATACTTATACGAGTATAAGGCAGTCAAATACATAGAAACAGAAAGTAGAATGGTGATTGCCAGGTCACTGAGGGGAGGAGAAAGAAGAAAGGGAGTTGTTGTTTAATCATATGTACTGAATGTTATGTTCACCCCAAATCCATGTTAACACCCTAATTCCCATTGTCATGGTAGTTGGAAGTGGGACCTTTGGGAGGTAGTTAAGTCACAGAGGTAGAGCTCTCATGAACAGCACCAGTGTGCCCTTTATAAAAGGAGACCTGAGAGAGATGATCTTTCTCTCACCACCATGTGAGAATGCAGCAAGAAGGCAGCTATCTGCAAACCAAGAAGAGGGCTCATACCAGACACCAAATCTGCTGGCACTCTAATCTTGGTCTTCTTAACCTCCAGAACTGTGAGACATACATGTTTGTTGTTTAAGTCACCCAGTCTATGGTATCTTGTTATTGCAGCCTGAATTAAAACAAATGGGGAGATAGGGGGGCGGTTCCAAGATGGCCAAACAGGAACAGCTCCAGGCTACAGCTTCCAGCGTGAGCCATGCAGAAGACGTGTGATTTCTGCATTTCCAACTGAGCTTTGAAGAGAGTTGTGGTTCTCCCAGCACAGAGTATGAGATCTGAGAATGGACACACTATCTCCTCAAGTGGGTCCCTGACCTCTGAGTAGCCTAACTGGGAGGCACCCCCCCAGTAGGGGCAGACAGACACCTCACATGGCTGGGTACTCCTCTGAGACAAAGCTTCCAGAGGAACAATCAGGCAGCAACATTTGCTGTTCAGCAATACTCACTCTTCTGCAGCCTCAGTTGCTGATACCCACGCAAACAGGATCTGGGAGTGGACCTCCAGCAAACTCCAACAGACCTCCAGCAAACTCCAACAGACCTCCAGCTGAAGATCCTGACTGTTAGAAGGAGAACTAACAGAAAGGACATCCACACCAAAACCCCATGTGTATGTCACCATCATCAAAGACCAAAGGTAGATAAAACCACAAAGATGGGGAAAAAACAGAGCAGAAAAGCTGAAAATTCTACAAATCAGAGCACCTCTCCCCCTCCAAGAGAACGCAGCTCCTTACCAGCAATGGAACAAAGTTGAACAGAGAATGACTTTGATGAGTTGAGAGAAGAAGGGTTCAGATGATCAAACTTCTCTGAGCTGAAGGAGGAAGTTCATACCCATCGCAAAGAAGCTAAAAATCTTGAATATTGATTAGACGAATGACTAACTAGAATAACCAATGTAGAGAAGTCCTTAAATGACCTGATGGAGCTGAAAACCATGGCACAAGAACTACGTGATGAATGCACAAGCTTCAGTAACCGATTCAATCAACTGGAAGAAAGGGTATCAGTGATTGAAGATCAAATGAATGAAATAAAGTGAGAAGAAAAGTTTAGAGAAAAAAGAGTTAAAAGAAACAAACAAAGCCTCCCAGAAATACGGGAGTATGTAAAAAGACCAAATCTATGTCTGATTGGTGTACCTGAAAGTGATAGGGAGAATAGAACCAAGTTGGAAAACACCCTGCAGGATATTATCCAGGAGAACTTTCCCAACCTAGCCAGGCAGGCCAACATTCAAATTCAGGAATACAGAGAACACCACAAAGATACTCCTCGAGAAGAGCAACTCCAAGACACATAATCATCAGATTCACCAAAGTTGAAATAAAGGAAAAAATGTCAAGGGCAGCCAGAGAGAAAGGTTGGGTTACCCACAAAGGGAAACCCATCAGACTAACAGCAGATCTCTCAGCAGAAACTCTCCAAGCCAGAAGAGAGTGGGGGACAATATTCAACATTCTTAAATAAAAGATTTTCAACCCAGAATTTCATATCCAGCCAAACTAAGCTTCATAAGTGAAGGAGAAATAAAATCCTTTACAGACAAGCAAATGCTTAGAGATTTTGTCACCACCAGGCCTGCCCAACGAGAGCTCCTGAAGGAAGCACTAAACATGGAAAGGAACAACCAGTACCAGCCACTGCAAAAACATGCCAAAATGTAAAGACCATCGATGCAGGAAAGAAACTGCATCAACTAACAAGCAAAATAACCAGCTAACATCATAATGACAGGATCAAATGTACACATAACAATATTAACCTTAAATGAAAATGGGCTAAATGGTCCAATTAAAAGACACAGACTGGCAAATTGGATAAAGAGTTAAGACCAACCACTGTGCTGTATTCAGGAGACCCATCTCACATGCAGGGACACACATAGGCTAAAAATAAAGGGATGGAGGAAGAACTACCAAGCAAATGGAAAACAAAACAAAACAAAAATGCAGGGGTTGCAATCCTAGTCTCTGATGAAGCAGACTTTAAACCAGCAAAGATCAAAAGAAACAAAGAAGGTCATTACATAATGGTAAAGGGATCAATTCAACAAGAAGAGCTAACTATCTTAAATATATACACACCCAATACAGGAGCACCCAGATTCATAAAGCAAGTCCTTAGAGACTTACAAAGGGACTTAAACTCCCACACAATAATCATGGTAGACTTTAACACCCCACTGTCAACATTAGACAGATCAACAAGACAGAAAGCTAACAAGGATATCCAGGACTTGAACTCAGCTCTGGACCAAGCAGACCTAATAGACATCTAGAGAACTCTCCACCCCAAAACAACAGAATATACATTCTTCTCAGCACCACATCACACTTATTCTAAAATTGACCACATAGGTGGAAGTAAAGCACTCCTCAGCAAATGTGAAAGAACAGAAATTATAACAAACTGTCTCTCAGACCACAGTGCAATCAAACTAGAACTCAGGATTTAGAAACTCACTCAAAACTGCTCAACTACATGGAAACTGAACAACCTGCTCCTGAATGACTACTGCATACATAACGAAATGAAGGCAAAAATAAAGATGTTCTTTGATACCAATGAGAACAAAGACACAATGTACCAGAATCTCTGGAACACATTTAAAGCAGTGTGTAGAGGGAAATTTATAGTACTAAATGCCCACAAGAGAAAGCATGAAAGATCTAAGATCAACACCCTAACATCACAATTAAAAGAACTAGAGAAGCAAGGGCAAACACATTCAAAAGCTAGCAGGAGGCAAGAAATAACTAAGATCAGAGCAGAACTGAAGGAGATAGAGACACAAAAAACCCTCCAAAAAATCAATGAATCCAGGAGTTGGTTTTTTGAAAAGATCAACAAAATTGATAGAACGCTAGCAAGACTAATAAAGAAGAAAAGAGAGAAGAATCAAATAGATGCAATAAAAAATGATAAAGGGGATATCACCACCGACCCCACAGAAATACAAACTACCATCAAAGAATACTATAAACACCTGTACACAAATAAACTAGAAAACCTAGAAGAAATGGATAAATTCCTGGACGCATACACTCTCCCAAGACTAAACCAGGAAGAAGTTGAATCACTGAATATACCAACAACAGGCTCTGAAATTGAGACAATACTTTAGTAGCCTACCAACCAAAAAAAGTCCAGGACCAGACAGATTCACAGCCGAATTCTACCAGAGGTACAAGGAGGAGCTATTCCTTCTGAAACTATTCCAAACAATAGAAAAAGAGGGAATCTTCCCTAACTAATTTTATGAAGCCAACATCATCGTGATACCAAAGCCTGGCAGAGACACAACAACAAAAGAGAATTTTAGACCAATATCCCTGATGAACATTGATGCAACAATCCTCAGTAAAAAACTGGCAAACTGAATCCAGCAGCACATCAAAAAGCATATCCATCATGATCAAGTGGGCTTCATCCCTGGGGTGAAAGGCTGGTTCAGCACACGCAAATTAACAAACGTAATCCAGCATATAAACAGAACCAAAGACAAAAACCACACGATTATCTCAATAGATGCAGAAAAGGCCTTTGACAAAATTCAACAGCCTTCATGCTAAAAACTCTCAATAAATTCAGTATTGATGGAATGTATCTCAAAATAATAAGAGCTATTTATGACAAACTCACAGCCAGTATCATACTGAATGGGCAAAAATGGGAAGCATTGCCTTTGAAAACTGGCAAAAGGCAGGGATGCTGTCTCTCACCACTCCTATTCAACATAGTGTTGGAAGTGCTGGTCAGGGCAATCAGGCAGGAGAAAGAAAGAAAGGGTATGCAATTAGGAAAAGATGTCAAATTGTCCCTGTTTGCAGATGACATGATTGTGTATTTAGAAAACCCCATTGTCTCAGCCCAAAATCTCCTTAAGCTCATAAGCAACTTCAGCAAAGTCTCAGGATACAAAATCAATGTGCAAAAATCACAAGCATTCCTATACACCAATAACAGACAAACAGCCAACTCATGAGTGAACTCCCATTCACAATTGCTACAAAGAGAATAAAATATCTAGGAATCCAACTTACAAGGGATGTGAAGGACCTCTTCAAGGAGAACTACAAACCACAGTTCAATGAAATAAAAGAGGACACAAACAAATGGAAGAACATTCCATGCTCATGGATAGGAAGAATCAATATCGTGAAAATGGCCATACTGCCCAAGGTAATTTATAGATTCAATACCATCCCCATTAAGCTACCAATGATTTCCTTCACAGAGTTGGAAAAAACTACTTTAAAGTTCATGTGGAACCACAAAAGGCCCCACATTGCCAAGACAATCCTAAGTCAAAAGAACAAAGCCGGAGGCATCATGCTACCTGACTTCAAACTATACTACAAGGCTACAGTAACCAAAACAGCATGGTACTTGTACCAAAACAGATATATAGACCAATGGAACAGAACAGAGCCCTCAGAAATAATATTTCACATCTACAGCTGTCTGATCTTTGACAAATCTGACAAAAACAACAAATGGGGAAAGGATTCCCTATTTAATAAATGGTGCTGGGAAAACTGGCTAGCCATATGTAGAAAGCTGAAACTGGATCCCTTCCTTACACCTTATAGAAAAATTAATTCAAGATGGATTAGAGACTTAAATGTTAGACCTAAAACCGTAAAAAACCCTAGAAGAAAACCTAGGCTGTACCATTCAGGACATAGGCATGGGCAAGGACTTCATGTCTAAAACACCAAAAGCAATGGCAACAAAAGCCAAAATTGACAAATGGGGTCTAATTAAACTAAAGAGCTTCTGAACAGCAAAAGAAAATACCATCAGAGTGAACAGGCAACCTACAGAATGGGAGAAAAATTTTGCAATCTACTCATCTGACAGAGGGCTAATATCCAGAATCTACAAAGAACTCAAACAAATTTACAAGAAAAAAAAAACAAACAACCCCATCAAAAAGTGAACCATACCTAAGATTGTTTGAGCATTAAAAATTGAGTCTTATTGCTTTTCTTACCTCAGGTATTATTTTCCTTTGTGGCTAAAGCTACTGAAGCAAAGAGAATTTAGAAGCTTAAAATCTGCTTCTCTTTAATTACTTCATGTAGATTTTTTAAAAATTAAACATTGGACTTTTTCCCAAAAGCACCTTTTCATTTATTTCCATAGTAAAGCATTCTTAATGTAAAGCCATTATATTTTATAATACTCTGATTTCTGTGTATATATACACAATTTAAACCCTGAGACAAACATATAGTAAACTGGCACGATACACATATGTTCATGTGGATTTACCTCAATAATTTATTTATTTCTCTCCTCCCACCTCAGTAATTTAAACAAAAGCATTTGGAGTTCCAATTTTCATGGCATGTAAATCAGCTCTTCATTTCATGTGGTGCATATAATCCTACAACTAAAGTCAGAATCACAGTTGGATTTTAAAATCTATGATTTTTCTCACTAAGCAAAGTTGTCCCATTTTATCAGAGATAATTTAGCCATATCTCTGGATTTGAACTTCCTTCCTAGTCTTTCTTAACAGAAACCATTCTATATAAGGATCTAGCCATTCAATTGGTATTATCAGCAGGTAAGATGGAGCAGGCTGGATCTCCCACACAGACCAGGAGTAACTCATCAAAATGTAACCAGATGGACTTGTCCTTAACTACTGCTCATAAAATCTGCAAACTCTCATGATGTTCTTATGCTCTCATGATGTTCTTATGCATAAAATCTTATGCTTTTTGTTAGATTTTTTTTAAGTGTAGAGCTTTTTTGTTGACTGTGTTTACAAGAAATACAAGTGCATTGAATGATAAAATGGTATCAACTTTTAGAAAAATCCCCAAAGTACATGTATGAGAAATGAATGGGAATTGACACCTGTCATCAAAAATAGAAAAGTGTACCAGCAGAGGCTGAGCAATTATTTTAGTAAAATGGTGCCAAATTCTTACTCTTATGTGGGAATCATCACTTTAACATTTTATAGATAGCATTTTATTCTAAATTGTATTTTCTATGTCAGCACAATTTGAGATTCTAAATTTTCATCTAAAGCAATTTTTCTTCATAGTATAGTACAGTGACTAGCAGGAAAATAATATCAATTTCATTTTGAAGTTATCTATTCTTTTAATTAAGCATACCTACCTTAAATAGCATATCTTTGGCAAAGATATCTTTAGTTCAAGTCAGCTTTAGTTCAAGTCAGCTTAGCAAATGTTTATCCTGTAGTTATTAAAAATCAGAACTGTATTAAACAGGGAAGTTACAAACATAGCAAGAAAGTTGTGAAAATTTTTTTTCTCATACACTGATGGGAATTTAACAGTGAAGACTTTCAGGAGAACAATTTGGGGGCTATGTCTTCAAGACTGTAATACTGTTAGATCCAGCAATTCCACAAGTTTATGTTAAGATAAATGCACAAATTATTCATTATATGGCACATTTATATTTTCCCTTTAAATGCAAATGCCAACATAGTATTTTTCATTTCACTCCTCTCCTCTCTTTGGGGTCATACGTGTAACATGGCTGTAAAACAGAAATTTACTGAGGCACAGAGTAGGCCAGAGGGTTAAGAGAGGCCCTCAGAGGATTGCTGGGAAGAAATTCTGAATCTCTCTGTAAAGAGAAGAAAAAGGTCATAGAAGAAAGTAGGAAAATAACACTATCACAAGAAAACAGAAGAGCTCCTCCTTCCCCCGCAACAGATGAGTTGTAGGATTCACAGTATATAAGGATCACATTGCTCTATGGCTTCCACGTCTGCATTGCAGTACACAGGTTACTAAATTACATAAAATACAACAGCTCCAGAGATCACAGCATAAACATTAAAAAGAAATGCTGTAGTTTCCAGCAAATCCAAAAGACTCTCCCACAAATTTCAAGCCTAGTAATCAAGTTTTAAGAAAGGAGTTGGCACCTTTCTATATCTGCCAGAGAGCAGTTTCTTTTCATGTTAGATATAATACTATTAAACTTACAAGATCACCTATTCATGTATTTCAGATATTCACAGGAGGGTTGGGTGGGGTTTAGAAGAGTAATGGAAGAACAGCAGCAGGAGGGACAATAAGAGGATCAGGGGATAGAAATAAGTCAATCTGAGAAGCTGATTTTGTTTGCCAAGATGCCCAGAATTATATAATAACTAAAAAAGGAGGAGTTTACTATGTGTAAATTGCACTTCAATGAATCTGGCTTAAGAGATAAAAAATAATCAACAGAAATTTGGCTAAGAATCCACCAAGTTTTTAAGAATTCTAGTTGTTCAATGGACTAAGATTAAAGTTAAATTCATACCAAGTATGATGAAATAATTTTAAACCTTGATTATGTTGAAGTTCAAATATTCTAACCAAAATGTTCTGTTTTGGTATATGGGATATAATCCTTGTCCAGCTAAAGTGTAACTAGGTTATAAATATCAGTAGCTAAACATTAAGACAAAGTTGGTCTTCAGTATCTGTTAACTAATTAGTCATTGCATATAATTAATTTAACAGGCTTCTAAATTGAAATGCAAGATTAGGAGAGCTTTTCTTTCCACAAATTGTATCATAATCAGGAGAAATATTAGACATGATTTTGTTATTATTGATGTTATTTGTTGATTTTTCACTCTCACAGAGCTGCATTTAACCCATTCACTTTTCTTTCTTTCTTGTGAGAAAGATATTAGAGCCCATCTGGTGGAATAACACTGAAAAAAAACCTAGGCAATACCTTTATAAGCAGTAAGAAAGAGGTGACTGCTAAAATGATTCCTCAGCTGAAAAATCCCAGTGCCAGTTGAGAGATAACAAAATTCAGCCACTTCAATACTGAGTCCTACAGATCTATCCCAAAGAATTTTACAAAACAAAATTCCACTAAAATATTTTATTGAGTTAAAGTTAAGGGTTTGTGAGATTGACAGCTAATTGTATCCTAACGTTCTTTCCCTTTAAAAACTTCCATAAAGTAACAATTCCTTGAAAGACACAAACTATCAAAACTTACCAAGATGAAATAGATAACATGAGTAGTCCTATAACTAATTAAAGTTCATATATGTAATTAAAAACCTTGAATCATGTAAAACTCCAGGCCCAGATGGTTTCACTGGTAAATTCTACCAAATATTTAATGAAGAAACTATTCTAATTCTACACATTCTTTTCCAGAAAAATAAAAGTGGTAGGAACATTTCCCTACTCATTTTCTGAGACCAGTATTGCCAGACACATTATAAGAAAATATATATATATATATATATATATATATATATATATATATATATATAGAGAGAGAGAGAGAGAGAGAGAGAGAGAGAGAGAGAGAGAGAGACTAATATCCCTCAAGGGCATAAATACATATCATAAATGTATTTCAGAATCACTAAATATTCTTCAAAAATTAGAAGTTTTAGTAACTGCATATAATGGCACTAGGTATACATTAATCACTTTTTCCCCACTACTGGAGGTTGTCCTAAAGGAGTCAATCACTTCCTTTTCTTTTCCATTCAAAAGTCTGTACCCTTTTTCCTTGAGTAGTAAGCCAGATTCTGAGTTGGTTCTCTCTCCTGGAAATTTATAATTGAAAAACTAAGTTACTCAGCCTTGGGTGGTGAGTCTGTGAGGAATGTAGGAAGCAGCCATTTTGGAACTAAATGTGCTAATTCGCATAGCTGCAGAGAGAAGCTGAAAAGTAGATCAAAAAAGCTGTTAAGTTTTTACGATCATGTTTTAAGTATTTATTATCTTGCATGCACATACAGCTTTCAGGAATACAGAAGTTAATTGTTTACTTTATAGCAAATAACTGTGTGGTACCCTGTGCTTCAATTTCTTACTCCTTGGGCAATGTGATAAAAGCTAGATATTACACTACACAGATATATGAAGTCTGAAAACCAAAAATTTAATCTGAGTACTGAAATTCTCTTCACATTGCCCCTTCCCTCCAGAGAGAGGGGAAAAACCATTGCTCCAAGGGAAGAATTCTAGGTTCCTACTGTAATCTTTGAAATGAAATAAATCTATCAAAAGGAAAGAGAAAGCCATTGTCTTCAGCTTTACAACCTAGGGATATCACCAAGGTTCCAGATTTCACCCCTCCTTTCGAAATCTAAACATACAACCCTTGGAGTTAGGCAAATCTCTCTGGAGTTCTCACAGTTTAAATATCCCACAGAGCTTGCTCTTTTAGTCATGTCCTAAGTTTCAGTATACTTTTTTCAGAAATCCCTAACTGACAAAACACAAAATTTTTCTCTCTATAGCCCACAATACCCAAACAAAGATAAGAGATCTTTTAATATCACAGGCAGATATGGAGAACACAGTCACCTAAATACAGATGGCTTTTAGTTTTCTGTTTAGTTCTATAAAGGCCAATTGTACTTCCTGTTCTTGCGTTACATAAATATACAAATATCTATACATATCATCTTACCCCATTCCTTCAGCTAGTTACAGTGGGTTTAGATGCAAGAACAATTATCCCAAATAAGAACAGATATTTAGATTGCTTCTAATTTTTCACTAAGCTGAAATGTATTTAAAATATATTCAAAAAGCAAATAAACTGTTCATTAAATTGTAGAGTCTTTGAAGTTCTCAATATATTAATAACTGATCTCTGGGAAGGTTACGCAAAAATTTGCAATTCTATAGCATGTACAAGTGCTCACTCACCATACAATCTCCAACACTGAATATCAACACTTTTAGAACTTTGCTCATTTATTAAGTTTTAAAAAATGATGTCTCAATTGGTAGAAAGGGCTTCAAGATAGCTGACTACAGGCAGTTAGTAATGGTCTCCTGTACAAAGAACAACCAAAATAGCTAGTAGATGATCACCCTTTGAATAAATCATCTAAGAGAGAACACTGGAATTCAACAGAGAAGTGACAGGAAATTCCTAAAGCAAGGAAAGACAGGAAAGTGAGGTAACCTGCTTGGCTAACAATCTCTAGGGACCTTGAGAAGCTCCCCAATGCAGGGGAAATGTGAGATACCCCAGTCCACATTCCCACTGTGGAATGTGGACTGCAATCCTAGAGAAGGAAGAGCCCCTAGACCCTCATAGGCCCCAACACTAACATGGAGCACTGCCTGGAAACCATGTAACGTGATGGCGTTTTTCCAAAGAAGAGGCTCATGCTGGGTCCCACACATCTGCCTAGTAATAAGCAGCTACAGCATGGCACCATATTGAGAGGCCATACCCCTCCAGACCGCATCTGGCCTGGGGGCCCAACAGCTCCTGCATCTCCACATCCCTGGAGTTCCATTGATATCCCCCGCTCACAGCTACCACCTTGACTGGCTGTTTCCACCAGGAATATAGTACAAGCCATTGGCAACAACCCCAGTACCCTCACCTGCACATGCACATTTTCACACACTCTGTAGACAAACTCCCCTGCCCACAGCTGCTGCAAACTACCACCACTGGGTCAAAGCATAAATAAAGCATGAAATAAAGCTTGCCCCTCCCCAGCTGCCTGAATATGGCTGCTGCCACTGAAAGCAACCCTGACCTCCCCAGTTGCAGGGCTACAGTGTGGCCAGTGCTACTCTCACCTAAGCATTCATTGGTGGTCTGTGGGTCACTCTGCCTACCATAGCCAGCTCCTACCTGCATCACCAAGGGGCCTGAGGACAGACATGCCCAGCCCAATTCTGCCCCACAACACCCACTGCCCAAGCAAATTGTCTGAGGACTTGGAGACTGCCCAGTTCAGTCTACCACCTTTGGTACCCAGACACTACTTTTGGAGGCCTGAGGTCAGATCCACTCAGCCTGCCACCACTATAGTCACACTTGCCACCTTAGAGCCTGCGGACTGGACCACACAGGCCATTGCAGCCACCACCAACACCAGCACAGATCACTTGGGAGCCAGAGGGTTGTTCCACAACTGCTACTGCTATCACCTATGCCACACTCACTGCCCAGGGGTCCATGAACCCATCCACCCAGTCCACCAGTGTTGCTACCAGCATCCTAGGAAACTGCCTAGAGGCCCAAGAATCAGCCCACTTGGACACACTAACACCAGTGCCATCATATGCCTCCCTGAAGTTCAAGGACAGGCACATGCCACCCACCACAGCCACCACTTGGGCACAAGAACAGGTCCACCTGGCATCACCATCTCCCGAAAAACTTCACCACAGCCTCCACTAACAACAGGACACTAAGCCACTCAGGAAACCACAGACACCACTGATGCTGTTTATAGCTAAAGAAATCATGTGGAGACTACATAACTACACGTATCGAGAATCAAAGCCAAAGTACCCTGCCCAAATAACACCATAGATACATCCTCAGGAAAAAGTCCTCCCCTATGAAAGCTAATTTTAAAAACTTGAAGAAAACACTGTTACACCAAAAGCAAAGTTATCAATGTAAGGGCAAAAGCAACATGAATAAGCAAGGAAATATGACACCTCCAAAGAAACATAATAATTCTATAGCAACAGGTTGCAATAAAAAAGTTGTTTTACTGGAATCCTGGAAAAAAAATTCAAAATGATGATACTAAAGAAGCTTAATGAGATACATAAAAGTAATTCAAAGAAAAGGCAAAAACAATTCAGAACATGAATGAGAAATTTGCCAAAGAGACAGAAATAATAAAAAAATAAACGAAATTCTGGAAATGAAGAATTTATTAAATGAAATAGCTTTTGTTGAAAGCTTCAACAAAGCACTAGATTAAGCAAAACAAAGAATTTTACAACTTGAAAACACTTCTTTTGAAATAATCCAGTTATACAAAAATAAAAAACTTCTCAAAATAAGCAGTCTATATGACATATAGAACATCATAAATGACCAAATAGTCAATGTCCCAGAAGTTAAAGATAAAACAAAAAGGATAAAAAACCTGTTTCACAAAATAATAGCAGATACAAGAAACTCAGAGAACTTCAAATGGATACAATTCAAAGACGTCTTATCCATAATATATGATACTAAAACTCTCGAAAGACAAAGAGAGAGTTCTAAAAACAGCAAGAGAAAGTGTCTAGTCACTTACAAGAGAATCCCCATCAGACTAACAGTGGAGTTCCCAGCAGACACTTTATAAGCCAGAAGAAGGAAAAATAAATGCCAGCCAAGGATGCAACATCCAGCAAAATTATCCTTCGTAACTGAAGGAGACATAACGTGTTTCCTGGACAAACTGAAGCTGAAGGAATTCATCACCATTAGAACAGAACAACAAATGTTTATGGGAGTCCTACATACAAAAGCAAAAGGATGATATCCACCATCATGAAAACACATGAAAGTATAAAAATCATTGGTAGAGAAAACACACAAATAAGGAAGAGAAGGATTCGAATGTTACCACTATAGAAAACCACTGAAAAACAGTGACAAACATGAGAGAGAAGAAAAGGAAGAAAGAATATACAAAACAACCAGAAATTAAATTACTAAAATGATAGAAATAAACCCTCACATATCAATAATAATCTTGAATATAAGTGAATTAACCTTTTTATTTAAACGCTGTAGATTGGTTGAATGGATTTAAAAAATATAATCTAACTATACTCCCTACAAGAAGTACACCTTACTCATAAAGACACAAAGACTGAGATCAAGGGATGAAAAAGGATATTCCATGCAAATGAAAACAAAAAAAGAGCAAAAGTAGCTATGCATATATTAGATAAAACAGTCTTTAGGTCATAAATTGTAAAAATAAAGAAGGTAATTATTAATATGTAAAGATAAAGGGGTTAATTCAGCAAGAGGATATAATTCTAAACATATAGGCAAACACCACCAGAGCACCTAGATATGTAAAATAAATATTATTAGACCTAAAAGGAAAGATAGATTCCAAAACATTCTTTGAAAGTTTGGTAGAATTCAGCAATGAAGCCATCCAGTCCTGAACTTTTCTTTGTTTGGAGACTTTTTATTACTAATTCATTCTCATTAACTATTGTTATTCTGTTCAGGTTTTCTTTCTTTTTTTTTTCCTGATTCAGTCTCGTAGGGGATTTTAATGCCCCACTCTCAGCATTAGATAGATCATCTAGATGAAAGATTAACAAAGAAACATTGAATCTAAACTGCACATTAGGCCAAATGGATCTAAAAAACATTTAGAGAACATTTTATCCAACAATGACAGAATACACACTCTTCTCATCACCACATGAAACATATGTCACAAAATAAGTCTCAACAAATTTTAAAACACTGAAATCTTATCAAGTACTTCCTCAAACCACAATGGAATAAAACTGTAAGTCAATAAAAAGAGGAACTTCAGAAACTACAAATACGTGAAAACATACTCCTAACCACTGGATTACGGAGGAAATTTAAAAATTTGTCAAAAATGAATGAAAATAGAAACACAACATACAAAAGCTTATAAGATACAACAAAAGCAGTGCTAACAGGGAAGTTTGGAACAATACAATATATGCCTTCATCAAAACAGTAGATTTCAAAGAAACAATCCAGCAATGTACTTCAATGAACTGTAAAAGCAAAAACAAAACAAACCCAAAATTCATAGGAACAAATAATAAAGAGAAAAGCAGAACTAAACAAAATAGAGATGGAAAAAAATATAAAGAATCAACAAAACAAAAATGTGGTTTTTTGAAATGATAAACAAAATATATAAATTGCTAACTAGACTAAAAATATGAGAAAATCCAAAGAAACAAAATTAGAAATGAAAAAGGGGACTTACAAGTGATACCACAGAAATAAGAAAGATTATCAGAGACATTTATGAACAGCTATAAACTAACAAACTGGAAAACCTAGAGGAAATGAATAAATTCACAGAAACATACTACCTACAAGATTGAATCAGGAAAAAAGAAAACCTGAACAGAATAATAATAATTAATGAGATTGAATCAGTCATTAAAAAGTACCAAACACAGAAAAGTTCATGACTGGATGGCTTCATTGCTGAATTCTACCAAACTTTAGAAGAAGAACTAACACCAATTCTCCTGAAACCGTTCAAAAAAAATTGAAGAGCAGGGAATCCTGCCTAACTCATTCAATAAGGCTAGGCTTACCCTGATATCAAAACTAGACAAGGATGCAAAAACAAAAACAAAACCTAGAGGCCCATATCCCTGATTAACACAGACACAAAGATCCATAACACGATACTAGCAAACCAAAACCAACGGCACATCCAAAAGATCATACACCATGATCAAGTTGGATTTTATACCAGGGATGTAAGGATAGTTTAACATGTGCGAATCAATAAAGATAATACATTACATCAGCAGAATAAAAGACAAAAAATATCATCTCAATAGATACTAAAAAAGTATTTGATAAAATTCAAAATCTCTTCAGGATAAAAACTCTCACCAAATTAGGCATAGAAGGAACATATTTTAAAATAGTAAAGGATATATATGACAAAAACCACAGCTAACATCATACTGAATGGAGAAAAGATGAAAGCATTTCCTTTAAAAATTGAAACTAGATGTCCACTTTCACTACTCCCAGTCAACATACTACTGGAAGTCCTAACTAGAGCAACTGGGCAACAGAAACAAATGAAAGGCATCCAAATTGGAAAAGAGGAAGTCAAATTATCCCTGTTCACTGAAGATATAATCTTATATTTAGCAAAAACAAAAGATTCCACCAAAAAACTCTTATAGCTAATACATAAATTCAGTAAAGTGGCAGGATACAAGTTCAACATACAAAAATCAGTAGTGTTTCTATACATCAGTAATGAACTAGCTAAAAAAAAAAAAAGTCAAAAAGTCAATCCCATCCCATTTACAAAAGTTATTTAAAAAATTAAAATACCTAGAAAAAAAATGTAACCATGGAGGTTCAAAACCTCAACAAGAAAACTGAAAAACTCTGATGAAAGGAATTAAAGAGGATACAAGCAAATGGAAAAATATCCCATTCTCATGGATCAGAAAAATTAATATTATTAAAATGACAATACTGCCCAAAGTTACCTATCTAGGGTTGAATGCAAGCCCTATCAAAATACCAATGTCATCTTTCATAGAAACAGGAAAAACAATACAAAAATTAACATGAAACAAAACCAAAAAAAAAAGAGCCTGAATAGCCAAAGCAATACTGAGGGGGGAAAAAAAAAAGCTGTAGACATCACACTATCTGACTTTAAAATATACTGCAATGCTATAATAACCAAAACAGCATGGTATTTGTATAAAAAGACACACATAGACCAATGAAACATAATACAGAATGCAGAAATAAATCCTTATTTACAGCCAACTGATTTTTGACAAAGTCTCCAAGAAAATACATTGCAGAAAGGACACCTTCCTCAATAAATGATTCTGGGAAAACTGGGTAACCATATGCAGAAGAATGAAATGACCCATATCACTCATCATAAAAAAAAAATCAACTCGTTGTGCACATGTACCCTACAACTTAAAGTATAATAATAATAAATAAATTTAAAAAAAAAATCAACTCAAGTTGGATTAAAGACTTAAAAAGAAGACTCAAAACTATAAAATTAAGCTAGATGGCATGGCTCATGTCTGTAATCTCAGCATTTTGGGAAGCTGAGGTAAGAGGAACCCTTGAGTCCCGGAATTGAGACCAGCCTGGACAACATAGTGAGACCTCATCTCTACAAAAATTTTTAAAATTAGCCATGCATGGTGGCATGTGCCCATAGTCCTAGCTACTCAGAAGGGTAAGGTAGGAGGATTGTGAGCCCAGGAGTTTGAGACCGCAGTGAGCTATGATCACACCTCTGCACTCCAGCCTAAGTGACAGAGTGAGACCTTGTCTCGAACAACAACAACAAAAACTAGGAAACTACTAAAAGAAAACATAGGAGATCTTGGTGTAGGCAAAAATTTGTGGCTAAGATTTCAAAAGCACAGGCAACTAAAACAAAAATAGACAAATGGGACTATATTAAAGTAAAAAGCCTCTGTACAGCAAAGAAAAAAAATCAATAAAGTGAAGAGACAACCTGCTGAAGGGGAGAAAATATTGTAAACTATTCATCTGACAAGGAACTAATGTCCAGAATATACAATGAATTCGAACAACTCGACAGTAAAAAGCAAATAATCCCATTAAAAAGTGGACAAAGGACATTAATAGACAAATCTCAAAAGAAGACATACAAATGGCCAACATATATATAGAAAAATGCTCAAATCACTAATCATCAGAAAAATGCAAATGAAACCCACATTGAGATATCATCTTATCCCAGTTAGAATGACTGTTACTAAAGAGACAAAAAATAACAGGTGCTGCTGAGGAGGCAGAGAAAAGGAAACTCTTATGCACTGTGGGCAGGAATGAGAATTAGTAACAGCCACTATGGAAAACAGTATGGAGATTTTAAAAAATTAATAAAAATAGAACCACCATATGATCTAGTAATCCCATATTGGGTATTTATCCAAAGGAAAAGAAATCTGTATATCACTGGATATGTGCACCCCTATGTTTATTGCAGCACGATTCACAATAGCAAAGATAAGGATTCAACATATTCATTCATTAGTGGATGAATGGATAAACATAATGATACACACACACACACACACACACACACACACAATGGCCATTGAAAAGAATGAAATAATCTCATGTGCAGCAACATGATAGAGCTGGAGGCATTATGTTAAATGAAATAAGTCGGGTACAGAAAAACAAATATCTCATGTACTCACTTATATGTGGGAGCCAAAAAAGTTGATAGTATGGTGGTAGAGAATAGAATTAGGCTACCAGAGGCTGGAAAAGGTGTGTGGGAGTGGGTGGGGGAAATAAGGAGAGGTTTGTTTATGGTTCCAAAAAAATGGTTAAATAGAACGAGTCAGTTCTAATGTTTGATAGCAGAATAGGGTAACTATAGTTAACAGCAATGTGTATTTCAAGATATCTAGAAGAGAGGATTTGATATGTTCCAATCACATAGAAATAATAAATACTCCAGATGACAGATGTGCCAAATACCCTGGCTTGGTCATTATACACTCTATGCATGTAACATGTATTCTATATTTAACATGTAAATACATACAAATATTATGTATCAATGAAAAAAATCATTAGTTGAGAAAGCAAGAACAAAATATTATGTTTCAATGTATATGTTTGCATTTCTGCAACTGATATGCTTTGACTGTGTCCCCACCCAAGTTTCATCTTGAATTGTTACTCCCACGATCTCTATGTGTTGTGGGAGGTACCTGGTGGGAGGTAATTGAATCATGGGGATGGGTTTTTCCCATGCTGTTCTTGGTGTAGTGAATATGTCTCATGAGATCTGATGGTTTTATAAAGGACAGTTCCCCTGCACATGCTCTCTTGTCTGACCTCATGTAAGGTATGCCTTTGCTCCTCCTTCACCTTCTGTCATGACTGTGAGGCCCTCACAGCCATGAGGAACTGAGTGTCCATTAAACCTCTCTGTCTTTATAAATTACCCAGTCTCAGATATGTCTTTATTAGCAGCATGAGAATGGACCAATACAGCAACTAAATGTAAAACTAAGTATTCTCACACAATGATTTTGTACATATGCTAGAATCCATTCCTTGCTTATCCGAGCCATCGATATGTTGGTTTTTGTACCTACAACACACTGGTTTTTATGGTAGTCTTATAACACATCTTTATGTACAGTGGTCTGTGCCCCCCTCACTTTTGCAAAATTTTGCTGGCTAGTATTATGATTTTATTTTCCAAGATGAATGTCAGAAAGCATGATCTTCAGAAAACATGATAATGAGGCTTATAATGTAATTACATTAAACATACAAATTAAATTTAGAATAATTCAGTTGTGTTCTGGAGCCATTTCCTGCCAGCTTGGGAAAGCTGATGGTTAAATATTCCAGAATTTTGCCAAATAGTTTCAGATTCTTGCTATCTTGAAATAGGCCATGGTAGGAGATTTTACACCATGGAAATCAGAAATTAAGACATGAAAAATAAATAAATGTGGTCTCCTGGACAGGATCCTAAAATAGAGAAACAAATTAATCAAATAAAGTATCAACCTAGTGGCTTGTTAGTTGTGACAAATATACCATGGTAATAGAAGACATTAACAATAGGAGAAACTGGGTTTAGGATACATAGAAACTCTGTACTATCTGTGCAACCTTTATGTAAATCTAGAATTATTTTAAAGTGAAAACGTTTTACATTTGAAAAACAGTAAAAGCATGGACTTCAAGTAAATTTTTAGAAAGAAAACTTATGAGGAAAATTATCTGAAAAATCCAGAAAATGATACATTTTACAAGTCTAGTAAGCAGATCCCTTCAAAGAACATAATATCATAAGAAAACCATTCTGTATTTCTCTCATTCTATGGTAAGGACTTTTTTTTTTTTTAGATGAAGTCTTGCTCTGTTGTCCAGGCTGGAGTGCAGTGGCCGGTGATCTCGGCTCACTGCAATCTCCACCTCCCAGGTTCAAGCAATTCTCCTACCTCAGCCTCCCGAGTAGCTGGGATTACAGGTGCCTGCCACCATGCCCAGCTAATTTTTTGTATTTTTATTAGAGATGGGGTTTCACCATGTTGATAAGGCTGGTCTTGAACTCCTGACCTCAAGCAATCCACCTGCCTCAGCCTCTGAAACTGCTGGGATTACAGGCATGAGCCATCGCACCCAGCCAGGACCATTCTATTAAAAGAAACTTAGGAGCCATCAGAATCATGCAATGTATGACCCATCCGTAAAAGGTATTTTGAGAAATTTTGAAAAATGTTTGTATATGATAGGTATTAACTGATATTTGGGAATTTTTTTAACTCTGTTGGGTCTGATAATAGTATTGTGGCTAAGTAGAAAAATAACTACTTTTAGAGACTTGTGTTTAAATATTGAGGGTAAAATGTCAGGAAGTGTGTAATTTACTTTAAAATCATTCGGCAGAAATAAACAAATTATGCAAAATATGAGTGTTCATTATGCTGCTTTCTGTAAGTTGGGAATTCTCCATAATTTTCCACTTTTCAGGAACTATTGAAGGAATATGCAAAGATTTTACATATTAAGCAAGGAATGAACACAGTAGAAAGTGGCAGAGCTTGTGTTCAGGCAGGTAGAAGACTGGCCTGAGACAGTGACCCCCAATTTTCCAATATTCATGGCTATTAAGGCTTCCAGAAGTCGCTTCCACATTTTTGGGTATCTTTTCAGCAATGCCCCACTCTCTTGGTATCCATTTTCTGTATTAGTCCATTTTCACGCTGCTGATAAAGACAACTGAGACTGGGTAATTTACAAAAGAACACAGTAGGGGATATGTAAGGTAGCTAAGAATACTGGCTGGTTACCTGGTCTGTGAGATATCCACATGACTCTATAGCAGAGAGCTACAAAGCTGACTTCTAAACCCAGGGCCTTGTAAGACCTTGAGGGATAGGTCCAGTGAAACCCCTGTACCATAGTGGGTCCCAGCATTATGAAAGCAGTCATCTCACTGAGAAAACCGATCCAACTTACACCAGGTACAGATATTTGAGCACTGAGGACAGAATAAAGAAGGGATGACACATGGCTGTGCTAGGATAGCATGTGGGACAAAGCACCTTTTTAAAAAACCCATGAGGCTGTTTGACTTTTTCTTGTAAATTTAAGATCTTTGTAGATTCTGGATATTAGCCCTTTGTCAGATGGGTAGATCGCAAAAATTTTCTCCCATTCTTTATGTTACCTGTTCACTCTGACGGTAGTTTCTTTTGCTGTGCAAAAGCTCTTTAGTTTAATTAGATCCCACTTGCAACCCCATCAAAAAGTGAGTGAAGGATATGAACAGACACTTCTCAAAAGAAGACATCTATGCAGCCAACAGACACATGAAAAAATGCTTATCATCGCTCGCCATCTTAGAAATGCAAATCAAAACCACAATGAGATACCATTTCACACCAGTTAGAATGGCAATCATTCAAAAGTTAGGAAACAACAGATGATGGAGAGGATGTGGAGAAATAGGAACACTTTTACACTGTTGGTGGGACTGTAAACTAGTTCAACCATTGTGGAAGACAGTGTGGTGATTCCTCAAGGATCTAGAACTAGAAATACCATTTGACACATTACTGGGTATATACTCAAAGGATTATAAATCATGCTGTTATAAAGACACATGCACACGTATGTTTATTGCAGCACTATTCACAATACCAAAGACTTGGAACCAACCCAAATGTCCATCAATGACAGACTGGATTAAGAAAATGTGACACATATACACCATGGAATACTATGCAGCCATAAAAAAGGTTGAGTTCATGTCCTTTGTAGGGACGTGGATGAAGCTGGAAACCATCATTCTCAGCAAACTATCGCAAGAACAGAAAACCAAACACCACATGTTCTCACTTATAGGTGGGAATTGAACAATGAGAATACCTGGACACAGGAAGGGGAATATCACACACCAGGGCCTGTGGTGGGGTGGGGGTAGAGGGTAGGGATAGCATTAGAAGATATACTTAATGTAAATGATGAGTTAATGGGTGCAGCACACCAACATGGCACAGGTATACATATGTAACAAACCTGCACTTTGTGCACATGTACCCTAGAACTTAAAGTATAAGAAATAAATAAATAAATAAATAAATAAATAAATAACACCAGCCTGGGCAATATAGCAAGACCTCATCTCTATTAAAAATAATTTTTTAAATCATTTTCTGCAGGATTGGAGATAAAAAATAAAAAAAATAAACAAAACAAATGGGGATAGAGTTTCTGTTTTGCAATACAAACAAGTTCTAGAGATTGGTTGCACAATAATGTAAATATATTTAATACTGCCTAACTTTACTCTTAAGATGGTTACAATGGTAAATTTTATGTTATGTGTATCTTCTCACAACTTTTTTTTTAAGTCTAGGTTTGCAGTTGTTTTCTGTACCACTTTAAACATTATTTTTGTCTTTTGATTTCCATACTGTTGAGAAGTTAGCTGTCAGTTCTATAATTGCTCCTTTGAAGGTAATACACCTTTAGCTTCACACTGCTTTTATGTTGTTCTCTTTGTCTTTAATTTTCAACAGTTTATTATATTCATAGGGTATTTTTTTCTAGTTCTGTAGGTGATGTGTGATACTTCTGAAATCTGAAATTTGATATCTTCAGTTTCAGAAGATTTTCTGCCACTGTCTCTTCAAATATTGCTTCTTCTCTTTCTTTTCTTGAGACTATCTTGTTACTATCTGTTTTTTAGTTAATACGTTTTTATTGGGGGACAATTCTTCATGACATTTCTATATATTTTGTAGATCTTTTCAAGGATGTTTGTAGGGCAAACCAAGATAGAAGTAGTGTTTCCTTTTAGGGTGGAGGGTAGCTTTGTCTCATCAGCATCATAAAGATAATGTCCTCCTCTGAGACAAAGATTGGGCAGGTTTGCTAGAAGTCCCTCATAAGATTGGGGATTTCCTAAGCCTGAGATTCCTCAGCAGTGACACAGATCTATTACGTCCACAGACTCTACTTAGACCCACCTCTGTATCATTCCAACGAGATTGGGGATGGGGAGTGGATTACAGGGAAACTAATGCCTTGAGTAGTATCTTTGTCTCTGACACAGCAGTCTGATACTTTCTTTCAGCATCTGTGAAATTGTGTCAGCCTAACTTAGCTTGCAAGTAGGCTAAAACCTCAGAACCCTCAGAGTTCATGACAATTTTCTACTGAGCTATATTTTAGTTCACTAATTCTTTCATTATTGTTGTGTCTAATCTGCTGTTAAATATATTGACATTTTAATTTCTCTTACTGTATTTTTTTTTGTTCTGGAATATCAATTTGATTCTTTTGTGTAGCTTCTAATCCTCTGTCAGGATTCTGAATCTAATTCTTGATTTTTTTAAAAAACATAACTTTCACAGGGATTTTTAAGCCCCTGTTTGTTAACTCCAGTATCTGGATTGCCTGTGGATTTATTTATATTGTTTGATTGTTTTGATGGGCTTATCTCTACATTTGCCTCATAATTTTTGATTGAATGTTGGAATAGTGTATGAAAAACTGAAGAGATAATTTGAGGATGTGAATGATGTCATCTTCTTTCAGAAATAATTCACTTCTGTTTATGTAAGGCAGTTAGGCAGTAGCATATCACTCCAATCCCATCAAGGGGTGGGGTGACTTGACGCATAGTTTTAGTCTTCATGAGGGCTGGTCCATTTTTTGCACATCTTCCTGATTGTAGTTTTTCAGGAGCCCCAGCTGGAAGCCTTGGGTTTTTATCAAGGCTAGTATTCCTTGGAAAGCTCAGGACCCAATTTTTATCTTTCCCAACTCCATGAATCTGCTGTAAGGTGTGCTCACTTTTCAGCCTCCTAGGCTTCAGTTTAGGCTAGAAGCAGACTACCACAATCTGAATAGGGATGGATGTTATTTAAGACTAGGTTTCAGCCTTTGTGATGACAAAGACTATATATAGCTTTTGAGGGGTCCAAAATGAAAGCTTAGGGTATTAAGGAGGACTCCTTAGCTTGCTAGGCCTTGAAAGATTGACAAAATTCTTCCAGTTTATCTGGGACTTTCCCAATTGTAGCACTAAAAGCCCCAAATCCTTAGAAACCCCTCAGTCCCATGAAAACTGGACAGTCATCCTAGCTTTGAACTCCAATTTTTAAAATCTCAATCTTTATTTCAGAAGGCTAAAAACTCCAATTAGCTTTTCAGTTTTTTTTAACTGGTCATTGTGAATCAGTAAATATCAAACAGGTTAAAAGGATGCCATGTCCCCATATAAACCAAGCTCATTTCCATTGTTCGGCCTTTAAACTTGCTTTTTCTTTGCCTGACATGGTCTTCTACTAAATTTTCTTGCAACTATCATTATTCATGGCTCAGCTCAAGCATCATCCCCTAAGAACAAATTATATAAAGCAGCCTCATTCTCAGGGTACTTTCTGTCCCAATGCTCCATTATATGATTCTTCATAACTCATCGCTATCTCAAATTACTCACTTGTTAGATTACATTTTTATCAGCTATCTTACCCTCATCTAAGTATATATTCTGGGAAATAAACTCCATAAGAGCAAGGACCTTGTTTATCTAGTTTATTTCCATGTACACCGCACGTAAGAACAGTCCTGGAATTTAACAGGTGCTCGATAAATATTTATTGAATAAATAAATAATTCTTCTGCTGAGCTGCATTTTCCAAAGTTTCTCAAAACCTTAAGGTTGCCTCACTGCAACCTGTGCCACAGTTAATAATTCCTTACCTATTTGGGTCCTCTCTCAAGTAGACCAAAATTGAGTTGTTTTATAAGGCTGATTTTCCCAATTGTTTTTGCAGTTAAACCAATGCTATGGTTGAATGTGCCTTCCAAAACTCGTGTTGAAATTTAATTGCCATGTGATAGTATTAAAAGGTAGGACTTAAGAGGCAATAAAGGTAATCCATTATCACTCCTGTGATTAATGCCATTATTTCAGGCATGGATTAGTTATCATAGGAAGTGAGTTCCTGATAAAAAGGGATTCTGCCCAATTTCTCTCTTGTGCAAGTGCTTCTCATGAAGTGATGCCTTCTGCCATGTTACGATGCAGAAAGAAGACCCTCACCAGATGCAGCCCCTCAGCCTTGGACTTCCCAGCCTCCAGAGCTTTTCTGTATAAGTTATTCAGTCTGTGGTACTCTGTTATAGCAGAGAAAACGTGCTAAGACAACCAAAGATCACACTGCAGGACTTAGAAGTTTAACTTAGAATAATTTAAATTCTCTGAGAAATTCACAGCTTAACAGCCCATGAACATCTTCATGTGTCCTTCAGAAAGTCATGCAGGAGTGGCTTTATATTAATGATCAATCTGTCAAAGCAAAATGCAAATGATGATGAGTCACTTTGTTGAGTGGGTGTACTAGTGCTGTGGACTATTGATGAGCTCAAAGCAAGAGGTCGTGCACTAGGGAACTCACACTGTGACAAAGATTCTCATTAGCGTTATAACTCTAAGAGCTCTTACCAGCCAATAAGGCTCAAAAGGAAAAATAAAGAAAACCAGAACTGGAGGCTGACATTGGGAAAATAATTATGCTGCTATTGTGATGTTGCTTATGAAATACATCCTCAAAAATAAATGACAAAATACCTAAAACACAGTTTCCTTGGGATACATTACTCAGTAAGATGAAAAGAATCTTATCCATGGAGCAGTGATATGAGGGTCCGATGATGGGCAAAACATTTTTATTGCATGCTTACAGAAGCCAGGTTAAGAAAGTAAGATGTATAAGTATAATTAAACATCATACTCATAGCTACCATTTGTTGGGAGAACCAGCATCCTTGGCACCATCTTCAACACCATCCTTCCTCTCCTGCAAACCTTGTTGCTTCTAAAATCAAACATATCCACAATGTGACCATATCCCACCACCTCACTGTTGTATCCTGTTCCAAAGTGTTATCACTTCTTGCCCAAATTATTGTGGTAAACTTTAACTGATAGAATCCATTTCTAAATTGCTTGAACACCTAATGATGGCTCAGCAAAAACTAGCATTTTTAAATGTATTCATGAATAGTAAGGTATACCAAACTGAAACAGTTGTTTTTCTAAGCCTTTGCAAAGAAGGGGGAAAGCTATTTGTTGTGGAAGTGAGACTGAGGAAAACTATAGCCAGTGGGCCAAATCTCACCTGTTTCCTACCTTTGTGAATAAAATTGTATTGGAACACAATCATACCTATTTATTTATGTGTTGTTTATGACTGTTTGTGCTACAATGGCAGGGTTGAGTAGTCCAAACAGAGATGTATGACCATCAAAGCTTATTATATTTACTATTTGACCTTTAAAGAAAAAAACTATATAGCTCATGTTATTGCAGAACCATTAGAATAGATCATACTATGTTTATTTTCCTTAAGTGTAACTAGGAAGTATCTATATACATTATTCTTAAACTTCCAGAAGATTTCTTTAAAGAAATTTTGTCTAAAGTCAAACGTAAACAAAGCTGCCTTCCTAACACAACCTCAGTGTTTCCAGGAAGTATATAGCTCAGTTCCAATCATCTAAAAACTAATGTTCTGTCCATCGAAGTAATTAAAGTCTTCAGTCCACCACCACTGAAAATTAGTGCTCTGGCCAAACCACCACAAGTGCTCTATGCGACTCAATTTTCTATTGTGTTTCCTTGTCAGATTTGATTCTTTATTTCACTGAAATGGACCAATTTTTAGAAGAACATTATTCCATTCTGAAAACTTCCCGTAAGGCTTGCCTTTATTACATGGCATGAGATGCTTGAGTTAATACACTACTTATATTCCCAAGGCTTTAAATACCAGATATCAAGTATATATTCTTATAGATTTGAACTTAAAGCATTCCTTCTGCTCACCATTTCCCTGCATCTTCTATCTGTCCAAAACTAAACTCTCAATCTAACCCCTTCCCCTGCCCAGACCTGCTTACTTCAGTCATCTCCATCTAGTTACGGCAGCTCCATCCTTCTCATCTCCCAGGCTAAACAACTTGAGTTCATCCTTAGTTTGGATATATAATGTGTGAGAGAGAAGTCTAACAGACAGTCTTTGACGGTTAATACTGAGTGTCGACTTGATTGGATTGAAGGATGCAAAGTATTGATCCTAGGTGTGTCTGTGAGGGTGCTGCCAAAGGAGATTGACATTTGAGTCAGTGGACTGGGGAAGGCAGACCCACCCTTAATCTGGTAGGCACAATCTAATCAGGTGCCAGTGAATATAAAGCAGACAGAAAAATGTGAAAAGGTGAGACTGGCCTAGCCTCCCAGCCTACATCTTTCTCCTGTGCTGGATGCTTCCTACCCTCAAACACTGGACTCCAAGTTCTTCAGTTTTGAGACTCGGACTAGCTCTCCTTGCTCCTCAAGCTTGCAGACAGCCTATTGTGGGACCTTGTGATTTATGAACTCATATATATACAAACACACACACACACGTATATATATACACACACACATATATACACACACACATATACACACATATATGTATATATACGTATATACATGTACACATATATATACGTATATATACACATATGTGTCTGCGTGTATACGTATATGTGTATATATGTATGTACGTATATATACAAATATACATATATATATCTCCTATTAGTTCTGTCCATCTAGGGAACCCTGACTAATACAGATTTTGGTACCAGGAGAGGCTCTAGAGGAACAGAATATTAAGGATGGAGTTCTTTTGTTGGTTTTGGGGTTTCTGGAGTTGGCTGTTTAATATGCAGCCAAAATGCTAAGGACTCTTACTTCTAATAGTATGGAGAACACTGATAGTCCTTGGTGTGAACTCTTTAGCGAGTTATGCAAAATAAATGCATTTGACACTCCTGATTCACCACTCGTGAGAGGCAAGCAGTTTAGTGACTCTATACATAATACCTTTGACCATATGTCCATATGTGGAGAACCAAGGAACATAATGAAGCTGATTCGTTGCTCCTAAGTTCAGTGGACAAAGTGATGAAAGAAAATGATGAACTCAAAGATTCTGTCTCCCAGCTTCAGAAGCAGAGACTGAGCCTCAAATCCGCTAAGATTTCCCTGAGTAGGAGTCTCATCTCCTGTAGAGAAAGAGCTGAAATTGTGGAAAAACAGACACAAGCTCTTCTCATGCGAGTGGCTGACCTGCAATGAAAGGTGCATGCACAGCCTTGCCAGGTGTCTACTGTTAAAGTGACGGCATTGAGTGGAAAAGAATGGGACCCTGCATCTTGGAATGGGGACTTGAGGGAGGACCTTGATGAAGCTGGGGACACTGAGTTTGTAAACTCTGATGAACAATTTTTTGCCAGAAAGAACAGCTTCCTCAGCCCTAGTAGTGGCAATATCCCTTCCCTGACCCATGCTGCCGTCAGCTCTTCCACCTTTGTCTGAGGAGATAAACCCTGCACTGCCTGAGGCAACAGTGATGGCCTCCCCTGAGGCAGTTGTCAGGCAAAATAATGTTAACTTTCCTCAGGAGCTATCCCCAACACCCCTGTTCACTTCTAGACCTATAACTAGACTAAAGTCCAGACAGGCCCCCCCAGGTGAATCATAGTGGAGGCCTCTAGGATTTTGGAGCAAGGCCCTGCCATCTTCTGCCGATAATTACTCTCCTTTTGAGAGACAGCTCTTGGCCTGTTACTGGACTTTAGTGGAAACTGAATGTTTGACTATGGGTCATCAAGTCACCATGTGACCTGAACTGCCTATCATGAACTGGGTGCTTTCTATCTGTTCATAAAGTGGGTTGTGCAGAGCAGCATTTCATCATCAAGTGAAGTGGTATATATCTGACTGTGCTCGAACAGGTTCTGAAGGCATAAGTAAGTTACATGAGGAAATGACTCAAATGCCCATGGTCTCCACTTTTGCCATGCTGCCTTCTCTCCCCCAGCCTGCACCGATGGCCTCATGGGGAATTCCCTATGACCAGTTGACAGAGGAAGAGAAGACTAGGGCCTGGTTCACAGGTGGTTCTGCACAATATGCAGGCACCGCCTGAAAGTGGACAGCTGCAGCACTACAGCCCCTTTCTAGGACATCCCTGAAGGACAGCAGTGAAGAGAAATCTTCCCAGTGGGCAGAACTTCAAGCAGTGCACCTAGTTGTGCACTTTGCATGGAAGGAGAAATGGCCAGATGTGTGATTATATATTGATTCATGGGCTGTAGCCAATGGTGTGGCTGGATGGTCATGGACTTAAAAGAAGCATGATTGGAAAATTGGTGACAGAGAAATTTGGGGAAGAGGTATGTGGATGGACCTGAGTGGTCAAAAACTGTGAAGATATTTGTATCCCACGTGGGTGCTTGCCAAGAGGTGACCTTGGCAGAGGAGGATTTTAATAATCAAGTGGATAGGATGACCTGTTTTGTGGACACCACTCAGCCTCTTTCCCCAGCCACCCCTGTTATCACCCAACGGGCCCATGAAAAAAGTGGCCATGGTGGCAGGGATGGAGGTTAGGCATGGGCTCAGCAACATGGACTTCCACTCACCAAGGATGACCTGGCTATGGCCACTGCTGAGTGCCCAATTTGCCAGCAGCAGAGACCAACACTGAGCCCTCGATATGACACTGTTCCTTGGGGTGATCAGTCAGCCACCTGGTGGCAGGTTGATTATATTGGACCTCTTCCATCATGGAAAGGGCAGAGGTTTGTCCTCATTGGAATAGACACTTACTCCGGATAGGGGTGTGTCTATCCTGCCTGCAATGCTTCTGGCAAGACTACCATCCGTGGACTCACAGAATGCCTTATCCACCATCATGGTATTCCACGCAGCATTGCCTCTGACCAAGGCACTCACTTTATGGCTATAGAAGTGCACCAGTGATTCACTGGTCCTACCATGTTCCCTATCACTCTGAAGCAGTTGGATTAACAGAACGGCAGAATGGCCTTTTGAAGTCACAATTACAATACCAACTAGGTGATAATACTTTGCAGGGCTGGGACAAAGTTCTCCAGAAGGCCATCTATGCTTTGAATCAGAGTCCAATATATGATACTGTTTCTCCCACAGCCAGGATTTACGGGTCCAGGGATCATGGGGTAAAATTGGAAGTGGCACTGCTCACCATCATCCCTAGTGATCTACTAGCAAAATTTTTGCTTCCTGTTCCTGCGACATTATGTTCTGCTGGCCTAGAGGTCTTAGTTCCAGAGGAAGGAACACTGCCACCAGGAGACACAACAACACTTTCATTAAACTGGAAGTTAAGATTGCCACCTTGGGCTCCTCCTACCTTTAAGTCAACAGGCTAAGAGGAGAGTTACAGTGTTGGCTGAGGTGACTGACCTAGACTATCAAGATGAAATCAGTCTACTACTCCATAATGAAGGTAAGGAAGAGTATGTATGGAATATAGAAGATCCATTAGGCTATCTCATATTATTACCATGCCCTGTGATTAAGGTCAATGGGGAAACTACAACAGCCCAACCTAGGCAGGACTACAAATGGTCCAGACTCCTCAGAAATGAAGGTTTGGTTCACTCCACCAGGAAAAAATCCATGACCTGCTGAGGTGCTTTTTAAAGGCAAAGGGAATACAGAATGGGTAGTAGAAGAAGGTAGTCATCAATACCAGCTACGACCACATGACCAGCTGCAGAAACAAGGACTGTAACTGTCATGAGTATTTCCTCCTTTAGTTAATATTTGTGCATATATACACTTGTACTGAGAAAATATCTTCATTGCCTTTTCCTTTATCATGTGACATAAGATTTATTGACTTCCTATCAGCATTTAAGTATTGTTAACTTTATGTAATAGTATTTGAGTTGGGGGTTAGTGCGTTTCCAGTTGTATGAAGGATACTTGTATTATGTTAGTGTAATTGTGACCTTATTATTGTCTTTATTTGAAGATTACGTATGATCTCAGGAGATGTGTATGGGTTCAAGTTGACAAGGGGTGGACTTGTGATGGTTAATACTGGGTGTCAACTTGATTGGATTGAAGGGTGCAAAGTATTGATCCTGGGTATGTCTTTGAGGGTGTTGCCAAAGGAGATTAACATTTGAGTCAGTGGGCTAGAGAAGGCAGACCCACCCTCAATCTGGTGGGCAACATCTAATCAGCTGCCAATGAATATAAAGCAGGCAGAAAAACATGAAAAGGCGAGACTGGCCTAGCCCCCCAGCCTACATCTTTCTCCCGTGCTGGATGCTTCCTGCCCTCAAACATCAGATTCCAAGTTCTTCAGTTTTATGACTCGGACTGGCTCTCCTTGCTCCTCAAGCTTGCAGATGGCCTATTGCGGGACCCTGTGATTTATTAAGACTTAATAAACTCATATATATATATATGCATGATCTCAAGAGATGTCTATGGGTTCAAGTTGACAAGGGGTAGACTTGTGATGGTTAATACTGAGTGTCAACTTGATTGGATTGAAGGATGCAAAGTATTGAACCAAGATATCAAGATATATATATACATATATATATATATCTTCTATTAGTTCTGTCCCTCTAGGGAACCCTAATACACAGTCTTATCACCTTCTAAATAGATTCAGAACCTTCTCACTTCAACCTGTCTCCACAACCACACGCCAAGCTCAAGCCACTATTGTCTCCACCTGGATGACTGCAGAAGCCTCCCTGCTGGTCTCCCTGCTCCCGTTCCTTACAATCTGTTCCAAACAGAGCAGCCAGCGTGATTCCGTCAAAACTTAAGTCTGATCATGTCCATTCCTCTGCTCAAAACCCTCTGGTGGCATCCTGACTTGCTCAGGATAAAATTGGAAGTTTCTACAGTGATCTACAGGGTCTAGGTACCCATGACCTCTCTGGCTTCATCTCCTTATTATCTCCCTTGCTTATTCTGGTGTAGTTACATAGGCTTCTTTATTATTCTTGGAACATGATAGGCAAACCCCTCCTTTGCACTTGCTCTTCCCTTTGGAACTGGCTTGCCCCCAGGTAATCCACACAGCTTCCTCCCTCACTTAAAGCCTCTTGCTCAAATTCACTCCATCATAAAAGCCTTTGTTGAACACCCTGTAAGTCAGCATCTCTGCCTAGAATATCCTTATCCTTTATTCTAGCACCTATCACCATTGGATATATATATTTCATTTGTAGGGTCTCAGAACAGAGATTTTGCTTTGTTCACTACTGTAAGCCCTGTACCTAGTATAGTGCTTAATACCTAGGAGATTCTTTTTTCTGAGATGGAGTCTCGCCCTGTCACCCAGGTTGGGGTGCAGTGGCGTGATCTCGGCTCACTGCAAACTCCGTCTCCCAGGTCCAAGCAATTCTCTGCCTCAGCCTCCCGAGTACCTGGGATTACGAGTGCCTGCCACCAGGCACGGCTAATTTTTGTGTTTTTAGTAGAGACAGGGTTTCACCATCTTGGCCAGGCTGGTCTTGAACTCCTGACCCTTGTGATCCACCCATCTTGGCCTCCCAAAGTGCTGGATTACAGGTGAGAATACCTGGCCAGTACCTAGGAGATTCTTAATATATATTTCCTGAATGAATGAATGGGTGCTAAACTGTGTTCCAGGCTCTGTGTTAAATTCCTTACATACATTTTCTCATTGAACCTTCAGAACAAAAAAATTAGCCCGTGTTGTTACCTACTTTTAATGCTGAGGAGTAACTCTCCCCAAGTCACACAGACTGGAAGTACATCAAGGTATGCGGGCTATGAATCACTAAGTTTTATCACCATCTCTCCTACTTCTTATGAGAAGCTTATAAGGAACTTACAAAAAGATGACTAATGTTAGAGGGGCAGAAATAAGTTTCCTGAACTTTAGCTGTTCTTTCATAGTGAGGGAGGAAAAGGGAGGTGCCTAAATTGGCCAAGGGGTTGAAGCTTTAAGGAGGGGGTTCTTTAGAGAGATTTGGTGCCCGCCATAGTAGGGATAAAGAGATTTTCCCTCAAGATTAATGTGAGAGTTTAATAAAAGGAGTGTTTACAAAACTGTGGGAAGAGTGGAGGGAAACCACAAGGCATGCTTCTGTACTCTGGAACTCATATCAGCTGAGTGCTCCTAGGACTGGAAGAGTCACTGGGGTGGAGAATGGAGCTGGACAGGTGAGGGCAAGATATTCTGCAGAGCAAAGGAAGGAGGGACCTTGGGTTTCCCAAGTATCTAGACAGATTCAATTTGCCATGCTACGTAAGACCTTGTGGTGGACACTCTTGCTGCAAGTACTTGGGACTCTCCTAAGGGGTTTTTCTGGCCTCAGGAGGAAGCCTGGGCATTTGCACAGCAGGTTGAAAGTGCCACGTGAATGAACATCCCAGGAGGCATCCTCACAAATGACAAACATAAGTTGGTAGACAGTGAGCCAAGCTTCCTCTTTTTGAGTAGGATCACACTGTATCTGGTTCTCTACCATCTCCCAGAGGCTCCTGGCAAGACTGAGTTCCAGTTGCCTCCAGCAGTAATTTGCTTACAACACACAACGAGGCTTCTTTCCCTTTCCTGTTTCACTCCCTCCCTCTCTCACTAGGTGTTTCTTGGGATCACCCCCAAAACAAATGGCTCTCAAATCTGAGTCTTAGGGCAAGATGCATGGCTCATGCTTGTAATCCCAGCGCTTTGGGAGGCCGAAGCGGGTGGATCTCTTCAGGTCAGGAGTTTGAGACCAGCCTGGCCAACACAGTGAAACCCCATCTCTACTAAAAGTACACAAATTAGCCAGTGTGGTTGCATGCACCTGTAATCCCAGCTACTTGTGAGGCTGAGGCAGGAGAATCGCTTGAACCTGGGAGGCGGAGGTTGCAGTGAGCCGAGATCACACCACTGCACTCCAACCTGGGAGATAGAGACTCTGTCTCAAAAACAACAACAACAGCAAAAAACCAAAAAAACCAACCTCAGTCTTAGGATCCACTTTTGGGGAACCCAACCTAACAAAGACCTTGACAAAAATCTATGACAAACTGGAGTTTAGGAATAGTCAACATTCAAACAGATTTTCAAGTTAGGCCACTGGTATGATTTTGGAGGCTGCAGGGCAAATTTTCCTATTGACCTGCAAAAAGCAATGGGAACCATAGGCTTTATGTCCTTGGATTCTTTGAGTGATATTGGGAGGCAGAGGAAGGAGGGGAAGAAATGGTTATTAATCCCAGGCTTCCCAAATACCTTGTCAGGCTGGGCAACTTGCAGTCTTGCCTGTTGTCTGGGAGGAGTGACTGAACAGCATTCTCCCAGGCTGTCTGTGTTCTCAGTCAACTGAGTGAGGCTAAGACACAAGAAATGAAGCGCTCCAACTCTGTTTGAGTGGAATTCATTCATTTATCCATTCAATGAATATGGACTAACCATGACAAAATACCAGGTAAGATGCTAATCATTATGCAAGTTACATTCATTAACACTACCTTAGAAAGTAAACTCATGAGAATAATTAAGTTCAAATACAATAGACTAGAAAATAATCAAATTTAACCATTTATTTTCTAGGATGTTTTCTACAAGACATTATTTAGACAAACTTTTGACTGCTAAAACCATTCTACACATTGTAAATGAAAACAATTTTGTTACAGACGTTATACATAGTTAAGAAGTTAAATTTTCTCTTTACTAAAATTCTATTAGTCTGTAAAACCATTTTGTAAGGACCAAAATATATTTATATATCACAATTTTAGACTTCATCAAATTCCTATTGGTCTGTATAAGTCACATATCTTTTTTCATCTTAATATTTTATCCCCTAGTAAAAAACAAACAAACAAAAAAACCAAACTTTTCAGCTGAGCTCTTTAAATTATAAACCATCATTCTTTTTTAACTATAGTATATATGGTTCAGTAAAACCATATGGTACCTCTCTTAGTAGGTAAACTTTATGTACAACTGTTGTTTCTAAAATGTATTTTACTATTTCTTGAGTTTCCAATTTTAAGTATAAGGTGTTTTCCTAATTTGAAGAAATTAGCTTTTCTCTCCAAAATGTATTATCTGAGCTCCCTATAACTTTTCAACATGACATCTTTTATTTTAGACATACATTTAAAGCGCAGATTTCATCATAATTACAGAATTAAAATAAGCTTTAAATATATAGACCTGCTTTTTTTCTCCTCATAGAAAGTCTGCTTCTATGATATTAACTTTTTTATATTTAGTATCATGAAGTGAACTATTGAATTTCATGCTAGATTTTCACTGGGCTGACTGATCCCTAAGCCATTGCAGTTTATATCTTGAATCTCATTGTTTTATGTATACACTATATATAAATACGTTTTTATACACACATACACATATACAGATACGCAATGTTTTTAACTTCATTTTCACTTGTTTCTTTTTCTCTCTCTGATGTTCATTCTTTAGAAGTCCTCTCCTTCCTTATCTTGCCTCTGTCTCAGGGATAGGTATGCTTTATTTACAGAGTTTGACTGTTTTGGTTAGCATTTGTGGTGCTGATGTGTAATGTGTTATGTTAATCTACTTTGTAGCAATTGTGTCAAGTCCTTCCTGGGAAAGTCAATTGAGGCTCACTGGAGAAGATGCGGGAATGTGTGAGAGGTGGCAGTGGCCCACATGCTCATTCTCCTTCTGAAATGTAATTTACTCCGGTTCTGGGTAAGTTACATCAGCTTTTCTTAAAAAGACAAAGCTGCTTGATCATAGTTGAGGGCAAATAACTGAGTTGAATTTGTAGTTTTGCCACTGGAATTAACCTTGGGCAGGCAACAGAAGCGCATCTCTCCACTTTGTTTTGGCAGCGTGAGGAATGAGAATAATAATGCTGCCACTTTAGGAGGGGAGTCTTAATGCGTTGGACTTCTGTAGAAAATTGTGAGATCCTGCCGCAAGGGGCGTTGGGAGGAGCCGGATGCTGTAGAAATCTAAATGCCATTATTCTTGGTATTTTAAAGCTATTCTCTCAGGGTTATAGCAGTCTCTCACCACTGGGCTATTGAATTATTGTTATGAATAAGAACTGGAATCTAGTCAGAAGAAACTGGAAATCTTAAGTTTTTATTGTTGCCCCAGACCTGCGCTTTTTGTATACATATGTGATTCTCTAAGATTAATTAGCTTAGTTGTTCCATATAAAAACAAAAACAGACTGGAAATGATTTCTGCCGCATCTCTGACAAAACAGGATATCAGCACCCAGACGTCCAGAATGCAGACAAGGCCAGCAGGAGAGGGAGGAGGATGATGATTGCAAGACGGATATCCAGCCCCATTCTGGGAGATTTCATTTTATGGATGTGGGTTATAAGAAGAACAGTGGCATACGATGAATGTCAGTCATAAATCGGGTTGTTTGAAGACTGTCACTGTTGGCCTGGAGAGTCGGATTATTCTCACTGGGACTCCTGGAAAGTCTTTCTGTACTTCTCTATCTGCTGTTGATCAGATCAGAAGGAAGTAGTACAACGGACATAAAAATATAATTCAGCCTCCCACCTCCACCTCCAAATGGTTATCTGCTCTGCAGGAGTCTCTACTCTGGTTTCCCTTCTGCCAGCCTTTCCTCAGGTTCTCCCATCTGCCGTGCTACTGCCAGAACATGTTTCTCCTGGGAGCAAAATCTGAATTTCTCTCTCTCTCTCTCTCTCTCTCGCTTGAAAACCTCTCAATTCTCAGATGTTGCCCACAAGACTCATTCCAAATTCCTTTGGCAGGAATATAAGGCCAGTTACAATTTGGCCTCAAGCTAACTCATTCCTTTTATTCCTGGCCACTGTGCTTTAAATTCCAGCTTCAGTAAATTTTTCAGCACTTCTTTAAACAGCAGGACTCTTTGGTTTGCCTTTACCCACACTGTTCCCTTCGCCTGAAAACACTGTCTGCCGGCAGCCACCTTGTGGACACTCATCCTTCTGCATCCTGCTCAAAGGCTGTGCACCCTTCCTTGGAACCTCCCTCTCTCTGGTCTCCCCGGCCCTGTGTACATCTCCTGTCTACCAACTACAGAGTTAAAGTTACCTCTGCCTTTATGAGGGTAAGAACTATGCTTCTTACCCTTTTTTATTTTTTATTTTTTTGAGACACGTTCTCACTCTGCCACCCAGGCTGTAGTATAGTGGCATGATTACAGCTTACTGTAGCCTCAACCTCCCAGTCTCAAGAAATCCTCCCACCTCAACCTCCTGAGTAGTTGGGACTATAGGCACATGCCACCACCCTTGACCAATTTTAGTATTTTTTATAGAGATGGGCTTTTGCCATGTTGCCCAGGCTGGATTCAAACTCCTGGGCTCAAGTGATCCTCCTGCCTGGGCCTCCCAATGTGCTGGGATTATAGGTGTGAACCACTGTGCCCAGCGCTTTTCACTGTCTTACCCCCACCTCTTTAATCCTAGAGACTGGCATTTGTACTTCTGAATGAGTGGACTATATCTCAGGTTTTCCGTTTATAGGCATACTGTAAAGTGGCATTCTAAAGCCTTATGGGAGATCTAGCTTCCAAAACTGAGCTTGAGCATATTTTCATCTTAGGTGATGAGATTAGAGGAGATGCTGGGCTCTCGTGTAGTCCTGCCACACACAGACAGCGTCCCGGTGGACTCATGTCTTGTCTCACCGAATCTCATGCAAGGCAGGCTACGTTAAGGCAAGACTCTAATCAGGAGATGCTCAACCCATGTCGTCACAGGGTGCTAGAGGTGGAAGGGCCTCATAGAGGTCACCAGTCTCACCTTAGTTTACTAGCAAAAGAGACTGAAGCTAAAAAAGATTGGGCGGCTGGGCGCAGTGGCTCACACCTGTAATCCCAGCACTTCGGGAGGCCGAGGTGGGTGGATCACGAGGTCAGGAGATCGAGACCATCCTGGCTAACACAGGTGAAACTCCGTCTCTACTAAAAATACAAAAAGAATTAGCTGGGTGTGGTGGCAGGTGCCTATAGTCCCAGCTACTCGGGAGGCTGAGGCAGGAGAATGGCGTGAACCTGGGAGGCAGAGCTTGCAGTGAGCCGAGACTGTGCCACTGCACTCCAGCCTGGGCGACAGAGCGAGACTGTCTCAAAAAAAAAAAAAAAAAAAAAAAAAAAAAAAAAAAAAAAAAAAAAAAAATTGGGCGACGCTCAAGGAAACACAACAAGCTATTATCGTAACTGAAATTTGCACTGAGTGCCCTGACACTCCAGTGGCAGCCCATTGCTCTTTATGTCTAGCCCTGCCTCTGTTGTGGGACTTTCTCAGCCACTCAGCAACCACAGCAGGGCAGGCAGAGGCCGACAAGCTAAGACTCTCTTACTCCAAATGGGAACAAGTGGATATGGAAACTTGACCATGGTATTTTTTTCTAAACTGTGGCTCTGTCACAGCGGGCTGACACCTCTTCCTCTTCCCCTTTTGGTTAGCTGCTCTGACCTACTTAGACCAAAGGAAACTGAGTCTTTCCTTTGTCCCTATTCTTCTGTCTACCCTTGGGTTCTTACATATGCATTCTCTAGTTTGATTTTGCCTCTTCTCCATCTCACTACTCCTTACTCCCTTAGCATTTGGGTATCTCAGGAACAATGATTTAATATGTGTGTGTGTGCGCGCGTGTGTTTGTATATGTGTATTTCCTAATGCTTACTCAGGAAAGGTCATTACATTAAAGGTGTAAGGAGGCAAAGTACAAAGGAAATCCAATAATCTATAATAAACATCCTGTACAACTTTCACATTGGATATTCATGTGTGCATTTGTATATGTATAGAAATTTTAAATAGGGGTATTTATGCCAACAAATGGGTAAATGAGGTATGAAATAAGATTGGGAGTAGGGGGAGATGTTGACCTAGAAGATACCTAACAATGTTTTAAGGAAAAAATGTTATGATTCTTTTAAGTGATGGAATCCAGTAGGAAAAAACCTAAAAGTTTTCACTAGAGTTGTTTGATGTTTTTTCTTTTGGTTAAAATGGAAATAAAAACTAAGTCTAACACTTTTTTTTTGTGGGAGTGGGGTGGTACATGAGCTTTGGATGTTTATCAGTTTTATTCATGGCAGTGACAGGTTCCCTCTCCTCTCTTAAAAACACTCCCTATACTCATTTATTAGCATAATATAAAGGACCTCCAGTGAAAGCTTGCCCTTTGGTCTGTGACATAGAGAGATCCTCACAGCACTCCTCCACACAGAGGGAACATTTAATACCCACTGAGATCCTTGATTGTCTTCCTTGGTCCTCATCAGGGTCCAGCATTAAAGGCAACTGAACATATTTCCAGAGTGTGCCGTCCAGTGTCCAAAATTAGTGTCACAACTGAGCTTACATTAGTGACAAGATCAAATGTTATAGGATTTATAATAACTAATTGTAATTACATATAGCTAATATCTTCAGACAAACTGGCTAAGACGTGTTTAAAGGGTTCAAAAGGAAAACAGAAAAAACCCAACTGTAAGAACCTAAAATAGTCCCATAATTTACATAAGATTACGTAATTGATAAATGCTTAATAGAAATTAGAAATGTCCTTTGAATATCAAAATATTCTTTAAAAGTTTAATTACAGTCCTATAAGAGAACATATATGGGAATGGTTAAAAATATCTTAAAATTTCAGAGATAGGCAAAAATGCAAACAGAGCTTGAGAACAGTTGTAAAGACATTAAAAATGGCACTAAGAATTCAACAATCTGATTATTTGATTTGAGCATCAGGTGAATGGGTTTTAGAAAGAAAGGCAAGACTGAAAAACCCTCTCAAGTGTACAGACACAAAGCTACGAATGTAAATGCTACTTATATTTGACATTTCTTTTTTTCTTTCTTTTTTTTTTTTAGATGGTGTCTTGCTCTGTCACCCAGGCTAGAGTGCAGTGGTGCGATCTTGGCTCATGGCAGCCTCCGCCTCCCAGGTTCAAGTGATTCTTGTGCTTCAGCCTCCCTAGTAGCTAGGATTATAGGAGTGTGCCACCACACCTGGCTAATTTTTATATTTGTAGTAGAGATGGGGTTTTCATCATGTTGGCCAGGCTGGTCTTGAACTCCTGACCTCAGGTGATCTGTCTCCTTGGCCTCCCAAAGTGCTGGGATTACAGGCATGAGTCACTGAACCCGGGCTTTTTGACATTTCTTTTGATAATTCTTTTGCTTGTCTTCCATCTGCCCCCTCTTTCATTTCTCAACAGGCAATATCAAACCTTCAATATCCTCTATGCCTCTACCAACTTGTACCTAACCCCATGCTAAACAGATACCTTTACCACTACATTGAGACATGCCGTGGGTATGAATATGACTTTTTACTTTCAAACTATAAGATGGTTTATTCTCCTCCCATCCATTACTTTATTCCTCTCAAAGCTCAGAATATAAGATGCCTTCCTCTTCAAGATTGAGGAGATGAACAGGTGTAGTGAGAGGGGTGGCAAGCATATATCTGGCAGAGGTAACAGCATAGAAGGTAATCTGGAAATGAGAATAAATATGAAAAATTCAAGAAGTAAAAGAAGTTTAGCCTGTTTGGGTTGAGAGATCAAGCAAGAGTCTTGATCCTAGGGGGGTGAGGAGCCACTGAAGTGTTTTAATCAGGAAATTGATGTGATGAGTTTTGTGTTCTAGAAAGATCACTCTGGCTGCAGTGAGGAATCAGGTGGAGAAAGAGGAAGGAGGTCTCAAAATTGGAAGCAGGGAGACCAGTAATCCAGGCAAGAAATAATAGGTGTTTAAACTTGGAAAGTGGCCACGTGGATGATTTAAGATACACTTAGGAGGTAGAACTGACCGAACATGATGATGATTTATAAGGATAGACAGGATGATACCCAGAGTTTTGGCTTATGCGACCAGGTGATAGGTGTGGCATTTCCTGAGGCAGAGAATACAAGAGTTTAAGTAGGTTCAAGTGTGGGAACAAATGATAAATTCAGGTTTTAGTATGTTAAAATTGAGGTAACTGTGGGACATCAAATAGAGAAGTTCAATGAATAGTAGAATATGTGGATCTGAAGCTCAGGAGAGCGGTCTGACCGGAGGGATGGATTTAGGAGCAATTTTTCTATAGATGACGATTAAGCTATGGAACTGCCTAGGAAGAGTGTAAAATCATGCAGGGTTCAGAACAGGACTTCAAAGATCAACATACCAGGAGAGGAGCCCATAAAGGAGACTGGAAACACCTGGAAGAAATGCAGATAGAAAGCCAGGAGTGTGGGATCACAGAAACTAAGAGAATCCAGAGCTTCAAGATGGAAAAATTGGTCAACATTCTGTCACATGCTGTTAAAAAAGACACAAACAAAAAAACGACTAAAATGTGGTCTTTGAATTTAATGAGAATGTCAATTATTTATGATGGGAGATGTGGTTTCATGAGTGAAACCCAGAGAAAGTGAATGAAAAAAAAAAAAAAAAAGCCATTTCAAGATTTTTGGCTGAAGGTGCAGAGAGATGCAGGGCAGTATCTGGGGAGTTTAATGTAGAGAGTTCAAACCAAAGAAAAGTCTTTCTTTAAATGATTTTTGTTACTTTTTCACTTTTGCACAACAAATGGGCTGCATGGTGAATAAGACAGATATATTCTCTACTCTTAAGGAAACAAATAGAAAGGAGTTGATATACATAAAAGGAGAATAACTGATAGCATGTGGTACCAGCAAATAAAGAAATGAATGAAAATTAGAGCAGTGCTTGTAGTAGGAAAAAAAAAGGCCCCCTAAAAGTGTCCACATTATAATCCCTGATGATGTGAATGTGTTAGATTATGTTACAGCAAAAGGGAATTAAAGTTGTAGATAGAATTAAGGTTGCTAATCACCTGACTTTGAAAAGGGGAGACTGTCCTGGATTATGCAGATGGGCCCAACATAAACACAAAGATCCTTATAAGTGGAAGAGGGAGGCACATGAGACAAAACCACAGAGATGGCAATATGAGAAGGACTTGGCCTCATGTTACTGGCTGTGAAGATAGAGAAATGGGGTCACGAGTCAAGGAATGTGAGTAGCTCTGAAGCTGGAAAGGCAAGAACACAGATTCTGTCCCAGATCCCCAATGAAGAGATTCAGACTTGCCAACACCTTGCAGTGAGATTCAGGACAAATTTCTCACCTATAGAGCTGTAAGATAATAAATGTATTGTTTCAAGTCACTGTGTTTGTGGCAACTTGTTACAGTAGCAAAAGGAAATAAATATAGTGGTGGTCTTCAAATATTTTTGCTAAGATAATGCAAAAAAATTTTTATTTTTTGAGACAGAGTGTTGCTCTGTCACCCAGGCTGGTATGCAGTGGTGCAATTTTGGCTTGCTGTAACCTCCACATCCTGCTCCAGCGACCCTCCCACCTCAGCTTCCTGAGTAGCTGCACTTACAGGTATGCACCACCATGTCCATTTTTTTTTTCTTTTTTTTTGTAGAGATGAGGTTTTACCATGTTGCCCAGGCTTCAAATAAATTTTGAACAAACACATACCTCTTCAAGTTTTCATGTAAATATCTAAAAATTTTCCAACATAAGTTTAAATAGTTGAAAAGGATGTGATTTTGGTGCATAGATATATTGCGTTTAAAACCTAAAGCTAAAAGAAAAAAGAATAAGAAGGAATAAAAAAGGCTTACAAGATTTATGAGCCAAAATCAAAGGAACAAATATTTGAGCTACAGGAATTAAAGAAGGAGAAGAGAGAAACAAAGGGTTAGAAAACTCATTTAAAGAAATAATAGCAGAACACATTTCAAATTTGGAGATATAAATAACTAGGAACAGGAAGGTAAAAAATGTCCAATCAGATTTAATCCAACTCCAAGACTACGCCAAGATATATTAAAATTGAATTGTAAAAAATCAAAGACAAAGAGAGGATCCTGAAAGCAGCAAGAAAAAAGAAGCAAGTCACATATAAAGGAGGTCCAATAAAGCTAGCAACAGACTTCTCAACAGAAGCTTTATAAGCCAGGATAGAGGAGGATGATATATTCTAAGTGCTTAAGAAAAAAATTAAAAAAAAAAAAAAACCTGTCAAGCAAGAATACCTGGCAAAGCTATCCTTCAGAAGCTAAGGAGAGAGAAAAGCCTTTCTCAGATAAACAAAGGCTGAGGGAGTTCATCACCCCAGACCTGTCTTGAGAAATGTTAAAGTTACTAATTAGCATCCCTTTCTTCCAGCTTAAAGAACCCGAGAACAATAAGTCCTTACCTGCCAATAATTACCTGGCATATCCAATCAAAAATCACAGAATGACGTAGTAGATTTAAAAAAGGACCCAACTATATGCTACTTACAAAAGACTCACGTCAACCTTAAGTGCACACATAGACTGAAGCAAAGGGATGGAAAAAGATACTCCACGCAAATAGAAACCAAAAGAGAGCAGGAGTAGTTATACATATAGCAGATAAAACAGACTAAGTCAAAAGCTGTAAAAAGAAACAAAGGAGGTTATTATGTAATGATAAAGGGGTCAATTCAGAAAGAGGGTTTAACAATTATAAACATATATACACCCAACATCAGAACACCTAAATATATAAAGCAAATATTAATAGATCTGAAGGGAGAGAGAGATTTTTATAAAATACTAACAGACATCAACAACCTACTTTCAGCAATAAATATATTATCCAGCCACAAGAAATTAATATAGAAACATTGAAACTAAATGACACTATGGACCAAATGGACCTAAAAGACATATGCAGAACGCCGCATCCAACAGCTGCAGAATACACATTCTTCTTAATTGACATGGAACATTCTCCGGGATAGATCAAATAGATCATATGGTAGACCACAAAATAAGTTTTAATAAATTTAAAGATTGAAATTGTATCAAGCATCTTTTCTGACCACACTGGTATAAAACTATAAATCTATAACAGAAGTTTTGGAAAATTCAAAAATTAATCAGTAAGCTCCTGAATAACCAATGGGTCAAAGAAGAAATTGAAAGGGACATTTAAAAACATCTTGAGACTAGTGAAAATAAATGAACAATATATAAAAGCTTCTGAAATACAGCAAAAAGCATTTCTGAAAGGGAAGTTTATCACAATAAATGCCAACATCAAAAAAGAAGAAAAATCTCCAAAAAACTATACTACACCTCAAGGAACTAGAAAAAGGAGAACAAACTAAGTCCCAAAATTAGTTAAAGGAAAGAAATAATGATCAGAGCAGAAATAAATAAAATAGAGACTAGAAAAACAATAGAAAAGACCAATGAAGATAAAAGCTAATTTTTTAATCCTTTTCCCATCTGCCTCAAGCAAATTTGCCAGCGGCACTTTGCAGCTGCAGAGTTTATCCAGAGATAACTGCCATAAAATATCTTGCTTTTATTATTATTTTTGCATCACTCTAGTATATCGACTTAGGAAACAAAAAACATCATCCTGTTTTTAGCAGTGATTTTCCATTTACAAAACATGGTAATGCTCAATTCCTGAAAATGTCTAATCCTAGAAAACATAGCATTCCTACACATGATGTTAATAACATTTTCAGTTTTTATTTGATGAATCAGATTTTTCTAAAATAGATGATTCTGATGATTCAGAAGGGATTCTGATGTTAGTTGTGTTTAGAAATTACTCCAAGAAAAGTTTTTATATTTCATTTTCACATTGAAAATTAGTCAGATTTACTTCAGCCTCAGAGGGTACTTATGTAAAATTAAATGAATGCTGGTAGCGAGCAGTACTTTTCTTCCCTAATTGAGCAAACGGTTAAAAAGAGAAGCAAAACTGACAAATCTTTAGCTAGATTAAGAAAAAACCTTGAGGACTCAAAATGAATAAGAGGGAGAGATCACAACTGATATCACAGAAAAACAAAAAAATTATAAAAGACTACTCTGTACAATAATAGCTCAACAAATTAGATAGCCTAAAAGGAATGAATAAATTCTTATACACATTCAACCTACCATAAAATAGAAATTCTGAATAGATCAATAAGAAGTAAGATTGAATCAGTAATAAAAAGTGTTCCCTCAATGAAAAACCCATACCTTGATGGATTCCTAACTGAATTCTGACAATCACTTGAAGAAAACCTAATACCAATCCTTCTCAAACTCTTCCAAAATATTGAAGAAGAGGAAATATTTTCAAACTTTTTACAAGGCCAGCATTACCCTGATACTAAGGCCAGACAAGTATACTACAAACAATAAAATTACAGGTCAATATATCTAATGAAGATAAATGCAAACATTCTTAACAAAATGCAAATCATATTCAACAGCAAATTAGTAAATCATATTCAACAGCACATTAAAAGGTTCATTTACCTTGAGCAAATGAGATTTATCCTAGGAATATAAGGATGGTTCAATACATGCAAATAATAACTATGGTACATCAGGAGAGCTGAGGAGATGGCTGAATAGGAACAGTTCTGGTCTGCAGCTCCCAGTGAGATGCAGAAGGTGGGTGCTTTCTGCATTTCCAACTGAGGTACCTGGTTCATCTCATTGGGACTGGTGGGACAGTGGGTGCAGTCCACAGAGGGCAAGCTGAAGCATGTTGAGGTGTGGCCTCACCCAGGAAGCTCAAGGGGTCGGGGGATTTCCCTTTTCTAGCCAAGGGAAGTTGTGAGAGACTGTACCAGGAGGAATGGTACAATCAGGCCCAGATCCTGTGCTTTTCCCATGGTCTTTGCAACTAGCAGACCAGGAGATTTCCTCTGGTGCCTGACTTGGAGGGTACCACCCCCACAGAGCCCAGCAAGCTAAGATCCACTGGCTTGAAATTCTTGCTGCTAGCACAGCAGTCTGAGGTGGAACTGGGATACTCAAGCTTGGTGGGGGGAGGGGCATCTGCCATTGCTGAAGCTTGAGTAGGCGGTTTTACCCTCACAGTATAAACAAAACTTCTGGGAAGTTTGAACTGGGTGGAGACCACCACAGCTCAGCAAGACCAACTGCCTCTCTAGATTCCTCCTCTCTGGGCAGGGCATCTCAGAAAAAAAGGCAGCAGCCCCAGTCAGGGACTTATGGATAAAACCCCCATCTCCCTGGGACAGAGCACCTGGGGGAAGGAGCAGCTGTGAGCACAGCTTCAGCAGACTTAAACATCCCTGCCTGACAGCTCTGAAGAGAGCAGCTGATCTCCCAGCACAGCATTCAAGCTCTAATAAGGAACAGACTGCATCTTCAAGTGGGTCCCTGATCCCTGTGTGTCCTGACTGGGAGATACCTCCTAGTAGGGTCCAAAAGACTCCATATACAGGAGACTTCTGGCTGGCATCTGGCAGGTACCCCCTCTGGGATGAAGCTTCTAGAGGAAGGAACAGGCAGCAATCTTTGCTGTTCTTCTGGCTCTGCTGGTGATATGTAGGCAAACAGGTTCTGGAATGGACCCCCAGCAAACTCCAGCAGACCCGCAGCAGAGGGTTCTGACTGTAAGAAGGAAAACCAACAAACAGAAAGGAATAGTAACATCAACATCAACAAAAAGAATGTCCACTCAGAGACGCCATCCAAAGGTCACCAATATCAAAGACCAAAGGTAGATAAATCCATGAAGATGGGGAGAAACCAGTGCAAAAAAGCTGAAAATTCCAAAAACCAGAATTCCTCTTCTCCTCTAAAGGATCACAACTCATCAGCAAGGAAACAAAACTGATGGAGAAGGAGTTTGACAAATTGCCAGAAGTAGGCTTCAGAAGGTGGGTAATAACAACCTCCTCTGAGCTAAAGGAGCATGTTCTAACCCAATGCAAGGAAGCTAAGAACCTTGAAAAAAAGGTCAGAGGAATTGCTAACCAGAATAACCAGTTTAGAGAAGAACATAAATGACCTGATGGAGCTGAAAAATACAGCATGAGAACTTCATGAAGCATACACAAGTATCAATAGCTGAACTGATCAAGTGGAAGAAAGGATATCAGAGAGAGAAGATCAACTCAATAAAATAAAGTGAGAAGACAAGATTAGAGAAAAAAAGAGTGAAAAGAAACAAAAAGAGCCTCCAAGAAATATGGGTCTATGTGAAAAGACCAAATCTACGTTTGATTGGTGTTCCTGAAGTGATGGGGAGAATGGAACAAAGTTGGAAAATACTCTTCAGGATATTATCCAGGAGAACTTCCCCAACGTAGCAAGGCAGGCCAACATTCAAATTCAGGAAATACAGAGAACACCACAAAGAGGCTCCTCGAGAAGAACAACCCCAAGACACATAATCATCAGATTCACCAAGGTTGAAATGAAGGAAAAAATATTAAGGGCAGCCAGAGAGAAAGGTCAGGTTATCCACAAAGGGAAGTCCATCAGACTAACAGCAGATCTCTCGGCAGCAAAACTACAAGCCAGAAGAGAGTGGGAGGGAATATTCAACATTCTTAAATAAAAGAATTTTCAACCCAGAATTTCAAACCAACCAAACTAATCTTCATAAACGAAGAATAAATAAAATATTTTACAGACAAGCAAATGCTGAGAGATTTTGTCACCACCAGGACCGCCTTACAAGAGCTCCTGAAGGATGCACTAAACATGGAAAGGAACAACTGGTACCAGCCACTGCAAAAACATACCAAATTGTAAAGACCATAGACACTATGAAGAAACTGCATCAACTAGTGGGCAAAATAACCAGCTAGCATCAGGATCAAATTCATATATAACAATATTAATCTGAAATATAAAGGGGTGAAATGCCCCAATTGAAACACAAAGACTGGCAAATTGGATAAAGAGTCAAGACTCCTTGGTGTGCTGTATTCAGGAGACCCATCTCATGTGCGAAGACACACATAGGCTCAAAATAAAGGGATGGAGGAATATTTACCAAGTGAATGGAAAGCAAAAGAATAAATAAATAAATAAATAAAAATAAAAGCAGGGGTTGCAATCCTAGTCTCTGATAAAACAGACTTTAAACGAGCCAGGATAAAAAAAGCCAAAGAAGGGCATTACATATTGGTAAAGTGATCAATGCAACACGAAGAGCTAACTATCCTAAATATATATGCACCCAATACAGGAGCACCCAGATTCATAAAGCAAGTTCTTAGAGATCTACAAAAAGACTTAGACTCCTACACAATAATAGTGGGAGACTTTAACATCCCACTGTCAATATTAGACAGATCAATGAGACAGAAAATTAATAAGGATATCCAGGACTTGAACTCAGCTCTGGACCAAGTGGCTCTAACAGACATCTACAGAACTCTCCACCATAAGTCAACAGAATATACATTCTTCTAAGCACCACATTGCACTTATTCTAAAATTGACCACATAATTGGAAGTAAAACACTTCTCAGCAAATGCAAAAGAATGGAAATCATAACAAACAGTCTCTCAGACCACAGGGCAATTAAATTAGAACTCAGGATTAAGAAACTCACTCAAAACCACACAACTACATGGAAACTGAACAAGCTGCTCCTGAATGACTATTTGGTAAACAATGAAATTAAGGCAGAAATAAAGATGTTTTTCAAAACCAATGAGAACAAAGACACAACATACCAGAATCTCTGGGACACAGCTAAAGCAGTGTGTAGAGGGAAATTTATAGCACTGAATGCCCACAAGAGAAAGCAGCAAAGATCTAAAATCAACACCCTAGCATCAAAATTGAAAGCACTAGAGAAGTGAGGCAAACAAATTCAAAAGCTAGCAGAAGACAAGAAATAACTAAGATCAGAGTAGAACTGAAGGAGATAGAGACACAAAAAACCCTTCAAAAAAAAGTCAATGAATCTAGCAGCTGTTTTTTTGAAAAGACCAACAAAACAGATAAACTGCTAGGCAGACTAATAAAGAAGAAAAGAGAGAAGAATCAAACAGATGCAATACAAAATGATAAAGAGGACATCACCACTGATCCCACAGAAATACAAGGTACTATCAGAGAATACATAAACACCTCTACACAAATAAACTAGAAAATATAGGAAAAAATGGGTAAATTCCTGGACACATATACCCTCCCAACACTATACCAGGAAGAAGTCAAATCCCTGAATAGACCAATAACAAGTTCTGAAATTGAGGCAGCAATTAATAGCCTACCAACCAAAAAAGTCCAGGACCAGACGGATTCAGAGTCTAATTCTACCAGAGGTAGAACAGGAGCTGGTACCATTCCTTCCGAAACCATTCCAATCAATAGAAAAAGAGGGAATCCTCCCTAACTCATTTTATGAGGCCAGGATCATCCTGATAACAAAACCTGGCAGAGACACAACAAAAAAAGAAAATTTTAGGCCAATATCAGTGATGAACATCGATGCAAAAATCATCAAGAAAATACTGGCAAACTGAATGCAGCAGCACATCAAGAAGCTTACCCACCACGATCAAGTCAGCTTCATCCCTGGGATGCAAGGCTGGTTCAATATACACAAATCAATAAACATAATCCATCACATAAACAGAACCAATGACGAAAACCACATGATGATCTCAATAGATGCAGAAAAGGCCTTCGATAAAATTCAACACCAATTCATGCTAGAAACTCTCAGTAAACTAGGTATTGATGGAACATATCTCAAAATAACAAGAGACATTTTTGACAAGCCCACAGCCAATATCATACTGAATGGGCAAATCCTGGAAGCTTTCCCTTTGAAAACTGGCACAAGACAAGGATGCCCTCTTTCACCACTCCTATTCAACATAGTATTGGAAGTTCTGGCCAGGGCAATCTGGAAAGAGAAAGAAATAAAGGGTATTCAATTAGGAAAAGAGGAAGTAAAATTGTCTCTGTTTGCAGATGACCTGATTGTATATTTAGAAAACCCCATCGTTTCAGTCCAAAGTCTTAAGCTGATAAGCAACTTCAGCAAAATCTCAGGATACAAAATCAATGTGCAAAAATCACAAGCATTCCTATACACCAATAATAGACAAACAGAAGGCCAAATCATGAGTGAACTCCCATTCACAATTGCTACAAACAGAATAAAATACCTAGGAGTACAACTTACAAGGGATGTGAAGGACCTCTTCCAGGAGAACTACAAACCACTGCTCAAGGAAATAAGAGGACACAAACAAATGGAAAAATATTCCATGCTCATGGATAGGAAGAATAAATATCGTGAAAATGGCCATGCTATCCAAAGTAACTTATATATTCAGTGCTATCCCCACCAAGCTACCATTGACTTTCAAAACAGAACTAGAAAAAGCTACTTTAAATTTCATATGGAACCAAAGAGAGCCCACATAGCCAAGACAATCCTAAGCAAAAAGAACAAAGCTGGAGACATCATGCTACCTGACTTCAAACTATACTACAATGCTACTGTAACCAAAACAGCATGGTACTGGAACAAAAAGACATATATAGAACTATGGAACAGAACAGAGGCCTCAGAAATAACTCCACACATCTACAACCATCTGATCTTTGAAAAACCTGACAAAAACAAGCAATGGGGAAAGAATTCCCTATTTAATAAATGGTTTTGGGAAAACTGACTACCCATATGCAGAAAGCTAAAATTGAATCCCTTCCTTATGCTTTATGCAAAAATTAACTCGAGATGGATTCAAGACTTCAATATAAGACCTAAAACCATAAAAACCCTAGAAGAAAACCTAGGCAATACCTTCCAGGACATAGGCATGGGCAAAGACTTCATGACTAACACACCAAATGGCAACAATGGCAGCAATGGCAACAAAAGCCAAAATAGACAAATGGGATCTAATTAAACTAAAGAGCATCTGCACAGCAAAGAAACTATCATCAGAGTGAACAGGCAACATACAGAATGGGAGAAAATTTTTGCAATCTATCTATCTGACAAAGGGCTAATATCCAGAATCTACAAAGAACTTAAACAAATTTACAAGAAAAAAACAACCCCATCAAAAAGTAGGCGAAGGATATAAACAGACACTTCAAGACATTTATGCAACCAACAAACATATGAAAAAATGCTCATCATCACTGGTCAGTAGAGAAATGCAAATCAAAACCACAGTGAGATGCCATCTCATGCCAGTTACAATGGTGATTATTAAAAAGTCAGGAAACAACAGGTGCTGGAGAGGATGTGGAGATATATTAATGCTTTTACACTGTTGGTGAGAGTGTAAAATTAGTTCAACCATTGTGGAAGACAGTGTGGCGATTCCTCAAGGATCTAGAACTAGAAATACCATTTGACCCAGCAATCTCATTATTGGGTATATACCCAAAAGATTATAAATCATTCTGCTATAAAGACACATGCACACTTATGTTTAATGCAGAAATATTCACAATAGCAAAGACGTGGAACCAACCAAATGCCCATCAATGTTATACTGGATAAAGAAAATGTGGCAAATATACACCATGGAATACTAAACAGCAATAAAAAAGAATGAGTTCATGTCTTTTTACAGGAACAGGGTGGAGCTGGAAACAATCATTCTCAGTAAACTAACACAGGAATAGAAAACCAAACACCACTTTTTCTCACTCATAAGTGGGAATTGAACAATGAGAACATATGTGCACAAGGAGGGGAACATCTCACACTGGGTCCTGTTGGGGGGTGGCGGGCAAGGGGAGGGATAGCATTAGGAGAAATACCTAATGTAGATGATGGGTTGATGGTTGCAGTAAACCACCATGGCACATGTATACCTGTGTAACAAAACTGCACATTCTGCACATGTACCCCAGAACTTAAAGTATAATAAAAAAGAAAAAAATATATGGTACATTGCATTAACAGAATGAAGGTCAAAATATGGTACATCACATTAACAGAATGAAGGTCAAAAAATATAATCTCAATAGATGCAAAAAAAGCATTTGAAAAAATTTAACACCCTTTCATGATAACTTTTAATAAAAAACTTTTAACAAGTTTAGAAGGAATGCACCTCAACACAATAAAGACCACATATGACAACCCATTGCAAACATTATCCTCAGTGGTGAAAAGTTGAAAGCTTTTCCTTTAAGATCAGGAACAAGACAAGGATGCCTCTCATCATCTCTTTTCAACATACTATTGAACTTCTAGCCAGAGATACTAGACAAGAGAAACAAATACAAGCATTCAAATTGGAAAGAAAGAAGGTGAATTGGATCTGTTTGCCAATGAGATGATATTATATATAGAGAACCCTAAGAATCCCCTTAAAAACTAATTGGTTAGAATAAATTCAGTAAAGTTGCAGAATAGAAAAATCAACATACAAAGAATCAGTAGCATTTCTATACATTAGGAATGATCAATCAAAAAAAAAAAAAAAAAAAAAAAAAGGAAAAAAAAGTCCTATTTGCAGTAGCTACTAAGAATAAAATACATAGAAATAAATTTACCCAAGGAGGTGAAAGACATGTATACTGAAAACTCTAAAATACTAGTGAAATAAATTGATGAATACACAAATAAATGAAAAGATATCCCACATTCATGGAGTTGAAGAATATTGTTAAAATATTCATACTACAAAAAGTGACCTACAGAGTCAATGCAATAGCTATCACAATTCCAATAACACTTTTTTAAAGAAGTAGAAATAAATCCTAAAATTTATATGAAACCAGAAAAGACTCCTAATAATCAAAGTAATGTTGAGCAAAAAGAACAAAACTTGAGGTATTGTACTGTACTATCTGACTTGAGAATATACCACAAAACCACAGTAATCAAAACAACATGGCACTGGCATAAAAACAGATACATAGACCAATGGCATAGACAATAGCAAGCACAGAAATATAACTACATATTTACAGTCAATGGATTTTTAATAAAGGTGCCAAGAACAAACAATGGGGAAACATAATCTTTTCAGTGAAAGGTCTCAGAAAAACTTTATTTCCACATGCAGAATAATGAAATTAGAAAAAAAATTACAGGCCCTATTTCATACCACATATGAAAATATTGTTTTCCTCCAAGATGAAAGATGAGGCTTTTAGTGAGCCTCAGCCACTTGGAAATAACAAGGTAGTGCATAAAGAACAACTCTGTGAAAAATAACTGCATTTTTGATAAGGAAAATGGGAATCCACTGGAATTGTGAATAACACTACAGACCCAGGGGAGGAGAACATGGGCAAACTGCTCCTGTGATGATGTCCAGCTGATAAAAGTGAGTACATTTCCAGTAAGTGAGAGAGAAAGACAGCCTCTCTCTGTGACTCACTGTTCCACTGAGAATCCAAGCAACCCAGAGTCTTGGAAGTGCTGAGAGGGAAAGACTTGGAAAAGCTGCAGGCATTTTCCTGTATCTGTGACTGACAGTAAAATACCATTTGGTTTTTCTTTTTTATTTTCTTTTTTTTTTTTTTTTTTTTTTAAGATTTATTCTCGCTCTGTTGCCCAGGCTGGAGTGCAGTGGTGTGATCTTGGCTCACTGCAACCTCTACCTCCCGGGTTCAAGCGATTCTCCTGCCTCAGCCTCCCGAGTAGCTGGGACTACAGGTGCCTACCAGCACACCTGGCTAATTCTTGTATTTTTTTCATAGAGACAGGGTTTCACCATGTTAGCCAGGCTTGTCTCAAACTTTAGACCACAAGTGATCTGCCCCTGCTCAGCTTCCCAAAGTGCTGGGGTTACAGGCAGAGCCACCACACCAGGCCCAAGATGCCATTTTTAATCCGAGTACACACAAAGTTAATCATTCTTTGGCAACCTGGCAGCATGGCCATGCTGGCATTATAGTCTCAGGCCAAAGACTGAGGTGCTTATTCTGGAGCCAGGTAGGGGCCTCCACAGCCAGAAATGTGGAAAGTATCTCAGCAGAAGGTGCTGTAATTGTGTTCTTCCTGGTCACAGTCCTGGCATGGGAGAAGAGCTGCTACGGCTACAGTTTCTCCTGGTGATGAGATGTGCAGCTAGAGCCAGCGTGGAGATCGAAACTGGTCATGTGCATCATTGCTGGGTGCCCAGCCTGCTTCCCTGAGATCATGGTGCAGTGGGACCCTGTATTAGTCTGTTCTTACACTGCTATAAAGAAATACTTTATAAAATACCCAGCTAACTTGATAACTCATGAAGAAAAGAGGTTTAATTGGCTCATAGTTCTGCAGGCTTTACCGAAAACATGGCTGGGAAGGCCTCAGAAAACTTGCAATCATAGCAGAAGGCAAAGAGGAAGCAGGTCCCTATTACATGGCTGGAGCAGGAGGAAGAGAAGAAAGGAGGGAGGTGCTACAATTTTAAACAACCAGATCTCGCGAAAACTTACTCACTATCATTAGTACAGCACCAAAGGGGAAATATGTTCTCATGATCCAATCACCTTCCACCGGGTCCCTACTCCAAAATTGGGTATTATAATTTGACATACAATTTGGGTGGAGACACAGACCCAAACCATATTATTCCATCCCTAGCCCCTCCAATATCCCATGTCCTTCTCACATTTCAAAATACAATAATACCTTCCCAATGCTACCTCAAAGTCTTAACTCATTCCAGCATTAACTCAAAAGTCTAAAGTCCAAAGCCTCATGCAACAGAAGGCTAGTCCCTTTCACCTATGAGCCTGTAAAATCAAAAACAAATTAGTTACCTCATGGATACAATGGGGGTACAGGCATTGGGTAAATACTCCCTTTCCATATGGGAGAAATTGGGGAGAAGAAAGGGCTACAGGCCCTATGCAAATCTGAAACCCAGCAGGGCAGTTATTAAATCTTAAAGCTCCAAAATAATCTTTTGACTCTATGTCTCATACTCAGGGCACACTGGTGCAAAGGATAGGCTCCCAAGGCCTTGAGCAGCTCCACCCAAGGCTCTACAGGGTACAACCCCTGGGGCTGCTTTCATGGGTGACATTTAGTGCCTGTGTCTTTTCCAGGTGCATGGTACAATCTGTCAGTGTATCTAACCCTCTTCTCACAGGTCCAGTAGGCAGCATCCCACTGGGGACTCTGTATGGAGGCCCCAACCCCACATTTCCCCTCTGTACTGCCCTAGTAGATGTTCTACATGAGGGATCCACCTCCACAGCAGGCTTCTGCTTGGTGTTCCAGGCTTTTCCATACATCTTCTGAAATCTAGGCAGAGGCTTCCAAGCCTCAACTTTTGCACTCTGTGCAGCTGCAGGCTTAACACCACATAGAAGCTGCTAAGGCTTGTGGCTCGAATCCTTGGAAGCAGCAGCCTGAGATGTACCTATGATCCTTTGAGCCACAGCTGGAACTGGAGCAGCCAGGATGCAGGGAGCAGTGTCTTGAGGCTACACAGGAAAGCAGGGTCCTCTGTCTGGTCCATGAAACCATTCTTCCTTCTTAGGCTTTGGGGCCTGTGATTGGAGAGGCTGCTGTGAGGTCTCTGATGTATTGTCAAGGGCTTTTTTCCCCATTGTCTTGGCTCCTAGTTCTTGTCTTCTTTTTAGTTATGCAAATTCCTGCAGCTGGCTTGAATTTCTCCCCAGAAAATGGGTTTCTCTTTTCTACTGCATGGCCAGCCTGCAAGGTTTTCAAACGTTTATGCTCTGCTTCCCCTTCACATATAAGTTCCAGTTTCAGGTCATTTCTTTGCTCTTGCATATGAGCATAGGCTTTTAGAAGCAGCCAGGCTTTAGCAGTTCAGGTTTACCTTGAACACTTTGCTGCTTAGAAATGTCTTCCACCAGGTACTCTAAATCATCTCTCTCAAGTTCAAAATTCTACAGATCCCTAGAGCTGGGGCACAATGCCACCAGTCTCTGCTAGAGCATATCAAGACTGACCTTTACTCCAGTTTCCAATAAGTTTCTCATTTCCATCTGTGACCTCCTCAACCTAGACTTCACCATCCATATCACTATCAGCATTTTGGTCACAACCATTCAGCAAGTCTCTAGGAATTCCAAACTTTCCCTCATCTTCCTGTCTTCTTCTGAGCCCTTCAAATTGTTCAAACTTCTGCCCATTACCCAGTTCCAAAGCCATTTCCACCACATTTTCAAGTATCTTTATAGCAATGCCCCGTTCCTGGTAACAATTTTCTATATTACTCTGTTCTTTCATTGCTATAAAGAAATAGCTGAAACTGGGTAATTTACAAAGTAAAGAGGTTTAATTAGTTCACAGTTCTGTGGGCTGTAGATGAAACATTGCTGGGAAGGCCTCAGTAAACTTACAATCATAGTGGAAGGTGAAGGGGAGGCAGTCATGTTTTACATGGCTGAAGCAGGAGGAAGAGAGAGAAGGGAGGTGTTGCACACTTTTAAACAACCAAATCTCGAGGTAACTCACTCATTGTCATGAGAACAATACCAAATGGGAAATACGACTCCAAGATTTAATTACCTCCCATCAAACTCCACCTCCAACATTGGGGATTACAATTTGACTTGAGATTTGGGTGGGAACATAGACCCAAACCATATCAGAACCCGGTGTACTCCACCCCCAGGTAAATCTCCAGGCATTTGAAGCACTCCTTCACCTGGATCAGCAGGTGGATCTTCTTGTGTGTAGATCATGATGCAGTAGGGCTCTCTCCACTCTACACCTAGACATTTTGGACATTATCCAAATCTCCAGGCATTTGAAGCACTCGCTCAAATGAACTAGCAGCTTCAGCCATGCTACCTTTCCTGTGCAAAGATCCTGGTGCAGGGGAGGCCTTTGTGCTTCATACTAAGGCAGATCTTCAAGCATTCGGAGCACCTGCTCAATTGGATGGCAACCCGAGTCACCCTACCCATTCTGTGCAGAGATGAATAAAACTGCACTCCTACCTCTCACTATATACAGAAATTAACCCAAGAAGGATTAAATATTTAAATGTAAGGCCTCAAAATATAAGGACCCTAGCAGAAAACCTAGGAAATACCATTTTAGATATGAGCCTTGGGAAAGAATTTATGACTAAGTCCTCAAAAGCAATTGTAACAAAACCAAAAATTGGTAAGTTGAACCTGATTAAACTAAAAGGCTTCTGCATAGCAAAAGAAACTGTCAATAGTAAACAGACAACCTACACAATGAAAGAAAATATTTGCAAACTATGCATATGACAAAGTTCTAATATCCAGAATCCACAGAGAACTTAAACGATTGAAAAAGCCAAAAAAATGAATACCCATTAAAAAGTAGGCAAAAAGTGGCCACGCACGGTGGCTTACACCTGTAATCCCAGCACTTTGAGGGGCTGAGGCAGGTGGATCACCTGAGGTCAGGAGTTTGAGACCAGCCTGGCCAACATGGTGAAGCCCTGTCTTTACTAATAACACAAAATTTAGCTGGGTGTGGTGGCACATGCCTGTAATCCCAACTACTCAGAAAGCTGAGACAGGAGACTCACTTGAACCCTGGAGACGGAGGTTGCAGTGAGCCAAGATTGCACCATTGCACCCCAGCCTGGGTGACAAGAGCAAAACTCCGTCTCAAAAATAAAATTTAAAAAAAAACCACGTAGGCAAAAGACATGACAGACACTTCTCAAAAGAAGACATACAGGTGGCCAATAGACAAATGAAGAAAAGCTCATCATCACTAAACATCAGAGAGAAATTCAAATTGAAACCACAATGAGACATTATCTCACACCAGTTAGAATGGCTATTATTAAAAAGCCAAAAAACAACAGATTCTGGGCGAGGCTATGGAGAAAATGTTTATATATTGTTGGTGGGAAAATAAATTAGTTCAACCACTGTGGAAAGCAGTTTGGACATTTCTCAAAGAACTAAAAACAACTGCCATTCAACCCAGGTTTATATCCAAAAGAAAATAAATCATTCTACCAAAAAGACATGTATGCTTATGTTCATGGAATCAACCTAGATTCCCATCCACAGTGGAATGGATAAAAAAAAAATGTAATACATATATACCATGGAATACTATGCAGCCATAAAAAATGAAATCATATTCTTTGCAGTTATGTGGATGCAGCTGGAGGCTATTATCCTAAGTGAATTAACACAGGAACAGAAAACCAAATACCACATGTTCTCACTTATAAATGGGAGCTAAACACTTGGTAATTATGGATATAAAGATGGCAACAATAGACATGAGGGACTTCTAGTGGAGAGATGGAAGGAGCGGTCAAGGGCTGGAAAACTATCTATTGGGTACTATGCTCAGTACCTGGGTGACAAGATCATTCATACCCCAAACCTCAGCATCACACAATATACCCAGGTAACAAACCTGCACATATACCCCCTGAATCTAAAATAAAAGATAAAATTATTTTAAAAATATATAACTCAGGAAAAAATCAACTCAAAATAGATTAAGGACTTGAATGTAAACCCAGAAATTATAAAACTACAAGAAGAAATCATAGGTGAAAACTTCATGACATTGGTCTTGGTGATGATTTTTTTTATATGACTCCAAAGGCACAGGTAACAAAAGCACAGTTACACAAATGGGATTACATTAAACTAAAAAGCATCTGCACAACCAAGGAAATATTCAACACATGAAGAGACCACCTAGCAAATGAGAGAAAATATTTGACATCTGACAAGGGGTTAATATCCAAAATATATAAGTAACTCTAACAACTCAATAGCAAGAAAACAAATCTGATTTTAAGATGGGCAAAGGACTTGAACAGACACTTCTCAAAAGATGACATACAAATAGTCAATAGGTATATGAAAAAATGCTGAACATTACTAATCAACAATAAAATGCAAATTAAAACCACAATGCTCTATCACCTTACACATGTTAGAGTGGGTATTATTAAAAAGAAAAAAGATATATGTTGGCAAGAATGCAGAGAAAAGAGAATTCTTGTACATTTGGTGGGAATGTAAATTAGTTAGAGCCATTATGAAAAACAGCATGGTGGTTCCTCAAAAAAAATATACATATATAACTACCATATGATCCAGCTCTCCCACTACTGGGTATTCAGAGGACATGAAATCAGTATGCTGAAGAGATCAGCACTCTCTTATTCGTTGCACCATTATTCACAATAGCTAAGATATAGAATCAAGTGTTCATTAATGGATGAATGGATTAAAAAATGTCATATATGTACACAATGGAATACTATTCAGTCATAAAAAAGAAGGAAATTCTGTCATTTGAGGAAACATTAATAGAACTGGAGGTCATTATATTAAATGAAATAAACCAGGCATAAAAAGAAATACTGCAGGACCTCACTTATATGTGGAATCTAAAAAAGTTGAACTCGTGGAAACAGAGAGTAGAATGGTGGTTACCAGGGGCTGGGGTGGAGGAAGTTAGGGAGATGTTGGTCAGAGGAGACAAAATTTCAGTGAAGAGGAGTAAATTCAGGAGATGTGCCTGGTGTACAACCTGGTGACTATAGTTAATATGAACATACTATATTCTCAAAAGTCACTGAGGTTTTTAGTGTTCCTACCACGAAAAAGGATAAGTATTTGAGGTAATGCATATGTTATATTTATTTACCCTACAACATATACACATTTCAGAATCTCAGACTGAACACAAATAGATGCAATATTTCTGTCAATTAAAAAAATAAACTGGGGTGGTGGGGGGCAAAACAATCCCAAAACTGTTACATTGCTCTTTAAATGTAAATAAGGAAATAACATGTTATAAAAAATTTGATATTTACCATCATCTGTTAAAATATCAGTGTATATTGGAGTTCTTTAAGAGCTGAAAAATCTCCATTGTTACCTTTTCTTCTTGAAATCATATTTTTATTTCATTTTCCCTCAGAATTTTATTCCACTGTATTATTTTATGCTTAAATGTATTATATATCATCCTACAAACTTCTCTGCAATAAAAATATGTATATGAATGAAAATATTTTCTCAAAGACTGCATGTCTTAGGGTAAGTTATAGTAGGTTATGATATAAATGTTATAGATATTGATAATTATCAAACCTAGAAATTAAAATTTTATGACAAGACATTGCCTTGTCAGATAGTTTTCTTTTTGTCTAATTAAATAATGTATCCATGGATAAATAGGACTTACTGATAGAATGAGTCAGGATTCAGCATTAACTATATTCTTTTTTATATAGTAAATGAGAAATATTTATTTACATAGTAAATAGAGAATATAATTTTTTATAACATCACTCAATTCTTAGAAATTCTTCCAAGTCATACACTCAAATCCATAGTGATATGTTATCAAAAACTATATTTAAAAATCTAGCTACTGACCACTGTTATACCTCCCTTTAATTTTGTCAAAGACAAAAAACAGAAAAGTGCTGACTTACCAACGGATTATTTTCCCTGGCCCTTAGAATAACTTTCTCATTTCCTGGGAAATACATCAAGAAGGCTTTATCAAGGCTTATCGAATGCCTCTTTTTTTTTTGAGACAGGGTTGCTCAGGCTAGAATGCAGTGGCGGGATCATGGTTCATGGCAACATTGACCTCCCAGGCTCAAGCAATCCTCTCTTCTGAGATGAAAGGCCTCTTATACCAACTATACTTTCATTTAGAGGCAACTTGTTTATGGAGCTAACACTAGATGGCCATTGAGTGAAACCACCCCTCTCCCCCCCACACACAAAAGAAACCCTGGAAATTGTGCATTTTAGGACTTATCCCACTGACTGTGAATCCAGACCTACATATTCATCTAAATTATATTTTTCTAGGTAATCTCAAAGTACCTTGGAAAGATATGAAGTTAGAGTCACATTCTTGGTATTTTTATACATAGATCGGTAGTTTCATTTTATAGTTTAAGACAATTGCTCACACATTTGAAAGAATTGAACAGCATATCTGCTTTGGAGAGGGCGCAAAAACACTAATAGATCGAGTTTTCTAAACTTCAAGGCATTATATCCTAGATTGCTTTGGAAACATTTTATCCTATGTCCATACACAGGAAATGTTTTGCTTTAAAGGTACGTTTTAACTGCTTTGTAGAAATTTATAATAAGAAACAAATGAAAGGCAAAAAAAAAGAAGGTATTGGGCCACCAGTAAATGTAGAATTTACAAGAAGTGAATTGACAATTTTTAACTATGTATAATATAATCAATAATATATTTCTATTAAGTTAACCTAAATCTAATAAACACATAATAGAAATGAATGAGCAGAGAAGTGAGTGACAAAAGGCAGCAGACAGGAGGCTTGCAAATTGCTGAAATATTTTAGTAATGAGTTAATAAAATTGTTTCTTTTACATGTCTGAATAAATGTTTAAGATAATATAAAATGCTAACTTACCTTCAACATGTGTTTCTTTTACTTGAAGCTGTAACACTGGCTGATTGAGGAGCTTTTCACCTCATCCTTGAAATCATGAACACATACACCTGTGCCCTAGATGAAGCAGCAGCTGAATTGAGTTCTTACGCTCTTTTAACTAAAAAAAAAAAAAAGAAAAAAAAAATTGCAGAGGGTTGAACCTCATACTCAACTGGATTTCCCGAAATGCCTACCGCGTATCTCAAATAGTCTATTCTCGGGCAGATAGAAGGGTCCTCCACAGAGCCTTGCCTTGAGTTTGTTGCTTGGGTAAAATAAGGCATTGAAGCTTCCACGTTTTTCCTATATTCTCTCTCATTGCTTTGCTCTCATAGCATTTTCCTCAACGTGATGTGTTCCTTGGTAGTAGTCCAGAGATGGAAGAGGGGAAGTTGGTAAATGAAATCGCCCTCATTTCTTCTGTCCCATCCTACAAAATATCTGAATTCAGAACACCTCAACTCTCTTTTCCTGGGTTCTCCCATAGCAGAGCCTAAAACAGATGCTTGCACACAGTGAGGAGTGAGACAGGTGAGTGAAGGAGGAAGCAGGAGAGCCAATAAAGGAAGCTTTATCCAGCTGGCTACTATTATAGGAGATTGGCTGCTGGATAACAGTGGATCATCAGAGAATCCTAATGAAATGTGTCTCAGGATTGTCTCTTGGTGAACAGAGGGGGAAACCTTTATCTACCTACTGCCACGGCTCAAGGATTACTCTACAGAGTAACTTCCCACACTGGGTTGCATTTGTGTGAGTTCCCACTGGTATCCTATAACATCAGAGAAACTGAATTCAGAAGCTTCTAGGTTGTACCTGCATGAAGCTGGTCAAAGCCTTTGAAGAGCTGGACATGGGAATAAGAGGTGAGATGAAAAGAAGTGAAAGAGGTCACAAAAGGAGATGGATACAGAACATGGGCTTCTAGAGCCAGGCTGTGCCCTTAACAGAAATGTGCAAGGGAAAAACATAGGCTCATCATATGTTTTTGCTGCCTTAATCAATTCAGAAAGACTTTGCTCAGGCTGAAATCTTGATTTGTTTCTTTGACCTGTGGAGGTTTTTATATTCTAGGGAAATTTATCTGATTACTATTAGGGATAGATGAGGAGAATGCCTTTCTTTTGCGCAGACGAAAGATGGTGACTACTAATGGAGAAGTGAGAAAGAATTTTTTCAGTGCCTGAACCCACAGTGTGTAGGTCAGTTTTAGGGGGGTTCATATGGAACTTTAGGATATGGAGATTGATCCCCTTAAGACTTTTCTTGACAGCAGATCAATATTCTACATGGATTTACACATTCACTTTTGAAGTTATTTCAAGCCCAGGTGGAGAAATTAACGAGGAGGCATTTCTCAATCATTTTTAGTACAAGAGAGGGCAGAGGGTTTGTGCTGTGATTCTAGCACTCAGGGTTAATGTCATGAAGCTGTCTTCCATGATCTCTGCACTCTTCTGCCACATTTCCACGAATTTATGCTCTGCCTTCTGTGTGGAAGTCTCTTTGCTGTCTCCCATTCAATGTGTTGGTGATTCCATATTCTGTCCTTGGTTCTCTTCTCTCCTTAATCTCCTGTCTCTATACACTTCCAGGAGATCTCCTTCATTTTCATGGTTTTAACTGCCAGCTATACATGGATGAACACCAAATATTTATCTTTAACCATGAATTTTCTCCTAAAGTTGCAGATCTACTCATCCCCCTGCCTCATGGATATCCTCCTCAGGAATGTCTCAATTGAGACTGGAATTCAACATGCATTAATTCTTTATCTTCCCTGCCTCTCCCAAATCTGCACTTCCTTCCCCTTACTCCCCATCCCAGTGAGTGCAATCATTATCCACTCATTCCAACAGGCTAGAAAACTGAAAGGCACCCTGGACTTTCTTCTGCACTCTGCACATCAGATTCCTGTTGAGTTTATTATTTCTTTCTTTTTCTTTTTTTTTTTTTTTTGAGATGGAGTCTCACTCTGTCACCCCAGCTGGAGAGCAGTGGATCAATCTCGGCTCACTGAAACCTTTGCCTCCCAGGTTCAAGTGATTCTCCCACCTCAGCCTCCCAAGTAGCTGGCATTACAGGTGTCCACCACCATGCCTGTCTAATTTTTGCATTTTTACTAGAGACAGGGCCATGTTGGCCAGGCTGGTCTTGAACTCCTGACCTCAAGTGATCCACCTGCCTCGGTCTCCCAAAGTGCTGGGATTACAGGCATGAACCACTGCGCCTGGCCTGATTTTACTTCTTAAACACTTGTAAAAGTGTTTTTTCTGATGATGGAGAAAAAGTTCATCTATTTTTCCTCCATCATCAGTGCCACTTACTCCAGGACTCAATTATATCTTGCATGGATCATTGTAAAAGCCTCCAAACTGGTCTTACTACTTCCATTCACTTTAACCCTGCATTATATTCCCCAGATTGCTCCCCAAGAGTGATCTCAATAAAATTTAAATCAAATCATGTTACTCCCTTGCTTAAAATTCAATGACTTTCAGGTGCCAACAGGATAAAATTTCAACTGCTTATTATGACTTACAAGATCCTTCATGATTTAACTCTGACTGTTAGTGTTACCCAAAATAAGCAGTTATGCAAATGCAGTTTTTCCACTTGGAATGCCCTTGTAAACATAATTGAATCTCATTAATACCATACTGTGTTGAGGGGACTATTTATCTGGTTATCCTCAGTTTTGGGGGAATGAAGTCTTTTTAATTATGAAATATTTCAAGCACATAGGAAAGCAGAGAGAAATACTGAAAAATACCAAGTTTTGTCAAATCTTAAAACCTTCACATATTCCTTCAGATATATGTTCTTTTCAAGAAATAAGTCACTGCAGATACAATCAAAGCCCCTCATTACCTCTTTCCCTTCCTATTGTCTCTCCCACTGAATACAGTGGGGTGAGGCAGTCACCCCACTGAAATTGGTGTTTATCATTTTATACTCTTACTATGTTTCTTATGTATCCACAAGTTATATATGGTATTTGTGTAACACATTTTAAGCTAATGTATGTGATATGGTATATATCCTGCAACTTGTTCAGATGCTCAATCAATGCTTTTGAGATTTATCCAGGCTCTAATTCTGAAGTACCAGTTAATATTCCACGGTATGAATCTACCATAGTGCATTTATCCATTTTCCCATTGATGGATATTTAGATTGTTTCCAATTTTCCTCTATTATGAAGAATGCTGCAGTGAACATATTGTGTGTATCTCTTCTGTGCACCTGTGAGAGGATTTTCTTAGGTTACATACCTAGGATGAAATTGCTAGTAGAAGGATATGCACAACTTAAACTTTAGTACTTATATTTCTCCAAAAGTTCTTAAAGAAAAATTTTAGTATAAATGTTTCTCCAAAGGCAGTAGAATCTTGACCCTACTAGTCAGGTAAAGTTCAAGTATGAATCTAGTCCAAATATGAATATGTAACCATACTTAAGAATAGGTTCTTTTTTTTTTTTTCTGTAGCTTTTTTGTGCTATAATGGCAGAGCTGAGTAGTTGAACAGAGATTATATGGAACAGATCAACAAGTTTAAACTATTTACTATCTTGTGTTCACTAGAGAAAATGTTTGCCAACTCAGAAGAGGTTCTTAAATTAGCAACTTTGTGAAGTTTATAAGAGGGCCTTATAGTGATTGAGACTATATTTGGTTATGAGAATTTCAGTGCATACTATGCATCTCTGCATGATGAGTGTGCATGTGCATGTGTTTTGGTTATATAAGCAAGAAAGGAATGATGTGTTTTTGGTATCAATTTCTAGCTTCTTCTTTCTGAACTGGCTTTCTTCCGAGTGTTCAGGTGCTGGGAGCCATTTCTTTTCTTTTCTTTCTTTTCTTTTCTTTTTTTTTTTTTTGACAGAGTCTCATGCTGTTGCTCAGGCTGGAGTGCAGTGGCATGACCTCTGCTCACTGCAACCTCTGCCTCCTGGGTTCAATGATCCTCCTGCCTCAGCCTCCCGAGTAGCTAGGATTACAGGCATGTGCCACCATGCCAGGCTAATTTTGTATTTTTAGTAGCAATGGGGTTTCACCGTGTTGGTCATGCTGGTCATGCTGGTCTTGAAGTCCTTACCTCAGGTGATCTGCCGGCCTCAGCCTCCCAAAGTGCTGGGATTATAGGTGTGAGCCACCGTGGCTGGCCTCCAATTCTTTTCATTCATGCAGTTAGTCAATCAATATTTATTAGGTGCCTATTATATAACTGGCACTATTATAGGTGCTGGAGGTACACCAGTGAACACAGCAGATAATGTTCTGGCCCTCAAGAACTTATATACTGATGGGGGTAGACAGACAGATAAATATACACATATATCACATGGCAACTGTGCGATTTAGAAAAAGCAGGGAAGGGGGAATAGAAAGTGTTAGAGTAAGCTGTTTTATAAAAAGTGTTCCTTGAAGACATTCTTGCAAAGGTGTATTTTAAATATAAAGAAAGTCAGGAAGGGAACCATGTGATTCCATGAGGTAAGACCTTTTGAAGGGAAGGAAATAGTAAGTGCAAAGGCCCTGAAGTGGGGGAGCGCTTGGCACTTTTGAGGACTAGCGATGAGGTCAACATGGCTGAGGCAGAGCCAGCAGGGAGTAGGCAAATGTGATAGCAAGTGAGGTCAGGATAGTGCTGGGAGGGAACTGTTGATTTTACTCTGATTCAAGTAGGAAGTCATTGGACAGATCTGTCCAGAGGAATGCCATGGTCTGATTTAAGTTTTTGAACAATCATTCTGATAACAGTAATAGATAGCAGCAGCGAGGCCCATTGTGGAGGCTATTACAATATTCCCAGTGAGAGATGATTGCCCATGGACCAGGATTTTTGCAATAGAAATTCTGAGAGAGGGTCAGATTCCGGATGTATTTTGGAAGAAGAGCCAATAAGATTTGGTGCTGAGGTTGAAAATGGGATGTGAGTGAAAAAGAAGACTCATGGGTGACCAAGATTTCTGACATGAATAATAAAAAATGGAGATGCTATTACTTAGGTGGGGAAGATCTAAGAAATAGCAACCTTTAGGAACAGGTCGAGGAGGGAGTAAGGAGTTTCTTTTGAGATGTGTTAAGGCTGATATTTCTATGAGATTTACAAATAGAATTCTTTAGTGGACAGTGAGGTGTATGAACTTGAAATTCGCGGTTGAGATCCAGACCAGAGGTTTGAATTTTGGAGTCATCAACATGCAGACACTTTTTAAAAGTATGAGACTGGGTGAGATCTCTTAGGAAGTTAATTTGAAGAGATCAAAGAAAAAAAAAGTCAGAGGGCCGAGTCCTGAGGCCCTCCAACATTTGGAGTGCAAAGAAATGAGGGAGAAACTGCAAAAGAGACCTAAGGTGATGTCTTAGAGATTAGAAGAGAAGAGACTATGCTGTCCCAGAAGCCAAAGGAAGAACGTGTTTCCAAAAAGAGTACGTAGAATATTCTATTAAATGTTGCCAGTCGATGAAATTGTGAGGATCAAAAATCGATTTTGAATTCAGCAACAGAATGATTATTGGTGACCTTGGCATAATGTATTTTAGTGAAGTGGTAGCATCAAATGACTGTTTGGAGTAGGTTCAAGAGAAAATGTGAAGAGAGGAATTGGAGAAAAATAAAATAGACGACTCTTTCAAGGGAAGATTTTGTTGGAACATCTCTGTTAATGCTCAGGGCTAAACTTAAAAGGGCACGCACAATTGAACAGCAACTTGGCCCTTGCTGTATAATGCCCTTCAGTGTTCCTTGGCAATAGTGGTTGTAGATATTCACTCCAGTTATAATACTTCATTCTTAGGGCCAGCTGGGTATGTCCTTTCCTGACCCTTCTGCATAGTGAATTCTTATTCACACTTCAAACCCATGCTTACCATATCTGCATGTGTGGATTCTTTTGGTCTTTCAGATAAAACAAATCATTTTCTGCTTTATATGTGTTTTTAGCATAAACAGATTGTGGTATATAATTTATTCTCCACCAGGCAGTAACTTCATGACAGCAAGGGTTGTGATTTTCTAGAATTCTCAGTGCTAAGTATAGTGTCTGCCTATCATTTAATAATGTTCAGTTAATGTTTGTTGAACTAAACTGAATTATCTTAAAGAAACATGGGGTCCATGTTTTCCCTTCCATTTCCAAAGGCATAATAGTGTGCCCAGAACCATGCCTTCCCCCCACCCCCCTGCTCTCCCATCCACCCACTGGGAGCCTCAGACAGGATTCTTGTGGGAAGTTTGGCAAAGCCCTTGTTTTCATATTTACTTTTCTTATCACAAGTTCTTCCAGTTGAAGTCAGAGGGGCCCTTGCTGATGCATACAGCCAAGGAGTCTGCTTGGTGTCTTTGATGTGTTCCATCATGTTGATTTGTGGTGGCACTGAAGTGGATGACCCCACAATGTTCATTTTCTCCATACATCATTAGGCCAAGCTAAGGGCTTTGTGAGTTTTCTACTCGGGCAGCTGTGTTTTCCTAATATGCCTTCACTAAATGCTGACATCGTTTCATCTCCAGGATCATTTCAGTTACATTAGAAACAGTCTTTTATTGCACTTTGGAAATGTTTTGAGACAACAAATTATTTATTTCTATATTCAATCAGCTGTTCTTTTCTTTCTCTGGCTCTTCATGGCTAAAAGTCCCTGTGTTTTATTTTGTGTGTTATCTGGCCAAGAGGCCAGTTGTTTGAAATATAGTTGAACATCATTCCTAAAGAATATAATCCTTTTGCGTTTACTCTGTTTATTCCTAGATTTCAACTATTAATTAGCAAATTCATTTCCTGATAGCCACAATGAGGTTAGAATAAGTGTACCCAGTGAGGTATCAAGAAAAGCCTAATGTATTTAGAGTGGTAACAAGAGACCAATTCTATTCTGATAAACACCATTAAAAGGAAAAGATAAATCAAATCTTATGGCCTTAGTCAGCAAGTTTTATTCTACCAAAGGAATCTAAGTTGAACCACAGCTGTAATTTGGAGTCTTAGCTCAAAGTGACTGCTTTGTATTTTTCTCAAGCGTTGGAAAATCAAATCTGTATTCTGCTAGTCAGGCACACTGTAAAGAGTGCCACCTTCGCCTGGGTTGTTTGGAATGCTCATAAGTCTTGGTAACTTGGTGGATTTTGATGCACAGCCATGAGTTCCACAGGCATTAATTCTGCTCCACTGCCTGTCCATTTGAACTAAAAAGTGCCAGTGAATACATTATACTTGGGGACCTCCAAATCCCACTTTAGTTCTTGAGGTCACTGATGTTTGCTATCTTTCAGTATCCAGAACACATTTGAAGTGTGTTGCTATTGTGTCCTTTTTCATTTATCTTTGACAAGTGCATCAGCTCTTACTCTTGAGAAAATTAACATTTCCTTTGGTTCACAAAGCAAGATTATTTGGAAAGGTCAATGCATGTGGCACAGCACTCTGTTATGTTTCTACAGAGACACGTGTCTGCTATATGTCAGTGAGGCCTCAGCTTAAAGGCTAGCTTATTTATAGTGAATAGCCACATAGAAATGATTACTCTAAATTCATTTGTTACTTGAAAGAAACTCCTTTCATTTAGATTTTATGAGGGAATCCATTAAAAGAAATATCACACCATTGCTGCAGTGTTGGCTCCGTGGGGTCTGTGGAAGCTATGCCTTTCTCCCTCCACTTGTCTTCAGGATGCCCTTTTTGAGTGGGAAAGTCACCGTTTGCAATCCACTTAGGGAATTGGTCAATTTGTTTTTTTCATTTTTTTATGTACTTTCATTCTAGCAATTTGGTTTAAACCATAGTAAATCTATTGTATTTCTTTCTACTTTTTTTTGTAATAGTGCATATTATTTTATGGTATTGATACTATCAATGTTTAGGTAAAAAATACAAACTATAAAATACGACATTTTCTTACCAGGAAAAATAAAAATATATCAGTAACTTCTGAGGCTAGAAGGAGGTATATATAAATGAAGCTAGAGGCTATGAGAAATCATGCGTTCATTAAGAAGCATCTGAATTATACCGGTTGGAGATCATCTTATCAGAAATTCATATGTGTAAGAGGTGTATGAATGTTTTATTGAGAAAAATGGTGGGTCAAAAAGGGTCCAAGGCGTGGCATAAGAATAACAGATACAAACCAAGCATACAGGCTTTATTAATACCTACTCTTATTTTCATTTTGTCAGCAATTCTTCCTAATGTTCCAGTTACATGATATAATTTTAGGAGAATTAAGCTTAATAGCTCAAACTTATAGAATTAATTGCATTAAGCCTCAGTTACAATTACTGATTTATTAGCCTTTTAATGGTTTGTGGTACAATGGTACAGGGAAGATGGTTAGGCCACAAGCATCTGCTAGTTCACCAATGCAAGCTAATGTGGATAAAATTCCTTTTGTGACACACTGATGAGAGCCAGTCTTCATCTGGCCTACAAACAAGGTAAACTTATAACTTATCACCCAAAGTAGAAGAATTTTGAGAGTAAATACGGTTGCTAATAATTAAATTAGGAATAGGCAACCTCACATTGTCAGATTTCATGAGAAATAAAATGCCCTTAAAAATACTTCTTGTAAAAACTCTTTGTTCTTCTATAGTTGGTAGCAGAAAATTACACTTACTTAACATAGGCTTGGCCAAAAAACATACTTTTACTGTGGAAAAAAAACTGGAAAACTTTTAATCTAGTACCAGTAAGTGTTGAGCTATGGAAAGAAACATTTGCATTGTTTTTGTCTTAATAAACCTAAGCCTGAGCTTAAGGAACCATTTCTGTTCTGTTTAAACCAGAGTCTAAGTGATGGATGTATTTCTCTCTTCTACTCTCTTCTAACGTTACAGTGATTCAGAATGTGTCATAGAGTGGAGCAAGAAAGAGAAACCCATAAAAGACTGACCATAGAGACTTCAGGAGTTTGTCAATCCTGCAGAGAAAAAGCCTATAGGAAAAAAAACAAAAGTTGAACACAGAAAGGAGCAGTTAGGATGGCAACACAGAGATAAAAGAAGCCACAATTTCTCTCCTTTCAAGATATGGAAACATGCATAAGATTGACTTGCCTCTGGGCTGTGGAAGATCTGAAATGCTGTTCTAAGGAGAGGCCAGAGGATTTCCTCAATGCAGTGGGTAAAGTAAAAATCTATCAGTTGGATTTTGATGGCAGGGATTGGGAATTTATTCACTTTATATTCTTTTTATGGCATTCACTGTTCATTATATTTCTTTTAAATTAACTGGTAGAAAACATGCCTGACCTGTGTGTCAGATATTTTCAGGAGGGCCGGTTGGAGATTGGAAATGGGGTAGGGATTTGAAGGGCGAGATTAGACAGCCAGTTTCAACCCTACCTGAATATTAGAATTGCCAGAGGAGCCCAGACTCCACTCATTGTGATGTCTTAATTAATTGCCTTGGAGTGGAACCTGAATAATCTATTTTTTTTAAAGTTTCTCAGTTATAATGTGTAGCCAGGCTGGGAACCCTTGAGTTACAATATATGACAACACAGCAATAATCCATGAAAGCAATTCCCAGCAGGAATCTAGTGTTAAGCCTACATAGCTTTACTTAAGGCTCTGTAGTTCATTACCTTGGTTATTTAGGTGCAACTGTGCTGCTGATAGTCTCTCAACTTTTGTTGATATGAACAAGACTTTAGTTTGCTTTCACTCTTAGAGGACAGTTTCTTTGGGTATAATCTAGGTTGACAAGTTTTCTATTTCATCCCCTTAAAAATATCATCCCATTGTCTTCTGGTTTCATGGTTTTGGTATAGGAATCAGCTGTCATTACCTTTGTTCTTTTGTCATTAATGTGGGTTTTATTTTCCTTCTAGCCTCATTTAAGATTTTCCCTTTATTACTTATTTTCAGCAATTAGATTATGATATACCTTGGTTTTGTTTTGTTTGTGTGTTCCTGGAATTTGTTGAGCACCTCAAATCTGTTTTATAGTTTTCATCACATTTTTGGTCACTATTTCTTCAAATATTTTTATTTCCTGCCTGCTTCTTCTATAGGACTCTAATTATATGTTGTCTTAGTCCATTTTGTGTTGTTATAAAAGAATACTACAGACTGGGTAATTTACAAAGAACAGGTTTTTTTGTCTCATGGATCCAGAGGCTGGGAAATCCAAAATAGAAGGGCCACATCTGGCAAGGACCTTCTTGCTGTATCATAACGTGGTGGAAAGCATCACATGACAATAGCGTGTATGCATGTGAGAGAGGAAGGGGGGCCAAACTTGTCATTTTATCAAGAATTCAATCTCATAATAACTAACTTACTCCTGAGAGAGAATGGCATTAATACATTCATGATGGCACAGCCCTCATGACCTAATCATGTTCTAAAATTTCCTCCTCTCAATACTGCTGCATTGGGGATTAGGTTTTTGGCACATGAATGTTGAAGGACACATTCAAACCATAGCACAGGTTTATTAAACTATTTGATATGGCCCCAAAGCTCACTGAGGATATGTTTATTTATTTATTTATTTATTTATTTATTTATTTATTTTTGAGATCGAGTCTTGCCCTGCCACCCAGGCTAGAGTGTAGTGGCATGATTTTGGCTCACTGTAACCTCCGCCTCCCGGGTTCAAGCAATTCTCCTGCCTCACCCTCCCGAAGAGCTGGGACTACAGGTGCACACCACCATACCCAGCTAATTTTTTTGTATTTTGGTAGTGATGGGATTTCACCATGTTGCCCAGGCTGGCCTCGAACTCCTGAGCTCAGGCAATCCACCCACCTTGGTCTCCCAAAGCGCTGGGATTACAAGTGTGAACCACTATGCCTGGCCTTCTGCTGTGTCATATATGCTATTAATCCTACCCAGTCTATTTTTCATTTAAGATTGTGTCTTTAATCCCTGTAAATTCCATTTGAGCATTTAAAAATATCTTCCATTTTCTCTTCTCAGTCTGTTCATGTATTTCTTTACATCCTTAAGCATATTCATAGAATTTATCTTAGCAGTTTAAAAGTCCTTGTCTTCTTTTTAAATCATTTCTGCTATTTCTGGGTCTAGTTTTATTGACTGCATTTTCTGCTGGTTATAGATCATGTTTTTCTGTTTCTTTTCATGCCTGATATTTTTATTTTTGTATTTTTAAAAATTTATATCTGTTATTTTTTAAGAGATTTATTTCAATTCAGGGATACATGTGCAAGATGTGCAGATTTGTTACATAGGTAAATGTGTATCAAGGGGGTTGTTTTATAGATTATTTCATCAGCCAGGTATTAAGCCTAGTATCCATTAGTTATTTTTCCTGATACTCTTCCTCCTCCAACCTTCTGCCCTCTGGTAGGCCCCAGTGTGCATTGTTCCTCTTTATGTGTCCATGTGTTCTCATCATTTAGCTTCCACTTATAAGTCAGAACACATGGCATTTGTTTTTCTGTTCTTAGGTTAGTTTGCTAAGGATGATGGCCTCCAGCTCCATCCATGTCCCTGCAAATGACATGATCAATTTTCCTTTTTATGGCTGCATAGTATTCCATGGCATATATGTAGCACATCTGCTTTATCCAGTCTATTGCTGATGGGACATTTAGGTTGATTCCATGTCTTTGCTACTGTGAATAGTGCTACAGTGAGCATATGTATGCATTTATATTTGTAATAGAAGGATTTATAGTCCTTTGGGTATATACCCAGTAAGAGATTGATGGGTTGAATGCTATTTCTGTCTCTAGGTCTTTGAGGAATCACCACACTGTCTTCCACAATGGTTGAACTAATTTACACTCCCACCGACAGTGTAAAAGTGTTTCTTTTTCTTCACAACCTCACCAACATCTATTATTTTTTGACTTTTTAATAACAGCCTTTCTGACTGGTGTGAGATGGTATCTCATTGTGGTTTTGATTTGCATTCCTCTAAAGATCAATGATGTTGAGCTTTTTAAAATACGATTGCTGGCCGTATGTATATCTTCTTTAGAAAACTGTCTATTCATGTCCTTTTGCCGACTTTTTAATGGCATTCTTTCTTGTAAATTTGTTTAAATTCCTTATAGATGCTGGATATTAGACCTTTGTCAGATGCATAGTTTGCAAAAATTTTCTCCCATTCTGTAGATTGTTTACTCTGTTGATAGTTTCTTTTGCTGTGCAGAAGCTCTTTAATTATATCCCATTTGTCAATTTTTGCTTTTGTTGCAGTTGCTTTTGGCATCTTTGTCATGAACTCTTTGCCCATTCTTATGTTCAGGATGGTACTGCCTAGGTTGTCTTCCAGGGTTTTTATAGTGTTACTCTTTACATTTAAGTCTTTACTCTATCTTGAGTTGATTTTTGTATGTGGTGTAGGGAAGGGGTCCAGTTTCAATACACTGTATATGGCTAGCCAGTTCTCCCAGCATTCATTAAATAGGGAACCCTTTCCCCATTGCTTGTTTTTGTTGGCTTTATTAAAGATCAGATGGTTGTAGATGTGTGGTCTTATTTCTGGGTTCTGTATTCTGTTCCATTGGTTTATGTGTCTGTTCTTGTACCAGTACCACGCTGTTTTGGTTAGGTTACTGTAGCCCTGTAGTATAGTTTGAAGTCAGGTAACATGATGCCTCCAGATTTGTTCTTTTTGTTTAGGACTGCCTTGGGTTTGGGGCTCTTTTTTTTTTGGTTTCATATGAATTTTAAAATAGTTTTTTTTCTGGTTCTGTGAAGAATGTCAGTGATAGTTTAGTGGCAATAGCATTAAATCTATAAATTGCTTGTGGCAGTATGGCCATTTTAACAATACTGATTCTTCCTATCCATGAGCATGGAATGTTTTTCTATTTGTTTGTGTCATCTCTGATTTATTTGAGCAGTGTTTTGTAATTCTCCTGTAGAGATCCTCCACTTCTCTTGTTAGTGATATTCCTAGGTATTTTATGCTTTTTGGGGCAATTGTGAATGGGAGTTCATTCATGATTTGCATGCCTAATAATTCTAAAATTATGTCCGACATTGTGAGTTTTATGTTTTGCTGAAATTATTTGTATTCCTTTAAAGAGTGTTGAGTTTTATTCTGGTGTGTAGTTTAGTAACTTGTAGGTAAATTTGAAACTTTTAAGACTTAATTTTAAGCTTTGTTAGGTGTGCCCAGAGAAGCCTTTATCCTGGGATTAATTTAGCTCCAATATTAAGGCATGAACCTTCTGTGGACTGTATCCAATGACCCATGTTAGGAGGTCTCTTCATTCTGGCTTGTGGAAACCTAAGCTATTTTCACTTCTGTGAGAGCTCTGAAAAGTTGTTTTATAGTTTTCCTCAGTCTTTGGTAGTTTCTTATCATTCATATGTAGGTCAGTATTCAGCCAAAGACTTGAGAAGATTCCTATGCAGAACTCTTGAGTTCTCTGTGAAGTTCTGCTATGCAATGAATTGTATATTATAAAATTTATGTATTGAAGCCCTAATCCCTAATGTAATGGTATTTGGAGATGGGGCCTTTGGGAGACAGTTAGTCTAGATGAGGTCATGAGATGGTGCTCTCAAGTGTGACCCCCTCACCCTTTCCTTCTCCCTCCCCCGCTCCTCTCTCTGCCATGTTAAGGTGCAGCAAGAAGGCAGTGATCTGCCAAACAAGAAGAGAGCCCTTATCAGAACCTGGCATCCTGATCTCAGACTTCTAGCTTCTAGAACTTTGAGAAAATAAATCCCTGCTGCCTAAGCCATCCAACCATGGTATTTTGTTTTGACAGCCTGAGCTGAGTCAAGTTGTCTCCTCTTTGGTTTTGAATCTGCAAGTTATAGGAGTCTCCACCTTCCCAAACTTTGATTACTGTTACTTAATTTGGAACTCGCTCCTTGACTGTGATCTGAAAACTGTTTGAAGGTGTTAACTTAGCGTTCACTGATTATTTAAGTGCTTTTGTTTCCCTTTTCTCAGGGATCACATTCTGTTGCCCAGAGTCTGAAACCTTTGTTTTATATACTTTATCTGGTTTTCTTGGCTATGGTGAAGTGGCAATTCCTATGGCAGCTAATCCTTCATAGGCAGAAATCCTGTCTTTTTAATACAATCTCATTTTATGTTATTGCTTCTGGATGTTGAATGATAGTTTGAAACATTCCTCTCTCTCCCAGGTAATAGAGGAATTTACCCATGTCTTAGTCTAATAGTTCTGTAGTTTTCTTTTTAATAAATTTAGTATATTTAACAAATTAGTATATGATGAATATTTTTATCCCTAAAAATTCTTTTTGCCTTAATGTGGAAGTTATTAATCCTCATTCTGTATCATAAGTACCTCGGGAACTTTTAGAAACATCCAGGCACAGGCCTCACTTTTGGAAGTTAATCGGTGGGGGTAAGACATTGGTAACTTAAAAACATTTTCCAAAATTATTATAATGTGTAAACAGGTCTGAGAACTATTAAAGTCTTCTTTTTTCTTTCTGATATTAATCCAGCACCTTTGACCAGCCATGATACCTTCTTTCCAATATTAATTATACAGGCTTTCATTTGGTTAGTTTTGCCTGAGTAGTTTTTCTATGCTTTAAGTGTCTAACTTTTTCTGTTCCTTGTATTTTAAACTTGTCTTTTTGTTTACTTGTCTTTTATAAGTAGCATAGAACTGGATTTTAAAACAATTTGCTAATTTGAAACGTTTATCTCTTTGCTGGCATGTTTAGTCCATTTATCTTTATTGTTATTTCTAATGTTTTGGATTTACTTCTACTACTTAGTATTTTCTCTGCATACTGCTTTTCCTATATCACCTTTTTCTTCCATTCTGATTTTCTATCTTCTGAATTTATTACAGTCAAAAAAAAATTTCACCCCCCCGCCCCGCCAACATCTAGTTTGGAAGTCAAACACGTTACTTCCATTCTTTTTGTGATTACATTTGAAATTATTATGGAATATGCCTAAAGCCTAAAGTTAATAAATATCTTAACCTCCTTCTGAATTTTGGAAAGACCTTAGAACACTTGAATTCTAATCATATGTTTGCATTGTCTATCTAATTTTTGCCCAGTATTTTTAAGTCTATCATATTTTAAATACCACAAATTAGATATTATTATTTCATACAGATATATTTTAGATTTATTATCATGTTTACCAAGAAGACATGGAAAGACAGAAATAAGTACTGAGAGTTAATATGTAGAAGAGTGGCAAATAAATTTGAATACCAAAATAGAATTATAAAATAGTTATACACCTTCTCTGTATGAAAACAAAACTTTGTGGTTACAACCTAAAGACAAAGAATTGTTATAGAATGTTTTCTGATGACATCAGATCAACCTAAAGCTAAAACAGAAAATACTTGGCATTTTTATCAAGAAAATGAAAATCTAAACAGTATATTCTATAACATTATCATAGTATTTTCACCTGAAATCTGGAAGAGTATAGTCAATTCTAATGTATATCAAGAGAGATATAGTAGATCAATGACCAAAGATGTGTGTCTGGCTTTTGGTAATAATAGCTGTTATATAAAGGACAATTGGGAAACTTCAATCTAGGAGGTTAAGACTAAAGACAGACATGACTAAAATTTATAAATTAAGTAGTGTATAGGGTAATACATGATCTTCATCAAACTGTGAAGGAACAGTGTGTCAGTCTTTAAAACTTGTTCCTGCATTTAAGCAAATGAAGGGTGTAGTTTTGAAAGATGTGTGGAGCTTAACAAATGGGGGCAGTTGTAAGTGAATTCGTAATGATATGAGTGAATTTAGGAATGGTAAAGCTACAAGGAGATAGAAAAAAGAAGCTGGAATATAAACATGAATATATGAATGTGCACATGCATGTGCGTGTACGCACACATACACAGATGTGCACACACACACACACAACCGCATCATTGTCACTTGGAACAATTTGATACAGCAGAATACTACATTGTATTGTCCAGTTTGACAATTTCCACATTTTGAGGTTGCAGTGAGAGAATGAAAATGTATTTTGGAACAGATATCAAGAAAAGTCATACTGTGTTGGTGGGACTTGAGCTAATAAATCATTGAGAGAAGGCTAAAGAGTGAAGAGGGTAAGACATTTCAAGATACCTGCCAGACAGTGGGGGTTGAGAGGGAAAAGCAGGGAGCCTGAATTTAGCCAGTTTGAATAATAGGTCCTTGTTACTACATGAGCACTGAATTGAAAGCTTCCTGAGAGTTGGAATAGTGAAAGATAAGAGGATAGGCTCTAGTCCAATGGAGCCCAACAGAACTATTACTTGTGCCAGTTATTAAAAAGAAAAAAAAATAACAGATGCTGGCAAGGCTGTGGAGAAAAGAGTATACTTATAAACAGTGGAAATGTAAATTAGTTCAGCCACTGTGGAAAGCGGTTTGGAGATGTCTCAGTGAACTTAAAACAGAACTACCATTTGACTTAGCAATCCCATTACTGGGTATATACCCCAAGGAAAAGAAATCATTTTACAGAAAAAGACACATGCACTCGCGTTCACCACAGCACCATTAACAATAGCAAAGCCATGGAATCAATCTAGGTGCCCATCAGCAGTGGATTGGGTAAAGAAAATGTGGTACATATATACCACGGAATACTATGCAGTCACAAAAATAATGAAATCATGTTCTTTGCAGCAACATGGATGCAGTTGGAGGTCATCGTCTTAAGCAAATTAATGCAGGAACAGAAAACTAAATACTGCATGTTCTCACTTTTAAGTGGAAGTTAAACTTTGGGTACATATGACATAAAGATGAGAACAGTAGTCACTGGGGACTACTAGAGGGAGGAAGGAGGAAGTGGGGAAAGGGCTGAAAAACTGTGGGGTACTATGCTCAGTACCTGGGTGATGGGTTCAGTCATACCCCAAACCTCAGCATCATGCAATATACCCACGTAACCAGCCTGCACATGTACTCATTGAATCTAAAACAAAAGTTGAAATTATTAAAAAAAAGTAGTTTCTATGCAGTAAAAAAGAAATATAATGTGAGCCATATCTGTACTTTTAAATTTTATTATGCAAAAGAAATAAGATGATATTGTACTAATATGTTTTTATTGAATCCAATATATCTAAAATATTTCCATATGTAGTCAATATAAAAAATTACCAATGAGATATTTTACAGTCTTGTTTTTAATACCAAGTCTTCAAAGTCTAATTTCACACTTATAGCATATGTTAGTTTGGAAGCTAAATTTTCATCAGAAATACTTGATCTGTATTTAGATTTCATAAATTTCATAAATTTATGGTTGAAAAGTATATTCACATACTCAACCAAATTAACTATTGGTTTTTAAAATTAAATTTAAATTAATTTAATGAAATTTAAAAATGTTGTTTCCCAGTTGCATTAGCTATATTTTAAATGCTCATTGGCTGTATATGGCTATTGGACAGTGAAGCTCTAGTGCCTGATTTTTCAAAACCTGCCTGCAAGTTAACCACTTCCTAGTTATTTGAACATGTTACTTAACCTTTCTAAGTCTCGGTTTCCTTACTTGTCAAGTGAACTAATAATGTTACCTGGTTCTTAGGAATGTTTTGAAGGTTAAATCAGATAACCCACGTAATGCACATAACGCAATGCCTTAACACCTACCAAGTGCTAATTTTGGGTTATTATTTTGACAATTAGAAACCTAGGGATGAGAACAAGACTGGGCTTAGGAAGAATGAAAAGATCTGTCTTGAGCATCCTGACTTTGAGGTGAAGATGGTGAATCTAACTGAAGAAGAGGATTAGAATGTAGGTGAAGGGGTTAGGCCCAGAGACAGTGCAGGAGAACAGAGCCTCATAGATGTTCTTACGACTGGCTATAGCAGGGATCATCCACTTTTCTTTCTTTCCAACCAGACTGTAAAGCATTTGATGGTTCCTAGATGTGGTTAGTGCAACTTAGAAACTGATTAGATTTTGGCCGGGCACAGTGGCTCAGGTCTGTAATCCCAGCACTTTGAGAGGCCGAGGTGGGGAGATCACCTGAGATCAGCAGTTGGAGACCAGTCTGGCCAACATGGTGAAACCCCATCCTACTGAAAATAGAAAAATTAATGGAGCGTGATGGTGCAAGCCTGTAATCCTAGCTTCTTGGGAGGCTGAGGCAGGAGAATCGCTTGAACTCAGGAAGTGGAGATTGCAGTGAGCTGAGATGTCGCCGATGCACTCCAGCCTGGGCGAGACTCTCCACAAACAAAACAAAACAAAACAAAACAAAACAAAACAAAACAAAACAAAACAAACCTGATTCTATTTTAAGTGCCCGCAGTTGTGCCTGCAGAATAGTTATTTAAGAAATGCCTATTAAATGAACAAATTGGAACCACCAAGGGATTAAATATAACAAGGGAATAGAAAATTGAATACTAAAAATAAATGTTTTAGAGGGCTTTGGCTGATTACTACCTGATCATATGCTTCTAAAGTAATGACAGTTCAAATAAACACTTTAGGTATACTTTCAGATATTTGATATGGATGAAAAGCATCAATTTTGGCCAAAAGTTTGGTGACTCTGAGATATTTAAAAAAAAAAATTCTTCATTTTCAAAAGGGCACTGTTATAATTCAAGTTAATATAGTCTTTGTTGTTGTTGTTTCTTCTCATTATTTGCATTTTAAGCCCATCTCTATGTTTTAGATTTTCAAGACTATGAAAGTCATATGAAAGGTATAAAAAAGATTACCCGGTACTCCTCCTTCCTAGCAAATCTTTCTCTCTCAACAGTTATGCGTCAGAGAAATCTATTAGTGGACAACAAAGAGGCAATCTAGTTGGTGTGACGTTGCTTCCCCATTTGGTGACACTTTTCTATAGCATTCTTCAGGCTATCTCATTTGACACTTTGGAACAGCTGCCAAGTCCTTTTCTGCTCCCTGTAAACAAGCCTGTCATTCACAGAGCTTTCCCTTACCTTGCGTAGGGAATGGAGGTTAATGACTTTGGAAATGGAAAACAGAACAGCCATCAAAAGGACTTTTAATACCAGGAGAATTATAGGAGAATAACTGAATCAAATAAAATAAGAATATAAATAGACCGTGTTACAAGCTGCATTTGTTAAAAGGTTTCATATCAGTTGAAGTTTTGTGTTACCTGGGAAGAGTAATAAAAAGAAATAAAATAGATTGAAAATGGTTACCCTTGAGAAGCTATTTCTGACTTTTTGGCAGGATTCCCCTGTGGCTGCTGATGCCCATATAGTGCGTCTCATTCCTACTTTCTTTTTCAACTTCAATTCTGCTTTACAAGTAAGACTTCTGATAGTTTTTTTCCCCTTAGAGTGTCTTTGATTTATCATTTAGTTTAGTGGCTAAAGAAATGAGACAAGCCTCTGTATCTGGGGAAATACTGACATTTTTAGGCTTCTGATAGGTGGCCTTTTAAGGTCAACTACTCTAAGAGGAATCAAGAGCATTTTTCTTTTGTTTTGGACAGATCCTGTTCAATCTGTATCTGAAGATACTAGAAACAGGAATGAGAAGAGTAGAGAAGGATATTGTTTGGATGTTTGTCTCCTCCAAATCTCATATTTAAATGTAATTCCCAACGTTGGAGGTGTTTGGATCATGGACAGTGATCTCTTATGAATGGCTTAGCACCATCCCCTTGGTGATAAGTGAATTCTCACTCTGACTTCACGTGATATCTGGTTGTTTCAGAGTGTGGCCCCTCCCTTTCTCTCTCTCTTTTGCTCCTGCTCTCATCATGTGACATAATGGCTCCCTGTCACCTTCCACCATTATTGAAAACTTCCTGAAACCGCACCAGAAGCCAAACAGATGTTAGTGCCATGCTTCCTGCACAGCCTGCAGAACCCAGAGCCAATTAAACCTCTTTTCTTTGTAAGTTACCCAATTTCAGGTGTTCCTCTAGAGCAATACAAAAATGGCCTAATACAAGGACTTTTAAGAAAGAAATACAATCTCACACATACACATATACAACTATGCAGCTGATGGAGAAGGAGATGGAGAGATTTTGCATCACGGTGTTTAATAAGCTTCTTAAATGCAAGGCATACTGATAACATATGTACCTTTTACAAAAGACTGGCCAGTTTGCTTATAAAGGTCTTTTGATTTTGTAGCTCTTAAACTGAATATTCTTTGATTCTATGCGTGTCATATGGCATTATCATTATTATTAATTCAACAAATAGTAATAAGAGCTTAATAGATTCAGAATATTCTAAACACTGGATTTAGAATAAAAAATGAAGAAGACATGGTCATTTGCTTGCAGAGTTTGTATCTCTAGTAACGGTAGAGATGCACTAGACAAATTTACAATTAAAAAGTATAAAAAAAGTATTTAAAAAAGGAGAGAAGAGGAAATCTGGTTAAGAAATTAGGTAATACTTAATCTCGAATAGGAGGGATAATAAGAAACTAATCTGGCAAAGAACCTAGTAGATGGGACAGGGGTGGGGGCTTACTTTCGGCGGATTGAAATTGGGGAAATTTTTAATGCAGCAACAGATAACTAATATACTATTATGTTCTTTCCACTCTACAAGCTGCCTATTATCTGAGAGCTGTTAAATATTTACAATTTACAATGGTAATTATGAAGGACCAAGGTAGGAAATACCTTAATTTGCTCTTGTAAAGGAAAAGTCCATGTGATTATAGTTTATAAGTGGGGGGAATGACACTGGGTGAGGTTGGAGATGTAGCCAGGGAGTTGTGAGCTTGTTACTGAGCTGAAGTGTCATCTTTTTAGATGATTTTTCTGGCTACTGTGTGAAGAATGGATTAGTAGGAGGCAAAACTGAAAAAGGGAGCTATTAAGTATTACAGATGAAAGATGATGGTGGCTTATACTAGGTTGGTGGCATTGAACATAGAGGTAAGTGTGTGAATTCAAGACACATTTTGGAGGTAGAGGACTTGTTATTGGGTTGAATATGGATAGAAGGCTTGGGAGAACAAGAAATCAAGGATAACACCCCAGTTAGTTTCAGGCTTGAGTATCTATGCAGATGGGGATGCCAGGGACAGTAATGTTTTGGGAATGGAGAGTTCTGTTGTAGATATGTTAAGTTTAACATGTGCGTGTGACAACTGGAGACCTCAACTTAACTGTTGGATATATGAATCAAGAGGCATAAATGTGGGATTCTTTGGCATTTATATGGATTTTCACGTGTTGAAAATAGATGAGCAACTTGGAGTAGAGGAAAGAGATGGCATTGGACTGAGTCCTTAGAAATAGTAACATTTAGAAAGCAGGCAGAAGAGGAAGAGTCAGAAAAGGAGACTGAGCAGAAGTCTCCAGAGAGGTAGGAGGAAGACTGAGATGGTGTGGTGCCCTAGGAACCAAGGGAGGAGAGTATGTTCATAGGATGGAATGACTACCTGATTGGATGTGGGATTAAGATAAAGATAAGGAAACTTCCACTGTAAATGGCAAAAGATGATAATTAATACAGATAAAATATAATATCAGTATAATAATGGGGCCAAAACTCAACTAGAATGAATAAAGGCAAAAATGAAAGATGGCAAAATAGAGAAATCAAAAATAAACATCTGCTTTGGAGGTTTTGCCCAGGAAGATCAGAGAAATGGGGTTAAGGAACGGTATTTTTAGAATAGTGGCATCAAGGCATATTGATATGTTTCTGAAATTAATATAAACAGAGGGACAAATTGATGATGCAAGAAAGAGAGAGTAGAAACTATTGGAAGTAAAATTCTTTAGTAGTTGAGCGGGCATGGGGTATTCAGGTATTGGCCATACGTAGAGAGGAGTATGGATGGGACTTTGATTGTGGATACAGATGCAGATTGATTGGTGGGTTTGGTGGGAAGAGAGTAAGAATGTCTTTGATTGCTTCAATTTTCATAGTGAGGTCACTGATAATAATGACATAAATAAAGGGAAGAAGGATACTTAAAGCCAGTTGCTGGAGTCTTTAGTAAATGAGAGAAAAGGCCAGGAGAACAGTGAATGTCAGTAATAATAAACTTTTCTATGAATATATCTCTCTTCTTGGATGTTTTGCTTTCACAATGTAAAGGATTAAATGTGCTAATTTTTTCTTCTCTATGATTTCCCTCCTGTGTGCCTCTTTGTTTTTTAGTAACATTATAAGACTCTTGGGAAGTGTGACCAGAGTATATGGAGAAACATGAGTAGGTTCATTTACAGTTAGTTTAACCAGAGAGCTGAAAGTAGTGTCTACAGTATCCCTCTGCTTCAATGAACATTTGGAGCCTCCACCAGAAGGAAAATGATATGACTGAATTTAATTGCCTTGGTGACGAAAGCAGTAAAAATTTACCTGAGAAGTTATCTTAAGTTAAAATGCTATATCCTGCCCTTATGATGTTTCAAAACCAACAGAAACTCCTAGAGTTAAGAGAAAAAAAACTGGCAAAAATACATAATATTTAATTTTTTTCTTCTTAAATGGAGAAATGTAAATCAAAGTCATACCCACACAGAGTGATTAATGTTTGAATTTTAACCCATGTGTCCTGGAAAACAATTGTAAATATAACAGTAGTGAGATAGAGGCAGGTTTTAGAGTGTAAAGAGCAAAAATATGTACTAGTTATCCATAATGGCATAACAGATTTCCCCAAACCCATAGCTTAAAATAATTTATTATTTCACTATTTATGTGGGTCAGGAATTAAGGAGTGGCTTAGTTGGATTATTCTAGGTCTTGGTCTCTCATGAGGTTTAATCAGGCTGGGGTTGTTAGCTGGGGCTGCAGTCTCATCTGAAAGCTCAAGCAGGGAAGGATATGCTTCCAAGCTCACTCATGGAGTTGATAGCAGACCTCAGTCCCTGGGCACATAGGCCTCTTCATAGTCTTCATGAATGTCATATGGCTTTCAGCTAGTTTCCCTGAAGTAAGTGATGGGAGAAGGAGGGAAAGGAGGAGGGGATTACATAAGGATGTGAATACTAAGAGGTGAGAATCGTTGGAGATGATTGTGGAGGCTGACTATCACAGTGGTTTTCAAATACACAATATCCTCATCATTTGGCTGTGTAATTTTGGAGAAGTCAGTTAACATTTTTGAGATGCAATTTTCTCATCTGGCAGACCTCTAGCAATTTTTCTTGCTCTAAAAAAATTAACATATTCCCTAAACATTGTTTATATAGGTGGCTAAAAAGTGAAATTGCAGTTTTCATCTACCTTCTTAACTATGTACTTTTCAGTGTTGATGGGTAACTTTGGCAAGATTATAGAAAATTTATAAGGGAATGTATACTAGTCAATCAACCATAGAGAAGAGTTTCCAAATTCTGTGAAGATATTTTAAAGCAGAAGATTCAAAATGATATTTGAAAATAGTTAAATCACTGAACATCATTCATATGTAGGCTACCATTACCTTTTTTAAATAACAGATTTATTGATATATATTTACATACTATATCCACTTACAGTGTAGAATTTAATGTTTTTTAACACATTCACAGGAGTGTGCAATCTTCCTCACAGTTGATTTTAAAATGTTTTCATCCTTCAAAAAGAAACTCCATACCCATTAGCAGTCGTTTCTCATCACAACTATTGTCCCCCACCATTAATCTACTTTCATCTCTGTAGAATTGCCTATTCTGGACTTTTCTTATAACTTGAATAATATAATAGGCACTCTTTTGTGTCTAGCTTCTTTTGGGTAGTATGTTTTCAAGATTCACCCATGTTGTGGTACATATTGGTACTACATTCTTTTTATTGCTGAATAATACTCCTTTGTAGGATACACCGCATTTTACTTGTTCATTCAACAATGGATAAATGCATTGATGAATATGTGATTTGATTCCACTTTTTGGCTATTATGAATAATGTTGCTATGAACATTAATATACAAGTTTTTGTGTGAATGTGCATTTTCATTTCTCCAGCATATATATTTAGGAGTGGGATTGCTGGTTCATATGGTAATTCTGTGTTGAATATTTTGAGGAGCTGTCAAACTGTTTTCCAAAGCAGTTGCACCGTTTTACATTCCTTCCAGCAATGTGTGAGACTCCAATTTCTGCACTTCTATGCTAATTGTTTTTGTCTGTCTTTTTTATTACAGTCATTCTAGTGGATGTGAAGTGGTATTTCCTTGCATTTTCCTAATGGCTAATAATAGTCTTTTTATGTGCTTGTGGGCCATTTGTTATCTTCTTTGGATATATGTCTTTTGAAATCCTTTACCCATTTTCTTTTTATTTGGTTTAGTATATATCTGTGCTTTCTTTTTTGATTTTTTAAAATAAATTTTGTTGTATATATTTAAGGTATACAACATGATGTGATGGGATACACATAGTAAAAAGGTTACTATAATGAAGCAAATTAACATATCTATTATTTCACATAGTTACCCATTTTTTTTGTTTTTTTGTGGCGAGAGCCGGTAAAATCTATTCATTTAGCATGAATCCCATATACAATACAATTTTATTACCTATAGTCTTCACATGATACATTAAATATCTAGACTTGTTCATCCAACATATATTCTACTCTGTATTTTCTGACCTACATCTCTCCATTTCCTTACCCACAACATGCCCTTGGCAACCACTGTTTCATTTTCTATTTCTGTATATTTGAATTTTTGAAAAAGATTTCACATCTACATGAAATCATGCAATATCTTTTTTTCTGGGTCTGGTTTATTTTACTTAGTGTAATTTCTTCTAAGCTCATCCATGTTGTGATGAATGACAATGTATCATTCCTTTTTAGGGTTGAATAATATTCCATTGTATATATGTACTACAGTTTCTTTACACATTTGTCCATTGATGGACACTTAGATTGTTTCCATATCTTGGCTGTTGTGAATAATGCTGCAGTAAATATGGGAGTGCAGATATCTTTATGAGGAGGTGATTTCATTTCCTTTGGATATATTCCCATAAGGGAGATTGATGCTAGTTCTAGTTTTAATTCCTTTAGTTGCCTCCATATTGTTTGTCATAATGGCTGTACCAAGCTACATTCCTAATGATAGTGTATAAGAATTCCTTTTTCTCTTTACCTCACTAACATTTGTTATCTTTTGACTTTTTGATAATAACCATCATAACAGATGTAATGTGGTATCTCATCGTGATTTTGATTTGCATTCCCCAGTGATTAGTGATGTTAGCACCTTTTCATATTACCTCTTGGCCATTTTTATGTCTTCTCTGGGGAAATATCTGTTCAGATCCTTTGCCCATTTTTAAGTCAGATTATTATTTTTTCCACTATTGAATATATGAGTTCTCTATAAATTTTGACTATTAACTCCTTATCAGATTTATGGTTTGCAAATATTTTTTTCCAAACCATAAGCTGCCATTTCATTGTGTTGATTGATTCTTTTATTATGTAGAAGCTCATACAAGTCTGGCTGAACATACACATATCAGTCAATGTGATACATCAAATTAACAGAATGAAAGGTAAAAACCACGTGATCACCTCAACTGACATTGAAAAAGCTTTTGACAAAGTCCAACATTCTTTCTTGATAAAAACTCTCAACAGTGTTAAAGTTAATAAATTCAGTAAAGATACAAAATGTGAGATACAAAATGAGTATACAAAAATCAGTAGCATTTTCATATATGAATAATTATCTAACTGAAAAAGACATCAAGAAAACAATTCCATTTATGATAGCATAAAAAATTCCTAGGAATAAATCTAAGCAAGGAATTAAGATATCTATACATTGGAAACTATAAAGCATTGAAAGAAATTGATGAAGACACAAATAAATAGAAAGATGTCCTGTGCTCATGGAGCAGAAGAATTAATATGATTAAAATGCCCATATTACCCAAAGTAATCTACAGATTTAATGCAAGTCCTATCCAAATCCTAATGGCATTCTTCACAGAAATAGAAAAAGCAATCCTAAATTTTATATGGAAACATAAAAGAACCTGAATAGCCAAAACAATTTTGAGAAAGAAAACACTGGAGGCACCACACTTCCTGATTTAAAATATATTACAAAGTTATAGCTCATCACAACAGTACGGTGCTGACATGAAAACAGACCCACAGACCAGTGGAACAGAATAGAGAGCCCAGAAATAACCCCAAATACATATGGTCAACTAATTTTTGACAAAGACATCAAAAAAGAACAATGGGGTAAAAGACAACCTCTTCCAATAAATGGTGCTGTGAACATTGAATTTCCACATGCAAAATAATAAAATAAAATAAAATTAGCTGGGCATTGCAGCACACTCCTTAGTTCCAGCTACTTGTGAGGCTGAGACCAAAGAATCACTTGAGCCCAGGAATTCGAGGCTGTAGTGAGCTGTGATAGTGCTGCTGCATTGCACTCTAGCTTGGGTGACAGAGTCAGACCCTGTCTCAAAAAAAAAAAAAAAAAAAAAAAATTGAATCCTCATCTTACACCATATGCAAAAATAAACTGCAAATGGATAAAAGACCTAAATATAAAAATTGATATTTGAGACTAGTCGAACCACTGAACATCAGTCATATTTAGGCTATTTATTACCTTTGAAACTATGAAACTCCTAGAAGAGACAGACTATAGGGAAAAGCTCCTACACATTGGCCTTGGCAATGATGTTTTGGATTTTATACCAAATGCTCAGCCCACAAAAGCAAAAATAAATAAGTGAGACTACATCAAACCTTTACCCATTTTAAAATGGAATTATTTGTATTTTTATTGTTGAATTGTAAGTCTTTTTTATAGATTCAGGATACAAATGCTTAATAAGATTTGGTGGCATAAGATGTCAGATTAAGGTTCAATATTATGTGCTGCCTTGGAAAAATTGCAAGGGCCTTGAATGGCCTAATTGCAATTTCTCCTCCCCATTCTGCTGCCATATATAAGGTCCCCTAGAACTAACCCTCCTTATGAAATGGACCGGATGTGGTTCTGCTTATTCATGAGTGGCAGGTTTCAATTTCCTGCCAGCCCATGGGATTTTTCCAATAAGCCAATCACATCCTCTCTGGGAACCAGGGGACATTGTAGCCTCTTGATACTACAAAGTCAGCTTCTCACAGTCCTTGTCATTCACTCTGTTCCCGAGTAAACCTCTGTGTGGCCCTATGTGGTGTGCTGTCCTCCTCCCCTGAGGTGTGAGTGCATGTGACTAACAAATCGCTGTCGATCTCATCTTTCCTGTGTCGGAAGTTGGGCCATCCCCATAACTCTAGGGTGGGAGTACCTCCTTTCACCAATGAGCTGAACAAGAGGCAATAAAAACAAATTTGCAAATATTTTTTCCCATTTTGTGTGTGGTCTTTCACTTCCTTGATAGTCTCATTTGAAGCATAAAAGTTTTAAATTTTGATGAAGTCGTATTTATCTTTTTGTTTTGTTTTGTTGGTGGTTGCTCGTGCTTTTGGTCCCATATCTGAGAAGGCTTTACTTAACCCCAAATAACATAGATGCACTCCTATGTTTTCTTGTAAGAGTATATAGATCATTTGGTTTATGATCCATTTGGAGTTAATTTTAGCGTGTTGTATAAGGAATGGCTTCAAACTTATTCTTTTACATGTGGATATCCGGTTATTCAATACCATTTGTTGAAGAGTATTTTCCCCCACTGAGTTATCTTGGCACCTCTGCCAAAAGTTGCCCATTACCTTTTGAATAGTTTTTCTATATTTGGAGAAGTTTCCATTTTTGAGTCCCACATTTCTGCTGTAGAGTCGAAACTCAAGTTTATAGTTCTTATTGCAGCTAAATGTGAGCATGTGTCTGAGGATTCTGCTATCAGATAAACACACGAGAGACTCTGACATAGAGGAGAGCAATATGAGCAAACAGGCTCTAGGTGGAACCACCTACCTGCTGATGAAGTAGTGGCAATGGTTACAAGGGTCTCTAGTCTTTGTTGGGGGGCCATGGAAGTGGTGTTTGTTTCTTTAACAAGTCAGCTGTATCTTGTTTTATTGCATTATATCCAAGCTCATGCTTGGGCCTTGTTCTCCAACACTTCTATGGATTATCATATATTTTTTCTTTTTGATTAATCAGCCAGCGTCAGCTTCTGTTGTTCACAACCAAGAGCCTGACTGATATGCACTTAATGGAAAAAGAAAATAGAATTTAAGGTAATAAAGTGCACTTTAACTTTGCATAGAACATGGATTTGATAATTTCTACTGGCCTTTGTGATGGGGGTTTGGGCGACTTAGAAAATAGTATCTCTTTCAAGCCAGTCAGATGCAACTGTCTGCTGCCAAATTAAAGACAAGCAGTGGACTCTGCAATTAAACTTGCATAGATGCTTTATGTTTTCATCTCTGACCAGCTTTGCTTCAGTTCTTTTCCTGTTTCAGAATCTTAGCTCTATCCCATAGTTAGGCCCGTATGACATTCTCAGACCTGGTTGTACAAGCAGGCACCCTGGTTTGACTCATTTGACTTACATCTCTTGAAGAATGGGAGATGTGACAGACCTCTCTGGTCCTTCACATCTAAATTATCAGCCTGTTCATCAATCCCTTAAGACCCAATCCTTGGCTCCAGGTAGCTTAGCAGTTTAAAGATTGGAACTGCCTAGCCAAACTCAATCCATTTTGCTCTAGTTCTCTGGATTCAAGGGCATGCCAATTGCTACATGAGGTAGAGAAAAGTTGTATCTCATAAAAAATGTCCCATGGAGGAAATAAAACACTGACATTTGAGGGGAGATAACAGCTATCATGAGTCAATTGAAAGGGTGAGAGAGCAGTAAGTCACCTGGCACTTTCTGACCTCCGCACCTCCTAGATTCCCCTTGACAGAGACCCCAGTTCTACTCCCTCTCCTTTCTCCTGTAAAAACTTTTTGGTAAACTAGACAAATGGCTTTGCTTCTTCATGGAGATTCAGATTCTTAAGAAACAGAGCCTACCATTTGTTAATGAATTCAAATATTTGGTGTTTTTTATGTTCTATCTGTAAGGGGATTAAACTAAATATATTACCCGAATCCTCTCTTCTCTGGAAATTACATATTCTATATTTCTGACTTCTTCTCATCGCTAAATTCACACTTCAGGGTTGTGGGGAGGATGGAGGAGGAGATTTCTTTAGAGATCTCGTGAAGATGTCAAGATTGTCTCCTTTAGCTGTCATAGTGGTTGCTGGGTAATGCAATACTGATGGTTCCTAGCATAAAGATGTATATTGCATGTTCTCTATCTTGGAGAATTGAAATCTACTGTCATTTTATTTTTGCCTCTTAGATAATCAGCTTAAATCTTTGCCTACGTTGTTAAAAACTAGAATCAGTGTGAACAGTGTCATTGGGGAAAGTTAGATATTTTTGAGAGCATGAACCAAGAAAAATAGATAGCTAAAAGTAATGTGAAATGGTCTCTATCAAAGTCATTATGTTTGATAGGTTTTTCTAAGGCATTAACCTCAGAGATGTCTTCAAGAGATGCTTTCAAGATACAGCACTCTTATAAAAGAAGACAGCAGTCAGTGGGCTAAAATAGAGGCTAGGACCTAGAGGGACACTATTTGAAATTCCATTTCAGTACCGAATTTCTGAGGCACAGTGGCAAAGTCATTTAGTTCAATATGGCTTCAGTTTTGCTATCTGCAAATGGGAACCATAGCTTCTTATGTAGTTTAATAGTTTATACTTTCTTCATATTACAGAAGCATTATACATGTATTCATGAAAAAATGCATTTAGACAAAAGGAATGTCAAATACATCTTCAATCTTCCTCTAACCCAGAGGAAATAATTACTTTGGTGCATATCCTTCAAGATTTCCAGACGATGTTTGCATCCTCAGTTTCAAGAACCATCATTAGTTAAAAGACTGATGAACAATGAAAATTTAGTCAAATTTTTACCACATTTCACTCTATTACCTTTCTCTATTTGAGGTAAAATAAGTGCAATGATAACAAAAGATTAATAAAATTGGCATAAGAAATAGACTTTATGTTATATCACAAAACTATAATTTCGTACCCCTTGAAGCAGGTACAATTTTAAGCATGGATATATATGCCTAGGGCAGCCATAGTGGCAATCTGCTCTTGTGGAATTTTGTAGAATATCTTGTAAATGTTTCTCAATCAACAGTGTATGGGAGAATAATAGTTGCCAATTCGATGACACAGGGTCGGGTGGGGCAAGCCCCTTTGCTGATGGAAAAACCCTACGAAGGTGGGAGCCACAGTTCAAGAAATAGGAAAGCCCCTCACCTCTGTGTAACGCTGTGTAAACCAGCCTGTGATGACCACAGTGACCCAGAGACCACACAGGGGCTGTTTAGTTTCTTTAAACCTTTGCTGTTTTCATGGAATGGTATGTTTTCCTAACATGCTTAGGGACTCAGGCTGGCTCTAGGGCTCCTCACCCAAAGGGCCTCTCTGGACTGCTCTGTTTGTAAGGGTTTTTGTGGCAACGTAAGTGGAGTTCCTTCCAGTATTATTGTCTCAGCATGGGGAGAAAGAGACTGAGGTCTAGATCTTTTGAGATGGACCTCTCCAAAACATTAATTGCTCATGAACAGGAAACTAGCTGCCTGTGGAAGAGGCATGAAAGGGAAATTTTACATAGTACATAACTTCATGTACGTTTGAGTTTTATAGCATGTACAAATACTATTCTAAAAAGAAATATAAATTAACTTTTAAAATATTTAAAAATAGAAATGACAAAAAAAATCAGGTACTTTCAGTGGAGGTTAAATTGCTTTGTGGAATTTTAAAACTCTATATATGGTCTGATTCTCTTGGAAGCATTAAGGGAATATAACAAAATATTTACATGTGGAAAATACTACTTCCTTTACCATCCTGGATTAATTTTAAAAATGTATAAGTGATGTTGCACTTATAGCAGACTATATTCCAATATGAGTGCTATGACTACAGGATTCAAATTGCTCTAACTAAACCCACCAGGGAATATAAAAGGATATCCCCTAACTCACTTGTGAAGTAAGTATACCATACTGCTATCTTCGCCCACTGAGTAAACCTTGTCTTCTCCAGAACAGTAGAGCTTTTCAAATCCTAACTGTGTTTTGTATTTTTAACTTTGTAATGAGGTTTTGGGTTATAGAGAACTTTTTAGACTCTCTGAGAGACAGTTTTTGTCTTTTGGTTTATTAGGCTGTGCACAATAGCATTGAAATGTCATTTACTGCACAAATAGGTAATTTATGTAATCTGTTCATATGATTTGAATACATGCAAATAGTGGTACTAGATTGGAATTTGTTATTCTTCCACATGGTAGATTATGCAGTTACTGATAAGCCATTAATGTGACTGCACATTAAATAGTCTGCATTCCTCCTATGACCTTGTATTTATTTTCCTAATATTTTGTATTTTACATTTAATTTGGGCAAGGAATGAGCTTGACTGCTAGAAAACATACTTAACATAGACTGTATTCTGTTAACCTTCGTTTAGAAATTTCTTTTAGAGTTTTGGGCAAGTAGACATTTTGAATTTTCTACTTATTCATTTTATTGTGCTGTTAAGATTATTAACAAGTTAATAACTAAAAACATATCAAGTGAAATTGTCTCCATGTTAATAACCTAAGCACAGATGTAAGCATACATTTATTGTGTGCCCTCATTGTATCTAGCTGCCTTTGCAATACTAAAAATAACTTGGTTTTGTGCATTTCTGATCTCTTTTTTCAATCTCTTCCTTCGCATTATCATTGGGCCTTCTTGCTCAAGTTCTCCATCTCTTTCTCTGCCTTCTTGCCTTTCCTTCTATTCCCTTCTGGGCCAACCAAATCAACCGGAGGCTTGTAAACTGATAACCCTGGTTATAACTCAGTGTAATCAGAGGAAAAGTGTTCTTCACATTCTTGATTTCTGCTTTTCTTTCTAAATTGTGAGTCTGATTAAATTATGCACTTGACGTTGATGTTCTTAAAACAGAAGCACATTTAATGGGATGCAGCAATCAAGTAAAATTTCCTCCTTGTTTTATTTTTTCCAAGCTCTTTTTATAGTGAAAAATAGCAAACACATAGCAAAATTGAATAAAACATAAATGTACCACTTAATAAATATTTTAAGGCAAAAGAGTATTTAACCATCACCCAGGTAAATAGGTTGCCAGCACCTAAGAACTTCCTTGCATTTCCCTCCCTTTCTCCCCACCAATTAACCACTATCCAGACTTTTATGGTAATTATTTCCTTTTCTCTATAATTTCACCACCTATGTATGCATTCTCTCAAACAGTAGTTTAGTTTTGTGTATATTTTTAAACTTCATGTAAGTGTAGCTTATAAGTGTTTGGGTCTGGTTTTGTATGGGTCAGGAAACAAGTAGCATATTCAAAAGGAGAATTTAAAAGTTTCACAAAGAGACTATATACAAGTTGTGTGCAAGGTTAAAGGAAATCAACAAAGGATGATGTAATACTTCAGGGCTGGCATTGTTTACTACCCCTGAACCTGAAGGGCTCAGGCAAAGGGCAAGCAGTTACAGGAACCCTGTGCTTGCCACTGCTGTAGGGTAGAGCTGCTCAACAACCAGCATGGGCTTCAGTTAGAGGAATGCAGCCCAACCATCTATGCACTGTCTGGGAGAGTACTAAGGAACAAATATCCTGGCCTCTTGCCCTCTGATCTGTCTCTTGTTGGTTGTATCTGATTAAAAGCCAGAGTGCAAGTGGCTTCTTTGAAGTTCATACTGGTGAGGCCCTCAGGCACAGAGAAGGGTAGAGAGTGGACCTGGAGAGTCAAAAAACCATGTCCTGAGCAGGCTTCTTTTGCTTGCCCTTATTTCACATTGTTGTAAATGGCTGTATTTTGTTATTTTCACTGCCATATAGTGCTTTATTGTGGAAACATCATTATTTATAGATTTTATTGTTGAACATTTGGGTTGTATCTTGTTTTTGGCTATTAATTAATGCATGTCTATTGAGACACACGGGGATGTTTTCTCTTGGGTGTGTATCAAGGAGCCGAATTACTGGAAAATGCGGTGTGTGTATATGCAGCTTCAGTAAATAACGTCAAAGTATTTTCCAGAGTCCTTGATTTATACTGCTACCTGCCATCATTGAGATTTCTTTTTTTCCACAGCCTTGCAAATCTTACATGTTGTCAATCTTTTTACTTTTACCCATATTGGTGTATGGTATAATATTCAATTTGCATTTCCTTTGTCAGTAATAGGTTCACACATTGTCCATTTTCATTAGCTATTTGGATGATCTGTATATTCGACACTCTTGTTCATTTTTCTATTGCATGTTCTGCCTTTTCCTTATTTATATGTAGGAAGATTTAAAAATATATTCCTAATTACTAGTTCTCTGTTGGATATAGAGGCACACACACACACACACACAACTTCCTACTTTATGGTCTTTGTTTCCTGTCTTAATCATGTATTTTGATGGATACAAGCTTTTTAATTTATTATTGCCTAATTTACCAATCATTTCTCTTATAGTTAGTGCTTTTGTGTTCTATATGAAAACTAACTCCCTCTCCATTAATTTAGGTTCTCTCCAATTTCTCTTAATAATGTTTTATAGTTTTATGTATAAAAGCTTTACATATCTTTTATTACTTTTATTCCTATTTTATATTTTTTACAGTATTATAAATAGTATCTTTCAAAACTTAATTTTCTAATTCTTTATGCTCTCATGGAGAAATAAAATTTTTTATAGCAATTTATTTTCCAAGTAGGAATCTAAAGACTATTCTAAGCATTTTATACAGAGGGAATTTAATATAGGGGATTGATAACATAGGTGATAGAGGAACTGAGAATCGAAAGAGGGCAAATAGTGGGACAACCAAGAAGTTATAAAAGGGGGATAAGCTGCTTGTACTTCTAGACTAGAAGGACAAAGAAACAAGGCAGCACTACTGAAGCCTGGAGCCCAGTATCTCTCAGCAGAAGTGGAACCACAAGGATCCTGTGTAGCAGGAACTAGAATCAGTAGTTACCTGAGATGCTACAGAAGACAGAGGGAGAAAGGAAAATGCCTTTTCTTCTTCCCTGCCTGCTAATATTCATAAGTACCTTTCATTGGCTGAATATATTTAGAATCCAGAGGCAAAAGAGGCTGAATATGGGGGAAAACATGGGAAAATGGAGTGTAGATCTGATATGAATAGATAGCTGATTGACCTATTACTTATTCTGATAATTTATTGCTCCTACCTATCTATCTTTTTATTTGTATTTGAATACATGCAACCATATTTTCTATAAATAATGACACTTTTATTATTTCCCTTTCCATCCTTATAACTTGTTCACTTTTGTACTGGCTAGATATGAGCAGATTTATAGGCTCCAGAGGCTACCAGAGTATTCTGAGTTGCCCTGAAGTCTTCCTGGATGCATCTAAGGATCTTCTTGGATACTTCAAGCCCACTTGACAGGTCTTGCTGTGTCTAGCTTATTATTAGAATTACAACCTCATGGGATTTTTAAGCTGGGAGGGATCTAAGAGGTCACCTATCCAAGGGTTGATAAACTATGGATCTTGGGCCAAATCTGGCTGCTACCTGTTTTCGTAAATAAAATTTTCTTGGAACATAACACATTTTTTTTTTGTTTACATAATATCTGTGCTTGCTAGCTTTTGAGCTATAATGGCAGAGTTGTTTAGTTGGATAAAGAGTATGTGGCCCTCAAAGCCCAAAATATTTATTATCTGGCTCTTGACAGAATAAGTTTGCTGACTCCTGATCTAGTTTATCCTCTTCATTTGACAGATGAAGAGATTGGTCACCACCCATGGTCACACAGCTGTTATAGGCAGAATGTAGATTGAATCACAGACTTCCAGATTTATAAACTAGTGTTTTTATCACTGCACTATATGATTAAAATCCTCTCCCTGATCCAACATGAAAGTCTACATCCTAGGATGAGGCTTATCCTGGTAGGATGGAGCTCCTAAAGTCAAGATGGTCAGGGGCCCCGCAGCCAGATGGGAAACCAGCTCAGACTCAGTGGGTGTGAGCTGTCATAGCCTTTCTTCCTATCATAGATAAGACCCTGACAATAATAGCGTACTTCAGCCCTTGAGCAATAAAGGAAGGAAAAAATATCAAGAATAAGCTCCTTTTCTTTTTTTTGTCTATAGCTCTCTCCTCCACATGCAATAACAATATGATGTTAGATAATGTTTAGTAAAAGTACTAGACAAATTTAAAATTGTTAATTTCAACTTGGAAATATTCTGTTACTGTTTACTTGAAAGTTAAAAATCCCAAAGGACCTTGAATTATTATTTACTGTCCTTGTTACCATTATTCACAGCTTCTTAGGCATACAAACATTCAATTAAATTTTCAAGCCGTGCTATTTGGATGGATGCAGGCAGAATTTCTGTTGAAAAAGAGATGACCTCAAATCTATGTTTTTCAATATTGAGGCCTAGGCTTTCTTCTCTTTGAAAAGGCATAAGCAATTATTAAAGAACATGCTACATTATATTTAACATTTTTTCTTTCTTATACTCTTTATCTCCTACTTTCTCACGATTTCTAACACAACTCAGGAGTCTTCCGATGGAAAAACTGATTGTGAGCTTTAGCTTGTCCTTATCCTCTTGTTTACCACTGCATTGCTTCTGGGTGTGAAGTGCCAATTACCATAAAAAAGCTTTTACTTAACTAGTTAAGTCCTCATTTCTATAAATGAGGACCTTTTAGTAAGAACAATAAGGAAATTAATTTGGTTTTTATTAACCCAAATTTGTCATTCTTCTTTTACTACACTGTAGGGTAATTTTCTTTCTAAAAAGTTCACTTCAAGTCTTCTCTGAAAGCTATGACTTCAGCAGGATAACTTTAGAACCAAAATATCGGATTTAATTTTTTTTGTTTTTATTTATTTAAAAATTTAAAAGAATGGTTGAGTTTTCTCTCCATGAGTACTTTCTTTTGGCTCTGACCCAGCATCTCTCTATCTTTCCCCCTAGATAACCCATGGACAAGTGTCTTGGTAGTATGGAGGTAGTTGCAGAGGGGATCCCTACATTTCACAGCACTCCCAATACGTGACGCTGCCATTCTCTGAACCATTTCCTTCTTCTTGAGGAAGAGACAATGTGAAAAGAGACAATCTGCGTTGCTTGCCTTGTTATTTCCTGTGCTGGGGAACTAACAGCTCTACATTATGTAAGACTTTTCATTATGCCATAGTTCCAAAATCAGGCTAGATACTTACATTAAAAGTAGAGAGGGGAGGAATGGGTAATATTAAGTTGAGCATGAAATCTAGTGTCTCATCTTTTCCTTTTTTTGACATGAGTCCCCTAGAGCCAACAATCGGAACATTTGATTCCCTATTGACCGTGTAATGGGAAAAGCTCAGGTTATTCCCACCTATTCCTAAGTGAGGCCACAGTCACAGTAATAACCAAATCTCAGTCCCTTAAGGTTCTACTTCCTTGACAAAAGACAATTTTGTTGCTTTTTTCATCCATAGTTTCTCCCTGTTGATTTCTGAGACTCCTTGGGGGCTCATATGTCTCCACAATTTAGTTCTGGTTACTGCCCACTGCTGCTACTTGCAGAGGTAGGATGTCATGATATCTCTCCTGCAGAACACACATGTATTCTTAGCCCTATAGCTCTACCTCATTCAGAGATTTTTTTTCTCCTAGACCTGGCTCTGCTGGTACCTCAAATAAGTGCTGAAGTCCAGCATCTAAAGAGCTCAGTGCCACTTGGCCACTCAGCTGCAGAACCAGAGGTCTGTAAATGGATATACGCAAGTGGAAAAGGACAATGTTCCTTTCATGCTGTGTACCTACACCAGTTGTACTTGGCACATTCAATGTTGTAGCTCTCCTACCTGCCTTGATCTAGCAATTTGTTTCTAAGCAGGAAGCTCTAATTAAGACCTTATTGTCTTCAAGGAGGATCTCAGGCAATTTGTCCATATGATCATGATGATCATGATATTATAAGGTGAGAGAATATTTTCTTCTGAGTGATGTTTGGTCAGAACCCGTAAGTGTCAAAGTTAATGACTTAATAGTGCAGCTTTTCCAATTCATAAATTCCCAATTCCTCACTCTGATCTTCCCATCCAGGGGAGACAATTTATCTGTCCAATTATTCTCACATATCCAGAATGGTTAGACAGAAACAAGTACAAGTATTAATGCTTTAGAGACATATTCAGCAAAGTCAGGATAGGCTGGGCAGAAAGACAGGGCTAGGACCTTTGACCTTGAGAGAAGCAAATGCTTAAAGAGATTCTGCCTCTGCTTTCCTTCCCTCCATATCTCAAGATCCTGTATTCCTGTTGATTCCTTTCATGCCTTTTCATCACAAGTTTAGAAAGAGTTGCATCAATATGTTACCTAAAAAAATGATATCACTTTTGGAGAACATGCTTAGAGGTCAACTGTTGCCCTTTCTCATCACCCACCACAGTTATATTTGGATGACTTTGCTGAATTTAGAACAAACTCCCCTCTAATTCTCAAGTTTGGTGTTGAGTCTGACTTTTAGAACAAATTCCTAAGTCCTATATGGTTGTAAGTTCTTACTTTTTGTTTTATAGCTATGAACCTCTTTGGAAGTCTGAAGTCTGGAGCCTGTGGATCTTTCTCAGGATAATATGTTTAAATAGTGTCAAATGCATGGAATTATAAAGAAGGCTAATCAAAGGACAGTTAACAAAACATTTTTTTAAAATTTGCTTCTTTATTTACACATTTGATAACAAGCTCCAGTGATAGGTCTAGTAACCAATTTTGAAGTAGTGATAAAATGATATTTTGAATTAATTGCAATAACTGTAACATTAGATGAAAATATCTGTGTTTTCCACTGGTGATAAAGTTACAAATATTGCTAACACTGCTCTGGTTTGTAATAGAAGAAATATTATAGAGTAGTTAAAGATTAGTAAAAACAAACATGCATTTTTTTTTTCTATGCAAGTTCATAGACTCCCTGAATTTGGAGTTTGTAGACCCCTAGCTAATATGGTAAGCTCTGAGTAGGGTCCTCATAGTTCATCCTGTTATCCAGTCTTGGTCAAGGTTGCTGTAATCCGTTCTGTGATATCTTTGTCTCTTGAAGGGACTCAGAATTTCCTCTGATTCAGTAACAATTTTTGGCCCCTTAGGAAATTAGAAGAAAAGAGATGCTGCTGGATTACACTGCCGAGAAGAATCCGATGCTCAAGGACAAATGGGGCTTCAGGCAGTAGGGAGGAGGGTTGCCATCTACTCTGTTGCACGGCATTTCATCCCAGCTCCCTCTTAGGACTTTTAGGCATTTTGGTGCTTACCTCAGTTTTATGGAGCAGACAAAGATTGTTCCATTCTTCCATACATAAACCTTGTATCCCATATAAACTGACTGTCTTGATGTTTTCTTACTTCTCCTTATGCCTTCCTACCTCTGTGCTTGGTATGTGCTGTCCTTTCTCCTGAGGTGCCCCACTTTTTATCACTCTGTCAAAAGACTTTGAATCTGGTGAGATCATGGATGATTTGTTTTATTTATTTTCCTTCATTAAAATTCCCCCTTAACCCCTGTGGGATAGCTAAGATTTGTGTTGTATGCACTACTCTTATCGAAAAGTGTGCAGTATTTATTTTGAAACATTTTGCCAACATTTTTGGTTCCATTCAAATCCAGCTACCTCCTTGGGGCCTTCCCTGATATTCTCAGTTTCGGAGGGACTCCCAACATGAATTCTCATTACCTCCCCTGTGCTTCTCACATTCTGTCTACATTATTGAATGAATTGCTTATTGAACAAATTCCTCATCTTGTCTTTCCTTCCAGATAAAGTCCTTTGAAAATAGTGCTTATGTATTTATTAATGGCAATATTCTCCCAGCACCTAGCCCAATATCTTGCACATAATATCCTATTTAATCATATTCTAATTAGCTAATTATTTAAGATGCCACAGGGTAAGCACTTAAGAAAAAAAAAAACTTGTGGCCATATTTTGAATGTAAGCAATGATTAGTAACACTTCATTTAAATTAATGTAAAGTTGTATTGAAAAGGCTACTTACTATTCACCATAATAAGAGCTGTTAAGAGGGCAGTGTTTCTACTCATCTTTCCGCATCAGGCTCCAGCCCAGCCCTTGCCTGGCTCCATTTAGCCAAAGAAGGACTTTTTTTGGTTGTTAATCAGATTGGTCAAGCCATTTGTTGGGCTTCCTGAGGAAGGCATTTCCTTTAATTCCTAGTCTTCTATTACATTTCACATATTATTTCCTCAGTTCTGATTTTCTCAGGGAGGAACTGATTGTTTCTGAGTCTCTAAGTGATATATGCCATCAGAATTTTGCCAAAACTGTACCTATCTTGTAAACATCACAGAGGAGAGCTACAATGGAAAGCTGACTTCATTCTTTGTATTACATAGGCAGTGGTGTTTTCGGCACTTATTTAGAATTTTAGACCATTATGATACATTATCCAATGTCATAGTATTGATGGTAGGAAGTACTGTTTCCTGGCTCCAGACCCTCATGGCAGGTTTGTGCCAGATTTTGAGATTTGTGCAGTGAAAGGAGATCCAAATGACATAAAGTTCTTGTGGTACCATTTCTTGCTGTGTTCTGCAAGAGAGCAGATTGGGCTCAGCGGGGTGGGTTTGCTCTACCTCGAAGTGATGAGAAGAAACCCTGAGTGGAGCTGCAAGTTTTGCACCCAGCTCTGCCAGCTCTGCAGCTGGTGGCCATGGTATCAGCGTGGCCTTTCCAGCTATCTCTGGTCTTGATCTGCACTTTCCTTGTATGCAATAAACTCTGTTATTTCTCAGCTTACATTTCCTTTTGTTGGAGCTGTTACCTGGTTCTGCAACATATCCAATTGTGATATAAACAATGTGGATAAAATCTATTAATGTCACAGAAAAATGCAAGTATAGAGTGCCTATGGCATGGTTCTGTAATATTTCCAATGTTTACAGCTTAAACTTTTTACACTCTGCCTGTCTTAATTTGTTGTTGTTGTCGTCATGTTTTGTACTGTTTTAGACTTTTAGCAGCCTGAAGCCATGGTTTTTAGTTTCTGTCTCCACTGATAAGTAGAAAAGAGGGATGAGGAAGGGGCTTTACTGGCTCAACCAGAAACAGAAACTAGGAACCTGTGACTGTATTCTCTCCCTTGGACACCCGTGCAGTCTAAACCATGTTTTAGGATCCCTGCCTCTTTGTAACATTGTTCTTTCAACAGGAGGTAATAGTTATGGAACTTGGGGACTACATTAACCAACTAGCACTTCCTATTTTGTTGTTGTTGTTGTTGTTATTGCTCTATTTTATTCTTTTTTTAAAAATTATTGTACTTTAAGTTTTGGGATACATGTGCAGAATGTGCAGGTTTGTTATATAGGTATACATGTGCCATGGTGGTTTGCTGCACCCATAAACCCATCATCTACATTAGTTATTTCTCCTAATGCTATCCCTCCCCTAGCCCCCACCCTGCAACAGGCCCTAGTGTGTGATGTTCCCCTCCCTATGTTCATGTGTTCTCATTGTTCAGCTCCTACTTATGAGTGAGAACATGCAGTGTTTGGTTTTCTGTTCCTGTGTTAGTTTGCTGAGAATGATGGTTTCCAGCTTCATCCATGTCCCTGCAAAGGACTTGAACTCATTCTTTTTCATGGCTGCCTAGTATTCCATGGTGTGTATATGCCACATTTTCTTTATCCAGTCTATCATTGATGGGCATTTGGGTTGGGTCCACATTTTTGCTATCATGAACGGTGCCACAATAAACATACATGTGTATGTGTCTTTATAGTAGAACGATTTATAATCCTTTGGGTATATAGCCAGTAATGAGATTGTGGGGTCAAATGGTATTTCTAGTTCTAGATCCTTGAGGAATTGCCACACTGTCTTCCACAATGGTTGAACTAATTTACAGTCCCACCAACAGTGTAAAAGTGTTCCTATTTCTCCACATCCTCTCCAGCATCTGTTGTTTCCTGACTTTTTAATGATCGCCATTCTAACTGGCATAAGATGGTATCTCATTATCTCATTGTGGTTTTGATTTGCATTTCTCTAATGACCAGTGATGATGAGCTTTTTTTCATAGCTTGTTGGCCACATAAATGTCTTCTTTTGAAAAGCGTGTGTTCATATCCTTCGCCCACCTTTTGATGGGGTTATTTGTTTTTATCTTGTAAATTTGTTCAAGTTCCTTGTAGATTCCAGATATTAGCCCTTTGTCAGAGGGATAGATTGCAAAAATTTTCTACGATTCTGTAGGTTGCCTGTTTACTCTGATGGTAGTTTCTTTTGCTGTGCAGAAGCTCTTTAGTTTAATTAGATCACATTTGTCAATTTTGGATTTTGTTGCCATTGCTTTTGGTGTTTAATCGTGAAGTCTTTGCCCATGCCTATGTCCCAAATGGTATTGCCTAAGTTTTCTTCTAGGGTTTTTATGGTTTTAGGTCTTATGTTTAAATGTTTAATCCACCTTGACTTGATTTTTGTATAAAGTGTAAGGAAGGGGTCCAGTTTCACTTTTCTGTGTATGGCTAGCCAATTTTTTCAACACAATTTATTAAATAGGGAATCCTTTCCCCATTGCTCGTTTTTGTCATGTTTGTCAAAGATCAGATGGTTGTAGATGTGTGGGATATTATTTCTGAGGCCTCTGTTCTGTTCCACTGGTCTATATATCTGTTTTGATACCAGTACTGTGCTATTTTGATTACTGTAGCCTTGTAGTATAATTTGAAGTCAGGTAGTGTGATGCTTCCAGCTTTGTTCTTTTTGCTTAGGATTGTCTTGGCTATACAGACTCCTTTTGGTTCCATATGAGATTTAAAGTAATTTTTTCTAATTCTCTGAAGAAAGTCAATGGTAGCTTGATGGGAATAGCATGGAATGTATAAATTACTTTGGGCAGTATGACCATTTTCACAATATTGATTCTTCCTATTCGAGAGCATGGAATGTTTTTCTATTTATTTGTGTCCTCTCTTATTTCCTTGAGGAGTGATTTGTAGTTCTCCTTGAAGAGGTTCTTCACATCCCTTGTAAGTTGTATTCCTAGGTATTTTATTCTCTTTGCAGCAATTGTGAATGGTAGTTTGCTCGTGATTTGGCTGTTTGTCTATTATTGATGTGTAGGAATGCTTGTGATTTTTGCACATTGATTTTGTATCCTGAGACTTTGCTGAAGTTGCTTATTAGCTTATGGGGTTTTTGGGCAGAGACAGTGGGGTTTTCTAAATACACAATCATGTCATGTGAAAACAGAGATAATTTGACTTCCTCTCTTCCTATTTGAATATGCTTTATTTCTTTCTTTTGCCTGATTGCCCTGGCCAAAACTTCCAATACTATGTTGAATAGGATGGTGAGAGAGGGCATCCTTGTCTTGTGCTGGTTTTCAAAGGAAATGCTTCCAGCTTTTGCCCATTCATTGCCCACATTGGCTGTGGGTTTGTCTTAAATAGCCCTTATTATTTTGACATATATTCAATTGATACCTAGTTCATTGAGTGTTTTTTTTGCATGAAGGGGTGTTGAATTTTATTGAAGGCCTTTTCTGCATCTGTTGAGATTACCATGTGCTTTTTGTCATTGGTTCTGATTATGTGATGGATTACGTTTATTGATTTGCATATGTTGAACCAGCCTTGCATCCCAGAGATGAAGCCAGTTTGATCATGGTGGATAAACTTTTTAATGTACTGCTGGTTTCAGTTTGCCAGTATTTTATTGAGGATTTTCACATTGATGTTCATCAAGGATATTGGCCTGAAATTTTCTTTTTTTGTTGTGTCTTTGCCAGGTTTTGGTATCAGGATGATGCTGGCCTCATAAATGAATTAGGGAGGAGTCCCTATTTTTCTGTTGTTCGGAATAGTTTCAGAAGGAATGGTACCAGCTCCTCTTTGTACCTCTGATAGAATCTGACTGTGATTCCATCTGGTCCTGGCCTTTTTTTTTGTTGGTAGGCTATTAATTACTGCCTAAATTTCAGAACTTGCTATTGGTCTATTCAGGGATTTGACTTCTTCCTGGTATAGTCTTGGGAGGGTGTACATGTCCAGGAATTTACTCACTTTTTCTACATTTTCTAGTTTATTTGTATAGAGGTGTTTATAGCATTCTCTGATGGCAGTTTGTATTACTGTGGGATCAGTGGTGGTCTCCCCTTTATCATTTTTTATTGTGTCTATTTGATTCTCTCTTTTCTTCTTTATTTGTCTGGCTAGTGGTCTATTTTGTTAATCTTTTCAAATGAATCCAGCTCCTGGATTCATTGATGTTTTGAAAGGTTTTTTGTGTTTCTATCTCCTTCAGTTCTGCTTTTTTCTTCTGCTAGCTTTTGAATTTGTTTGCTCTTGCTTCTCTAGTTCTTTTAATTGCAATGTTAGAGTATTGATATTAGATCTTTCCTGCTTTTTCTTGTGGGCATTCAGTGCTATAAATTTCCCTCTAAACACTGCTTTAGCTGTGTCCCAGAGATTCTGCTACATTGTGTCTTTGTTCTCATTGGGTTCAAAGAACTTATTTATTTCTGCCTTAATTTCATTATTTACCCAGTAGTCATTCAGGAGCAGGTTGTTCAGCTTCCATATAGTCGTGTGGTTTTGAGTGAGTTTCTTAATCCTGAGTTCTAATCTGATACTGTTTGTTATGATTTCTGTTCTTTTGCATTTGCTGAGGGGTGTTTTACTTCCAATTATATGATCGGTTTTAGAATAAATGTGATGTGGTGCTGAGAAGAATGTATATTCTGTTGACTTGGGGTGGAGAGTTCGTAGATGTCTGCTTGGTCCACTTGGTCCAGAACTGTGTTCAAGTCCTGAATATGTTTATTAATTTTGTGTCTTGATGCTCCAATATTGACAGTGGGGTGTTAAAATCTCTCACTATTATTGTGTGGGAGTCCAAGTCTCTTTGTAGTTCACTAGGACCTTGCTTTATGAATCTGGGTATTCCTGTATTGGGTGCATATATATTTAGGATATTTAGCTCTTCTTATTGTGTTGATCCCTTTACCATTATTTAATGCCCTGCTTTGTCTTTTTTGATCTTTGTTGGTTTTAAGTCTGTTTTATCAGAGACTAGGATTGCAACCCCTGCTTTTTTTTTCCTTTCTTTCTTTTTTTTTTTTTTTTGACTTTCCATTTGCTTGGTAAATCCTCCTCCATTCCTTTATTTTGAGCCTACGTGTGTCTTTATATGTGAGCTAGGTCTCCTGAATACAGCACACTTATGTATCTTGACTCTTTATGTCCTTTACCAGTCTGTGCCTTTTAATTGGGGCATTTAGCCCATTTACATTTAAGGTTAATATTGTTATATGTGAATTTGATCCTGTCAATATGATGCTGGTTGGTTATTTTGCCCATTAGTTGATGCAGTTTCTTCATAGTGTTGATGGTCTTTATGATTTGCATGTTTTTGCAGTGGCTGGTACCAGTTTTTCCTTTCCATGTTTAGGAAAGGAGCTCTTGTAATGCAGGCCTGGTGGTGACAAAATCTCTCAGCATTTGCTTGTCTGTAAAGGATTTTATTTCTCCTTAACTTATGAAGTTTTGTTTGGCTGGATATGAAATTCTGGATTGAAAATTCTTTTCTTTAAGAATGTTGAATATTGGCCCCCATTCTCTTCTGACTTGTCAAGTTTCTGCAGATAGATCTGCTGTTAGTCTGATCTATCAGACTATGGGTTTCCCTTTGTGGGTAACCTGACCTTTCTCTCTGGCTACCCTTAACATTTTTTCCTTCATTTCAACCTTGGTGAATCTGACAATTATATGTCTTGGGGTTGCTCTTCTCGAGGAGTATCTTTGTGGTGGTCTCTGCATGTCCTGAATTTGAATGTTGGCCTGTCTTGCTATGTTGGGGAAGTTCTGGGTAATATCTTGAAGAATGTTTTCCAACTTGGTTCCATTTTCCTGGTCACTTTCAGGTACACCAATCAATCATAGGTTTGGTCTTCTCACATAGTCCCATATTTATTGGAGGCTTTGTTCATTCCTTTTCATTATTTTTTCTCTAATCTCATCTCCACACTTTATTTCATTAAGTTGATCTTCAATCTCTGATATTCTTTCTTCTGCTTGATGGATTCGACTATTGATACTTGTGTATGCTTTATGAAGTTCTCATGCTGTGTTTTTCAGCGCCATCAGGTCATTTATGTTCTTCTTTAAATGGTTATTCTAGTTAGCAATTTGTCTAACCTTTTTTCAAGGTTCTTAGCTTTCTTGCATTGGGTTAGAATATGCTCCTTTAGCTTGGAGGAGTTTGTTATTATCCACCTTCTGAAGCCTGCTTCTGTCAATTTGTCAAACTTGTTCTCCATCCAGTTTTGCTCCCTTGCTGGCAAGGAGTTGTGATCCTTTCGAGGAGGAGAGGCATTCTGGTTTTTGGAATTTTCAACCTTTTTGTGCTGGTTTTTCCTCATCTTTGTGGATTTATCTACTTTGATCTTTGCTGTTGGTGACCTTTGGATGGAGTTTTTGCATGTTCATCCTTTTTGTTGATGTTGATGCTATTGCTTTCTGTTTGTTAGGTTTCCTTCTAACAGTCAGGCCCTTCTTCTGCAGGTCTGCTGCAGTTTGCTGGGGGTCCACTCAAGATACTGTTTGCCTGGGTATCACCAGTGGAGGCTGCAGAACAGCAAAAATTGCTGCCTGCTGCTTCCTCTGGAAGCTTCATCCCAGAAGAGCCTTTACCAGATGCCAGCTGGTACTCTCCTGTATGAGATGTCTGTCAACCCCTGCTGGGAGGTGTTTCCCTGTCAGGAGGCCTGGGGGTCAGGGACCCTCTTGAGGAGGCAGTCTGCCCCTTATCAGAGCTCAAGCACTGTGTAGAGAGATCTGCAGCTCTCTTCAGAGCCAGCAGGCAGGAACATTTAAGTCTGCTGAAGTTGTGCCCACAGCCGCTCCTTCCCCCAGGTGCTCTGTCCCAGGGAGATGGGAGTTTTATTTATAAGCCCCTGACTAGGGCTCTAGCCAGCACTTTCTAGAGCTTAACTCAGCAGCTTTTTGAATGACAGTTTCTTAGAATTTCTTAAATATTTTAAGAGCCAAGTTTTTTTTTTTTTCTTTTTGGTACAACATGCTGAAAACAATGCAGGGTTCAGATGAAACAGAAAAGAGATTGTGGTCAGTTGAAAAGAAGACATTCATCTCTAAGGACATGATTTTCTTTATCTGCAATATTTTGTTTTAAAGTTGAAGGAGCTTTAAGTAAGTTCATGAGCTTTAAGTATTCAGAGGGGAAAATGTATTTTGTTGAATTTCTGTTCCGTGTCCTTTTTTTTCCAACATGAAATTGTAAGAGGTTTTCAGAATACTGGCGAAACTAGAGAACCAAATAGAGTGCTGGTAATAAATAGGCCTGGTCCTATGAGCTATTGCACTGTAAGAAAACTCATTATTTGTTCACAGTGGAAATGACTGTGGGAAAATAATGAGTGACATTTGCACTGAACTCTACAGAATGGTCGCCACAGAGCTCCAGACTTGTATATACAATTGGCTTTTTAACGTTTCCCCTTGTATATCTCAAAGGCATCACAACTCATCATACCAGACACCATACTTGTGGTCTGTTGCCTCAAACCTATTAATCTGATGGTGTTTCTTATCTTATTAAATGGTACCACCTTTTCTCCAGTGAAATGTGGCAGAATATTCTATTGAAATGTGAAGTTGTACTTTTTCTTTGCATGCTTTTCCTTATTAATTTTTAAAAACAGTGTCACTCTGTGACACAGTGGGTGTCTGTCTATGTGACTCCAAACCTTAGCGACCTTGGCTGAGCCTAGAATCTAGGGCTGGTATTTGCAAATATCTTAAGCCACTGACAGAGGGACGAGTTGAGGGAGAAAGCCATTTGAGACCAGGAGAGAGGAAAAAGAGAACCCTAATTAGGAAAGGAAGACAGAAGTCTAAGAGGGTCTCTGTGGGACACCTGTGTGGTACTTCCATGGCTCTGTCCTGGGAGGTAGCTACCCCTCAGGGAAATGACTGTATCAGTACTGCATGATGTCCCTAGGGAGGCTGGATGCAGCCCCATCAAAAGTTCCTATAACCTGCAAGTAGTAATACTGTAGGAGCCAAGTGGATGAAGTGGAATGGAACATGGCCAACTCAGTGGTGATGTGGGCAGATAACCACTGAACCAGGAATGGGGTTGGCTGAGACTTGAGAGGACCTGGGGAAGAGGCAGAGGAAGGAAGTCTGAGTAGCCTGAAAGGCTGGGTTTTAGAATTGAAATTCAATTTAAGAGAGTTATAAATGTGATGTTTCTCATGCATCTACTGGTCAAATAAGGCTTATACCCATTACATAGGCAAGCCAGAGTCCTTCTTACCACTTTTATCACCCTCATGCCTCATAGCAAATACATCGCCTGAATTTGTGCATTCTACCTCCCGAATCCATTGACTTCTTTTCATCTCTACTGATGCCACCCTAGTCAAATTGTTCATAAGTTCAAGACTTACCAACAGTTATTTTTGTATCAAATTGTATTTCCCTTAATTTTTTATATAAAATTGTAATTCCTTTGTTATTATTTGTTTGTCAAAACCTATAGAATGTATAACACCAAGAATGAATGCTAATGTAAATGATGGGCTTTTGGTAATAATGATGCGCCAATGTAGATTCACCAATAGAAACAAATGGATCACGCTGGGGGGTATGGGGGGGTGTTGACAATGGGAGAGGCTGTACATAATTGGGGAAGGAGGTATGTGGGAATTCTGTACTTTCTGTGCAATATATATATTTATATATATATTAAAAATATATACATATCTTAAACACACACATCTGATTATGCAAACTCTTGAATGGATTCTCAATATTATTAGAATAAAGGCCAGATTCTTTAACTTGAGCCATAGCTTGTGTATGGACTGCCTCCCGCCTACTTTCCAATCTTCCTCTCTCATCCTGATCACCCATGTTTTTCAGCTCTAGTTACTGCCAGTCCCAGGACCATTCCATGGCTTATTCCTTCTACCTTGTTTTACCTTGGGATGCTTATTCCCAAAGATTCCTGCTACTTTGGGATGCTTGTTCCAGTCCCTGTTGATTATCTTCCCATTTTCCCTTTCTCAGGAAAGTCTTCCCACTTCTTTGGTTATGCCAAGTTCTTTACTATATTATTATATGCCTCATGGCATCATGACCTTCTTCATAGCACCTACTGCAGTTATATTTTATATTTTTGCATGATCATCTGATTCATGTCTCTTTATCAATAGTCTTGTAAACTCCAGGAAGGCATGGATATTGCAAATCTAGAACTTAGCTCATATCATGTACCTGGCTCTGTGTTTGGGGTTTCCAAGATCACTACCAGGTTCAGTGATTCATTAGAAAGACAGACTCAGAATGGAAACATATTCACATCTGTGATTTATCATGGTGAAAAGATAAAAATCAGAATCAGCTAAGGCAAAAGGCACATGGAGCCAAGTTTGGGGAAAAAACAAGAGCAAGCTTGCAGGAATACTCCCCCAGTGGAACCCCACAGGATGTACTTACTTCTTCTGGTGGTGAGATACGTGAGCTTCTACCAGGGAAGCTCATTAGAGACTTAGTGCTCAAAGTCTCTACTGAGCTGGTCACTTAGGCATTGTATTAATCCATTTTCACACTGCTATACAGATACTACCTGATACTGGGTAATTTATGAAGAAAAGAGGTTTAATTGACTCACAATTTCATATGACTGGAGAGACCTCAGGAAACTTACAAACATGGTAGAAGGTGAAGGGGAAGCAAAGCACATTTTACATGGCATCAGAAGAGAGAGAGTGAGCAAAGGAGAAGTGCCACAGTTTAAAACTATTAGATCTAGTGAGAACTCACCATCATAAGAACAGCATGGAGGAAACCATCCCCATGATCCAATAACCTCCCACCAGGTCCTGCCCTCAATACATGGGGATTATAATTCAAGATGATATTTGGGTGAGGACACAGAGCCAAACCATATCAGGCAGGTACCTAAATTAGACTCCCGGAAGACGGTGTTCAGCATAAACCACATCATGTGTAACATTTAGGTACAGTAAGCCACTTTTTCATTTAGAGAAAGTTTTATATCAGTGTAGGGAAATGTTTATCAGTCAGCTTCTTGAGTGCCAGACAAAGACCAACCTTATAAGCAGAATTTTCTAAGGATGGGCAGTCAGTTTCCAGACTGCTATGCTAACTCTTTTCTGCACATAAATATTTGCCCTTTTCTGCAAATATATATTTGTTGAATGAATAAGTACACTTAACATCAGTGAGGATTTGTCATACATTAACAAAATACTGAATTAAATTAGCCCTATGAAGCCTTCCTGATTAATTATAACTCGCTGTGCCTCTGCCTTCACCTTTTTTTCTTTTAGTCATGGTTTACTACTCATAAGGGGCTTTGCTAGGTTCAAAACAACAAATGAGACGTTGTTCCTACCCTTGCAGTGTCACCACAACACTTACATTTGGACCATACAGAGTTTATATTTCACATTTTACTTTTTTGTTGATGACATATCACTTGAAATGTAATTAATGTAAATCCTCCTCATGCAAAATGTGTTATGACTAAGTAAAACCAGAGTTTTGATCCCTGAAATGAATCTTACCTTTCTTGAAGTTTTCACCTATAATGGCAATGAAGATAAAAAACATTGTCCCACATTTACTAACTTTTAAATTTCCACCACTGCATTACAAGGCTCTTATGTCAGGGCTCCCTTGACTTGGCTCTAGAACCACATCAGGGCTTTGTAGGAAGCTGCTTATCCCTGCTAAGGAGCAGGATTTCCCCCCACCTTTGACAGTCTCTTAATTGCACTATCTCTTATGCCAGTGGCTGTATTAGTCCATTTTCATGCTGCTGATAAAGACATACCTGAGACTGGGCAATTTACAAAAGAAAGATGTTTGTGGACTTACAATTCCACATGGCTGGGGAGGCCTCACAATCATGACAGAAGGTGAAAGGCACATCTCACATGGCAGCAGACAAGAGAAGAGAGCTTGTGCAGTGAAACTCATTTTTAAAACCATCAGATCTCATGAGATGTGTTTGCTGTCATGAGAAGAGCACGGGAAAAACCCTCCCCCATGATTCAATTATCTCCCACCATATCCCTCCCACAACACACGGGAATTATGGAAGCTACAAGATGAAATTTGGGTAGGGACACAGAGCCAAACCATATCAGTGGCCAAATACACAGCGCTATCCTGTCTTGGGGTTGATTCCTCAGCACTGTGAGGAACCTCAAAAGGAAATGATGAGAGCTGTTAACATCAAACTAGTCGAATTACCTTTAGTGTTTTTTTGTGCCCTACAACTATGTGACTCACAAAGAGTCATGTCTTGTGTGTAATTCTCTATGGCTTCTCTTCTAAATTGAATCTGCATTTGTCTCAGGATGTGTATCTAGCTTTTTAAAATTTCTTCAGTTCTTTGAATCACTTAAAAGTGTACGATTACCTGATACGTAGGTAATTTTTAAAGTTGTTGTCTGTAAGAGTTCCTTTTGTGAGGAAGAAAGCAGCATCCATTTTCTCCTTGGCATCTTGTAAAGTCTCAGCCATGCAAGAACCCATCCAGGGATCCATACTGCAGATCCCCATTATCTGCAGCTAGAGACTCTTGACTCTCCCATGTGCTCAGCTTGGTCCTGGGCCCTAGGCCAGTTAGATCCTTAAGGAGAACTGAAGGATTATGCACTTGGAAGCTTAGATGACTCAGGTCAGCTAGTTGCTCTTGTTCTGATTGGCACACCTTCTAATACCTGAACTCTGCCTCACTTCTTAGCCAGATATTCTTGTAAACAAGACAATAATTTGTTCTCATCAAACTTACGGTCTAGCCAAGGAAACCGACAATGGCTGGTAATTAATGAGTGGCTTACTATGTGCCAAACACTGTTTTGAGCACTTTGGTCATTTAATTCTGATAATAACCTTATGTGACAAATGTGATTAATATCCCTTTCTAACAAATATGTGAAACTGGAGCACAGACGGGTTAAGTAACTCACCTTTGGTTACTACTGTAAAATTTGTAGTTGTATTAGATTCCTGTGGCTACTGTAACAAATGACCATAAACTTGGTGGGTTAAAGCAAGAGGAGTTTATACTCCGACAGCTCTGGAGTCCAGTGGTTCAAGATCAGTATCACTGGGCTGAAATTAAGGTGTTAGTGGGTCCACTCTCCTTCTAGAGGCTCTCAGGAAGAATCTGTTTCTTGCTGCTTCTAGCTCCTGGTGGCTCTTGGGCTGTTGGCATTCCTTGATCTATGGCCACATCACCTCTATTTCTGTCTCTATGTCATGCTGCCTTTTCCTCTTCTGTGTAAAATCTCCCTTTGTCTCCCTCTTATAAGGATATATGTGGTTACATTTAGGATCTACTCAGCTAACCCTTCCCCATCTCAAGATCCTTCCTTTAATCACATCTGCAGAGACCACACCACCTGCCCCAGGCAACTTTTTTTGCCATTCACAAAAATTTTTTTTCATTGCAGGTATCTTGGAAGAACATTTTCTACCCACTGCACTAGTGCTTGCCCATATTGCAATCTTCCCTTCTACCTAGGCATATGGAGGACTGCACTTCTTAGGCCTCTCATGATTAGGGGAAGTCGTGGCTATTTCTAGGTAATGCAATGTGAATGGAAGTGAGGAGGATGCCCTTTGGCAGAGGCCAGGTACAGACACTGTGCCTGTGTGCTCTGGCTTCTTTGGCAATCATGGTTGCCGATGTTGATATGGAGGAGCCACAAATGAAAGCATTCTGGATTGCCAAGCTACCATACTGAACATGGGCCTTGGAGAGTGGACTTTATGGGCAAGGAATAAACTTTTTTAGGTTAAATCGCTGGGATTTTCCAGTTAATTTGGTGCTGCTGCATAGCGTGACCTAGCCTCACTAATACAACATCTAACAATTAGGTTCCAGAGATAGAATTTAAATCCAAGCAGTCTGACCCTAGAAACAGGCTCTAAAATTACTCATAAAAGTAATTAACTGCAATTAAATATTGTAATTATCAAGAGAATATATCACAGGGCCTGAACTTAGTTCTGGGAGATGTGGGTTGACTTTCTCTCAGAGTTTTAATGTGTGTCTTGAAGGATGCCCATACTGTAGCAGGCGAGTGATAACAGGTTTTAATCCCCTTAAAGCCTGTTGTGGGATGGGATACTGGCATTGAGCAGGGTAAGGGTGATTAGGTTTTAATGGGATAGTAATGGGTATGTGATCGGTTGCCAGCGAGGGAGTGGAGGTGTCCCATACTTGTGGGTTAAGGTGGGAGGATACGAGAGGAAAACACAAAGGAGGCTTTGGGTTGGGATAAAAGGTGGCAATGAGATGTGGCTGTAATCCGGGAATAATCAGGGAAGCAGATAATTTGGTTAAAATGTCTCAATCTAATAAGGGAGTTGGGCAGGTGGGGATAACTAAAAAGGAGTGCATAAAAGAATGTTGTCCAAGTTGGCATCAGAGTTGGGGAGTTTTAAGGGGTCTAGAAGCCTGACTATCAATACCCACAACAGTTATGGAGGCAAAGGAAACAGGCACTTGAAAAGAAGGTAATGTGGAGTGGGTAGCCTTTGTACTGATTAAGGGGACAGACTTACCCTCCACTGTGAGCGTTACCCGAAGCTCAGCATCCGTGATGGTCTAGGGGGCTTCCGAGGCAATCGGGCCACATCAGTCTTCAGCCGCTAAGCTGAGAAGATCTGGGAAGGAGTCAGTCAGAGAGCCTTGGGCCAGAGCTCCAGGGGCTCTGGGAGTGACTGCTGGGTGAGTGAGTTGGACAGTCCAGTTTCCAGTGGGGTCCTGCACAGATGGGACATGGCTTAGGAGGAATCCCGGGCTGCAGGCATTCCTTGGCCCAGTGGCCAGATTTCTGGCACTTGAGGCAAGCTCCTGGGGCAGGCGGTCCTGGAGGAATGCCTGGCCGCTGCAGTTCAGGCATTTGGAGTTCTTGTGTGCTGGAGATGTGGCTGGGGTTTGTCTCACAGTGGAGGCAAGGAATTGCAACTCAGAAATACATTGCTACTTGGCTGCCTCTACTATATTACTGTACGCCTTGAAGGTGAGGTTAATTAAGTCCTTTTGTGGGGTTTGAGAGACATAATCTAATTTCTGGAGCTTTTTTAAATGTTGGGAGTGGGTTGGGTAATAAAATGTATATTGAAAATAAGACAGTTTTCTGGTCCCTATGGGTCTAGGGCAGTAAAGCGTCTAAGGGTTGTTGCCAAACGGGCCATGGACTGGGCTGGGTTTTTATATTTCATGAAAAAGAGCCTAAACACTAACTGATTTGGGAGACGTCTGATAAAGAAAAAGGAGCATCAACCTTGACTATGCCTTTAGCTCCAGTTACCTTTTTAAGAGGAAATTGTTGGGCCAGTTGGGGAGGGCTAGTCCTGGAATGAAACTGTAATCCAGGCCAGATGTGAGGAGGGGCGGTGACAAAAGGATTATAGGATGGGGAAGCGGAGGCTGAGGAAGAATTGGAACCTGGCTTGGCCTGGCAAGGAGTAGTCTGGGGAGGAGAGGTCAGATGGGTCTGTAGAAAAGGAAGATTCGAAAGACTCAGAGACACTTGGGGTTGGGACTGAAGGGACAGGCGGGAGAGAAAGGAGGAGGATTTGGGACCAGTCGCATTGGGAACAGAGACTAGGGAGGAACCGATGTGTAAAAGAATGCCTGGACATCAGGCATCTCAGACCATTTGTCCATTTTTCGACAAAAATTATCCAGGTCTTGTAAAATGGAGAAATCAAAAGTGCCGTTTAGAGCCTATTTACCATTATCGAGTTTGTATTGGGGCCAAGCGGTGTTGCAGAAGAAAATAAGACGCTTAGGTTTTAGGTCAGGCAAAAGTTGTGAAGAGGTTTTAAGTTTTTGAGAACACGGGCTAAGGGAGAAGAAGCGGGAATGGAGGGTGGAAGGTTGCCCATAGTGAAGGAAGTAAGTTTAAAGAGAAAGGTAGAGACACAGAAGGGGGTGGGTGAGCAGCCAAAGCAGGCATCCCCACAATTGACTTGCCACCAAGGGAATGTGGGTGAACGACCAAGGCAGGCATCCCCGCGGTGATCAGACACCAGTCGAGTGTGGGTGAATAATCAGGCAGGCATCTCTGCAGTGATTAAACACCAAGGGAAGGCTGTCTTCCAGAGTCCGTGACCGGCACTGGAGTTTTGGGTCCATGGATAAAATGTGTCTCCTTTGTCTCTACTAGAGAGGAAAAAGAACTGGAATTGGAAGGACAGGGAGATTGAATGGTAGTGCGAGAGGCTGGAGAAGAGAGTGAAAAGACCTCTTACCCACTTTGAAATTGGTGAGATGTTCCTTGGACTGGTTGGTCTGAGGACCGGAGGTCATAGGTGGCTCTCCTCACGGAGGGAGGGCGAGGACAGGGGATCTGTCTCCTGAAGGAGTCCTACTGTCCTGGGTCTTAGGCACCAAATGTCATGTGCATCTGTGTGAAGAGACCACCAAACAGACTTTGTATGAGCAGCAAGGCTGTTTATTTCACCTGGGTGCAGGCGGGTTGAGTCTGAAGAGAGCAAAGGGAGACAGGGATGGGGCTGTTTTATAGGACTTGGGTGGGTAGTGGAAAATTACAGTCAAAGGGGGTTGTTCTCTTGTAGGCAGGGGTGGGGATCACAAGGTGCTCAGTGGGGAAGTTCTGAGCCAGGAGAAGGAATTTCATGAGGTTAATTGCCCAGTTAAGGCAGGGCAGGAACAAATCACAATGGTGGAATGTCATCAGTTAAGGCTATTTTCACTTCTCTTGTGGATCTTCAGTTGCTTCAGGCCATCTGGATGTATACGTGCAGGTCACAGGGGATATGAAGGCTTAGCTTGGGCTCAGAGGCCCTGACAGACATATAGTTAAATGGAACAGAATAGAGTTCAGAAATATGCCACATACATATGGTCAATTGATTTTCAACCACAGTGTAGAAAGAATAATCTTGTCAAACAATTGTGCTGAAACAACTGGACTGCCATATACCAAGGCATGAGCTCTAACGCATACTTCACACTTTATGCAAAAATGAACTGAAAATAGGTGCCAGACTTAAATATAGGACCTAAGACTTGACTTCCAGAAGAAAACACAGGGGAAAATATTTGTGACCTTGGATTAAGCAAAGACTTCTTAGGTATGACACAAATGTCACAAAATAGAGAACGAATTGTTGAGCTGCACTTCATCAAAATTAAAAAACTTTTCTTATTCAAAGAAACTGTTGAAAGAATAAAAAGACAAGTCAAAGATTGGAGTAAATATTTTCATATCACATTTTTAACAAAGGACTTGTATTCAGACTATATAAATAACTTTAAAAATTTGATAATAAGAGACAAAACAACCAAATAAAATTTTTGCAAAAGATCTGAACAGATACTTCACCAAAGAAACTCGGTATATAGCAAATAATCACATAAACTATGCAAGCAGGAAATGCAAATTATAGCCACAATATGATACCATTAGTAGCCTACTGGGAAAGTTACATATATTTTAAAAAATATGATACCAAGTTAACTTGCAAGGATGTGGACCAAGCAGAATTCTCATACACTACTGGTGGGATTTCCAAATGGTATGCCCACCTTGAAAAACAGTTTAAAATTTTCTTATAAAGTTAAACATATCCCTACCATACAAGTCAGCAATCCCACCCTTGGTATTTTTTTTTTTTTTTTTTTTTTTTTTTTTTTAAGAACTACATATGTTTTAGAATCTGTGAAACCTGTAACCACTCCTGGTTCTATACAAAGATCTTTTCTCATCTTGTTGGGAGGAGGTGGAGCCATTGTTACTTTGATGCTTTCTTTAAAGTGAAATGTAAGGCTTATGTCAACAATCTTATGCCCCTCCACTTGCAGCAGGCAGCTTTCATTTTAATGCTAATGATGCTTGTATTTTATTGCTTCTTCAACTGAGTGTCTCCCTGTGAGGACAAAAACTCGTCTTTTAAAAAATATGCAAGCAATTCATGAAAATGTTTTTGTAGTTAAAATTACATAGCATAAAACCTAAATATCCTTTACATGCCTTGCCCTCATCCAATCCTGCTTCCCAAAGAGAGCCACTGTTAACCATTTGTTTCTGTCTTTCCAGATCTTTCTCTGCATTTGCGTGTATGTATACTTGAAATATTTTAAATGGTTGTATTTTCTGTTCATAAATAATCATGCCATGTATATTACTCTGTACATTTTTTATTTAACAATATATGTAGGATATCTTTCCAACCAGAACATATAGATCTGCCTCATTCTTTTTAATTCTTAGGTAATTTTCATGCATCTATAATTTAATTAACTATTCACCAATTCATAAACATTCAGGTTATTTCTAATTTTTCCCACTACAAATAATACTATAACAAACATCTACATATAAAAATTTGTTTTGTTACTTAGGTAAATATTTCTGTGAGTTAAATTCTTAAGAGTAGAATTGCAAGAATTCACTTGATACTGACAAACTGTTCTCTTTGAGTCTGTACCAATTATATTCCCATTAACAATAATTTCTGTTGAATTTATTACCAAGAGGAGGATTGTAGGGTCCTAGGTTATACATATATTTGTTTGAATTTATGGATGAGCTAAACCATATTCCCAAGTTGTTGCACCAGTTTCCACTCCTACCATCAGTATGTGAGGGTTTCAGTTGTTCTACAGTCTTGCCAATATTTGGTATTGTCACTTGCTAAAATTTTTGCCACTATTGTGGGTATGTTGTGGTATCTCACTTTTATTTTATTCTACAGTTTCCTGTTGACTTAAGTGGTTAACCACCTTTCCAGGTGTTCATTGGCCAGTTGGACAGCTTTCCTTGTAAAGTTTCTCTTTAAATTTTTTGCTCGTTTTAGAAACAAATCAGGCTGTCTTATTCTTTTTGATTTGTAGGAATCAAATCCTGCTGGGGTTTTATAGGTGTTGTGTAAATTCTCTATTCTATTTATTGTTTTTTCACTATTTTAATGGTGTTTATTAATGAATAGAAGTTTTAAATTTTAATGTAACCCAATTTATCTATCTTTTCCTTTGTGGTTAGTGCTGTTTTTGCCCATTTAAGAAATCTTTGCCTACCCTCAAGGTGAACAAAGATATTTTCTGTTTTCTTTTATTAATAGAGATTTTATTGTTTTATTTTTTACATTGTGATCCACAATCTGGCTGGAGTTAATTTCAGAGTATGATATAAGCTAGGAATCAAACTTTATTTTATTCTTCATGAATATCTGATTGAGCCAGCACCATTTGTTGAAAAGATCATTTTTCACTCACTATTCTGTAGTGTAATTTTTAAAAATAAATCAAGTGACTGAATGTTTCTCAACTCTGTTATCCATGCTGTTGGTTTATTTCCTCTAATTTTGTTCTTCAAAATTGTCTGATCTATACTTGTCACTTTGCCTTTTTCGTATAAATTTTGGAAAAAGCCTTTAAGTTTCACCAAAAATCTTTTTGGAATTTTGTAGCAGCCCTATTGAGATATAATCCACATATAATGAAGTGTATTTATTTAAAGGGTGATTTTATAAGTGCTGACATATGTAATAATCCATGAGACAATCACCAGAATCAAGATAATGAATATATCCATCACCTAACACTTTCCTTGTGCCCCTTGATAATTCCTCCATCCTATCCTTCCCAGTGCCCTATTGGCAGAAAACTGCTGATGTTATGGTTTATATAATTTGTTTGCATTTTATAGAATTTTATATAAATGGAATCATACAGTATTTACAATTTTCTTGGTCTGACTTCTTTCACTCAGCATACTTATTTAAGATTCATTCATTCTGTTATTTATCAATAGTTGATTCTTTTTTATTGTGGAATAGCATCTCATTGTATACATTTGTGTATTTACCTGTTGAAGAACATGTTGGTTGACTTGTTTTTGGCTACTATAAATAAAACTGTTAAGTATGTTCATGTGCAAGTCTTTTATGGACTTATGCTTTTATTTCTCTTGAGCACATTACTCAGAGTGGAAAGGTTAGGTCATTAGCAGATACATGTTTAACTATTTAGGAAGCTGCCCAACTGTTTTCCAAACTGGTTGGCCATTTTACATGTTAAGCAGAATGCTGGCATTAGTTATTAATCCCAGTGGAGGACTGTAAAAACATCTACTCATTGTATCTTGGTATCAGAGTTGGCAAGGAAAACAGAACACAGTCAAGCACTAAATAGAACAACACTTGACTTACATTGAGAAGAAAGAGAGCAAGATCAGCTTTAATAGTATGTGTTAGTTTTCCATGGCCAGTGGCTATCTCCCAGTAGCAGATGCAGGGCGATTTTCTTATATGCACCCCTCTTGTCCACAGTAGAGGGACCCTGTCTCCTCCCACAAGGAAGACAGATATAGCAATGGGATTGGCCAGATGCCATGTGACACACATGCTTAAGCATAACAAAGGATCACACACTGAGCTTGCAAAAGGGAAATAAGAAGGGAATAAGACTAGTACAGGCCTTGTGAACTCTTTATGTCTTGGTATCTTGTGTGGCCAAGTGCGAGTCAAAAGGCTATGTGCATGAGACTACCATTCCCAACATTACATCTCACCAATGGTGTGTGAGAATTCCAACTGCTCAATGTCTTTAACTGGAACTTGGTATGATCAGTATTTTTAATTTTAGACATTCTAATAGATGTGAAGTGATTTTAATTTGCATTTTCCTAGTGACTAATGATGTTAAGCATCTTGTCATGTGCTTATCTGCCAACTGTATATATTTTTTGGTAAAGTGTTTATCCAGTGTTTTTTCCAGTTTACTGGGTTGTTGATTTTTCTTATTGTTGACTTTTGAGAGTTCATTATATGTTATGGATACAAGGCCTTATCAGATATATGCTTTGCAATTATTTCCTCCTTGTTCGTGACTTTGTTTTCTTAAGAAAATCTTTGTTTGTTTGGGAAAGTGCTTTACTCTGTCACTCAGGCTGGAATGCAATGGCAGGATCACAGTTCACTGCAGCCTCGACCTCCTGGGCTCAAGTGATCCTCCTACCTCGGCTTCCCTAGTGGCTGGGATAAGAATGTCGTTTGAAGAACGCAAGTTTTTAATTTTGGTGGAATCCAATTTATCATTTTTTTTCTAGTATCGATTATGCTTTTGGTTTTGTATTTAAAAAAATATTTGCCCAATCCAAAGTCACCAAGTTTTTTTTCTATCTTTTCTTCTAGAAGTTTTATAGTTTTCAGGTTTACATTTAGGCCTGTGATCCATTTGAAATAATATTTATAGATGATATGAGGTATGGAAGAAGTTAACTTTTTTCTACAAATGGTTATCCAACTTGTCTATCTTGACACCAATGCCAGACTCTTTTGATTACTGTAGCTCTTAAGTAAGTCCTGAGATCAGGTAATGTTAGTCCTCAACTTTGTTCTCTTATTTTCAAAGTCATTCTGGATATTTTAAGCCATTTGCATTCCTGTATTGATTTTAGAGTAAGCTTGTTAATTTCTAGCACAAAAATGTGCTGTAATTTTGACTGTGATTACCTTGATTTTATAGATCAATTTAGGGAGAATTGATATTTGAACAAAATTGAATCTTCTGATCCATAAACATGGTATATCTCTCTATTTATTTGTGTACCCTCTGAAGTATTTCAGCAGTATTTCATAATTTTTATTATGCAAGTCTTACACACTTTTGACAGATTTATCCCTAAATATTTTATATATTTGATATTATTATAAATGGTATTGTTTTATTTATAATTTCAATGTGCTTATTGCTACTATATGAAAAGGTTATTTTTATATTGATCTTTTATCCTGCAGCATTGTGTGAGCACTTATTAGTTGTAATAGGTTTTCTGAGGATGCCCTGGGATTTTCTGCATAGATAATCATATTGTCCATGAATATAAAGAGTTCTACTTCTTCCTTTACAATCTAGATGTCTTGTATTTTTTTTCTTGTCTTATTGAACTGTCTAGATTCTCTAGTGCAGTTTTGAATAGAAGTGATGAAAATGAACATCATTTCTTTGTTCATGGTGTTAGGAGGAAAGCATTAACTTTTCACTATTAAGTGTAATGTTACCTGTAAGTATTTTGTAGATGCCCTGAAAGCCTAGAGAAGAGTCTCTCCTATTCCTAATTTTCTGAGAGTTTTTGTAAAAATCAGCAATAGATACTAGGTTTTGTAACATTCTTTTGCTCTATCTATTAAGATAATCATGTAGTTTTTGTTTTCAGTTTGTTAATATGGTGAATTATACTGGTTTTCATTTGTTGGAATTTTGATCAGGATCTTATTAAATATTTAAAAAAATAAAGATTAATATCTTTACAGAAATAAGTTCTTCAATCCATGAATCTTGATGATGTTTTATATATTCTGTGTAGAGGTCTTGCCCGTCTTTCTTTTCCTTATTTATTTAGAACCCTTTAAGAGTAGTTTGCCTACATACATGTTTAAAACCATGTATACATATTTTTGATACTCCTTCCACTAAGTGGTAGGGTTTATGTCTCCTTCCTTTGAATCTGGGTTGACCTTAGTAACTTGGTTTTAACCAATAGAATGCAGCAGAAGTGATGCCGTGTGATTTTGCAGGCTAGGTCAGAAAAGGTCAGATCTCATCATGAACATTTTCTTTTAAAATTTTGACATGAAATTACCTTTTATTAACTCAGCCTCTACCGTGATGCCTAGCACTAGACTCTATAAATACTTTTAAACAGTAGCTTTTTTTTTTTTTTTTGAGACAAGTTTGGCTTTTTTGCCCAGGCTAGAGGGAAGTGGCATGATCTTGGCTCACTGCAATGTCCGCCCGCCCAGGTTTAAGCAATTCTCCTGCCTTGGCCTCCCGAGTAGCTGGGATTACAGGCACCGACCATCACACCTGGCTAATTTTTGTGGTTTTAGTAGTGACTGAGTTTTACCATGTTCGCCAGGCTGGTCTCGAACTCCTGACCTCAGGTGATCCACCCGCCTCAGCCTCTCAAAGTACTGGGATTACAGGGGTGAGCCACAGTGCCTGGCCAACAGTATCTTATTGCACTTTTAGGGATGTGATAAAGCTGAAAGTAGTAGATTGGGGAGTGGGGATGGGTAGGAGAGGGGAAGTGGAAGCAAATCCTGTGAGGGAAATATTTCCCTTCCAACTCTACATATGGGAAAACTAAGGCCTAGAGAGGTAAGTTACTTACCCATGTAAGAGGCAGAACCAAACCTCAAGCCTCCAAGGCATAACATGTTCCTCCTTCTTCACTATGCGTCTTAGAAGCAGGCACAGCATGTCACCAAGAAGTATAGGAATTACTATATCATATATTTCTGGAGGACAGGGTAGTTAATTTAAATCTCAAAATATGCATGATATGTTGTGGAATATGACAATCTGTCATTTTTTAAAAGGATAAAACAGAATTCAGAGAAATATCATTCTTACAGCTATGTGTTTTAGACTGTAACTCTAAAATTATCAAATTACATCCTCTGCTTTGGTAGGAATTTTCAAGATTCATTACGTTGTGCCTTATTACTTCTGATCCAGGGAAACAATGAAGTCTTTTTGTGCCGTAATTTGCAGGCCATTGATGTATGCAATTCTGAGAATTATTAATTCTCCTTTGGTAGTTGGTATATGCCAAACACTTTGCTTAGCACTTTGCCTCATATATACTTACAGCATTCCAATGAAGTAGGCAATATTACATTCTATTCTAGGTCAGGCACCTGAGCCTTAGAGAGGATAAGCAATTTGCCTACATTTTCACAGGCAGAGCAGAGATTCAACAACAAGTCTGTTTATCTCCAAGGACTGTGCTCTTAACCCCGTTGTTTAAGCAAAGAATTTTTTGAAGTTGCCTGTATAATTCATGGTGGGAATATTAGTTGTGGATATGGACAATACCTGATCAGGCTCAAAACTGGTCTAATTCTGAATTCTAAAGTAGTTGAAAATGGGACCATTCCACACGAGTTGGATCTCTGCTCTCCCTGGATAGAATTCATAATTGCTTCAGAGTGCAATTCTCAGCTCTTCTCCGATTGGCTGGGTTGTCTGCAGTGAGGTAACATACCTATGTGCACATCTGCTCAGCCATCTGTAGTGTAAAATGTTGTCAATCATTCTTACCTCAGGGAAACCATGAGATTTTAGTTTTGGAAAATTACTGTCCTATAGAAGGATAAATCAGGATGCCAGTGGTAAAGATATTTGAACATCATCTCTTTAGATGAATTCCTGGATATATGGATTGTAGACTTCTAATTTTAAAGCACATAAATAATCTCCAAGCCTATAGAAGTAGTTCATTTTATGTCTACTGCATTATTAGGTCATAAGTTTTTCTCCTTGGTATAAACTATATTATCAAGTCTAAAGTCTTGGTGTCTCAGACCAAATGAAACTGAAGAGATATAATAAATTGTTCAAGAAAACAAAATACTACATATTCTCGCTTATGTGTGGGAGCTAAACTTTGGGTACATGTGGACATAAAGATGGGAACAATAGAAACTGGGGACTACTAGAGGAAAGAAGAAGAGTGGGCAAGGGCTGAAAAACTGTCGAATACTGTGCTCAGTACCTGAGTGACAGGATCATTTATACCCCAAACCTCAGCATCATGCAATATACCCAGGTAACAAATCTGCACATGTACACCCTAAATCTGAATTAAAAGTTAAAAAAAAAAAACACAAGGGCGAAGAAAAATGATCTATTCCCTAGAGATGAATACAATTTACTGTGGGAGTTACACAAGTAAGCTCATGCTGGAAAATGAAATGTAAGGATTATACTGATGTCCATTTCCTGGCTTTAATAGTGTTATATAGTAATGAAAATTGATGTGTTTTGGGGAAACTGAATAAAAGATATACAAGATCTCCTTGTACCCTTTTTTTCTTTTTTGAAATTTCCTGTGAATCTACGTTAGTTCAAAATAAAATGATTCATGTTGTCTTTAAAAAAAATACAAAATACATAAATTGTTCAATCCCATTGTTTGGGCACTCTGTCAGTTCTCTAATTTTGGTAGTTGTGGTTGTGGGAGGAATGAGGGGTGGTGGAAAGGGGTATAATGAACCGTAACCCTGCCAGTAATTCAGCAGTTTCTCAGAAAGACCACCAGCTCACTGAGGTGATAAGTCTACTAGTTGGTGATTTATTTTTTTAAAAAGCCTGAGACTCTTTCGTATACCTTCAGCCCACATCACCTCTACTGTTACCAAGCCAAATTACTTTGAATAACTTTACTTCTCATATATATCCAATCAACACAGACTGATTTTTCAGATTTATTTGAGCCCTGTATCACCTTTGTACAAATGCTGAGAATAAGTGTCCACAGGGAGATTTTATTTTAACTTCTAGTCATGACTCTCAAAACTGAAGGAACTGAACAGGGTCATCAGGAGACCTATGGTTACTTCTCATTCCAGATTTGCAGTTTGGGATTGTTTGGATGTATTTTCATTATTTCCTACTACCTTTGTGGACAGAATTCACAGATTGTGGCTATATAAATGGAAACTACTTTTGGTGACATAATGTGACCTTCCTTCTCAAACCTGGCTCTTTTCCCATTCTCAATGAATGGGGCTGTCATCTGCCCAGTGGCTTATGCCAGAAACCTAGGAGCTATCCAGATATCATCTGCTCTCCCTGGCTACGTTTAATCCATCACCAAGTACTTCTATTTAGTTCTCTTAAATGGCCTCCCTTGTACCCTGTTGTTCTCCTCTCTTATCAGTATCCTCCACACTATAGCCAAAATAATATTTGCAAAAATAATCTGTTCATGTATTAATTAATCTCACAAATATTTTAGTTATGTGTAAGGGATACCATGGAGAATGAGACAAACTTCTTCTCTCATGAAAATGTAAAAAAATGGTATTGGGCTCCTCCCCTGCCCAACCTTCCTGCCATTTTATGTTAAAACCATTGGATAGATTTCTAGTTGCTCTTAGGTTAACATCTTTCCAATGTCCTTCATAATCAGGTCTCTCTCTATCCCTATAGACTCACCTTTTGTCAGTATTCATGTCACTTTAACCACCCTGACCTTGTTTCTGTTCTCTAATTATGCTGCTTGCTCTGCCACCTCAGGGCCTTTGCGTATGCCATACTTTTGGACTGGAATGCTTTTAGCCTTTGCCACTTCTCATCAACTCTCAGATATGAGTTAAATGTCTCTTCCTCAGAGAAGCCATCGAGATTCAACAGACTGAAGTCGCACTATTAAATTCTATGCATTCATGGTACAATAAAATTTTTTGTGTGGTAGTCATCAGAATTATTGGAATTTGTTGATTAATGACTTTTCATGATCAATGCATTGTGCTCATGAGTCTCAGAGGAAAAAAAAAAAAAAAACAGATGTCAGAATCATTACCTCACAGGAATTGGGAGGAAGACAAGGAGACTCACGTTCCCTTTCATGTCTTAGTAAGAAGCTGTATTGGCTAAGATTAGTTTGGGCTGTGACTGAAACTTCTTGACAGTGGCTTGAATGAGACAAAAGTTTGTTTCTCTGTGATGTCAAAATTGGGAGGGAAAGAGTCCAGAGTTGTGTGCTGACTCTGCCCCACAGAGCAAGTTTCTAACCTAAGAAGACCTTGGGAATCCAGGCTTGACCTTGTAGCTCTGCGTTGCATAGCCTTCATTGTCATGGTCACTTCGTGGCCCAAAATGACAGATCAACAGATTGAGGTTATATTATTAAATTCTATGTGTCCATGGTACAATAAAAATGTTTTTGTGGTAGTCATCAGAATTATTATTGGAATTAGTTGATTAATGACTTATGCTCCATGGGTTCCCCACCAGTCTTTAAGCTCTGTTTTGTTTTTGTTTTTTTTTTTCTCACCATTTTTATCCCCAGAGGCCAGTAAACTTCATGGGAAAAAAGTACTTAAAATAATATTTTTAAAATACATGATTGTTTGAAAAAATGGACAGACTAAGTCTGAGTAGCTGGGATCATGGTGCTGTACCCACTTGTGTGAGCGAGGTAGTATGATGGAGGAACCTTGAGGATAGGGAGATGTAGTGGCTGCTGGCGCCCAGAGTAGGGCATAGTCTAGCAGTGGCTCTGCTTTCAAGATGGCACTGTGCTATAGCAGCTTGGGTCACGGAGACAGAGGGTACACAACAAGTGCTCTTGTTCTGCAGCAATGTAGCCATGTGAATTTCAGACATCTTCCCAAACCGGGCTCAGGGCCTGTAAGGACTAGTGAGATTCTCTTGCAGCAAGAACTGCAGGTGTCTTCAGTGGTAGTACGGGCTGCTGGGGACCTCCTGCTTACCTTTTCTCTGCAAGGGAATGGAAATGTCCTTCTTGGCTCTGAGCTGATCCCAGTGGAGGAGACAGCGTGGCAGAGGCAGGATGTCTTATTGTCCTCTCTGTGCTGCCATCCTGTGTTTCTGTGCTCCGTGGGGGATTTCTCCACTGCCTTGCTGAGCTCTAGTGCTCTCCTTCAGACAGTCTATTGGAATTTTAGTTGCTTATTCATTGTTTCTTCATTTTTCTGTGTTGGCATGGGTACCAGGCACCTCTAGTCAATCACCTTGCTCTTGGATATTTTCTTGTTTATAGATTTTTCAATAACTTCTGAGAGATAAAATATTTTGGAAAAGAAATTTAAATCTGTAGTGTTGGGAAAATACTATAGCTTTTGATCACTGAAAAGTTATTGTTACTTTCAGTAACAATTTTTGAAGTGATTTTTTTTAAATTTAGGAATTGGTATTGAGTTCACAGGAACTTGACATTTTCTCGGGAATATTTTATTTGCTACTGTAAGGTGTACCTGTCGTAAATAATTTCATGTGTTGTAACAGCTGCTTTAGTTTATGTCCAAACATTGAAAAAGCTGATTTCTTATCCTTTTGCAAACAAGTCAGGAAATACCCTCTCCATGACCTCATCTTCCATGGACAGCCTTTCCTCTGGTCTTGGGGAGTGTTAGCAGAATGTAATACCTGTGCTTGAGGAGTACAGTATAAACAGCAACAAATCCTTGTGGATGGATTGATTATTCCTAAAATCTCTAATATCGTCAGGAGAACAGTTACATTATGTTCTGCACTTTGGTTCAATGCTTACTAAGTCTAGTTCATGGCTTTTAAACACTTGTTTCCTATTTAGATTCTTACCCAATGCATTAGAGCAGAGAATCTCGAACTTTAAAGTGCATGTAAACTGCCTGGAGGTTTTATTAAAATGCAGTTTCTGATGTAGTAGCTCTGGGGTAGGGCTTGAGAGTCTTCATTTGTGGCAGGCTCCCAGGTCAAGGACTACACTTTGAGTAGCCAGGGTCCTAGATTCTGAGAGGAGTACTATACCAACAGCTGTGTTGTAAGGAACTGGGACAGGTTATCAAGGGACTTGTTGATTCTTCTTCCCTGGAGAATTTATGCATTAGCTATATGACAGTCTGACAGAATTTTTCAGATGCACCTTTCTCTGGAGGTTGGGTTAACTAAATGACCTCTGACATTTTAACTCTCCCTGTAGTTCTCTGTTTAGATTACAAACTACTGTGGGGTATGCTCTGTAAACATTTATGTGCCCACACACTACACAGCATTCTACCAGGTTGTTGACTAATTTCAAATCAATAATTTCCAATATTGTAACATTTATTGTTAAGAGTTCACTGTGATATTAACGGGCTGAGTGAGAGGTAAAACCTCTATGAAATTTTGTGATTTTATTTGACAGTAACATTTATTTTACATTAAAATTGACTTTATAGTATTGAGTAAAATGTGTTTTTAGATGTATAATAAAGTACCTGTGACATGTAAAAATATTGATGCATATCTATATGTTAGCATTGACACAGAGGCAAAATGTCCAAAGAGCAAACTCTTAAAAGTATCAGACAGAAAATGGCATAATATAGGCAAGTATACCATAGAATTAATGATAAGGTGATATGTAACTGATCACTCACTGTAAGTTACTTCTTTTACCCCTCCACAGTTTTTAGCCTCCCTCAACCTAATTTATCCAGAATCAGGGTATTGCAGAGAGCTGATACAAGAGAATTCCAGTTTTCATCATTAATGAATAATATTGATGACAGAAATGTATAGTGGTATAGGAAGAGAGGTAACAAAGGATAAATCCTTTTCCTCCTTAGGAATTTCAAATAATGTTGGAGAAAATATTTGCTTATATGAAACCACTTGTGAACAATTTAAACTAATAGAGTACAGTGATTCTTTTGGTCAGTATCAGAAACACCTGGAGAATTGGTAAAACTACAAAAACCCAGGCCTTCCCCTACTTCAGTGAGCCTGTGTTCCTGATTACCTCTCAGGGAGGATTCTGATAAGACTGTGAACCACTAGTATAATAAATACTTCGTTGCTAATTTACAAGGTAATTGAGATTTGGGCGAGAGATGGGCTAGGACAATGGGAGGAGGCTTCATGGGGGAAGGCTTTTTTGAACAGTATGGGTAAGACGTGGAAGCAAAAAGAAGCCTAACTTGTTAGGAAAAGAAAGATCTACATGTCTGCAGTAAAGGGCACAGGTGAAAGTGGAAGAGATGAGGTGAGCCAGAGAGTGAAGGGCGTGGTCTGACCTGCAGGTTAGAAAGATTGCTGTGCAATTTTGTGCCTAGAAATAGGGAGCCAGGTTAATATTCTGTGGTTACTGGTTGGGCAAGAAAGAATAAAATCATGAACCAAGGCTGTGAGAAGAGAGAGGAATAGAGTGAGAGATAAAAAGGAGTCAGTGCAGCATGGAGGGAAATTGCACAGACTCCCAAGTGGAACAGACCTGAGTTCAAATTCTTTCTTTGTTAAAAATTAACAGTGTGGCCTTGGACAAGTGACTGAACCCCTCCAAGCTGTTTCCTCATATTTAAAATGGGCACGATAATCACTCCAACCTTCCTAGAAGGTAGAAATTTATGAGATTCTGTATTTAAAAGACCTGACACGATGCCCAACGTACAGGATTTATTCAATAAATGGTTTCTATTATAAGAGAAAATATGAATTGGGGTTCATTGATGCAATGGCGCACATACAAGGCAGAAGAAAAAGGATGGTTTTAAGCCAATTGTTCTTAGCTGATGATGATTCCTATCCCACAACCTCAGTGGATATTTGGCAATGAGTGGAGACATCCTGGTTGTCACAACTAGAGGATGGGGTATTGTTACTTGTTACTGGCAGCTAGTGGGCAGGAGACAAGTTCAATCCCTACAGTAAAAATTATCCAGCCCAAACTGTCAGTGGTGCTGAGGTTGAGAAGCTCTGCATTAAGGTTTCTGTCATAGACTATGAAATTGATGGTAGAACATAGCACTGATAGAAAAACCAGGAAGAGAAGCAAGTTAAGGGAGAAAATGATGACTTTGATTTTGTACATGCTGACTTGGTGGTACCTGTGGGACAGTGTTGGCTATTTAGATCCTTATTCTTCATCACTACCCCTGTTCTCTATCACTTTGTCTAACGCCAGTTTATAGATGAAATGAAATGGTCAAGGATCTGGAAGAGCTGAATACAGTTGAAGAATAGCTATCTTGGGATGGGAAGAAAGAGACAGAGAGAGAGAAGAGAAGAGAGGAAGGAGTGAGGGAGAGATTGAGAGCTAGTGCAAGCATGAGGGAGTGCACAAGCTGAGAGGAAGGGCAGGAGGTTCACAGAGAAAACAATTGGTGTTAGGAATTTCAAAGGTGGAATGCTCCTGTTGATGACTTCTTAAGCATGTGACACTGGCAAAAGGGTCACTGATATGGAGGTAAGTTAAGATGGTTGGATTTGAAAGTTGAGAAGATTAAGTAGTTGTGAGGCTATGGTTCTTCTTGAACACTAAAATCATCCTAGATAATAGTTGGATGAGGGGACAAGAGTGAGACAGTAATCCTGATGTCATCTGTCCTTTTCCCCACACCAGGCTTGCTTCTTTTCACAGTCAATTTTCCAACTATTTATAGGAAGGAGTAATTGCTAATTTAATTGATTAGATAATCAGTGTGTCATGTTTTAATTGAGAAGTCACAAACCTATGCAATTTCGACTTCCTGCTTCCACAGGCTAAGTGGACCTAAGCCAGTCTCAGTTTTTTTTTTTTTTTTTTTTTTTTTCCAGTTTTATGTGGCTAGCTAGGAAAGTCAGATATCTTCCCGTATTTCAGCTCAAGATAATATATCTTCACTCTAATTGGTTCCTCCTCTTAATCTTTATTCCAAATTTTCCCACCAAAATTTACGTGGTTCTTGGTATACTTGGCTATCCCATTTGATTTTTAATATAGTTTCACCCATGAGTAGACATTTGAGGACTTCAAATTTCTGCATCCATTCTGAGTGGTTTTCGGTGTTTTCCAATTAAAATTCCATTGCTGACCCATCAGTCTCTCACCACATTGCATTTTAATTCTCAGAATTAAAAAAAAAAAAAAAAGTCTACCATTAGTCCCATCACATCCATTTTATTCAAGGGCATGAAAGGCAAGAATTATTTTTTTCTATTTTTCTGTCTTGACTTCTTGCTTTTTTTCTTTGATACAATTTAAACTTGATTAGTTCCAGCCCTCTGATGTTAATCTCTATAGACTCTCTGTTGAGAATTTAGGAGATGTTCACATTTTTAAATTTAAGTCCCAAATTGACCTTTTTAGACCTGATCTCTGATTTGCACTCCATTAAGCTGTTTATTGAGCACTTAACTGTATAACAAAGGTTGAGTGTTTTACATGCAAGATTTATTTTAATCCTAATTATACATTGTGCCTCTCATTATTTGATTCCTTTCCTAAACTGTCTTATTTTTCTTGTTGTCTTGTTACGTGTGTCTGTCCACTGTCTCAACCTGTAGAGAATCCTTTATAGACCTAAGAAAGTTTCCCTGCAGCCTAATTTCTTGGCCAAATGCTTGCTGATTTTCTTATAAATTAAGTCAATTTTAAGTCAGAGGAAATAAAAGAGAGATAAAGGAATAGAGGTAGTAAGTATATTAAGTTCCTGTAAGTGAACTTCAGGTAAATGACTTATTTTAATTTGTTTAGAATGTAGGTATTCAAGTAATTGTAACTGTGTTTCTTTCCTTTCTCTCTCCCCTCCTAATTTCTCTTAATACCAAAAATGAAGGATATGCTTTAAGTATTTCATTCAAGGTTAAGCACATTTTTAAAATGTGTTCTTTGCTTTCTATTTACAGAAATCATAGCAGTGAACAGTTTTAGACAATGAAATGAAGTGCAGGGATTTCAGTGGATTGCAAAGCCAGAAAAAACAAATTCATTACTATCTCTTTTATTGGGTAAAAAGCTATGTTTGTATTAGCTGGGGAATTTAAGAAAAAGAAAAAAATTTTGGAGAAGGCTTATTGAATTTTGCATAATAATACAGAGCAATGAAGGTGGATTGCCAGGTATAAGTTCCTCTAGCAATTATGAAGGGATTAAAAAAAATCATACCAGCACAATGTTGGAACATATCCAGGAGCTATTATTGATTTATAAATGTAAATCCAAACCAAAACTATTAGAAAATATAATTATTCTGTGACAATTCTTTTCCATACATATTATACAAACAGCATTTCACTTAGCTTAGAAAGCTTCATTTTTAAAGCAGCTTCTGGCCTTCCTATAATAATTCTTGCTTTTTACCCAATTTGCCAGTTGGATAATTTCTTTTAAAAACCTAAAAACTGAATTGTATAATTTGTGGATTAGTCAGGTTTAGGTCATAAACATGTATAACAGATTTTTAAGGCCAAATTTTTATTCAGCAAAGGTCTAAGAGGCAAGTGCTGAAGGCTTTATTGTTGTTTTTTGTTTGCTTTTATGAAACTGAATTTTTAAGAAAGGTGTTGGTATTTGATGGGTTGTGCAAGCCCTTTGGAAGTTATGTAGTACAAAAAGAGAGATTTTAATATGGGACACTCATCTAAAAATGCACATCCTGAACTGATTTAGAAAGTTAGCAGAGAACATAAGCAAACATAGGTCATACTGTATCATACTCTATAAGCCTGCTACAAAGAAAGGCAAATGTTTTGTTCACCTATTGTGCTGTCAATTTGTTCTATTCAGTGTTTAGTGTTTAAAAGAAAAAAGGAAAAGAAAACTCAAGCAATTCCACACAAACAATAAGTTAATTCAAGTATTTGGCCAACTTTAAATTTTTTAATAAGCTGTTTAATTAAAATAATCAATTTGGGTATACTGGGTAGACAAAATTTAAATAAATGCTTCAAGTTGATGTAATAAGAAACCCAGTTAAATGTATCTGTTTTATTTCTTTTCTTTACTTAAATATCCTCCATTAATAATATTAACTGCTAAACTGATTTTCTGTTAAATACAGAAATATGATGAAATCTTAAATACACATTTGTTTTTTTGGAGTAGGTCACTTATGACTGATCAGGTTCAGATCTATTATTCAGTATTTTCCTAATCCAAATCTCTTGTTAGGAGTTTGGACCCTTTATTGCCTCATTTGACAAATGGTAAATTTTCCTTTTTTTGTAGTTAGTAGTGATTCCTTAGTGCCAAACAGCTCAAATATTTAACTCAATGACTGTCGCAATCTTAGAAAACTCTCCGTTTAGAAAGATTGCTTTCTAAGATAAAACAGAATTAGCATCTAGGTGATGCTATGTGAAGACAGCAGTGAGCACCTGGGTGCTATTTTTTTTTTTTAACCTTTTATTTCCAGTTAAAAAGGAAGCAAAGGTTATCTTTAATAGCAGCTGGTGAAAAGATTGGAGTTTTGGAGGATACTTGGACTAGAAGCCTTGTATAGAGATACTTAGCGTAATTGTGTAGATATGACTCATCATGCTGTAATTTCCTAAATGGATTCAGTGCTTTATTTAAGAAAACAAAACAACAATGTGCTTTGTTGTTAAGAAGCGAATTTAAGATCTGGCTGCTCTTGTCATGTTCTCACATCAATGGATGAAACAGAGAAATCTGATACAAGAGGGGAAGATTGAGTGGTCAGGCAGAGAGAGGGTGCAGATTCCTGGGATCCAAAATAGGATTCAAACACACAAGCCTTAGTTTGACAGACAAGAGAATAAACTGTTTCCCTTTGAAATTTTGATAAAGCACTATGTAATTGTGCAGTGGGATAGCTACTGATGACAAACACTTTTTTTTAAGCCAAAGATGATTCTACGTACTACTCAAAGTATTTAAATTATAAGGTATTTCAAACACAGTGGAGACCTATGGAAAATTATATAACAATCCATGTATTCATTATGAAGATTATATACCTTTTTTTTTTTTTTTTTTGCCAAATTTGCTTAATATTTCTCTTTTTTTTTTTGAGATGGAGTCTCGCTCTGTTGCCCAGGCTGGAGTGCAGTGGCCGGATCTCAGCTCACTGCAAGCTCCACCTCCCGGGTTTACGCCATTCTCCTGCCTCGGCCTCCCAAGTAGCTAGAACTACAGGTGCCCGCCACCTCGCCCGGCTAGTTTTTTGTATTTTTCAGTAGAGACGGGGTTTCACGAGGTTAGCCAGGATGGTCTCGATCTCCTGACCTCGCGATCCGCCCGTCTCGGCCTCCCAAAGTGCTGAGATTACAGGCTTGAGCCACTGCACCTGGCCAGTATTTCTCTTTTTTAAAAAATAAAATAATACATTATATGACTAAAGCCCAGCCATTCCATGCCTTCCTGACCTTCTCTTCTCAGGTTAGCCTCTCTTCTGAATTTGATATGTAGCATTCCTATGAATGTTACTTAGTATTTATTGTATATATTTATGCATCTCAAAGCAATATTTGCTTTATTTTGCAGGTTTAAAAAATGGACATAAACAGTGTTGTATATCTTTTTTGCAGTTTGCTTTTATTCACCCTTAACATTATTTTTAAAGATTTATCCATGTAAATACTGCATTCATTTAAATTACTGCAAATATTCATTATATAGACATGCCAGTTTATTCAAATGTTTTTCTGCTTACGGACAGTTAGATTGTTTCCACATTTTGCCAATAGTCTTCCAATGAACATTGGTGTTTTCCTCATCTTATGGGTATGTGCAAGAGTGGAATTGTTGATTCATAGGATATGCCCATATTCAACTTTTATAGGTATTGTCAAATTGCTTTATAAATCAAATTGTATTAATTTTAGCACCTCAGCATTTGTGTGTACATGAAAACATTTCCTAATATCTCTGGTACTGATTTGGGTTATTGAATTAACAATTTTTCCCCAACCAAATGTGTTTAAAATAGTTTCTCCTTGGTTTGTATTTTATGGATTACTGATGAAGTTATGTGTTTATTGAGATATTACTTAGCTATGAATGAATCTTATTTAACATGTTTATAAAAGCTTGAAACCAGATCTATGAGTATATTGGAAGTTATTACTGTGCTGATGCCACACTATTTAACTTACTGTATGTAGCGTCATGGAACACTTTAATATGTCGTGGGTGACGGCCTTTTAATTACTTCTCTTCAAAATTGTCTTGCCTAGTCTCGACCTTTTCCTCTGATGAATTTTAGCCATAGGTAACCAAACTTTGGGAAAGAGTCTTTTGAATTTATAGCATTGAATCTATAGATTAGTTGGCAGAGACTGGCCATCTTTAAGTGTCGTTTTTGATATGGCATTTTTAAAATTAATTTAGGTCTTATTTACATTCTTCAGTAATAAAGTTTTTGTACTTTCCTCACATGTTCAGATTTATAGTTACCTAATAGTATTTATATTGGATACATAAAAACCAATATTTTAGATATGTTTTATTGTAAAGGGTAGCTTTTAAATACTTTTTAAAGCATTTATTAATGATAGATAGAAATATATTTGCTTTTTGATTATGATCTTGAATCCATAAAATATGCCATACTCTATTATTAATTCTGCTAATTTGTCAATAGATTTTCATAGATATTTTTATATAGGCAATCACACTGTTTATTTGTTTCCCTTGGATATATACTCAAGAGCAGAATTGCTCCGGGAAGAGAATACATAAATGTTTACTTAAGAGATACTGCTAAACTGTTTTTCAAAGTACTTATACCAATTTACATTTCATTCCACAATCAAAGAGTGTTACAGCTGTTTTTCGTCCTTGCCAACATTGGGTACTGTCAGTCTTTTAAATTTTAGACATTTTGGTGGGTGTGTGAAATCCCCTTGTCATTTTAATTTGCATTTCTTTGATTACTAATGACGTTTGAGTACCATTTCATATGTTTATTGGCTAAATAGTGTATTGATATTCTTTCCTGTAGAGTGCCTACTGAAATTTTCTCCCTGTTTTAAAATTGTATTTTCTGCTTTTTAGATAATTGAAAATATCATGATGGGTACAAATATAATTGATTTGTAGCATATAAATCCTTTGTTTGATGGAAGTATTCTTCCCAGTATGCAGTTAGTCTTTTTATAGTCTTTTTTTTACCTTCTTAATGATATCTTTTGGTGAACAGATGTTCTTTATTTAATGAAGTCAAATGTATCAGTTTTTTCTGTTGTTACTAGTACATTTTATGTCTTAAGAAATTTTTATCTATCTCCAAATTAAGAGTATATTCTCTTATGTTTCTCTTAGAAATGTGATCGTTTTGGCTTTCACACTTAGGAGTACAACTATTTCCAATTTAATTTTTGTCCATGATTATAATATTTATAATTATAACTAATTGCTTCAGCATCATTTATTGGAAATACCACCCTTTCTAACTGAGTTGAATTGGTACCTTTGTTATAAATCAGATGACTATGTGTTTGTTACCAATTTTAATATATTTCACTCTTACCTGCCCTAATTTTTTCTACCACTCATTATGATGTGTTTCTTTGAGCTATGTTTTAAAATTTCCAAATATTTCCTCTTTGTAATTCTTTTAAATTTTACCATGAATATGTAATGACTATGTTTGCTGTTAGGTACATATAAGCTCAAAAGCATAGTATTTTCTAGGTGAACAAATTCCCTCATTCACTTAACACATTCTATTGAGTATCACACATTTATTTTTAAGGGACTAGGGACATAGCAATGAGCAAAAGAAAGAAAAATCTGTTTACATGGGCCCTACATTCTATTGATTGAAGAAAGATAAACAACATAAGATATATGTGTGTGTGTATACATATGCATATACACATACATATGTGCATACATATGCATATACACATATACATATGCATGTACATATACATATGCATATGTAAGTACATATATGCTTGTATGCATACAAACGCATGTACATATGTTTACTTATATGTGTATGTATTTTTTAGATGGGGTTCAGTGTACAATGTAGAAAAATTGCTGGAAATGGTCACAGAGTATGTTAGAGCGAGATACTTGCGATTTTAAATAGGGAGAATAGTGAAGACCTCACACTTAAAAGGAGACATTTCAGCAAAGGCTTGAAGCAGGTACCTGCAGACACCTGAAGGAAGAAGATTCTAGGTAGACGGCACCGCAAGTGCAAATGCCCTGGATGACATGTTCCAAGAAAAGGAGCCAGTGTGGTTAGATTTGGTTAAGTGTGAGAGAAAGCAGTAAGAGACAAGTCATAGAGGTAATGGGACAAATAAACTGAGTAGGGCCTTGAGAGCTATCTGAATGCCTTTGGATTCTTATTTTGAGTGAAATGAGAATCCATTGGGAGGTTTTGAGCAGTGGAGTGATATGATACAGCTTCTGTTTTAACAAGATCACTCTGGCTGCTGTGTTAGGAACAGCCTGAAGGAGAACAAGGGTGGTAGTAGGAGACCATTAGGGGCTATTGTCATAATAGAGGGGAAAGACAATGGCTTGGACCAAAATGATAGATAGAGGTGGAGGTAGTGAAAAGTGCTCTGGCTCTGGGAATGTCTTTTGAAGACAGAGCCAAAATAATTTGCTGATGGTTTGGATTTATAATGTCAAAGAACAAAATGTCAAGAATAATTTTAAGTTTTTGGTTCAAACAACTTTTTTGCTCACTGTGTTATGTCCTATTGTATCTTTAATAATTTGTTTTGCCTTAAAATCTATTCTAAATTATATTAATACTGCTAAGTATTTTCCTTTTGTTTTCAACCTTTCTAAGGCCTCCCTGGCTCATAGCTGAATTTTCTTTTTAAAATCCATACTCAAATCTTATAAATTCTACTGGGTTAATCTATTTGCATTTATAATTATTAGTGTTATTTATTTCTATCATCTTGTTTTGTACTTTCTATGTATCATTCTTTTGTTTTTTTCTATCCCCTGCACCCCTACCTTCTACTATAGTGATTACTCTTCTTTATTCTCTTTTTTCCTCTTTATTGTTTTGAAAATTATCTATTTTATGTTTATTTACTTAGTAATTACCCTTAAATATATAACATAGCATTCTTGACTTGACAGGCTAAAGGAAATCAGTACTTCTCTACTCCTCCCAAAACATATCCAGACAGAAAATTCTTGAACTTGAATCCTCCTTTCTGTTTTATATATTATTGCTTTCAGTATTTTATTTTAAACTTTTCCTAATAGAATTTCACATCTGTTCACAAAAGCATAGAGAAACATATAATAAACGCTATGTACCCTTCACTCGGCTTCAATAACTACTTGTAAAGTCCCATCCTGTTTCCTATACCTCTTCATCCCCCCTCATCCCTTTCACGTATTCTTTAAGTAAAATAATTTCTTCTTTATTTTAAAACAAATTCCAAACATTTTAGATATAAATAATTGTATATGTTTTCCAAGAGAGAAATGAGCCACTGTTTTAGTTCCCTCTTGTTTGTATTCCTTCAGATTATTTATTTTTATTATTGTTCTACACTGTGGTATCTGTTTAGATTTAGCTGCACATTTACCCATTTTATTGCTCATCTTTGCATTTTGCATCTCATTCATTTGTTTTAGCTTAGTTCCCTTCTTCCGAAAGTACATTTTTAGTAGTTCTTTCAGCAAAAGTGATTAATTGTGACTCCTTGTGAATTCTCTTTGTATCAATTTTTAAAAATGTGTACTCCCTGTTGAATAACATTTATCTGAGAATAAAATACTTGGTTGACAATTATTTTCCAAAACATTTTGAAGTTATTTCCCCATTGACTTCCAATCTTTACTGTGCTTTTGTGAAATCAGTTATCAATCTAGTTGTCTATTTCATAGTATTTCAATTCACTGCTATATGTGAGGCTGTCGAGTTTTATTTATTTATTTATTTATTTATTTATTTTTTATTTTTTTTATTTTTTATTATTATACTTTGAGTTCTAGGGTACATGTGCATAACGTGCAGGTTTGTTACATATGTATACTTGTGCCATGTTGGTGTGCTGCAGCTATCAACTCGTCAGCACCCATCAACTTGTCATTTACATCAGGTATAACTCCCAGTGCAATCCCTCCCCCCTCCCCCCTCCCCATAATAGGCCCCGGTGTGTGATGTTCCCCTTCCCAAGTCCAAGTGATCTCATTGTTCAGTTCCCACCTATGAGTGAGAACATGCGGTGTCAAAAAGTGGGCAAAGGATGTGAACAGACATTTCTCAAAAGAAGACATTCATACAGCCAACAGACACATGAAAAAATGCTCATCATCACTGGCCATCAGAGAAATGCAAATCAAAACCACAATGAGATACCATCTCATACCAGTTAGAATGGCTGTCGAGTTTTAACCTATTTACCTGAGGTTTCTTAAAGCTGAGAATTCTTGGATGTAATCAATTCTGAAAATTTTTCACTATTATCTTTTTAAATTGTCTCTCCCTGTTCTTGCAATTATCTTTTGGAAACTCTTATTTAAAAAATATTGAACTCTTCATTGGTTTTCCATGAGTTTTAACTTTTTTTTTTTTTTATGATTTCTGTCTCTGGACAAGAGTAATTTTCTCAGATTTATTTTTCAGTTCTCTAATTTTCTTTTCAACTATAGGTTTCATTTCTCAAAGCTCCATTGATTTTCAGATAGTAACTGATTACCTATTTTCATAATGTCTTACCTTTTGGGGTAGTGCAATTAATTCCTTCTCATCACTTTAAACATGTTGCATTTATATTCTCTTTCAGTTATTTCACATTCCTGTTTGTGTCTATTGACTCTTTCTCAGGGTTGATTTATCCCCAAGTTACTGTGACTCATTTTTGAAGATATGTTGCCTTTTTTTTTTCCTTTGGTAGAAAATATCCCTTCCCTAAAGCCTAGAATGTGGAAGAATTCCTCCAGAGCAGTTGGCATTTTCTTTTGCTATATGATCCAGGGACACCACTGATCCAGGACGAATTTTTGTGGTATTAATAATTTCTCAGATTAGAGTTCCCCAGACCACAAAGGTAGAAGAAATTAAGATTAAAAATCTGTGTGACTAACAAACCTGGAGTTTAAATTTGTGAGGGAATATTTTTATTTCATTTTTTTCTTTATTTTTGCTTTTCTAGAATTACATGTTTTCCTAAGCAGATTTTTAAAATAAATAAATATCTAAAATGCCTAGACTGTCATAATATGCTGCAAAAGAAATTTATATTTATTGTAGTAAATGGGAAAAAACTAGAAAATACACAATGAATAAAGAAAAATTACTGATGATCCCACCACTAGGCTGATGATCACTTTAACATTTTGATATTCTTAAAGTTCTATTTTTTATAAATGTATATATTTTTCAAAAATGAAATTAGACCAGATAATACATTTTATAACTGTTTTATTTAAAATATTTTAACTAATTTATAATATTTATTAAAATATTTAAAATTTATTTTACTTAAAATATTGTAAAAAACCTTGCATATCTTTAAATATTTTTCTATAATACATTTTTAACTAAGATGATTTTGCTCTCCCACAGGACCTTTGGCAATATCTGGGGACAGTTTTGATAGTCATTAATGAGCAGTGACACTGGAATTTAGTAGGTAGAGGCTAGGGATACTGCTAAGCCTACAATACACAGTACAGCCCCTACAACAAAGAATTAATCAGTCCCAAATATCAATATTGTCAAGGTTAAGAAACTGTTCTACAACATCATTTGAACGGGTACTAATAAGATTGTCTTTCTAATGTGCTTTATTCTGATCATGATAGTCCTCAAAAACTCCAGTAACCTTTGTTGGTATTACTCCTTAAGCAGTAATATATGTTGTCTTGAAGTATTAATCATCTCTTTATGCTGTTCAGCTAGTCTATGTTCTTTAAGGAGCTGCTTCGCTGTGCTCTGTTTTGTTGATGACCAGTAGGCCCTCAATTCTCGTCAGATGATAATAGTGAAGTTGATCAGTATTACCAAATAATGAGAATATGAGCTCTCCTTTTGTAGAGAGGCAATGTAGTGTGTTGAAATACGCTTGGATCTGTCATCAGATTCAGGCTCTGTTTCTTAGCAGTTCATGTGACCTGGACTTATATTTTTCTAGCCTTAATTTAAACAGCTATAATATGGACATAATAATATTAGCTTATAGGGTTTCTGTTAGAATTTGAGAGCATGTGAGTAAAATGCCTGGTGAGAGTAGGTAATATTTTTATTTTTTATTTTTATTTTTTGAGATGGGGTCTTGCGTTGCCACCCAGGCTGGAGTGCAGTGCTGGCAATCATGGCTCAATGCACCCTTGACCTCCAGAACTCAAGCGATCCTCTCTCCTTAGCCTCTCAAGTAGTTGGGACCATAGGCATGTGGGTCCTCAGTAAGGCCCCACCATTGGGCCAGGGAGCCCCTGAAGGCTGGGGGACAGGCTGCCAGTCCTGTGGACCAGAATGGGGACTCATAGTGCCTGTTCTGGGCATATCCATGGCCACCCATGGACTAATTAGCATGCACTTCCTCCCCTCTGAGGTCCATAAAAGCCCTGGGCTCAGCCAGAGCAGGGCAAAGGATGGCCAGAGGACAAAGGGAGACATGGGACCTGATGACCAGCTGTAGAAAGGAGTACCCTCTCTGCTGAGAGCTGGAGACAATGCCATGACCAGCTGCAAAGAAGCTTACACTCTCTGCTGAGAGCTGCAGAGAGGACCTGCCAGGAAAAGAAGAGCTACCCTCTCTGTTGAGAGCTTCAGAGACCTGCTGAGATGTGGGAATGACTTGCTTGTGGAGAGAATCCACTCTCTCCAGGGCGTCCTTTCTGCTAAGAGCTGAACACTCGACTGCACAACCTGCCTACAGAGAGAAGCTACTCACTTCTCTGAGCTGTTCTAACACTAAATAAACTCTTCTTCACCCTTCACTTGTCTGTGTACCTCATTCTTCCTGGATAGAGGACAAGAACTTGGGCAAAGGCCCTGTGGCCACAGAGTTTTCCAGTCAGAAAAATCGACACCTCAGAGATCCTGTAACATTTCCGTCGCCTCCAGAATCATATTTTGATATACTACTTCTTTCTTATAAGGCTGATTAGGCCTTTGAAATTTAGGCAAATACTGAGAATCACTGAAGAATTGTAAAGTACTTGCAGGTACTGTATCTTAATTTATTAAACAACTATCATGGACAAGATACTGGGCCTGTTATTCTTGCATATATTAGTATCTCAATGAATCTTTATATTCTGATATAGATAATTTTATTTACAGATGAAGTGAAAAAGGTTGTATGAATACATCACAGAAGTTGTGAACAAACTCGTTTTCATACCATTCACGTAAGAAGAGTTACCATGTATTTCTCTTACTGGCCCTGAAAAACACCAGTCATTTCTGTGGTAGTTTGTGGTAAACTAGGAGATAAGGATTTCTGTACCTCTGTGTTCAAGGTTTCAAAGGATTCTGCCAGGATAAGTAGCTATGGGCCATAGGGTAGAGAAAGAAATTATTATGGTTTCTTTCATGTATTTCCTGTCATCTCTATTGCTAGTTATTCCTAGTCTAGTTTTGAAAAGGATGGGCCATAAATATATATGTTTATATGTGCCAATGTACAGAATGTGTATGGGCATGTGTGGCTATGTATATGAGGTTTTGAATTGACTTGGGTTTTGTACTATCCTGGTCCATTGACCACAATATCTCTCAACCAGTCCCAAGTAGTTTTAGAAAAAGTTAGTGTTGCCTCAGTATACATAACATCTGGTCTATCTTGTTTATCATCTGTAAACATTGAAATTTGTATACTTCCACTGCCTTCCCTTCCACTCGACGAGTTTCATTTGGGTTTGTAGGACTTTGGCGAATTTTGAAGAGACTTCTAGATAGATATTGTAGGACTCATTCACTGCTAGTCACATCTTACCTATAGTTTTATACTGAGAGAAAGCGAGAGCTTTGGAATCATAGAATGAAGTTCTAATCCTACAATATACTTACAATGTAACCTTCCAGAATTCTGTCTGTAAACTGGGGATCATAATATCTATCTCTATAATTTAGGGGAGTTGAAAATAATATGTTTAAAGTACCTACAGTGATGCCTGACACATTGTAGGAGTTTGAATAAAGGCCTAAATTTGTTTATGTGTTCATCTTATAAATGAACTATTGTATATGGAAGTCACTGAGCGCTGTGTCTTTCATATAGTGTTCTGTAATTGTTTTGTGGGCAGATACACAAATTGCATTTTATTCATTTGTTGTGTATATTCACTTATGGCACACAATAGGAAACTGTGAATACTGGTCCTTAAATATGAGAAATTCACAGCAGTCCACCAAGAAAGGCTGCTGCTTCTAGAATTTGTCTACAATGCAGTATAGACGACAGAATCTCCCAATTAAAAATTTTATGTTTGCGTGTGCAGTATTTGTGAGGTGAAAACATTTGTGTTGGCGTTCACAAATTGGTATGTTTTAATATTTTGAAAATTAGAACCATAGTTCAAAGAACAGATTCTTAAATTTCATGAAAATTATATGCAATAATTTTCTTAATTTCTCTTAATAATTTAGAGCTTTTTGGGTAATGAATGTTTCTAAAGTTGGAATAAAAGATGACCTACAGAGGTGAAATGCATTTTTCTTCTCTCCAGGCTTAGGATGGGCTGTTTCTACATATTAAGTGAAACAAGATCTTGACTGATGCAGTCTGTTTCAAAAAACAGGTCAAGGTTTTCTGACATTGCTCTGAGAGAAAAAGGAATCAGAATGTCTGGGGAAAAAATTGAGATGTTCGTCTTCTCTCTTTTACATGGGAAAAATAGAGCAAATTTCTGTTATTATCTCAGGATCTGAAGACTTAGGACAGTGCAGGAGAAAATTCTGTTTTGGATGCTTCTGATATCCCCAAGTCTCTCAGGAGGAACAGAATTCTGAACTCAGTTCTTGACTTGTGTGTGAATAGGATGACACACATTTTTGATTTTCACAGGGTCACTTTTATAGCTCAGTGCCTATAGGGCAGAATACAAAATAGGACTATAGAATACAGAATGCCCTAGAACAGCTATCCTTAAAATATCATTCTAAATATTCCAAGGAAAATCTCTGTTTATGATGGAAATAAAACCTTCAGCAATGCGTACAAATAATAATTCAAACAGCACTAAATATGTATCTCACTATGGTTTATGGTAAGCAGTGAGACCCTGGTGGAACAGTACTGGGTCATGGAGTGCTTTGGAAACAAAAAATGGCAGCCTGGATCTCTTGCTACATTGTGAATTCCTTCAGGGCCAGAGGTATGTATCCTTTACCTTTGCACCACTGGCAGCAACACTAAGACTGTCCTCTTCGTGTAGTTGACACTCAATAACTATTTGTTGATGGGATGAGTGACAGACATAGTTGACCACACTGACAAGGGACAGGCTTTAGGCCACATTAATTAGGGCTGTAAAATAGGTCACATGGAGTTCTGGACAGATCCACTATCTCTGTCTTTGCACTTCCTGGGAGAGGCAGGGCAGACACATAGTATTTCTTGTGGCTAGAAGCTGTCACCACTGCACTGTTACATTGCTCTGGACAGAATGAGTTTCTAAAAGAAGCTTGCCTATATATATATATATTTGCAGACAACTGAGCATATTATATAAGTTGATAGTATATCTGCATTGTTGTCTTGGTGCTTCTTGAATATAACTTCCTTGAAAATCACATTTGTGTCTTGTTCTGTTACATTGAGACACAGTGTTGTTTAATGGATAAAAAATAGACTCTGGGTCAGACTGCCTGCAGGAGAAGTCCTGAGTTTGGCAATTACTGTGCAACCTGGGCAGGTTACATAACCTACAGTTTCTTGGTATCTTCATCTGAAAAATGTGATTAGAGGGTTATTGTGAAGATGAAATAAAGTTAATGTACAAAAATAGACATCTAAATGTTATTTGTCATATGGTAAATTCTCAATAAAAGGTTGCCATTTGACAGTACTATGTACTTGTACTTTGCAACAGAATGTAAGAACAAAGATGCTTATTTTATAAGCAGCTACTCTATGCCTGTTGCTTTACATAACTTATTTATTATGAAACAAAGTGTTATATAAAGCATGTCTGTCTTGCCTCCTATCCAAGGATATCTAGTAACTGTAGGCTAAAGTGCTTATGTTAGTTTCCTAAGCCACCTATAACAAATTACCACAAATTTAGTGTCTTAAAAGAATACATATTTATTCTCTTATACAAATGGATGTCAGAAGTCTACAATCAGTTTCACAGGGCTGAAATCAAGGTGTCAACAGGGCCACACTCCATTTGGGTACTCTAGAGGAGAGTTCATTTCTTGCCTCTTCTAGCTTCTGGTGACTGTCAACATTCCTTGGCTTGTAGAGGCATCAGTCCCAGCTCTGTCTCCATGGTCACATTGCCTGTTCCTCTGCCATGTGTGTAAAGTTTCCCTTTGCCTCCTTCTTATAAGGATACTTGTGATTATATGTAGGACCCACCCAGATAATTCAGAATAATCTCCTCTTCTCAATATATTTAACTTAATCATTTCTGCAAAGACCAGTTTTGGTCATAAAGGTAATATTCACAGCTTCCAGGGATTAGGACATGGGTATCTTTTTGAGGGTCATTTCTCAGCCTACCACAGTATCCTATAAAGATATTTCAGAGAAGGTACTCTAAGACTCTGTAATAAGACTCAGTATACTTATTAAACCATCCTCACTGTTGCTATTAAATAGTCAAAATAATGGGGTATCTCAGTATCGAGTATCACTAAATTTGAGTTAATCATTATGCCTTTTTATTTTTTACTGTTATTTTAAACTGATTTTTAACAATTTCTGATACCATTTAAACATCAATTACATTAATCCTGACATTCTATAATTTCATATTCCCAACGATTCTCTGATTTTGTCATGAGTGATGTTATCTTTTTATTATAAATGAGAAAACTAGTGTTTAGAAAAGATAAGTGTCTTGCCCAAGATTAAAACTTTGAGTAGATCAATGATGCCAGCCAAGGTCTTTTGACTTCTAAACACATAAACATATATATATATATATCTCACTCTGTCACCCATACTGGAGTGCAGTGGTGCAATTATAGGTCACTGCAACCTCAAACCCCTGGGCTCAACCGATCTTCCCACCCCAGCCTCCCAAGTAGCTGGGACTATAGGTACGTGCCACCAAACCTGGCTGATTTTTTTCAAGTTTTTGTAGACATGGGTTCTTGCTTTGTTGCCTAGTCTGGTCTTGAACTCCTTGGCTCAAGTGATCCTACTGCCTTGGCCTCTCAAAGTGCTGGGATTATAGGCATGAGTTACTGTACCTGGCCTGGGTTTTTTGTTTGTTTGTTTGTTTTTGTTTTTTTTTAAAATAGGTTTTAATTTTTTGAAGGATCTTATACAAATTTAATAATTTTTTAGGATTTAGAAAACATTTTGATGATGAGCCAGGTATTATAGTTTAGAAAGGATAAATATTGCTCGGTATGAAGAAAAAGTAAAGAATAAGGAGGGAGCATTCTGGAAATTTTTAACTTTTTCTTCCCTATAGTTTAACACCCATAGTTTTTAAGAAAATATAAAGTTGCTATAGCATAACTCCTATGGAGTTCTGTATGTGCAAAAAGCAGGCTGATATTGGTCTGTTGAGCTGGCTGTGCACAATACAAGCATTAAAGCACTTACAATTGTTGCCTGGCAAGGTTGAAAGATTGGAGTGAAATATTGGCAATTATAGAAGGATTAACGGCAAGAAATAGCTAACAAAAGGAAATAGTGCACTGTTAGATAAGGAGAAATTGGTGACTGGCTGTGAAGGGGGCCTACATTATTAATATCTTCATCACATTTTTGTTTTCGTGTTTTGCTTGTTCTTCTGCTGTCTTGTAATATTTGCTCTCAGAGAATTACCAAAGCTATAATTGGAAAAGATGGTTCCCAAATGATTTTTTAATTCTTCATAGTTACAAGCATGAGCTCTAACCATGAAAGTCACATAAAGACTGTGCTTAAGTAGTTCTCCATCCAAAAGAGGAAGGGGGAGGTGTCAAGTAATGATTTATTCTATGTACATCGATTTAAAAAATTATAAAATTATAATATGGATTGAAAACATAGACAAATCTAATAGAATTATAACAAAAATTAAAATAAGTACATTTTGTGGTTCATTTTATTTACCATTATGTGAGGAAAATGGAATTTTCTGTAGCTATTTTGGAGAAATAACATCAGATTGGAAAAGAACAATAAAATGAAGCAAAACAGGAAAATAATTGTCCCAGATGTTTCCTGGATATCCCTACATCATGCATTGACTAATAAGTGACTGCTTTCTCTTTTAAAATCCATCAAAGGACCACGGGAAAAATAGTGAGTTCTCTAGTAGAATTGGGTTTTATAAATGCAAGGAATGTAAGATTTACTTAACACAAAGAAAGCTCTACATCAATTGAATGTTTCCAACACAGGAACATCATAAATAGGTTGGAAATCAGCAAATATGGTTCCTAAAATGGTCAAAGGGCATAATCACAAAAACGAGACCGACATTATTTGTGTAGATGCTGTAGTTTTTTGTTAAAACTATGTGTAAGCATATATGCAAAACCCATCACTGACCTCACCTTCAGTTTGATTATTCTCTCTCTCCCTGTCTCTGTCTCTGTCTTTCTCTCTTTTATTTACTTTGAAACAACCTTTGTGGTGAGGTTAGTATCTGGGAAGAGTGGCCCAGAACCTAAGGTACCTTAAACCAGCACTCCCCAACCTTTTCGGCACCAGAGATGGATTTCGTGGAAGACAATTTTTCCACGGAACTCTTTGGCTCAAGCAATCCTCCTGCCTTGGCCTCCCAAAGTGCTGGGGGTCAGGGGATGGCTTCACTATGAAACTGTTCCACCTCAGATCATGAGGCGTTAGATTCTCCTAAGGAGTGCACCCTCACATGCACAGTTCACAATAGGGTTCATGCTCCTATGAGAATCGAATGCGGCTGCTGATCTGACAGCGGAGCTCGGTGGTAATGCTCACCCACCCACTGCTGACCTCCTGCTGTGCAGCCCAGTTCCTAACAGGCCACTGACTGGTACCGGTCCTGGGGACCCCTGCCCTAGACTCTCAAATTATGATACAACATCAAAGTTTCATAAAATGGCTGAAGTGAAAGAAGTTATTGAGAGGCAAATCTCAATGAGTTAGACTATTGGCCTAAATTAGGGAATCAATCAGTTTTTGCAGCTTCAAAACCATCCCAAATCTCAGTGGTTCAAAATAACATTGTTTACTTTTGATCTTGGCTACATGTTGATGTGGGAAGGGGGGCCGGTGACAGGTGTCTATGTATCTCTCTTCCCCGAACTGAATTATGTTCTTCTCATGGTGATGGTGGAAGCCAAAAAGAACGAATCCAGTCACAGGAACACATTTCAAATCTCTGTGTCAAATCTGCTAACATCAACTCTGCAATGAGAATTGGCCAAAGTGAGTCACATGGCCAAGCCCAAGCTAAATGAAATGAAGATATTCTTCCTATGGAAGTTTGGGGAGGAGACTGAAAATTTCTGAACAATAATTTAAATTACCACAAATACAAAAAACTTACTTTTGCCTTGTGCATTGTAGCATGCAGAAGAACAGCACCAGCTACAGTATTCCATGGCATCTAATGCCATTTCTCAGACTGCCGTGGCTTCTAGAGGAAGCCAAAGATGCTGTGCACTGCAGCTACCACTTCCCAGCATGCTTTGCAACCTCCATTTCTGTCTGCTATGACCAGGAAAGCAAACTGCCAGTTGGTATGGGTGTGTTGTAAAGGGATGTGGGGTCCTGAAATGGAAAGAGCTTGGGCTAGACTGTAAGAGAATCATGGACCGAATTCCAGTTCTGACACCACCTGTACGACCTTAGATAATATCATTACTTGTGAGTCTCATTTTCCTGAACATAAACTGAGAATAATATTTTCCTCTCCGTATCCTTGTGCAAACAAAATTATCTCATAAATGATATGTCTAGCATGGTGCCTAGCCCCAAGCAGGTGTGCTCTTCTTCCCTAAGAATCTAGGAAGAGTAAGTAGAATGAGTGAGATCAACCTCTGTGACACAACCATTATTTCTATATTATTGCCTTGGATGGCACTTACCTCTGGTGGTATTGTCTTGCTTTTTATAGGCCTCTGTTTCTACAATTACATTAAAATATTTTTGGAAGGGAGGTTCTTATTGTACGCTCTATGTCTCACACAGCTCTTAGTACAGTCTCACCCTTGTGAGGCAGTATCAGGAGAGGGAGAACACTTGCCTTCAAAATTAAGCATCTCTGTTAGTTTTGGGTCTTGCCTGTAGCTGGCAATTTCCTTCTCTGGCCCTCTTTTACTCATCTCTGAAATGAGATTGGACTCCATTCCTTAAAACTGTTCCTGACACATAATAAACGCTTAATCAACGGTGAATGAATAATATCTATATAAAATTTCATCAGGCTCTAAAATTCTTTAATAAAGTTTAGTTCAGGCAGAGAAATAAGGAACTGAAAGTGTTTAAATAAAATGAATTAAATGTTATTTCTAATAATGCATAATCAGATTTCATATTTCTCCTTCCCAGAAAAATAATAAATTGAAGCAAATGAAATCCCAGGAAAAAAACATTTGCCGTGTGAAAAGACAGATGTGAGCGTGCTTTCCTTTTGAAGTAACTTGTGATTTCTATTTAACTATGAAAACAATATCTATTCAGGCAGACATCTTCCTAAGTTCATCATGATGACAAAAATCCCAAGTAGAGTATACAATTTGGCACATTTAGTCTGTCTTGATGAGTTACAGCTTTTATATGATAACTCAATGGATCTGTTGGACATTGAATAACTTTCATGAGTTCCCTATTGACTCTCAATGACAAAAATTCCTGTATCAACCAAAAATACATTTACCATCAAAACACAGGAATGTTCTTCATTGTTTTTTTTTCCTGCAAACACATTGTTTGTAACCCTGGTTTTTCTATAAAAACTTGAAAGAAATACATCGAAACATCTTAGTCTGTTAAAGTAGCAGGAGAGATGGTTGAAACCAGACTATTAGGCTTTCTTGTGAAATTCCCAGCAGTAATTTATGGAGCTTTGGGTAGTGTTGCTGTTTTTATCATTCCCCTGACACCAACCTTCCCTGAGAAACATTTTTTTTTCACTACCCTTAAGAAACTGTGAAGAGTTTTGAAGAGATAAGAAAGGACGGAGTATCTATTCTCTCTCTCTGGCCTCACTGTTCCAAGAAGCAGTCCTAGCAATCTCTTCTAGATCCATAGGATATTCTCAGTTGTCCTAAACCGGATGTTTTAGGCACTGTTGTATTGTGGTTAGGGCCTAGAATCTAGAGCCAGAGCTGCCTGTGTTTAAATCCTGGCTCCACACTTTGGGCAATTTGCTTAACTTTTTTGTGGCTCAATTTCCTTATCTACAGAATGGAAATAAAAGTTACTTCTGTTGTGAAGATTAAATGAGTCACTGTATGCTATGGGTTTACAGTAGTGCCTGGCATGTAGTAAGCTATCATTATTATATAATAATTATTATATCATTATATAAATTATATATTATAACTATTATTATTATATAAATAACGTCTTTCCAGGTTTATTGTTCTATTCCTGTTGGTTGAGGCTGAATGCTATTGTGGTTACGTTTGTCAGCTTCTTTCCTTTTGTCTTTTCACCATTTACTCCATTTTAAGAAACGTCCGTTCAAATTTGAGGAGAAACAGTAAACTCTTTAATAATAAAAGCAGTTCATCAGGCAGGGAGAAATTTCCAAGCTCTTTAGAGATGTTACTGTCTTTCTCTAGCTTTGGTGTGTTTTATGTTTTCCTTTGGGCAGCAAACTCATTTTGAAATTGTGAAGAGTTGTGAAGCTCTGGTCTTGCATCAGAATGATTTTGGATGCATCCAATGTGCATGCTGAAAATCATCTTTCCAGAAACACAAAGCCATGAGTTGGGGAAAAATAATCATTTCTCCAATTCAGTGTCAGTAAAGAACTTCCTGCAGCAGGAATGAAAGACAAGCTTAGAGGATACATCTGACAAGAAACTAAAAATGGTCAGATTTTATTTATAACGAAATTCACAATGTATTAGACACCTCTGGGGCATCATTGTGTTCTTTGCATTAGTTTCTCATATGTTCTGCTGTCCTTCATTAAGATGTCTCCTCTCTCTCTTTCTGGAGAATTAAACCAGAAATTTGAACTTCCAGGGCATATCAATAAGCCACCTGTTGTACAGATTCTTCATATCGTTGTTGTGCGAGTGCAGACGGAAAAAAAAAAAAAAAAAAGAAATGCAACATTTGAAAAAATTGGGGTGCTGCAAATTGGGTCAAATACTTGCTTTTAAATTTTAATCTCTTACAATACAAATTACTTATTTGACAAGTGCCCTAGACGGTTTATTAGAATACAGTAAGTGCGGTACAGATTGCCTGGACATTTTGCTGAAGAGAACAGCTTGCCTCTCTTGCCAAAAAAATCACTTTGGATACGGTCAGTATATCCCTAGAATATGTATTAGGAGGCAGCCTGTGTCCCTTGATAATGTACAGGAGAAATACTTAATGTCTGCTAAGAAATTCCAGTTTGGCATTTGTGTTTTGAAACAATGGTAAACTGGGGGTAGGAGGTGGGACCTTTTGTAGATCAAGAGCAGGTGGTCTACTTTTTGGGATACTCCAATGTTTAAAGACTATTAAAATAAAGGAATTGATTTTGAAAAAAACAAAACACAAGTATTGTTTCTATGAGTCTGATGAAATTTGAAAATGTGCTTGCTCTTATATTCACTTATTCCTTCCTAAGATTTAGGATGGAAACAGAAAAATGGAGATACAGCCTTGCTGCTATTGGGTACAATTCTTGTGACCTTTTCACATCTCTATGATGAAATGCAGAAGGTGAGAGGAGTAAGTTTCATCTATTCTTGGATAACATTTAAAAAACTACCTCTTTTCCTCCATTTTCACAGCCAGATCCTAATCAACTTTCCTCTGGGCTCTGATAAAATTTCTGTGTCAGCCTCCTTGCCTGGCCCTTCTATTAGAGCTGAAAAAATAATTGCCTTCTCTTAAGGGTCATTTTGGCCATGCTGTATCTCTTTATTTAACTGTTTCCTCTCAATTGCTTTTTTTCCCCTTTTTTTTTTTGGTCAGGAAGAAAACTTTCAAGCTTGTTTTTTAAAAGTTGAACACAGTAAATCGTGAAAACCAAAACAAGACAAAACTCCAAACTTAACTTCACCATAATCCCTAAACTGTTCCTATTATTGGGGTGGATGTATATGTACGTGTATACATATGTTTGACCCTATTTCTTGCAAGAAAAAACTCCAAAACTTAGTGGCTTAAAATACAACTGCTTTCACATCTCTTATGACTGTGTGGCTTGATAATTTGAACAGATCTTGGCTGGGTGATTCTTCTACTCCATGTTGTGTTGACTGAGGTCACTGGGTAGTTTTTAACTGGTAGCTACCAGGGTCTAGAGATTTCAAGGCAGCTTTACTCACCTGCCTGGTATCTTGACCACAGTGACTCTGCTGGGCCCTTTTCCCTCGCCAGATGAGCTGAAGGTCTCTCCATATGGTCTCTTCAGCTGGTAGTTAGAATCTTTACACTCAGGCCTTGGGGCTCCAAGAGTGAGTTTCAAGAGAAAGGAAGTGGAAACTGCCAGTGTTTTAGGGGTGAGGAAGCGAGCATGATGTCACTTCTGCTGTATTTAATTGGTCAAAGCAGTTGCAGAGTCTGTCTAGTTTCTCAGACAGGAGTGTCAAAGGATTTATGTCCATCTTTAATTTTCTATAATTTACCTTTTGGTCACAAATGATTTATATTTCACTCATATGCAAAATACGCTTGTTCTAGATCACCAAAACCTCATCCCATTACATCAGGTATTGGCAAACTATGGTCTTCCACTTATTTTCATAAAGTTTTACAGGAACACAGACATGCCTTTTAATTTATATGTTGTCTATTGCTGCTTTCATGCTATAACTGTAGAGTTGAATAATTGTGACTAGAGGCCTTATGGCCTGCAAGTCTAAAATATTTACTATCTGGCCACCTCCTGCTATCAGCCCAAAGTCCAGGATCTCATCTTTTAAATTAAGGTAAGGTACAGATAAGGATCCTTAAGCACAGTTCATCAAGTACAGTTTCTTCCTATCTAAAGAACTGTGAACTCAAAAGACTAACCTCCACAATACACAATGGTAGCTCAGAGACAGGGGAACCCCAATGGACACTCCATTTCAGAAAGAAATGGTAGGCACATAGCAGTCACTAGTCCCTAGCAATTCTAAAGTCTAATCAAGCATGTTTGCCAGTTCCTTGATTATGGCCCTGTCCTGCTCCTTGGGAAGACTTTTCCATGGCTTGTGGCTCAATCCTCTGGGCTTTTGATTCTGCCAAAATTAACCTTCCTTTTCTATGTGACCTGTGTTTAGAGCTGAGTAGTTTTCTCAGCTTGCTTCCTGCCCATAGAAGGTTGGGATCCAGTGATGTCTTTTCATTCTGAACTGTTTCTGTTTCTTTCAGTTAAAGTGAATGAAATTGTTTTATAAACTTTATTAGTTTGTTAGGTATCATTTTATAATAAACTTCTTTAGACAAAAGCCAACCAATATTTCTTTATTAGATATGCCCTTCTCTACCTTTGCCAGCTGTGAACCTGCTATGGGATAATACCCTGATGATTCTGAAAAGCCCAGCTGCTTAACTGAGAAGGTCTATGAAGCATACCCCAGAAATTCTTAGAAATCCTACTGGGACTTAAATATTTCAGAATGGTCTTACAGCCATGCCTTGAGATCCTTAACTTGGAGTCATGCTTTACTGATGGCACTCGGGATTTGAGCTTTTCCTTGAAGCTATTTCATTGAGAATATTTTGCTGGGAGAGACTGGGAATGAGGAATAATTTTTACTTTCAAACTAAGCAAGTCCTAGCTTCTTCATATTTTCTCTAAATTCTTCTGGAATACTGAATAGTTCCTTTTTAAACCTGTCCTTCTTCTCTAGTCTGTTGTCATAGGCATCTAGAAGCAAGTTGGCTCCTTCTACCTTCTGCGGGGCAATCTCCCCAGAAGAGATTCCCGAATTCATTAGGCATCCTTTCTATTTTCCACATGACCACAGGTGTCAGTGTTACCAAACTTCCCACAACACTTTTTTTTTTACCCTCTTCAAACTCCCACCAACAAACTCCCTAGGCCCTTTGAGTTTCTTTTTGTTGCCCAGTACCAGAACCAATGGCTCATAGTTTAGATTTTTTGTTTGGGCATCATTGCATTTCCAGGTACCAAATTCTTATGTATTTATTGCATAATTACTGACATCATTATCTTTTACCTACCCTCTCCTATAACTTGATATATTCTGTCTATTGCACACACACCAGATTAAACTACTCTTTCTTATTCTTTCTCTAGGTCTTTTGCTACAATGACTATATGTTCTGAATATTCTGAAAGAGTTAAGATTTGTGTGTCAAGGAATCCCTAAGTCAAACATAATTGTTTACACCTAAATTATTTCCTAGGATTGCTTTCCTCAATCTCTTTTCATGCTGCAACTTGGCAGGAAAAAAAATTTGAAAGAGAAAAACCGAAGGAAATTAAATATAAGGACAGGAGAAAGGTCATAGGCAGCTACCTCTTTATCTTTGGTGGAGTTTAGGAGTTGAGGAAATAACTTAAGAAGTGCTTGTTAGTTAACTGTATCATGATAAATGGCCGTAGCATGGACTCTGGCCCTTTTTTCCTGTTTTTGCTTCTCCATTCTTGAATTCGCTACACATCTTCAACCTAACAGACTGGCAAAGCTGAGAGGTTGGCAGGTGACTGTGGGCTGTGTATACAAACAATTAGTTGTTTCTGGGTTGCAAATACTGTTTTGTGTCAACTGGTTTTTGGTTAACTGTCGTAATTCACTACCACTATTTTTTCAGACCTATCAGGGCAGTTATTCTTGGGGAGGTGGCAGAATGGGAATAGTAGAGATGAAGGAAATGGAGGAGAGAGAAAGGAAGCATACATATTAGAAAAAAATCACCTGGAAAGCTTATTTAAAATACACATACCTGGACTTCCCAGTAGGAATCATAAGAGAGGTGGGGGTTGTTTTCTAAGGGCTCTTCACAGTCTGATGGTATCTTCTTCAATAATTGGGCTTTTAATTCTATTTTATCAAACAATTCTGCTTGCTTTACAATTTTTTCAGCTCATGGTTGGGCACTGGATTCATGGTCAGAATTTTATAGTATAGGGCGCTGAACAAGTAAGTTCTACTTCTTTGTGGGCCTCATTTAGTGCCCATCCTTCCTACCTTACAGAGGAGTTTTAAATACTATAATGGATTGGAAGTACCTGAAAACTCTAAAGAGCCTTGAGCATCCTTTCAAAGGGCCTTTGAAAGGCTTTCCTGTGGAAAAGGCTTTCCCGTGGAAGAAGCATTATCCATGTTGTCTGTGCTCCCACAGGTAGCACAATTTAAAATGACACTAAATCAGCTTCACTTTCCACTGCACACCCCAAGTGTGGGCAGCCAGCTACTCTGCATTTGAGAGTGAAGCATTAAAACATGATGAAAGACTTCCAAGGGGGTATTCAAAATCCAGTCAGGCAACCATTAGCAACTCTTCCTCTTCAAAGGAATAGATGGGTTCACCTGGCGTCCCGAAGATGATTATTTTGGAGAGAGCCCTTTGAGTGTTTTGACTGTCCCCAGTCATGTGTGGTAGGAATAAAGAAGGTACTTTTCTTCTCTTTCTAAGTTCAGGGAAAGAGGTTTCAGTGGACTGAACACTGTTGAGAGCTAGGCCTGCTTTTCTTAAAGTTGCTGTCTGGCTTATTCAAAAAATATATCTACGTGGCTGAAGACTGTGGTTATCTGGATGTGACTGTGGTGAGAAAAGAGGTAGATACAATGGTACTAACCTGCTCAGACACTGGGATCTTAATGCCATTTGACCAGACCATTGGTACTTGCTCCTTTAGAGTTAGTCTAGCTAAGGGTGCATGGTTATCTCCTCTGGGCTGGATAAGGTCATACAGGAGGAGTTGTCTTCGATCTCGCTCCAGAGTGTCACATAAGAAGGAGTCTGGGATGTCAAGGGAAGTACTTGCAAGAAATCCAACGATGGTGGGATGTCAAGGGGCTTGAAAGAAAGCCCAACTTTAAATTTCTGCTAAGACCAGACAGCATCAAACTTACATTGCCATGACAGTACCAATGAAAATGAAATCTTTCTTGATCTTTGCCTCCACTGTCTATCCTCAACCTGGAGGCGGCAGAGGTAGCCTAGTGAGTGACTGGGAGCAAAAGTGCCAGGTGGGGAAAAATATATATATATATCATACAAGTATAAAGAAAAAAGTCAAAGGGACTTTCCTAGTGTTTATAGGGGCATGAAAACAAAAGAATCAGCTCCTCAGAGCAAGCTTTAATGGCAGTGGCAGTAAAAATAAATTTATTTTCTGTTGTACTTTTGGAGTCTTAACTTGTTCAATGCAATGATTGTACAGATGCTTGTGTTAGAACCTAGGGGTGGAAGTTGCAGGCTTATTTCTAAGAAAACATTTGTAACCACAAGAATTGTTCAAAAAAAAGTTTTTCAATAGAAGAATTTTGTTTGACTTAATTATAAAAGTTGTGATAGCTACAAAATTAGGACTAAAAAATATGCTATATAATGTTTTTTTATTGTCCATGCTTATCAGTTATTTTCTTCCCCCCCTCACCTTATTTTACAAGTTACTTTTGGCTGAAGCTGATATAAATTGCCACATTATTCCACACAATTTCCTGGTCTCACCTCTACAGATAACATATGGATTTAGCTACTAACGTATTTTTCTAGCTTACAGAAATGTGGACAAAAGTTGGAAGCTGTATCTCATTTCAGAAAACCTACTAACTTACTGAGCGAGAGATATCATCCACCGATAATGAGGAAATAATCTTTTCTCATGCTGTGGACCATATTTTAATTCCAAGAGCTTATCTGATTAATTCTCAACTAAAATATGTAGACAGTAGATATAAAGATATGAAAGAATTCTAATTGGCACAACTTCCCAGAATCAGTGTCAAGGTAACAGTCTAACTGCTCATCAGAAGCAGAAACTGATAACAAATTCTTTGAGAAATACCTTTCAGAGACTGGAGAAGTCTCTTATTTTGAAAAGTTCTTCTCTGCTGCTATTTTCAGACATTGAGTAATGCAAAAGGTTTTCTAGGTGAACTCAGCTGACTACTTGTAAAAAAGTCAATAGTAGAAAAGGAAATGTAGAAATCTTTTTTCTTTTCCTTTCCTTTTTCTTTTTTTGGACCATTTGGAGTTTTCTAGGAATGGTTTGGGAGCTTTTCCTTTAATTACACCCAGGCTTTCTTCATAAAAATGAACACAAGATTGATCTATTCTCTAACTTTATAGTCTTTTACTTAAAAAACTCCAGCCTAGTAGATGCATTTTTAGGGCGTATGCCCGGTCACAGCCCTCTTTCCCTTAGAGCTGAACTGTCACTACCCACCCACGTGGGCAGGCCTAACAACAGTACATACAACTCTTCCTCTGGGGCCATAGCCAATCAGACTAGAGGTAAACTTCTAAATATGATGAGTCAATTTAGTCTTGTTTCCAGGAATTTGGAGTTGAGATTCAGAAATTCTAGTTGATTTATTCAGTTGTCTTAGTTGAGTAACACAAATTTCTGAAGAGAGGAAGGAATTTTCTATTGTGGTGGTCATTTTGAGTCACATTGGTTTCAAAGAAAGAGAAATAGGAAGTCAACATGCTGGGTATATACCCAAAGGAATAGAAATCATTCTACTAGAAAAACACATGCTGATAGACAAAGTGAGGAGACCACATAGATGGACAGAACGAGAGCAAGAGTGTGAAACGGAGACCAGAAGAGCCATTGTCTTGGTTTTGGATGGGTTTCCTCTGATGTTCCTAGACTTTGCTAACGCCATTGATAGGCCCTTGATTCCATGGCAAACCTCAGGGTCATCATAACATTTTGTCCCTTTTACTTGTCCTTTGTCCTTTTTGAATTAAGTGGGTTTTATTATTTCCAACCAAAAAACAAAAGTTAGTGGAATATTCACCCAATTGCAAAAGTAAATTTCGACAGCTCAACACACTCTTTGACTTCAATTGCTAGTGACTGATCACTTAGAAGGGTACTTGTAATGCCAACTCAGTAATCTCAAAGAACATACTGTTTGTATCCCCACATTTCCATGATTGTTTTTCTTGAATCCTCTGTAGAGCACACTCACTTATTATGTATCATTGTAGGAAAACAGACTTTAAGAATACATCATCAACCAATATTTATGTCTGTCACTGGAACTAGGGGTCCTCTATACTATGTCTTTTCCTGTTATTACCACAGGAGTCATAAAGACCAAGATTCAAATCCTTCAGCCTTTCCTCAAATCCTCCAGGCTTTCCTCAGATGATGAAGTTCTGCTGATGTTAAAAATCAGTGTAGACACCACACCTTCCTCTCTAGACTTCTTAGTTCCTTCTGTTGCAATTTACAATGTAGCCTTTTAATTTAATTTAATTTAATTTTTTGAAATATAATTTTAAGTTCCGGGATACATGTGCAGGACATGGAGGTTTGTTACATGGGTAAACATGTGCCATGGTGGTTTGCAATTATTAAAAAGTCAAAAAACAGATGCTGGCAAAGCTGTGGAGCAAGGGAATGCTTATACACTATTGGTGGGATGCACATTAGTTCAATGACTGTGGAAAGTACTTAGGAGATTTCTCAAATAACTTAAAACAGAGTTACCAATCAACCCAGTAATCCCATTACTGGGTATATATCAGAAGAAAAATAAATTGTTCTACCAAATGTCACTTGCACTTGTATGTTAATCACAGCACTATTTGTGATAGCAAAGACACACAAACAACTTAAGTGCCCATAAACAGACTGGATGAAGAAAATGTGGTACATATATACCATGGAATACTATACAGCCATAAAAAGAATGAAATCATGCCCTTTGCTGCAACATGGATGAAGCTGGAGGCCATTATCCTAAGTGAATCACTGCAGGAAGGGAAAACCAAACACCGCATGTTTTCACGTGTAAGTGGAAACTAAACACTTGTGGACATAAAGACAGCAACAGTACACATTGGGACTACTAGAAGGAGGAGGGAGGAAGGGGTATATGTGTTGAAAAACTAACTATTGGGTACTACGCTCAGTACCTGGGTGATAGTATCAATTGTATACCAAGCTTCAGCATCATGCAAAATACCCAGGTAATAAACCTGCACATGTACCCCATGAACGTAAAATAAGTTGAAGTTATCAAATAAACACATGTATTTTTTTAAAAAAATGTAGTGTTGGTCTCTGAAAGCAATCTTATTAATCATACCCAGATTTTGCACTTATTTATTGCCTACTGGTTTCCTCCAAGATTGGGAGCTGTGTTTAGATTCATCCTATATAATTGAGAAATTTTTTCCTTTTTCCATCTTTTCCTTGAATTTCTATCAGCTTTCATTCAATTGACCAATTATTATTGATCTCTCATCATGTTTTAGGCCATGTGCTAGACTGGCTATACAGTGGTGAATAATGAAAAATACTTGGTTTTGCTTTTATTGGGAGAAATTGATATTAAGTATATAAATGAGCATAATAATAATTCGCATTGGTGATAAGAGTTCTGAAAGCAAGTGAAAATATTGAAGACTACAGAGGAAACACAATTGCTAGAGGAGGTAGGGAAGGCTTCTCAGCAGAGGTGACATTTTGTCCATGATGGGACAGCTGACGTAAAAAGCCAAAGAAGTCAGTCCCCAGACAGGAAAGTAAGGGTTTTGAGATCTTTAGGATTTGAAGTAAGGGTGGAGGGCAGTGAATTTTACCTGTATGGAAACCCTGAGCTGGGAAAAAGTTTGGCATTTTGGAATATTTTAAGGGAAGCCAATGTGAAATCCATTTATAACAAGTATTTTACAGTACCCCTTTTACTATCCTGAAATGAAATTCGCATGTACTTACATTCATCATTTCAAAAAAATAAAATAAAATCAATATAATGCCTCAACTGGAATACAATAAAGAAACAAAAGTCAGTAAATATATTGCAAGTTAATAAGAGTTTTAATGTGTGAATTCTTGACCACAAATATTCTAGAAGGTACAATGAAGTTGTTAGACGTTTGTAATCCAAACATCAAATCACTATGAATGAAATACAGCATAGTTATGTTGCTTGGTAACTCACATTTCATGAGTTAGGTTGCTATTGATGACATGATATTCCTACATGAGGAACAAATATTTGGTAATTTTCTGAATAAAATGAAATCCACTTCCCTTGATTAACACAGAAGTCATTTATATTAAATCCTTGTAAAAGTTATTTCTTAAATATAAAAATATAATCACATTCAGGTAATAAGTTTGGAAGAAATGTTTTAACTTACATGAATATTTAGTGGGATATTCTAAAGTTGTGTGGAATGAAGGTAGTTTCTTCACCATGCTAGCTCAACCCATTAAATGTTAATAGTGACCTCCAGTCACTCTGATAAACAAGAATGTACTTCCCAGGGAATGTGCTACATCCTTAAGAGTCCCTGGAGTTAAGCCTTATGACTAATTGGAAGAGATACTCAAGGCAAGGCTGGAGAATGGGCAGGGCTGGGTCATCCAGAAAGTCTACAACCCAGCAGGCTGGTCAGAGTTGCGGGCCCCTCCTTCAAGGTCTCATGGGTCATTGCATAAACTTTTAACTTTTTAGTCTTTTAGCTTTGTTTTATGACTATTTCTTATAAACAACATATTTTTTTCTGAGTTGTTTTTAGACTCACTTTAAGAGACATTATCAACCCCTTGGGTCTCTAGGTTGCAAATCACTGTGTATAAACACAAACTGGAGCAGTGCCAATAAACAGAGGCTGCTCAAAATGTATTCGATAAGGAAATACAAATCAACTACTTTCTTTAATTTTCTTAAATCTTTTAGAAGTTATACATCCTGATTTTATTTTATATGTGGTTATTTGTAAATGTTCTTAAACCATTATTGATATTTTCTGTAATTATCAAAATTAAGAGTGAAATAGTTTATTTTGAAACCTCTTTATTCAAGAGGGCTTCTATTCTTCCCTTATTACTTGTCTTTGTTAATCAGGTCTTGGGATTTAGATCTATTTTATAACTAAGACTTTGTTTCATTAAGAAACCTTTCTTTTTGACATTTACCTCTAGTTATATAACTAGATTTGCAATTATTTGGATATCTGATTTTAATTGGTCTCCATGTTCACTGCCTGTTCTTTTACGCTGACTTTTCTGTTCCTGAGTTGTTAATTATATCTCTTCTTCTGTTTGTCTTCAAATAATTTTTTTCAAGAGGGTTACAAAGGTGGCATCTTTCTAGAGACCTTGTATTTGATCACCTTCGGTAAGAGGCCACTTGGATAAGTATTGAATTCTTGGGTTACAACCCTTGAATAATTAGCTCCTGAATAACCGAAAGTTGATTTGAATAACATAGCATTTTAAAGAACACCATTTCCAAGAACACTGTTATTTACACTGTTTCAAAATGTAAATTTTTCAAAATCGATTTTTGTTTCAGCTTCTGTATGTGGAGCAACTTATTTATTGCTAGATATGAGATGCCCTATCCCATCTCTCCCTTAGAAGATCAGATACAACAGAGACATCAGAGGGTTTGGCAGTCATTTATTCTTTCATTTATTCAACCAAGAATACAAAGGTGTATGATTCACCTAACTTTTATTGAGCAGTTACATTTTTGCTTATAAACACCGTTCAAAAGAAGAGAAGGTTATGATCCCTGACATTTAAGGAATTTACTATCTGGTTGGAGATAAGAAATCTATAAAAATAACTGGAGAGCCAATTTTAGGGCAGGATACACATAAGCCATGTCTGTAAAGCAATGAGTTAGATGTTTCATGCTAGAAGTAAAAAACTAATATCTATACACACTTAATATACATCAAAGTCATAAAACTACTTATTTATTTACTTTTGCATTTAGTGTTTGCCCATCTCTGTTTAGGATATTGAATACCTATCTAAAAGTGATTAAAATTGAGTGAGGAACTCAAAGAGTTTATAGAACAGTGAGAAAGAATCAGTCATAAGAAAATGCATCTGGAGTAAAACTGGACAGTATAGACTTCCTGGAAAGGGCATATATTGATGCTACCTCAGTGTGTTATTTGAGTAGATACACAGTTAAACAGAAAGGATGTAAAACCTCAGACTGAAGGTAAAGTGTCACTATGTTTATGATTTTTTTCTTTTGTTGAGTACAGGGGACTTTATTGATGGTACATGACAAGGTGGGGCTCCCTAGGCTTCTCCCATTCTTCAGGGGTCTGGCATTGAAACGGTGTTGAAGGGAGAGTCTCAGCATGTCAGGGACAGAATGTGGCAGGGACTTGCTAGCAGCCGAGGGCCTCTTTTCCTGTTGTTTTCTCACTGGGGATGTTGGTCTAGGACTGTGTGGCACGGACTTGCCTGCAGCTGAGGGCCTCTGTTTTCTTGTTGTGTTCTCACAGGGACTGATGGTCTAGGGGGCTCTTACTCCTTGGAGGCCATGTGTACCATAAAGTCTACCACCCTGTTGCTGTAGCCAAATTCATTGTCATACCAGAATATGAGCTTGACAGAGTGATCGTGCAGGATAATGCCAGCCCCAGGGTCAAAGATCGAAGGGTCAATGTCACTGTTAAAGTTGAAGGAGATAACTTGGTGCTCAGTGTAGCCCCACCATACTTTTGAGGGGACCCTTCCATGCCTCCTTCATTACCTTCTTGGTGTTACCATATCTGGCAGGTTTCTTTAGATGGCAGGTCAGGTCCACAACCAACATATTGGCAGTGGGGACACAGAAGGCCATGCCAGTGAGCTTCTCATTCAGTGTGGGGATGACCTTGCCTTGGCAGCACTAGTTAATTGCAGGGATGATGTTCTGTAGAGCTCCATAGCTGTCATCCCAGTTTCCAGAGGGGCTGTCTTCGTCTTCTGGGTGGCAGTGATGGCATGGACTGTGGTCATGAATCCCTCCATGATGCCAAAGTTGTCATGGATGACCTTGGCTGGGTGTGCTAAGCAGTAGGTGGAACAGGAAGCATTACTGATGATTGTGAAGTTGTTTTTGTTTTTCTCGTGATTCACACCCATCACAAACATGGGGCATCAGCAAAAGGGGCAGAAATCATGACCTCTCTAAGTGAGCCCTAGGCTTTTCCAAGGTAGTGATGATGATTCCACAACATAATCAGTACTGGTATCCCCCTGTTTGATTTGGATGGGATCTTGCTCCTGGAAGATAGTAATGGGATTGTCATTGATGACAAGCTTCCCATTCTCAGCCTTGATGGTGCGTGGAACTTGCCATGGGTGGAATCATACTGGAACATGTGGACCATGTAGTTGAGGTCAATGAAGAGGTCATTGATGGTGACAATAACCACTTTGCTAGAGTTAAAACTAGTTCTAGTGACCAGGCACCCAGTAAGGCCAAATCAATTTACTCTGGCCTTCACTTCAACCTTCGTGTCTCAGGGACATGGCTGGCACTGGACAAGATGTGACTGTCTGTAGAATGGGAGGAGCAGAAAGCCTATATTTATGATTTTTATATAATTGCATCAGCACGGAAGAACTATTGGTGCCTAGTATGCGTCTTGCATATTTGGCATCTAAAACTATTGCTTGATTTAATTGCATTTCAATCTAAAACTTTGTGTTTTTTTGTAATATTAACATTTGGGGGGATTTCTGCTCAACTGCTCTTCACAGAATAGAACACAGAGATGGTAGAATTGATAAACTGTAAACTAATGTGGCTGAATCTTTTGTAATGGTTGATTTTGTGTCACAGGGTGCCCAGATAATTTGGTTAAATATTTTTTCTGTGTGTGTGTGAGAGAGTATTTCTGGATAAGATTAACATTTGAATTAGTAAACTGAGTATAGCCGATTGCCCTGCACAATGTCCCCAGGCCTCATCCAATCAGTTGAACATTGAATAAAAACAGAAGGCTGAGTAAGGAAGAATTCGCTCTCCCTGCTTGACTTCCTTTGAGTTGGGACATCAGTCTCCTCCTGCCTTTGGACTTGGACTGAGACTGAAACTTATACCATCAGCTCTCTTGCTTCTTGGGCCTCACACTTGGACTGGAGCTATACCATCAGCTCTCTCTGAGCCTGCTGACTCTCCTAGCTTGCAGATCTTAGGACTTGTCATCCCTCATACTGCATGAGCCAATTCTTTATAATAAATCTCTCTCTCTCCCCCACCCCCAACACACACACTAGTGGTTCTGTTCTCTGGACACATTTTGTATGGAGTCTAATACATATTTTGTATGGCATCTAATACACATTTTGGTATGGAGTCTAGAGGAACAGAATCTTAAGAATGAGCTTTCTGAATTGGTTCTGGGGTTTTGGAATTGGCTGTCTAATGTAATTGGATTTAGAGATGCTCATAACTCTATTTCCAGTAGTAAAAAGAGCATTGATAGTACATGTTGTGCTCTGGTGATAGTGATACACAAAATAGCACCATTTGATACTCTTAACCACTTATAGGAAGTAAAGATCTGAATGACTGTTTATATGATACTTTCTAACATTTTTGGCAAACTAATGAGTATAATGAGATTGGCTGGTTGCTCCTATTGTCACTAGACAGAGTGGGAAAAATAAAGGATGAGCTCAGGGATTTGAATATGATAAAGATCAGTGTCCTAGAGGCTGATGGGTGGATCATAGGAATCAATTAGCCTGTTTACCTGAAAGGATGCTTGTACCAGGTGTTAACAGACTGGGTGAATAATTTGAGGGACTTGCTCCAATACTGGGAAAAATGAAAACATGAGGCCCACTTGGAAAGTTTTTAAGAGCAGAGATAAGCTTTGTTAATCTTTGAAAAAAATGCACACCCATGGGCTTGGTACCTTTTTACTGGGTAAAAGGTGCTTGGTACCATTTTACTGTGTTCAATAAAGGCTGGTTAAACTGGGCCACATTCTTGATGATGGAGCATTTCCCTTCCTGTTTAGGCTCTTCAATGGCAATAGAATTGTCTAGTAGCTGAAGAATGAGTGCTCAGGTGCAAATTCTGGCAAACTAATAAGGAAAGTTTATTGATATAAATTTGCCTTACTCCAGAATAAGTATTTTTTGGCTGGCGGTGTTTTTTTATTTTATAGTTGTCTCAACTACTAGCAATAAACTTAGGGCATATAAATTCTAACTTGGTTTTAACGGTAGGAGAGTATATGGCATGAGATCCCTCTCCTTCAATTTAAGTAGGATAATCATATTAACCAAATAATCAGGCTGTTATAAAATATATTTTAATAAAAATATCCCCATACCAAAGAATCCCTTTGGTGATTAATAAAAAGTTGGTATAATGAAGTTGTAATCTCCAGCTCAGTAGGAGGGAGGGAACTACAATGGGAAGTATTGAGATTCTTCAACCCCATCAGGGAACAATTACAATAATAATCATAATAACAATAACAATAGCAAAAAACCCAATAGTACTTGCCATTTATATTACGCTAGAGCCAGAAATTCTATACAGAGGGAGGGTGGCACCCTAGTTGGAAGGAGGTAGCGAGGCTAGGAGACACCTTGAGGTTGAATTGGTATAGCACTTTACCTTTGAGAAGATGACAACTGTTAGGATCAAATAATGGGTATGGGCCGGGCGTGGTGGCTCATGCATGTAATCCCAGCACTTTGGGAGACCAAGATGGGCGGATCACCTGAGGTCAGGAGTTTGAGACCAGCCTGGCCAACATGGTGAAACGCCGTCTCTACTAAAAATACAAAAATTAGCTGGACATGTTTGCGGGCACCTGTACAGCTACTTGGGAGCCTGAGGCAAGAGAATCACTTGAACACGAGAGGTGGAGGTTGCAGTGAGCCGAGGCTATGCCATTGCACACTTCAGCCTGGCCACAAGAGTGAAACTCTGTCTCAAAAAAAAAAAAAAAAAAAAAAAAAAAAAAAAAAGAATGGGGATGGGGCAGGTGAGTGGAGGTGAGGAATCAGGACAGGCGTGACACATATCAGGCTGACCTCACTACCAAATGAAAGACCCAGTGATGATTTTAAATGCATTCAATCCAAGCCTGTGCCTTTGACAGTCAGTTTTCTCTAAGAACTTATCCCTAATGTTGACAGGATACCCAACTAATTATCTTTGGTCACTTAATTAATTAATTCTTACAAGAAGTTTAACACCTGAACCCTCTTCTCACTCCCCACAAACTACTTCTTTAAGGCTGATGCATGGTGCTTTGCCATTTCAGAACTTGAAATAGTTTATTCACATCAATATGCCTATTGCAGATATAATTCCTGTATAGTCTTTGTTCAAATAAAATATTATTTGTTCTTTAATTTCTGTTATGTCATTCTCTCACAGGATGGTGCTAGCATATATAAAACTGAAACACCAAAGGCCTCCGTGGAAGTTAATGAGCTTCTGTGAGTACACTTTACGTTATATAGGAAGTTGTTTGGTAGCAACTAGCACATATTTGGGTGACAAGGGGTTAATATGCTTCCATCTACATAAAAGTTCAAAGTTTGATTATTATGCATTGCATACCAGGGTGGATGACAGTAGTTTTGATTTTGTCAGGATAAATGTGTTCTCCCTGCTCCAACCATTATGCCAAGGATGGCCTTATTCTAGAACCTCCTAATTCCGTTTTGAACATTCCTAGTCATCATACTTAAAATTAAAATATTTTCTACTAGTACATGAGCTCATGAGAGCTTTCATAGCTGTAATTAAAGATGCATAAAAGGCATGTAACACTTTCAACTCAAGTCACATGCTGGTGTGTTTTATCAACTATTCGCAAAAGTTCTCCTGATTGGTGATTAAAAGTGGATTAACAATTTGAGTTTCTTTCTTCAGGGTTATCAGATTCTTCAGCAGAGTATTTGAGCCATGCCTTGAGGCACATACTTCAAGTTGCTGCATCCAGTTTTAAACTCCAGATTGAGCTTTACATATTAAACGTGCACATTTGTTCTCACATTTTTGAGCTTTGCCAGGGGCGCCCTCTCTAATTAACCATCCCGCGGGCCTAGGAAACTTCTGCCCAGTCCTTTCTGATTTGTTAAAAGAAAGAGAGAAGGTTTTAGTCTGAAAAAGGCCTTATCTGATAAACATCACATTATATGGATTTTTACATTTAAGTACATTTTCTTTTTAAATCTGGTGGCTTTCCCAAACTAGAAAGATGGAGTGTTGGCATATATCCACCATTCACCAACATTAACAGAAAGAAAGCTTGATACAGTAAGGGAAAGAAACGGCTATTTAATAGTTCTTTTATTTTCCATTCAGATCACATACACATTAACCAAACGAGGCCTCACAGCATGGAATCTGATATCATAGCAATGTTTTCAGGAAGCAATAATTGAACACTCCTCATTAAAAAGGTTCATAAAAGAATCCTATTAAAACCAATACAAATAATAAACCTTGAAAATGCTGCTTTAAATTCCAAGAGGATGGCGAAGATCTGCGACAGTAACAGTCTTCCTATTCATAGAGTGATTTTGAAAATCTTGTGGGCTGAATTTTTCCAAGCCAAGCAGGCATCTCACTACCCAATGAAAGACCCAAGGACTATTTTAAATGCATTGAATCCAAGCCTGTGCCTTTCACAATCAGTTTTCTCCAAGAATTTATCCCTAATCTTGACAGGATACCCAACCGAAAGGCCAATTATTTTTAATCACTTAATTAATAGGTAATTCTTACAAAGAGCCCAACACCTGAACCCACTCAGTCCTCTTTGCATGGGCAAATCCAGCTGGCTTGATGCACTAATTTCACTAAATGAAATTTGGACAAACTGTATGTTACTGCAAATAATGGTAAATGTATCCAATTCAAAAACAGTAATAAAAAATATTTTTTTTGTTCCCCTTTTAATCACAGAGGCGGCTGTGGTAGGCCCCAAATGCACAGGGCATATGGCTCACCTCACCACCCCAGATGGTGCTGCTGGCCCAGCCTCCCCAGCGTCCATCCTGGCAGTCTTTCCTCATTTCCTTGGCCCTCACCCCGTCTCCTCAGCCTTCCAGCTGCACTGCTATTGTATGCTGCTCTTTCTCGACAATCTCCTTGTGTTTTCTGTGATGTCTCAGGATGTTTTCTTCTTCTCAGGGGTTTTCCAAGCTTCTTCCACACTCAGGTGCTCAGACCTGTTTATGGTCTGGGTTGTGAAGGAGATCAAAATTCATATGGACAGGCATTTGTGTATTAGCCAAGAGTTGCTAATGCATTACTTGATTATAAGTCTCAGAGAAATGGGATGAAAGATCTTAGATTTTTATACACTCTGGTTCAATGGTTTCTCAGTTCTTCTGATCTGAAAAGATTAAAGGACCCCTTTCAGCTAAGCACTGTCTGTTTTATTTCTTATAAAACCATGTCGTGGCTGTTATTGCCAACACAGTAGTCATTTAATAAACCCCGAATGTAGCATTTCTTCTCATTCGTTTCAGTGAGTGCTGTTCTTTTCTGTTTATTTTTTATTTTTTTTCCATGCAGTATTTCTTGCACCCTCTTATTACTCCTCGGTCTTTGGATTCTAGATCAGTGGTTCTCAAGCTTTGCCTGCATCAGAACACCTAAAGGGCTTGTACAACACTGATTGCTGGATCTCATTCCTAGAGTTTCTGATGTGGTAGGTCCAGGTGGGCCAGGGAATTTGCATTTCTAACATATTCTCAGATGGTTCTGCGGCTGCTGGTCCAGGGACAGCACTTTGGGAACCGCTGCTCTAGAGAGAAGAGAAACTAGAGGTTAAGTGTTTTAGCTTCAGGGTCAGTTGTAATCCCTGCTTCACTACCCTTCTAGCTGGGTAGTCTGTCAGCTGATAAACCTCCCCCAAGTTCAGTTTCTTCACTCTTAAAATGAGTTTGTTAAAACATCCCTAGCAGGATTGTTTAAAGGAAGAAATTAGATAATGTTTATTAAGCCTTTGAAAGAAAAGTGATCATGGTGTGTGTTTTGTTGTTATTACTTTTTATTTCTTCCTGAGGACTCAACTTTTAGGACTTCTAATTGAATCATAAAGGATCCTTCAAGCATCCAATTTGTTTAAGGAATTGTGTGTCTGTTTAGAAAATAAGAAAATGAAATCCTTTTGGGAGGATCTTGACCAGATAATGATTCTAAAATCTCATGCTCAATAATAGTCAACAGAATTTTGAAAGGAGGCACCTCTTTTGATTGGGGTTTTACCACAATCAAAACACAGTCACAAGAAATCAAAATATATTATAAAGTCACAAAAATCAAAACAGCATGGTATTGGCTTAGGAAAATGTAAATCAATTAAATGAGCAGAGTAAAAAAATGTATATCACATTGAGAGACAGGACTAGCTGGATTTCCTAGGCCAACTAAGAATTCTTAAGCCTAGCTGGGGAAGGTGACCACACCTACCTTTAAACAGGGGGCTTGTAACTTAGTTCACACCCAACCAATCAGGTAGGAAAGAGGGCTCACTAAAATACTAATTAGGCTAAAAGCAGGAGGTAAAGAAATAGTCAAATCATATATCACCTGAGAGCACAGGGGGAGGGACAATGATCGGGATATAAACCCAGGCATTCGAGCAGGGAGGGGCAACCCCCTTTGGGTCCCCTCCCATTGTATGAGACTTCTGTTTTCGCTCTAATAAATCTTGCAACTGCACACTCTTCTGGTCTGTGTTACGGCTCGAGCTGAGCTTTCACTCACCGTCCACCACTGCTGTCTGCTGCAGTCGGCTGATTTCCACCCCTAGGGATCCAGCAGGATGTCCATTGAGCTCCTGATCCATTGAGGCACCCATTGCTGCTCCCGATCGGGCTGAAGGCTCGCCATTGCTCCTGCGTGGCTAAGTGCCCTGGTTTGTCCTAATTGAGCTGAACACTAGTCGCTGTAATTCACGGTTCTCTTCCATGACCCACGGCTTCTAATAGAGTTATAACATTCACTGCATGGTCCAAGGTTCCATTCCTTGGACTCCGTGAGGCCAAGAACTCCAGGTCAGAGAACAAAAGCTTGCCACCATCCTGGGAGCTCTAAGGACAAAGACCTGCCGGTAACAACATGCAGGCACACACATATACACACATACTCACGTATATACACATATATATGTATATGAGTATATATAAATGTGTGTGTATGTGTGTGTATATATATGAATATAATTTCAAGCTAGTGAGGGAAATACAGAGTGTTAAATGATATTGGGGCAATTATTGATTTGAAAACAACTTTGATATTTGCCTTATGTCACACAAAATCAACTTCTGGATTGGTTTTTAAAGCTTAAAAAAATCAAAAGAAAATATAGTGTAATATTTCTATTATATTGGGGAGTAAAAGGAAATAAAGGTAAAAATGTTAGATTTGAAGTGACAGAAATTGGAAATTTCTGTATGAAAAAGGTGTTTATTATGGATAAATTTGAAAGACAGAATAGATTGGAAGAAAATATTTCCATCAGATTATGGAAAAGGATTAATACTTGGATAATAAAACTACCTTATCAAAGCAATAAAATACATACAATACAGTAAAAATACAAGTAAAGCATATCAATAGTCAATTCAGAAGAAAAAGAAGAGGAAGAAGAAGAAGAAGGAGGAGGAGAAGAAGAAATAATAATATTAATAGACATACCAGATAAAGATTGGTAAGATTTAGTACTGTTAAGGTTATGAAAACCCTGTCACTATCATTCAGTGTTCCTGGAAATGTAAATTTATCCTGCTTTTTGATGAGAAAACTAAATGTGCACATATCCTTTGAAACAGCCAGTCCACTTCTAGAAATATATGCAATAGAAAGATTTTTATGTAGGCACAATAATATATTCACAGGAATTCTTGAGACATTTCTATTAATACTAAAAAAAATAACAAACAATCTAAGTGTGCATTAACAGGAAAATAGTTAATTATGTTATGGTATATCCACACTATGGGATACACAGGTAAAAGGCAGGACTTGAAATTCCAGCAAAATGAAAATCAGATATCATGAGAGACCCTTTGCTAGATAAAATACCACTATCCATTGAGAGACATAGTTGAACTTGGAAGAAAGTAGGACATTTTCACGGGGGCCAAAAAGATGAATTAGAAAACCAGAATGTTAAGCAAGCCCAGAATGTTCTGAAGACCTTTGTTTAGAGTGGAAATTGGAGATGGTGAATAGGTGACAAATTCTTGGGCCTGTCTGGGATGGGGAGCTGGAACTGAGGCTTCAGGATAAGTGATTCCTTGTGGTAGATCTTCTGTGAAAGAGTGTGCTAGACATCTGCAACCGATAGCTAAGGAAGATGAAAAAGACACTTGTTTGTCTCAGGCTGGCCCTGAGGGGGAAAAATTAAATATTTGTAAACTTCTTCACATTAATCAGAAAACCCTGATACTGTCCTACAGAAAAACGGGAAAAAATACATGCAATTTTCAGAAGAGGAAACCTGAAGAGCCAATAAGTACACAAAAGAGGCTTCAATCCCCTAGTGATTAGGAAATTGCAATGTAAAATAAAAATGAAATATCCATCAGATTGGCAAACCATTACAGGTCAGAGGATACCTCTTAGTAGAGTATCAGAACTTATGGTGGGAGAATATGATGGAACAACTACCTTGCAAAATAATACGGCAATAACTAGAAAATTAAAGATACAATATCCTATGAATCATCAATCTATTTCTATATTCATACCTTAGAGAAACTCCTATACAAGCACACAACGATGTATTTACAAGAATAATAATAGCATTTGTAATAGCAAAAAATTATAAACAACCAAAGTAAAATAATGTATAAATTATGATATAGTCAAATAGTAGATGACATATTGCAGTGAAAATTAGGAAACTAGAGCACCCAGATGATCCTTAAAACACAATTTTGAGTGAAAAATTTAAGTTGTAGTGAAATACATACACTTTGATACTGGATAGGGATAAAGTTTCAAAATATGCAGAATAATACTGAATTCAGCTCAGAAGTACATACATTTCTATTTGTAGGAAAAAAATGAAATGGATGGGCTTGATAGACACATTTAGAAAAATTATTATCTTGGGTGGGGCCATGGGAAGTTCAGGTTGTTGTGGGATACACAACGTGGAACAAAATTTAGTGACTAGTGATAGGTAAGAATGTAATAAATGTTGACACATTTCAGAATATTTTCAATCTTTCCAAATGACAATTATGTAGATTACATATCAACGTGGAGAAAAATTTTGATGCATTTAATGAAAACAATACAAACTAGAGGTATGTATATTATGCTACATTAAAAAAAATGCAGGTGCATGTAGATGAAGGTTGAAAGGTATCTAGCAAAAATGGAAATAGAGTAGTCTGATTAATAAAAATTATCCTTAATTTTGATATATTTTCAATTCTTAATATTTTTTTAGATTCAGTTAAGAATCAGATGAAAACTTCCAAACACTATAACTATTAATCTGATAACTCAATCAAAATAGAAATAATCTGTCATTCAGAACTTTGACAGCTCAGAGCCACTAAAATATGCAAAAGGTCTGAAGGAGCTAACTGAAGCACCTGTAATTTTTGTTATGGATAAAGTATATATGGCAGTTTGTATTATTTAAGCAACTTTTATATCAATTTGAAATTTAAAAATAAAAGGCTAAAATATTCATGTGGAAAGAGTAAATACAGAGTAAAGATTCTAAAAAATAGGAGCAGTGAGAATTATCAAAATGTATATTAAAACATAATTTAAAGCTTCTATCATCAGAAGAATATGATACTGGAGGCAAATAACTAGACTTGATGCTTGCTACTCAGTTGGGAACAATGGAATCAGGAGCTATACCCAACCATTTGGTGAGACTATGAGTCTCAAGGTGGTTCAAGTTAGCTGCTTCAGACCTTTCCCACAGTTTAGTGGCTCTGAGCTGTAAAAGTTCTGAATGACAGTTTATTCCAATTTTGATTGAGTTTCAGATTAATACTTATAGTCTTTGGAGTTATTTTTATTTGATTCTTAGGTGAATCTAAAAAATGACTAAAAATCACTTGGCATTGACAAGCTACAGAAGCTCTGCCACAGCTCCCTAAGTCCTGGACATCCCCACCGCTGTCCTGTCCCAAGTGGTCATTGCTTCAGGCTGCCCTTTCCACATGTAGTTCTCATTTGAATGCATCTAGTTGGCATGACCTGGGCCACATTACCCACTTACTAGGGAGAAGAAAGTGTGAGAAATTTAGTATTTATAAATCTACTTTGGGAGAGTGGGACATACAATATGTGAAACTACCAAGATATCGAGATGTTTAAATTTGCTGGTCAATTAAGAATATAGATGGCCATTTAACTCCTGACTCAGGAAATGACTGTTCTTATAAAGGGTGTCCACAAAGGGACACCAAGGCTGAACTGAAAGACGGCATAGAATTGAATGAAGAGAAAAGTCAGAGAAACTAGACTAAGGGGTCTCAAACTTGAATGTGCATTGGAATCAGCTAGAGGGTTTGTTGAAGCACAGATTGTTTGGCCCCAGCTCCTTGTAGTTTCTGATGCAGGAGTCCTGGGGTGGGGCAGAAGAGTCTACAGTTCTCATAGAGTCCCAGGTATCTTGATAATGACAATCCTAGGGTCACATCCTGAGAATCACTGAACTACTCAGACCATACATATTTCCTTCTGTAATAGCTGGTTTTCACAAATTCACAAATTCAAGTTTTCACAAGTTCAGTCTTAACGTCAGATTGAAAGTTGGTAGCAAAAGTACAGTATAAATTATTAGTAATTTTATATTTTTTGAGTAAGTTTACATAAATTGAAAAACAGAGCATACTGGCACATGAATAGATAGACCTTTGTAAATAACAGAAAGTTCAGGGCTGGGCACAGTGGCTCACACCTGTAATCCCAGAACTTCGGGAGGCAGAGGCAGGTGGATCATGAGATCAAGAGATTGAGACCATCCTGGCCAACATGGTGAAACCTCGTCTCTACTAAAAATACAAAAATTAGCTGGGCGTGGTGGTGCGTGCCTGTAATTCCAGCTACCCGGGAGGCTGAGGCAGGAGAATTGCTTGAACCAGGGAACCGGAGGTTGCAGTGAGCTGAGATTGCGCCACTACACTCCAGCCTGGTGACAGAGCGAGACTCTCTCAAAAAAAAGGATAGAAAGTTCAGAAACAGAGACAGTATATATAGAAAACAGTATACACAGAAATTAAATATAGAAAGTAAATTTATAATAAATTTGTATATTAAATTACTGTGAACAGGATAGATAAAATGGTTTTGGAAAAACTGGATAATTTTGGAAAAAATAGAGTCCATATTCATAGTATGCAATTAAATAAACTCCAAATAGATCATCAATTTTAATGAACTCATGACTTTAATAGATTCTCTTTCCTAGCTCTGTCCACTGAAAGGGCCAAGATGCTGTGACACATTGCAAACAAGGTTATATTAGTTTCCAAATACTATTCCCACCAAAAGGGCAGGACTCCTTGAAGAATTACATGATTCCAGGTCTTGTATTAGATTAACATGAAACATCTTGTGACAGAAAGCAAGGAATTGCTGAAAGAGTAATGGGAAGATGTCAAAAGAGCATGGGAATGACCACCTGACTGGCTAAATTTGAGACAATGTGAAAATAAAAAAAATTAAAAAAAAAACAGCAATAATACATTATAGAACATTGAATATCCAGAAAATAATGACAAGGACCTTCAGACTGATCCAGATTGTAGGACGTTTCCTAAGACAATTGATCTGAACTCTTCAAAAAATGTCAATGTCATGAAACACTGAAATGAACAAAAAGGCAAGACACTAAGTTAAAGAGGAATAAAGAGACATAGAAACTAAATGGCGTGTGTGAACCTTGATTGGATCTTGAATTATAAAACACGGCTATAAAGGATATCTTTGTAGGTAATCAGGAAAATCTGAGTATGGACTGTGTATTAGAAAATATTGTATCAATGTTAAATTTCTTGGGTATGATAATGGTATTGTGTTTATGTAAAAGAATGTTCTTGAGATTTTCATGAGATGTAAGTAGTGGTGAGGTGTTATAATATCTTTAATTTACTTTCAGGTGGGTTTGTCATGAAGTGTACATGTCTGTGAGAAAGAGGGATACAAAGAGATAAAGCAATGTGAGAAGATGTTGACAACTGGTGGATCTAAGTGAAGGATTCTTTCAATTTCCTATAGCTTTGCAATTCTTGAAAATAAAAAGTAGAGAATAAAAATAAATAATATTATTAAATAATTAAATTACCATTTGTATGTAAATAATATTCATAGATCATGCAATTATGTCAAATTCTTTACAAATTAAGGCAAATGTAAGAAATAAATGTGCGAGTATATAAAGGAATAAATGATGTAAGTAGAAACCATCTGTCTCTTTACTTGGTAGATGAAGACACAGATCCTTAAATAAATTATCTCCCCTAAGGTCACATTCTAATATATATAAGATTCCATTTCTGTGAGCTTTATATGGCAACTGAACATCAAATGTGGTTCTTTGAATACTTGAAATTTTCTTTCCAATCTGTTGGTTTGAGGAAGCTCATTGTATTACACCTTATCAAAGAGAATAGACCTTTTGAGGATTTTGTTTTTATAGCTGCTATTTTTAACTCACATTTCAGTAGGGATTGAAATATCAGTAGGGATGCTTTCTGTTTCTTAACCCAGTTCTTTATAGACTGGTTCTTAACCCATTTCTTCATAGGTAGTTGGAAGTCCATTAGATCTGTGGAATAATGTAATAGAGATGCTGAAACGAACAATAAAGCCAGGATGTTAAAATAGATTCTAGTCAAAACTTAATATTTTCAAAATGCACATGGTCCTCTGTTCCTCTGAGTTAAGCAAGGATTCACTTTCCAACCATGGATCGTCACAGATCATGATGTCATACATCATTATCGCTACGACCTGCCTGGACAAAGGAAACTGTGTGACACCACTGATTGTTCCAGCAGTGCAGTTGGAGTGCTGGCTCCATTTCTTGCTCTGCCTCTTACTGGCAGTGTGACTTGGAGCAAGTTATTTAGCTTCTCTAGCTTCAGTTTCTTCCGGGGAACCTGAATGGAAATAACAGTATCTAATTGATAGATTTGTTGAGAAGATTAAATGAGAATGGCCATAGCACAGGGCTTTGTATAGAGTAAACATGTAGTGTTTTTTTTTTAAATTAAGCTGTATATTATTAGATATTTCTCAAATGACTAGAAAAAAATTTAAATGGTTTCTGTTTTACAGATCTCTCTGACCTTTCTATTTTCACATTTACATTTTATGATGATTTAATTAGAAATTGTTGCCCATAAACACTAGAAACTTTTATTTTATTTTATTTTATTTTATTTTATTTTATTTTATTTTATTTTATTTTATTTTATTTCATTTATTTATTTAGAGGTGGAGACTCACTCTGTCACCCAGGCTGGAGTGCAGTGGCACGATCTTGGCTCACTGCAACCTCCACCTCCCTGGTTCAAGCAATTCCCCTGTCTCAGCCTCCCAAGTAGCTGGGATTACAGGTGCACGCCACTGCGCCAGGCGATTTTTTTTTTTTTTTTTTTTTGTATTTTTAGTAGAGACGGGGTTTCACCGGTTGGCCAGGCTGGTCTCGAACTCCTGACCTCAAGCAATCTGCCTACCTCGGCCTCCCAAGGTGCTGGGATTATAGGCATGAGCTGCCATGCCCTGCTGAAACTATATTTTTGACATGAAAATACATTTAACAAAATAATCTGTCTGCCATGCTTCCAGAATTTTTATTTTGGTCACATGCAATTGTTTAATGTATGTTTCTTCTTATATAGAGAGAATCTATGAAAGTCATGAGTTCATTGAAATAGATGATCCATTTGGAGTTTATTGTAGTGTATGCTATGAATATGGACTCTTTCTTTTTCCAAAATTACCCGGTTTTTCCCACATCATTTTGTCTATTTTGTTCACAGTAATTTACTATACAAATTTATTATATACTTTCTATATTTACTTGAATCTAATTTCTGTATAAAATATATAGGAAATATTACTGTGATATATAAGCCAAAGTTAGGGGTTTTTTTCAGACCTTTAGCCAGAAACTGGTGCTGGTAATGCTTTTATTCTCACATTTTTTCTGTGGAGTAATTTCATATTTGATTGGCTTTTACAATACGTTTAAGGATTTGGAGTTAAACATGGACATTCAGCAATGAAGATTTAGGGTTCAACAAGGATCACTATTAATCTGACTTCTTATTTCTTTACTTCATATAAAATCAAACTGCACATTGGCTAATTTGCTCATTCTTCTATACGTATTTGTCAAGTGGATGCTATGTTCAGTGTTAAGGGTAAAAAATGTAAGGAATAGCACCTCTTCTCTAGGACCAACCAACATAATTAGAAATATAAATTATACACATAACCATGTATATAGCAATGGATGATAATATATAAATGGTCAAAATGAGGGATGTAGGTGGGTGAAGGTCAAAAGACCCAGAAATTGTCGGGAAGAGACCCCCTTAGGCTTATGTTAAATGAGTTACTTTTTAAAGAATGAGCAAGAATTATCTGGACAAGAAGGGAGAGGCATTTCTATATGAGGGGAGCTGCATGATCAAAGACTTAAAATGGAGACTTAGCTCAACATGTTGTCAAAATAATGAAATAATAAGCAATCTAGAGTGTAGGATAAGTTTTCGGGAAAAATCAGAGATATGTAGTGGAGAGAGAGATTACAGAGCATCTTAGCTAGAGAAATCATGTATTTTGCCCTGAAGAAAACAGAAAGCTTTAGAGAATATTCAGCAGTGGGATAACTTGATGAAAGAATATTTTATGGAAATTTAAAATGTGTTGGTATAATTAAAAGGATGGAGCAAAAGAAGCTGGAAGCAGAGAAAACTGATAAAAATATGCTCTGCATTTCGTTTTCCCAAAGAAGATGATGCTGGACATGTTGCATTTACCAGAATAGTAGAACACACACATGGGAATTCAGAGCTTCAGATAGAGCCTGAGTTATTATTTGAGGTTAGGCTGCCTAATATAACTATCTCAGTGGGCCCAAATGCCAGACATAGTTTTGTGAAGGATCATAGCATCATCGGTTTTGCCTAATGACTCTGGATTGGAAAACATTTGATAAGGCATTAAATGTACTGCCTAAGTGACTTAAAGGGGTTTATGTTCAATGTCCTTGCAACATGCTGTTTTTAACCTTTGGAATGAATATTATGGGAATTTGTGATCATAAAGAATATTCTAGATTCAAATGGAAAGACCACAGAATCTCTTTATTTCTGACAGGTGGATCAATCAGGAAGTCAATGGGGGAAAATAGTGAAAGCAGAAGGTTTGGTGGAGAGTCTTGTGAGCTTTTGTGGGTAAACTTTGATCATATCAAAGTTAGTATAGGAGAGGGAGTGGATTATAAAGGAGCTTGATTTTCAAAGGCCAACTATGCGTTAGGCATAATGTCCTGCAATCCAAGCTTAGGGCTACACATTCTTGGATCCAGGTAAAGACTGAGAAAGTCTGGTTCACCAAGTGTATTGCAGCTGTGAACAGGCATGGATCAGTGGCTTAGTCAAAAGCAAATGATCACCCACAGGGGCACATGGAAATGGGGACATAAAGGGAAGGGTGACTCTTCTCAGTTGGCTGGGGAGAGAGGGATATGATTGCCACCTGATTTGGTAGCCAACCTGACCCAGTTAGTTTTCTTGTGACAGCCTGGACAGTGAATCTTAACACAATCCTGGTCAGAATACTCACTGGACCTCTGGGGAAGCGCCAGAGATGATACTCTTAGTCTTCAGCAGCTTCTTGATCCTAAAACCATTTGAAGTCTGAGATGGAGATCTGAGCATAACAGCTTCTCCCTAGCCTTCATATTCCTACCTTCTTACCTGTGATCCTTTAAGGCATCCTCTTCTCTTGGGTGACAATACTATGCTGCCCTTGGGAGAGGGCGGTGGGGGGGGCCTTATCTTTCAATAGTTCTGTTTGGGCATTGGTCCACAACGTTTTCTTGGCTTAACTTACATCCGTTACTGTGCTCAGCGCTTTATATACGTTTCAAAACTGCTAGGGAATTACAATGTGAAATACCTGGTAATTTCTCTTATAATCTTGAAGGGCACTGGGGATTTGGCTGACAGTTGGGGAACAAACATTTACAGTGAGTCTAGGGAAAGAATAACATTTGAGGAATTTGGTGATAGCTAGGTCATTTTCTTTGCCTTAAACTACTTAAAATCAAATGATTTGTGTGTAGGCTTTTCTTGGAGGTGCCAAATATGAAGATAACATCCAAGGAGTGATTTTCTAATGAGTATGAAGTCTTTCCATAAACAACCTATCTCAATGGAAATATTGTCCTTGTTGAGAGAGAAACTGAGGAGAACTTACATCTCAGTATAAAAGTCATGGTGATTTTTCTTTTGGTAATTTGTTTCCTGGCCTGATACAATATTTGCCTATAAATACACAAGGAAAATTATAGAAATGGAGCTAAAATGTATTTTCTCTGAGTACGTGTTAATATAATACTATTGAAATGCAAAGATCTGGTTGTCTGAATACAATACTAAAGTATTCCTGGAACCCCACCTCAAAACTGGTCAATATTTATTAAAACATATCTTTATACTGAAGAGCAAAGAGAAACAAGTATCAACAGATGGACTTCTCATTGTTTCCAAGTGTGTGCATGTGTGCGCCTTCTCTGGATATACCCTTCCTCCTTAAGAAGAAATGTTATACTTATTCCTCAGAGGCTTATTCTAAGGGAATGATGAAAGCAAATGGGAATATTTATGTGTGGTTTGAGTTGTTAATTTTGTTAAATGTTTACATCCCTGCCTATGGGTTCCAGAAGAAAACAGAACGAGCATGTTTAAAGAAATGAATACATTAGAATCAATGAATTTAGATGACTTAATCCTATTAAAAATTCAGGATATAGGATAAATTGTAAGCAGAACATGGATGATTTAATTTTTGTTGTCTTCAATGGGAGAATATTTCATTCCCTGATCTTGCTATCTTGGAAGGGTACTAAATGCAATGTAGAGCTTTTGGGAAGCAGCTGCGAACCTGGATATCCCACTCACTTGCCAATATTTTATGACCAAGCAGATGTGTACGCAAATCACACCTGTTCTAGTTCCAGAAGCTCTGCTTCAGTCAATCACTTTAAAATAACTTCTGTCTCTAAGATATAAAATGTACTAAAGAATCTTGAAGGCTGGACAATGAAGGTGTCAGCAGCTCCCCGACCAAGGGCACGGCTGAAACATATGGTCACATTTTCCATGCTTTCATGGGACTCCAGGGAGCACTCAATGACAAATCAATGAAAACTTCTCATGGACAGAAAAGTGAGAAGCCCAGAGAATGTGTTGGGCGGACAATAAGGCACATCTTGCTCTGTAGATGCCTTTCTTTTGCTGCTCTGTTCAGGAAAATCTTGAAGTAGTAATGGCCTTTTGCGATATAGTAACAGCAGGTAAATCTTATTTCAAAATTGTTCTCTAAGAAGGTGCAAGGTGAAATATTTGGCATTAACTGCTTTGATTGCTTCTAAAATATTTTTGTGTTTGTCTGGCACAAAACAGGTATCATAACCTAGAAGAACAGACTGATACTTTTTCTGTAATGATTTACTAATAAAGTGAGAATTGCCTGGTTCTGTAACCCACATCCCTAAGCACCATTGTTTGAGTTGGATCCTGAGTATTTAAACAATTCTGAAGGATTTTTTTCCAGAACAATAAACGGGTTTTGAATTTATAATGGGCATTGTGTAATCTGGGTTCTGACAGATCCTTGTACTTTTCTTCTCTGCACATGGCCACATGTTATTTCTGCTTTGTAAAAGCAGGCTCTTTTGTATAAGGTCAGAATTTACTGTGTTCTGTTTGAACACAACACAATGACTTTTCATTGCATTCCTTGCAGACACTCAACAGTTAATTGTTGATGACAGCCACTGTCTCTATTGTGTCTGGCTTTTTAATCCACAGTAGCCACATTCACGGCAGTGTCCGTAGTTACCCAGCTGATGCTCTCTTACCGGTAGCCACTGTTCTTTGTCATAGTTTCACATCCTTTTTATTGTCAATTGTCCTTTCCTATATCACCATTGTAAACTTCTGGATATAAAGAGAGCAAGTTTAGATCTTTTTTAAAAATAATTTTTAAAATTTTATTGTTTACTGTTTATTTACCTATGACATGCATAAAGAAAAATGAATGTATTATAAGTGTGAATACTTCATGTAAAAATTAAAATGAACACACCCAGGTAACCAGGACCTAGATAGAAAAATGCAGTATTACCAGCACCACCTTCAGATTCTATCCCCAACTACCATAGATAACCACAGGTTTGGTTTCTAAGAGCTTAGCTTAGCTTTACATGTTTCTGAACTTTATTTAAATGTTTGCATGTACAAACATTTTTCTTGCATGTAGTTTAGTGTGTTTATTTTCATTGCTGTATAATATCCCTTTATGTAAATTGCCACATTTTTTTTTCATCCATTCTAGGATTGGGCATTTACACAGTCTGTAATGTTTAGCTAGTATGAAGAGAGTTGTTTCATTCTAGTAAATGCCACTTGATGAACATATGTATGCATACCTCTATGAGTGGAGTTGCTAGATTATGTATATGCTTGATTGTAAAATTTTTTAAAAGTAATCAAATTAGGCTTTCAGAAAGACTTTCTCACAGCAGTGAAAATAATGGATGAAAGAATGGTAAGAATAATTTAGATGAGGAATGATAAGAATTTGAGCTGATGAGTGCCAGTGAGATAGAAATAAAAAGATGATTATGAGAACTATTTGCATGGGAAAATAACTGAACTCGATGGCCTAATTAAACACGGGGTGAGGTCAGTATGACTTCCAGATGGTGTCATTATGGAGACATAGAATCTCCTTAAATTAACATTAATATGCATCCAGGAAGTTGTTCGTGTTTATTTTGGAGATGAAGAAATAGGACTGATACAGATAATACCGAATAAGTGGCTTTATTTCCTCCAAGATGTAATACTAATTCTTTAAATAGCCAAAATAGTGCCTGGACTCATTTACCAAATGCCATGCATCCTAATAATTGTACTCACTGACACCTACAGAGCGCTTAAAGAGAAGACCTTGTTTAAATCTACCTCTGTCATTTAGAAGTTACATGGATTTCAGCTAGTTAACATTTAAAAGGCATTTTTTTTTTACATGTAACACAAGGTTAATAATATACATCTTGCATAATTCAATGAGATCAAGTATATAAAGTTTCTTTTAATGCCTGGCACAAAGTAATTTTAAATGATAGCCATTATTATTGTTACATTTAGTCATTACATCTTAATGCTTTTTAAAAAAAACTATTCATATTCTCAAATAAAGAGATGGGACCACCTTTCTCTTCTCCACATCGTCTCAACAGATTTACCCTAAAATCTGAGCATTTAGACATTAAGTAAAAACTGACATTGTATTTAGCAGCTTTAAACCAGGCTTGACCATTCCGCCCACCTCCAGGTAGTTTGTAATTGAAAATAAGGATGTAAGCATGCTTAGATCTTAATACAAATATATTCCAATTTTATCCAGCAAGCTTATCCTGATCTTTCATTATTAAGTATGCTACAATTGCTTCCTAGGATCTCAAAGTTTGCACCCAAGACGAATCGTCATCTATAAGATTCCACTACATCTTCTTGACTTTTAAGGTATGAAACTCCACTTGTTTTGGAAACAAATTGTACAGAGTACAGTCTGGAAAAACTACAACTTCAGTTTTACAGCATGGGGATTATTACTATTCACCATGTGTACCGACATCTGCACAGAAAGCAAAAATACTCAACACAGCATCAGCTTCCAAATCCTGAGAAACATTTTTGAGACTCCATAAAAGCAATGATATTCTTTCTCTCCAGCTATATCTGCTTTTCGTGCTGCCATTTTCAGGAGCAACAAGCAAGACCAGGGGTCTCTTTGTCGTTGCTCTCTCATGTTCAGATCTGCTAACTGCAGTGCAAGGTGGTAAGGAATTTTGAGGATGAAAATTTTGAATATAATGTTGATTTCATCATTGAAACTGTCAGGGTAACAGAGGAATACTTTCATAAAGCCTTTTAAATCTTCAGCTATTTGTTTTTAGGCAAAGTATCCCCTCATTCCTGTCAGTTTCTCTGTCCCCTCACTCCCTTCGCATACAAATCCCATATAACTGTGTATTTATGTAGCGATTCAATGAAATAAAAATATTGTAGCAGTTTTGGCTAATATTATTATGAAGTAATGTTCATTATCTGTACAAGTTGACAGTGATATATGCCATTCAAAATTCACTGACTTTTCTGATATCTGCAAAGGACTCGGGATTGGATCTGGACTAGAACATATTAGTCATGTGACTAGATTCTCCAGTTACCAGGCTATAGAAAATTGTATCACATGACTATGCTTTGTTCTCTGAAAAACAGATGGAAGGTACACTGTTTTTTAAATATTAGATTGATTTTGGTGGTTTATTTTCATGTGACTTGCAGTAACTGAAGGAAAATGAACATGTTTTAAGATGAGCAGACCTGTACAAATGACATTCCTGTTGATTACAGGGAGGGTAGCTACTGCATATGTCTCATTAGATTGATTTGAAGACTCTGTAGGCATGTTTTGTTTGCTAAAACACTAGGAAAGATGAACATATACATAACAACAGCATAAAAGCGGTAAAGGCAGAACATTCTGAGGTTGCCTCCAAATGCTTGTCTCATGAGTCTAAACTTAATATCACCCTTAAGCATTACAAGGAATAACTTCGGGGATAATGCTACTCCAAACTGCAGTAGCATACCTTGGCAAAATCATCCCCTTACCACCACCCCAGCCGTGATATCCTTCAAACATTTTACAGTTCTTTACATTGAGACATGAAAATAACTAAGATGAATAGAATCTCAGAAATTCTGTTTACTATAGATGTTCAGAGTAGATAAATATAGAGTTATATGGATTTATTGGCGGTGGAGGGGAACCTATGAGCCAGACACTGGTAAAGGGTACTGGGGAGTGTAGTGGCATCCAAGTCCATTAGTTTGTAGCCACCACTAGGGTGCATTTATTGAGAATGCTGTCATTTTTCCCCATCATGGGCCTCTGGTCGTGTTGCCATCTTGATCACAGCCATCAGGATGTGGTGTGTCCATTCATTCGGAAGTCAGCCGGAGCAAGCTCTATCAGTTAAATATTGAAAATTTGTCCTATAACTAAAGCTATATTCTGTTGTGTTGTTTATCTGTCTATAGCAAATTCATGATTTCCCTATAAATTCACATTTCTACAGAAAATCGAGAAAAAGGCAGAGAAACTTGTTAAAAGGAAAACTTTACATATATTAAATTCAACAGAGTTTAATTGAACAAAGAATGATCAGTGAATCAGGCAACCCCCACCAACCAGAAGAGGCTCAGAATGACTCTGGCATTGTCTCGTGGTCTAAGAGAATTTATGAACAGAAAAAGGAAAATGACAAAAGTGAAGTATAGAAACTGCTGGATTGGTTACAGCTTGGCATTTGTCATATTTGAACATGGTTTGAACAGTTGGTTGCCTTTGGTTGTAGGAAACTTGGTGATTGGCACAAGAGTAGGTTACAGTCTGTTTACACATCCAATTAGGTTACAGTTCACTATATATGGAAAAACTTTAGGCCAAACATAAAATATGTATGGAGTAGCTTTAGGCTAAACTTAACAGGCTGAATGTTGTGAGTTTATTTTAGCATTGGTTTTCATGAGGACCCTGATTTCAGTGTCAGTGTCTTTGTTTTGATTTGTTGTGCTATTTTTTGACTTTCTGAAAGCATCACTCTGTTATCCTGACAGTTTCAACGATGAAATCAACATTATATTCAAAATTTTCATCCTCAAAATTCCTTCCCAGCTTGCACCACAGTTAACAGATCTGAACATGAGAGAGCAAGGTCAAGGAGATCTCTGGTCTTGCTTGTTGCTCCTGGAAATGACAGCACCAAAAACAGATCTAGCTGGATTGCAAGAACATTGTTTCTATGGCGTCTCACAAAATGTTTCAGGATTGGAAGCTGCTGCAGAGCTGGGTCTTTCTGTTTTCTGTGCAGATATAGGTACACATGGTGAAACAAAACAAACCGAATTTGTTTTCAGTTTTAGGCCTTTGTTTTATAAGCATTTTTACATTAAAACGTAGAAAAAGGGAATACATAAAATTTTTCTTGTGAGAGAGTGGTAATATGAATTCATAAAAATTTGACAAAATACAATGGATCTGTGAGATTCAGTCCCTTTTAATGACATGGATGATGATGTGTTATTTGAATTGCTCTTTCCAAATGTACATTTTATTTTCTTATTAAGGGTCTGTCTTTATCAGAGGGTCTGTCTTTATCAGAAAGTCCAGATACATTTTTAGTGTAATACATGTGACATGTATTTGTATGTAAATTTCCCCAGGCATTTTTTGGTCATAGAATATTATCATTTGGTATTTCCACAACTCCTGGAAATATTTTAAGCAGGATAGATGTTTTTACCTCAATCATATTAGGCATTTATTTAACATGAACCGTGCCAGATGGTGTTTTGTATATGAAACTGAGAATGTGCATGATATACAAAATTTGAAAGGTACAAAGAGGATTCAGTGAAAAGTAAGCCTTTATTCAGGGCCCCCAGCTACCCAGTCAGTGCATCTCCATCACCATTTTGTCATTTTATTCTCTATGTTTATACATAAATATACATAATACATATATCGTATGATATATGATATCCCTATATGTACATGTGATGTATATAATATATAATTTATTTAATCAAGTATCTATTGATAATTTTGGATTGTTTTCAATCTTTTACCAACAATGCTGTGATGATGGTGTGTTTAGAATACCTCTTCTATATATAGGTATCTATGGAGCTTCTTTCCTTATTTCCTTCAGGTTTCAGTTTAAATGTCACCTCCTTGCTAACTTACGTAAAGCAGAATCCCTTCCTCATTACTCCCTACTCCTCTTGTTCTATTTTTCTTCATAGCACTTGCCATTAGTTGACATATTATGTATTTATTTGTTTAAAGGCTCTTTCCCCAACAAACGTAAGCTTCATGAGTCTCTCTACTGTGCTTGCTGCTCTATCTCCAGTGTCTAAAACAAGAGCTGGTGTGCCGTTGGTGTTCACTAAGTATTTATTAAATGAATAGCTCATTTTACACATTTGTGAGTAGATTTGTAGGAAAAATTACTAGAAGTGGAATTGCTCTGTTAAAGGGTGTGGGCATTTTTAATTTAGACACATGTTGCCAAATAGCTTTCCCTGGAAGTTGTAGAAATTTATATTTTTGTCAGCAGTATACCTACACCTTCACCAGCATCAAACTTGTTATCAGTTGATATAACCAACGGTATCTCTTTTTAGGTATAATTTGTATTTCTCTATTATGAGTGATGTACATACACTACCAAAACTCTTTAACTGTTTATGATGACTAAACGTGTATGAAATATTTTCATTCGATCTTTTTCAAAGACCAAAAGATCTTCCTGACACTCATGCTCTTATACCAGAAGTTGCCTAATATCTGCCCTCCTTGACTCTGTAGGAGTCATAATTTATCTGTGTTGAACACTGACTGATAAAATCAGGGATTTTTGTAGTTGCTTTTGACTTCTAGATTTCTTATGCAATGAAATCTATCTAATCTTCCTTTTATCTTATGAATTTAATATTCTCCTACTCCCAGGTTATATTTGGGACTTCAGTCTATGCCACCTGGAATATTAACACCAAGTAGTATATCTTACCATAATGAAGTTAAAATTACCAGGGCTTTGATATAATGGGGTCTAATTTAAAAAGTGATATTGGCTAGGCATGGTGGCTCATGCATATAATCTCAGCATTTTGGGAGACTGAGGTGGACGCATCACTTAAGGTCAGAAGTTCGAGACCAGCCTGGCCAACATGGTGACACCCTCTCTAAAATTATAAAAATTAGCTGGACGTGGTGGCACATGCCTGTAGTCCCAGCTGCTCAGGAGACTGAGGCAGGAGAAGCTCTTGAACCCAGGAGGTGGAGGTTACAGTGAGCTGAGATTGCACCACGGCTCTCCAGCCTGGGTGACAGAGTGAGTCTCTGCCATAAGAAAAAAAAGAAGTAATCTCAATCCATTGTGATGTTTCCTAGTTAATCATATTTCAGGAATTCTTTTAACTCCCCCTTTAAAAATGTTTACATATACTAAACTCATGTGTTTGAACTATCATGGTTTTGCTGGAAAGTAAAATAGACATTTCCTGTTAGAATTAATTATTTGAATTGTTAGATGAAATATAAATGCACAAAATTCAGAATCCTCATAGCAAGAATAAAATAATGTCACAAAGATGATCTTCAACACTAGAACCTCTTGCCACTGCAACTCTAATCATACCAATACTTTTATATATCCTCCCCCGCCACTGACAAAAAGACGTGGATCATTTACCTTTTAGATACTGTACCAAAACTTTAATACATGGAACTATGATAAGAACACTGAGGCAAAGACATCAATTTTCAGGACTCCTGAAAACTTGTGTTGTCTGATTTCTAACAAGAAATAAAAAGCATTATAGCATAGGATTTTCTATTTTTGAGTGTTTGTCTAGGATCCTCTGAATTTTAATGTGGCTTATACTTATAATTTGTTATATGATGTTTGTTAAATAATACCTTCATTCCTTTTTTAAATTAGGTGAGGCATTATGAAGAGCCATTGTTTAACAAATATAAGTCATACTAATAAGATCTAATTTTTAAATGAGGTTAGTAATATATTGATTAATACATAACTGAAAATTCAGAGAAATATTTTTTTCTAAGGTTTCTTGCTGAAGTTTTAAAATCTGTAAATGTTATATTTGGAAATTTTATGAGCTAGAAACAGATCAGGTATAGATTTTCACTGGTCAAGGAAAGACAAGGTAACAAAGGATTGTTAGAAGAAATATTTTGCACTAATAATATTCATGTTGCATATAACCTTGATGAGAAAATTTTTATAAGCAGCAACCATAATGTTAGGGCTCAGTGATTATGAAAAACTACAGTGGCTAACAGAAAATAACCTTGACACTATAATATAAAATCCCTGAAGTGTTATGGATGACTATGTTGTATAAATGTAACTTAGAAATATCTTCATGCTGAGATTTAATACTTGGGGGTCAGTGCAGTGGTAAAGTTGGAAAAAAATAAACATATCAACTAAACAAACTTCATTATTATATCCACCAGGGAGTCTCAGTATGAAACCTTTTCACGTCAAGAATAATTTTAACACAAGTCAAAAACCCTAAAGCATGCAGATCAACTAAGCAACGACAAAATTCTTAAAAAGAAACACAAACTCCTGAGTTCTTGCATATAAAGTTTTATATATAACATATTTAAACATATATTATTTAAATATAGATGTCTCAAGTATACCTATATATATATATAATCCTTTACTTGTTTTCCAAAAGAGTTGAGTTAATCAAAAAGATTAAAATGTTATTTTAGAATCATCATCACATCAGATACACATAAAATTAAAGTATTAAAATAAGTTAAATAAAAAACTAATTATTTTATTTATGTTTATATTAAGCAATAGCTTTTTTGAGGTACAACTGAACATAATAAGCTGCACATATTTATAGTAAACATTTTGGTACATTTTCCCATACATGTACACTCATGGAAGTATCAGCACAATCAAAATAGTGAACATTTTCATTATTTTCCAAAGCTTTTTGTACCCTTTGAAATCCCTTCTCCTGCCCCATCCTATTTCATTCTCTAGACAACTGCTATCCTGCTGTTACTGTAGTTAAGTTGGCATTTTCTAGAGCCTATATAAATGGAATCATACAGTATGTAACCTTTTTGCCTTCTTTCACTTAGCAAAATTATTTTGAAAATCATCCATGTTGCATTTACAATAGTTTATTTCTCTTCTATTGCTGAATAGTATTTCATTGTATAGATATACCACAGTTTGTTTACCCATTTACCTGTTGATAGACATTCGGGTTGTCTGGATTGTTCTGGCTATTACAAATGAAGCTGTTATGAACATTTGTGTATAAATCTTTGTATGGACATATGCTCTCTTTTCTCTTGAAAAAATACCTAGGAGTAAAATGGCTGGACTATATGGTACATGTATTTTTAACAAAGTGCCAAGCTCTTTCCAAAATGGTGGTATCATTATATGTTACTACCAATAGTGTGATAATAGAGAGTTCCAGTTCCTCTAAATGTTTGCCAACACTTGGTACAAGAAGTCTTTTTAATTCTTAGACATTCTAATAAGTGGGTTGTAGTCTCCAATTGTGGTTTTAATTTGCATTTTCCTATGACTAATGATGTCGGGCATCTTTGCATTTGCTTATTTGCCATCCATATATCTTTTTTGGTGAAGTATATGCAAAAATCCTCTTTCACATTTAGGTTGAGTTTACTACCTTATTACTGAGTTTCAAGAGTTAAAAAAATATATTTTTTGGATTTGAATATACATATATATAGTGGATACAAGTTCTTTGTCAGAGAGCTGCTTTGCAAATAACTTCTCCTGGTTGGTAGTTTGCATTTTCATTCTCTGCATTTCATTCATTATGAGAAGAGGAATCTGCTGTTATCCTTATTTTTGTTCCCCTATAAGTAATGTGTATTTTTCTTTTAGCGGCTTTTAGGATTTCCTATTTATTCTTGGGTTTGAGCAATTTTATTATGATGTGCCTGTAGTCTTCTTTATGTTTCTTGTTCTTGAAGCTTGTTAAGATCCTTAATCTGTGGGTTTATGATTTTCATAAAATTGGGAAAAATTTCAAACATTATTTCTTCAAAGAAATGTCCTGTTTTCCCTTCACTATGATGTTCTTTCATGATTCCAATTACATATATATTAAGCTACTTGAAGTTGTCCCAAGTTCACTCATTTACTTTTTAAAAATATTTTTCTATGTATTTTATTTTCTAAAGTTTCTATTGCCATATCTTCATGTTCACTGAGCCTTTGTTTTGCAATATTGAATTTTCTTTTAATCCCTTCTACTGTATTTTTCAACTTTAGCATGGTAGTTTTCATATGTGGAAAAAGGTTGATTTGGATTGATTTTATAACATTTTCAATGTCTCTGACTTTTGGAGCACAGGGAATATAGTTATAATAATTATTTTAGTGTCCTTGTCTAATAATTCTAACATCTGTGTCAATTCTGGCCAATTGATTCTCATTGTTATGTAGTTCCTTGCTTCTTTGCATGGTAATCTTGAATTAGATGCCAGACATTGTAAATTTTATCTTTTTAGATGTGAGATATATATTTTTTGTTTTTATAACTCTTTTTGAACTTTGTTCTGAGATGCAGTTAATTTACTTAGAAACAGTTTGATCTTTTCAAGTCTTATTTTTATGATTTGTTAAATGGATCTGGATTAATGTTCAACCTAGGGCTATTTCCCACTACTGAATCAAGGCCTGTCTGAATATTCTACCTAATGCTCCATGAATTATGAGGATTTTGGGATCTGGCTGTTGTGATCAGGCACTATTCCCAGTCCTATGTTAGCACCTGGCATATTCTTTCAAATCATTTCAAATGGTTAATTCCCCAGTCTTGCGTAGTCTTCTCAAACACAAGTGCTGATCAATACTTAGCTAAATACTCCAGGAGACCCTCTGTGGATGTCTGTATTTCTCTTTCCATATAGCTCTCTCCTTTCTGGTATTCTGTCCTGTGAACTCTTGCCTCTTTGGTCTCCCTGGACTGTCAACTATGTCTCTTCAACTCAGAGTACCTCAGGCTCAAGCTAGGTTCCCCCTCCCTCTACTGAGGCCTGAAAACTCTTTCAGTCAGTAAACTGGAGGCAATTGCAGGGCTTAATTTATTTCTTGTCTCTTGGGGATCCCTGTCCTTTGTTCCTTCCTGTCCAGTGTTTTCAAAATCTTGTTTCCTTTATTTAATCTAGAATTTTTTCGGGGGGTTGTTTCAGACAAGCATTACTTCATCTTGTCCAGAAGTGGAGGTCTCCAAAGACTAATTCTCCAAACATTTATATATTTTTTTAAGAGAGGAATAAGTAATATTTTAAAGATGTAAGTGAGGAGAAAAGTGAATGCAACATTTCTGTTTATATAGAAAATTTATCCTGAGGTACGGTGTTAATAGTATGGGCTTCCCTTTTTAATTTGTTCTGATATTGAAATTTTTATTATTTAATATATACTAAGCCTTCTAGATATGGACTCCATTGCTGTATTGTAATTAATCAAATTCCTACTTTGAGGAACTTGAAATCTAATGGCATTACATATACATATATAAATAATATTTAATATTGGAACTCAAATATAGAATTAAATAGAATTAAAATGTAAGCGAACAGGGATAGCTAATGTGGAAATGCACTAGGTTGAAACTTTAATCTTCCCTTTTCAACCTTTCTTTAAATGGGGAGTCAAGCTACAAAGTAATAATGAAAGGAATAATTATTGAGAGTTATGAGAGGAGATAAATTAGGTGAATTTCCACAATTGGAATACTATTGGATGATCATACAGAAATAGAAAAGATGACATGCACCATATAACAACCTCCTGAGGCAGTCAGGCAGGTATTATCTCAGTTTTAAAGATGAGAACACTGAAGTCTTGGGAGAAACATAATGGATGCTTCAAAGACATACCTCTGCCAGCCACTCAAGTGGAGCTGATCATACCTGCTCTGGTGCCCCTGATTGTTCCTTTCTCATAAGGCTATGGGATCACACTGAACCTGAACCAATAGTTCACATGATTATCTTCCTTACTACAATGTATGTAGATTTGTTACATGGAAAATATGTATGTTTGGAGGGATACAACTTGACATGAAGAGATCTTTATGAGTTTATGTTTAAACTTTTGAGCAGTGTAACAATTGTGTGGTTTTGACACTGCAGCAGAACTGTACTATATCTTATCTATCTTTGAATTTCTATTATTCAGCATAGCATCATACATATAGTAAGTGGCCAGTAATTGTAGAATAAATGAATTAAGGGATACCCTGAATTTTAGAAGAATTGGAGCTAAGCATACTAACTTTGAAAGTAAAACAGTATTTTTTTAAATTGTGACTTCATTACTTTAAGTGGGGTAGAGGCAAATATTTGTTTTTAAAAAGGCAAGATTCAGAGTCTTCTAACCTCATATCTTCAATGTTTGAAAGACTAATGATGAATTTACTATTTTACACACTTTACTTTCTTTCATATCTACTGTTCCTTTTCTTCCAGTCTCCACCACTGCTCCCCTTCTTGAAGCTACCATGACTTCACCTGCACCGCATGATCTCCCTGCTGCCACTCTTGCCCCTACCATCTGTTCTCTACTCAGCAGCCAGAGTAATTTTTAAATGTGTTTTATCACTTCCCTAGTTAAAAATTTTCATGGGTTCCCATTGAACTGAAAATAAGTTCTAAACTCTATTTCATAATCTAACAGGCCACACAGGTGTGCTGCTGCTGCTGCCGTGCCTTTTTCTTTCACCAATCTCCTCCCACTCACTCTGCTTGTATTGGCCTTGGCGTTCTTCAAACACTACTTGTGTTGCACTTGCTCTCCCTTCCACTTGAAATGTCTTGCCCATTTTATCCCAAAGTTATTTGAATAATGATGTCTCTAATACAGTAGACATATAAAGCTGCCAATGGACTCCTCTGAAAAGCAACACACGTTTGGGTAGATAAGTTGTGGGTTTGTTAAAGAACCAGTCACAGTGACTTCTAGTTACAAAGCTTTTGGAAATAAAGATGGTTTACTCTCATTCTGCAAAAGGATGGCTTTCCATGTCTCATGGCTGTCTTGGGAGGCTGACATTACTGTTTGAACCATGAATTACCCAGCATCTATATTGGTAGAATAAGCAGCTGTTATTCCTTCTGTCTCCCTCAGTGTATTGTCGCCTCTACCATCGACATTTTCCAGCTTGAATGATCATCCTTAGGGATGTAACACCTCCCCTTTTCCCTCCAAGGTCAATTGTAGTTCAGTTGACAGGGACAGAACTATTTAGCTATGTTATACAATTTTTTTTTTTTACTCTGATCCATTTTGTACCATTAATATGGGTATGGCTGTTTTGTTAGAAAAAGGAACTATGTTCAGGGAGAAGAACATGAAAAATGACCTGGGAAGAAATGGGATCTTTCTAACAAAAAGATATATCAATGTAAGAACTTATTAAAAACATACCATTTGTAACGCACAAATTGTAGTCATTGCAATGGCCATAATTGTTATTCTAAACTGCTCCTCTAGACTTTCAAAGGAGACCAGTGTCCTCAGACAGTCTCTTTTGTCAATGATGGATTTTTTCTTTTTATGTTGCAGTACTGTAGGATTTGTTTCTCTGCTTAGTTCAGAGGGCTGCACTTCTGTTTATCCCTGTTTTCACCAATTTCCCTTCCATCTTGTCTCTTCTCAGCTGGTTACAAGAGCTAAGAATATTTTTTCCTTTCCAAAAATAAGCCAAACATAATTTACCTTTCAGCTTTGGGAAATTTAAAACTTTCATATAAATACTAATAAAAACATGATTCCTGTAGAATCTCTGTAACAATCCATTTTTGCTTCCCATAAGAATATTTTGACACCTTGCTTTTTAATGGCCAAGAATACTATGTATTTCTGTGATACTCAGGAAGATGGTGCATTTTACCACAGGTGGACTTTTTATATATCTACATGTAGAGTGTTTGCAAATATTTGGCTTCTCTTTTTCAGGGTAGAAATAGCCACTGTTGTATCACTTGAACCAGTTCAACCAGCATACTGATAATTGTGAATAAACAGAGTACGTAGAGTGTACCGGTCTCTAGGAGTCAGAAGTGGTATTGTTTAATTTGAAGGAAACTTCTGTGCTAGCAGCAGTGTGACAGGCCCAAAAAACAGTTCAAATGGAGGGAAGACAATATATTGTAGAAAAAGAACTATAGATAATTCTTTAATCTCTTCTTATATACTCAAAAATCAGGGAAGTAATGCAACTAGTGGAAATACTTTAGTGAAGAATGTGTGATCCACAGTGCTCAAGTCAGGTAAGGTGGTAGATGCTATTTGCAGATTAAGGGCTATTATGGACTGTTTTTGTCCCCCTCACATCAATGTGTTGAAATTCTAAACCCCAATGTGGTGACATTAGGACATGGAAACTTTGGGAGGTAATTAGGATTGGACAAGGTCATGAGAGTGGAGCCCTTGTGGTAGGATTAGTGCCCTTGCAAGAAGAAACACCAGGGAGTTGCTCTCTTTCTCTCCCTGCCACATGCACAACGAAGCGGTCATGTTGAGCACACAGTGAGATGGCAGCCACCTACAGTCCATGAGAAGGGGCCTCGGAATGAAACTATCTTCGTGATACCTTGATCTTGGACTTCCCACTCTCCAAAACTGCCAGAAATAAATTTCTGTTGTTTAAGCAACCTAGTCTGGGTATTATTTTATAGCAGCCCAAGAAGACTAACACGAGAGCTCTGAGAGGATGTGTGTGTTCCATTTGGCGCGGCAAGGGGAGAATCTAGTACAATGGTTTTTATATTAAAACCTTTACAGTCTCTCTTATGTTATAGCTGTTTGTGTATTGAGGTTGACCCATCTCGATCTCCCATCATATAATGAGCTACAACTCAAAAAGGAGTAAATTGTAAACCCTTGTCTCTCCCAATCAATGCCTGCTATTTATCTTATCTTAGGTCTCCTTTTTACTGAGACAGGTTTTTATTTTTGTTTTTTAATAAACAGAGGTTCAGAAGATGAACAACTTGTCATTTCATACATCAGCAACTCTGACGTGAAGTTTAGTAATAATTTGGGAGTCTTACTTCCCCAGTGATACTCAGAGATTAAACAGCACTTAATTATTGCTGGGAAGGTTGGGGGTAGGGAAGACAGGAGTAATTTGTTCCAGGAGCTTTTATTGTTGTCTGCGGGGAGGTCTGAGTCCTCCCCAGGCCTTCTGCTTCCTTCCTCTGTGTTTGTCTGGCTCCAAGACTCACTCCTCTCCTCCTGACTCCCCACGTCCCCCTGCCTGGCTGTGCCAGTGAGCTACTGTCTTAATAGTAAACAGCCTTTGGGAAGAGAGTGCCTAAAGAAATCAGAGGTAATCTACCCCCAGATATTTCAGAGAAGATGGTTGTTTTGTTCTAATGATAACTTTGAGTTATTCTCCTTTTCCTACGCTGTTACACATGACAAATAAGTGTTAACAATATTCAGTACAGATATTTATTGACCTGCATTTATATACTAAGCATTGTGCTAGGCCTCAAAGCACAAATAGGAGTAAGATCCACTCTGTACTTGAAGAGCTTCCATTCTAAGGTGTTGTAGGAGAGGGGTAAAGTGAGGCACTTAACAAATAATAATATATGATGTTTTGTAGTGGAGAAAGGACAGATTCACTCAGGAGGGGTCAGAGGGAGGATTTAATGGGGCTTCACAGGGAAGATAAGAGTTGAACTTGGACCTTGAATAATAAATGGAAGTCTCCCAAATGGGATTTGTCAAGAGGAGCCTTCTAAGCAGAGGAAACTGCCTGAACCAAGGCAAACAGGTAGGAAAAGGTTTGAAGCATTTAGAAAGCTGAGAATCTGCTTTATGTGGGTTTATGGCAGGGAGGAGGCAGGAGATGAGCTTGGAAATTTAGGCTTTAAATGACAAGGCTAGGGGTTTCTCTTACCCCAGTCTTGGCAAGGGAGGGCTACCAAGAGTTTTAAGCAGGCAAGTATTATGAGAGGTAATTTTTTAGAAAACTCACTTATGCTGTATGTAAAGAGTGGATTGGTTGCAATTAGGGAGATCGAGTTGGAGCTTGCAGAAATCTTTGCAGGTGATGGGAGTGTTGCAATTTAAAAAGTGGAGATGGAAGGAAGGAGCCAGAGAGATGCCAGAGATAGAATTGACAGTTGATCTAAAAAAGAACAACAGCTGTTGGGTTTGCCTATCTATAAAGCTTTGGAACTGGTGAAAAAAATTAGAAAGTAGATGTCTTCAGTGGGACATGTGGGAATAGAATCTGGTATGATCACTTGTACCTAAAGACACTTAGATTCATATCACATGAATACTGAATTCTCAGTGCAGTGGTGATGAAGGATGCCTAGTTTTTTTCTATGACCATAGATTTTTAGTTGGTTTACCCACCTCCAAGAACAATATAAGGGAATAACCAGTGTCATACTGAAACCACATAAAACAAATTAATGTCAAAGTTAAATCTCATTTAAACTTAGCTTTACATAGAATTGTTCACTTAAACATGTGCTATGGAGAATGTATGTGTCCACCCCAAATTCACGTGTTGAAGTCTAGGGCAATGGTAGTAGAAGGTAGGCCTTTCAGGAAGTGTTTGAGTCGTGAAGGTGGAGCTTTCATAAACGAGATTAGTGTTCTTATAAAAGAGGCCCAAGGGAGTTTGTTTGCCCCTTCTACCATGTGAGGACACAGAAGATACTATCTAAGAACTAGAGAACCAGTCCTCACCAGATATCAAATCTGCTGGCATCTTGATCTTGAGCTTCCCAGACTCCAGAACTGTGAGAAATAAATTTCTGTTGCTTATAGGCCACCTAGGCTAAGGCATGTTACTGTAGCAGCCCAAATAGACACAGACATTTTACGCATTAATTAACCACAAGCGTAATTTCAATAGATAGAACTGAAGACCATACTTTATGAAGTCCTCTTGCCACCTCCAATTCCCCTCTCCACCTCTTACCTATCACAAATCAATGATAATTTGAACTACACATATTTAAAGAAAGAAATGTAAGTTGCTAAAATGCCTTCCAAGGAATCACGGGAGTGAAACATATTTTCCAAATTCCAATTTTAGAAAATTCTCTTTGAATTCTGAGAGCTCATTACTTGGGATTTCATGAATTTCTGAGGCCTGCAGACTGTCTTTGAGACACAAAGTAAAAGCTTTATGACATCTTTTTCCTTAGTCTTAATTAAAACAATATAAAGTTTTATTTTGCTTGTGTTTTAAGGCTCAGATATTCCCTTTTGGAATAGCATTTTATTCCTTGCCAAGTGGTTTCTTTCATAGGTCCTTATAAAAGCAAAGCATGAAAAACAAAATAGTTTAACGGTGGTCTGTCAATATTCTAAAATGTTCTGCTTTTTATTGGTTAATAAAATTTCTACAATAGTTAAACAGCCAGGTACATAGATTTCCAGCTCATTCCGTATTTTTTTCTGGTTTTTGTTCATTCACTTATAATTCAGTTGTTAAATATTTATTGAGCATTTACCATGTGCCAGGCCAATGCTAGGTGTTGTCTTGCTGTCTTTCTGCTGTTTTTCCTCCCTTCCTGCATTTTTCTCCCTTCCAGCCTCCTTCCCATTTTGTCAGGACAGCAGGGCTAAAGAAACGAAGAATAAAGCATGATTTTTGTTCTGAAGAAGTTCATGGACTATACTTACTTACATGTATATGCAGTCACACTTGTAATATCTTTGTGTTAATGAAAAGTATATTAATTTTTAAAATTAGAGTAATCATTTGATGCAATTGCAAAAAGAAGTATTGGACATAAAATATGTGAAATCTTATTTTAATTGGCAAAATCACATTTTTTTGATTCTTAGTTTTTAATGAAAGAAAATCCTCTAATTTATAATGAATTTCAAAATTAGAAGTTTTATTAAAACTTTAATAAAGTTTTATTGGAATATGTATTTTTAAAAAGTTTTATTGGAATGTGTATTATTTTATTCAAAGTAATGCTAGAAATGTAAAGTCTTAAATTTAATCACTTAAAATACTTAAGTGAGAAAGGGATAATTTTATCAAAAATCTTTGCATTGGCTGGGTGTGGAGGTTCAGGCTTACAATCTCATCACCTTGGGAGGCTGAAGTGTGGGGACTGTCTGAGCTCAGGAGCTCAAGACCATCCTGGGCAACACAGTGAGACCCTGTCTCTACAAGAATAAAAAAGAAAAATTAGCCAGGCTGATGGCATGTACTTGTAGTCCTAGCTACTTAGGAGGCTGAAGTGGGAGGATCGTTTGAGCCTGGAGGTCAAGACTGCAGTGAGTTGCAATCACATTACTGCACTCCAGTCTGGGCAATAGAGGAAGACCTTGTCTTAAAGCTACTTGCATTTGTGATCACCAAATGCTCTTTCCTTCCTTTAACTTTTCATCTCTTGAGATCCTATGTTCTTATGCTATAGACACATTTCTAGGCACTGGATCATACTCCTTGACACTGAGATGCTTGTAGTTTAGCAAGCAGGACCTCAAAATGTAGGTGTTACATAGAGACATGTAGGAGTTGGTCCAATGTGGAATTTATATTGCCATTGTTTAAATATATTGATACCAATAGGCAAAGATACTTTTCACTTTAAAGTAAAAATCAGTGTGTTTATCCTTCTGTAAAATATTTTAAAATATTCTAATTTACACTACAAACAAAGTAATTCTGAGAAAAATATTTTAAATGTTATTTTTATTTTCAATTATTAAATTTTTACTCCAAATATCTTTACTGTAGACTGGTTAAAGTAACTTTTATAACGGGATCACACTGATATGGCATGATAGAAATATTAATTCTTCTGTCTTTAGTGATCACAGTACCTGAAGACTGCTTTGGGTCAAATTAAACTGATCAATTTTAACTCATTTGAAATAGACAAAATATTGGGTTTTTCCTGAAGCCAATTAGTCACAGTAATATATAATGCTATATTAAGAAATATAAATCTCTATATGAAATAAAATTTTTCTAAGAAAACATGTCACCAAAACTTAAAAGTTTATAACTCTTATAAAACTATGATCTATAAATTGGATAACTCTTATTAGAAATATGTCTTGACAGGAATTCAAAGTAATGGGTATTCCAAGATGGCCAAATAAGAACAGCTCTGGTCTGCAGCTCCCAGTGTGATAGATGCAGAAGATAGGTGATTTCTGCATTTCCAACTGAGGTACCTGGTTCATCTCATTAAAACTGTTTGGACAAACGGGTACAGCCCATGGAGGGTGAGCAGAAGCAGGGTGGAGCATCACCTCACCTGGGAATGCAAGGGGTCAGGGGATTTCCCTTTCCTAGCCAAGGGAAGCCATGACAGACTACCAGGAAAAACGGAACATGCCTGCCCAAATACTGTGCTTTTCCCAAGGTCTTAGCAACTGGCAGACAGGGTGATTCTCTCTCATGTCTGACTCGGTGGCTGCCATGCCCATGGAGTCTTGCTCACTGCTAGTGCAGCAGTCTGAGATTGATCTATGAGATGGCAGCTGGGATGGGGGAAGGGCGTCCACCATTGCTGAGGCTTGAGTAGGTAAACAAAGCTGCCAGGAAGCTTGAACTGGGCAGAGCCCACCACAGCTCAACAAGGCCTACTACCTCTAGACTCCACCTCTGTGGGCAGGGCACAGCTGAACAAAAGGCAGCAGACAACTTCTGTAGACTTAAACATCCCCGTGTGACAGCTCTGAAGAGAGTAGTGGTTCTCCCACCATGGCATTTGAGCTCTGAAAATGGACAGGCTGATTCCTCAAGTGGGTCCCTGACCACCGTGTAGCCTAACTGGGAGACACCTCCCAGTAGGGGCCGAAAGACACCTCATATAGGTGGGTGGCCCTCTGGGAGGAAGCTTCCAGAGGAAGGATCAGGCAGCAATATTTGCTGTTCTGCAATATTTGCTGTTCTACAGCCTCCGCTGGTGATACCCAGGCAAACAGGTCTGGAGTGGACCTCCAGCAAACTCCAACAGACCTGCAGCTGAGGGACCTGACTGTTAGAAGGAAAACTAACAAACAGAAAGGAATAGCATCAACATCAACAAAAAGGACCCCCACACAAAAACCCCATCTGTAGGTCACCAACATCAAAGACCAAAGGTAGATAAAACCACAAAGGTGGGGAGAAACCAGAGCAGAAAAGCTGAAAATTCTAAAAATCAAGTGCCTCTTTTTCTCCAAAGGATTGCAGCTCCTCGCCAGCAACAAAACAAAACGGATGGAGAATGACTTTGACGAGTTGACAGAAGTAGGTTTCAGAAGGTTGGTAGTAACAAACTTCTCTGAGCTAAAGGAAGATGTTCAAACCCATTGCAAGGAAGCTAAAAACCTTGAAAAAAAGATTACATGAATGGCTAACTAGAATAAACAGTGTAGAGAACACTTAAATGACCTGTTGGAGCTGAAAACCATGGCATGAGAACTTTGTGACGCATGCACAAACTTCAATAGTCGATTCAATCAAGTGGAAGAAAGGGTATCAGTGATTGAAGATCAAATTAATGAAATAAAGTGAGAAGACAAGTCTAGAGAAAAAAGAGTAAAAAGAAATGAACAAAGCCTCCAAGAAATATGCAACTATGTGAAAAGACCAAATCTACGTTTGATTGGTGTACCTGAAAGTGATGGGGAGAATGGAACCAAGTTGGAAAAGACTCTTCAGGATATTATCCAGGAGAACTTCCCCAACCTACCAAGGCAGGTCAACATTCAAATTCAGGAAATACAGAGAACACCACAAAGATACTCCTCGAGAAAAGCAACCCCAAGACACATAATCGTCCAATTCACCAAGGTTAAAATGAAGGAAAAAGTGTTAAGGGTAGCCTGAGAGAAAGATTGAGTTACCCACAAAGGGATGCCCATCAGACTAACAGCAGATCTTTCAGCAGAAACCCTACCAGCCAGAAGAGAATGGGGGCTAATATTCAACATTCTTAAAGAAAATAATTTTCAGCTCAGAATTTCATATCCAGTCAGACTAAGCTTCATAAGTTAAGGAGAAATAAAATCCTTCATTGACAAGCAAATGCTGAGAGATTTTGTCACAACTAGGCCTGCCTTACAAGAGCTCCTGAAGGAAGCACTAAACATGGAAAGAAACAACCAGTACCAGCCACTGCAAAAACAGACCAAATTGTAAAGACCATGGATGCTATGAAGAAACTGCACCAATTAACAGGCAAAACAAGCAGCGAACATTATAATGCCAGGATCAAATTCACACATAACAATATTAACCTTACATGTAAATGGTCTAAATGACCCAATTAAAAGACACCGACTGGCAAATTGGATAAAGAGTCAAGACCTATCACTGTGCTGTATTCAGAAGATTCATCTCATGTGCAGAGACACACATAGGTTCAAAATAAAGGGATGGAGGAAGATCTACCAAGCAAATGGAAAGAAAAAAAAAAAAAAAAAGCAGAGGTTGCAATCCTAGGCTCTGATAAAACAGACTTTAAACCAACAAAGATCAAAAGAGACGAAGAGGGTTGTTACATAATGGTAAATGGATCAATTCAACAAGAAGAACTACCCTAAATATATATGCACTCAATACAGGAGCACCCAGATTCATAAAGCAAGTCCTTAGAGACGTACAAAGAGACTTAAATTCCCACACAATAATAGTGGGAAACTTTTACACCCCATTGTCAATATTAGACAGATCAATGAGACAGAAGGTTAACAAGGATATCCAGGAACTGAACTCAGCTCTGCAACAAGCAGACCTAATAGACATCTACAGAACTCTCCACCATGAATCAACAGAATATAAATTCTTCTCAGCATCACGTCACACATATTCTAAAATCGACCACATAATTGGAAGTAAAGCACTCCTCAGCAAATGTAAAAGAACAGAAATCACAGCAAACTGTCTCTCAGACCACAGTGCAATCAAATTAGAATTCAGGATTAAGAAACTCACTAAAAACCACACAACTATATGGAAACTGAACAACTTGCTCCTGAATGACTACTGGGTAAATAATCAAATGAAGGCAGAAATAAAGATGTTTTTTGAAACCAATGAGAACAAAGATATAACGTACCAGAATCTCTGGGACACATTTAAAACAGTGTGTAGAGGGAAATTTATAGCACTAAATACCCACAAGAGAAAGCAGGAAAGATCTAAAATTGACACCCTAACATCACAGTTAATAGAACTAGAGAACAAGAGCAAACAAATTCAACAGCTAGCAGAAGGAAAGAAATAACTAAGATGAGAGCAGAACTGAAAGAGATAGAGACACAAAAAACCCTTCAAAAAAATCAATGAATCTAGGAGGTGGTTTTTTGAAAAGATCAACAAAATTAATAGACCACTAGCAAGACTAATGAAGAAAAGATAGAAGAATCAAATAGATGCAATAAAAATGATAAAGGGGATATCACCACCGATCCGACAGAAATACAAACTACCATCAGCGAATACTATAAACACCTCTATGGAGATAAACTGGAAAATCTAGAAGAAATGGATAAATTCCTGGACACCTACACCCGCCCAAGACTAAACCAGGAAGAAGTTGAATCCCTGAGTAGACCGATAACAGACTCTGAAATTGATGCAATAATCAATAGCCTACCAACAAAAAGGTCCAGGACCAGATGGATTCACAGCCAAATTCTAACAGAGGTACAAAGAGGAGCTGGTACTATTTCTTCTGAAACTATTCCAATCAATAGAAAAAGAGGGAATCCTCCCTAACTCATTTTTTTGAAGCCAACTTCATCCTGATCCAAAAGCCTGGCAGAGACACAACAAAAAAGACAGTTTTAGACCAATATTCCCAATGAACATCGATGTGAAAATCCTCAGTAAAATACTGGCAAACAAAATCCAGCAGCACATGAAAAAGCTTATCCACCACGATCAAGTTGGCATCATCCCTGGGATGCAAGGCTGGTTCAACATATGCAAATCAATAAACATAATCCATCACATAAACAGAACCAATGACAACAACAACATGATTATCTCAATATATGCAGAAAAGGCCTTTGACAAAATTCAACAGCCCTTCATGCTAAAAACTCTCAATAAGAGTATAATATTCTCATCAAGGTATTGATGGAACATATCTCAAAATAATAAGAGCTATTTATGAAAAACCCACAGCCGATATCATACTGAATGGGCAAAAACTGGAAGCATTCACTTTGAAAACTGGCACAAGACAGGGATGCCCTCTCTCACTACTCCTATTCAACACAGTGTTGGAAGTTCTGACCAGGGCAATCATATTCCATGCCCATAGATAGGAAGAATCAATATCGTGAAAATGGCCATACTGCCCAAATTAATTTATAGATTCAATGCCATCCCCATCAATGTGCCAATGACTTTCTTCACAGAACTAGACAAAACTACTTTAAAGTTCATATGGAATCAAAAATGAGCCCACATTGCCAAGACAATCCTAACCCAAAGGAACAAAGCTGGAGGCATCATGCTATCTGACTTCAAACTATACTAGAAGGCCACAGTAACCAAAACAGCATGGTGACTGTTACCAAAACAGATATATAGAACAATGGAACAGAGCAGAGGCTTCAGAAATAACACCACACATCTACAACCATCTGATCTTTGACAAACCTGACAAAAGCAAGAAATGGGGAAAAGATTCCCTGTTTAATAAATGATGCTGAGAAAACTGGCTAGCCATATATAGAAAGCTGAAACTGGATCCTTTCCTTACACCTTTTACAAAAATTAATTCAATATGGATTAAAGACTTAAATGTTAGACCTAAAAACATAAAAACCCTAGAAGAAAACCTAGGCAATACCATTCAGGACATAGGCATGGGCAAGGACTTCATGTCTAAAACACCAAAAGCAATGGCAACAAAAGCCAAAATTGACAAATGGGATCTAATTAAACTAAAGGGCTTCTGCACAGCAAAAGAAACTACCATCAGAGTGAACAGGCAACCTACAGAATGGGAGAAAATTTTTGCAGTCTACTCATCTGACAAAGGGCTAATATCCAGAATCTACAAAGAACTCAAACAATTTACAAGAAAAAAACAACCCCATCAAAAAGTGGGCAAAGGATATGAACAGACACTTCTCAAAAGAAGACATCTATGCAGCCAACAGACACATGAAAAAATGCTCATCATCACTGCTCATTAGAGAATGCAAATCAAAACCACAATGAGATACCATCTCACACCAGTTAGAATGGCAATCATTCAAAAGTCAGGAAACAGCAGATGCCAGAGAGGATGTGGAGAAATAGGAATGCTTTTACACTGTTGGTGGGAGTGTAAACTAGTTCAACCATTGTGGAAGACAGTGTGGCAATTCCTCAAGGATCTAGAACTAGAATTACCATTTGACCCAGCGATCCCACTGGGTATATACCCAAAGGATTATAAATCATGCTGCTATAAAGACACACGCACACGTATGTTTATTGCAGCGCTATTCACAATAGCAAAGACTTGGAACCAATCCAAATGTCCATCAATGATAGACTGGATTAAGAAAATGTGGCGCATATACACCATGGAATACTATGCATCATAAAAAAAGGATGAGTTCATGTCCTTTGCAGAGATATGGATGAAGCTGGAAACCATCATTCCCAGAAAACTATCACAAGGACAGAAAACCGAACACCGTGTGTTCTCACTCATAGGTGGGAATTGAGCAATGAGATCACTTGGACACAGGGTGGGGAACATCGCACACGGGGCCTGTCATGGGGTGGGGCCTGGGGGAAAGATAGAATTAGGAGAAATACTAATGTAAATGATGAGTTGATGGGTGCATCAAACCAACATGACACATGAATACCTAAGTATCAAACCTGCAAGTTGTACACGTGTACCCTAGATCTTAAAGCATAGTAATAATAAAAAAAAGTCAATAGAAATATTGATAAGGTAGTCAGAAATTTATTCATATAAAAAGAACCTGATCCAGAAGTATTTAAGATAAGTTTTTCCTAAAAATAAGAAAACAGGTAATTTATATTAATAAACTCTTTTAGAGCATAGAAAGAGATAGAAAGCTTTTAAATGCAGTAAGAGTTGAATATCAATAATAACAGAACTGATTGAGAATAACTTGAAAAGAGAAGGACCCATTTTATTTCTGAACATAAGCGCAAATAGCTTAAATCATATATAAGCAAATACAGTCCATCAAATATGCTTAAAGTTGAAATATCATGAGCACTCTTATTAAAATCAGAAGTTATCACTATTAACATTGTACAGGTAATCCTAACCAACGACTAGAACAAGAAGTAATCAATAAATAGATCAAAGACACAAAGGAACAAAAAAGTATGGGTATTAGAAAAATAAAAATTTATGAGTAATATTAGATCTAATTTTAATAACAAAATTTCGATGAAAAATCATTTGGGCTTCTAAAAGAATGAAGGAAGGTGGGCTGTTGGTATACACTGAATGTTTATGTCCTTCTAAAATTTATATATTAAGATTCTAACCCCAATGTGATAGTATTTGGAAGTGTGGCCTTTGGGAAGTGATTAGGTTATATTGGTGAAATGGGATTAGTGCACTTATTAATAGGATTAGTGCCCTTATAAAAGAGACCCCAGAGAGCTCCCTTGCCCCTTCTGCCTTGTGAGGACATAATGAGAAGACAGCCATCTATGTATGCATCAGGAAGTAGTCACTCCCCAGACACAGAATATACTGGCACCTTGATCTTGTACTTCCCAGCGTCCAGAACTGTGAGAAATAAATTTCTGTTGTTTATAAACTACCTTGTCTATGGTATTCTGTTATAGCAGCCCAAATGGACGATGATACTTGCCATTCAATCAACATAAAAACTCAAATTATTTCAAACATTAACTTTTAGAGGTAGAATTTAGAAATGTAATTGATGAAAGGATTTAAAAAAAAAATAGCCAAAAAGCTTAGGACATCTAGCAATAAATCTAACAAACATATGTGCAAGATTATGTATTAGTTTCCTATTGCCACTGAAAGAAATTAGCACAGACTTATGTCTTAAAGCAACATAAATTTATTGGCTTACAGCTCTGGAGGTCAGAAGTCCAAAACAGGTTCTGCATTCTTTTTGGAGGCTCTAGGGAAAAATATGTCTCATTGCCTCTTCCAGCCTGTAGAGGGTGCCTGCATTCTTTGACTCATGGTCCTTTCCTCTACCTTCAAAGCCAGCAATCACATTACTTCAAACTATGCTTCTTCTCAGATACTTCTACCTCCGTCTTTCATTTTTTGAGGATTATGATAACATTGATCTTACCCAGATAATCCAGGAGAATCCCCCCATCTCAAAGTCCTTAACTTAATCACACCTGTAAAGTCCCTTTTGCCATGTAAGGTAATATATTCACAGTTTCCAGGGATCAGGAAATAAAAACCTTTTGGAGCCCGTTATTCAACCTGCTACAGGCTATATGAAGAAAATGGAGGTATTATAATGTTATGGTTAAAGATAAAGTTGTTAGCTCTGAAGTCAAACTACCTAAGGGGGAATTCCAATTCTATCACTTCTGCTTTTTTGATCTTAAGAAATTAACATAATCTTGCTAAACTTATTTTTTATTTGTAAAATAATGCAAATTATCCTTCATTCCTCAGAGAGTGACTGCAGGAAATAATATGATATCCTTACAAAGAGTTTGGCACAACTTGATAATTTAAGAAGATATTGAATCCATAAAAATGAAAAATAATACTTATAGACAATAAATGATGGTTGAAAAATAAAGTTATGTTATCAATATAAAATTTCAAGAAGAATTGAAAGGTAAAGTTCAAAAAATATCACAGTGTAAAACAAAATAAAAAGACAATAAAGGGAAAATATGAGCTATAATAAAGGCCAGAGTTATAGAGAATAATTTCAGAAGCTCCTATGATAATAGGCTTTCAGAAAGAGAGAGCAGAGAAACTCAACAGAGGACATTAGAAAAGGAGTAAAAGCAGTCAGGTGTGGTGGCTCATGCCTGTAATCCCAGCACTTTGGGAGGCTGAGGTAGGCGGATCACCTGAGGTCAGGATTTGAAGGCCAGCCCGGCCAACATAGTGAAAACCTGTCTCTCCTAAAAGCACAAAATTAGCCTGGCATGGTGGTGGGCAACTCTAATCCCAACTGCTTGGGAGGCTGAGGCAGGAGAATTGATTGAACTGGGAAGTGGAGGTTTCAGTGAGCTGAGATCATGCTACTGCATTCCAGCCTGAGTGACAGAGCAAGGCTCCATTACAAAAAAAAAAAAAAAAAAAAAAAAAAAAAAAAAAAAAAAAGCATGTAGTTTCTCACAGCGAAAGAATAGCATTTGCTCTTCTAATGGAAGAGGACTATTAAATGCTAAATTAAATGAATATATCACACTTTTCAATGAAAATATCAAATGCTGGAAAGCAGTGAAGTATAATGTTCAAAAATTTGACAAAAAATGAATTTCAAGCTAGAGTCTTTATACCTAGCCAAACTATCACTTGACACAAAGAAAAAAATACATTTTTAGACATACAAGGTTACAGAAAACCTACCTTCCATGTACCCTTTTTTAATGAAGTAAAATGAGGGCATGAATTAAAGAAAGGAACTTGAGATCTAGGAATTAAAGGAATCAACTAAGGAGAGAAATGCTGGTGGTCTCAGAATGACAACTGAGCATTAGGTCTAAAAAGCAATCAAAGTTGGAGTAGAATGATAGAGATCTTGTTGATTCACTAATCTGAATGATCCATAATCGTTCACTACCATGTCCAGCAGAAAGGGAAAAAGGAAAGAGGTGGGCCTTCCTTTGAGTACATAATCCAAATGTTCACATTATTTCTACTCACATTCTATTGGCCAAAACCTAGTCACACCTCACTGGAAGGGTAACTCAGGCTTCTGACTCTGTGGTAATTATTTCATTATTCTACTTTATTCTGTGCTCTATTTCATCATTCTACTTGCTCTTGACTACTATTTATGGTTTACCATTTGCTAACACTGTGATAAATTCTTAAATAGTTTTATCTGCAAAACAGTCATATGAAGTATTATCTACATATTGCAAATAAAAACTTAGGGCCTCTGGAAGTTTAGATAATCTCCCCAACATCACGCAACTACTAAGTAGAAGAGTTAGGACTAGGACTCTCATCTTTCTGACTAGTATTCCTAATCTTAACTGCTAAGTCATACTGCTTTTATTATAATTGTCAACTGATGGAATGAGAGTTCTCAACCACCAGAGCTGTACTCTTGGCATCATAGCTGAGGTATGCTGCACACTGCCCTGTATTTTATTACTGGGGGCTGTGGTTTCCTGATCGGATATAAAAGCTCCTTTGGGCAAAGAGCTTCTCTGTAGAATACAGTGGAGGTGGGGAGTGGGAGTGACTCTCAGGCTGTGTGGAATATAATTGCATTTCAACTATACAAATTAGAGATGTCTAGAAGCCTTTTCCCACCTCTTATCTCTAGATGTGAAAGTGCTGTAGACGCGACTTAGGTGCTAATCATTTCTCAGGTCTGTTCATCTGCTTTATATTTAGATACAAACTCTTTCCAAAACTGGGAAATTCCTTCATTGATATCCTTTATTTAAATTCTGTCACGGCTTTGCATCTTTTTCTGTTTTCATAGGTCTTTTGATTGGAAGGCAGATGAAGGTGGATCAGGCCCAGTCTGCTTTTTCCCGTCAAACTTCAAAATTGATCCAGGGCCAGTCTTTGTACTATTAAGGAAGCAGCTATTAAGAGAAGGACAGTAGAGCAATGGCTGCTTTATATTCTCAGCAGGTCTGAGCAGACACAATTTGACATCAAGGGGAAATATTTTTAAAAAAGGAAAGAAAAAAATGACTCTACTGTTTAACATGTACTTTCTCAGAGAGGGAATGATTGTGTTATAAAGAGGTCTGTGTAGGTTTGTGATCATGTATGTGTTTGTGTGTGTAGGTGAGCAAGTGCTTAAATAGGTGGAAAAATTAAAAAGGTGTAGTTGACATTTTCTGGGGAAATTTTGAAGGGCACCAGGCTTGCAGTATCCTCCTTGTACCAAGTCCTTCATTCCTCAAACCTTTTCTTCAGATGTGTAATGCCAGATACCACCACCTACTATACAGCTGAGGCCCTCGAAGACTTTGTTCCAGACCAAATTAATCTGATTTGAGTTAATACACTATTTGGGAGAAATAGGTGCATCTGGTTTGAAAACAATGGCTGTGGGCATACAGTGAAGGACCTTCCCACCAGGTAGGTCTCCAGCCACGTGTGGGTTTGGGAGTAGAATGGAAAGAAGGAGGTGGTAAGGTGGAGATCTTAGGGCAGCAGAGAAAGGTCACAAGTGGGATGTGACTGTGTGAGGAGTCCTGGGAAGGTTTACTTCTTCAGATGTCTTTCCTTCGGATTATGGGAAAAGCTGTTTACTATGTACTTTCAGTTTTCCCATATGCATAATTCCTTTTCATTTCTCCAACCCTTGGGCAATGTCGAGTTCTCCTGTATAGCCATGTGTGATAGTGTTGTTAAGAAAAAAGTGAGAGTAAAGAGGAATGTGACTTGGCCCCCATCAGCTCTCCAGAGACAACAAAGGAGCTACTTCAATCTCAAGAGCCTGAGGGGGGTCAGTCCTCTGTGGTGCTCTAACTGTCAGGGGGAGCCCTACTGGTAAGTAGAGACCGTGGAGCAGGCAGTATAGGAAGAACTCACAGAAACCCCACCTCTTCTTTCCCTGTACAGCAGTGGGAAGTGATCTTTGCAAGGGGGAGGGCGATGATGGGGGCATACTTTGATGTAAAGTGCTAGTTTATTTGTGTGTTTTCTGTGTTGCCATGATTTTATGACCAGTCTCTTAGTAAGATTAAAAGATTGTAAATGATTTCTTACATGCATCACCGTAGAACCACGTCAAGGTAAAATACTACTTTTCTCTATGTATGCTCTATACAAAACATGCATTTTGAAGAGATTTCCTATAAGGACACTTGTACACAGAATAAAATTTCATATGTCCTTTAACAAGTACAATTCTAGTTAAAAACCAATATGCTTGGATTAGCATTTATACTGCAATTCAGAGATAATGATGTGTACATAACATATACCATGCCTGCTGAAAACCAGGCTTGGAGAGAGTTTGTAAATAATTTAATAGTATTCAATAGTACAGGCTGTGGAGCATCTGGAATTGCTTCCTTCTTTTTTGGATTACACAATTTCAGGTTTGTTTTGCCATATTTCCCATTTTTCTGTACTGTTTTGTTTGCCAAAACTACCCAGTAAGGAACAACTTAAAATCTGAAATGTGTTTATCCTCCTGACTGCTTTGGTTCACCCTTCCAACTTCCTGGCACCAAATTACAGAAGGAAGTTTATTCTCATCATCAAGACACACTGGTCCTATTGAGAACTCATTCTCAGGGATAACCTCTTGTTGGGGCCCCAATGTCAGAAGAGTTTCTTGGCTCCATTGAAAGTGATCTTGTGCTTTTTCTTGCTATAGTTGCTGCACAGAAGTGCGGTAGTGAAAGTCTTAAAAGTCATTTTATGTGTTTTACCCTTCCATATTCCCCAAGTCAAGAAATCTCTGGCTCTTGATTAAAATGTTCTCTTCTCTACCCTTAGGATCCGCAATACAGTTTTAAAGTGTACAACAGCCCATGTGTCTAACTATCTTGGAATTCTTGCCTTGTTGAAGGGGAACAGGTGTTCTTCTGAATAGGGAAATCTATATGCACAGTGGCAAAGGTCCTGTCCTTACCTATCACATCTGAGCTTTATGCAGGCAGTAATGGGTTATGGCCTGGTTACAGCCATCAACATCTTTTCCTGTGTGGTCTTTGTAGGTCAACAGTTGTTCTGGGAAACGTGGTGTCAAATGTTTCTGTTTGAAGCTATTCACTTCCACAGTCTTGTTCAATGTACAGAAACTATGAGTCCACACTAACAATTAGAGAGTTTGATAGTCACTAGTTCTCTTAGTCCTGCCTTAGGCCAGTAGAATTTTTGGCCTTTGCAGGGACAGAGAATACAGATGTGATTGCATTTCTTGAATCACTTGCTAATTTGGGTCCTGTGTAGTTAAAGATGATGGGAGTATGTATACTTTCATGGGCATTGATAAGGAAGATGTTTTTGGAATGATTCCGTTATAAGGAGACATATTTCCAGTTTGCAGGCCAATTAACAATCAGAATGTCAGTCAAGAGCACATAGGCATATTCATATAGCCTTGGGATCTTCTGGGGAAAGTGATACTTGCTGCTATAACAGACAATTCTAAAATCTCTATGGCATTGCATGACAAAATATCAGTTTTTTACTCACATAAAGTGAGGGTGGGAGAAGCTTCATTCCATACTGTCATTTAAGAATTCAAGCTTCTTTCGTATAGGACATCATCTTTAAATATGGCTTCAAAGGTTGTTGCAAATGGATATTGCTTATTGCTGTAATAAGCAGAGGTTGACAAAATTTTTCCATGAATTGCTAGGTGGCAAATATTTCTTTAATTTTGTGAGCCATGTGGTTTTGTTGCAATTATTCAAATCTGCCATTGTAATGGAAGAGCAGTTGTAGTTGTAGTTTTGTTTTGTTAAAACTTTATTTACAAAGACATACAGTAGGCTAGTGTTAGCTGTCAGCTATAGTTTGCTGATGCCTGGACTAATTTTGTGTGGGATGTATTTATAATTCAGATATAGAAATAGCATATATTACTTCCACTCATTCTGTTGGCCAGAAATCAATGATTCAGTTTTAGCCTAACTGCAAGAGAGCCAGATATGTAGTTTAGTGGGGTGTCTAGAAGAAGAGTAAAGGATATCATGGGCCCCAGGGATATTTTCTATACTTTTCAACAGCTTAATGTGAATTGACTCTCCCTGGCAAACCAGAAGTTTCTAATACTGCAGTTTTGTGGTTAGGATGTTAGATTACTTCAAGTGATATTACTTCCTACTGTGGTTTTTGTCTAAAAAAGCACCACTATGACAAAGCTCCAAAAAAGTTATTTTACAAGGTACATTGAAAATTTCTCTGCTTTTCTGATTTTGGTACTGATGCTTCAGAGAACTAGAGGAAAGTTGCCTGTATTTAAATAGAAGTAAATGGGTGCTGCCTGAATCCTCCCTGGCTGAAGGTGCAGCAGGAGACCTTCCATAGTTGTAGGTTTTAGCAAAGACTCAACCTAAGAAAGCCTACAGGAAGTTGGTTAGTCCTCAGCAGTCTTCTTTCCTGTGACTTTTTGGACAGGGTTGGAAGATCACTGTTTATATTATTTTTATTCCATATAATAAATAAGCTGCTAAAGAATACATTTTATTTCTCTGAAAAGAATTTTCTCTTCTTCTGATTTTTCTTTCAGCCACATCATTCTCCATCAAGTGACTAGTAATAGATGCATTTTGAACTTAATAAGCTAATAATCAAGTAAGATAGAGAATATAAGCCCAATGTTTTTCAAATGCAATCTAAGTTTGTCTTGAGCCATTAATGGGATGTTTTGATAATGTGCTCTTTTACCTTTCTGAGGGCTAGACCTTTCCCCAAGTTAACCCAAAACTAAGTTGTCCAATATGGTTTTGCTGTGTCCCTATCCAAATTTCATCTTGAATTGTAGTTCCTATAATCCCCATGTGTTGTGGGAGGAACCCAGTGGGAGGTAATTCAATTAGGGCAGTTAACCTCAAGCTGTTCTCGTGATAATGAGTGAGTTCTCATAAGATTTGATGGTTTTATAAGGGGCTTTCCCCACTTTTGCTCAGCACTGCTCTCTCCTGTCATCATGTGAGGAAGGACATGTTTGCTTCCCCTTCCACTGTGATTGTAAGTTTCCTGAGGCCTTCCCAGCCATATGGAACTGTGAGTCAATTAAACCTCTTTCCTTTATAAATTACTCAGTCTCTGGTATTTCTTCATAGCAGTGTAAGAACAGACTAATACAGTCTGTATGAGAAGTGCAGTGTTTGTTACAGACAGAATGAAAAGAGAAGGAATAAGGTAATGGTCAACTTTTAACATGCAAAATGGGATTTTTCAGTGGGTCTTGAGATCCAATATGACACTATTTAAAAAGTTATAGAGGGGATAATCTGAACAGAGTCCACATGGGAGGTCCATTTTTGGAACTTAAAGGTGTCTACACCACCAGTGCCAACTGACACGAGGCAGAATCACCCAGGGAATACTAACAGGCTCTGACGTAGCCAAGAGAAAACAAACTACAATCTAAACCTGTCATTGATTTCAGGTGAGATGTGATGTGATACCAAGATAATGATGTGATACCTACTCTCAGTGTGGATCCAAGGACTGCATTTAGCTTCAAATTCATGTTCCCTTTCACCTGTCTTCCCGTTACCCTCAGACACCTAGAAACAAATTAAAGGATGGAAACAGAGGGAAGGAATGCCTCTGAGAAGCACTTTTATCTAAGAGAAATTGAGTAAAACTTAAAGGTACTATTAAACCATAGAGTCAGACCTCAAGTAAACATATTGGACATTTAGGTAATTTTTTTTTTTCTTGCTAACCATCTCAGGAGAAGGGCTGATGGATAAATTAAGAAGTTACATTTTCTCACCTCATCTGAATTGATTTGTGAGTTAAATACTTGCTATCCTGTTACACTGGTTAATGAATTAAAATTAAAAGAAAATTTAAAAAAGAAAATCAGGTAAAATTTTTATTGTATTTCAAACTCTCAGCTAATCGGAAAATATTTGTATTATCTAGACATATATGCTTACATCCATTTAACCCGAAAGAATCAAGTACGATAAGTAAAAGCACTTTCTCTTAACATTTGACAGGGAGGAAAATTGAATGTACTCTAAGCTTTATAATAGTATACCTCAAAAAATTTTTAAAAGAATAATATGCTTCATAGGCTGACTTTATGTAACTACAGTAGTTTCCTTTAAATATACAACTGTCTTTTAAAAATATATATTGTTACAGGAAAGTTACTTTTCTTCTTGTGCAATTGATAGCATCACAGAAAAAGGCAAATCACTACACATTTGCCTGTCATTAATATTGACTGAAATCACAAGCCATTTTCTACTTAAGCTTCCTGCTTATTCTACATGTTATTACTTTGCGCCAAAGATGGAAATTTATCATAAATAAATTCAATGCATATTAAAGACAGGAAGCATTCTCATGGCAGAGGTGGGGAGCACTTTTTGTTTCCACTTGTTTAAAAAGGAATATTTTATTCATTTCTTATTCTTTCTCCAGGGTAGCATGCAAACAGAGTCATTCAACTGTTTCTTGCAGCCCCACTCTGTCCCTCTGTCTCCATGCATATGTTTGACTTAGATGAGCCTCTCTGGGCGTTTGGGAATGCGTGAAGCGAGCTAAGCCTCCCTGATGAGAGTTGCCATTTCTGAGATGAAGCTCTTGCCTGGCTGCTTGCTGTAGTTGCAGCTGAAGTCTGGAGAGCTGCTGGGACCTTGTACAAAGGCTCACAGCAGCTGTGCTATCAGGCGGCCAGCCTGGCACTCCCTCCCTGGCCACCACTGCCTCTGACCACAGTAGATTGTAATTCAATAGAACACAAATCTTTAGCTGCCTAGAGCAGCCAGGCAGCAAGCCCAGAGGCCCTTTCAAATCAGGGTTTTTACAGTTATTTTAATCCACGGGAGATGCCAGCATTTCTCTGCATCCCAAAGACAAGCAAAACTGTACAAACAGAGGCTGGTAACATACAAAATTTTGAAGAGGAAATTGAGCCAGATTCTCTCGTGGGAAAAAATTGAGAGCAAATGTATGTGTATGTACATTCACATACATGGTGAGCCACCATGCCCAGACTTCATTGTGTTAATCTGTTGTATATTTTGACGTTTCAAGGACATATTCAGGTAGGAAATGATATAATAAATAAATGGTTAGTGAAAGTAAATGCACACACAAACCATTTTTGTACAAGGAGCCTGTGGCTGGCACACTGCAGATCATATGACTGTTTTTTTCCTCCGAGTAAATATTATTAGTCACTTGATCTCCTTGTTGGATTAGGTTGGACACTAAATCATTGATAGTTAATAGTGATTTAACTCTGCCGGGTCATGCAAATTTGTCTTAGCACTAGTTATTACACAAATCTGGGAAGAAATACCAACCACATAACCTAGGAAAAGCAGTACAGCCTGGTAGTTAGACCAGCACAGCCTCTGGGATCAGGCTGCCTGGGCTCAAAGCCTGCTCTACCATTTACCAGTGATGAAAATTTGACCACATTTGTAACCTCTCCATATCCTCTGAGATGAGAAAGATGATGATGATAACTATAGTGAGGATTAAGTGAGTAAATTTATGCAAAGAATATAAAGTAGTATCTGGCACATAGTAGGTGCTATTCGAAGTGTGATCTGTAGATCAGCAGCGTCTGCATCATCCAGGAACTTATCAAAAATGCAGTTCTCCAGACCCTGTCCCAGACTGACTACATCAGAGTCTGAATTTCAGCAAAATTTCTATTGACATTAAACATCTGAGAAGCATCGCTATGTAAATGTTGGTGTTGCTATTTCAGATTGGCTTTAACTAGCTTATGTTGTCAGGGTGAGAGAGGCACTCCTGATTTGCATTTTCCTTCCAGGCTCTGAGCTCAAAGGAGAGACTTTTTCCTCTCTGACACTGGTCTCTGATTATCCTGACATCATGGCAAAGAGTGGACCGTACACTTGTGAACCTGCCTTCTGTATCATCCTCAACCTGCATCCCAATTTTTTTTTTTTTTTTTTTTTTTTTGAGACGGAGTCTCACTCTGTCACCCAGGCTGGAGTGCACTGGTGCAACCTTGGCTCACTGCAACCTCCACTTCCTGGGTTCGAACAATTCTCCTGCCTCAGCTTCCCAAGTAACTGGGACTACAGGCACCTGCCACCACACCTGGCTAATTTTTATATTTTTAGTAGAGATAGGGTTTCACCATGTTGGCCAGGCTGGTCTTGAACTCCTGATCCACCCACCTCGGACTTCCAAAGTGCTAGGATTACAGGGGTGAACCACCATGCCTGGACTGCATCCCAATGTTGAACGTTTACTTTGTATGCAGATCCCAGTTTTTCTGACGCCAGTCAGCTAATTTAACCCCAAGTCTCCATTATTGTCTTTGCCTGTCAGCTTTATTTGATGTCTTGAATTATACACTGCATCCTGATATCGTCGCTGCTTAGTTGGAAGGTTCTATGACCAATTGCCCTTCCTGATCAAAGTAAGGAGAAAATTAGGAATATATTAGGAGAAATAAAAGAGTTGGGATTATTTAACACTTCTCTCCTAGGCTCCACACTGCACTGAAACATTAGATTTTTACAGTTGTCTCCAAGAGGCAATTTTCTAACAGAGATTTTATAGCAGAGAAGAGAGCTTGGCTTTTAAACAATGCAAAGGTCAACAAAGCAAAATTTGCTCTATTTATGGTATGGGTGTGACATTTGGACCTCTTAGCATCCAACATTCTATTGGCTTTAGGAAAGAGCTCATCACCACACCTGCTTGCTTTATTTCACATTAAATGGTCTTTAGTTAAGAGGTTTGGAAACAGAAATTTTCCGTAGGCATTCATGCCAAGCTTGTCACAGTTCCATGATGCTTGGCCAATAATGCAATGAGAATGGATGACACCAGGATTCCAGGGCCCTTGGTGTGTGGCGAATTGAAGGAATGTAATTGTATGTGAAATGGACAGAAGAAATGCTACAAGGGCACACTGGCACCTAACTTAAAGTAGCAGAGCAGCCCTGTTGAGAGGCAGGAATTCACAGCAGCAATAAGCCTTATATCCTGCCATGGATCAAATTGGAAAAAGGGAAAGGCTAGTTATTTGTACACTGGGAGATTAATGTGACTCACAAACGATTTCAATCGTGGATGTCCAAACTGCTTGGAAGAACTGCTCAGCCATCCACAATTATTGATTGCCTCCTCTGTGTATAGCACTGTGAAAGCAGCTGAGGGACAAAAAGAAGTATAAAACCTAGGTCCTTTCCTCCAAAGAACTTACAATATACACACATCTACATGAAAGAAAATAAAATTTAGCAGAGTAAGTTGAAGGCTCTAAACCAATAAGGGGAAGATTCTTCTCTTTAGTCTAGAGGGGCCAAGACAGCATGAGTGATGGATGGCTGCATGCATTTTTTTTAATACTGTACTGCTAACTTGGACAGAATTATCTATCTAATCACTGGAAGAACTGGACAACCACAGGCCATTCCACAAAAAAGGCCTTACTGCATGGCAAAGAGCAGAACAAATGCACCTTGTCTGTAGGCAGGCATCTAGGAAAGTGAACACAGAAAGTCCAGTGGACATTAGATTACTTCATGCTGGCTTAGCACTTTCTTCAAAGCTCACCAATCAGAAAAGCCATTTCTCCTCCCTGGAAATACAACCTCTTCCCATCTGCCTATGTGCTATCATTGCCTGGAGTTTATGCTATTTTTAATTGACTCTGTAAATTGAAATCTGTGCAAGAAACCAAATGAACAAATAAACACTGCCACCATTGTTTTTCTTTAAATCTGTGTTTTCGTGCTGACAATGTTTATATACATTGAATGTCTATCTAGTGTTTTCTTCTCATTAAACTAGTTTTTCTGTGTTTGATATAGCATTGTAACTATAAAAATAAAGCTTTAGAGTAAAGATTGTATGATGTAAAAATTGTGACCTCTGTCTCTAAGAAATATATTACATCCTTATATTTCATTGTGGTGATTGTCTTGAATGTCTTAATATAGGTGACTGCTAGAAAGTTCCTTTCTCATCAGCCTCATTGAGAACTGTTAAAGAAACACTTATAATAAGTCAAGAGAAGGCTTGGGAGAAACAAGAAAACTACAATGTTTGGACTGTTATGTGGAAGGCAGATAAGATTTACTCTGTGGCCTCATTTCATGTAACTAAGGGCAAAGACTAGAAGTCATGTGGAGATATTTTACTTATATACAAGGAAAATTTTTCCAACAGTGTGAACCACTTAAATATTGAAGAGAGTTGTCTTGGGAGATTGTGAATTTTCTATGTCTAGAAATTTATCAACCAAATCACTTTTTTAAAGGTTATTTTAAGCATCAGATTGCTGGTGGCTAGATTAGAAGCTCCTAAAAACCTCTTCTAAAACTAGTGGCCTCATTGGCTGTTAGATTAATCCAGGGAATATGTAAAATATAAAGATTATTGGATAGAGATTCTGATCCAGTGATATTTGGGAGAGCCCCATATGTGGATCAGAGTTTCTCATACTATACATGGGTATAGTATGCCATGGAGGGGCCTGTGTTGAGGATGATGGAGTTCAGGATCCTGTACCCCAAAATATGATGCCTTGGCATTTGAAAAAACAGTGAAAGCAGGAAAGTCTCTATGACCTCCTGCCATTCCTCTCTGAAGCAGGCCATAAAAGCCCGAAAGGTCATTCACTGGCCTTCTTCCCTTCTCTCCTGAAGACCCTCATGAAAATGTATCCTGCCCTATACCTGGAGGAAACGAACAAAGACACAGACATGCCAAGAAGAATCCGAACAGATGGGCTTTGCTAAATTCCTCCCAGTTTATTATCATTAGATCATACTTCCTTTTGTCCAATCATACTTCTACATAACTGTCTACTCGCCATCAAACCTGAGCATAAAAATACATAGTTTTCTCTTTTTCGTGGAACTACCTTTGGGTCTTCATTTCTGAAGGCTCTTGTGTCATGGAAAATGTATACTAAATAAATGTATATGCTTTTCTCTTGCTATTCTCACTTTTATTATATGTGCTTCCATCATGAACCTAATAATGAGTGAGGGAAAGATATTACTTTTTCTCTCCTACAGGTGTCCTCAAGAGCACCCTTGGACTCTATGATTCACTAGAAGGACCCATAGGACTCAGGAAAGCTCTTAGACTTATGGTTGTGGTTTATTGTGAAAGGATACAAATTAGTATCAGCAAAGGAAAAACGACATCAGGTGCAACCTTCCAGGTGTCCCCTCTCAGTTGAAGTTGCATGGGAATGAATTTAATTCTTCCAGCAACAATGTGTGACAACATGTGCAAAGTATTGCCAACCAGATAAACTCACTCAAGCCTTGGTGTCTAGGGTTTTCATTGGGGGTCAGTCACTTAGGCAATCAGCACCTGAGTGACTGACCTTAGCTATTCAATCTCCAGCACTCCAGATCTCAAACGGAGTGCTGGAGATTGAATAGCTAAGGTCAATCTTAGCTGGCCATTCATATGCATAGCATGGCCATTCATAGTATGGCCCACAGCTTTGGGCATACAAAACCACCTTATCAGACAGGATATTTTGAGGGCTAAAAGGTTACCACCCAGGAGTCTGTCAAAGGCCAATCCCTTTTTTTTTTTTTTTTTTGGAAAGTGCAGTGTTTGAGTAATGCTAACCTGCCGAATTAACACTTCACTGTACACATAGACACAGTTGTGGCTGGAGATACTGATCCCATCAGTTCTCAGGAGGCCAGTGCCCCTAGGCCTGGCATCTTAGCCATGAGCAGCCTCTTCCGGACTTCTTTAGGGTCTGATGCAGGTGGGGTAGGAAAATGTTGGGAAGCACTGATAGATATTTAAATACCTCTCCAGGTGATTCTAATGAACAGTGAAGGTCGGGACCTTTGTGGCTAGATGATTTTTAACAATTTTGAAACTGTTGTTTCTATGAGCATTGAAGTTACAGTTCCTTGCAGATGTCTTTCACTTTATCTGCATACTTATTTGCTTAAGTTTAGTTCCTGGCCAAAGATAGCACATTTTGGAGAAGCATTTCAAACAAACGCTACGGCCCTTGTTAAGATGAAGAGAGAACATTCCAAGTACATTCCCAGATGAGGAGGCATTGGGAAACCCTCAGGTTAGAGGGCACTTATACTAACAGGGAGTCTGGTGGGGTAGGTCCTCCAATAGGCTTTATAAAGACCTTAGGACAGAAGACTCTTGTCATTGAAAAATGATGTAATGAAAAGATGTGTAACAAATGATTGAACGATGGTGTCTTCAATTTTGTGGAATTTCTATTTTGCGGGAACTCTGGCATGTCACATGTGTCTCTAGGTCCCATTATCTGATTAGCTAGTTAGAATTAAAAGAAACTACATCTGCATGATTATAGTGCTAAATATAAAGGGTATTTCTGAGAAATTTGCAAATGTAAATGTTTAATTAATTACCAGACTAAAATTTTGTAGTCTCTAAAGTAGTTTATAGCACATGATATGCCCACTTAGGTTATATGTTCTAAAAATGAATTAATTTGCATTTTGGTATAAGCTTTCTTCTTTGTAATTTGCTTTGAGCACAAACACTAGGTCTCTCTCATTTTCTTCCCTACATATTACTGTGCTCTCTACACTTCTAAGATGATTTTCATTCCTCGGTCTCTCCCTTTCTGATGTTCTCTCATTCTTTTTGTTTAGAACCTCATTCCTGTCCCTTAAATATAGTTGTGCCCAAATATAAGGTCCTATTCTTAGTGCTCTATGGTTTTTTTGTGTTTTTTTTTTTTTTTTTTTTTTTTGTTTTGCTAATTCCTACAGAAAGGTAATTAAATAACAAATGTGTATTGAGTGCCTATTCTGTGCCAAACAGTGTACAAGGCACTAGCGGCAAGCAGGGACTTGAAGGTCAAAGAAAGACTCTGGCCTCACAGGCTCAGACTTCAACCTCTCACAGATTTGATGAGATTAACAATTTGTATTCAGTTCCTCTCCTCTGCAGTTCCAACCTGAAATTGCAAATGAAACCCCTCTTTTTGGAAGTCCTGTTGGCAGTGCATCCCCAACGCAGAAAAATACCAAAGTCACTCTTTTTCCCTGTAAACCTACTCCTTTGTGTGTGTGTGTTCCCTTTCTCTATTAAATAACATTGTCCCAAGCTCCCATATTAGTAAGCTTGTCATCCTCTGTGTAGCCACTCAGTCACGAATTCCAGTTTATTTTGTCTGTGATATGCCTCTCAAGTACATATCCTTTTCTCCAATTCTGCCGTCTTAGTATAGGCCCCTGTCAACTCTTGCTGGCACAGGTACAGCAGCCTCCTAATTGTGTTTATGCTTCCAGTTATCACATGGCCCCAGAATTGTTTTTCTACTCACATACTTTTCTGCATGTTGTTTTTTGCTTACTTTCAGTGAAGCACATAACCCTTCTCGACGTGCTCCTAACTATTCTTTCATCCTCTATCACTTTCACTTGTGCCCTTGTGCCCAGGCAACACTGAACTACACAGAATTCCCTGCACAATCCCATGTCTTTCCGTGCCTCAGTGCCTCTGATGACCCCTGGGCCTGGGTGCCTTTTCTCCACATCTTTGCTTGATAAACTTCAGTGACCAAGGGCTAGTTCAGGTCCTTCTGTGAAGCTGTCTCCATATTTCCCAGGCAGCTGTTTCCACATCTTCCAGATCTTTGGTTATATTTCTCTTATAACACTTTTCACACAGTAGTTTGTATTCTCTGGATCTTGTTTCATATCTGGAACAGAATAGATGAACAATTCTTTTTCTTTCTCTTTTTGATGGCTATTGGATAAGCAAAATAAAATTTGTCACACTTTTATATCTAAGATTCTGTATCTATATAATCCTTAACAACTTATTTTAGCCTTAGTAAAAGACTGAATTGTTGAACAGCAGATATATTTAATTTTTAATATTTAATTAATTAAGTGCCATTGTGAGATTTGAGCTTTGACTTGCTGGGTTTACATTTAGCTGAGAATTACATCTTAGTACAAAAATATAATTCTTTTTTTTTATATCTCTAACTTTCCTTTCTTAAAATATATTGCGATAGAGGAGTTGCACCTGAAAAATTAAGATAGTCCACTTTGCCTAACATATTTTTGGCAGGTAGTTTGAAGGAACTGAAAGCATTCTGAGATTTTGCAAAGCATAACTGCTTTCGATTCTATGCCTATATTGTACTTTATACTTTAATGAAATGAAAAGTACTGAATAATAATCTGATTTCTTTTTCTTCTTTCATGGGTTAGTAGGGATATAAATGATAGGAAAGCATATAGTTAATTCCATTTATTCTATTTATTCATTCATAAATGGGTTATGTACCTATTATCACCATTTTCCATGGTAGGATTATTGAGTCCAGTTGTTATGTGTTTTCCTTTCAATTCCAGGTATTGTAACATGGTATGTGAGTAAGTTTGTAATTGTTGCAGTGTGCTCCAGGAATACATTCCTACTAATCTGATTGTCTCCACAGGGTAGATTTTGCAGATACACTTCAACTCATTTACAGTTCAGGACAGCATGACAGCAGGGGGATAATAAAGATTTAGTAACGTTATTGGTGTATTTGGCTGCATGTGGGTATTTGTATTTTTCCAGATTCTTCTTGGATTTAGTGTTATTTCTGAGGGATTTTTCTTTTCAATGAGTTTCATCTAAGATTGTTAAGATACATAGAAAGAATAGACAAGATTCTCCTTGACTAAACATTTAAATATAAAAGCACTCAGGCTATAGTATAGAATGGAAATAAAAATTGGGAAAAGTGTTAAACAGACTCCAAACATTAACTTTTTATAGTGGATTGAGTGGTTCCAAGTTGTAGAGGGACCTATCCAAAATGGTTCAATTAAAACAAAAATGAATTTTAAATACTCATTTCCCCAACTAAGTGTGTGCTGTTATGACACTTCAGCTATTATTCATTAATTACTGCATATTTTGTGAGGCAAATTAAACAGATCTATAGCCATTGGATAAATGATCTCCACTCCAGCAGCTTGCAACTGTCTGTGGTTCCTTGCACATACTAGGTATTTTCATTCCTGTTTTGTCTTTACTGATTTAGTCCCATCTGCTAGAGTGTACATAACTTCTGCTCAGTCGTTAAGGCTCATAGCAGGTGACACTGATTACAAGATGTCTTCTTGTTACTCTCAGGCTGGGATAGGTGCCTCTTTTTTACGTATGTCTATCAGTGTATTTCCATCCCATTTTTACAATTACCTTTTCACTTGTCAGTTTCTACTATTAGACTATGAGGTCCTTGAAATTAGAGGTTGTTCTTTATTCACCAATACTTCATGCTATGTTTTCAATCTAGTAGTAAATACTATACAAGTGTCTGTAGAACGAACACATGAAGCCAACTCTCAAATACTAGAATGTTCATTGCTGTGAAGCACTATTGAAAACTCTTATTTTGAAAGCTGAATTAAACATATTATCACCTACATATGGACACATCTGAATCACTACATTAAATTACTGTGCTTAATTTAGTTCTAAAATAAAAGCAGTATCTTTTGTCCTCTAGTTTTTTAAACAGAAAGGGAAAGGTCGTAAGTGTAAATTGCTTCCCAATATAATCTCTTGAGTTCATATTTAATAAAGATAAGTTACTCAATCAACAATTATTCCATGTGTGAGGGTATTTGTACATAAATCACTTAGTCTGGCTTGGATTTAACATTGATAGGACATAATTGATCTTTAAAAGTTTTATGAAGAATCACAGACTGTGAAATTAAAGGCAGTTGAATTGTCTAATTTTGCCTTTCCATCAAGCAGACACCTGTTTTCTTGGTAGTGGAAACCTTGTTTTATATGTATTATTGACCAGTCCATTAATTAACTGTCTCACAATAATTAACATCATGTTACCTTTTAGTTTATATCAGGAAAACCTACCAGAGTTTTCTAATCTGATAAACTGCCAACTAGAGTTTTTCCCACTCCCCCAAAATGTTTAAAGGTGTCATGAAAGAGGTATATTATGTTTTCTGGCTTATGATTTGGCAATCCAATTTGTCATTACATATTACACACAGTTGTCATGGATGAGAAGAGGTGGAGAATATCCAGTAAGCCAGTTTTACTCTGATTCTGTCAATCTATAGCAAGCTGCCCCTTGAAATTTGCTTTCTGATTATTCATAAGTATTGTCACTGTTCTTACAAAAGGGAAAATGAAAAGTGCACAATAGGCCAGGCACAGTGGCTCACACCTGTAATCCCAGCACTTTGGGAGGCCAAGGAGGGTGGATCATCTGAGGTCAGGAGTTTGAGACCAGCCTGACTGACATGGTGAAACCCCATCTCTACTAAAAATACAAAAAATTAGCCAGGCATGGTGGTAGGTGCCTGTAATCCCAGCCACTCGAGAGACTGAGGCAGGATAATTGCTTGAACCTGGGAGGCGGAGGTTGCAGTGAGTCAAGATCACACCACTGCATTCCAGCCTGGGTGACAGAACACAACTCCCTCTCAAAAAAAAAAAAAAAAAAAAAAAGAGAAAGAAAGAAAAGTAAACAATAGTTTGTCACTGAAATCTCTGGAAAGTATTGCATGTTTATGTATTTGCCTCATCCCCAAAATTAATGGTTCATGAGGTCACCTGTATTACTTTCCTATTGCTACTATAAGAAATTACCACAGGCCAGGAATGGTGGCTCATTCCCATAGTCCCAGCACTTTAGGAGGCCAAGGCAGGAGGCTCACTTGAGCCCAGGAGTTTGAGACCAGCTTGGGCTACATAATGAGATCTCATCTCTACAAAAAATAAAAAAATTAGTGGAGTGTGATGGCGTACACCTGTAATCCTAACTACTCGGGAGGTTCAGGTGGGAAGATCGCTTGAGCCCAGGAGTTAGAGGTTGCAGTGAACTATTATTGCACTGCCGCACTTCAGCCTGAGTGATAGAACAAAATCCTGTTGCTAAGAAAAATAAAAAAAGAAAGAAATTACCACAAACTTAGTGTCTTAAAATACCACAAATTTACTAGCTTACCTCAGTCCAAAAATGGGTTTTACTAAGCTATAATCATAGTGTCAGCAGGATTCATTCTGGAGGCTTGAGCAAAGAATCTATCTCCTTAGCTTTTCCAGCTTCTGGAGGCCACCTGCAACCCTTGGCTCATGACATAGTCCTCCATCTTCAAAATCAGCAACCACATCACTCTGACCTTTACTTTGATTACGTTGGGCTGCCCACATAATCCAAGATAATCTCCCCATCTCAAAGCATTTAATCATGTCTGCAAAATCCCTTTTGCTCTGTGTGTTGGGGATCCCCAAGAACACTCCCAAGTTTAATTCTTTGCTGGGAGGACTCACAGGATTCAGCATATAGTCATACTCACAGCTATGATTTATTATGGCAAAAAACACCCAAAACAAATAGAAGCCAATCAAGAGAAAGGCCCTTGGGCAAAGTCTGGAAGAAATTGTGCACAAGGTTTCTAAGGTCCTTTCTCAATGGAGTCACCAAGGACGTGCTTAATTCTCCCAGCAATGGGTTGTGACAACACATGTAAAATGTTAACTGAAGCAAGTCATTAGAGACTTAGTGTCCATGGTTTTTACCAGGGCTGGTCATATAGGCAACTTCTACCTATCATGTGCTAAAATTCCAGACTCCCAAAAGCAAAGGAGGCATTCAGCATAAACTGTATTGTTTGCCAAAACATTTTAGGCACAGTGAGCAACCCTTATCCGTTAATAGTGGGAACCCTCTAAAATCTAAATTCCCAGATACTATCCAAGGGCCAATCCTAGAAGTAGGCCTTTTCAAGGATAGCAATTTAAGACTGCTGTGTTAACTCGTTTCTTCACATCATATAAGGTCATTTATTTGCAGGTTTCAGGGACATTTTAAGGGGAGACATTATTCTGCCTACAGTGTCCTTATTTTTTTGTATGCTCAGACCTCTAGCCCAGTGTCTTGCATTTAGTGAGGACACGGGAAATTTTCCTGTGGACCATGATTTGGCATATTCCCCTGTGGCCTGGGCTTAGCAAATGGCATTAACATCCACCCAGTACCTGAATAGAAAATCTATTTTGGTCCTTTCCCTTTTACTGTCCTTCATATCCAATCAATCACGAAGTCCCATTAATTCTACTCTAAGCATTTTTTGATTTCCTTTGGATTCACAACTGTACTGACACTGTAGTTCAGGCCACCATAACTTCTTGACTAGCTTTGTCTATAAACTCTGGGCTGGTTTCAAGCTCTAGTTTTGCTTCTTTCCAGTCCTTTCTCCAGCCAGAAACAAGTGTCTTCTTTTAGAACACAAATGAAACAGTGTTATTGTCCTATTAAAACCCCTTCAGTGGTATCTCCAGACTCAATTTTTACCCTCTTGCCTTGCACACTATACAGTTTCCAGTCACACTGAATTTCTCTTGGTTTCTCAAACAGACACGCTCCCTCAGGTCTTACATGAGTTTGTTCCTTGGTACTAAACACTTTCCCCTTTCTTTGCCAAGTTAATTCTGGTTATCCCTTTACTTGGGTCTCAGCATAAACATTGTTTTCTCAGGGAGATCTCACCAGCCTTCTAAATAGGTTAGGTCCTTTTACCACCTACTCCTTGGCACCTGAACTTTCCCTATCATTGCACTCATCCACAAAGTTATGATTTTGTCTCTCTCTCTACTAGGTTATACTCTCCACTATAGTAGAGTCTCTGCTTTGTTTTCTTTTACTTCATTAATAACTAGCATATGAATTCGGGCATACTAGGTGTTCAATAAATATTTCCTAAATTAGTGAATGGATTACTACCTAAAACTTTTAAGAGTGATTGTATGGCAGCTTTGGAAAACAGCCTAGTAGTTCCTCAAAAGGTCAAACATAGAGTTACTGTAGGACCTAGCAATGTCACCTCCATGTATGTATTCATGAGAAATGAAAACATACATTAGTGATTTTCCAGAGTGGAGGAAGTTGGAAAGAAATGGGGAGTGACTGCTGAGTACGGGGGTTTCATTCTGAGGTGATGACAATGTCATAAAGCTGATTATTGTAATGGTTGCACAATTCTGTGAATATATTAAAAACTATTAAATGGTGCACAATTTGTAAATTATACAGTATATGTGTTGTATGTCAATAAAGCTGTTATTAAAAAAGAATGATTGAAAGCCAACCAATGTATCATTTAACTTTGAAAGAAAACTGATGTCTAATATAGATTAAGGAGAACATTAAACTCAAGAAATACTAATTGAATGAGTGAATAGCCTATTATCTTCCCAAGACTACTGCATTCTGTGTTGACTGAAATGTCCAGTCAGCTAGTTCACTTCACAACTCAAGCACTCACATACCTGCTTTTCCTTGGGTTGACTGTTGTACTTTGGTAAGAAGCAGAAGGGCTTTATGTATAGTATGTGAAATATTTTAAAAAGGAATGAATTCAAGGGTTGAGATTTAATAAAATTAATACTTTTAAGTCATTCATCAAAACACCCTTAACTAACACTGGCTGTCCCTCCTCCTTTGCCCCAGCCACTGCTAGTGGTGGTACAGGGTAATGAATGAAATGACTGATTCAGGTTTAGGTGCCAGCAGGTGTCCTCGTTATTGCTTTTGCAATAGTGTAATATCACCTTAGTGAAAAAGGCAAATAGCTTCTTCTTAGCATGAAATTAGTTTTGACTAAATGATTACCCTGAAAGGATCTCAAGGAATCCATGCAGATCTGTAGACCACAATGTGAGCACTGCTGTCTTAAGTGATATAAAATCACAGAAGCCTTATATAACAAAGGTTCAGAATGTGTTTACAGATCTCCCTGGTATTCGATATTAGGCTGTGCCCAAGTAGTCCTTGCTTTTAGGATTGATAGTCATTGCAATCAAGGTGGAAATTATTTGGTCAAATTTCTTTTTTTTCCTTTTCTTTTCTTTTCTTTTTTTTTTTTTTAAGACAGGGTCTCACTCTGTTATCCAAGCTGGAGTATAGTGGAATGGTCACAGCTCACTGCAGCCTCAACCTCTGGGCTCAAGCAATCCTCTCATCTTAGCTTCCCAAGTAGCTGGGGTTACAGAAGTGTGTCACCACGCCCAGCATATTTTAAAGTTTTTTTGTAGAAATAGGGTCTCACTATGTTGCCCGGGCTGGTCCCAAACTCCTGGGCTTAAGAAATCCACCTGCCTTGGCCTCCCAGAGTTCTGGGATTGTAGACATGAGCCACTTTGCCAAGTTTCTCCTTAATGTGGTATACGTCTAATTAAGGAGACAGCATTGCTAATTGTTAAATAATTAGCATTTCTCTGCTTTTCACTGTCAGTGGATACATTAACAGCAATCACTTCAACCTTTGTTATCTCTAGTCTTAATGTTTTTTTCCTCTTCTGTTCTCTTCTCTCTTATCTAGAATAGTGAAATAAGGTGGCCAAGGAGGTAGAGAGGGGTCAGGGACTCTGTAGTAAGTAACATTTCATGGCCTAAGAAGCTCACACCATTGCTCTGGATAGCTTTTCTTAGAAGCTTTCTGAATGACTTAGGGTAATAGATTGGAGATGGATTGAAACATTCTGGCTGCTCCACATCTGGGTACTGAGAGGCCTGCCACCAAATTCTCGATTTGAGTTAAAGATGCCATTCAGGACAGTTTCAGGCATAGTTAGGCTCAGCCCATGAATAATTTTCCAAGCAATGATGTAAGAGAAAAATTGCCAACGTATTCTGTGATTTGCAATTAGATTTTAAAATATAGCTACCATAATTTGTGATAACACTGAAGGATAATGTACCAGTAGCAGTTTAGGGTTTTGCAATGTGTTAATGAATGTTGTCTTTGTTTAGCTTTTTCTACGCATTTCTTCAGGGAACACTAAAATACTTCTTTGTGTTGCAGAAGATTTCTCAGCATGGCCAGGTGGCATTTAAAGAGCCTAATGAGAAAGATGACTTGGCTCCAGGTGGCAATGTCAAAAGATACATCGCAGCTGCCCTGTCTCAGAGGGCGTGGAATGAAACCACATTCTCAATTACTGCCCAGTGCTGGGGCATCACTACTCCTTCTCAGCATCTGTCTTCTTCCAGCAGTATTCATGCCCTCTTTTCATCTGTTCAAGTGGGTGCTTTGGCATGAAGGAAGCTGTGCTTTATCTCCCAAATGCATCTTGCTGTCTTTGGCACATTTGTTGTTTGTTGGTGGTGGTGCCAGGACTCAGCTGTTTCATGACAGGCTTTGAGAGAGTGAATCAATTGTTATTGTTTTTCTTTTTGAAATACCCATCAGACTTTGTGATCCCCCTTTAAAAATGAAGGCTGCTTCATGTTACTATCAGGAAAAAGAAAAATAAGTCACAGAAAATTTACGTCACTTTCACATTTGATTATATTGGGTAACTGGTCAGAAGAAAACTAAGCCTTGATTTTTCACAATGTTCATTTAGGTGGGAACAAATTCTAGATTTCTCAAAAATCTCAGTTTCTAGAAATATAGCATTAGGAGTATACTGATTTGGCCTTGGCTTTTAAAACTCCTGAGAGAGAGAGAGAGAGAGAGAGAGAGAGAGAGGAGAGAGAGAGAGAGAGAGAGAGAGAGAGAGAGAAGGAAAGAAAGAGAAAGAGAAAGACAAAGAAAAAGAAAGAGTGAGACTTTATTATTTCCAGCTTTTCACTGTCCCAGGAGGGCAGGAACCCTCTAAGAAGTACTTTGTGAGAATCCAGGAGATTGCTTCTCACTTGAATGTTACTTGAAATTTCCTGTGGACTGTGGATCTGAAATCTTAGGGTCAGGATGAAGGATTTGTGATCTAAGGATTCTTGACCCTACCTCCTAAAAATACACAAATTAATATTGATAGAACTCATCACCACAGGATTACTATCCAGCTGTCTCAAATACAGATAGAACTGAGTAATAAATTCACAAAGTTGAAAGTTCTTTGTTTTTGAAGTATCAAGTTAAACCTTTTATGCCTGATGCTGTTATTCAAAACCTAAACCAGTTCTAAGTTTAAAAACCAGCGCAAGAAAACTTCAACTCTGTAAGGTTTTTAGAATGACTTTTAAAATTTGGCTGAACCTAATTTATGGCTTTAAAAAAGAGGAAAGCCAGAACATATTCATGCCCTACCTTTGTATATGGTTCACATTCTGTGAAATGGTCTCCACAGCATTGTGCTAACAAGGGATACTGAAAAAAGAAGCTTCTTGAGGTCAGTGTCTCCTCATGTTTTTACTAGCAATCAGCTAGTTTTGCCAGCTATGTGACCTTGAACAAAATCACCTTTCCATGCCTTAGTTTTCTCAACTGTGATATGGGAATAATAATAGTGATATCTTAGAGCATCGCATAAGGATGAAAATAATAAATACAATAAAGCACTAGAACAGTGCCAGATACATAATAAACACTACATTAGGTGTTGTAGTTATAACTGAGATGATGCTAATTGTACAAGTAAAAAGATGAATAAAGAGAATGTAAGAGAGAAGGAGAAAGTGTGAGGGGGAGAGAGAGAGAGAGAGAGAGAGAGCGAGAGAGAGAGAGAGAGAGAGAGAGAGAGAGAGAGAGAGAGAGAGGATCTTCTTCCTGACAAGGAAGGGGAAAGGAGTTGGTGGTGACAGCTGGCATGTTCCTTGGCATTCTCTTTTGGAAACTAACTTTCTAAGTGGGTGGAGGTTCATGGAGGGAGGCTTCCCTTTGGGCACAGGGTCTTTACAGCCTTGCCAAAGATTCCCGTGTCCCTGGGATCTGCAGAGCCCCAGACATGAGGACTAATCTCAGTCATGACTATGAGAATCTCAACAGTGATTAGTGAAGACCCACGAGTATGGATTAGGGGTAGGGTGGGATGAGTCTGTTCTTCTCTACCTTTGATTCTGTAACACACACAATCTCTGTGCATTTTTAAGGGAAAGAAAACCTAGTAGGCTCGGTACGTGGAGTTGAATTTAGGTTTATTTAAAGGTAATAAAGAAATTCAATGTTTTTTGTGTACCTGGATTGTAGACTAAGATTTATACCCATTGCGTTAATTGGCTTTTGTAATTATTGTTTATAGATGTGTTCTAGGATGTTTCACATACGTATGTCCCATTTTTCAAAATATATCTTTGATAGTAGGGACCATTTAAAAATATCTGTCATAATCCTCCACTGTGTCAGAATATCACGAATATCACTCTGCACACAGCAAGTGTTTAGTCAATATTGATGTTCTATACAGGGTCCCAGGATAGGGTTCCTAACCGGCGTACTGGGGTACAGAGGTATAACCATATCCCTTCACCAAGTCACATGATGCAAAACTTTCATCAATATATGACAGTTTTTTCTTTGCACCAACTGAATATTGTCACTCAGAACTCTGTAACATATGACATAGATTAAATGGATTGTGTGATGCACTTTAGTTAATATATAACTATCACTAAAGAAAGAGCATGTGAGAACATTTGTACCAGAATATAAGCGACTAAGGTCAGAGCAGAAGACAGCTGTATTCAAACAGCAACACAGTGCAGAAAGGCGGCAAGGGAATGCATGAAGCCATAACTGGGGAAGCTTTTATGGAAATTGTGAGATGTCACATGATTTTCATGTTATTGTTGATGACTTTGATGATGATTTTGGTATTTAGTCTCTTTCAAGTACACTGCCAAAATTCTAGAATTCAAAAAAGCGTGACAAATACTAAAAGGTTAAGAATTACCGTTTTGGAATAATTATATCTTTTAAAAAATAGTTTGAGGCACTGAAATATTAGGTAGTTGATTCTTTCAACAGCATCTTTTGGGGCCAAAAAGAGTTATTTCAGCTTGATTGCCTCCTGCTTATTGTCCAGTGGTCAAGGAGATTTTAAGCAGCAAGGACAATGAGATCTGGTATGACTTCTAACGCTTCCATGCATTTCTTTGGAAAAGAGACAATTAGCCCAAATGTATTTAGATAGTTTATGCAGGAGCTTAATGTTTGCATCAGTTTCCTTTGCTCTGTAAGTCACATAGGGTTGGTGCACACAAGGGCCCAGGAAAATATTGTACACAGAGGATATGCATCACTGTTGAGAAACCCTGAGTTTAGAAAACCCTCAAGCCGGTAAGGGGCTGCTGGTAAACCTGTCCAATCTTTGCTCTCTAGGAAAACATTATCTGTATTACCTTGGAATGTAAGCAAATCCCCCCTGAAGAAGGCAGGGAGACTTCATTATCCTGAAGAGACTAAATAAATCTGCTCTTGGATCAGGAGAGTGACATTCTCTCTAGCTTCTTAGCTGTCTGTTATGCAAATATCCTTGAACAAAATTGTTATTGAGCAATCATTGATGTATAATGCACTGGGTTTAACACTGAGGAAGAAATGATAGAGACCATCAGATCTGAATTTGAATTTGAATTTTGCTGCATACTAATTGGGTCATCTTGGGTGAGTTATTTAACTATTATTCCCTGTAAAGTGGAGAATAGTATTTTCCTCTTTGTAGAGCTGTTGAAATAATTAAGTTACATAGTGTACTTCAAGCACTTAGCACTAAACAGAAATAATCACATTGTAAAAGTTAGGATGGCATTAGGCTGAGAGTGCCAGAAAAAGAAGACTTTTTCCTCCTTGCATAAGTACAAGGCCAGAAATAGATACCCAAGAGCCAGTTTGGTTGCTTACTAATGCTGCCAGAGATAGGCTTGCTCTGCCTTCCTTAACATGTGGCTTTTGTCATTACAGTTGCAAATGGTTGCTGTTCCTCTAGGCCTAAATCTACTTTCCAGGGAGGAAGAGAGTGGAAGCACCCAAAAACCTTCTACTTGCAAGCTTTGTAATTTTTTATTTTTATTTTTTATGCTTTAAGTTCTAGGGTACATGTGCACAATGTGCAGGTTTGTTACATATGTATACATGTGCCATGTTGGTGTGCTGCACCCATTAACTCGTCATTTACATTAGGTATATCTCCTAATGCTATCCCTCCCCACTCCCCCCACCCCACCACAGGCCCAGGTGTATGATGCTACCCTTCCTGTGTCCAAGTGATCTCATTGTTCAATTCCCACCTATGAGTGAGAACATGTGGTATTTGGTTTTCTGTTCTTGCCATAGTTTGCTGAGAATGATGGTTTCCAGCTGCATCCATGTCCTTACAAAGGACACGAACCCAACCTTTTTTATGGCTGCATAGTATTCCATGGTGTATATGTGCCACATTTTCTTAATCCAGTCTGTCACTGATGGACATTTGGGTTGATTCCAAGTCTTTGCTATTGTGAATAGTGCCGCAATAAACATACGTGTGCATGTGTCTTTATAGCAGCATGATTTATAATCCTTTGGGTATATATCCAGTAATGGGATGGCTGGGTCATATGGTACATCTAGTTCTAGATCCTTGAGGAATCGCCATACTGTTTTCCATAATGGTTGAACTAGTTTACAATTCCACCAACAGTGTAAAAGTGTTCCTATTTCTCCACATCCTCTCCAGCACCTGTTGTTTCCTGACTTTTGAATGATTGCCATTCTAACTGGTGTGAGATGGTATCTCATGGTGAGCCGAGCTCATGCCACTCCACCCCAGCCTGGGCAACAGAAGGAGACTCCATCTCAAAAAAGAAACAACAACAACAACAAAACAAAATATTAGCTGGGCGTGGTGGCTCACATCCCTGTAGTCCCAGCTACTCCAGAGGCTGAGGCAGGAGAATCGCTGCAACCCGGGAGGCGGAGGTTGCAGTGAGCGGATATTGCACCCCTGCACTCCAGTCAGAGCGAGACTCCGTCTCAAAAAAAAAAAAAAAAAAAAAAAAAAAAGATGTCTTGGCGATCTACCAGTCAACGTATATAAGAGGACACCCTTTCTCCAGGTTATTCGATTTAGCCATCATTGCTGCAGACTTGAGAGGATAAAAGTACTTAGTTCTTCAGAAATTATTTTCAATTATCAAACCAGACAGCTAATGATTATGCAATTGCTATTTCAAATGAACAATTTAAAAATAAAGATAGAACATAATTGTTTTATGTGTCTAAACAACTATCTCTGCCTCATAAATACAAAGATATGGGGATGTACCCAATTATCAAAAACAAAAGAGAACAAAACAAAAACCAAAAAAGCATGTGGGAGCAAGTAATGTCAAGAAAGGTTTCCTACAATAATCAATGGAAAAATTGTTATTAGGGAGGCAAATGGATTCATATGAGTTTTGCCAAGCTTGGTCAAGTGTAGCATTATCAATTTGATACTTTCAGTCACACAGGCTACTAATTTAAATGAGTTGATTTAAACTGACCTTTTTAGTGACTGAAATAACTGTGTTGATTGTTCAGCTATTTGGATCACGCACACACTGTTTGAGACAAATTTCAAGCTGAATTAGTGCAGTGAGACAGTGTGATATAAAAGTCCACATTTCTATCTTGCGCCCCACCCCTCCTCTGCCTTCTTGGCTTATACATCCAACTGGCCACTGGACAGTCCACATGAATAGCCACCTGATATGGTTTGACTGTGTGTCCCCGTGCAAATCGCATCTTAAATTGTACTTCCATAATTCCCACGTGTTAAGGGAGAAACCCGGTGGGAGATAACTGAATCAAGGGAGCGGGTTCCCCTATACTGTTCTCATGGTAGTAAACAAATCTCGCGAGAACTGATGGTTTTATCACGGGTTTCCGCTTTTTCTGTCTTCCTCATTCTCTCTTTGCTTGCTGCCATCCACGTAAGATGGGATTTGCTCCTCCTTACCCTCGTCCGTGATTGTGAGGCTTCCCCAGCCACGTAGAACTGTAAGTCCAAGTAAACGTTTTTCTTTTGTAAATTGCCCCGTCTCAGGTATGTCTTTTTTTTTTTTTTTTTTTTTTGAGATGGAGTCTCGCTCTGTCGCCCGGGCTGGAGTGCAGTGGCCAGATCTCGGCTCACTGCAAGCTCCGCCTCCCGGGTTCACGCCATTCTCCTGCCTCAGCCTCCCGTGTAGCTGGGACTACAGGCACCCGCCACTTCGCCCGGCTAGTTTTTTGTATTTTTTAGTAGAGACGGGGTTTCACCGTGTTAGCCAGGATGGTCTTGATCTCCTGACCTCGTGATCCGCCCGTCTCGGCCTCCCAAAGTGCTGGGATTACAGGCTTGAGCCACCGCGCCCGGCCAATTTGCAACTTCTTTCTGAAAAATCTGCTACTCTCTGTCTTCTGTTGGACCAAATGATACCCATTGTCCAACCTTTTCTCAGGTCAAAATCCTAAATTATTCTTGGCTTCTTTCTTTTGCTCACATCCCATAGCTGCTTCATCAGCTGTACCTTCAAAGGATGCTCCAGTTCTAGATGTCATATTTTAGCACCCATAGTGCCCCTACCTGGTCCAAGCCTCCCTCATTTCTTTCCTGGATCAGCAGTAGTCCCCTAACTGGTTCTCTCTGCCACTCAGGCTCTTCACTATTCTCCACAGAGCAGCCATCCGGGTGGTTTAAAAACATAAATCACCTCACATCTTTTGCATATTCAAAATGCTCAATAAGTATCCAACACACTCAAAATAACATCCAGGTGATTTGTGTTTTTCTTATATTTCCTATAATTACCATGTATAATTTTTATAACCTAAAAAACAATTTTTTTTACATTTTTACTTTTATAAAGGATGTAACATTTTAAATACAAATTAAAGAAACTATTTCGTGGTACAGATTTGCTTTCTTTAATCACTCTTTTTTTTTTTTTTGAAACAGTCTCACACTGATTCCCAGGCTAAAGTGCAGTGGCACAATCATAGCTCACTGCAGCCTTAATCTTCCGGGCTCAAGCTATCCTACCACTTCTGTCTTTGGAGTAGCTAGGATCACCGGTGTGCACCACCACACCCAGCTATTTTCTTCATTTATGTTTTGTAGAGACAGAGTCTCACTGTGTTGCCCAGGTTGGTCTCAAACTCCTGGTCTCAAGCAATCCTCCCACCTTGGCTTCGCAAAGTGCTGGAATTACAGATGTGAGCTGCTACACCTGGCTGAATCATTTGGTTTGATACACTTACCCTGATGCTGACTTCAGAGGCTTCCTTTTGTTTTGACTATTTTTATTGCGAATTAGATAAAAGATAGTACTCAGTGACCCTGGAAGACAGCATATTACAGTGGAAAAGTTACAGGTTTTAAGCCAAAAGACATAGGATTTAGTTTATTTGTCAATGGAATTGCTACATGGCTTTAGCCAGTTGACTTAAACTTTCTGTCCCTTATCTAAAAAAAGTGAGACTAATAGTATCTGGCTTACCTGCCACATAGGATTTTTGTGAAGATCAAATCAATATTAGAAAGTGTTTGGTAAAGTATAAAACACTCAATGAATGTTAATGAAAAACAACAGAATTACTCAATAGTCAAATGGTGGGTTGTAAAATTTGCAGATGGTGTAATGAATTACCTTAAAACACTTATTAAAGTAAGCGTTCAAATGAGCGTTGCATTTCTTAAATGTAATAATAACCCAATATCTGTATGCATAGAGGATGATTAGATTAGTAGATGTCAGATGCTAACTGAATAAAAATTAGAATGACAGATGTAGAGTTGGAATATATCTGCCCATTAGAGGAGGCAACTGTTCATAACTCAGAGAAAAACTTTGCCTTTTTAAGTGAATAGGCTTTCTAATATACTGTGAGGGAGGAGTTAAGAGCATAGACTGGGCTGTGAGTGGAAATAGTGCTCTGTTCTGGGTGGGGAGAGAGGTAACTGGTAGTTTTTTGGTGGAAGCCATAGGCTGACCTTGAGAGAAGTGGTCTTCTTGTCAGGCGGTTCTAGGAGAAACTTTGTTTTGCTAGTCTTGGAAGCACCGTAGATACTAGAAATGAGGCCTAAGGAAAAAAGCTCTTTGCCCACTGGCAAAATTTAGAGTTGGAGGCTTAGAAGAAGGAACAAGAAAGGTTTTGAGATGCTTATTCAGTTTAAAGCAATCCAACATTTACTGAATACCAGACATTACTAGATCCATTTGTATATTATCATATTTGGTTGTTACCATGCATTTTTAGGTAGATGTAATTATCACTGTACGGATGGGAAAACTCTAGACTCAAGAGGAGTTACAGAAGTTGTTCAAGATCACCCAACTAGTAAATGAGCAATTTGGGATTGAAATCCAGTTCTATTGCCTCTTTACACTATATCTTCTTAAATGTCAATGAACTTCTGTGTAGTAGAAGCCTTGTATTTGTTCATATTAAAGATTTTCAGTGAGATTGACTTGAGGATTTTTTTAGGGATATTAGCAGTCTTTGATACCAGGGTATGATGCTATTGGAAGAAACAAACCCCAGTAATGTGTGAAGCTGCTTTGTTTAACAAAGGAGGAAAATTGGAATAATGGCTCAGCCTCTGACAGATTATCATGATTTTTTTCCAGTCAGATATTTTATTGGCAAAAAACTATTTTGCTGTTTTGAATATAGGCTTTACAGCATCCAAAAGAATCTTACCGAATCAGTGTGTATTATGTAAGGAACCAAGGATTTTTTCTGCACTAAAAGCTCTGAATGGTTTCATTCAGGTGTAGGCAAACGGCATAGCTGCCTATAATTCATGACCTGCTTCATGGAGTCAGGGACATTATTTGACAAGGACACTGTTTCATTAACATTTTTCTGCTCCACATAACAAAACAGAATACACGATTTCAAAGAGAGCTTTTCAGTCATGTGGGCCTCATTTCAAATACTTCAAGACAAGATTTTTGCGTTGCGGCAAATCCAAGATTTAGTAAAACCCAGCCTTCTTTTCACAGAGATTCACATTTTCTAATATATTATGGACATACATTAGGTGCTCCTTTGAATTTTGTTGGCCCCATATTTTTATTAGAAAACAAGTCTCTTAACACCAAAACAACTGAGACTTTTTTTCAATTTATGTTGAACTATGTAAGTAAAATCTAAGAATATGGAGGTTTTATACATTATTTTTCTTGGCAATTTACAGCTAGGGTCTGTAACATAAATTTGTAAAAATCATCTGTCCATGAATATAATGATAGTTTAGGTTCTCTTTATTTATTTGTTTATTTATTTATTTTTTGAAATGGTGTCTTGCTCTGTCGCCCAAGCTGGAGTGCAGTGGTGTGATCTTGGCTCACTGCAAGCTCTGCCTCCCGGGTTCACCCCATTCTTCTGCCTCAGCCTCCTGAGTAGCTGGGACTACAGGTGCCCACCACTACACCTGGCTAATTTTTTGTATTCTTTTAGTAGAGACGGGGGTTTCACCATGTTAGCCAGGATGGTCTCGATCTTCTGACCTTGTGATCTGCCCGCCTCTGCCTTCCAAAGTGCTGGGATTAAAGGCGTGAGCCACCACGCCCGGCCCTCTTTAGTTATTTTAAAATAAAAATTAGTCTAGATATCTTAGCATGAAAACAATGATGAATTGTATATGAACTGACCATGTATAGTACAAATAGTGTACTGATATTCTAAGTTATCTAGAGTTAACAATACTTTAACTTAATGTCTTGTAAATTAAAAACTTATTACGAAGTTATGTTTTAAACTATTCAGAAAAAATTAAAGACAAAATAGTTAGGCATCTGTTTCATGTGGCCCCTGAAATCAATCAGTGGACCTCAAGCTACAGTTTAAGAAATGACGTTTTAGAGGAAGTCCAAACATAAGTTAGCCATGGTATAAGAATGATAATTTCCATAATCTGTAAAATTCAGTCTATTGTAAGAATCATTAATTGTATGATTCAATTAGATGTCAATGGCTTTATCTGATTGAAATCAAGGATACCAGATACCCTATTGTCTGACAGAATCAAAATGCCCTTTATTTTAGAAATACTTTACAGGTTTTCAAGTTTCCAGGTAAAGTATTTTGTATGTGATAGGGTTGCATTTCAGTTATTTATTTTGTGTCAAACTACCTCCAAATTTGGGGTCTTCAAACAACATTGATTCTTTCTTGTGGTTCTACAGTGATTCTTTATATCACACATGGGTTGACTAGGATCACTCATGCCGCCATATTCAGCTGAGAGCTTGGTTGGGACACCTTGGTTTGTCACATGGCCTCTTTCTTTAGCAGGATAGCTAGTACCTCTTTACAGATGGCAGTAAGACTCTTAAGAGGGAGTGAGCTGATGTATAAGTCTCTGCTTGTATCATGTTTGCAAAGATTCCATTGATCAAGGCAAATACATGGCCAAGCCCACATGGGAGGGAACTTTAATTGGGTGTGAATATTGGGAGGTGTGGTTAATTGGGGGCTATCAGTGTATCTCCCAAAGGCTGCTACTTCTCTTTTAATATCTCTTGTCCTCTACCCCTTTTCCTTGGTAGTAAAAGTCCTTATTTTTAACATGATGCATGGCCACCTAGAATAAAGACTACTTTTCCCATTCTATTAATAACATTTATCAAATTGTGGCTGCGAAGCTATATCTTTGACCAATAGGATTCAAGCGGAAGTGTCGTATGGGACTTCTGAATAGTGTCTTTATTATGCATGTATTGCTGTCGGACAAACTTTCACCAAATCTGGCAGCTTAAAAGAAAAAAATCTTTATTTTCTCACAGTTTTCAAGAGTCAGGTTTTGGGAGTATCTAAGCTGGGTGACTTTGGGTTAGCGTCTTGTGTGATTGCAGTCAAGATATCCAGAAGCACTGTAGTTATTGAGATGTTGACTGGGTCTAGAGGATCTGGTTGCATAGTGGCTGGCCTGCATGACTGTTGGCTGGAAGTCTCAGTGCCTCACTGGCTATTGGGAGGAAGCCTCAGTCCCTTACCATGTTGATATCTCCGTAGGGTTGCTTGAGAGGCAGCTAGCTTCTCTCAGAGTGAGTGAGTTAAGAGAAAGAAAAAGAGAAAGGAACCAAAATGTGTTTTATGACCTAGACTTTGAAGTTGCATATTATCACTTCTGTATTCCTTTGGTCACACAGATCAACCCTGAGGATTGAGAAGGAACTATACATACCAGGAGGCAAGGAGCACTGGGGTCCATCCTGGGACTGCCTATTGCAGCGTCCTTAAAGGTAAGGTGTAGATGTTTCTTCTTAGTTTGAGTTTTGAATATTTTTCAATATTCTCTAAGTAGTTATGTGAGACAAAGCTGAGCAAACCAAATTCTATATAAAAGGTTCTCCACAGTGTAGCTAAGCTCCAATTTTTTGTATGCTTCCTTCTTATGATAGGGAAACAGAAAAAAATCGTTTCTTAAAAGTGAAAAACTGTTATGACAATATTAACTGACAATTCTGTTCTCTAACCTAGTAGAAATGTTTTTGGATTGTTTGAAAACACTTAAGAAAACATGGCCCAAAACAGAAACATTGCTGTCTTATTCATATTCACTGCAGAAATATTACAGATTATTGTTGGCAAACTCATCTTTAAAAAAAAAAACTATAAATGGGGCAGTATAAACTGTGTGTTGTATGAAAATGAATTTTCATATTGACCACTTTGGCTGTTGCTTCCTGCTGTTTTCATAGCAGAGCTCTTGGTCAAATCCTATGTGTAACACATCCAAGAAAATACTGAAACTGTTTACAGAATTATTAAAGAGAAAGTCATATCTTATCTGTTTGGCACAATGGAAATTTTGATAATTTAATTCTATCAGTGGATCAAAGCATTGACTTTGTGTCAGGGATTCATGGTTTTAGATTCCAGTTTGTCCTTTCCTTAGCTGTGTGTCCTTCATATGCTCTAAGAGGCAGTTCCCTCATCTATAAAATGGGAGTAGTATCAAATTCACAGGGTGCTGTTATGTATAAGATAAGATATATAAGGCTCATTGTAAGCACTTGATAAATGGAATTGTTGTTAGCTAAATATTCTTTAAATCTTTATTAGGATTAGTGTCTTTGGTGAGTGCTAAGCATATTGTCTAACAAGACCTTCCCTTTAAGACAGCTTACTCTGTGTGTGTGTGTGTGTGTGTGTGTGTGTTTATAAAGAAGAGATTAAGCCACTGAGGCGCTAGAACTAAGAAAGTATATTTCCATTTTGAAAGCCTCTTCTATTGTAAAATCTCTTTTAGCAACTTGAGTTGTGTTAATATAGACAAATAACTAGAAACCATCCATCCATATATCTAGCCAATTATTTATCCAACATTTATAAAGTCTTCATTATGTGGTGAGCAATAAAAATGCAAAGAATAAGATCTTACCCTACCTTTAAGGGTTTCACAATCTAATAAAGATTTATATCAAAGAGACATATAAATATAATTAAAGCAGTGTTTCAGTTGCTATATTTGTAATGTATCAGTTATTAGCGGCTTACGACACTAGATGCTTGCACAGGAAGAAGCACTTAACTGATCAGGAGAGGATTCCTAAGGGGTTGATGCTTCATCTAGGCCTTGAAAAGTGAATAGTTTCTTAGATGGCCACGGAAAGAACTGGGGGTGTCGTAAGGAAAGAGGACTTTCTTGGCAGACGCTGTGCCTGTGAGAAAATAAAAAGATCAGAAGAACATGGTGTATTCTGAGGAACCTCCATAGTTTCAAATGTCATAACTGTAGAGTGCTTAAGGGTAGCAGTCAGGGCAAGGCTAGAAAGGTAGGAAGGGCCAGATTATGAATGAGCTTGTATGGCATGATAAAGAATATAGACTTTACCTTGTGGATGTTGGTGAACCATTACAGGATTTTTAAGAGAGAAACAAACAAATTAGCACTTCCACTCTGGTGACAGTGTGGAATATAGACTAGAGGGCTTGGGAAGGGAGGCTAAGAGACCTGGGGGGAGGCTACTAATAGCATCCAGGGAGGCATGGTGAGAGACTGAGCTAAGGCAGTGGTGGTGGATATGGAGGAGAGAAAATGTGTCTGACTGACCTGTGTGTGGGGTGAGGGGTGGGGAGGGGAGAAGTGGTAAGAAGAATTCTTCCACTAATAGGAAGAACTAGTAGTGGAGTTCTAGGAAGAACTCTAGAAAGACCCTTTTGGGTTTTGATTTGAGTGACAGAGGAGGTAACGTATATCATTTTGGACATGACAAGTCTGTTGAACCAGGGGTAATCCTAGTGGAGGCATCCTGTACCTGTTGGATGAATGTAGTTCAGGGATGCAGGGTGCTGGAAAGGCCCTATGTCCAATCCCTTTTCATCAAGCAGCTGCATGTACACAGCAATGAATTTGGCTCTTAGAGTGGAACCTGCTGTAGGCAGAACTCTGAGGTAGATGCCTTCTGCCACTTCCTCACCTTTTAGAATACATTATTGGCTGCTACTTTTATCTGACCCATGTCTACCCTTTTAGCCCTTTCTACTATTTTTTTTTTTTTGTATTTCTCTTTTATCCTGGTTACTCCAGACAATATGTAGTTTTATGGATAGTTTTATACTATTTTATGAATCCATCATGCTATTCCAAGTTCAGTGTGTTCACAACTGTCTTCTGCTTTAAATTCTCTTCCCACTTTTTACATCTCATTGAAATTCCACTTAATAACTACTTTCTCTAGGAAGCCTGCCTGGATTCCCTGCCTTTTTAAGATAACTTTTTGTGCTTAGTTCTTAAGTGCACAGCATGTTGGACTTTATATCATTCCAGGACAGTATTTATAAATATTACATATAAATTTAATATTTTATATAAATGAAATTATCTGTTGATTATTTGCAATATCCCATGTCAATGATTTGTCTGATTTACCGGTACATATGAATGGGAGTATACTATACTTACTTTTTAGACCACTTTCTGCAACAAGCAATATATCATAAACAATTTTCATGTTAGTAAATATATGGCTTCACTGTCTTTTATAGTTATATGGTATTTAAAAATTGTATGCATTTATTATATTAGTGATTTTTAAAACAGCACTATTTCCCCATCTCTCAGTTTTAAAATTTACTTATCTAGCTTTTCCTGCAGATTGTAAGGTCCTTGCTAGTAGGAGCTGAGTTTTGTTGGAAGGTAATTCTCTGGATTGATTGTTTCCTGCACATGTTGAGAACAGAGACTGATAGTCTTTGTTCTGGACTATTTTTTTAAGGATGTTTGCATAGCAAATAGCCCTAGAAGTTATAGTATCTTCCTCTGAAGCAGAGAGCATGCATACTTACTAACTAGTATAATAAGGATAATGTTTACCTTCAGTACAAACGTCAGGCAAGTTTGCTTGCAGCCCATTATATAAGATTTGAGTGTCCTGGGCTCAGAGTACCTTAACTCTGATCCAACCCTTGTGGGACTTTGGGGGATGAATGGAACTGTGCTCATGCTACTGGCTCTTCTCTAACAAAGCCCACTGTCTGACTTAATAGTCTAGTGTCTTTTCCCAGCATCCATGAAACTGTGGCAGGCTCCCTTGTCAGCTTGCAAGTAGGGTTGAATCTCACACTTTTCAGTGTATATCTCAGTACATATTGTTACTATCATTATTATTATTGTTTTAAAAAGCTAGCATTTACTAAGTGCTTACTATGGGCTAATTTTACATGTATTTTTTTTCTTTTAGTTTTCACATAACTGTGAGTAGAATGTTATTTCCTCATTTTATAGATAAGCAAATTTTATGGAGATGTTAATAACTTGTCAAGATCATGTCATTAGGAAGTGATGGAGTTGAGAATCAAATCCAGGCCTTGAAGTCCCAAACTATTATTTTGCATATCACTACAGAATAGCTAAGTGGAGGAAACATCCCAGGGATTGTTAGTACTATAATTGGGCTAATTTCTTAATCTGAATGAGTGAATTCTTTGGTTTAAAGAAAATGAACACAGGGTAGAGGGACCTTTGTGCACCAGGAGGCCTTTCCCACCCTCCTCAGATAAGATGACAGGAGATAAATTCTCTCTCTCTCTCTCTCTCTCTCTCTGTGTGTGTGTATATATATATGTGTGTGTGTGTGTATGTGTATGTGTGTGTATATATATATATATATATACACACTCAGGCTAGCTGAGGGGAACAGGATATACGTGTTGGACATAATCCTTGCTCTCAAAGATCTTGTAGTCTTTTTTGGGAGGTTAAATTTACACATAAAATAAGCAATTAGAAGAAAGTAAGTAGTATTCAATTAAGTTCTACATTCAATGGTTCAAGCAATAAGTAAGTTACCAGTAGAGAGAGAGCCAGAAACAATTAGGGCTGTATCCATTGGGAGAGATTTGTGGGGGAGGCAGGGCTTGAGCAGAACCTGGAGGAAGGGAAAGTCAGTTCCACGTGGAGTCAAAAAGCCTAAAAATTCTGGGAGAAAATAACACACTTGTTTTCTGTTCCAGGAAAAAATACTTCTCATGCCTGATTTACTCCTTATATGGAAAGAACAGTTTTGCAGTTTTGTGTCCTTTAAAAAAATCACAACATAGAGCCACACACACGTGAACGGACACACACACACACACACACACAACATATGTAAAGAAACAAAACCCACCATGCTATTTTCTCATTTGCACTTAACTCAGAGGTTAGGAGTCTTTTTTCCTGGTGTGGATGTTGCCAAAGGCTCCTGACATTCTTAACTTGATTGGATCCCTGCAGTGCAGTCTACTTTAGACTACCTTTTTTAGACCACTTGAAAGTTTTTCGATTTATTCAGCAGAATATATCAGCCTGTCAGCTTTGGAGAGCTAGTGCCTGCAGAAGATATATCTTTCCTCTGCAGGTGGCACTGGCTGCCAATTTTTCTTTGGGGCGAGCTCTTGTTCGGAAGCAGCCCTCTGTGGTTTGAGTACCAGTCACATTGCAGTTGATCTCCTTTTCTGTCTGCTGCCCTATCTGGATAATGGTTATATCCTGTGTGTGAGTGGAGAGAGGAGCCTATTGTATTATTTCTTGGCTTTGTGATTAGCAAATTACTTTTTGCTTAAACTGGGTCATCCCATCTCTTTTTTCTTGCCTGAGCAATTTATCTGCCTCTATCATTTCCTAGATGTTGATATCAGTGTCACTTTGCCTTAGATGGTGTCCCCTGCGTCCTTAGAGTTCCTGCTATATCTGTCTTCTCTTTGATTATTTGCCATCAACTCTGCAGAATGGCTTCACGCTCCTCCTGCTGTCCATCCTCATCACATAAGCAATATGGTGCAGCTGAACTTCCTGAGCCTTTCCCACTGGGCTTCAGAGAGGAAGCAGAAAAATTTCCTCTGGGATTGTCAGAGACCTTTAGAAGGTACCTCCATTTACTCCTGATAGCACAAGACAGAGCCTCAGGGCAAAACATACTCTTTGCTGTCAGTTTTACTCAGTGGACTTTATGAGATGACATTGACTTCAAAAGTAATCATGAAGGAGGGAAAAGACTTCCTTTTTTCTGGAGTTTTCTTCTTCTACTTTCTCTGTTCTTTGTGAATGTGAATCCCCTCCTTCTGCACAGCACATTACCAGGGGATTAATTTCAAAAATTTAACCAAATTAATTAGAATTCCAGGCTCTGTCTTAAGGCATACTAAACTCTAGTAATGGAAAAGTCCAGAAGAGGCCATTGAACTCCTTTTTCCTCCTTGAGCATCCCAGACAGATGGGTTTCAAGGGTATTTATGGGTATCTTATAAAACAAGGAGTGGGAGGAGATGTGGCTTATGGTAGATGGGTCTGTTTTTAACAAGTAACAGTTAGTAATAATGAGGATTGTACACTGTTAATAAAACAGCTAAGAAAAGGACTGGAGAATTATGGTAGCTAATGGTCTGAAGAACATTTACTATAAACCTGATTTTATGATACATTTTAGAAGAGCAGTTTGATCATCAGTATTCACTCTTTCATGACATGTTGCACATAAAGTCTGATCCCAGGAACATCTTTAAAATACCTTCTAAAATCATAGAAGACAAGAAAAGAAAGCTTTCATATGCTAGGGAAGTTCTCTGAGGCTTTTGCCACTCTTGAAGTAGGAACCTTCCATCATATTATTTCCACTGAAGATTTACCCTTAGGGAAAACTCACAGAAAAGTGAAAAGGTCAGCTCACAGAATATTTAAACTTCTGTGAAAGAAAGAGATATTCAATCAGGTGGTAGGTGGCTCACAGGTGTCTTGGTGTTGAATTTCATGATAATCTCAAGGAGTTTTTGTTAACAGTAGAGTTACAGCGTTTGGTCTTTTAGTTACATCTTTAACTTATGAGGAAAGTTCGCTCTTTTCTGCTCACAGGTGATGGCAACTATCAGTTGAATCTTCCTTTGAGGTGCTAATGCTAGTGAAAACTCTTTTACCCCACCCCAGGCACTGTGGGCAGATTTCAAGCATGGCTAGTAAAATTAGTGCAGAGATATTTTCCTTCTGTTATGTCCCTGGTTTCTCAGGGCATATTTTACTTTGGAATAAATAGCCCTAGCTTCCCTTAAACCAGAAACAGATAGAAGAACTTCATTGGATTACAACTCAAATTGCTGTTTTTTCTAGATCTCAGAAGCAAATTCTAATTCAGTCTGAACTGAACAATGAAGAAATGTGTTGAAGAAGGAAAGATAAAAAGGGTATTTAGAACTTTAAAGTTTTCTCTAAATCAAATCTTCAATATGGGATTTTGTTATTAATTTTTGCTTTGTGTATACTCCCAAAACATAAACCACACTTGTATTCAGAATAATTGTGAAAACAAGAAAACACATCCCAATGATATATATACTTTATTTGTGAGTTACTTGATGTTTTCTATCATATCTCTTTTTCTGCCACTTGTTAGGTTAATCATCTGTGAACTATTTTATTAACTCATGTGTTGGTAAAATACTTTTAGCATACACTCCCCAAATATCTTTTTATATATATGTATTTATACATTAAATATACTTACCATTATGCTAATATATGTACATTAAATATGTACAATAATTTAAAAATAAGCTTAAAAATGTATTTTAAATATCTTGCCTGTGTGTGTGTGTGTGTGTGTATTTTGTTTTTAAGGGATGGAGTCTACCTCTGTTACCCAAGCTAGAGTGCAGTGGCACAATCATAGCTCACTGCAGTCTTGAACTCCAGGCCTCAAGTGATCCTCCTGCTTTGGCCTCTCAAAGCACTGGGATTACAGGCATGAACCAGTGTACCTGGCCTTGTTTTAAACATCTTGACAGTATCATTTATTAATAGCTTATGGCATGACAAAGAGTTAAGACAAAGGCAATTGTTAACCATAGTAAATATAAATTCATATTTTATTTTTTCCTTTACAAATGGTTTGTAATTGACACATAATAATTATACATATTTATGGGGTACATAGTGATGTTTCAGTACATACAATGTATAGTAATCACATCAGGATAATTAGCATGTCCATCCTCTCAAACATTTGCCACTTCTTTGTGTTGGAAATATTCAGTATCTTTCTTCTAGCTGTTTGAAAGTATATATTATTAACTGTAGTCATCCGACAGTGCTATAGAACACTAGAACTTATTCCTCCTTTCTAGCTGTACTTTCATATCTTTAAAAAGTCTCTCCCTATTCCCCACACCCTTCTTAGTCTCTAGTATACTCTATTCTACTTTTATGACGTCAACTTTAGTGTTTTATATGTTTTTTTATTGATACATAATAGATGCACATATTTTCTGAGTACATGTGATAATTTTATACATTCATATAATGTATAAAGATCAAATCATGGAGACTGGGATATCCAATTATTTGATATTTAAATGAAATATTTATCTTTGCTTTATGCTAGGAACATTCAAATTATTCTCTTCTTTTTTTTTTTTTTTGTTTTTTTAAAATTTATTTATTATTATTATACTTTAAGTTGTAGGGTACATGTGCATAACGTGCAGGTTTGTTACATATGTATACTTGTGCCATGTTGCTGTGCTGCACCCATCAACTCGTCATTTACATCAGGTATAACTCCCAATGCAATCCCTCCCCCCTCCCCCCTCCCCATGATAGGCCCCGGTGTGTGATGTTCCCCTTCCCGAATCCAAGTGATCTCATTGTTCAGTTCCCACATATGAGTGAGAACATGCGGTGTTTGGTTTTCTGTTCTTGTGATAGTTTGCTAAGAATGATGGTTTCCAGCTGCATCCATGTCCCTACAAAGGACACAAACTCATCCTTTTTTATGGCTGCATAGTATTCCATGGTGTATGTGTGCCACATTTTCTTAATCCATTCTCTTCTATTTTGAAATATTCCATAGATTATTGTTAACTCTAGTCACTGTACTGTTCTACCAAACACTAGGCATCATTTCTTCTATCTAACTATATATTTGTACTCCTTAATCAGCCTTTTTAAATAATTTCCTCTCGCTACCCTTCCTGGCCTCTAATAACCGCCAATCTTTCACTATCTTCATGAGATTAACTTTTTAAATTCCCACATGTGAGTTAGAACAATACAATATTTGTCTTTCTTTGCTTGACTTATTTTACTTAATATAACGTTTTCTAGTTCCATCTATGTTACTGTCAATGACAGAGTTTCATTCTTTTTGATGATGGCTGCATAATATTCCATTGGGTATATATACCACATTTTTTCTTTTCTTTCTTTCTTTTTTTTTTTTTTTGAGACAAGATCTCACTCTATCACCCAGCCTGGAGTGCAGTGGTGCGATCTTGGCTCACTGCAACCTCTGCCTCCCAGTTTGCAATTCTCCCACCTCAGCCTCTCCTGGGTAGCAGGGACTACAGGCATACACCACTATACCTGGCTAATTTTTTTATTTTTTGATACAGACAGGGTTTTACCATGTTGGTCAGGCTGGTCTCGAACTCCTGACCTCAAGCGATCTGCCCACCTTGGCTTCCCAAAGTGCTGAGATTACAGGTATGAGCAATGTGCCTGTCCTCACATATTCTTTACCTGTTCATCTGTTGTTGGACACTTGGGTTGATTCCTATCTTGGCTATTGTGAATAGTGCTGCAATAAACATGGGGATGTAGATGTCTCTTTGAAATACTAATTTCCTTTCCTTTGGATAAGTGCCCAGTAATGGGATTGCTGGATTAAACGGTAGTTCTACCTGTAGTTTTTTGAGGAACCTCCATACTGTTCTCTGTACTTGTTTACATTCCCACCAACAGTGTACAAGCATTTCCTTTTCTCCACATCCTTTCCAGCATTTGTTATTTTTTGTCTTTTTGATAATAGTCATTCTAACTGAGGTGAGATGATATCTCATTGTGGTTTTGATTTGCATTTCCTTGATGATTAGTGATGTTGAATGTTTTCTCATATACTTGTTGGCTACTTGTATATCTTCTTTTGAAAAATGTTTGTTCAGATCATTTGCCCATGTATCTAAACTGGCCTTTTTTTTTTTTTTTTTTTTTTTTGGCTGTTGAGATGTTTGAGTTCCTTATATTCTGGATATTAATCTCCTGTAAAATGAATAGTTTCCAAATATTTTCTCTCATTCTGTAGGTTATCTTTCCATTCTGTTGATTTCTTTGCAGTGCAGAAATTTTTTAGTTTGATATAATCCCATTTGTTTCCTTTTTTTTTTTTTTTTTGCTTATGTGTTTGGGTCTTACTCATAGAATCTTTCCCCACATCTATGTCCTGAAGAGTTTCTCCTGTGTTTTCTTCCAGTGGTTTTATAGTTTCCATCTTACATTTAGGTTTTTAATCTATTTTGAGTTGATTTTTCTATAGGGTAAGAGGTAGGGGCCTAATGTTATTCTTCTGTATAGGAATATCCAGTTTTCCTAGCATCGTTTATTGAAGTGACTGTCCTTTCCTCAATGAATGTTCTTGTTGCCTTTGTAAAAAAAATAGTTGACTGTAGGTGTGTGGATTAATTTCTAGGTTCTCCATTCTGTTCCATTGGTCTATGAGCCTGTTTTTATGCTAGTAGCATGCTGTTTTTGTCACTGTAGCTTTGTAGTATATTTTAAAGTCTGGTAGTATGATGCCTCCAGCTTTGTTCTTTTTGCTCAGGCTTGTTTTAGCTCGTTGGGTTTTTTGTGGTGTCATACAAATGTCAGTATTTTTTTTCTATTTCAATGAAGAAAGTCATTGGTATTTTGGTAGTTATTGCATTGAATCTGTAGATTGCTTTGGGTGGGAGGGTCATTTTAACAGTTAAATTCCTATTTTAAATAGTCCTCTTGATACATTAAAATTATTTTTGGCTACCAAATTATTATTGTTTTTATCTTACAAGGAAAATTTTATGTAAAGACAAGTGTCAGCTTTATCATTTACTGATAATTCATGTTTACATTATTAGTATCACATTCAATCTGTGGTCTTTGGAGGAATGTTTTTAAACTACTTGTCTAGTTTAGGAGAGTCCTTTAGCTAGAACTAGAAAATTATCTATAAATCTGAATAGCCCATCACATTTCAAGTACAATATGTCTACTACACTAAAAGGAAATGCACGAGTGAGGCACGACTTTTAACTCCTCCGTATTGTGGAGCAACATTTTCCCCCAGTACACCTCATCTCCCATATGTGATGGTAACTGTGATACATGGATGGGCAAGGATGTGAGTGTTCATCTGAATATTAAATGCTAGAAAATTGGTAAAGCTTAATTGTCTTTTTTTGAAGATAAAATGAATAAAAATTTAAATATTTTCTTTTCAACTCATATGGATTGTCTTGTATACCCCCTGAGAGAAAGAATGCCATCTTGGAGACAACTTTTTTTTTAATAGTATGAATTAATAATCTGAAAAATCTATGTATCTATTTAAGGTGAGTACTATTTTATTTTATGGTAATAGATACAAAGACAAAGTGTCATAGTCAAGAAATCCTAATAGGTCTTCAATTAAATAAGGTATCTATGATTCCCAATGACTTTTCAGAATCACTTCATTTAACTCTGCTACTCTGTATGAATTCTGTTAAGGACTAGTTTTTAGGGAAGAGAAGTCCAGCAATTAAGTTCTAGTTAAGCTGCTTAAAATATAGGCTAACTCAAATATGCATTTACCGAGGTATGGTGTTGAACCCGTTAGGTAACATTTATGAGAAATTCTATCAGTCTCTTGTGGATCTAATGAATCCTGATAAAATACCTTAGAACTTAGCTTGTGAACTGCAAGATGGTTCTAATGAAGATGCAGCTACAAATGCTCTGAGGCTATTGGAAAGTGGAAATGTTTACAATGTAATCGATCTTAGGAAAAAACTGATTCAAGAAAAATGGGCATAAAAGAGATTAGGAATATTGTTTTGGAGAGGGAGAACATCTAAAACAAAAATTACGATTACTTCTCCTTTATTTTAGATAATTAAAAAGATTTGTTTATTACATAAATTTGGAAATCACTATTCTACATATTTACAGGATTGGAATTAATTTCTTTGTAAGTACTTTTTTAAAACCTTAGGGTGTAATATATTTAACTCTGGGAAAGATAGCAATGGTTTCCCCCAATCCAGGAATAAATATGGAATAGTTTGTTTTCTCTATTTTTTTATCTAAATATTTTGCATTTGCCTTCTAACTTTTGAAGCCATATGCCATGGGTAGAAGCAGTGGCTGTATGTTTTAGAGACACCAAAGGGCCCCCTGATGTTATTTGCAGGAGCAATTGATGGTAACACCATCTTTAGGATAGGATTTATCAATTTTTTGAAATGTATCTGAGCTATTCCAGTTTATTTTTACAAAGGCTAGTATCAGTAGGTGTGACTTCTTAAGATAGAAGTGTGTTAAAATTTTTATCCTAAGTCTCTTTTTATGTCATTGTGTAAAATCAGCAAGTGTATTTGGGAATAGGTAAAATAAAGACTCTTTCTTATCCTCAAAAGCTTCTTGATAATAACATTTTCTTCTTTCCAACTTATGTTGTGAGGCTTAGACATTTAAAATGTTGGATGTATTCCATTCACATATTATGTATCCTTTGGCCATCAAGCAGATTTTGAATTCTCTTGCAGTGCAAGCATCACATGTTTTTTTTTTTTTTTGTCAAAGTGCTATTCAGCTTTTGTTCCTTTAGCATTACAAAAATGGTATCAAAATCTATTAATGCTTTCTATGACCTTTTATAGATGAAGACAAGGCAAATTTTTTTTTTGCCAAAAATCATTTTAAATTATTATTATAAAATTTCTGAGTGAACTGCTGTGCAATAAGGACATATATTTGACTTTCCTAAAATTAAGGCTTAAATAATAGCATTATATTGACTATTGATTAGTAGCAAACCTTTAGAGATGTCCATGAATCCTCATATTCTGGAAGTTGCTAGAAATATAGAGGAAATTAAAATTAAAAGTCTTATAGCAGATTCATATCGCCTATACTTCATATTTCTCTGTATTTGTAGCTTGTTGTCTCTGCAGAGACTTTTCAGTTTTAATGGTAAAGAATAATGGCTGCCAAACATAGTTAACCATTAAAATCATGGTAGTTAGGAAACAAGACCTCTAGCCCCGTAATTGATTCAATGATCTGGGGGCAGATAGTGAGGGTGGAGGAAAGGGGCATGCAGAAATCAGCACTTTTTTTTTTTTTTCTTGAGACGGACTCTCGCTCTGTTGCCCAGGCTGGAGTGCAGTGGTGTGATCTCAGCTTACTGCAAGCTCTGCCTCCCAGGTTCACACCATTCTCCTGCCTCAGCCTCCCAAGTAGCTGGGACTACAGGTGCCCACCACCACTCCTGGGTAATTTTTGTATTTTTAGTAGAGACAGGGTTTCACTGTGTTAGCCAGGATGGTCTTGATCTCCTGACCTCATGAGCTGCCCGCCTTGGCCTCCCAAAGTGCTGGGATTACAGGCATGAGCCACTGCGTCCGGCCTTTGCCTTGATTTTTTTTTTTTCCTTGATTTTATTTCCAGAATGGAGCTAATGATATTGAAGATACGCAAAACTAGGTGGTATTGTTCAATTATACTGATTTAACACTTCCATTTTACAGCTTTTATTTAAAAAAGAGAGACTGAGAAAATTTATTTTACAAAAAAAAAAGTGAGACTACTGAACTTCTTGATTTCTTAAGAGGACCACAAGGATTCAATAACTTTAGAAGTACAAGGTACCTTGTAGATGGCTGCAGGATGGCAGAATGTCTATAAGAGTCATGGATATGGATTCTTTTAAGAAATCAATCATCTTGGGTGATCAGACCGTATTACAACAGACAAGGCATGACCTTGCTCCTGGTTAACCTATTTATTTTTCGTCTTGTGTTTATTAAAGAGTCTATTTTCAACGTGGGGAGGATAATATAGGCATATTATTTAGACCTAACAAATGGTTGATAACATGCTTTTTTTCGAGAACGTTTTGATGGAATTTTGTTTGTTTGAACTTGGAGGGTTAGTATTATTTTTAAAAAAAGAAGAAAAAGAAAAGGGAAAAAATTACTTTATGAACTTTTTGGGACTTCATGATCTTGCATCAGCATGTATTTCAAAGCCATTAAGCATCCTGATTAGTGTGGAACATGGTATAAAGATTTTTACATTACTGGTCGCTGCAACCGAACACTGGATGCAATATTTGTCACAGTAAAATGCACCAATCAGAAAATGTGGGAAAATTATTTTACATTTCAGTGGTTGATTTGGCCTAGGTATTGAACATAATGAGATTCATTTAAAGAAAAGTATTCAAAGGGATAGATACTGTAGAAGGGATAGTAGTTCAGCTGTGGTAGATATGACCACAAAGTAAAGCACAGAATTTCTTAGGCCACACATAGAGATCATTTTCCTTATTGAATGATCACACTTTCCATATATTAATGACTTTTCCTTACATCTTTAGGTTGAGCGATCACTCTTAATGAGTTATTTTTCTTTTACAAAAAACCCCAGCCAGGCATAGTGGCTCATGCCTGTAATCCCAGCACTTTGGGAAGCTGAAGCAGGCAAATCACCTGAGATCAAGAGTTCGAGACCAGCCTGGCCAACATGGTGATACCCCATCTCTACTAAAAATACAAAAATTAGCCAGGCATGGTGGCACATGGCTGTAATCCCAGCTACTCAGCAGGCTGAGTCAGGAGAATTGCTTGAACCCTGGAGGCAGAGGTTGCAGTGAGCCAAGACCATACCACTGCACTTCAGCCTGGGGGACAGAGCAAGACTCTGTCTCAAAAAAAACCCCCCAAGCCCCCCAAACTTTTCCTCGGCATACTAATTGACATTGTACATACTAATGACATTGTACATCTACTTGAACTGGAAGGTTTATGTTAACATTTAATATACCAATTCATTATGTTCTGAAATACGATAACATGACATCGCTAAAGTCAGAATGCATATGTGTGACTTCAAATATTATTTAAAAAGTGAAAGTGGGCTTTCATTGCAAACCCTGATTTTTCTGGACATGGATCCTATGGAACATACTCTGTTATGCAATAGCTGCTTATCCAGCCTGATTTTCTACTTGCTTACTTTTCTCCATGGCATCCTTAGGAAGCCTGTTAAGAGGATTTCTGACCAAAAAAAAAAAAAAAAAAAAAAAAAAAAAGACTCAGAGATCCAGCTATCAAAACGTGTATCATCCAACCCTGCACTGGAATCAGCAGAGGTTGTTGGGAGGCAGGGCTGGAAAAGACAATGGCAGGCCTCGGAATGAGCTCACAGGCTCTGCTCACTGTCCCAGAGGACTTGATTTTTGAATTGAGCAGGATTAAGTGGCTTTGGGAGGACAGAAGCTAGTACTATCTGGGGAGTAATAACAAAGCTCAGCCACTCTGTTACCCTGAAAGGAATGTGAGAACTGTTGTGTTTTTCTATTGGATGTTTTATTTCATAAGTTTTGGGAGCAGAGGAAGGCTAGGATTACCCTGAATTCTACAGGTTAAAAGTATGAACAATGTGTTAGGAAGATCTGTAAGGTAAAAGGGGGCTCTTTTCAAAGTTTTACCTGAGCAAAAGGTAGATAGGCATCAATCTTCCCAGACACTAATAACATATAGTGGCAATATGTTTGTTGTAGAATATGTTTCATTTAAGCATGAAGATATTTTACTATCTTAAAATTATACATATTATTTATAAAAATATATGACATTATTTTATAAAGAAGATGATTAAAAACTCCTAAATTTCCATCTCAACTTATATAGGAAATGTGCCAAGTATATTAGGATGAAGACACACTGTGGTATTGATAATTGAACTATGATGTAATTCCAAAAGAATGGGTCAACCATGCAAGAATATCTTAGTGGGATTTTAGTTATAGTATTGGACATGTAAACTTGAAGGTGAAGGGAGGTTTTCTCTTGGCATGGAGATTAGGGAGCATAAAAAATGAAGCCAATAAACTCAAGGAAAAACATGTCCATTTAATAAGCATTTGTTGTACTTAAAAAAATGGCTTAGTTTAAACAGGTTTTTAAAGTTAGCTCAAAAAAAGTTTTTTAAGTACACAAAAAGTTACGTATTTCTTCCTCTATCTTCCTCTTACCCATCTCACACTCTGTTCACCCACTCCTGCTGGTAACCACTGCTATACATTTCTTATATGTTCTTGCTGTGGCAGATTGTGTTTCCAAAGATGGCCACAACATCTCCCATCCCACCTGCTCTTTTGCAATGTGACTTTGCCACTTCCCCCATTAAGAGATGGAATCTATTTTCCCTTCTCTTGAATCTGGGCTGCTCAGTGTTCTAAGCTCTTTATAGCAATTAACTCATTTGAGCCTTACAAGAGCCATATGAGGAGATACCATTATTATCCCCATTCTAAAAATGAGGAGACAATAAAGGTAATAAGCCAAAGGTTACTTAAGAACAACATTCAGAGAGTAGAAATTATAGTATATACAAGAAGAAATAGAAACTTTATCCATAGAAAGCACTCAAGAAATGTTGGTTATTATTAACAGCATTTCAAATATGTTATTTCTATGTTAATTTTGTATAATTTCTTTTTATTTCACTTTTTTCTGATTTTCTAACATATTATTTTCATTGTTTCAAAAGAATCTTCCATTCCTTTTTTATTGTTTTACTATTACTCACTTTTCTTTTCAAGCCCTTAATTGTTTCTAAGCCTTAATCCCACATAATTTTCCACTTTTAAACTCAATTTTTAAAAAATTCATGACATCTTTTGCATTCCTGTTTTCAGTTTTAAAAGTTCTATTGGTATGGAGATTTCCCAACTTAAATCTCATCTTGTATTTCATTATTTTTAACTCATTATTTTATTCTTACTCGGAAATTAGTTTTTTTCTTAGTTTTTAAAAATTCATTTTTCCTTTTTTTTGGTATTTTATTCTTAGTATATTTTGAATCTTTTCAGTTACTTCTAGTCTTTCATGGTGAGAGTTCCTGATAATCTTCCTAATTTGTCTCTCTCATAAGTAACATCATCTAGTGTATAAGACTTTAGAAGCCTGTAATCTTCTACCTTGAACTGGATGTGCTTGGCTTTTAAAAGATCTGGGGCCGGGCGCGGTGGCTCAAGCCTGTAATCCCAGCACTCTGGGAGGCCGAGATGGGCGGATCACGAGGTCAGGAGATAAGACCATCCTGGCTAACACGGTAAAACCCCGTCTCTACTAAAAAATACAAAAAACTAGCCGGACGAGGTGTCGGGCGCCTGTAGTCTGAGATACTCGGGAGGCTGAGGCAGGAGAATGGCGTGAACCCTGGAGGCGGAGCTTTCAGTGAGCTGAGATGGCGCCACTGCACTCCAACCTGGGTGACAGAGCAAGACTCCGTCTCAAAAAAAAAAATTTAAAAAAAAAAAATAAATAAATAAATAAAAGATCTAGGACAGGTTTCTACGCTTTGAGTAGTGAATTTGATGGTTTAAGCTACCGTTGGTTGTACCTTTGAGATCCATTATCTTCCCTATATTATGGAATGTGGCCAGTTGGGGTCATTAAACAGAGGACACTGATGTAGTAGCTTTACTTGGTTTTTTATACATACACCTGCAAGAGAAGTCAAAATATTCACTTTGCCATATTCATGTTTTAGGCTTTTTTTTTTTTTTCCACTGTTACTGATTATAGGTTAAAAAGGTTGGTTGAGATTAGGTTTAGGCTTGCTGTTGAGTTCCTTGTTCATATGACAAGGATTTTTCTTAACAATGAACCATTATAGTCAAGGTAGACTCTGTATTCTGGACACAGGCTTGTTCTCTTTTTGGTGATACTTTAGTTTCTATTTATTCTACACCCACTGTGATTGAGCTTATTATTGTTGGTCACTGATGAACGGAACTGATTTCAAATTCAAGGAGGCATTTTCTGGAGTGATTGCAGTAGGTCCTATCTCTGTGAGCCTTCTCCCTTAGAGGCAGATGCATTAACATTAGTGAAGACTTTAGGCATGTTTCTTCTCTGGGGACCAGCAATCTAGACCACTGAATATTAAGCCTTTTTTGCTTATACCATCTCAAGATAGATGCCTTGAAGTAAATATTTTTATCATTGTAAAAAAGGGAAACCATAGCCAATACTACCTATGGTGAGAATAAAGATATAGGGGACAGAGAAGACTATGATGACCAAAGGGACTTTAAGATAACATTGGTTTTTGGTTGTGGTCACAACTTATGATGGTAGCTTAAAAGGAGATTTCACCTCTTATTTCCTCTTAACAGTTTTGATATCTTAAAAATGGTTTGATACATGTGGTATCCTAGAAAATGTAGAAATCACCTTCTAATGCTTGGTTTGACAAAGCCTTTTAGGTAGCAAATAAAACAAAACACTACAAAACAAAGCAAAATTAAACAACAAAAAGAGACTAGTTAGTGCTTGACATATGAAACAAAAAAAAAACTCCACCTGTGATTTTTACCAAATTTAAACTATAGGGGCCAAAAGGAAAGTTCCCCTTGGCCCTCTGATGATTCATTGAAAAATCAACTCAAAAAAGGCATATTAATTGGAGAAAAGGCATCCAAATTCATTTAATGTATACACATAGAAGTCTTCAGAATGAAGACCCAAACATACAGGGAAAATTGTTCATTTTTATGCTTAGGTTCAACAAAATATGCACATCCATGTAGAAATGTAATTGAACAAAATGTGTGTGATCTAATGCTAATATACTGAGTGGGGAAACTCAGGAAGGCCTGTCTGTCCAGTTTGTTCTTGGCCTCTCTGAACATGCACTTCTTCCTCTGACTGTAGATCTGTACCTCTCTTGAGTGGGAGCGTCTTATGACCTACAGTCAAATAAGGTAGGTCAGATAAATTTTTATGACCAGTTTTTACACAGAAAGGTAGAGGGAAAGTTAGAGTAATGTTTTTAGGTTCTCTGGCTGGCTTTGCAGAAAAGGGATTCTTATTTCCGTAACCCACTATGGGGAAGGAGGATTCTAATTTCCATGTCTAGCTTTGGGGGAGAATGGGACTTCGAGACAGGAGGGCAGGGGAAGGTCAGGGAAAAATTTTTTCTTTTGAGGCTGAGTCTGAGGCCTTTATTTCGGGGTATTGCTTTCTGAGTCCCAAGACTACCCAATCTGAAACTTCTCCAAGAAATTTACAGTCCAGAAATTGAGTTGGTGGACCGTCTTATAAGCAGCTGAGCCAATCTTTCAATCCCATGAATAGGCCAGTCCGATTAAACAGTTAACATCTGTGTTTCATTTCAGGCAGTAATGTTGTAGATGGGCGTCCACCAAAGTAAGGCCTCTATATGATCTGAGCAACCAGGTATTTATTAGGAGATATTTTTATGGAAATAAAAGAAAACCAAATATTAGTGGTTAGAACAAACTATAAACTCATTTTTTTTTTTTTTTGAGTCCAGATGGCAGCCAACTATGAAGGTTTTTAGATGTTGGGCTTGAAGCATCTTCAGGAAGTGAGAGCAGATAGTGGCAACCTGACACATTTTTCCTGGTTTGTAGTTTGCATCAGGTGTTCCAGTGAGCTTTCTCAGCAGTCTGTATATCAACTAGCACAGAGTCTGTTCATATATTAAGTTCCTGTGGTGATTTTTTTTCAAAGTTTATATCAAATTTTCTGGCTCCAGTTTCCAGGGCTTCAGGAAAAAGTGTTTTTAATTTTAGTGATTCCAAGTCAGAAAAATGGAAAGAAATTTGGAAATATTAGTAATATTAGTTTAAATACTTGTAGACATGAACGAATTCAAGGTCCAGTCCAAATTTGTAGGCAAATAATAAACATTAAAAAGCCATGGACAAGGCTAGACTCTAATAACGGGTGTACTATAGTTTTCTGCTGAAAACACAAATTTTCTCTCCAGTCCCCCATTTCTACCCAAGACAAATAGTAGGACCAATTTATTTGGAAAATAAATTTTAGTCATATATTTGGCTTGATAGTATATGTGAAGTTCACTGAGAGTAGTGATTAGACAATATAGGCTCTTTTTAAGTTGGCTTTACTGGAACTTTTTCAAAAGAAATCTCAGATTAGTCTTTTACAGGCCTCAAGGCTAAAAAGCCAAGCCAAGGATTTGCCAGACTGTACCTATAAATACCGATATAAATTGGTTTAATTCCTCCCTCTCAAGGTGCCAGAATAACTTGAGCCTGTCAGAAAGTGACATTCCATATTTACCTTGTAAAGAAACCATGTAGACAAGGTACCAGAACAGTCTTTCCAAGGAACTTCTCACTGGCCCTATAAAGTAAATATCAATTTCCCAGAGCAGTCTGAGCATATTTGAAAATATATCATTTTAGTTATGCACTGGTGAAATAACCAGTGTCTCCATTTGTATCTTGTTATAAAGCAGATAATTATTGCCGTAATTTTTACTTTTTTGAGATGGAGTTTTGCTCTTGTTGCCCAGGCTGGAGTACAATGGTGCAATCTCGGCTCACTGCAACCTTCACCTCCTGAGGCGATTCTCCTGCCTCAGCCTCCTGAGTAGCTGGGATTATAGGCACCTGCCACCATGCCCAGCTAATTTTTGTACTTTGTTAGTAGAGATGGGGTTTCACTATGTTGACCAGGCTGGTCTGGAACTCCTGACCTTAGATGTGCCACTCACCTTGGCCTCCCAAAGTGCTGGGATTACAGGTGTGAGCCACTGTGCCCAGCCAATAAATTAAGAATATTTACAAATAGTTTCCAAATTCTGGAGAAGTAAAGTAGAGAGAAAGATAAATTCTTCAGATTTTGCTTACGAAAGTATACTTTACCCAATTGGTTGTAAGCTATAAACAGTTCAAAAGGAAAAAGGAAAGTTTTCTGGACTTGGTTAAACAAAGCATGAAAAGAATCAGCAATGTTTCAAAAACAAAAAGCTCACAAAAAATTATTTCAGCTCTTTACCACTTCAGTCCCAGGTAATTAACTCTTGTCAGCTTGATGGTGGGTTAGCAATCCTCATGAATGCACCAGTTTTTCAACTAGACTCCTGGAAGATTTTTGCTGGTCAAATGGTATGATCTCCAAGATTATCAGAAAACTGTATTTAAGAGTACTCCTAAAAGTCCTTTCATGAATTTCCTTAAAAAAGAAGCAAGTTTTTGTCTGTATCTGATTATACACTACTTTTTGAGGAGAATCCAAATAAAACAATAATTGTCTGTGGATGACAGAAGTCTTAGAATAGCTATGGTTAAAAACACAATTGACAAGAAAATTTGGCTATTTTTGTGGCATACAACAATTTAATATAGTAATTATTGATAACATATTAATGCATATTATCAGAATTTTAGGAATCACATACAATTTTAGAACACATATTGAGAACATATTTATACAAATATAACCTCCCCAAAAGTTAGATACTATTTCTTATTTGACATTCCTATATGATTTTTAATATACTAAATCTTGTATTACTCTCTTGGACTTCCAGGGGCTCTAATATCCAAAAAATTAGCTTGAGGTCAAAAAGACTGTATTTAGAAATTGAGATTTTGACTTAATCAAGTCAAATATCAAAGGTTTAAGACAGTTGCTCAGTATAGAATCACAGGTCACTCTGTAAAATAAGGCATTCATTTAGCCAAAGCAATAACTCAAAGATTTCAAAAAACAACAATCTTTAGTCTTTGATAGAAGACTCAGTTTCCCAAACAATCATAAGACCTAATAAAGATACCATGAGGCAAACACTGAATCTATCTCTCTTTCTTTGCCCTCTTTTTTTGGAGTTTACTCAAAAGGTAAACAAATATCTTTTAATAACTATTATTAATACTACAAAAAAACTTGTTCAAAAAAGAAAAACAAATTTTACCTTTGTATCAGCATATTGTTAATGTTAAGCTAATCTTAAAATCTTATAAACAAATCCATCTAATCCCAATCAACTTTGACCACTTTGAGTTAAGATTTTTATAAGCCTTTAATAACCTCTTATAATTTTTCTCACTTTTAATTTCCTGAACTTTTAATATATATTTAGTTTTATTTTTCATTTTTAAATTTAAAACAAAACATTTTTTAATTAGAGAAAATTATTTTTCTTTTAACAAAAACCACATTCATATGTCTTCTTATTACTTTTTATTTTAAAAAACACATCCAACTTTTAAAATACACTTACATGTAGAATTATTTCCCTCATATCAAGTAGGTTTAATTACATATGTGAATTACAGTGTTAACTCTTGGTAACCCTTGTTTTCATTGAAAAATCTAGGAAGTAAGCAGTTTTAATTATGTGTATCAGATGCAGAACCCAGGACAAAGGACAATGCTCAGGGGATCTAATTATCCCAGCATGGCGGGAAGCACAGTCAGAACAGAGGACAGGCTGGGTGTCATCCCTAGGCCTCACCATGACCCATGGTTGAACTCCAAAATATAAGTTCATAGATTTAAAAATATATATATGTGTAATTTTTTATATATATAATAAAAGCAACAGTTTTATTACCTTAAACTATCTAGTAGAGACAGTATAAACCTGTCTAACCAGTAGATTCAAGCAAAAATGTCTATATTAGATTCTTTTTTTTTTTTTTGAGACCGAGTCTTGCTCTGTTGCCTAGGCTAGAGTGCAGTGGCACAATCTCGGCTCACTGCAAGCTGGGCCTCCCGAGTTCATGCCATTCTCCTGCCTCAGCCTGCCGAGTAGCTGGAACTGCAGGCACCCACTACCACGCCCGGCTAATTTTTTGTATTTTCTTTTTTAGTAGAGATGGGATTTCACTGTGTTAGCCAGGATGGTCTTGATCTCCTGCCCTCATGATTCACCCGCCTTGGCCTCCAAAAGTGCTAGGATTATAGGCGTGCGCCACCACGCCTGGCCTAGATTCTTAAGATGCTTTTATTTTACCAATAACTTAAAAACTATCTTTATTTACCAAAGATTAGTAAAGTCACATGAACTTGAAAAAGTAACTAATATTTTTACTTAGTTTGTGATAACTTGTTTATTTATAAGTCAATTTAATATCACATAGACAGTATATAGACAGACATATACCCCTGTACACACAGATAGAGACAAACATAAATAAAGATATTATAGTTTTGCTTTTAAAATTTTAGCCAAGAGACAGGTAAAAACTCACCAGTTTAAAAGGACAGTGGGATTAAATTGTGCGTCTGTAAATGAAAAAGTTGTGGCTGAAGACCTTAACAAGTTTAGAGTAAAGGGGCAGTAAATTTACATCTCAAGGCAGAGAGAGAGAATTTGAACTTTTTCAAGAAAGTGTTTAGTTGTGTTAGTTCGAGGAAGATTAAAAATGATTGCCAAAGTAACACAAAGTCATAGGAATTTACCAGAGGATTGCATAAAGAGACCAATTTCATTTAGATAGGTAGCTTTTAATTTAATATTTTCCAACTAAACCACTGAACTCAGGGCTGAGCCCATTAAGAAACAGGGCAAACAAAATATTTGCAGTTTTTAGGACCTAGTAATTTAAATATGTGAAAAGCAGGCATAATTGGAAAGCAGAACATCTAAACTTTAAAAATCAAGAATTTCACTTTTACACTGAATCCCAGAACCCCCCAAAGAGGGAGGTGCCACGTGACCCAGCCATACAAGGCTTTCACAGTATACTTGGCTACAAAGACATTTCTCTAAGTGTTTAAACTGCATCCTTTCTTATCTAAATGTGCAAAGATAAGAGTAACCCCAGTAGTAGAAACTACTGTAAACAAGTGCAGCCCTTACCAGTGACCTGCCAGCCACCACACACACAAAGGTCAAGGTTTATTTTTTTCACAGTACAAAGTAATTTTCTGGTACTCTCCATAGTCAGAGATCAGGTAATGCAGTGCAAAAGAGCAGAGTTTTAGACCTGACAGGAGACTGTCTATGACTTTTAAAACTCTATAAAGAAAGTAGAAGAGCCCTCCAAAGGGGCTGGGTGGTGCTTTTTTCTGAGTTCCTTAAGGAGTATAAGTCATTAGAATTCTCTGGATCTTTTCATTTGTACCAAAGGTGGCAAAGAGAAAGGAGGAGTAAGGAGGAGGAAGAACAATTTTTAAGAAAGGAAGCAAACAGAGGGACCAAGCACATAATTAAGAGAAAAAAAAAAGGTTTTAGTCCACTGAAAATAAAATTTCCAAAAACAGAATTAAAAGAGAAAGAACAGAAGGGCCTTGTATGTATATATGTATGTGTATATATGTATATATTTGTGTATGTATATTTATGTGTGCATATACATTAAGTGTGTGTGTGTATATATATGTTGAATGTTAGGTTTTCACTCAATTAACTTTTAATCATAGAGCTCTTAAAAATTCCTTTTAAGTCTCTTATTGTCAGGTTTTATACAGGAAAAACTACTGAAATTTCTGGCTTATGACCTTTTTTTTTTTTTTTAAACCAAAGGTACCTTTTAAAGTCAAGCCTTAACTATCCAGAATCATCCTAAAGACAGCTCAAAGATAGGAAACTTTCTCTAGAATACTTTTTAGGGTCTCAGCTTCTCAGATGCCTATCTACACAAAAAAAGGCCAAAAAACCTTGTGTGCCTCCCACAGATAGAAAAGGACATAAAATCAAAAGCTCTCTATGGATGGGAAAAGGATCAATAACAAATCGGTACCCTGAAAAGTTAAAAGCCACACAAATATCAAAAATCAAGAGAGAATGGTTTCCTGAACAGGAATTGAACCCAGGCCATGGCAGTTAGAGCACAGAATTTTAACTATTATGTCACAAAGTGGAGTAGCCTTTATTGTTACTCCCACGGGGAAACTAAAGGAGGTGGTTTGAGAATACAAAGGATTTCATTTATTTATTTATTTTTGGCATGCCTTTCATATCAAGTTTTCCCTTTTTTTTTTTTTTTTAAATTATACTTTAAGTTCTAGGGTACATGTGGATAACGTGCAGGTTTGTTACATATGTATACTTGTGCCATGTTGGCATGATGCACCCATCACCTCGTCAGCACCCATCACCTCGTCATTTACATCAGGTATAACTCCCAATGCAATCCCTCCCCCCTCCCGCCTCCCCATAATAGGCCCCGGTGTATGATGTTCCCCTTCCTGAGTCCAAGTGATCTCATTGTTCAGTTCCCACCTATGAGTGAGAACATGTGGTGCTTGGTTTTCTGTTCTTGTGATAGTTTGCTGAGAATGATGGTTTCCAGCTGCATCCATGTCCCTACAAAGGACACAAACTCATCCTTTTTTATGGCTGCATAGTATTCCATGGTGTATATGTGCCACATTTTCTTAATCCAGTCTGTCACTGATGGACATTTGGATTGATTCCAAGTCTTTGCTATTGTGGAGAGTGCTTCAATAAACATACATGTGCATGTGTCTTTATAGCAGCATGATTTATAATCCTTTGGGTATATACCCAGTAATGGGACGGCTGGGTCATATGGTACTTCTAGTTCTAGATCCTTGAGGAATCGCCATACTGTTTTCCATAATGGTTGAACTAGTTTACAATCCCACCAACAGTGTAAAAGTGTTCCTATTTCTCCACATCCTCTCCAGCACCTGTTGTTTCCTGACTTTTGAATGACTGCCATTCTAAGTGGTGTGAGATGGTATCTCATTGTGGTTTTGACTTGCATTTCTCTGATGGCCAGTGATGAGCATTTTTTCATGTGTCTGTTGGCTGTATGAATGTCTTCTTTTGAGAACTGTCTGTTCATATCCTTTGCCCACTTTTTGATGGGGTTGTTTGTTTTTTTCTTGTAAATTTGTTTGAGTTCTTTGTAGGTTCTGGGTATTAGCCCTTTGTCAGATGAGTAGATTGCAAAAGTTTTCTCCCATTCTGTAGGTTGCCTGTTCACTCTGATGGTAGTTTCTTTTGCTGTGCAGAAGCTCTTTAGTTTAATGAGATCCCATTTGTCAATTTTGGCTTTTGTTGCCATTGCTTTTGGTGTTTTAGACATGAAGTCCTTGCCCATGCCTATGTTTTGAATGGTATTACCTAGATTTTCTTCTAGGGTTTTTATAGTATTAGGTCTAACATTTAAGTCTCTGATCCATCTTGAATTAATTTTCGTATGAGGAGTAAGGAAAGGATCCAGTTTCAGCTTTCTACTTATGGCTAGCCAATTTTCCCAGCACGATTTATTAAATAGGGAATCCTTTCCCCATTTCTTATTTTTCTCAGGTTTGTCAAAAATCAGATGACTGTAGATGTGTGATATTATTTCTAAGGACTCTGTTCTGTTCCATTGGTCTATATCTGTGTTTTGGTACCAGTACCATGCTGTTTTGGTTACTGTAGCCTTGTAGTATAGTATATGTATTCAGGTAGCGTGATGCCTCCAGCTTTGTTCTTTGGACTTAGGATTGTCTTGGCAATGCGGGCTCTTTTTTGGTTCCATATGAATTTTAAAGCAGTTTTTTCCAATTCTGTGAAGAAACTCATTGGTAGCTTGATGGGGATGGCATTGAATCTATAGATTACCTTGGGCAGTATGGCCATTTTCACGATATTGATTCTTCCTATCCATGAGCATGGTATGTTCTTCCATTTGTTTGTGTCCTCTTTGATTTCACTGAGCAGTGGTTTGTAGTTCTCCTTGAAGAGGTCCTTTACATCCCTAGTAAGTTGGATTCCTAGGTATTTCATTCTCTTTGAAGCAATTGTGAATGGAAGTTCATTCATGATTTGGCTCTCTGTTTGTCTGTTACTGGTGTATAAGAATGCTTGTGATTTTTGCACATTAATTTTGTATCCTGAGACTTTGCTGAAGTTGCTTATCAGCTTAAGGAGATTTTGGGCTGAGACAATGGGGTTTTCTAAATATACAATCATGTCATCTGCAAACAGGGACAATTTGACTTCTTCTTTTCCTAACTGAATCCCCTTGATTTCTTTCTCTTGCCTGATTGCCCTAGCCAGAACTTCCAACACTATGTTGAATAGGAGTGGTGAGAGAGGGCATCCCTGTCTTGTGCCAGTTTTCAAAGGGAATTTTTCCAGTTTTTGCCCATTCAGTATGATATTGGCTATGGGTTTGACATAAATAGCTCTTATTATTTTGAGATACGTTCCATCAATACTGAATTTATTGAGCGTTTTTAGCATGAAGGGCTGTTGAATTTTGTCAAAGGCCTTTTCTGCATCTATTGAGATAATCATGTGGTTTTTGTCTTTGGTTCTGTTTATATGCTGGATTATGTTTATTGATTTGCGAATGTTGAACCAGCCTTGCATCCCAGGGATGAAGCCCACTTGATCATGGTGGATAAGCTTTTTGATGTGCTGCTGGATCCGGTTTGCCAGTATTTTATTGAGGATTTTTGCATCGATGTTCATCAGGGATATTGGCCTAAAATTCTCTTTTTTTTGTAGTGTCTCTGCCAGGCTTTGGTATCAGGATAATGATGGCTTCATAAAATGAGTTAGGGAGGATTCCCTCTTTTTCTATTGATTGGAATAGTTTCAGAAGGAATGGTACCAGCTCCTCCTTGTACCTCTGGTAGAATTCAGCTGTGAATCCATCTGGTCCTGGACTTTTTTTCGTTGGTAGGCTATTAATTATTGCCTCAATTTCAGAGCCTGTTATTGGTCTATTCAGGAATTCCGCTTCTTCCTGGTTTAGTCTTGGGAGAGTGTAAGTGTCCAGGAAATTTTCCATTTCTTCTTGATTTTCTAGTTTATTTGCATAGAGGTGTTTATAGTATTCTCTGATGGTAGTTTGTATTTCTGTGGGGTTGGTGGTGATATCCCCTTTATCATTTTTTATTGCATCTGTTTGATTCTTCTCTCTTTTCTTCTTTATTAGTCTTGCTAGCGGTCTATCAATTTTGTTGATCTTTTCAAAAAACCAACTCCTGGATTCATTGATTTTTTGGAGGGTTTTTTGTGTCTCTATCTCCTTCAGTTCTGCTCTGATCTTAGTTATTTCTTGCCTTCTGCTAGCTTTTGAATGTGTTTGTTCTTGCTTCTCTAGTTCTTTTAATTGTGATGTTAGAGTGTCAATTTTAGATCTTTCCAGCTTTCTGTTGTGTGCATTTAGTGCTATAAATTTCCCTCTACAAACTGCTTTAAATGTGTCCCAGAGATTCTGGTATGTTGTATCTTTTTTCTCATTGGTTTCAAAGAACATCTTTATTTCTGCCTTCATTTCGTTATGTACCCAGTAGTCATTCAGGAGCAGGTTATTCAGTTTCCATGTAGTTGAGCAGTTTTGATTGAATTTCTTAGTCCTGAGTTCTAGTTTGATTGCACTGTGGTCTGAGAGACAGTTTGTTATAATTTCTGTTCTTGAACATTTGCTGAGGAGCGCTTTACTTCCAATTATGTGGTCAATTTTGGAATAAGTGTGATGTGCTGAGTAGAATGTATATTCTGTTGATTTGGGTTGGAGAGTTCTGTAGATGTCTATTAGGTCCGCTTGGTGCAGAGATGAGTTCAATTCCTGGATATCCTTGTTAACTTTCTGTCTCGTTGATCTGTCTAATGTTGACAGTGGGGTGTTGAAATTTCCCATTATTCTTGTATGGGAGTCTAAGTCTCTGTGTAAATCTTTAAGGACTTGCTTTATGAATCTGGGTGCTCCTGTATTGGGTGCATATATATTTAGGATAGTTAGCTCTTCCTGTTGAATTGATCCCTTTACTATTATGTAATGGCCTTCTTTGTCTCTTTTGCTCTTTGATGGTTAAAGTCTGTTTTATCAGAGACTAATATTGCAACCCCTGCTTTTTTTTTTCTCCATTTGCTTGGTAGATCTTCCTCCATCCCTTTATTTTGAGTCTTATGTATGTCTCTGCATGTGAGATGGGTCTCCTGAATACAGCAGACTGATGGGTCTTGACTCTTTATCCAGTTTGCCAGTCTGTGTCTTTTAATTGGAGCATTTAGTCCATTTACATTTAAGGTTAATATCGTTATGTGTGCACTTGATCCTGCCATTATGATAGTAACTGGTTATTTTGCTCGTTAGTTGATGCAGTTTCTTCCTAGCCTCAATGGTCTTTACATTTTGGCATGTTTTTGCAATGGCTGGTGTCGGTTGTTCCTTTTCATGTTTAGTGCTTCCTTCAGGGTCTCTTGTAAGGCAGGTTTGGTGGTGACAAAATCTCTAAGTATTTGCTTGTCAGTAAAGGATTTTATTTCTCCTTCACTTATGAAACTTAGTTTGGCTGGATATGAAATTCTGGGTTTAAAATTCTTTTCTTTAAGAATGTTGAATATTGGCCCCCACTGTCTTCTGACTTGTAGAGTTTCTGCCGAGAGATCTGCTGTTAGTCTGATGGGCTTCCCTTTGTGGGTAACCCGACCTTTCTCTCTGGCTGCCCTTAAGATTTTTTCCTTCATTTCAACTTTGGTGAATCTGGCAATTATGTGTCTTGGAGTTGCTCTTCTCGAGGAGTATCTGTGTGGCGTTCTGTGTATTTCCTGAATTTGAATGTTGGCCTGCCCTATTAGGTTGGGGAAGTTCTCCTGGATGATATCCTGAAGAGTGTTTTCCAACTTGGTTCCATTTCCCCCCTCACTTTCAGGCACCCCGATCAGATGTAGATTTGGTCTTTTTACATAATCCCATACTTCTTGCAGGTTTTGTTCATTTCTTTTTCTTCTTTTTTCTTTAGGTTTCTCTTCTCGCTTCATTTCTTTCATTTGATCCTGAATCGCTGATACTCTTTCTTCCAGTTGATCGAGTCGGTTACTGAAGCTTGTGCATTTGTCACGTATTTTTTGTGTCATGTTTTTCATCTCTGTCCATTCGTTTATGGCCTTCTCTGCATTAATTATTCTAGTTATCAATTCTTCCACTCTTTTTTCGAGATTTTTAGTTTCTTTGCACTGGGTACGTAATTCCTCCTTTAGCTCTGAGAAGTTTGATGGACTGGAGCCTTCTTCTCTCATTTCGTCAAAGTCATTCTCCGTCCAACTTTGATCCGTTGCTGGCGATGAGCTGCGCTCCTTTGCCGGGGGAGATGCACTCTTATTTTTTGAATTTACAGCTTTTCTGCCCTGCTTTTTCCCCATCTTTGTGGTTTTATCTGCCTCTGGTCTTTGATGATGGTGACGTACTGATGGGGTTTTGGTGTGGGTGTCCTTCCTGTTTGTTAGTTTTCTTTCTAACAGTCAGGACCCTCAGCTGTAGGTCTGTTGGAGATTGCTTGAGGTCCACTCCAGACCCTGTTTGCCTGGGTATCAGCAGCAGAGGCTACAGAAGATAGAATATTGCTGAACAGCGAGTGTACCTGTCTGATTCTTGCTTTGGAAGCTTCCTCTCAGGGATGTACTCCACCTTGTGAGGTGTGGGGTGTCGGTCTGCCCCTAGTTGGGGATGTCTCCCAATTAGGCTACTCAGGGGTCAGGGACCCACTTGAGCAGGCAGTCTGTCCATTCTCAGATCTCAACCTCCGTGTTGGGAGATCCACTGCTCTCTTCAAAGCTGTCAGACAGAGTCGTTTGCGTCTGCAGCAGTTTCAGCTGCTTTTTGTTGTTGTTGTTGTTGTTGTTGTTTAGCTGTGCCCTGTCCCCAGAGGTGGAGTCTACAGAGACAGACAGGACTCCTTGAGCTGCTGTGAGCTCCACCCAGTTCGAGCTTCCTAGCCAGTTTGTTTATCTACTTAAGCCTCAGCAATGGCGGGCGCCCATCCCCCAGCCTTGCTGCTGCCTTGCGGGTAGATAGCAGACTGCTGTGCTAGCAATGAGGGAGGCTCCGTGGGCGTGGGACCCTCCCGGCCAGGTGTGGGATATAGTCTCCTGGTGTGCCCGTTTGCTAAGATCCTTGGTAGAGCACAGTATTGGGGTGGGAGTTACCCGATTTTCCAGGTGTTGTGGGTCTCAGTTCCCCTGGCTAGGAAAAAGGATTCCCTTCCCCCTTGCGCTTCCCAGGTGAGGCGATGCCTCGCCCTGCTTTAGCTCTCGCTGGTCGGGCTGCAGCAGCTGACCAGCACTGATTGTCAGGCACTCCCTAGTGAGATAAACCCAGTACTTCAGTTGAAAATGCAGAAATCACCTGTCTTCTGTGTCGCTCGCGCTGGGAGCTGGAGACTGGAGCTGTTCCTATTCTGCCATCTTGCTTCGCCCCTACAAAGGATTTTAACTTTGTTTTAGGTCAGATTTTGCTCTTTAATTTAGTCAAGAGAATTTCAAAGGCTAGCCATTGTACTATTATGTGCCTTTCTTCTAATTAAATCTTCCCGGCAATTGTTTAGAATAAGCGATCTCTAAAATAATTCTTCTTCTTCTTTCTTCTTTCTTTCTTCTTTCTTCTTTCTTCTTTCTTCTTTCTTCTTTCTTCTTTCTCTTCTTCTTCTTCTTCTTCTTCTTCTTCTTCTTCTTCTTCTTCTTCTTCTTCTTCTTCTTCTTTTCAGGAAGCTTTCTAATTTAAAGGATCCATCTTTTCTCCACTGATTAATTAGAATTTCTAACAGTGTACTTATTCCAATAATGACTCAATCCAATAGCCTCTTCAGTGAAGAAGCAATTTCAAAATTTCCCCCAAATAGGCTAAAATAGACAAACTCTCCTAAGAGCTTGACACACTTGGAACAAAATGTCTCAGGTTCTAGGCCATTCTCAGACTGGCCACCTGACATTACCTGAAAATGACACTCCTTGGATGGCAAGACCAAGAGAGAGTGCTCCCACAAGGTTACAAGTCAAACTCTCAAAAATGTAAAATACGATGAGAGGGACCCTCATTTGGTACCCCTCTTTATGGCATAACAACACAAGAAAACAAATACAATGAGTATTTCTGGGAAGAAAAGGATCAAACAATACAACTTTAACGTTGCAAGTACCAAAAAGTACATCAGAATCGCTACACCAAGACTAGTTACACAATTTTTTTTCTCTTATTAATCAAAATTTTGCAGAGGAAGGGTGATTTTCGCCATCCTCTCAGCGGGATTACACAGAGAGAGTGGGAGCCTGTCTGGTAAGAAATTCCTATTCTTATGCTAACTTGTTGGGTCCTAGATTCTCTTCACTGAGGCTTCCAGAAGAGCAGAGCTTTGGTCATTTTTTTCACAGTGTCCAATAGTTTGGACAAAGGGAATATTTCCCCTTCACCTTCTGAAGGTTCACTGAAAACTCAACTCACAAAAAGGCGGAGACTCCAATTAATCTCCTTCTTTGTAACATGTACCGTAACTTGATAGCCTTTTTATTAGTTGATTTTTCAGTGAACCTTCAGAGGGCAAAGGGGAGATATTCCCTAGGCCCCCCAAAACATTATAGGTGTTTTTAAAAAATTGGTAAAATAAAACTATGTGGAAAGCTCCAACAAGCTAGTAAGAATAGATTTTGAGATATAATTGCTTGAGGTATGATTTTAGAAAGTGAGGAAGAGAACTGGTTATTTATATTTCCTAGTTTTACAAAAAAAAAATTTGCTGTGTACTTTATAATGAATTGCTTCCCTATGCTTCCTCATCTTCTGTCATTGACTTAAGAGTTTAAGTTATTTGTGGACAGATTTATCTTTTGAATTTTTCAGACTTCACATGGTGTGTTACAATTTCTTTCAATTTCTTTGTTAATTAATGCCACATTTTCCCTAAAATATAGTTCATCTTTTCTTTTTTAAAGAAAAATTACAGATCTATTAGAGTATAATATAATAAATTCCTTTTACAATAAAGACCATGTTCTTCTTGGTGAATTGCAAATTTGATTTTTTTATGTTAATGTCCCCCCTACCAAACAGGCAAGATTTAAGCATAGCTATTCCATTATTGACTTATCATACTCTGTCACCTCATAGAAACCTGTCTTCACCTCATAGAAACCTGTGAAATTGTTGGCAATTTTGACAATGTAGACAAGAATTAATTGACCTTAAATTTGTAAGCAGAACTTAATTATAGCAAAACTAAATTTGCATTCCCCAGTTATTCACGTTTGTATTAAATTGTACCTTAAATATTATGGGGCGTGCTGAGGTTATTGGTAATGATCTTTTGATTAATCAGATAACAATTGCTTTTGTGCAAGGGCAGAGTTCTGATTCTTCTTTTATATAACTTGTACCATGGCTTAATAGCTGTTAATAGCTGTTTTTGATTAGCTGCAAGCATACTTCCCACATAAGATAATAAGTATATTTTTAGATGTGATGATGGTGGTGATGAGATGATTTTTTTTTCTTGGCACTTTAGAATATTTTTTATTGAAGGAAATTAATGAAATCATACTTTTGTACATGCTTAACAAATTACTACCTAAGCTAGGGTGGTAACAATTTTCTAAAGTCTTACAATATTACAATAGCATAATAAACTAGCATTTTTTTAATGCTTGACATGTGCCAGGTACTTTCCCTAGGACTTTACATGTATGATCACATTTAATTCACACAATAACCCTATTAGGTAAATACTGTTATTCTTATCTGCATTTTTAAAATGAGGAAACACAGGTAGAGACAGATCAATTTCCCTAATGTCACACGGTAAGTGGCAGTATTGGAAATCGAAATCCAGTTTGACACCAGAAAGCAAATATACATAATATGATAGAAAGTTAAAGATTTGCTAACTGCCTGGTGCGGTGGCTCACACCTATAATCCTGGCACTTTGGGAGGCCAAGGCAGGCAGATTGCTTGAGGCCAGGAGTTCCAGACTGGCCTGAGTAACATAAGGAAACCCCATCTCTCTCTCTCTGTCTCTCTCTCTCTCTCTCTCTCTCTCTCTCTATATATATATATATATATATATTTGCTAAGAGCTTAGTGGCAAATTAACTTATTCAAATAAAAATCTGTGATAATATCATTAAGAAATTTTCCTTCATTTAGGCAGTGTAGGTCCTCTTTAGTAACAGATGTCTCCCTTAGCTGGAGGTGGTAAGTATACTATCAAATATTTTTATAGGATTAATGGAAATGGCCTGGCTCTCTCATTGATTTCTCGTTATCAAAACATTGGATTCTCATTTGTTTCAAAGTAGTATTTTAGATTCAAAGTACACATTTCAAATTTTTGTTTTGCATACGCCTTCCTTTGATGCTTCCTTCACAGGCAACACATCTGCTATTGGCTTATTCAAAGAGAATTTTCCCAGAAAAAGTAGAAATATTCTTCATTATACTAATGTTAGTAATATTTTCAAATACTATATTTGCTGGAGGATTAAAGCTAGTTTGAAAAATTAAAATAATATTTTGTTCTTCCTGAATTGTTAACCTATTTATTCCTTTGCAATTATTCTAAACTCTATCCCTATTCATTTGCAGACTTAGTCCCAGCCTTTGAAAACTGCTGGTACCATCTGCAGAAACACTGCTGGTAATTTTCAGACATTACATCATTCACATTTAGTTTGGCCAGAGACATTTAAAGTAATATCTGCAGGATCATTTTTTGGTTCCTGTAGCTGTATCCTGATAAAGTCTAAACAAAAAAAAATTATAGACTCTATAATAGAAGAATGTTCCTACTAGTGTACTTCCGCAGTTTAAAATGACATCTTCAAAGGAACTTCTGGATCAACTAAAATTTCTGGAGAAATAACTTTATGACCTTTTAGAGGTGTGTTGGCAATAGAATTGGCAGACTGGGCATTTGATTCTTGCTTTCCTGTGAAATGTAACCGTCTTTAACTCTGAATCTGTGGGAATGCTTTATGCTCTGCTTTTCAGGTTATTTTTATTTAGTACTGCTTCTACTTTTCCAGAGAATGGTGCTAGGGAAGAACATGCTAAATTGTCTGGGTTAGGAGATATCCTTTCACTGTTAGTCCTGTTACTATTGTTGTCCTCATCGTGGTCATTGTTATCATCAGCATCATCACCACTGAACACACTGGTTGCATTATTTCAGTCCAACAGACTTTTGAAGCAGAAGACAAAGGAGACACAGGAGAAGTAGACTAATATGTACTATAGCGACATTTCTGTTCCACTTTCCCCTTAATTTCAGGATCCAGTTTGTGATACAGACTTTTGTTTTTGTTATTATGCATTGAACACCTTGAGGCCAATTTAATCTTAAAGGGTTAATTTCAATTGTTTAGACAGGAGATGGGTACTCTTTTCTTTGGTCTGCTGTTTTTTACTCTTCTTATCTGTGCTTAGCATGATAAAAACACCTACTATGAAGGTTCCAGAAAGTAATTATGCGTTTTATGTATTTTCACTTCGTTTCTAATTGTTGCTCAACATGTTAAGTCCAATTTTGTGGCTTTCCAAAGTTTAAAATGTCCAGCTTTGCTTCGTTTTACACTTCAAGACAAAATCACCAGAATCACTAACAATTTTGGATCTACAATTTAATGTTCAGAAAAGTCATTTCCCCAGCGCCTTCCTCGCGCTGCAGGCAGCCATCTTCCATACTCCCCCGCAGCCTTGAGTTCTTAATCTGTGGCCCACACGGCCAGTGGCTCTCCAGGATGCGGAGGCCACTCCGCAGGAGGGAGGCTGCCACAGTGTTGTGGGCCTCAGGCAGGTGTTCCCACATCCAAACGTCCTACACCAAGGCAGGACCGAAGCCTCCAGGCCTGTCCCTGGTTCGGGGGAGCAGAGAATGGTGGCCTGGGGAGCTCTTCAGCGCCCTGTAGGGCGTGAACAACAGTGACAGCGACTGCTTCTCACTGGCCCGGTTCCACTGTGCCCCTGACACTACATCCACTCCTTACTGTGGGGAAGGTTCCCCTAGCCACGAGAGTCTTCACTATGAACTGTGAATCTTTTATGAGAACAGAGAATGTAAGGTTAGCCTATTCTATTATGGAGAATATAATATTTATGAAAAGCATATTTTAAAATACAAATAAAGCTACTTTAAAGTAGCAGTGTGATTTTATTAAATATAAATTAGGTATTATTGCCTATAACCATATGTCACTTAATTTTTAGATACAAATGTAATATATCTATCTCATATTATCCTTTTTTGTGTACCCTTAATTAACTGCAGTTTTCAAAATTAGATACCCTTGTCTAACACAAGAACTTTTATATTTGGAAGACATTTTTGCAATTATAATGTTAAGGCCATTAAGATTTCAACAATACCAAATGTAAAACTAAAATAGGTATTCATTCAATCAAAACTGGAAAAGAAATATCCCCCCAACTCTAATAGTTAATATGTACGAGCAATGGAATTGTAGTTTGTTTATTTGCTTTTTGAAATTTGATTTGCTGTTGTCTTATTATTTTGTGAATAGGAATAACAACAATAATATTAATAAATCATGTAATTTTGGACAATGTAGGAGAGATAAAATAGGTAGAGTCAATAGCACAGTTTAAAATATTCCCAAATTCATCTACCTCAAAACAAAAACTTGATATACAGTTTGAAAATGTTTTAATCAATGCAAAAATGCAGGAATCAGAAATGAATGGTATAATTACCAAAAAGGTAAATCCTTATTTTAAATGTTTCAGAAGTTCTAGCCAATGTGACAAAGCTAGAAATGCATGTTTGAAAATGATAAAATCTGTTTTAAAGTATTTTTGTATTTCACCTGGATAATAAGTACATGAAGATTAAATGAAATATCATTGGAATTCAGAATAAATTACTAATCCCCAAAAAACAAAATCCAACAGCTTTCATATATATTCTTGCAGTAACCAACTATAAAACAAAATAGAAGATCCTACTAACAGAATGGAATAAAAAGTTAGCAATAAATCTCTCTAGAGCAAATAAAAAACTATAAAACCTTATATATATAGAGAGAGAAGATGAGCAAATGAACAAATATAAGCATATCCTTTAATGAAAATGGAGATATTGCAAATATTTCAAAGCTCCCTAAATTAATGTATACATTTAGAACTTAACAAAATAATGTTGAAGCTTATCAGAAAGATTATATGACCCAGAAAAAAATGGCCAAGAACAATTTGAATACAAAAATCATGAGAAAAAATGTTAAATACCAGATGTTAAAATATAAGATTAAGAGTAAATTAATTAAATAACCTAATGGATTCTCAATTTCCTATCACTGGGGGTATTCAACTGAAAGAAGTAATAGAAAGGGTATAATGGAATCTTCTTAGTGGGCCATAAGCTGTCCAACATAATTTCTAAGGTTCCTGAAACTCTAAACTTCTGCCTGTATGTGTTAACAAAGGTGATATGTCAGATATCCTCTGAAAAACATACTGTTTTACAGTGAGACCTTCCCATTTTGCCTCAAATCATAATAGGTAGACACCTGCTAAGCCTGCCATCCTGTAACAAGGGCACCCCAACGTAGCACATGTTGCAACCTACACATCCCCAGAGGGTGTGTAGCCTTTCAGTTTATCCCCCAGATATATTTGGGGATACAAGCCAGTACCCAGAGCTTTGGGTCCAGGTGCCCTCTAGTATCTTGCATCTAGGGGCTACAAAACCTCACTTCCCCTAACTCGCCAAGTAAACCACACTTCACTCCAGGTCTGGAAACTGCTTTCTCCCAAGACAGTCAGGGTTTCTCCATTTATGTGTTTGCAAGGTGTCCTCCAGCCATCACCTTAAAAGAGACAATGCTACATAATCCTAACAGAATTTCAGGTTCCCAACTTTACTGTGACACACAGGAAACTTTCCTCACTGAAGAAAATAAAACTAATGTAAAGTTGATCTCTGGAGGATTTTCACTCTCATTTTCTACCAAATCTCAGCCATTTCAGGGGACCTTTTTATAATTCTCCCAAATCAGATCTACTGAATCAAACTTTCGAGAAAGAGTTCAGGAATAGCTATTTCTTTTAACAAGCTCTCCATGAAACACTTAGATATTAAAGTTTGAGAATCACTGCCCGAGGCTTTAATCACTTTACCATTGTCTCTTTTCCCATTTCATCAACATAAAACAATATTACATTATCGCAATTATGCTTTCTATTTCTGTGGCTTCAGCAAGAATTTTTTATGCAATTTGAAAGAAAAGGAAGAATAGACAAGCAGCAGAAATCATGGCTTGGTGGTGGGATAGCTATCAGAAACAGCAACAGCAAATTATAGACTTTTTTTTTGCAAAAAAGGAAAGTTAGCAACAAGGAGAAGGAAAGGTGTAGATTCATAAATTGCAGAGTAGAGGCAAACTACCATCTTGTCGATCAGTCCCTTCACCCCTGCAAGCACTTACACAGAAAAAACCTTTGCATATCTTGCTCCTACTTCTATGCATGCTCTCTTTATTAATTCATTATTTTAGAAGGTTATGCCAGGCACTGTGTCAGGTTCTGCATATTCAACAATGAACAAAACCAGACATGATCACTATCATTATGGAACTCACTATCTGGTAAGGTAGATAAGCACTAAAGAAGCAAATACTGAAAATTTTAGAAGTGCAATAAGTTCTAAAAGGTATGCATGAGTGATGAGAGAGAATAATGGGAAGGTGAAAGGGAAGGTCTCAATGGAAAAGCAACACTTAAACAGACTTGCTAGATTAGCGCGAACTAGGTGAAGAGTAAGGAGAGAGGAGCTCAGCGTGCTGGGGAAAATAGCTGTAGGCACAACAGAAAGCAAGTGCAAAGGCCATGAGGTGGAAACAAGATTAGTGCCTTAATGTCTGAGAGATACAGTAGTTGCAAAAAATGAACAAAGAGAAAGATGAAAAGATATTATGTTGAATATTCAGAAGTCAAATAACACAGAGCCTTAAAAACATTGTCAAGATTTTGAGATTTATTTTAAGTGTCGTGGGAAGTCAATAAAAGGTTTTAAGCCAAGACAGTTAATCTCTTTTTAAAAAAATCACTCTGGGTACTAATGTGGAAAATGGATGAAGGTAGTCAAGAAAGGAAATAAAGTGAGTATTCTAGGCAAAGGATGATGTAGTTTATATAAAGGTGTTTGCTTGTGTGAGAAGCTTAGTAGAAACAGGGCACCAATTACTAAATGAAAACAATAGAGGTAGAGCAGGTTTGTAGGATGAAACTCAGAAATTTAAACCTGGACACATTATATTTGAGATTCTTTTAACAAACATGGAAAATATAGGCAGCATAAGATAGGTATCAAGAGCAAAGAACTGTGGACTGATCTGGAGATATGAATTTAAGTTATTTGCCTAAAAGTGCTACTAAAAGCCGTGGGATTATATGAGATTATCAAAAGGCGGTGTGCACCTAAAAGAAAAGGAAAGCTAAGATTAGAAGTTTATGGGGGAAAAAAGCCACTTCTATGTAACTAATCCCAAGAAACTTAACATAAGTGAGCCATGCTAAGCAGTCAATCAACAGACGAGATGATTGAGATTTGCCATTGTACAGTTTGACAAACTGTAAACTGTCTAGTGTTGTGTTCCATCATGTCAACAGATACATTTATATCTCATGTGCATCATAGTCCAAAAAATGCAGTTCAAGGAGGAGTTACCGGTTACTGACTGATTATTTTATCTCAGAGATTATACAATAATCTCTGTACTTTGTATGTATTAGAAGATACTGGGCTTTGGAGAACAATGGCTAAGCATAGGGTCCAAAGCTTTTTTGAAAGATCTACAACTTTGGTACCAGGCAACAGTGTCAGCAACACTCTAACAGAAAGAAACAAGGTCAGCAGGTGTGTCACACTCAGTATCTCTCCATTCAGCATGTAGAAGACTGATTGCTTCCATCTCTCACTTTGAACTAAATAAGATCCCAGGGCTCTTTGCCAATTCTGGGATGTGGAAGCCTCGAGAAGATGCTAGATTTTGTTTACTAGGGCAGAAGGGTGCTCAAGTGAAATATGATCGTAAGTGTACCCAAAGCTGACAGAATGGGTCATATGGGTTAAATATATAATTAGTATATAAAGTAGCTTACTCAGTAGGATACAATCTAAAAATACTTTTTTGTTCTTACTGCTATCTTTCCAATCTGTTCTATTGTATCTCACATCTCTTTGGTGGGTTGCAATGGGGGCATGCTCCTATTTCACAAACAGTAGAACAAGGGTGTTTCCTGATAACCAGAACTGACTTTTAAGGAGCATGGACAAAAACATCTTAATAGGATCCTCTCCCTTCAAGGACTGTGGGGGTGAGGCCATAGCATCAGGGAGAAGCTGTATGGGAAGTTGGGGTCATGCCTACTAGTCTAAAAAATCTCTTCAAATAAATCCTCTTTCTTGTCAGAGTAACTCATGGATGCTGTCTTGTGTATGGCCTTTTATGTCTCAAGTAGCTTTGGCTAGTTAGCAAGTCATTCCATTTAGAATGTTTGGGATCTTGTAATCTATTTTGTTCAGCATTGAGTTTCCATCCAGAACTCCTAGACAACAAGATGGTAACCCATTAAATAAACTCTTGGTCATAGAAGATACTATCTCCATGAGAAAACTGAGGTTCAGGGAGAGTCAGTGACTTGCTCCAGGCACAAGTCTAACAAATGACAGTGAAAGATTTTCACCATGTTCTATTGAACCTCTAAAGTGTTTCAGTTGCACTGCAGTAATCTGTGTTTAAGAAATCAAGCCAGATAGAATGTCATTTAGAAACTACTCACCTAACTAATTAGTTAATTTGCATGTAACAGATTAAAGCAGTGATTTTTTTTTTCAACTAGGGATATAGATCGGAATCACTTTTTGAAACTATAGATCTCAAAATTCCAGTCTTGGAATTCTGATTCAAAAGTCTGAGACAAGGTTTGTTAATCCTTATATTAGTTTTTAATGTGGGAAACTCCTGGGTTAAACTTTCAATTTTTCTTTAGCATGTTATTTGAGGTTGTCTGGTCTGCTCAAGCTTTTACTGAATAAGCATATTTAAAAATCTACAAACTTATGAGTGGAAGTAGATTAAAGGATATTTGTTTAAGGTAAAATGGGAGCAGGAAATTGTATTGTTGGAGTATCAGTCACTTAGGCACACAAAGAATAAGGAAGGTTCTTTCTGTAAGCAAATTACGAAACCAGCACAAAGGCAAGTAAAGCAGTGATTATGGACTTCAACTAACCTTACCTTTGCCTGAATTCTGTCTAAATTTTGTCAAAATACAGCATAGGTACATTCATAGTATACCTTACTCATATATTCATCACTTCAAAAGCTAATGAAGAACCAACAAGATTTCTTTTTTAAAATGGCACTTGTTAACATTTCTTAATGTTGCCTTTCCTATCTTTTAACTAAAGTACTTATACAAACAGGAAAACATGAAAATACACCACCACCTAATATTAAGATCTAGGGACAACTTAAAGCAAACATCTGGAAAGAATCTCCACAAAGCGCAAGACAGATTAATTCAGTTTACCTTCAAATGGAACCCTGAGTACATTTTTTTTTTTTTTTTTTCTCAACCTGACTTCCAAGTATAAATCTGAGAAGTGGATTCAGTCATGACTCAAATGGAAAAAGAGACTGAAAAAAGACAATGTAACATCTTGGCTATGGAAAAATACAGTTTAGACAGATAGACTCTCTTTCAAAAATTAGTACAGAGAAAAGAGCCAACATGAAACACATAAAATATTTCTTTTTTTTCCTTGTCACTGACAAAGATCAGAAAAATATTTCTTTATAAAGTTAACAATATAGATATTTTTCTAAATACCACTTCATCTATGTATCACAAGTTTTGATATATATTTTTGGTTATTGTTCAGCTCTAAAAAGTTTGCAACCCATGAGTTATTTGAGAATGTGTTTTTAGTTTCAAACATATTTTATTCTATTTTCATTTCACTGTTAGTTCTCTAGTAATGTTTTAAGATAAGTTTGTTGTAAGATAATAAAATTGCTTCTAATAATTTTGTTTTCTAATAAAATTATTTTAAGAGAGGAAAAATGTTCCATATGATGTCTATTTTATGAAATTTGTTGAGATTACTTGTGAACTAGTACATTATCAACGTATGCTTGAAAAGAATATGTTTTCTCTTGTGTGTATGATTTTTATGATTTATCTTTAGATCAATATTATTGACCTACAGCCAGTCCAGATATAACATAAAGCAGAAAAATTATAAAATTCCACATTATCAAGAGTAAACAGGAAAGTTAAGGCTGTGGGACTAGACAAATTTTGTTTCAGATTTCAGAGGAAGCATGACCCTGTCAACACCTTAATTTCAGACTTCTAGCTTCCAAAAATGAGACAACAGATTTCATTGTTCTAAGCCACCCAGTTTGTGATACTTTACTATGTTAGCTGTAGGAAATTAACACTAAGATGTTTGCAGATATTTCTTAGTGAATCTAAAGAGTTCTAAAGTGAATCTGAAGAGTTTCTACATTCAAAGTAATGTAATGTTTTCATTTCATTTCATAATGTTTTCATTACTTTGTAGAAAAATGCAGAGTAATATTTTAAAATTAAAAGTGGGATAAAGATCTAGCTGGAAATCCTGAATGAATATCAGAATAAAATTCTGGAATGAATGAATGCCATGAAAAACTGAAATTCATTTGAACTCATTGCCAATGCTCAGTCTTGAAAAGTAACAAATAATACAGATGGATATTTTAGCATTTTTAAATTACTGAGGGAAGAGCCAAGATGCCTGACTAGATGCAGCCAGGAAGAGTTTCTCCCACTGAGAGAGATTAGCCCATCAAGTAGACCAGCACACTCTAAACAGGTCTTCAGAAGGAAAGCCATTGAGATTGGATAGAGGGAGGATACAGATCCTGGACTGAAAGAGGAAAAAGCTAGAAAGGCCACACAGGGCTGCAGAGTAACAGAATTCATTCCTTGCGGTGAGCGGATCCTAGGGAAGGGGTAAGTGAAATAGGTGTGGAACAGCCCACTCTTACCACAGACCTCCAGGATTCTAGCTGTGGAGACCCAACAACCCCCATGGACATTTTGAGTTTTGGAGGGAGAATTGCCTGGTGAGTTGGCAGAGGGAGAACTTCAATATGTACAGAGCCCAGAGGGTTTGGTGCGGGAATGGCTATGGTGGAGCATAGCCGTTCCTCATCCCCCAAATTTCACCATACTCCTCTAGTTGGCTTTAGCTTTCATTAGCTGTCAGACCTGGAGGGAGCAGGGCTGTCTTGCCCAGTGGACATAGCCAGTCTGATCTGAATGCCTCCTCTATCTGCTGGCTTCTCCCAGGGTCCCTGTCTGGATGCACCTGCTTACAGTACAGCCTCAGGTGCCCTGCCAAAATGCTTGCCTGTGGTCACCGCCATAGCTCTTTTGCCAGCAGCCCCCATTATCCCATCAGAGTACTTTTGCAGATGGAACCCTGCCGGCGCGCACACACTGGCAACCTCCCCTCATCACCTTGTCAGTGTGTGCACACATGCATACAGAAACACCACTGCCCCACTGGCTCACACACGCACAGGGCCCCCTGCTACTCCACCCACGTGCACATGTCTGGGTCTCATCGACCACCCTGTTGGTGTGCATTCACCCACACTCTTCCCATCCCACCACTGCACTAGTGCACAGTTGCCTGCAGCTGCCTTGCTGGTACACACTCATCCAGGACCTCTGCTGAAATGCACTCTCCCGTGGCACACCTGCCGTCCTGCCAGAACACTTTTACTGACAACTCCCATCAGAATGTTATTGTCAGTGGACTGGGAACACCTCTTCCCCTCCAGTGCAGTTGGTGCTTGGCCTTGAGGAACCGGAAAGCAAAGCCAGGGTCCTGGTCCCAGGCTCCAGTGTTAGAACATGCACCCCAGGAATGCTGAATTAAACACTGGCCTCCTGAAGACATGAAACGAATGTCTTCAGAAATGAAGCCAATTGACTAAACCCAACTTATACCACAGTCAAACCCTCAAGGACGACAAACAATTGAAAAGCAAAAAGCCCCATTCACAAGGTCAGCAACTTCAGAGATTAAAGGAACACTAACACACACAGATGAGAAAGAACCAATGCAAGCATTCTGGCAACTCTAAAAGCCAGAGTGTCTTCTTGCCTCCAAATAACCACATTAACTTCCCAGCAGTAGTTCTTAACCAGATTGAAATGGGTGAAATGACAGATACAGAATTCAGAATCTGGATGGCAAGGAAACTCAATAAGATCCAAGATAAGGTTGAAACCCAATCCGAGGAAACCAGTAAAATGATCAAGAGCTGAAAGATAACATAGCCATTTTAGGAAAGAAGCACACTTAACATCTGGAAATAAAAAATTCCCCATAGGAATCTCATAATACAAATGGAAACATTAATAGCAGAATAGACCAAGCTGAGGAAAGACTCTCAGAGCTCAAAGACCACTTCTTCCAATCAACACAGGCAGACAAAAAAATTTAAAAAAAAATTTTAAATGAATAAAACCTCCAAGAAATATTGGATTATGTAAAGAGACCAAACCTCTGACTCACTGGCGTTACTGAAAGAAATAGAGAGAGCACAAACAACATGGTAAATGTATTTGAGGATGAAGTCCACAAAAATTTCCCCAACCTCGATAGGAAAATTGACCTGAAAATTCAGAGAACCCTTGTAAGATCCTATACAAGATGACTGTTGCCAAAACACAATCATCAGATTCTCCAAGGTCAACACAAAAGAAAAAAAAAGGCAGCTACAGAGAGGGGTAGGTCATGTACAAAGGGAACCCTATCAGGCTATCAGCAGAAACCTTACAAGGCAGAAGAGGCTGGGGATCTATAACCAGCATACTTAAAGAAAATAATTTCCATCCAAGAATCTCACTTTCACCCAAACTAGATTTCATGAGTGAAGGAGAATTAAAATCCTTTTTCAGATAAGCAAATGCTAAGAGAATTCATTACCACTAGACTTGCCTTACAAAAGGTCCTTCAGGGAGTGTTAAACATGGAAATGAAAGACTGATGCCTGTCACCACAAAGGCACACTTAAGAACATAGCCCACTGACAGTATAAAGCAACTGCACAATCAAGTCTACATGACAACCAGCCAAAAACATGATGATAGGGTCAAATCCTCACATATCAATACTTACCTTGAACACAAATGGGCTAAACACCCCACTTAAAAGGCAGAGTGGCAAGTTGGATAAAGAGGCAAGACCCAATTGTACATTGTCTTTAGGAGACCTATCTCACATGCAATGACAACACAGGCTCAAAATAAAGGAATGGAGAAATACCTATCATGCAAACAGTAGACAAAAAAGAGCAGGGTTACTATTCTTATGTCAGACGAAACAGACTTTAAACCAGTGATGATCAAAAAGGACAAAGAAAGGCATTATATAATGATAAAGGGTCAATTCAACAAGAAGACTTAACTATCCTAAATATATATGTACCCAACCACACCAAGATTCATAAAATAAATTCTTAGAGACCTATGAAAATACTTAAATAACCACACAATAATACTGAGAGACTTCAACATACCACTGAAAGCGTTAGACAGATCATGAAGCTGGAAAACTAACAAAGATATTTGGGACTTGACACTGGACCAGATGGACCTAACAGACATCTACCAAATTCTCCCACCCCAAAACAACAGAATATACATTTTTCTCATTTGCATATGGCACATACTCTAAAATCAACCACATCCTCAGCCATAAAACAATTTTCAACAACAACAAAAAACAAACAAACAAACAAAAAAAACCCATACCAATCACATTCTCAGACCATAGCACAATAAAAATGAAAATCAATATCAAGAAGTTCTCTCAAAATTAAACTTCTTGCAACTGAATGACTTTGGGGTAAATGATAAAATTAAGATGGAAATTTAAAAATTCTTCAGAATTAGTGAAAATAAAGATATAACCTGCCAGAATCTCTGGGACACAGCTAAACCAGTGTTCAGAGGAAAGTTTATAGCACTAAATGCTCACATCAAGAAGTTAGAAAGTTCTCAAATTACCAACTTAACATCACACAAGAGGAACTAGATAAATAAGAGCAAATCAACCTCAAAGCTCCCAGAAGAAAAGTAATAACCAAAATTAGAGCTGAACTGAATGAAATTGAGATGCAAAAATCCACAAAAAAGTCAATGAAATAAAAAATTGGTTCTTCAAAAGAATAACCAAGACTGATAGACTGCTAGCTAGATTAATAAAGAAAAAAAGAGAGACAATCCAAATAAACATAATCAGAAATGACAAAGTGGAAACTACAACCAACCCCACCAAAATACCTAAAATCATCACAGACTTTTACAAATAATTCCATGCACACAACCTAGAAAATCTAGAATAAATAAATTATTGGAAATATACAACCTCCCAAGATTGAACCAGGAAGACATTGAAATCCCAAATAGACCAATAACAAGTTCCAAAATTGAATCAGTAATAAAAAAACCTACCAAAAAAAAAAAAAAAAAAAGCACTGGACCAGATAGATTCACAGCTGAATTCTACTAGACATACAAAGAAGAGCTGGTACCAATCCTACTGAAATGATTCCAAAAAATTCAGGAGGAGGGACTCCTCCCTAACTCATTCCATGAGGCCAGCATCACCTTGATATCAAAACCTGGCAGAGACACACTGAAGAATAAAACCTCAGACCAATCCCTACGATGAGCATAGACACAAAAATCCTCAACAGTATACTAGCACACCAAATCCAGCAGCACATAAAAACAAATCCATCACAATCAAGTAGGCTTTGTTCCTGGTTGCAAGGTTGGCTCAACATATGCAAATTGATAAATGCAATTCATCACGTAAACGGAATTAAAAATAAAACCACATGATCGTCTCAATAGAAACAGAGAAGGCTTTCAATAAAACTCAACATCCCTTCATGTTAAAAACACTCAACAGACTAGGCATTGAGGGAGGTTACCTCAAAATAATGAGTCATCTGTGACAAACTCACAGCCAACATCATACCGAACTGACAAAAACTGGAAGCATTCCCCCTGAAAACTGGAACGAAAGGATGCCCTTTTTCACCGCTCCTATTCAACACAGTACTAGCCAGAACCATCAGGCAAGAAAAAGAAATAAAAGGCATCCAAATAGGAATAAAGGAAGTCACACTATCTTTTGTCACAGATGATATAATTCTACACCTAACAAACCCCATAGTCTTTGTCCAAAGGCTCCTAGAACTGATAAACAACTTTAGTAAGGTTTCAAGATAGAAAATCGACATAAAAAATCAGTAGCATATCTATACACCAACAACATCCAAGCTGACAGCCAAATCAGGAATGCAGTCCCATTCACAATAACCACAAAAAGAATCAGATACCTAGGAATACGGCTAACCAGGGAGGTGAAAGATCAATACAACAAGAACTACAATACACTGCTGAAAGAAATCAGAGATGACACAAACAAATGGAAAAACATTCCATGCTCTCGGATTGGAAGAATCAATATTGTTAAAATGGCCATACTGCCCAAAACAACTGATTCGATGCTATTCTTATCAAAATGCCTATGTCATTTTTCAAAAAATTTAAAAAAAAATTCTCAAATTTATATGGAACCATAAAGAAGCCCAAATAGCCAAAGCAAGCCATGTGTATAAGATTGAAACTGGACCCCTGCCTTTCACTATTCACAAAAATCAACTCAAAATGGAATAACAACTTAAACATGAGACTAGAAGTGTTAAAACCCTAGTAGAAAACCTAAGAAATACCATTCTGGAGATAGGCCTTGGCAAAAATTTCATGACAAAGTCTCCACAGAAATTGCAACAAAAATAAAAATAGACACATGGGACCTAATTAAACTAGAGTTTCTGCACAGCAAAAGAAACTACCAATGGGGTAAACAGACAACCTACAGATGGAAGGAAATATTCATAAACTGCATCCAACAAAGGTCTAATATCCAGAATCTATAGGGAACAGAAAACCTAATACCGTGTATTTTCACTTATAAATGGGAGCTAAACATTGAGTACACATGGACTCAAAGGTGGGAACAATATACACCAAGGCCTATTTGAATGGGAAGAGTGGGAAGAGAGTGAAGGTCAAAAAACTGCCTATCAAGTACTATGCTCACTACCTGGATAATGAAATCATTTGTATGCCAAACCCTAGTGACACATAATTTACCTATGTAAAAAAACCCTGCACATGTACCTCTTGAACCTAAAGTACAAATTGAAAGACAAAAATATCCTAAATTAAGTATAGTAGAATAAAAATTTAGTGAACAATTGGTCTTTGTCTAATATATGCCTGTCTTCTTTGCTTTTAGGAATTTCTAATAATGCATTAAGTATTTGTGGTGCCCTTATTAAATCTTAAATTACCTAGTGAACATATACATACATATCTCACCAAATAAACCTTGGTGAAGGTTAGCAAAGTCTTTCCTTTGGATATCAAGTCTATGGTTTATTTTATTCCACTCAATAATGAGATTGAGCAAGGAATAATAACTTGTGTAGAAGATTTCAGTAATTTTTTTTTCCAAAAGAAAATACAATTTGGAAATAGCAAATGACTGCTATAACCAACTGAGCAATTACATCCCTTTTTAATAGTGCATAAAACGTGCACTCATTAACCCTTGTTATGATAGTGTGTGAATACATTGACATCACTTGTTTCTTTGGATTACCTGGACTTTTTTTTTTTTTTGAGACGGAGTCTTGCTCTGTCACCCAGGCTAGAGTGCAGTGGCACGATCTCGGCTCACTGCTACCTCTGCCTCCTGGGTTCAAGTGATTCTCCTGTCTCAGCCTCCTGGGTAGCTGGGACTACAGATGCATGCCACCACACCTGGCTAATTTCTGTATTTTTAGTAGAGATGATATTTCATCATGTTGGCCAGCGTTGTCTGGATCTCCTGATCTCGTGATCTACCTGCCTCGGCCTCCCAAAGTGCTGGGATTTCAGGCGTGAGCCACCGTACCCAGCCCGACTTATCTTTTAAGATTACAGACTAGCCATTATCAGCTCAATGGCTTTTTTAAAATGCATAATTGCATATGCTAATTATATATAAGGACAGAGTTCAAATGTTATTATTCTTACATTTGCTTTCTTGCCTGCTAAATGAAAGGAAACAATCCTCATTTTCAAATAAAATGTCTTTAAATGGCACATTTCATTCTTTAGAGTACATTAATTCACAAAATTAGGCTCTTCTCATATTGCTATAAAGAAATACCTGAGACTGGGTAATTTATAAAGAAAAGAAGTTTAATTGGCTCATGGTTCTGCAGGCTGTATAGGAAGCATGATGCTGGCATCTGCTCAGCTTCTGGGGAGGCCTCAGGAAGCTTACAATCATGGCAGAAGATGAAGTGGGAGGAGGCAGTTCACATGGCCAGAGCAGGAGCAAAAGAGAGAGCAGGGGAGATGAGCAGGGGAGATGCCACACTTTTTAAACAACTAGATCTTATGAGAAATTCACTTACTATCACCAGGACAGCACCAGGAGGACAGTGCTAAACCATTCATGAGAAATCCAGTCCCATGATCCAATGACCTCCCACCAGGTCCCACCTCCAACATTGGGGATTACAATTCAGTATTGGGCAGGGACACACATCCAAACTATATCGTTTACCACAATACAAAAACAAAGACAAAAATGGCCTGAAGTGTGCTTTATGAAATCAGTTGTGTTATTGAATTTTACATTCTAAAAGAGATCTACTCACTACCTGGGTGATGGGATCATTTGTACACCAATCCTCGGCAACACGCAATTTACCCATGTACAAAACTGCCTATGTACCCCTGAATCTAAAATAAAAACTAAAAGAAAAGAACTCATGTTAAAAAAAAAAACACGTCAATTTAAATAGCTCTTCTAAATATCTGTCCTTTTTTCTTCAGAAATCAGATTAACATTGAAATAGTGAGACTCTGATATGCTAGAAAAATGTATTTGTATTAGTCCATATCACATATATATCAGTTGAGAGACTTATATTTCTCAATTAAAATTAAAAGAAATGTGTTATTTTCCTCTTCTAATAGCACAAAAATCCTGAATCCTTCAAAAAAAAAGAAAAAAAAAAAAAAGAGCTCTGCTATGGGGCACATAGTTGACCCTGTTTTTTCCTAAAGTCAAGTAATAGATATGTTTAAGAAAAATTAATATTTTCTCAGGAAAAAACACATCTGTATAAATATTTTTTAAGTTTGAGTTTTTATTTTAAATGGTTATTGTTGTAACAACACATAAAAATTATTGCCATTATTTTAAGATGTCAGAGACCTAAACATATAAGGCTAATTATGCTCCCATACATAAATGAGTCGTGAATAAGAATAAACTATTAAAACTCCCAAATCCAAAAGAGGAATCATTTTGTAGCATATATAAATTAAAATTTTGCTACAGCAAAAACAAATTCAAATCTATCTGTGCTATGTATGTGTATAATAAAATAAGCAATCAATCTATACACATAATTGACATATAATAAAACTGGGCATTGATTAAATTCAGTAATATTTCAAATGCTAGTATTTTCTTTAAACTGAAAAGAAATATATCATTCAATAGAAATCTTAGTTATACTAGAATACAACTATCAAAAGGTCCTACTAAGATTTTTATCTAATTTTAAGTAGCCCAGCCAATGAAAACAAACAGTGGTTCTAAATTATTTGTATTTGTGCTACCTTTGAATCTGACCATAATAATTCTAGTAGTCAACACTAATATTGAATTAATTCTGGCATTAAGCACTCTAAACAGGATCATACAGGACAGCAGAGTATGCATTCACTTTCACAGTATAAGAATGTCTTAGTACATTTAAATTTGTCATACTATTCTTTGCCCATTATTGTTGTATGGGTATTTGTTTAAAAGTGGTTATTGTCCTGATAGGGTCTCCAATATATACCATCAGGGGACATTTTGGAATAATCGAATAAATATGTTTCTTTGCTTGTTACCAGTTTGACATAATAATAAGTCCTTTGCTTCTGACTCACAATGAAGGGTATGTACATTTCTCTCAACACAATATTACATGAATTGATCCTGTCTTCCTGAATCACCATTTATGAATAAATATATCCAGGAGGAAAAATTTTTCCTCTGCCCTCTCAGGTTGAGTGTCCTGTTAAATTGAAACAAAGGCCAATTAACAAGAGAAAAAGTTTATTCATATGTAAAATGAAATTAACAAAAGAAGTAGCCAGCTCTTTAAATGGGTAAAGTTAGAGACTTACATTCCCAATTTAGAGGAAAAGGGAGGTGGGAGAAAAGTCTTCTATCTGAATAGCAAATAGGTTTCTTTAGGATGGCAGATGGGTTTTTAGGAGAACAAATGGGAGATGAGAAAGTTTGTGATAAGTATTATGCAGGTGAGAGTGGTCTTTCCAACTTCTTTAAGACCCTGAAACTCCCTGCTACCCCAGGAAATTTATGGTAGGCTTACTCTTGGTCTCTCTCCTGGAAGTAGACCTGAAGGAATTTATGTCAGCCTCATTTCCTGGAAATTTCTACTTTTAGTCACATAAGAGAAGCTCCTAGTAAACGTCTTTCACCAAACATGACTGGTATGTTGGTATCTGTAAGTAGGTCTGTATCATAGCTTTATTGTCTGGGGTTATTAAAAGCTATTCTAAGAATATTTCAATTAAGATAGTATTCAACAATTTTTATTACTTTAAATGAGAAAAACCACAATTACTTTTGCACCAACTCAATAATATCCCTTTGAAGTTGCGTATCAATGTTACTAGTCATTTTATTAATAAGAACCTGTGATACTAAGTTTCATCCACATCTGTTTACATGCTATTGAAAGTTTTCCAGGACTCAGCTCTAAGCCTTTTTTTTAATCCTTCTTTTTGGAATGTTTACATCTCTTTAGAAAATCTCCACCGACCTCCTTCAGGATTTAACACAAGTATCACCTCCATATAAATTTTCCATGTCTATTTCTTATCTGAAGTGCCTCCTATTAGGGGAATGAATAAAATAGTCAATTATATAGAAAGGATGGAATATTATACATTCATTAATAACTTGCTTAACATATATCATGAATAAATTTCAAAATCAATGTTCAAAGTAAAACAAAACAAGTTTATTTATGTTTTTTTAAAAAAATACTCAAATGGTATCTATTTCATTCATGGATACATGCATATGTAGGCAGTAGAAAACATGCATAGGAATAATATACATGAACTTCAGAAGTGTGGTTAACACCTAGGGAAAAAGATTTAGCTATTGTTGCAAATCTTTTTTAAGGCAGAGAAGGAGAGAGAGAGAGAGAGAAAGAGGGAAGGAAGGAGGGAGGGAGGGAGGAAATTGTTAATATATATTTAATTTCAGTGATGTATACATAAGTGTGATATTTTCTCTACATTTTATTATTTAAACATTTTTAAAGTTTTAATTTTAACTTAAAGCTTATATAATTTTAATCCTTCCGAAATTTTTGGAGAAAAATATCTTTATTGGCTTGATCTATCCGTATATACAGGAAATCAAGCTGACAGCCTGGAAACTCAAATCTCTCTCTCACCTAGAAAGAAATCACAATGGGCTGGGCATGGTGGCTCATGCCTGTAGTCCCAGCACTTTGAGAGGCCAAGGTGGGTGAATTACGAGGTCAGGAGTTCGAGACCAGCCTGACCAACATAGTGAAACCCTGTCTCTACTAAAATACAAAAATTAGTGGGGTGGCACACGCCTATATTCCCAGCTACTTGGGAGGCTGAGGCAGGAGAATCACTGGAACCCAGGAGGCAGAGGTTGCAGTGAGCCAAGACTGTGCCACTGCACTATAGCCTGGGTGACAGAGCAAGAGTCCTTTAAAAAAAAAAAAAAAAAGAGAGAGGGAGAAAGAAATCAGAATCTATCTTCTTCTTTCATCAAGAGAGCTAGGCAGTTATAAAAACTGCTTTCTTCCTTTAGTATTTTCATGTACCAAAATGGGAAGAAGTAAAATGTTATAAGTATCAAACTGCCTGTAGCTCCAGAGGGGAAAAAAATGAAATTAGCCTCTTTAGGGGTTGAAGGGTTTGGAGAATTCATATGGTAGGTCATAGTTCTTTGATTTCCACCCTCCTCTATAGGAATGAATATTAGGAACAATAATAAGTATGTCAAGGTCATGTTTACCTAATTCCAATGAAGCAAATCATAAATCTCAAATTGTTAACCATCTGCAGGGAATGAGTGGATCTTTTTTTTTTTTTTAGAAGCCAAGTAATTAAAATGGAAAAATGTGTTTAGTGTTAAAAGAAACTGGAGTGTTTCTATATTAGATAAGGGAACAGTCCGTGACCACATAATGTCATTAATGTGATCGGAAATTATGTGGTCTTTTAAATTGCTTTATTTCCCTCAGCAGAATATTAATTTCAGGTGAGTAATTTAAATTGCATTAACAGCAGACTCCTTAAGATGACACTTCATTTAGTTTCGAAAGTTGCTGCTGTTTAAGATATCCCCCAGCCTGCCATTTCACACTGGTGCTAACTTGTGCCAGATTGTATATTGTTTCTTTCAAAATACCATGGGGGTGTCAAATGCTTTATTGCAAACCTGCTGCTTTATGGGAATATGCAATGTAAATAAACCAGAGAGACACTTCTGTAAATTGCCATATTTTCGATGGAAAATGTTTCAATTAGATGTATGAAATCAGCTGACAGTTTTATGAACCAAACCATTTTGAAAATATCCTTCACATGTACTAGGTATCATCATATTTTCAGAGGCCAGATGGTATAAAGTAGATCCACAAGATCTTCAAGGACAGGCAAACTTATACTCAGCATGAGTTTCTATCCCAATGCCTTTGTCTCCTTCACTAACAAAAGTCCAGGTAAGACAACTTTCAAAATCACTAATTTGGTAGAAAGGAAGTATCAAAATATTTTTAAAAAATTATCATGGTTATTTTTGTTATGAAAACAAGATACATGCACATTCCTGCACTCTTTCCTGGACCATCAATCCAGTAACCCAAGTAGAGACAGATCATCAGAACCTGGGACAAAGGCTACAGGGTTAAAGACATGTTTTTGTAGGCAATCTTTGTTAGGAGCCTTAAAAACCAACTCATAACATGGATAATCATTTGCAGGAGAATAAGAGTTTCATGGGTGGCTGAATGAGATTATTAAATGGCTCAAGAAACTTCACATTAGTAGCAAATAAATATATTATATAATTTGAATTTACCTTTGATCTTCCAAGCCCTTCTTAAAGGGAAGGATACATTCAAAATTAGATTTGACAGAGTCATTGATTCAATCCCCTTCTCTTTATTCAATAACGCTGTTTTTTCTTTTTCTGTTCCTTTTCTCTATTATTATAAATTGTTTACAAGCACCTTCAGAGATATATAATTTTCTTTTTATTTTTACAATACAAGATCTTTGCTTTCCCAACCATAATTCCCTGTGACATGCTTTCTTTTTCTTCTGTAAGCTCTCTGTTCTAATCTGTGACACTTCTCTCCTGTGACTTGTATGCTCTCTGAATTTCGCTGCCTGGCAGCTGCTTTTCTGTGCTGCCATTGCTTATTCTTTCAAGCTATTCCCATGGTGTTCAACTCAGCTGCCATGATACTCTGCTGTCTCTGGCTGTTACCTGCCTCCGGAATCCAGCTCACATACTCCAGAGCCATCTTTCCAGCAAGGGAGTTTCAGGCCATGGACTCTACTCCAGCAAGTCACTGATTTGACTGAGTGTATCTTTCTAATTCTCATTTAATGTAGGATGGAACAAATTATTTCTCCAGAAACCCTAAGTTTTAAAAAGAAAAAATGCGCAACATTCCCAGAAGACCAGCAACAGGAGCAACATTCCAGAACCCTGAATTTAAGGTGCTTCCTGTTTACTTCTCTGTGAATTATCACTGCCACCTCTGTGAAATCACCTAGCCCCATGAGGTAGCAAAGCTGCCTGCCACCCAGCGGGCTGCAGGGGATAAGCGTGCGTTGCTGTAATACTCAAAGAGAGACATTTGAAACCCCTTGAGAAAATAATGACAAAGAAGGATCTAAATTGCACAGCAGGAGCCCAATAACCTAGCAAAGAACATAGAGTGATGTGGGATGTTGAGAATAGATATTTCTTGAATTATGGGTAATCTAAAGTTAGTCTCTGTTAAAAACATAAGAAAAAGTAACCTAGAAAGAAGAAAACACATTACCTTTCTTAAATTAATCACAAATACAATAGTATGTTTTAACCTTCAACAAAAACTGGAAGAATATTCCAGAAAACTCATCTGTTTCTTTCATATTAATGAAATGATGCAAGGAGTAGAAGGAAAGTATGAACAAGGAAGGAAATCAAGAAGGTCTTAGCTATGGCAACTTTACTATATTTCCTTCCTTATGTAAATTGCTTTTAGAGTGCTTTTTTTTAAAAAAAAAAAAAAAGATTATAGAGATGGGACAACTCTAAATGAGAAAGCCTTTAGCCCTAATTCCTGATAAATATAATCTGGGTCATTTGTCACTGTTCCCTCGGCACACTGTGTAGCAAAAAGCAGCAGGACTCTGAAGATGGATGCTGCACTCACATGGGCTGAGCAGAAATAACACCATTTAGTCCCAGAAACTAAAGGCAATTTGTAGGCTTATTTAATTTTAGCCCATCTTCAAATGGCACTATAAAGTTGTAGGACAACAGATATTGTCATGGTTGCATGAAAAATATAGAAACTAAGGCTCCAGAAGAACAGGTGAATGGAGCCCTTTGCAGGTCAAGGGATTAGGAACTCAGCTATGGACCAGCCAGATCAGTAGGAGTGCTACTTTAAGATGTGCCCTAAGCTGGAAGGGCAAACAGCTAGGAAAGGCTGCCTGCCTGCCTGCCTGCCTGCCCTCCTCCCCTTCCCTTCCCTTCCCTTCCCTTCCCTTCCCTTCCCTTCCCTCCCCTCCCCTCCCCACCCCACCTCTCCCCCTCCCCCTCCCCCCTCCCTTCCTTCCTTCCTTCCTCTCACTGTTGTCAGCCCGGGCTGGAGTGCAATGCTGCTATCTCGGCACACTGCAACCTCCACCTCCTGAGTTCCAGCAATTCTCCTGCCTCAGCCTCCTGAATAGCTGGGATTACAGGTGCACGCCACCATACCCAGCTAATTTTTGTATGTTTCAGTAGAGACGGAGTTTCACCATGTTCACCAGACTGGTCTCGAACTCCTGACCTCAGGTGATCCGCCCACCTCGGCCTACCAAAGTGCTGGGATTACAGGCGTGAGCCAGCATGCCTGGCCCAAAGCCTCCTTTTAAATAGGAATCTCCCTCTCCATTCTTTAACATATAATTCACATGCCTCTAGATTGAGATGATATCTAAAATGTTCTGTGCCTACTTCTTCAACTATGGTCAGCCTGTATCACAGCCTTTCAGAAAATTCCTTCCCCAGAGGAACACAGCTTGTTTTCCCAGGGTACCTTTTTACTTCTTATTACAACACTTCTTTAGTTTAGATACACAAAAAATTTGTTTGCTCCTTAGGGATTCTGTTGGACGTATCAGAATATGTTTTCAATATTTTTATTGTGGTAAAATATACATAATATAAAATCATTTTAGGCCGGGTGCGGTGGCTCACGCCTGTAATCCCAGCACTTTGGGAGGCCAAGGTGGGCAGATCACTTGAGGTCAGGAGTTCAAGACCAGCCTGGCCAATATGGCAAAACCCTGTCTCTACTGAAAATACAAAAATTAGTTAGGTGTGGTGGTGGGTGCCCGTAATCCCAGCTACTCAGAAGGCTGAGGCAGGAGAATCACTTGAACCTCTGGGGAGGAGGTTTCCACGAGCAGAGATCCCACCAGCCTGGATGACAGAAGGAGACTCTGTCTCAAAAAAAATTATTTTTAAATCATATTAACCATTTTTAGATATACAGTTGAGTGGTATTAAGTACATTCACATAGTTGTGCAACTATCACCATTATGCATCTCCACAAATTTTTCATCTTCCCCCAAAGTAACTCTGCACTTACTACATAATAATTCACTTTCTGCCCTTCCCTTTCTGCCTAAAAGCAAGGCATACATTTCCCTTTGTAAAGGTGACATAAGTTCCTATTTGTAAAGGTGTTCCCGTGTCCTGTACCAGGAAGACCAGAAACAGCACTGAGAGGAGACTGCATAACAAACCTTACTAAACATTCTGTATCTACCATACATTTCCTAGTACCTTCCGACAATTTACCATCCTTAGAAACCCAATGTTCTTTTCCTTTTCTAGTTACTTCTCCACAGTCTATCGCCCTTTGTTAAAATGGTACATAAACCCTTGGGTCTAACCACTTCTTTGGGTTTTCACTTCTTTTCTGTGAAGTTCCTGCACATGTAAAAATATTACAATTTGCATGCCTTTTCTATTATTCATCTGTCTGTTTTCAATTTGATGAATGTGCCCAGATAGAGAACCTAAAAGGATAGAGGGAAAGTTTTTCTTCTCCTAAACTACTTTATTTCTCTATAAATTTGATTATTTTAGGCACCTCATAGAAGTAGAATCATACAGTGTTTGTCTTCTGTGCCTGTCTCATTTACTTAGTATAATGTTCTCAAGTTTCATCCATGCCACAGCAGGCATCAGAATTCCATTCCTTTTTACAGCTGAATAACATTCCATTTTATGTATAGAAAACATTTGGTTTATCCATTCATCCTTCAGTGGACATTTGGTTTGTTTATACATTTTGGCTATTGTGCATAATGTTACTATAAATAGTGGTGCACAAATATTTGTTCAAGTCCCTGCTTTCAGTTCTTTTGTGTATATACCCAGAAGTGGAATTAGTAGATCATATAGTAATCTATGCTTAATTGTTGAGGAACCACCATACCGTTCTCCATAGCAGGTGTACCATTTTACATTCCCACCAGCAATGCATATGGATTCCAGTTTCTCCACATCCTCACTGATATTTCTTATATTTCATTTTTTAATAATAGCCATCCTTCATCTATGGGTGTGAAGTGGCATCTCACTGTGGTTTCAATTTGCATTTACCTAATGATTAGTGATGACGAATAACTGATATGTCAGATTTACAGCTATTTTATTTCTTTACTTGTAACTACATTTATTTATTTTTCTCTCTTTAGAACTTTATTGGCATTATAATTTATATACAATAAAATGCATATATTTAAGGTATGCAATTTGATACATTTCGACAAAAGTATACACCTTTGAAACTGTCACTACACGTTAAGACAATGAACATATCCATCACTCCCTAGAATTTGTTCTTCTCTTTTTACAACTCCTCCCTGCCACACCTCCTCTCCTTACCTCATCCGCTGGCAAGCACTGATTATCTACTTTCTGTAATTTTAGATTCACTGGCATTTTCTAGAACTTATGCAAATAGTTATAGAATATGTACTATGAGGCCCATCCATGTCATTGCATATATCAATAGTTCATTCCTTTTTACTGCTGAGCAGTATTCTATTATATGGATATATCACATGTTATATACACATTCACCTATTGTGAATATTTGGATTGTTTCTAGTTTTGACTATTACAAATAAAGCTGCTATGAATAGTCCTGTATAGTGTTTGAATTGAGAAAATATTTTCTTTTTTTTTTTCTATTTTTTTTTTATTATTATACTTTAAGTTCTAGGGTACATGTGCATAATGTGCAGGTTTGTTACATATGTATACTTATGCCATGTTGCTGTGCTGTACCCATCAACTCGTCAGCACCCATCAACTCGTCATTTACATCAGGTATAACTCCCAATGCAATCCCTCCCCCCTCCCCCCTCCCCATGATAGGCCCTGGTGTGTGATGTTCCCCTTCCTGAGTCCAAGTGATCTCATTGTTCAGTTCCCACCTATGAGTGAGAACATGCGGTGTTTGGTTTTCTGTTCTTGTGATAGTTTGCTAAGAATGATGGTTTCCAGCTGCATCCATGTCCCTACAAAGGACACAAACTCATCCTTTTTTATGGCTGCATAGTATTCCATGGTGTATATGTGCTTCTCTTGGGTAAATATTGAGAAGTGAAATGGCTGGGTCATTATTAATAATTTCATTATTAACTATTTAGGGAACTGTTTCATTTGTATTAGAGTTCTCCAAAGAAAGAGGGAGAAAGAAAGATTATGGAAATACACTCATGATTATGGGAGTCAAAAAGTCCCACCATCTGCCTCCTTTAGGCTGGAGAACCAGGAAAGCCAGTGGTGTAATTCAGTCCAAGTCCAAAGGCCTGAGAACCATGGGAGCCAATGGTATAAGTCCCAGTCTGAAGCCAAAGGCCTGAGAACCACTAGCAGAAGGGCAGAGGAGTCCTGCTGGTATAAGACCCATAGTCCAAAGGACTGAAAACCAGGAAGCTTTGATGTCCAAGAGAAGGAGAAGATGGATGTCCTTGCTCGTGCTTCTTCTGCCTTTTATTCCTATTTGAGCCCATAACAGATTGGATGATGTCTGCTCACTTTAGTGAGGGAAGATCTTTTTTACCCAGTCTACTTATTCAAATGTTAATATCTTCTGGAGAACCTCATACAGACACACCCAGAAATACTGTTTTACCAGCAATCTGGGCATCCTCAGCCCAGTCAAGGTGACACATAAAATTAGCCATTAAAATTACTGCCATTTTACACTACAGTGGCAATGTATGAAAACGCCAGGTCCCCTACATTCATGGCAATACTTGGTGTGGTCAGTCTTTTTCATTTTAATCATTCTCATGGGAATGCTGTAATATCTCATTGTGGTTTAATCTGTATTTTCCTCATGATAATGATAAAGAGCATCTTTACATGTGCTCATTTGTCATCAGTGTATTTTCTTCAGAGAAGTATCTCTTCAAATTCTTTGTCCAAGTTTTAATTGAGTTGTTTGTCTTCTTATTAAGTTGTAAGAGTAGTATGCCATTATACAAATATATCACACATGTCACACAAAGGATATATATATTTTATATATATATTTTATATATATATATATAAAATATTGTCAAATGTGTGTTTTGTGAATTATTTTCTCCAACTCTGTAGTTTGCCCTTTCATTTTTAAACAATCTTTTAAAAAGCAAATGTTTTAACTTTGATAAAGTTCAATTGATTGATTTTTCTTCTATAGCTTGTGCTTTTTCTGTCAGATTTTAGGAAATCTTTGCTAAACCTACACTCACTAATATTACCTCCTAAGTATACCTAATATCTTATTTCTAAAATAAACTGAAAGTAAATCATGTACACCAATTAAAAAAAAAAAAAAAGAAGAAAGACTGACCATCCAACCCTACCATGAATTAGTGCCACAGAATCTCTGTTAGTATCTTTAAGCTCCCTGTCCCTGATGGTCCTGCTGGCCCAAAAGACTATTCTTTGAAGAAGGTTGAAAACTCCATACATAATATAACATATCATAAGAACTGGACTAGCATAGATCAGTGGTAACCACTCAATCCCCTCTGTAAAGGCACCTATACAGTGATGCCTGACCCATCATCCCATCTTTTACTAATTCTGTTTTTCAAAGACTGTAATCAGGCAAAAACAGGCAAAAGAGCTGACTAGATGCAACCAGGAAGTGCTGCCCCCATGGAGAGAGACTGGGATTTAAACCAACATAATTTAACAGGTCTTTGGAGACAAAATGCTGAATGTGGATGGGGAAAAGATGCAGATGTTGAGGTTGAAGATGGAGGAAGCTGGGAACCCTGCATAGGGTGCTGAATGATAAAGCTTGTTCCTAGCCCCGAATTTCTTCTGGGGAAGGGACCACAGCTGCAAATGCGAGGATACACACAGAAGTCATGAAGTTGAGTAAGTGCTTATGTACGGCCCATTGTTCTCAACTGTCTTCTATTGGATCACAGCCAAAACTACAACATCAGGAAATTCTTGCCTAATTCTGCTTCCTGCAAAATCAAGGGCAAGAATTCAACAACAAAGATCCAGTACAGATGCTTAGCCCTCTGAAAACTTCTACAAATGAAGCCAATGGACTAAACTCAATTTAAAACACAGTTAAAGGACACCAACCCTCCTGGATGAGAAGGAATCAGTGGAAGAACTCTGGCATTTCAAAAAGCTAGAGTGTCCCCTAACCTCCAAATGAGCCCACTGGGTCCCCAGCAATGGTTCTTAACCAGTCTGAAATGTCTGAAACAACAGACATGAAATTCAGAATACAAATGGCAAGGAATCTTATCAAGAACTGAGAGAATGTTGAAAGTCATTCCAAGGAAGCCAAGCAATTCAAGAGCTGAAAGATGAAATAGCCATTTTAAGAAAGACCCAAATTAAACTTTTTAAGCTGAAAAATTCACAAGAATTGCATAATATGATCAGAAGTATTAATATTAACAGCAGGCCAGTGCAGTGGGTGGCTCATGCCTGTAATCTCAGCACTTTGGGAGGCCGAGGCAGGTGGATCACTTGAAGTCAGGAGTTCAAGACCAATCTAGGCAACATGGCAAGACCCTGTCTCTACTATAAATACAAAAAAGTAGCTGGGTATGGTGCGGCATGTCTGTGGTCCCAGCTACTCAGGAGACTGAGGTGGGAGGATTGCTTGAGCCCAGGGGTCGGAGGCCGCAGTAAGCCAAGATCACACTGCTACACTCCAGCCTGGGTGACAGAACAAGACCCTGTCTACCCTGTCTCCAGAAAAAAAAGAAGTATTAATAGCAGAATAAACCTATCTGAGGAAAGAATCTCAGAGATCAAATACCAGTTCTTCAAATCAACTCAGTCACAAAAAAATAAAGAAAAAAGAATTTTTAAAAATAAAAGATCCAAAAATATGGGATTATGTAAAGAGACCAAATCTATATCACACTGGCATTCCTGAGAGAGAAGGAAAGGGAATAAGCAACTTGAAAAATGTATTTGAAGATGTAGTTCATAAAAATTTTCCTAATCTTGCTAGAAAGGCTGGCATGTAAATCTAAGAAATACAGAAACCCCTGGAAAATACAATAAAAGACGACCATCCCCAAGGCACATCGTCATCAGATTCACCAAGGTCAATGCAAAAGTCAAAATCTTAAAGGCAACTACAGAGAAGGGGCACGTTATGTATAGAGGGAACCCATCAGGCTAGCAGCAAACTTCTCAGCTGAAACCATATAAGCCAGAAGAGATTGGGGGGGGCCTATTTTCAGCATCCTGAAAGAAAAGAAATTCCAACCAAGAATTTGATATCATCCCAAATGAAGCCTTATAAGTGAAGGGGAAATAAAATCCTTCTCAGACAAACAAATGCTGAGAGAATATATTTCAACTAGACCACCCTTACAAGAGGTCCTTGAAGGAATGCTAAACAGGCAATTGAAAAAATGACACCTGCTACCACAAAAACACACTTAAGCACATAGCACACAGGCACTATAAATCAACTGCACAATCAAGTCTACATAACAACCAACTAACAACACAATTACAGGATCAAAATCAAACATATCATTACTAACCTTGAATATAAATGGGCTAAATGCCCCACTTAAAAGACACAGAGTAGCAAGCTGGATAAAAAGAAAAGAGCCAACCATCTGTTGTCTTTAAGAGACTCATCTTACATAGCAAAACACACATGCTCAAAGTAAAAGGATAGAAAAAATCTACCATGCAAACAGAAAACAAAAAAGAGTAGGAAGTACTATCCTTATATCAGATAAGACAGAATTTAAACCAATAAAAATTAAGGAAGACAATGAAGGGCATGACATAATGATAATGGGTACAATCCAACAAGAAGCCTCAACTATTCTAATACATAGGTTCCCAACGTTAGAGCAACAGGCTCATAAAACAAATCTTGATCTACAAAAGGACTTAGACAACCACACAATAATAGTGAGAGATTTCTATACCCCACTGGCAGCATTAGATGGATCATTGAGGCAGAAAACTCACAGACTCTGGACTTAAACTTGACACTTGACTAATTGGACCTAATGGACATCTACAGAACATTCCATCAAACAACCATATAATATACATTCTTCTCATCTGCACAATCAACTTATTCTAGGATCAACCACATGCTCAGTCATAAAGTATCAATAAATTGAAAAAAATTGAAATAATACCAAGAACATTCTCAGACCACAGTGCAATACAAATAAAATCAATATTAAGAAGATCTCTCAAGACTACATAAGCACATGGAAAGTAAACAACTTACTCCTGTATAACTCCTGGATGAACATCAAAATTAAGGCAAGAATAAAAAAATCTTTGAAATCTATGAAAATGGGGATACAACTTACAAAATCTCTGGGATACAGTCAAAGCAGTATTAAGAGGAAAGTTTATAGTGCTAAATGCCTTCATCAAGAAGTTAGAAAGATCTCTTATTAACAATCAAACTTTGCACCTAAAAGAACTAAAAAAGAACAACCCAAAGCCAGTAGGAGAAAATAAATAACTGAAATTAGAGAAAAACTTAATGAAAACTGAAATGCAAAAATTCATATGAAAGATCAATAAAACCAAGACTTTGCTCTACAAGTGAATAAATAAGGTAGACTACTAATCAAATTAACAAAGGAAAAGAAGGAGAAAATCCAAGTAAGCACAATCAGAAATGACAACTGATCTCACAGAAATTTTTAAAAATAACCCTCAGAGACTAATACAAACAACTCTATGCACAAAAATTAGAAAATCGAGAGGAAATAGATAACTTCATGGAAACACATAATCTCCCAAGATTGAATCATGAATAAATCAGACCCTTGAACAGACCAATATCAATTTCTGAAATTAAATTACTAAAAAAGAACCTACTGACCGAAAAAAGCCTTGGATCAGGTGGACTCACTGCTGGAATCTACCAGACATACAAAGAACTGACACCAATCCTACTGAAACTATTCCAAACAAATTGAAGAGAAGGGGCTCCTCCCTAACTCATTCTACGAAGCCAGCATCAGCCTGATACAAAAATGTGGCAGAGACACAATAAAAAAGAAAACCTCAGGCCATTATCCTTAATGAACATAGATGCAATAATCCTTAACAAGATATTAGCAAACCAAATCCAGCAGCACATCAAAAAGTTAATACATCACAATCAAGCAGGCTTCTTCCCTGGGATGTAAGGCTGGTTCAACATACAGAAATCAATAAACGTGACTGATGACATAAACAGAATTAAAAGCACAAGCCTTAGGATCATCTCAATAGATGTCGAAAAAGCTTTTATTAAAATTCAACATTGCTTTATGTCAAAAACCCTCAAGAGGTATATTCCTAGGCATTGAGGAAACATACTTCAAAATAAAAAGAGCCATCTATGACAAACCTTAGCTAATATCCTGCTGAATACACAAAAACACGAACCGTTCCCCTAAAGAACTGAAACAAGACAAAGATGTCCTCTCTCACTGCTCCTATTCAATATAGTACTGGAAGTCCTAGCCAAAGCAATCGCAAGAGGAAGAAAGAAAAGGCATCCAAACAGGAAAAGAAGTCAAACTCTCTCTCTTCACTGACAATATGATTCTATACCTAGTAAAACCCAAAAGACTCTGCCAAGAGCTGATAAATGACTTTAGTAAAGTTTCAGGATACAAAATTAATGTATAAAGATCAGTAGCATTTCCATACACTAACAATGTCCAGGCTAAGAGTGAACTTAAGAAAACAATCTCACTTAAGCCACAAGAAGGGGCCGGGCATGGTGGCTCACACCTGTAATCCCAGCACTTTGGGAGGCAGAGGCGGGCAGATCATGAGATCAGGAGATCAAGACCATCCTGGCTAACACGGTGAAATCCCATCTCTACTAAAAAACAAAACAAAACAAAAAAAATTGGCGTGATGGGTTCCTGTAGTCCCAGCTACTCAGGAGGCTGAGGCAGGAGAATGGCGTGAACCCGGGAGGCAAAGCTTGCAGTGAGCCAAGATGTGCCAGCCTGGGTAACACATCTAAAAAAAAAAAAGAAAGAAAAAGCCACAAAGAAAATGAAATATCTAGGAATGCAAAATCTCTGCAATGAGAACTACAAAACACTACTGAAAGAAATCAGAGATGAAACAAATGGAAAAACAATGCTCATGGATGAGAAGAATCAATATTGTACAAATGTCCATACTGCTCAAAGCAATTTACAGATCAATGCTATTCCTATCAAACTACCAATATCATTCTTCACAAAATTAGGTAAAACCATTTTAAAATTCATATAAAACCAAAAATGAGCCCAACTAGCCAAAGCAATCCTAAGCAAAAAGAACAAAACCAGAGGCACACTACTCAACTTCAAACTATACTATAAAGCTACAGTAGCCAAAACAGCATGGTAGTGGTACAAAAGTAGACACATAGATCAGTGGAACAGAATAGAAGACTCAGAAATAAAGCTGCATGTCTACAATCATCTGACTTCAACAAGGCCAACAAAAACAAGCAATAGGGAAAACACTCCCTATTCAATAAATGGTGCTGAGATAATTGGCAGGAGGTGGAAGTTGCAGTGAGCCAAGATTGTGCCATTACACTCTAGCCTGGTGGACAGAGCAAGACTCTGTGTCAAAAGAAAAAAAAAAAAGAAAAAAGAAAGACTCCTTCAGACAAACAAAAACTGAGGGAATTCATCACCAGCAGACATGCCCTTCAAGAAATGTTAAAAGAAGTTACTCAGATGGCGGAAAATGATATAAGTCAGGGTCTACATCAAGAAAGAAAATGCTCTGAGGAAGGAATGAATGAAAGTAAGATAAAATCTTTTGTTTTTCTTATTTTTAGTTGATCTAAAACATCTCTTTAAAGCAATAATCATAACAGTACATTGGATGGTTATAACATATAGATAAGCAAAATGAATCACAGCAATGTCGCAAGAGACAGAAGGAATTCAGGATATTCTGTTACACGGTAACTCTACCCACATATGACAGGGTATAGTGAGAGTTATTCAAAGGTGGACTTAGATTAGTTAAAAATGTGTATTATAAACTATACGTCAACCACTAAGATGTTTTTAAAAGAAGTCATTTATATGCTGAGAAAGGAGTAAAATGGAATCATACAAAATGTTCTATTAAAACCAGAAAAAGATAGAGGACAGGGAGAGAAAACAAAGAGCAAGTGCAACAATCAGAAAACAAACATAAGTATGATAGATATTAATCCAACTATATCAATCATCAGTTTAAATATGAATGGTATGATTGGGTAAAGACTGATTCTCTGGCTTATTGACCTGACTAGGAATTTTAGATGCAGGTTACATGAGAAATCTTTACTACCTTTTCCATTTTGCTGTAAATTTAAAAGTAATAAATATTATTTTATTTATTCTAAAATTAAAAGGTTATTTAAAACGGATATTCAGCTAAAGCTATAGAGTCCATAACCTTAGTTTTAAGTAGTCCTCTCAAAATGCAATGCATTAATTCCAAGAGGATTTGGTTTATCCGCAAATGCAAATTTAAAGACATTGTTGTCTAGAACAGCACTGTCTGATAAAACTTTCTGCCATGACAGAAATGGTCTTTATGTGTGCAGTTCAGTATGGTAGCCACAAACCATGTGTGGCTACTGAACATCTCAAATGTGGCTAATGTAGCAAAGAAAATAAATTTTTAATTTTATTTTCTATTAGTTATTTTTTAAAATTTAAATAACCACATTGCACCATATTAATGCATGTGTCTTGTGCAAGTTGAATACAAGTCTTAATTTAAGCAAGCAACTCACTCTCCTACCCAGTTATAGCGTTAACTTATTATATTAGGTGCTAAAATTTTCATAGTTGGAATTTAATGATATTATGAATTTATAAAAATATATTTTTTGGACTTTACCAGATTAACTATGAAAGTGTAGTTCTGAAATATGATATCAGGAGAGAAATAAGATTAATTCCAATTTTAGAAACCTCTAGTCCGAATTATGGACTTTTATTTTGTTAGAAACTAACCCGTTTCATGTCAATAAAAATTGTATATGAACTAAACTGTGCAACTGCAGAATGGATTTCAAGCTATTATCACACATCTTTAAAGCTTCTGTCACAGTACCACCAGCTTTCAGTTAAAACAGAGCCTGGTTAGAACTCCCTGAAATGGAGTAATCCAAATTCCCACTAAAATATCTTTGAAAGCAAAAACAAACACAATACACAATAACACTGAAAACTAGAATCAACTTTATGGAGGGATTTCATTAGTTATTAGGCCAATGGATCTGGGTGGAGAAACACAGGTTTTTTTCTTCTAATTGGTTTAGCCATAAGAAACGGAAAATTTATCTGCCTAAAATGAGGCCAAAAAGCCATTAGTCTTCCAAATATTACTTTCTACTTCATAAAATATTTACCCGAAAACTGGGTAACTGTTCCTCTGCTTCAAAGTAGCACTTATTGAGGTAGCCCCAGTGAGTACTTGTCTTTCTTTGCATGTTGGGGAAACAAAATTTGCAACAAAACATTGGGCTGCAAATGAAGGCCCCAGAGATGGATGTTGTACACTTGCTGGCACCATCCCCAGGCAGGACTGTCAGCGGAAGTGGAAGCCAAAATATCTCTAGTGACACATGGTGTATGGTCTTGTCAAATTACGTCTGAGGTGGTATGGGAAGAAACCATCTTCATGAGATACACATATTCGGTGTCACTGGGAACTAAACCAGGACAGGAATATACGCGCTCTTGTTTCAGAAGAGGGTTTACCTGGCATCAAATGGAAAATGAACTGGAAATATAGAAAACTGTAGATTTGACCACAAACTTTATTGAAGGAAGATGATCTGAAACTCAACAAAAAATGATAAGAGATTTAAAAAATAATGAAAATTTGGCAGATGTGGAGCCCAGGGAATGAAGAAATTATGTTAAGAATTACAGTTATTCCCAAAGATGTAACTAGAAACACGTAACACAGGCCATGGTGAGTGACAGAATTGAATAAAACTTGTTGATTCTAGTTAAAGACATTATAACTTAGTTTAAAAGGCCAACTCAACTATGTTCCAAGTAAATCTCCATCAACAGAGCAAAATCTACATATTCTATGAAAGTGCCCCATTAACAGGCTAAAATAAAGCCCATAAGGCTCTAGGCAGAAAAAGCAAAGAAACTGGCCTTTCCATCAAGGAACAATATTAGGCTGGCCTGAAATTTTTTTCTTTGCAATATGTAGTAAGCACATAATGAATTTTTAGGGAGAAAAGGCTATAATACAAGGATGTAGCCCTGCCAAGTTGATAGCAAAAAGACAGTCTCAGTGACAGAGGGTTCAGAAAACATACCACTGTTGTACCATTTTTACTTAAAAGGTCAAGTGCAGTTATGTAGTGGAACTCTTATCCTTCACTTTTTACATTCCCATCTCAAACTATAAAAACCATATTCCTGCTTCAGCCCAAAGTGTACCTTCCTAGGGAGGCTGGGGAGAGGGTTTTCCAACCTTCTTTCCTCTCTAAGAAGGGAGGAGCTGTGGAAAGAACCTATCCTTCATTGGTTCTCACTACTGGGGAATAGTCGTTGTGCCTCAAAGGAAGAAATGGATTCCACCGATTCTCTCTGCTGCTGCTCCTCTGACTCTGCTCAGGCAGAGCATGCTCTCCTCTTTTCCCTGTTCCCAAGTGGTAGACCATCAGCTCAGAGCCTCCAAGCTTGGAGAAAAAAAGGCCTGCAGTACATCTTTTCTGCTTATGACTGAGTGGAGAAATTCATTTCTGGGTACATCCTTGGTTTTCTCAGCTTTAATACTGTGGTAGATAGGAGATTTGACTCTGGATATCTATTCCATCTTCTTTCTATAGAATATTACTGTAAAGCAGAGAATGGAAGACCCAACAATTCAATTCATAGGCTACTTTGCACTAAAGTTCCAGGTGTGATTCAGGTTAGACCAATCAAATACATTTGCAGGAGATTTGGAAAAAGCTGCCATATTGCACAAGGCACTTTCTCCACCTGCTGCTCCTTATTTCTGCTAGCAGCACAGTCATGAAGGACCTTAGTTTTTCTGAGGCAGCATTAATAGTCCAGTCCCTAGCTTCCTAACTGTCAAAAGGCAGACCATGGGTCATCCATTTTGCCAGCACACTTTCTAACAAGTGGGATATGGTTGTGTAACCAGGTGCAGAAGCAGCTTCCTGATCATGGCTATGACAGAATGACCCTGGAGCTGGACGTTTCCTGATTATAGTAGTGGAGTAAGCTCCACAGGTGACCTGGTCCTGGGCTGTAGCTTGGGAGTGACTCTTGTATATTCCATTTTATAAACTATTTAATGTCATGTACACACACACACACACACACACCCACGTCCACACACACACAATGATTTTTCCTGCTTTAACTAGCAGAAATGGTTTCATTTCTCTGTTACTGAACTCTGACCAATACAACCAGAGAGCCATGTCCTTGTTCAGGTGTTATTGATCCCACTTGACCCCTATGTCTATTATCAATTCTTTAGAACTTGGCAGGGGAAAGTGATGAAGATTGGGCTCTCCTAAACCTCCAAAATCAGTCAGCTAACAAGAGGATTAAAATTAAAAAGTCAGTATTTTATACAAGGTTGTTATGTAAAAGGATTGGTGGTGAGCATTAAAATCAAATAATGGTTGACTATATAACATTACTGTAAACATAACAAAATTAAAATTTCACAAATAATATATAAAATATATATAGCCTAGAAAGTACTTATTTAACTACTCATATAGCCTAAAACTCAAGATAAAACTAATGAAGTTTAGGAATTTAGAGCTATTATGGGTCAAAAATAAAAGTGGCATAAAGAATACTAAAAATATACTATTTAGTTCTTACTAAAATAAAGACTTTAAATGTAGCTGGAAAGTTATTTTTTCAAAAAATGTGAACCTCTAGTATATATGCCTTAAATATTAGAAAACAAAGCAAAATATGAGACATCTGTAGAAAAACTCAGAAATAAGGAAACAGTAATTATGGCAAGGAAAAGTAAATTATAAAAGTAAATATCAAATCCTTCAGATGATAATTGTGAATAGTATAAATTTCCCAATTAAATTATAAAGTTATACACTGCTTACAAAAGAAACAATAACAGAATGATTACAATGGGTTAAAAATAAAACCCTTATAGAAAAGATATCAAACTCAAGCCAAAATAAAAACAGTAAGCCCCAGGGGTAACAATATTAATTTTAGACCAAGCCACATTTAAGATACAAATTATTAAGTGGGCAAAAATTATCACTTAAAAAATCGATCCATAAAACAGAGATAGACACTTTCATTTGACAAAACATGAAATAAAAACTAAGAAGTACAAGGAGGAATATATAGGCACAGAACTATTTGGGAAGCTCATAAATCCAAGCTCTGGCAGACCATATTAGTGTTAATACAGAAGAACATAGATATTTTAAATCATATGTGGAGGGAGAAAAAACATTTGTTCTTTATAAAAAAAGAAATAAACTCTCTAGGAATATTCATCTGCTCCTGGTAAAGAGAAAAACAATCACCTTTCTTTGAAAGAAAATGAAATTTAAACCTGTTAAAATGTTTTTGATTCCAGGAACAAAGATTCACGTATATAGATATTAATAATAGTTACCATTTTAGTGCTTACTATGTCCAAGACGTTCTGATAAGAGGTTTACATATATTTATGTGCAACAATGACATAATAAGTTAAAAATAAGGAATGAAGAAGGTTTACTAACTTGGAACAGTCACATGCTATAATATGAAGTGGGACGCCAAACTAAATAAGAGTACATGTATTTGTGTGCCTGTGTGTATACATACAAATAGTATGACCAACCTTTGAAAAACATAGACAAAGTCTGAAATAAAACAAAAGCATCCCTATAGTAATGGCAGTTTTCTCTGGGTAGTGAGATTACAAGTGATTTTGTTGTTGTTGTTGTTTATATTTTTCTGTGGTTTCCAAACTTACTTTCTATAATTCACTATTTAATTATAAAAAAAAAAAGTTTTAAAATACATAGGGGAAGTTTCTGATGAATAAAATGTCAACTCATTACAATATGAAACAAGGCCCCTTATTTTAAATTTCTCTTTAATAATTTGAAATATCAACCAACTGAACTAAATAGACGTTCCCCTCACTGTAGCAATGTTGAAGGCATAGTTTAGTATATCTAACTAGGAGCTGACTTGAGCAAACCTTTTAGCTAGTTATAGTAAGGAAAAATTTAAAAATAGCAGCTTAGCAGAGAATCTGATAAAACCAAAATACCACCTTGGTATGTGGCAGACATGTTCTTATATAAAAGCACTTTATTGATTGTGACCAAGGCAATTGTACTGTATAGAATAGGCACAAAAAACATTGTAGAGATGAAAGTCTACAAGATGCATGTACATATGTAGGGGGGAAAAGTTACTAAAAATAATTGGTATTGGAAAAAAAATTAAGCTATCATACTTTGAAGAAAAATTAATTAGTAGTTCACAAGACAAAAATGAATAAAGGCTTACTTGGAGAACATGAAACCCGTGAGTTTTATGGTGAGATGGAACACATATACTATGTTTTTATGAAATCCAAAATCAACAGGAGCAATCACTAGAAAATTAGGGGTGTAGGAAAGTGGGATTATGCTTAAGAATCCACATACAAACTTACTATCATCTAAAGCTCTCTCCTTCTTCATCTCCTCAATAAGATTTGACAATTATTTATGTAGGTAATAAAAGATACATGAATGAATGTACAATAATAAGTCACGCATGATTATAATTTGCCACTCATTATGTTAAGTCCAACACATTTGCTTCTTTCATCAACTCCATGTAGTAGACATTATTAATATCTCCCTTTCACAGATGAGGTAACTGAGGCTTAAAAGAAAAATAATGTTTCAATTGTCCAGCTAGAAAATGGTAAAACCGGACTTAGATACAATTTCATCTGACTCCAAACCCCTGCCCTTAACCATTGTGATGTGCTGTATAATTAATGCCAGTAGATATTTATATTGGAATGTCAAGTTAATTATTTGTATCAACTTTTCCTCATTGTGACTGCCTTTTGCACAATACTTCAATTACTTTAAATCTAAATTAATCATAAATTAAATCACTAAGAGCAAATATGGTGACCAAGTTAGAACTACACTCCCAAAATGTTTCCAGTTTGGAATTGGTAAGTTAGAATTTTCATGAGAATTAGGAAGTGGAAATGAACGGTCAACCATGACTCTCAGAAGGTCAATGTGAGTTAGATGCAAAGATAGAGTGGCATGGAGTTGGCAGCAGGTTTCAGTTGGTCCTGGTGCTCTGCTCTGCATCAACCTCTTAACAGCAGTCCCAGGTCCACCCCAAGACTCTTGGTAGTGAATGCACAGAGGCCTTAGTTACCCAGAGTCACAGCTCCCCATGGACTTTTCCATGAACTTTCCCTTCGGCCTCATTTTGGCAATTGGAAACCTTTGCAAACTTTTCATATTAACTGGTTGATGTTCATGCCTCTCACCCTTCAATTTGTTATTGGACCTTCTCTTTTCCTGCTCCTACCACAACTGTATAAATTCTAATTCCTATAATAAATCCCTTATCTCATAACTCATTAGTGCTTCTGTTTCTATGATTGAACCTTGACTAATGCAACAAGTATAACCTTTTAAATAAAACATAAACTTATGAAAATAATGTCAATGAAATATATTTTTTTGGTTACAAGGAAAAGAATATCCAAACCAAACTGATTTTTTTTAAGTGGAGTAGGGGCATTTATTGGCTCATGGAACTTAGTAAAAGGACAAGGATAATTCTGAGCACAGCTTGATCTAAGAGCTCAAACCATGTCAGCAGGACTGTGTCTCCTCATCCAGGTTCTGTTTCCTTCTGTGTTGGTTTCAATCCTAGGAAGCCACTCCTATCATGGGGACAGAAGAGAAAATGGCCACCAGTAGCCTCAGACTTACATTCATTTCCTCTTAACCAAAGCAGAAATGAAGAGCTTCTTGCCTATAACAGGTTGGACAGAAGTCCTAGACCTTGATTCCATTGGTCCAAATTAGGTCAAATGCCTATCCATAAATCAATGCCTACACCCAGGAAGAGGTAAGCTTTATAGATGGGCTCAGGCTGCAAGCCAAGCTCAACACCAACCAGATGACTTATAAAAAGGAGAATGGAGGCCTGATAGATCTACAAGAATGTCCACAGGTGTTGGATATCCCTTTTGTAAAATCATACAAGAAATGAACTAAAATAAGGAAATGAACTTAGAGAGGCATCACCCGAGGTTTACTTCTTTTATCTTGGTAATTGCTAAATACCCTGCTTTACCTGGCCATGTAGCACTCACTGTAACTTTACCCTGGTGTCTGTGACACTGAGGAACACAAGTACCAATAAATCTACGTTATCCAAAGAATACCAATTAGATCTGGCCTTGCAGAATGTCCTTTAAAAAAATCAGCTTTAAAAAAACACCTTGTACTAACTGTGAAATTTCCAATCATGCTTCCAGACAGATCAGCATTTGTGGTAGGAACTTTTCTCAATTTTTATTAAAAATCTCATTTACCAGTAGGTTCATATATTTTTTAGATGTCTGGCCTAATTTCTTTCAAATCTGTACATATCACATATTTTTCTTGGCTATAATTAGTCACTAAGACTTATTAGCATAGTAGTAGCTCCAAGAAACTCTGAACTACAAGTCAGCATGGAGTTTTGCTTTTATGTATTTCTTGACAGGAAAAGTGTTTTGTTTTTTCCCCCTGGAATAAGGCACACATTAGATTTCCTCTTTTCACTCCTTGAGGATAACTATTATCATTAGAAGGGAACATTAGAATAATTCTTGAAGTAACACATCAAAAGGATTTGGTTGTGTTTAAGCAGTCTCTCAATTCTGTGACTATAGTGTAGCAAAACTTTCAGGCATCAGGAGGAAAAAAAGTTAAAACAAACCCTTTACCAGCTGCTACATGTGGGGGTGAATCAATAACACTAACTGACAACTTTTCATATGAAATTCAAACAGTCTGAAGTTTCCTTTTTCTATTCCCTGAATATCTGTTCTCTCTACTTCAAAGGACTGTCTGCTGCAGAGCAAGGAGAGGTGGCTCATATACAACGGCACTCTTCTTCTGTTTAAATCATACCATTCAGCAGTTCTGGGGCTGCCAGGCAATGATAAAAGGGCACTTGGCTTTGATTGTTTGTTCTTCAATAGCAAAGGCAGAGAAGCACCATGAACAAGGGCAAAAACTAAGGAGATAAGCATGGCTAGGTTCTAACCACTGCTCTGCCACTTAGTCTTGTGTGTGACCTTGAACAAATTATTTAACTTCCAAATTACTCCTGTCCTCATTTGTAAAATGAATACACAGTGGTCCCTTGGTATCCAAGAGAGATTGGTTCCAGGACCTACTTCCCTACCTCCCCATACCAAAATTTACAATGTCCCTTATGTGAAATGGCGTTATATTTGTATATAACCTATGCATATTCTCCTGTACACATTTTTAAATCATTCTGAATTACTTATAATATCTAATACATTTTGTATGAGATAGGAAGAGAATGTAAAAAAGTATTAGACATCAGAGAAATGGAAATCAAAACTACCATGAAATATCACTTCACACCCAATAAGATGGTTATATTTAAAAAAGACAGATAAAAATAGGTCTTGGTGTGGATGTGGAGAGGCTGGAACCCTCCCATAGTGACGGTGGGAATTTAAAATGGTACAACCACTTTAGAAAACAGTCACACAGTTCTTCAAAAGGTTAAACATAGTGTTACCATAGGGCGCAGCAGTCTCACTTCTAGGTGTATACCCAAGAGAAATGAAAAAATGCCCACACAAACACTTGTACACAAATGTTCATAGCAGCATTATTCATACTACCCAAAAAGTGGAAACAACCCACAACATGTCTATCAACTGATGAATGGATAAACACAATGTAGAATATCCTTACAATGGAATATTATTCTGAAATAAAAAGGAATGAAGTGCTGATACATGCTACAACATAGATGAATCTTGAAAACATTACACTATGTCAAAGGACATAGTCACAGAAGACCACATATTATATAATTGCATTTTTATGAAATGGTCAGAATAGGCAAAGCTATAGAGAAAAGCAAGTTACTGGTTTCTAGAAACTGGGGTGAGGAGAAACAGGAAGTGGCTGCAAGTGGGTATAGGGTTTTGGGGGAGGTGAAGAAAATGTTCTAAACTTAAATAGTCGTGATGGTTGCAGAACTCTGTGAATCTACTGATAATTATTCCATTGTACATTTTAAATGGTTGAATTGTATGATGTGTGAATTACATCTCCATAAAGCCATTTTATTAAAGTGTTGTGCATTGTAGGCAGAATAAATTGCCTTCACCCAAAGTATTTTTCTTTTTGTCACTGTTCAGTATTTACTTTTCCAATATGATTTCATAGGCTTGGGAAAGGCCTTTGTGTGCCAAAAATGTCTCCTGCCCTTACCCTGCTCCTGTTTCACTAGTTTATAAAATTATACCTTATTAATTTCACTCCTGCTGAAGGCTTTGCTTCTAACAAATATTCAAAATAGCTCAAGGAAAGATTTCTCATTGAACTTTATCAACCATGTGCTATTTAGTATGAATGAGTTTGCCAGATCTTTTGCTGACATCAGGATTTGGTTGAAGGCAAACAGAATGAGGATAAACTGCCAAGGGATGAAGGAAGAGGGCATTCTAATGAAAACAGGGTACAGAGAAAAGGTTGGGGACACATGTGTTTTCATCCCTTAATGTTTTAACAGCAATGATCCTACTGCCCATCTGTCTTTGCTAATACCCTGATATGTCTCCTCTGTTTCTCTGTTTTCTCATATACTGATTCATACCATCTTTGTATCTTGCAGGACCTGATTCAAAGGTCACTTATACCAAAGCCATGATTGTATAAATTTACTGCTTATGTTTCTATTTCCTATGCTTTTGGTCCATATCTTTATTTATTTTAATTTGAAATTACATTGAAACTTTTTCAAGCTGCTTCACATATATGAGTTTTGCTCTTAAATAAAATATTAGTTTAGTAACAACATGACTGTGTCATAGATTGTGGATAGGTTTTGTTTAGAGGATCAATTCCAATTGGTGGTCAGGAGCTGTCTGAAAAGGACAAACTATTCTACCCTCAGCAAGGAGGCATACTGTGATTGACTAGCTGTGCCTGCAATTCACATGGGAGGGAGTAGAGAATATGCTGCCACTCCTCATTGTTGTAACTCCTTAGACAGCCCTTTGTTATTTGATACTTCCCTCTGCCTTATAATCAGACATGAGTTTTACCTACACAGTAGAAAAACTTTCTTCGTTTTTTGCACACTAGCATGGGCTGCCTTGTTAGATCGTTTGCTAATAATTCTAACACTCTGTATTCTATAACACTATGTGACACTACAATATTTCATCGATTATTTTGTAACACTACCTATGTGACTTAGCTTTTAACCTCCATGAATAAGAACAATATTTTAAAAAATATATACATGACATATTGCACAGCACACACTGTTGGCTGGCTAACCAGCATCCATCCCCTCAACCCTCCTTCCGAAAACAATTACAATGTTTCTTCCTTATCCACCCTTTCCCATGGGTTCAGGTGATTCAGGGGAGGTTGGGGCTACTACAAGGCAAAGCCTTGAAGACAAACTTGACAGTTCTGTTCCTCTGCCCGGGGTTGGTTTAGCCAGTAATGTGATGCAACTCTGATGGGAAAGGAGATTGCTGCTGGATTGGGGGCATCTGGGAAAGTCTCCCTCTCCCTCTTTTCAAGACTCACAGACATATATGTTCTCTTCTTTCTCTGGACATTGCTGTGTGTGGATACTAGGCCTGGAACTGCTATACCCTTCATGCTATGAGTCTAAGAACAAGGTCTGTCCACAGAGGAGGGTGAAACAGAGAAAATGACAAATAGGCAGAGCCAGAGTCATGACAACCTGTACCTGGGGTATGCCAACTTGCCCTGTCACTGGGCTTCTTAAGAGAGGTAATAATCCTGGTAATAATTCTGCTACTTTTTAAACCTACTTGATTCCAGTTTACTGATACTGATACCTTAGTGATACATGTGGTAATTCCAACCTATAGTAACACCTATATATTTGATAGCACAGACATAAACATTTATCATTAACTGCAATAACCCAATCTGGTTCAACTTTGTGTAATAAAGTGGTAAGTTATTTCTCATTTATGTAACCTGAGTGTACCCAGATAAACCAAGCGTGCAACCATGGGCAGAACCTAAGTGCTCAGACCAAGGAATGGTGACTGAATGAAGAAGCAAACACCACATGGCATGATCCAGGTCCAATCGGACCAAGCCCTGTCATCACCTCATGGCATAGTCCAGTCAGTGCACACCTCCGGGCACCACCCCTTCACAAGATCCAATCAGATCACACTTCATTACTCTCTGACTATAAAATTCGCCCAACCCCCATCTTGGAAAGACAGATTGGAGCCTGACTCATGTCTCCTTGCTCAGCTGCCCTGGTAATAAACATTTCTCGCTACAAAACCCAGTGCTTTGGTGTTTGGCTTTTCATGGCACACAGGCAAATGGACACCGTTAAGTTTAGTAACATATCTCTCTGTATGCGTGTATGTGTGTGTGTGTGTGTGTGTGTGTGTGTGTAATTTCAGATGTTCTTTATAACAATTTTATAAAGCAACTATTTTACAGGAATTATCAGCTTGAATTAAAATACAAAGAAACTGAGCCCCAGACATGCCAGAGATCACATAATTTGTTAGTGCCATTCTTAATTAATTAATTAATTAATTCATTCATTCCCCTAGGCCCTCCATCCTGGATCTAGGGTGGCATTATTGAGCAACACAATTATTTGTTTCATCCAAGAAAAACCAAATGCATTATTTGTGCCAGGCATTAATCTAAGGACTGGTAACACACCTGAAGGTGAGACACCTGCTGTCATGGAGCTTTTAGTTTGTAGGAAAATATATGTGATAACTATTGGAAGAAAATGTTACATAATTCAGGCCGGCTGCAGTGGCTCACACCTATAATCCCAGCAACTTTGGTAGGCCGAGGTGGGCGGATCACTTGAGGTCAGGAGATCAAGGCCAGCCTGGCCAACATGGTGAAATCCCCTGTCTACCAAAAAATACAAAAAGTAACCGGGTGGTTGTGGGCGCCTGTAGTCCCAGCTACTTGGGAGGCTGAGGTGGAAGAATTGCTTGAACCTGGGAGGTGGAGGTTGCAGTGAGCCGAGATCATGTCACTGCACTACAGCCTGGGTGTCGAGCAAGACACTGTCTCCAAAGCAAAAAAAAAAAAAAAAAAAAGTTACACAATTCAAGTGGTAATATGTCCTATGAAGGAAAAGGTCTTAGAGTGTTTAAGAGAACATGAAAGTATGTTAAAGAGTAACCTAATCTGGACCAAGATGTTAGAGTTGCCCTCCCTATGGAGCTGAAGATAGGAAGAAGTTAGTTGTGGGAGGAGAAGGAGTTGGTTGGAAAGCATTTCAGGGAAAATGAAACAGTATGTTAACATGAGTAAGGTTCTAAGGCAGGAAGGAGCTTGGTTCTCTCCAGGAACCAAGAGAAAGCCAATCTGCCAAAACATTATGTATATAGGGATGTGGACATAGCAAAGACAAGGTGAAATGGGCCAAGAGTGTTAAGAACCTGAAGCCATTGAAGAGTTTTAATTAAGGAAGTGATGGTATTGGATTTACACTTTAAAAGATGTGGACAGAGGCTAAAGAGGAAGGGATATATGAGATTATTGAAGAATAGGCAAGAAATGATTGTGACGTAGACAAATTAATTAATTCATACTAAATGCGTCTGCCACACAAATCCTCCCTGCTGTCCAAAGTCCTGTGTAGCTCCTATCCTGGCAATAGCATAATCCATAAACCTTTATGGCATTGGGATTCAACTGTCTTTCAATCCAAGAGAATGAATAAGAGTCACAGAGAAGCACTCCCTTGGAGCCTGTCACAAAAGCATATGCCTTACTTTACAGGTCACACTGTGTTCTTATAAAAATATTTTTCATGAGTTTGCAATACCAGTCCTCTCATGCACAGGGCTACTGCCGGAGACCCCTCAGACCTGGGTGTAACGAGTGAACTTGCTGAATAACACAAGGATTTGTTGTTGGAATAGTTCCATCCAAGATAAACTGATTGCTAAGTGCATGCTAACTGGATGGATTAAGCTGCTATTAAAACAAGATTATTAAATATAAGCCAGTTAAATGTTGAGGAACAACTATCACAAACGACAGCCTTAGTTTAGAATAACAGACTCGCAGTCCTTCTTTCTGTTAATGATTACATGGCAGATTCAGTTTTATATTAAGCATATTGCTAGTTTGTGACAGAACAGTCAACATCAGGGGACAGAGTGAGGATGGGAGCTGGGTGGCATCTCTGGAGCCCACGCGGGAGGAGTGTGGCAGAGGGAACCCACCTGCACTGCCTGTTACCAGTGGAGGGTGTCCAGGTTCTTGGCTTTTTGAACAAAGAATTGAACAAAACACACAAATAAACCAAGGAAAGAATGAAGCAACAAAAGAACCAAAGCAGGGATTTATTGGAAATGAAAGTACACTCCACAGGGTGGGAGCAGACCCCAGCAGTGGCTCAAGGACCTAGATACAGAATCTTCTCAGGTCCAGATACCCTCTAGAGGTTCCCACTGGCTATTTGGTGTTCACCCCATGTAAATGAAGTGGTGGTAATCAGTCTGACTGATTGTGGTGGGAACCAGTCTGATTGGTTGTGGAAAGCAGAGGCTGAAGTTACAAAGTTACACTCTTATGCAAACATCTGATTGGTTGCAAAAAGCAGCTTTCAATTTCCCATCTACCCTGCAGAAAAGGTGGGGGTTTGCAAAGGGAGTAGCCTCTGGTCTTTTTGTTACTTAGGCGGAAAGTTAGGGTTCTCCTTTCAATTTAGTTCTAGGAAGTCAGTGTGAAATGGCCTTAGCTTCCCTGCCTCTAGAACCTATTCTCCTACCTCTTGCCCACGTGGGCTCTAATAAAGGCCTCTAGGTGCTTTCATCTGAGGATGCAGTGGACCCTTGGTCATAGAGGCAGTGGCTGCAGGAGCCAGGGCTTGGGGGTGCCTGAGGGTCACAGAGCTGTTGCTCCCATGGTGTGTCCGGTGCAGCCATTTCATAGCCAGTGAGAGGAAGGGTGTTTGCCTGCACCCCCTTCACCAGACCATCCTGATTCTTTCATTTTTGTCTTTTAATTATTCTCTCTGCATTGTACATAAAATTCTAAAGGTTTTTTTTTTTCCAATTAGATTTTATGCAGTGTTGATTCTGATCTTCAGTGCTTCTAAAGATCTTCAGTTAAAATTCAGTGACTGTGGTTTTGTTTTTAAAATCCTTGTCTTATCCAGCTCTTTTCTTCTTCCCACTCAGCAAGACAGCCTTTCAGCTGAGACTGTTATGAGTTCATCTTTGGTCATCTCTTTTTTTGCAGAGTCATTTAAATTTTTAATAATTGAGGACATAAAGAAGATGCATATTTCTGTTTTCTGTGGAATGCTTATCTTTTACACCAAATATTTGGTATAAAAGCTACCAAACATTTTTATTTACTTCCTTCCCACCCCCACTTCCCCTGCCGCCTTGTCTTTAAAAAGCAGAGAGAGCCAACATATACCACAAATGGTCAATAATAATGAAATGTGTGTAACAGTGATATATCAAGTTCAGATTAAGAAAGAGATGTACTTACTCCAAGTCTCAGAGAACGTAGAGAAGCTGGAACTGACCATCCATCTTCGCATATCCTGGCGTTGAATCAACACCTTCAGATTCTCCAGGAGTCAATGGTTCAAAGTGTACAGACCCCAATGCTAGAGGAAGGATCATGTATTATATCAGTGTTATGATAAGCTCATGACTCTGGTGTAAACCTGATGTCATACTGTGTATTTTGTAAAGCGATATACTTGCACATATGACACCTAACTCCTAAGTTTTAATAAGATCACTTAGCACTTTCAGTGACTTACTATTATCTTTTTTATTAAATCAAGGATTAATTTAATTTTTAAAACAAATATAAGTTATTGATTTACTCTTCTCGACTTGACAGTCTACCTATGGTATAACTGTCGGGTAAAAACATACATCTTTATAACTTGGTGGCCTCAAGTAAAAATAAACAAACAAAAAAACACCATTTCACAGAAAGAAAAGAAACAACATGAAAATAGCTCAAGAAATACAGTAACGAGCAAAAATATATGGGGAAAGAGGAACGTGTAGTTTTGACTTAACTGAAGAAGCCAGAGGAAACTGGTCTACATATGAAAATGTGCGTCCTGAAAGTCAGGTGTCAAGATTTTCCAGTAGGAATCTATATGACTAGAATCTCCTCTATTTCCTGAATAAAAGTGACATCTTTCAGTATTTATACTTCATGGCTCAGACACCTACCTCATTTGGTTCTATTCCTTACTCACTCTAACCTTTACTTAAATGAGTCTGAAAAACTTGAGGATATAGCATAAGAAGAAAAATAATCACACATATTATTCCCCTTTCTGTAGCTACTTTAGACCTGGGTTTGTTACTAGAAAATTCTGGAAGAAAATTTCAATGTAAATCTGTGGCTTTGCTGAATCAAGCTCCCCCTGCCCCCCATTATTATTTAGAAAACACCCACTGTTTGGGCTAATAGCATTATTGGTGGTACCTATTATATAGAGGGATAGCTGAACAGAGTCTGTGTCTTGAAACCAGCATTGAATCACTCTCAGGGTTGAGAAGAAAAAAGGGGAGTCTAAAATCGCAAGAAGTAAAGATATATCTAGGACTCTTGTCCTTCTGGATCCATGCTTCCTTCAGGGTCTTCATCGTTGTAAATGTTCTCTGCCATTTGCCACACTTGCATGGTATTGTCTTCTGTTACAGAACAAATCACCCAAGGTTCATTGGGATTCCGGGAGAAATCAGGTATCTTGGCAGTGTGACTGCCATGAATAAACAACAACTCTAGTGGCCCATCTTCATCTTCTGGGGATTGTTTCTCTCCAATTTTACTTAAATCCCAGACATTCAGTCTGCAATTGGTACCACTGGAAGCCAAAATAGTCTCATTGTGAGTTGACCACTGAACCTGGAATATTTTATCCTTATGTGATTCAAAGGAATGCAACTTAAGTTTCAGATTTCTCAGATCCCACAAGTCAACATTCTTGTCGGTGGATCCTGTGGCAAGAATGAACTCACTATAAGGATTGAAAGAGAGGCAGCAGTGTGAGCGTCACTTCAGCAGTGTCAGCCTCAACTGAGTGGCTTGGTTTGGAAGTAGTGTTTGAACGAGTATCCCAAATCTTAAGTTTCTGATCATCAGCAACTGACCCAAACAGAGACTCATGGAGCAAATGCCAGGAAACATCTTCGACTACTGCTGTATGTCCTGTAAAGGTGGTGTTCACATCCACCACTTTTTCCTCCTTTGGAATGGCACTGATGCCCCACAGGCAGATGGTGTGGTCATCTGAAGCACTAAGTAAGTGCCCACTGAGATTTGCGTTCCAAGAAAGCCCATAGCCTTCCTTCTGATGTCCACGGAGACGCAAGTCTGGGTTGCACTCTCCAGAAGGATCTGGTTTAGAAGGGTGTTTTGTATAGTCAAACACAAGAACACCACTGAAGGAGTCTTTGTTGCGATGATACAAGGGTTCTGGGGCATATAACGGGCCCTGTTTATTTCTCCTTCATGGTTGATCTTGATTTCTATTTCAGTTTTTCCACTAACTGAACCAAAACCTCCAAATTCTCCTTTCTCGCTGCCATAGTGTGACACATCAAACTGACCATCATCATTAGGAAGTTGTACACTGGCTATAACAGGATGGTTTTCTTCATCCAATGTGTATGTCCCCAGGACAAGTTGATGAATGCTGAAATCTTTCCCTTCTGGTCTGGTTACATCTGGAAGCCACTGGGCAGTTAGGCTGGGCCACTCCAGAGCATGGGTCATCACCAAATCATAAAAAAAGGGGTGTTCTTTTTTCATTTTTTGTACTCCTCGTTGATAACTCTTCCTTCCACTGCATCATCAAAGGCTGCTTCCTTGTTGGCCATGGCAGGCAGGCGAACTGGGGGAATCCTGGGGTCAAGGCAATGTTGTGGGTGAGGGTGGGGGCACTATTATCTTTTAATTTAGTTATATAAAGATTTTTTGTTTTGTTTGGGATGTTTTTGGTTTACCATTGGATCCTTTCTTTTTCCTCTACTGTCTTGAAGTAACTGTTCTGATGTGGGTATTGTTTACTGATGTGGGTATTGTTTACTGTACTTCAAGTACAGTTACTTGAAGTAACTGTTCTGATGTGAGTATTGCAAGGTAATATTTACTAACTTGAGGAGATTGTAAAATATTTTTTCTTCATTCTTAAAAATCAGTAATTTTACCATGATGTGCTTAAGTGTGTGCCAAACATTCCTGGATTTAGTGAGCCCTTTTAATAAGAGAACTCAAGATTTTCTTTAGCTCAGGGAAACTTTATCTATTATCTGCATCATTATCACATTTTATTCTACCCCCCCCGACTCCCACCACCCCCAGCTACCTACCCTTTGTGATCTGCCCTTGAAGCCCCTTATCTCCTCTCTTATTTGCCCTTTTGGGACCTGAGTTAGTGACTTGAGAGATTTAAAAAATCCTTTTGTTAAATTCATTTACTGAATTAGTGTTTTGTTGTTGTTGTTGTTGTTGTTTTTTTTTTTTTTTTTTTTAGCAAATTCTTCCAATCCTGAGATTTACTGCATTTTTAATTTGAAAATCATGTCTATTTTTAGAAAATCTTTTATCATGCTGAATCTTAATCCACATTCATTTTTTGTTTAGTAGTCATTTTTTTTTTTCCTCTGGTAGCTCTGTTTCACAAGGTAGTGTATTTGTTCATTCTCTGTCTCACTGCTGGGACGTATTACGAGGAGAGGGTAGGTGGAGGAGAGGAGGGTAACAGCTGCTCCATTCAGGTGATATTGTCAAGAGGAGAGGGAAAAAGGGGTTCCCATCTTTCCAGAATTTCATATAATCTTACCATAGGATATTTTTGTTTGTTACGAGAAACAGAAGTCTCATAGATTTTATGTTAGGAATCATGGATCCCTCAAATCAGGAAAATTATCTATTTTTTTTCCTTAAAAATGGCAAAAAAAATCGATTTTACCCCTTTAAATCTTTCTTCTCATCATTACTAGGTTGTTTTGCTGGATTTTGTCAACTGAAATTTTATCTGCAATAATGTCAGAACCTAGTGACACTGCAACCACAGATAGGCAATATTTTTGGCAATGAAAGTTTATGGTGTAATCCCATATAAACTCCCATATAAACATATAAAATCCCATATAAACATATAAATTGTTCAAATATTAACAATATATAAAAACTAATGAAATATGAAGAAAAATCAGGGATGCCTCATTTTATTGTGCTTCACTTTATTGTGTTTCACAGACTTTTTTTTTAATAAATTGAAGATTTGTGGCAACTCTGCAGTAAGTCTATCATTGCCATTTTTCCAACAGCTTGGGCTCACTTCATTTCTCTGTGTCACATTTTGTTAATACTGACACAATAATAATAATAAAGTTTAAAATATTTCATAGTTCCCTTTTTTCCTCTCATTCTTATCAGATCATCATAACAGATACCTATCTGTTGTGATGATCAGTGATCTTTGATGTTACTGTTATAATTGAAGTTGTGGTAGAAATAGCAAGAAAACTAGAAGTAGAGCGATATCTAAAGATGTGACTGAATTGCTGCAATCTCACGATAAAACTTGAATGAATGAGGAGCTGCTTCTCATCAATGAGCAAAGGAAAGTAGTTTCTTGAGATGAAATCTCGTAGTGAAGATGCTGTGAACTTTGTAGAAATGTCAACAAAGGATTTAGAATATTACATAACCTTAGTTGAGAAAGCAGCGGCGGGGTTTGAGAGGATTGACTCCAATTTTGAAAGCAGTTCTACACAAGGTAAAATGCTATCAAACAGCATTGCATGCTACAGAGAAATATTTTGTGAAAGGAAGAATCAATCCATGCAGCAAACTTCATTGTTGTTTTTTCGAAATGGCTACAGCTACCCCAGCCTTCAGCAACCCCACCCTGACCAGTCCGTAGCCATCAATAATGAAGCAAGAGCCTTCACCAGCGAAAGCATTATGACTTGCTAAAAGTTCAGATGATTGTCAGCGTGTTTTTAATTTAATTTAATTTAATTTTCGACACGGAGTCTTGCTCTGTCGCCAGGCTGGAGTGCAGTGGCGTGATTTCAGCTCACTGCAACCTCCATCTCCCGGGTTCAAGCGATTCCCTTGCTTCAGCCTCCAGAGTAGCTGGGACTATGGGTGCGCCACCACGCCCAGCTAATTTTTTGTGTGTGTTTTAGTTGAAACGGGGTTTCACCATGTTGGCCAGCTAGTCTCACTGGCTGACCTCGTGATCCGCCCGTCTGGGCTTCCCAAAGTGCTGGGATTAAAAGCTTGAGCCACTGCTCCCGGCCTGATTGTTAGCATTTTTTTGTTATTGTTGTTAGCAATAAAGTATTTTAAAATTAACGTATGTACATTATTATTTTAGATATAATGCTATAGCACACTTAACAGACTACAATATATTGTAAATGTAAGTTTTATATGCACTGGGAAACAAAAAATTCAAGTGACTCACTTTATTATGATTTTGCTTTATTGTGGGAGTCTGAAATTAAACCCATAATATCTCAGAGGTATGCCTGTTTGTATTTTACTAAAAAAATTTATCATGTTAATTTCCATATTTTATTTTTCTCTCTGTTCCATGGCTGAGTGTCAGAGCAGTACCTATTCCCTGAAAAAGGGAACAGGCTTCTTCCAAAGGCGTTTCTATGGCACCTCCATAAATCAGCAAGGAAAGGCTCCTAAGAGAGCAGTAAATCAGCACCCTGGGCTCTATCCTTTCATTATTCTCCCTTCCTGAGCACGATGAAGCTATATTTATTCCCTAAAGCAGTCCATCTACGTGAATATTTGAAAAAATGTATATATTTTTGGCCTTTGGCTTTATGAAAGCTTTAGGAGCATGTTTTACTTCTTGTACATAGAAATCTATTTCTGTCTGCATATTTTGAGTGATGTATGAGTACATATGATCTGTGAGCATAGTTCTCTTTTATCCTCTCATTGTTATCCATCTTGATACATATTTAATTTCAATTTGGTATACATACATCCACTGAGTAACTTGATACATCATAAATATTGTAGGTATTGGTGATATAGAAATAAATATAGCATGGTTCCTGTATGCATATATAATTTGTTTGTAAACACTGTAGGAGTGAAATGAATTTTTACTTTTCCCCTCTGAAGGTTTGAATCTGCTGAAATAAACTGAGAATACATTAATAGGCAAAAAGGCATACAAATATATTAATGTGCAAGTGTGCATGGGAGCCATATAAGATATGAGACTCAAAGAAGGGAACAGAGATGGTTGAAGGTTAAAATAGCATGAAGGAATAGGGGCTTCAGACTCTTTGGGGAGGTGGCTGTAAGTTATGGGAGGGACAGGGGAGGAATCTCATATATAAACACAGATAAAACTACACAGATAAAAGTCTCTTAGGGGCCAGGCACGGTGGCTCACGCCTGTAATCCCAGCTCTCAGGGAGGTAGAGGCGGGAGGATAGCTTGAGCCCAGGAGTTCGAGACCTGCCTGGGTAGTATAACGAGACCCCGTTCTCCACAAAAAGGTGGGGGGGGGGGGGGAAGACAAAAAAAAAAAATTAAGCGCAAAAGTCTCTTAGGTAATAAAAGTTATTTGGGGATCAACCTTCAGGAGAAGATGCTGTCTGGATGTGATGATTACTTCTTTTTTTTTTGAGACGAAGTCTTGCCCTGTTGCCTAGGCTGGAGTGCAGTGGTGTGATCTTGGCTCACTGCAACTTCCACCTCCCGGGTTCAAGTGATTTTCGTTCCTCAGTCTCCTGAGTAGCTGGGACTACAGGTGCATGTCACCATGCCCAGCTGTTTTTTTTTTTTTTTTTTCATCTTTTTAGTAGAGATAAGTTTTTGCCATGTTGGCCAAGCTGATCTCAAACTCCTGGCCTTGAGTGATCTGCCCACCTTGGCTTCGCAAAGGGCTGGGATTATAGGCGTGAGCCCCACTGTGCCCAGCCTGTATGTGGTGATGACTTTTAATGTCCTTTCTGGTAAATAATCTTTTCTGGTGGTTTGATGAGATTCCTAGGGAAGGGGTTCAAGACAATTGCATTCCTTTTGGAATAACTTCCCTCAGTCAGATAAGGGAACTTTGAGAAAGCTTCTCTCTGCACTAGCAAAAGGAAAGAGAAGAAAGGGCAGGAGAAGGTCAGAGAGAGCGACCTTGGTTCTGAGGCTCATTTCTGAGGCTTTTCAATCTTCTTTGTTCCAAGCACTCAGCGTGCCAACATGCCATATTGTGGGGTATTATCTTCGGAGCCCCAACAACACATAGCCCGTATTCTAGCTAGATATTTCGTATGCTTGTCAAGTCAGAATATTTTTAGATGATAGAAAACAAGTAAAGTCCTAATTTTTATTAAGCCTTTAGAGAAGTGGTGAGTTTACAGTTGGGCCATGTGAAAGTAAATTATACAACACTCTGGAGAGGTGGGGAATAGAAATTATTCCCTTTTATCTTTATCCTTTTATCCTGACCCAGTCACAAAAGTCAGTTGTCTATTTCCCTGACAAGTTAAAAATTATCCCAAGGCCCTAAGAATATTTATTACCCCTTTTCCTGTTTTATAAAATGATATCTAACTTTAAAAAGCATTTGTAGGCTAATGGAAATAATATTATGGTGGGAAACATACACTAATTTGAGATCTTGGCCTGTTGAACCCAATAAAAGCTCAAAATTTATTTATTTTGATGATTTGATCTAGGTCACATCTGAAACTTTAATTCAATGGAATTGAAAATATGTTTTTATAAATTATTTTAATCATATGAAAACTTTAAAGAAATTTCTCATCTTTTGTAAACTAGTTTTGTAGAAACCATTCAGCACAGATCTACCTCAAAATTGTAATTGCAGTCCAGTTGTAATTACCTAAAAAGGTACAAAGGGATGATATTTGAATTTGGCATATATGTTCACATATTTATAGTAAAAGCGAAGTTTTTGAATAATGAATGTATAATACACTTTCTAGGTATAAACTGATATGAAGGATTTACCTGTAATCTGAAAAACTAATATGTAATTGAGGTTAGATAATTTCAGGAATTGAATAATTTGTGTTGTTGTTATTAAATAGTGACATTATTTTTAGCCTTGTTTGGACAAAGTAGAAAAAGGACCCAAAGTGACGCAATATTTAGAAATAAAAATTTTGAAGAAAATAGCTTATAAGCTGAAGTAAATATTTTCAAAGTGTCTTATGTTGTCAAAATGATAAAATAAAGCAAGCTGGAGACTTTACTCTTCAAATCTACACAACAGGACTGACATATCCATGAACCTTTCTACATGTAAATATCTAGTTAGAGAGGCGCCTTCTGGGGAGTCTATTCTGGAGTAGATCTATGCTGATAAGGGACAATGAGGCAAGGCCAAATTCATCAGAGACTCTGGCCTTTTGGAGGATTATATTTAACTAAAGACCTAAGATTCTTCATTCCAGTGTGAAAAGCTGATAGCTGGAGAGGTAGGAAGTATTTCTGAGAATTCTAGAGGGTCAAAAACACATGGATGTGTGTGTGTGTGTGTGTGTGTTGTTATATTTTGAAGTACCTTTTATAGCATGCTTCTTATGTTCCAGGGTGTGCAACTGTAGTATGAATGTAGGAAGTGGGACGGTCAGTCCCCAGTGCTTTCAGCCATCAGTCAACCTGTGGGTTAGGATTCATAACCCAGAGTAGGAGGAGCCTTGAATCCCTGATGAGGCAGCTGCTTTGTAAGTGTGATTGAGGTCAAAGATGAAACAGTTTACTTCAGTTTGTCCGTTTGTGTTTAGGACAACTGAGTGGACTGGAAATGGACTCTCCAGTCACTTGCAAAACATGCTATTTCATTATTTATCTTTAACACTTTAAGTTTAATTAGTATTTTTTTTCAGGCTTATATATATATATTAGCTCAAGTACAGTCAAACTTGCTTTAGATATGTGAAAACTTGCTTTAGATATGTGAAACAGTTGGCTTCAGTTTGTCCGTTTGTGTTTAAGACAATTGAGTGGACTGGAAATGGACTGTTCAGTCACTTGCAAAACATGCTATTTCATTATTTAACACTTTAAGTGTAATTAGTTTTCTTTTTCAGGCATATATATATATATATATATAAGCTCAAGTGCAGTCAAACTTGCTTTAGAAATGTGAAAAGGAGCTTGAACTTTAGGAAAGAAGAACGTACAAGAATGTATATTGTTAGAGTTCTTTAAAAGAAACCTTGGAACTATCCATAATACAATAATTTTTCAGGATTTGAGCATTAAGCTATCCATCTGAAATGTTCCTTCATAAATAAATAAATTATGTTTTGCTTTAAAGAATGAGATAAATTTGAGCCAAGCACAGGGGCTTATGCCTGTAATCCCAACACTTTAGGAGGCCAAGGCAGGAGGACCACTTGAACAAGCCAGGAGTTTGAGGCCAGTGTGGACAACAAAATGAGACCCTGTCTCTACAAAAAATGTTTAAAGACTTAACCTGGTGGTGCACGCCTGTGGTCCCAGTTACTTGGGAGGCTGAGGCAGGAGGATCGCTTGAGCCTAGGAGTTTGAGATTGTAGTGAGCTATGATCGTGCCACTGCACTGCAGCCTTGGTGACAGACTGAGACCCTGTGTCTAAAAAAAAATAATAAATTTAAAAAAATTGAATGGGATCATTTGTCTTACTTTAAGGCCAAATAGCTGAGTTATAATAGGCTTAAATCAGGAGTTTGACTACTACAATAAATACAATTAATTAATTGTGGTCCATTCTACATTGTTTGTGTTACCTCAGACTTATGTAATTAAGATATTTGAATTAGAAAAGCATATTTTTTGTGTCAATTTGATAAGCATGACCGCCAAGTACTCATCTCTGTTTGCCTTTTTTTCTTTTTCTTTTTTTCCCTCCCTTGTTTCTTTGTGTTATGAACCAAATCATAACTTCCTCTTACAGATCCAGAGAGCTGTTTGTCTTTGAGTAGGAACATACAGAAAAGACATAAGGCATTTCTTTTCTCACATTTTAAAATAAAGAGCCTCAGCATTTCCAGGGTGAATTTTAAGGTTTATGGCTCTGAAAATTGCAAGTTAAAAAGCACATTAGCAATTATTTTTGAATTGCACTAGAAATTATAGACCAGTTCAAAACATATTGCTGATGTTCTAAAGTGAACCACAGGTGCAACAAAAATCTTTTGCAATAGAGATTTTTCTTTATGATTTTATCCTTATCCTATATCCTTTCTTCCTGCAACATTACTGCATTTTCTTTTAAACAATGCTATTACAAATAATTCCCAAAGATATAATGTAGTCTTTTGCTGAGAACAGGGTAAAAGTGGAAAATTCCAGGTTCTATTTCTGAGCTTTGCTCATAGCGATTTAGTAGAAAGCTTAGTATCTGGGTCTCCCCATTACAAAAAATAGAAATTTAATTACTATTTATCCTCAAAGATACTTAATTATCAGTAGGAAAGGCTTGATGCTATTCAGTGACCCTCAGATCAAAGCAATTTAAACATGCATTATTTTAACAATATACAAGTACAAAAGCTAAGAAATTATCTAGTGCGAGGCTCGTCTCCCCCCCTCTATGATTTTTTTTTTTCTCAGAATTTATGGGTAACCTAGATACTGAAGTGGAGATATACAAAGAACATCCATTTGAGGCAGAGGAAATTATTTTGTTTGCCTTTTGTTTTGTTTTCTGCATAAAAGGAATCACAGATATTTCCAGATGAAAGGATTTATTTATCCAGGAATATTTTTGAACTTATACTATTTTTGGGGGGGCCCAAATCATTTAGAAGATTTTTGTATGGGGGAGAAAACGATAGTCACATTGTGACAGGATGGTAGAGTCATTGTCAGTAGCATTTAGTTAAAGGACAGTACGATGGACAAGGCATAGGCCTTAAAGTAGAAATAAAGTGCTTGCTTTGGTACATAGTTATTGCTGGCTTAATTGGGTATTTCATCATATACTGTGATGAACTTTTGGTTATTTATCATGTTTATGTGTCTTTTACTTATTTGAATCTTTACACAAATGAAAGGCTCTCTTTGAGTGTTTTCTTTTTTTTAAAGGGGAAATCATGTTGGCCTTGAGCACTATAATTGATTGGTTAGCTCATAAATATATGAAAATAAAGGTACTGTAAATAATGTTTTTACCTTTTGTTTTTGAGCTCTCTTTTTCTTTCCTTTGCAACCCTTCAGAGCTGAAGCATCCCATTGTAATTGCTTTCCCATTTCTTACTTTCCCATTTCTCAGTCATTCTGCTCTATCTTTCCTGTTAGTGATTATATTAGCTCAACAGTATTTAACTACAGTTTCACAGTCAATTATTAATGAATGTTTCGTTTTTATCTGTAGTATTACTTTGCCAACAAAACTGCGTGAAGTTAATTACTTGGCAGTTTTTTAAAGTATAAAATGGAGAGAAATGGCTTTTGCTGTTAAATTGTCATTCAGACCCACTTTTGTCATTACAGGATAACAACAGATCCCTTTGATAACTAAGCCAAGCAGGTCAGCCACTCTCTGTTGTTCAAATAGTTGATAAAATATGCACAAAACTGAAATCTGGTGGGGTCTGGAACCTGTGGCTTTGCAATTTGGAAGGCATTTGATTATGTCCTTTGTAGCTTGTTCACGTTCTTTGAACCTGTTTGAAAAAAATGTTTATATTTCAACCTGCTGAGTTCCTAACATTTAAAAGAGAATAAGTGACTTCCATAAATCAAGGCACCCCAGGCAGGAAAGGTTTGCCTCACAAACAATGGCTGAGAGAGACACCTGGCCTCGGGCATATCAAGAGGCTGTTATTGTTAGGCCTGGGCATTGTGGAGATGGGATGTTCAGGAAAAGGCAATTCCTAAAAGGATACTGTACCAAAAGACTTAAGACTCTTACCTGTCTTGACTCATTTCAAACATCCTTCTTCACAAAAACACTAAGGCAATACCTTTAAGATTTTTAATTAGAAGTTGTTTGTGTGCTGTGAGGGAAAGCACAAGCATAATCTCCACCTTAGGGTGACCAGATACAGCAAATAAAAGTACACAGCACCCAGTAAAATGTGAATTTCAGAAAGTATGAACCACGTGTCCTGTATTTTATCTGGAAGCCTTACATTTGAGTTCTATTTCTTTTCATCCTACGTAAAAGTTACGTGTATTTTACTGTCACATATACTGAGTAAAGGGAGAATTCACGAATGCAACATAAATGAAATATGATTAGGTTATTCTGTCAACACTTTAATTTGAGGCAGTTTTGAGAGTTTTTCTAATCATCTCAGTGCTGGTTTCCAAGGGTACCTAATGGATTCTTATCTAGTGAACTAAGAAAACTCATTGATGTATGCTCAAGATGGCCTCAATGATCTGCTCAGTTTGTCTAGACTTTAGATACATTTCTTAACTATAAGCCCTTGACCTCCCTTTTCTTTCTCTTTCTCTCCTTCCTTCCTTCCTTCCTTCCTTCCTTCCTTCCTTCCTTCCTTCCTTCCTTCCTTCCTTCCTTCCTTCCTTTCTTCTTTTTTCTCTCTCTCTCTCTCCTTTTTTTTTTTTTAATTGTACTTTAACTTCTGGGATACATGTGCAGAACATGTAGGTTTGTTGCATAGGTATATATGTGCCATTGTGGTTTGCTGCACCCATCAACCCATCATCTAGGTTTTAGGCCCTGTGTCCATTAGGTATTTGTCCTAATGCTCTTCCTCCCTTTGCCTCTCAGCCCCCAGTGTATGGTATTCACCTTCCTGTGTCCATGTGTTCTCATTGTTCAGCTCCCACTTATGAGTGAGAACATGTGGTGTTTGGTTTTCTGTTCATGTGTTAGTATACTGAGAATGATGGCTTCCAGCTTCATCCATATCCCTGCAAAGGATATGAACTCATTCTTTTTGATGGCTGTATATTATTCCATGGTGTATATGTGCCACATTTTCTTTATCCAGTCCATCATTGATGGGCATTCAGGTTGGTTCCAAGTCTTTGCCATTGTGGATAGTGCTGCAATAAACATATGTGTGCATGTGTCTTTATAGTAGAATGATTTATAATCCTTTGGGTATATACTCAATAATGAGATTGCTAAGTCAAATGGTATTTCTAGTCCTTGATCCTTGAGGAATTGCCACACTGTCTTCCACTATGGTTGAACTAATTTACACTCCCACCAACAGTGTAAAAGCGTTCCTATTTCTCCACAACTTCTCTAGCATCTGTTGTTTCCTGACTTTTTAATGATCACCATTCTAACTGCTGTGAGATGGTATCTCATTGTGGTTTTGATTTGCATTTCACTAATGACCAGTGATGATGAGCTTTTTTTCATATGTTTCTTGGACACATACCTGTCTTCTTTTGAGAAGTCTGTTCATATCCTTCACCCACTTTTTTGATGGGATTGTTTGTTTGTTTTTTTCTTGTATATTTGTTTAAGTTCTTTGTAGATTCTGGATATTAGACCTTTGTTGGATGGATAGATTGCAAAAATTTTCTCCCATTCTCTTGGTTGCCTCTTCACTCTGATGATAGTTTCTTTTGCTCTGCAGAAGCTTTTTAGTATAATTAGGTCCAATTTGTCAATTTTGGCCTTTGTTGCAATTGCTTTTGGTGTTTTAGTCATGAAGTCTTTGCCCATGCCTATGTCCTGAACGGTATTGCCTAGGTTTTCTTCTAGGGTTTTTATGGTTTTAGATTTTACATTTAAGTCTTTAATCCATCTTGAGTTAATTTTTGTATAAGGTGTAAAGAAGGGATCCGGTTTCGGTTTTCTGCCTATGGCTAGCCAGTTTTACCAGCACAATTTATTAAATGGGGAATCCTTTCCCCAATTCTTGTTTTTGTCAGATTTGTTGAAGATCAGATGGTTGTGGATGTGTGGTGTTATTTCTGAGGCCTTTGTTCTGTTACATTGGTCTATATATCTGTTTTTGTTTCAGTACCATGCTGTTTTGGTTACTGTAGCCTTGTAGTATACTTTGAAGTCTGGTAGTGGGATGCCTCCAGCTTTGGACTTTTTGCTTACAATTATCTTGGCTCTACAGGCTCTTTTCTGGTTCCATATGAAATTTAAAGTAGTTTTTTCTAATTCTTTGAAGAAAGTCAATGGTAGCTTGATGGGAATAGCATTGAATCTATAAATTACTTTAGGCAGTATAGTCATGTCCATGATATTGATTCTTCCTGTCCATGAGCATAGCATGTTTTTCCATTTGTTTGTGTCCTCTCTTATTTCCTTGAGCAGTGGTTTATAGTTCTCCTTGAAGAGGTACTTCATATCCCTTGTAAGATATATTCCTGGGTATTTTATTCTCTTTGTAACAATTGTGAATGGGAGTTCACTCATGGTTTGGCTCTCTGTTTGTCTGTTATTGGTGTATAGGAATGCTTGTGATTTTTGCACATGGATTTTATATCCTGAGGTTTTGCTGAATTTGCTTATCAGCTTAAGGAGTTTGTGGGCTGAGGCAATGGGGTTTTCTAAATATAAAATCATGTCATCTCAAACAGAATCAATTTGACTTCCTCTCTTACTATTTGAATATGCTTTATTTCTTTCTCTTGCCTGATTGCCCTTGCCAGATTGCCCTTGCCAGAACTTTCAATACTGTGTTGAATATGAGTGTTGAGAGAGGGCATCCTTGTCTTGTGCCAGTTTTCAAAGGGAATGCTTCCAGCTTTTGCCCATTCAGTATGATATTGGCTGTGGGTTTGTCATAAATAGCTCTTAATATTTTGAGACATATTCTGTCAATACCTAGTTTATTGAGTGTTTTTATCATGAAGGGGTGTTAAATTTTGTCAAAGGCCTTTTCTACATCTATTGAGATAATCATGTGGGTTTTGTCATTGGTTCTGTTTATGTGATGGATTACGCTTATTGATTTTGGTATGTAGAGATAACTATCCTAAATATATATGCACCCAATACGGGAGTACCCAAATTCATAAAGCAAGTTCTTAGAGACCTACAAAGAGACTTAGACTTCCACACAATGATACAGTGAGACTTTAACACCCCACTGTCAATATTAGACAGATCGATGAGACAGAAAACAAGAATATTCAGGACTTGAACTCAGCTCTCGTCCAAGTGGACCTAATAGACATATACAGAACTCTCCACCCCAAATCAACAGAATATACATTCTTCTTAGCACCACATAGCACTTTTTCTAAAATCAACCACATAATTGGAAGTAAAACACTCCTCATCAAATGCAAAAGAATGGAAATAATAACAAGCAGTCTCTCAGACCACAGTGCAATCAAATTAGAACTCAGGATTAAGAAACTCACTCAAAACCGAACAACTACATGGAAACTGAACAACCTGCTCCTAAATGACTACTGGGTAAATAACGAAATTAAGGTAGAAGTAGCAAAGTTTTTTGAAACCAATGAGAACAAAGAGATAATGTACCAGAATCTGTGGGACATAGCTAAAGCAGTGTTAGGAGGGAAATTTATAGCACTAAATGCCCATATCAGAAAGCTGGAAAGATCTAAAATGGACAGCCTGACATCACAATTAAAAGAAGAAGAGAAATAAGAGCAAACAAATTTAAAAGCTAGCAGAAGACAAAAAGTAACTAAGATCAGAGCTGAAGGAGATAGAGATACCAAAAACCTTTCAAAAAATCATTGAATACAGGAGCTGGCTTTTTGAAAAGATTAACAAATAGATTGACCACTAGCCAGACTAATAAAGAAGAAAAGAGAGAAGAATCGAATAGACACAATAAAAAATGATAAAGTAGAGATTACCACTGATCCCACAATAATATAAACTACCATCAGAGAATACTATAAACACCTCTGTGCAAATAAACTAGAAAATCTAGATGAGCATTGATGTGAAAATCCTCAATAAAATACTGGCAAACCAAATCCAGCAGCATATCACAAAGCTTATCCACTATAATCAAGTTGGCTTCATCCCTGGGACCTCCCTTTTCTTATAACATTTATTTTAAAATTACAACTCTATAAATTCTTCCTTTCTTCCTTTGAGATATAAATATTTTCCCAGGCTTTTGACATTTTTTACCACCCACTGATGTCTTTCTCAAGGACATGGGCCCATCCTTTTGACATGTAATAACGGAAGATAGTGTTACTATTTTCCAGTCTCTGTGAGTGGGTAGGAGCCTAACTCCAATAAGAGACAGTTAGCAAACACAGATGACCTAATCACTTTGACAATCACTCTGCTAAGAAGCTAGCTCACCACAGTGCTTAAAAACTCTCCTACCTTTTATTTCGGCAGAAGTCTCCCTCTGCTACTACAATAGCCTGAATAAACTCATCTTACTATTTTTGACAAGTGTCCAGTGCATTTTTACTTCAACAAATAGGACAAATTCTAGGCCTTGGTACTTTGCCAAGTCCCCTGGATGATTCTAATAGTGACCCAAGTTTGAGAACCCCTTTAGCTTTTGCAGTATTTTACAAAACACCACAGTAATAAGTCTTGATATTTATTTGTGGTTATAAGACAAATTTGTAATGCCCGAGAAATACTCCCTTACTTCAATGGCATTTTTTAAAACTTAAAAAAAAAAACCAAAAAAAAAACCACAAAGGCCCAGGTGTGGTGACTCACACCTGTAATCTCAGGCTGAGGTGGGAGGATTGCTTGAGGACAGGAGTTCAAGATCAGCCTGGGCAACACAGGGAGACCCCCATCTCTACCAAAAAAAAAAAAAAAATTAGCTGAATGTAGTGATGTGCACTTGTATTCCCAGCAACTTGGGAGGCAGAGGTAGGAGGCTGGCTTGAGCCCAGGTGTTTGGGGTTACAGTAAGCCATAATTGTGCAATTGCATTCCAGCCTTGGGAATAGAATAAGACCCTGTCTCTTAAAAAATAATAACAAATATTAAATAAAATAGTATTGCTCACTTTGTCTTTTTCTTTAACTCAATCTAGTCATGATTCTAAACTTTAACCAACTGGACATTGTCGGTTCCTAAGGAACGTGGCCTAGGTCTGTCAGTAAGAGTGGCTTAGCATGGCACTAACTCTAAGTAGACAGAGAAATGGGATTCAGTGAAGAGGAGAGGTATGGAGTGTGTTAAAGCCCCTTGGGTGGTTCTGCTTTTCCAGTCAACCTCCTCACTGAGAAAATGTGCTTGTGACATTCTTGGGTTGTCCCTTGGTTTGTCTGGGTAAGTTGCTCAGCAAGGAGATAATGTCCTATTCATTTTTTGTTTTCTCACTTCCTAGCACAGTGCCTGACAATAAGTAAAAGCTTAATAAAGTATTATTTTTTTCTTTTTCAACCTTCTCAGTGTGTGTCCTAACCCATATTCTTCTTTTTTTTTTTTTTTGGCCTGGCATGGTATTAAAATTAATTTAACTTTGCATGTGAAATTTTTCTGTGGGACTTGAACATTCCAAATTAGAATGGGAAGGAAATGAGTAACTTTGTCTTTTATTTCTCTAGCAAAAGAATTACCAGTTTTTATGGGCAAAAACTGGAAGCATTCCCCTTGAACACAGGAACAAGACAAGGATGCCCTTTCTCACCAGTCCTATTCAACACAGTAGTGGAAATCTTGGCCAGAGCAATCAGGCAAGAGAAAGAAATAAAAGGCATCCAAATAGCAAGAGAGGAAGTCAAACTATCCCTGTTTACATATAGTAAGATTCTATATGTAGAAAACCCCACAGTCTCTGCCTAAAATCTCCTTAATCTGTTAAACAACTTCAGCAAAGTTTCAAGATACAAAATCAATGTACACACATCAGTAGTATTTCTATATACCAGAAACAGCCAAGCTGAAAGCCAAATCAAGAATGCAGTCCTTTTCACAGTAGCCACAAAAAGAATAAAATACCTAGGAATACAGATAATCAGGGAGGTAAAAGATCTCTACAGTGAGAATTACAAAACACTTGGAAGAAATCAGAGGTGACACAAACAAATGGAAAACATTTCCATGCTCATAGACAGGAAGAATCAATACTGTTAAAATGGCCATACTGCCCAAAGCAATGAGCAGATTCAGTGCTATTCCTATCAAACTACCAATGACATTCCTCACAGAATTATAAAAAACTATTTTTAAATTCATATGGAACAAAAAAAGAGCTCAAATAGCCAAGGCAACTCTCAGCAAAAAAGAACAAAGCTGGAGGCATCATCTTACCTGACTGCAAACTATATACAAGGCTACAGTAACCCAAACAGCATGCTACTGTCACAAAACAGACACATAGACAAATGGAACAGAATAGATAGCCCATAAATAATGCTGCACACCTACAACCATGTGATCTTTGATGAAGTCAACAAAAACAAGCAATGGGGAAAGGACTCCCTATTCAATAAATAGTGCTGTGATAACTGACTCACCATATGCACAAGACTGAAACTGGACCTCTTCCTTACACCATACACAAAAATCAACTCAAGATGGATTAAAGACTTCAATCTAAAACCTCAAACTATGAAAACCATAGAAGATAACCTAGGAAATATCATTCTAGAAATAGGCCCTGACAAAGGTCTCATGACAGAGTCATCAAAAGCAATTGCAACAAAAATGAAGATTGACACATGGGACTTAATTAAACTGAAGAGCTGCTGCACAGCAAAAGAAACTATCAACAGAGTAAACTAACAACCATAGAATGGGAGAAAATATTTGCAATCGGCCGGGCGCGGTGGCTCACGCCTGTAATCCCAGCACTTTGGGAGGCCGAGGCGGGCGGATCACAAGGTCAGGAGATCGAGACCATGGTGAAACCCCGTCTCTACTAAAAAATAGAAAAAAATTAGCTGGGCGCAGTGGCGGGCGCCTGTAGTCCCAGCTACTCGGGAGGCTGAGGCAGGAGAATGGCGTGAACCCGGGAGGCGGAGCTTGCAGTGAGCCGAGATTGCGCCACTGCACTCCAGCCTGGGCGACAGAGCGAGACTCCGTCTCAAAAAATATATATATTTGCAATGTATGCATCCAACAAAGGTCTAGTATCCAGAATCTATGATGAACATAAACAAATCTACAAGCAGAAAACAAACAACTCCATTAAAAAATGGGCAAAGAACATGAACAGGTACTTTTCAAAAGAAGATGTATATGTGGCCAACAAACATGAAAAAAATGCTCAACATCACTAATCATTAGAGAAATCCAAATGAAAACCACAATGAGTTACCATCTAACATTTCAGAATGGTTATTATTAAAAAGTCAAAAAAAACACAGATGCTTATGAGGTTGTGGAGAAAAGTGGAGATAAGAGAATGCTTATACATTACTGGTGGGAATGTAAGTTAGTTCAGCCATTGTGGACAGCTATTTGACTTTCTCAAATAATTTCTCAAAGAATTTAAAGCAGAATTACCACTTATTGGTATATATCTAAAGGAATATAAATTGTTCTACCATAAAGACACATGCACATGTATATTCATCACAGCAGTATTCACAATAACAAAAACATGGAATTAACCTAAATGGCCATCAACAGTAGACTGGATAAAGAAAATGTGGTGCATATATACCATGGAATACTACACAGCCATAGAAAGGAATGAGATAATATCCTTTGCAGCAACATGGATAGAGCTGGAGGCCATTATTCTAAATGAATACAGGACCAGAAAACCAAATGCCACATGTTCTGACTTATAAATGGGAACTAAACTCTGAGTACCTATGGACACAAAAAAGTAACAACAGACACCAGGACCTACATAAGGTTGGAGGGAGGGAAGAGGGTAAGGATTGAAAAACTACCTATTGTGTACTATCTCTGTTACCTGAGTGGCAAAATAATCTGTACACCAAACCCTTTTGCCACGCAGGTTACCTGCACATGTACTCCTGAACCTAAAAGAAAAGGAAAAAAAAAGTTGGAGACAAAAACATATTACCAATTCTAAATCACTTAATGCATTTAAAAATTATTCATAAAATCTAAGTATGTATTTTCAGTTGAGGAAACAAAGACAGAATACCTCAGTTGCTCCAGGTCAGATAGTCAGGTTGTGCTAAGTTAAGACTCGACCTCTGTCTCATTATTGTCCTAAGTTATTCATTCATTAAACAGTTTCTAAGAGCCTATTATATATCACGTACTATATTAGCCATTGGAGATACAAAAGCAGATACATTAAATAATAAAAAAGATCATAATCTAATTTAAAGAGAATTTATTCAAGTGCATGGCTTGAGGATAGCCCTCCTAGAAATACTAACTTTAGGGAATGGACTCAGCCTTCTGAAGTAGAGAAGTTTCATTTATACTTCCTTGTCATAGGGGGCTGTTTTGTACACTGCAGGATGTTTAGTAGCGTCCCTGACTAAATGCTAGTAGCACCCACCAGATGCCAGTAGCATTCTCCAAGTTTAACAAACAAAAATGTCCCCAAACATGACCAGATGTTCTCTGTGGGGTAAAATCACCCTAAGTTGAAAACCAGTATACTAGAAGAAATATTTAGATTTGCCTCACTGAGGTGAAATCATACAGAATCATTATATTTTAGGTTTTATTTAAAGATTCTCCATGTTAAGGACTATATATTTAAAATCACCAATAAATGAGCTTTGGATACAATAATAAAAGCAAGCATACTAATAATTTTAAGGAATATTATCTGCTTATTGAACAATTCAGAAAGACACATCTATGTTTACTTAGTCACTATGAAATTTATGGATGGATTGTGTGACAGCAATACAACCTTTCTTGGAAAATTGTCATTATCCTTTCATCTGGGTCTGTATATCACATCCTTACCTCCCACTCCTAGGCATCCTGCCTGTGGAGATTAAGACTTGATTAAAAAGCTCTGTGTGTGTATAAGTACATGATACTTACTAACAAATTCTTTTAAAAAATCTTTATAACAAAGTCTGTGTTTAAAAATAACAGCGCAAATCTTTATAAATCATTCAGATAAAGTTGCATGCATTTCCAGCTGAACATAACAGAAACATCTTGACACAGCTTCTTTTTCTCTAGAGAAATTCCATTCCAGGTATGGAGTTTACTAGACTGAATTATGAATCCTGTGAAGATTGTTACAGCTCTCCAATAACTCATTTTCTGAATTTCCTTCCCCCTTTAGTAGAGGCACTTCTTCCTTTTAGGTATACAGCATACTTAGGCTTTCTTGTGGCATACATTCCCCTATACCCTACCCTATAAAAGTAGGTAAGTCTCTGATTCCTGTGATAGATGCTAGTTGCCTGCTTGACTTTGAATCAGCCTCAGTAAACCAAGCACGCGCACATTAATTTGAAATATCACAAGAAAGACTCCACACCTCTCTTCCCTACCTTGATTTCATACGTCATTGACCATATAAGGAGATGGAGGCGGGAAGGGTGAGGGGTTCACTGCAATTAAGTGTTGGTAGTTTCTTTTGAGCACTTCCTTTGGATTTATTGAGGTTGAGCCTATTAATCCAAACAAGGAGGAAAAAGTGACTAATTATCTTTGATTTTGGAATTGGATGTCAACTCTACTGTTGAAAAATACATTTAATAACACTTTCTCTTAACCTATGTGAATTTGAAAAGAAGTTACTTCTTGTGCTCTAAGAACTTGCTGTAGTTTGGACGTTTGTCTCCCCAAATCTCATGTTGAAACTTGATCCCCAGTGTTGGAGGTGAGACCTAATGGGAGGTGCTTGAGTGATTCTTGGGTGTAGATCTCTCATGAATGATTTAGTCCCATCCTCATGGTAATGAGTGAGTTCTTGCACTATTAGTTCCTGTAAGAACTGGTTGTTTAAAAAACCTAGCATCTCCCTGCCCTCCTCCCTTGCTGCTTCTCTCATCATTTGATTTCTGCACATGCCCTTTGTTTCCCACCTTGAGTGGAAGACACCTAAAGCCCTTACCAGGAGCAGATGCTAGTACCATACTTCTTTTACAGCCTACAGAACCATAAGTCAAATAAACCTCTTTTCTTTATAAGTTACTCAGCCTCAGGTTATTCCTTTATAGTAACACAGATAGGCTAAGACAGAACTAGAACCTAAACTCTGTTTCCAAAATGTGTGTGCAAGTTTGAATAAAATCAAGTTAAGTGTTAGAAAAAAATTCTTACTGTGTTTGCATGAATATGTACACAGATGCATGTGTATATCTACTATCTACACACACGTGTATGTACACCTATATATAAGAAACAGTCAATATTTTTTGACAAATTTATATTTTAGGCATTTACATGGTGGTGGTTTCTCTACATGCATATATGAATAATTACACTGCAACTCACTTGAGTAATTTTATAATTTACCTTATAGCAAAATACCTCTTTCCATTTTAAATAAATTACTGTGGCCTTTTAAAAAAGAATATAAGGGAAATAATGACTTTTTTTTTTTTTTGTATTTTGTACCCATACCACATCCAAAAGCTTTAGGATTCAAACACAAAGTAGCAAGCATTTACTTAGAAAGTAAATTCAAAGAAAAGAGGATTTATATGAGATCAACTCACCAAGCAGGGACTGAATCCCAAATTCAGAGAAAAAAAGGTTTATTAAAATATGTCAGCTCATCAATTTCTAGACTACGCTTTTGAAATAGCCAGTGGCCCTCCTTCAGGTGATTTCAGACAGTAGTTCATTTTCTTTCAGGTAATAGGATTGAATAAATAGAGAAGGAAGTATTTCTACCATTTAATCCCTGGATGCTGGCATATATCAGCCTGTTATATAACTATGCTTCCATTTATAGTTTAAGTATTTTTTGTTACATTTAAATTATAAGAATGATTTCAGTCCATGGCCATTTAAAGTGGATCCAAGCTGAGATCAAATTGAGAATAAGCCTCTTACTGTTTGCTGAGCTAGTGGTCTGGTGACCCATAAGAACATCTATCAGCATACCTTGTTATGCATAAGATACGTTGTTTTAGGTTAAAGCAGATTTTTTTTTTTTAATTGCAGAAGTACCTGGAGATTGTGTGTGGGAAATAGCAATGGAGAGGGCAGAGTGGCTACAGCCTATTTGGATTTTTGAGCCTGGATAGAATGATGGAGGGGAAACAGCTGAAGGAGCTGCTTTCATGAGAAATGCCATGATGCTTGTGGAACGAGCTGGGCTGCTCTAAGGACAATGACAGAGGACTGTACACAGAGTATGTCAGGGGGTCATTTTTCCAACCTCAGATAACTGGCATAGACTACTATTCCAAGACTGTCGACTTTGGGAACATGGAGGCGGCACCTTAACATGGGCCCAGGCATTTCATAGAAGTTATGGGAAGGTATGGCTGTGACTGGCAGTTTTCCTGCAGGGAGGCAACCCTCAGAGGGAGAAGTTGGAAGCAGATAACATGGCAGATTTATTCTTCCCCTGTTGGAGACTTCCAGAAATACCTGGGCGAGGGACTCTTCCAGGGATGAGAGTCCCTCCTCCATAAGCAAAAGACTGAACCACTGAATACTGGATATCAGCTGATGCAGCTTCCTCTCTTTCCACAGGCTGGTGACATCTAGAGACATCCAAGTAATCTTGAAACCCCATAGATAATGGAGTTTCAAAATTACTGTGATGGCCTTTTTAAAATGAAGGGTGCATCGAATTACAAACAAATAAAAAATACAAACACCACCTGAGTGATGTTCACAAATACAGTTTTGTTGTCATAGTCTAGACTCATTATAAAACTTTTGAATTATCTTTGTGCATATAAATAAGTTTAATAATTTGATGAGAATGAGGGAGAAAATGTAGATCAGAAACAACTGGTCAAGATTCTGAGAATACAGCCTGTATTAGTCTGTTCTTGCATTGCTATGAAGAAATACCTGAGACCGGGTTATTTATAAATAAAAGAGAGTTAATTGGCTGATGGTTCTTCAGGCTGTACAGGAAGCATAACGTTTTCTGCTTTTGGGGAGGCCTCAGGAAGCTTCTAATCGTGGCGGAAGACAAAGGGGGAATGAAGCACTTTACATGGCCAGATTAGGATGAAGACAGAGATGGGGGAGGTGCCATACACTTTTAAATGACCAGATTTCATGAGAACTCACTCATCCACTATCATGAGTGTAGCACCAAGAGGATGGTGCTAAAACCCTTTCAGGAGAAACTACCCCCATGATCCAGTCACCTCCCGCCAGGCCTCACCTCTAACATTGGGTATTACAATTAGACATGTGGTTTGGTGGAGACACAGATCCAAACTGTATGACAATCTGTAAGTTGTATCTGTTTATTCAGAAAGATTATATTCTCAGCTTCAGAATTTAAGAATTACATATTAAATTATCAGATAACTTATTTGGTAGTAAAGTTAGGATTACAATTCTATTTTTATTTAACTAGTGCTAGCACATACATTAAAGCACATTTTATTTTAGTCTGCTGTACTGAAAACTGGAGATCTTTTAGCTGGACAATGGACTAATTTTCAATATACCCTGTGCCATATGACTTTATGAAACTCGGAAAATACTTCAGATTGGGGAACAGTATGAGGTATAATCTGGGAGGTTTTGCGTCACTATTAGTATATTTTAAGTCCGTGCTTTTGTTTTGCAGTGATTTGGGGCTGTGATTGCTCAGAAAAATTTCTATTCTAGCGCAAAAACATAGAGCTATTAATTTTATTTGCACTATTTTACTACTAAAGTAGCAGTGTACTCCTCTACTTACTGACTGAAAGATACTGAAAAGGTTGTTTTTTTCAACCACAGTTTTGTCATTTGTAAAGTGGGGATAAAAGAAGCCCTAATAATATTGATGTGTTAAGAAACTGAGATATAGTCATTCCCAGCATCTGACTGTTGACTGTCCAACTTTCCCTTTCTGTAATGTAATTCTTGTAAAAAACAAAGTCTTGGCTTTAAATTCTGCTCTATAATCTTTTTTTCTGCCAAATGTTCTAGGCTTATAATTATATGTCTTCATATATTAATTCTATACTTAGATGGCCTGTCAATGATGTAGGATGAAGTATATTTATCTCTAAACCAGTAAGTCTCCAATTTTGTTTTTTTTTTTTGGGGGGGAGTGTCTTTTATATTTGTCATCTCTCTTTCCTTCCTAACACCATAATTCTAACTGGGGTGCTTATCATCTCATGTAGGTATTACTGAGCAACACCTAGCAGGCATTGCTGATACCAGATTTCCTCAGTTCCATTCAATGTGCATTATGTTGCAAAAGTTATTTTCTATAAAAGTCATATCATTCCCCTGATCAACTTCAAGACATTCAGTGGATTGATAAAATTTTAAATTTTATTATGCCCTCCTAATTTCTTTCCTAGCTTTGGTGCCTCTTTATAACAAAAACATTTTTATCTCCCATTTCTCAATATCCCTCTTCCTATATACTCCAAACTCCAGGCAGGAAGATTATTTTAGTGTGTTTGTTTGTTCTGGCCTCTGTGCTTTTGAGTGCACTGTTCCACTCATCTGGCACGCTTCTTCTTTCCTACTCATCTTTCAGAGATCATCCTGGTTTTTCTTTGCCCTTGATACTTCCAACCCAAGTTAGATGAAACCTCGCCAAATCATTATGTTTAATACTCCTTTACCATTTATTTTTATGCGTACAATAACTAATTGATCCTGACCTTTTTTTTTATTGTGGTAAAATATTTATAACATAAAATTTACTATTTACCATTTTTCAGTGAGCGATTCAGTGACATTAAGTACATTCACATTGCTGTGCAACCATGACTAGTCTCCGTCTCCAGAACTTTTTTATCATCCCAAATTGAAACTGTACTCATTAAACAATCTATTTCTCCATGTCTTTGCCAGTAGTTGTTATTTTCTGCTTTTTGGACAGTAGCTATCCTAATGAGTGTGAAGTGGTATCTCATTGTGGTTCCAATTTGAATTTCCTAATGATAGTGTTGTCGAACCTCTTTTAAAATGCTTCTTGGCCACTTTTATATCTTCTTTGGAAAAACGTCTATTCAAGTCCCTTGTCAATTTTGAATTGAGTTGTTTGGTTTTTTGTTGTTTAAACACACACAGTTTAACAGGTGTTTGAAGACCTATGTCATCACAGGGAATGTGAACTAATGCACTGCGTGTGTAATGCAATGGGAATCATTGAGGAGGGAATCAATGCATCAGTGGTCTCAGATGCATTGCTTCTTGAGTTATTGAATATTGAGTATTGAGTTATTGGGTGTTCTCTTTTTAGGTTTTCTGTCATTTTTTTTTTTTTTTTGGTTTGTTTATAGCAGCTCTTTTGTTTTTTTGGTATGGTGTGCTTGTCTTATAAACTATTTTCTTTCTCACTTGATGTCTTAATCTAATTTTTTTTCCTTGAAAACCACATGATCTAATTTGTTACAGTTATATATAAAGTTAGACTAAATAAGCACTTTTCATGGCCTTAGAGACTCACCTATGGTAAAAAGTAGAAGCTTTATTGTATGAAGCTCATGATGTCACACATATTGCTTACTTTTCTTTTGTTTCTTACTGATAGAGCTAAGTGAGATTTCTTGGTGATCTTGTTCTGGAGAAGTGAAGTTTTGCATTCATTCAAATTCGTTCATTAAGGGTAGTAGCCATATTTGGTTGTTTACCTACCCTCTATATCTTACTATACTTATCATATTAATATTTAGTGGGTATCTAATGAATATATTAAGTTGCTCTGTGGTAGGTTCATTCAAGTTATATCACAGGGCAGTATCTACATTCTCCCATGCCTATTTTAATCATATTTTTTCATTGATCAACTAAAATCATAGTGATATGGTGTGGATATTTGTCACTTCCAAATCTCATGTTGAAATGTGATTTCCAGTGTTGGATATGGGGCCTGGTAGGCAGTGATTGGATCATGGGGATGGATCCCTTATGAATGGTTTAGCACCATCCTCTTGGTGATAAGTGAGCTCAGTTAGCTCATGTGAGATCTGATCATTTAAAAGTATGGGACTTACTCCCCATCTCTCTCTTGCTCCCTCTCTTACCATGTGAGGTGTCAGCTCCCCATTTGCCTTCTGCTAGTCACCTTCCTCCAGGCCTCACCTCTAACATTGGGTATTACAATTAGACATGTGGTTTGTTTTTAAGCTCTCTGAGGCCTTTACCAGAAGCAGAGCAGATGCAGGTGCCATGCTTCCTGTACAGCCTTCAGAATCACAAGCTAAGTAAACCTGTTTTCTTTATAAATTACCCAGTCTCAGCTATTCCTCTATAGCAGTGCAAAACTGGCTGATACACAGTCATTCTATTTTGCTGGAAACTCCTTGTAAAACAAAATCATGGTTATTGTAAAGAAGAGGCCTTTAGATTTGTCTTGATTCTTTAAAAATATTGACTGTATTATTCATCTTTGCTGTGTTACAAATCCCAAAACTTAGTGTTTAAAACAAAGATCATTAGCTCATTTGCATACAACTCTGTGGGTCAGTAGTTTGGGCTAGGCTCATCTGGGTTATTCTGATAATCTCACCTGTGGCTACAGTCAGCTGGAGGGTGACTATGATCTCTTGGTTCCATATGTTCCTTTTTACAAGTGTGACAGTTGACTTGGATGGCCAGGGTGAGTGGGTCACATATCCACCCTCTAGCACGCTCACCAAGGCTTCTTCACAGGGTTCTAAAAGCAACAGGTAAAGGCACACTCCAGTGTGCCAGCTTTCTTCTTGTCTCTGCTAGGGTCCTTTGGCCAAAGAAGTCATGTGGCTAAACCCAGATTCAGGAGAAAGTGAAATAGATTTTATCTCTACATGGAAGGAGCTGCAACCTACTGTGATTAGTTTTTTGTCTTTGATCTACCACAAACATCAGTATCAATTCATGGTCTTGATTATTATTGATGTATTAAAATTACCATATGAAAACAGTATTTCAAAAATATAACACTAACATTCTATATAGATTGAAACAATAAATACACAATACTGAAATTGCATGAGGCTCGAAAATCCTCTGTTTGAATTTATAGTTTAAAATATTTTCCAACAAGTGAAAAAACATCAATTATTTGTCTTTTTATCAGAATTTGCAAAGTGAGAGAATTACTAAAATGCCAAAATCTCTGTTCATTAATCATATAAGACAACTGAATGCCATAATTTTTAACATCAAATCGCTCCCCAAAGTAGCTTTGTCCTTTTAAATGTTAACTTCTATAAAATACCAGAAAAGGAAAAAAAAAAGAGTGAAAAAGCAAATGTAGAGTAAAATTGTAGTCATAAATCTATTGAAGTTACCTAAGTTATTTGGAAACTAATTATAACTATGTGCAAAGCAAATGAAGTGAGAATTGAATTAATGAATATCAGCTACCTCCCACAAGCTAATGAGGCATACTTTATACCAATAGTGCCTCAAATTGAAAAATTAAACCTCTTGATGGGGAGAAAAGGGAGCCTCTCATATACAGAATAGCATACAAGGCCAAAGGACTTACCAAATGAGTTCTCTGGGATTAACAATATTTGCTTATTAGTCTATGATATGGACTGTAGAATCTCTGTAATTCCCCCATCTTTGCTTTTTTTCTCTGACCCCCTCCAAAACAATTCATGCACAGTGGTTTGCTTTAGCCCCACAGAGTCAATGTTGGGTAAAAGTGCTAGTGTTCAAATTCATTTATATTTCTCAGATGTTATGCTTAACTTTAGTGCAATGGTAGTCTTCCTTTTTGCTTTTCTTGGCATGACCATATAAGTGATTTACAACCAGGTTCTTTTTATATATGTTTTCCTCCACTAAACTCATATATAATGATTTGAGAAATATATATATATATGTATGAGAATATATGGAAACAAATACATACATATATTTTTCTTTTGAAATTTTTTGCTTCCATGTTTTCTCTTACATTTACCCTTTTACATTCATAAATCAACATCCCCATCTTACAGTTACTGCGCTTAGTATATCTCCCTTTCACTCAGGTTATATTTTTGACTTTTTTAGGAGAAATGTATATGAGAAAAATATATACAAAAAAATAGAAGCAAAAATTCCTAAAAGTAATATATATTTTCTTTTGGAATTTTTTGCTCCTATGTTTTCCCTCTTGTTCACCTTTTACATTCATAAATCAAGATCCTGATCTTACATTTACTGCACTTAGTATATCTTCTTTTCACTGTACATCTCAAATTATATTTTTTATTTTTTTAGGAAGCCACTATGTTACACAAAGTATGTTTCTTAACTTTAAAATACTTTTGTTAAGAATGTGTAAAGACAGGCAAAATTTTCTAAACTAATTTTAAACTTTTAAAAAAGATTTATTTAAACTATTAAAAAAGATAATAAAGGTAACACAAATAGCAACACACACACTCACAAGACATGTCTTAAGTGTTGATAATTTTGAATTCAGAGACATAGAGTAAAGACATTTGGTGAAGTCCTGGGAAATTTTGGAAACTTTAGAAAAAATGTTGTGGCCGAAATGTAAATATTTTGTTTGCCTAGGTTTTGCCCTCTGGATAGCAAATAAGATCATCTTATTAAAGACGTAAAAAGGTTATTGTATAGAGTTAATAAGAATAACTTATGTGAAAGGTTAGTTGTTAAACACTTAACATTTTTTAAAAATTTAATTTCATTTTAAGTTCCAGGATACATGTGCAGGGCATGCAGATTTGTTACATAGGTAAACGTGTGGGATGGTAGTTTGCTGCACCTATCAACCCATCACCTAGGTTTTAAGCTCTGCATGCTTTAGCTATTTATCCTGATACTCTCCCTCCCCCAACCCCTCCCCTTACAGGCCCAAGTACGTGTTATTCCCCTCCCTGTGTCCATGTGTTCTCATTGTTCAGCTCCCACTTATAAGTGAGAACATGCAGTGTTTGGTTTTCTGTTCCTGTGTTAGTTTGCTGAGGATAATGGCTTCCTTGAAATAATAAGAAAGTTATTATTTATGACAAACCTATAGCCAATATCATATGAATGTGCAAAAGCTGGAAGCATTCCCCTTAAAAACTGGCACAAGACAAGGACATCCTCTCTCACCACTACTGTTCAACGTAGTATTGGAAGTTCTGACCAGGGCAGTCAGTCAAGAGAAAGAAATAAAGAGTATTCAGATAGGAAGAGAGGAAGTAAAACTGTCTCTCTTTGCAGACGACATGATCCTATATCTAGAAAACCCCATTGTCTCAGCCCAGAAACTCCTTAAGCTGATAAGCAACTTCAGCAAAATCTCAGGATACAAAATTAATGTGCAAAAATCACAAGCATTCCTATACACCAACAGTAGACAAGCTGAGAGCCAAATATGAATGAACTCCCATTCACAATTGCTACAAAGACAATAAAATATATAGGAATACAGATAACAAGGGACATGAAGGACCTCTTCAAGGAGAACTAAAAACCACTGCTCAAGGCAATCAGAGAGTACACAAACAAATGGAAAAACATTCCATTCTCATGGATAGGAAGAATCAATATAGGGAAAATGGCCATACTGCCCAATTTATAGATTCAATGCTATTCCCATTAAACTACCATTGACATTCTTCACAGAATTATAAAAAACTACTTTAAATTTCATATGAAACCAAAACAGAGGCCATATAGCCAAGACCATCTTAATCAAAAAGACTAAAGCTGGATGCATCATGCTACCCAACTGCAAACTGTACTACAAGGCTACAGTAACAAAAACAGCATGGTACTGGTATAATAACAGACACATAGACCAATGGAACAGAATAGAGAACTCAGAAATAAGACCACGCACCTAAAACTATCTGATCTTCAACAAACCTGACAAAAACAAGCAATGGGGAAACAATTCCCTATTTAATAAATGGTGCTGGGAAAACTGGCTGGGCATATAAAGAAAATTGAAACTGGACCCCTTCCTTACACCTTATACAAAAGTTAACTCAAGATGGATTAAAGACTTAAATGTAAAGCACAAAACTGTAAAAACCCTAAAAGAAAATCTAGGCAATACCATTCAGGACATAGGAATGGGCAAAGATTTCATGACAAAAACATCAAAAGCAATTGCAACAAAAGCAAAAATAGACAAATGGGATCTAATTAAACTAAAAAGCTTCTGCTCAGTAAAAGAAACTATCATCAGAGTGAACAGACAACCTACAGAATGAGAGAAAATTTTTTCAATCTGTTCACCTGACAAAGGTCTAATATGCAGAATTTACAAGGAACTTAAATAAATTTACAAGAAACAAAACAAACAACCCCATCAAAAATTGGGCAAAGGACATGGACAGACACTTCTCAAAAGAAGACATCTATGTGGCCAAAAAAACATGAAAAAAGCTGAAAATCACTGATCATTAGAGAAATGCAAATCAAAACCTCAATGAGGTACTATCTCATGCCAGTCAGAATGGCAATTATTAAAAAGTCAAGAAACAACAGATGCTGGTGAGGCTGTGAAGAAATAGGAATGCTTTTACACTGTTTGTGGAAATGTAAATTAGTTCAATCATTGTGGAAGACAGTGTGGCAATTTCTCAAAGATCTAGAACCAGAAATACCAGTTGACCCAGCAATCCCATTACTGGCTATATACTCAGAGGAATAGAAATCATCCTATCATAAAGATACATGCATGTGTTTGTTCATTGCAGCACTAGTCACAATAGCAAAGGCATAGAATCACCCCAGATGCCCATCAATGATAGACTGGATAAAGAAAATGTACATATACACCATGGAATACCACGCAGCCATAAAAAGGAATGAAATCATGTCCTTTGTAGGGATATGGATGGGCATTTAAAATTTTTATCCTTTTTTTAAAGGACAAAATTTAAGATTTTAGACAGAAATTTTTTAAGGACAGAATTTAAAAATAATGTTTTCTTTACCTTTGGAGGAAAATGTAATGATTTAGATGTGTTAGTTTTTTTCCATGCATTAAACATACTAATAATTAAAAAATGTTCTGGTTATAAAGCCATTTTAGAAAATTATAAGTAGCAAATACACATCATTTGTAATATCACCTAGGATTTATTAATGTTTTGGCATATTTCTTTCTTACTTTTCTTATGTGTATGTATACTATTTAAATAAAACTTTATACTTTATATAATTTATATTCTTTATATTCTCTATATATGTAGTTTATATATTCTGCCTTTGCATTTAATGTTATGAGCATTTTTCTATGATATAAAATATACATCAGAGTATGCATTAAATATACCCCCAAACCATCATATTAGTGCTTCCTAATACTCTATCCTATGGATTTACTATTATTTTTTAAAATTATTGTTCTATTGTCTATATTTCAAGTGAGATAATGAAAAGCTACATATTAAATATACCAGTATTAGAAAATTTTAAGGGCTCTAATATATTCTCCTTCTTTCCTTGCTTTCCTCTCTTCCTCCCTCTTCTTTGTCTCTCTCTCATTCTCCCCCTCACCCTCTCTTTCTCTGTCTCTCTCCTATAACAACAAATTCTAATAGGAATAAGCCATTTTGCCCAGAATTTTTTAAGGCTTCTAACTACGTGCCGTTTGTTTTACCATTTAAGCCTTTATAGGCTATTCTGTTATTAATAACTATGTTTTTATGAGAACTTATGAAATAAAAAATGACATAATTAAAATAATGGGGCAAGTATAGTGGGTTACGGTTATGAACTAATTTCAGATTTGCAACAATATATTTCATTAACAAAGGTATAGCTATAATTGTGCATATACACAACCTAAACATCACTCAGTCAGTATTTATTACATCCATCCCTTGCTGTCATTAACACAGGACTTCTTAAACATTCTTATTTCCTCTATCTTGTGTGGTTACAATAAAGCTTGAAGCCACTCAAACAGAGGCTTAGGCTTTCAGTGTTTGGTGCCAATTTTGAATCTTGATTACTCATAACAACTGGCAGAATAAAAATTGTTTACCCTAAATAATGGATCACCACTATCTCTACAGGGAGTTATGACAACTGCTGGGACTCAGCAGAAATGTGGATGCAGTACTCTTCTCAATTGTTTACATTCTGCTAGTTACTATGGATATAATTTATTTTCAGGGAATGTTGAGACCCTTCTCTAAAGATTGAGCTATTCATAATTTTATGAAATGTAAATATAGGAAGATGTGAACTGCTTCTGGGGGTAATCCATAGCTATTTCACATATACCACAGTATCAGACGTGGATAAGTGTGCAATAAGCAATGGATGTATGTAGCATATATAGTTATTGCCTTTTCTTGCTTACCTATAGACAATTGATGTGGTATTATGAATTTATCAAGAACTTTGTATGTACAGAAATGATTCTAAGCAATTTATTTACTATGAGATATGTATTCAAATTATTTGTACTTATAGATGAAAAAACTAATGTACAGATAAGCTAAATTATTAGACCAAGGATGAAGCGATCTCATTTCAGAGCCCACATTTTTTTTTTTTTAATTTATTTATTATTATTAAACTTCAAGTTGTAGGATACATGTGCACAACGTGCAGGTTTGCTACATATGTATACTTGTGCCATGTTGGTGTGCTGCACCCATCAACTCGTCATTTACATCAGGTATAACTCCCAATGCAATCCCTCCCCCCTCCCCCCTCCCCATGATAGGCCCCGGTGTGTGATGTTCCCCTTCCCGAGTCCAAGTGATCTCATTGTTCAGTTCCCGCCTATGAGTGAGAACATGCGGTGTTTGGTTTTCTGTTCTTGTGATAGTTTGCTAAGAATGATGGTTTCCAGCTGCATCCATGTCCCTACAAAGGACACAAACTCATCCTTTTTTATGGCTGCATAGTATTCCATGGTGTATATGTACCACATTTTCTTAATCCAATCTGTCACTGATGGACATTTGGGTTGATTCCAAGTCTTTGCTATTGTGAATAGTGCTGCAATAAACATACGTGTGCATGTGTCTTTATAGCAGCATAATTTATAATCCTTTGGGTATATACCCAGTAATGGGATGGCTGGGTCATATGGTACATCTAGTTCTAGATCCTTGAGGAATCGCCATACTGTTTTCCATAATGGTTGAACTAGTTTACAATCCCACCAACAGTGTAAAAGTGTTCCTATTTCTCCACATCCTCTCCAGCACCTGTTGTTTCCTGACTTTTGAATGATCGCCATTCTAACTGGTGTGAGATGGTATCTCATTGTGGTTTTGATTTGCATTTCTCTGATGGCCAGTGATGATGAGCATTTTTTCATGTGTCTGTTGGCTGTATGAATGTCTTCTTTTGAGACCCTTATACGAAAATTAATTCAAGATGGATTAGAGACTTAAATGTTAGACCTAATACCATAAAAATCCTAGAGGAAAACCTAGGTAGTACCATTCAGGACATAGGCATGGGCAAAGACTTCATGTCTAAAACACCAAAAGCAACGGCAGCAAAAGCCAAAATTGACAAATGGGATCTCATTAAACTAAAGAGCTTCTGCACAGCAAAAGAAACTACCATCAGAGTGAACAGGCAACCTACAGAATGGGAGAAAATTTTTGCAATCTACTCCTCTGACAAAGGGCTAATATCCAGAACCTACAAAGAACTCAAACAAATTTACAAGAAAAAAACAAACAACCCCATCAAAAAGTGGGCAAAGGATATGAACAGAGCCCACATTTTTAACTGCTATGCCATGCTCCACCTCTGTATGTAAAATAGTCTGACTCATTTGGGAGAGATGGATTTAATAATTACATAAGAGAAACATTAATATATTGGACCTAATTCAACCATGGAGATAAAATATTTTCAGGAATAATTGAACACTAGTCTTAAAATGAAAAAATTACGAGCTTAGATCTTATATCATCCACGTAATAATTCCTGAAAAACATTTTCAGGAATAATTGAACACTAGTCTTAAAATGAAAAAATTACAAGCTTAGATCTTATATCATCCACGTAATAGATGTGTGAACTTGTTCAAGACACTTCAAATAAACATTTAAACTAATGCTGTGAGAATTGTGTATAGTTAATTGCATGATAATCCATAGAGAAATATTAATATTTTATTACCATCTGTAAAATAGAGCACCGAACTATAAATTTGGAAGCCAAGTCTAATTCTTATTTTGCACTAGTTGGTTATGTTTAGATAAATTACATAAAATTCTTTTATTTCCCCACTTATTAGAACAATTTTTAATCATATCCTCTAAAATTATTACAGGAATGTTAGAAAAATGGGAAAGTAAATGAAAATGCTTTGAAAAGTACCTTATAAATTCAAACTGGTGGCATTGCTATAAATAAAACTCAAAAATATTAAGTTCTATGTGATATTTAGGTCCTTTTTCAGGTCTCTCTTATGTCCAAATGGCTGCTTGTGTTGAGAACAGTTGGTGGTTACTGAAATCAAACAATATCTGTTTGCGGTGGGAAGGTATATGTCCTACAAGTTTCCTTCTGCTATGATTTTATATTAACTTTTCTGAGGCTTCCATGTATAGGAAAACTAACCGTAATAATATTTTAAAATGTCTTATATAACACATATATGTATATATACAAATGTCTATATGACTATATACATACACACCCACATAGATCTATTTCTCAGCTTTAGAATCACAGTGCTTATTCAAGTTAGAGGCATTTTTGGAAGTTGATCTCATTCAGACTCCACATTTTGTGATCAATAATAATATATCATTGTTGCCATTAACACTATTTCTAAATTAAGAGTAAAACCAACTTGCCTGCAATAGAATACAGGGCATTTTCCACTTTCTGTGGAAGTGGTTACATCTACCAGTGTTCTGACATGCTATTTTATTTGATCTTATCCTTTGTTTTTCTTTCTTTCCATTTTGTTAATTTCTTTTTCATTTTCAAAATGTCTTTCTCTTCCTCCCTCTTATAATAAATTCACATCAGAGATTTTTAAAATAGGACCAAATTTGGTTAAGGAAAATGAAATAACTTCCATCTATTCACATTTTTGGAAAAAAGATCCTTTTAATTTTACTGTATTTGGTTCCATATATAGCTGCCATGAAAAGCCCAGTTTAGACTTTTTTTATATGCAATTTTTATTTTTAATTTTTGTGGGTATATAATAGGTGTATATATTTATGGGATACTTGAGATATTTTGATACAGGCATACAATGCATAATAATCACATCAGGGTAAATGATGTATTAATCACCACAGTATTTATCCTTTTTATGTGTTAAAAACAATCCAATTCTGTTGTTTTAGTTATTTTTTAAATGTGCAATAAATTGTTGCTGACTATAGTCACCCCATTATGCTATCAAATACTAGATCTTATAGATATTATCTTATTATTTTTTCGTACCCATTAACCATCCCCACTTTTCCTTCTACCCAAGAATTCCCTTCCCAGTCTCTAGTGACAATCATTTTATTCTCTATCTCCATAAGTACAATTGTTTTACTTTTGTGAGAATGTGTGAAGTTTGTCTTCCTGTGCCTAGCCTATTTCACTTAACATAACTTCCAATTCCATTCACGTTCTTGCCAATGACAGGACCTCATTCTTTTTAATGTATATGTGTATCACGTTTTGTGTGTATGTACCCGTTATCTGTTTGTCTGCTGATGGACACTTGGGTTGCTTCTTAATCTTGGCTATTGTGAATAGTGTCACAATAAACATTCGAGTGCAAATATCTCTTTAATATACTAATTCCTTTCTTTGGGGTATATACCTAGCAGTGGGATTGCTAGATCATATGATAGTTCTATTTTTAGTTTTTTGTTTGTTTGTTTTGAGATGGAGTCTTGTTCTGTCACCAGGCTGGAGTGCAGTGGTGTGATCCCAGCTCACTGCAACCTCTGCCTCCGGAGTTCAAGCAATTCTCCTGCGTCAGCCTCCTGAGTAGCTGGGACTGCAGGTGCACACCACCATGCCCAGCTAATTTTTGTATTTTTAGTTGAGACAGAGTTTCACCATGTTGGTCAGGATGGTCTTGATGTCTTCACCTGTGATCCACACTGTTCTTCATTGTGCTTGTACTAATTTACATTGTTTCCAACAGTGTACAAGGGATCCCTTTTCTCCACATCCTCACCAGCATTTGTTATTGTCTGTCTTTTGGATAGAAGCCATTTTAACTAGAGTGAGATGAGATCTCAATGTAATTTTGATTTGCATTTCTCTGATCATCAGTGGTTTTGAGCAACTTTTCATATACCTGTTTGTCGTTTATATCCTCCCCCCACCTTCTTCCCCCTCCTCCTCCTCTTTCTTTTTCCTCTCCTTCTCATTCTCCTCCTCCTTCTTCTTCTTCTGACAGGGTCTTGCTCTGTTGCCCAGGCTGGTGTGATCACATCACATCTCACTGTAGCCTTGACCTCCTGGGCTCAAGTGATCCTCCTACCTCAGCCTCCCAAGTAGCCAGATCACAGGCACACTACACCCAGGTAATTTTTGTATTTTTTGTAGAGACAGGATTTTTGCCACGTTTCCCAGGCTGATCTTGAACTCCTGAGCTCAAGCAATCTGTCTGCCTCAGCCTTGAAAAGTGCTGGGATTACAGGTGTGAGCCACTGTGCCCAGCCATGCCATTTGCATGTCTTCTTTTGAGAAATTTCTATTCAAATCTTTTGGTCATTTTTAAATTGGATTATTAGATTTTTTCCTGTAGAGATGTTTGAGCTCCTTACATATTTTGGTTATTAATCTTTTGTCAGATGGATAGTTTGTAAATAGTTTTCTCCCTTTTTGTGGGTTATTTCTTACATTGCTGATTGTTTCCTTTGCTGTGCAGAAAGCTTAAAACTTGATGCAATTCCATTTGTCCATTTTTGCTTTAATTGCCTGTTCTTATGGGGATATTACTCAATAAATCTTTGCCCAGTCCTATTCCTGGGGAGATTTCCCAGTGTTTTCTTCTAGTAAAAAATACCTCATAGTTTAAGGTCTTAGATTTAAGTCTTTAATCCGTTTTGATTTGATTTTTGTTTATATCAAGAGATGGGGTCTAGTTTCATTCTTCTGCATAAGAATATCCAGTCTTCCTGGCACTATTTATTGAAGAAACTGTCCTTTTTCCAGTGTATGTTCTTGGTATCTTTGTCAAAAATGAGATCACTGTACATGTGTGATTTTGTTTCTGTGTTCTTTATTCTGTTCCATTGGTCTGTGTGTCTGTTTTTATGCCAGTACCATGCTGTTTTTGGTTGTTATAACTTTGTAGTATAATTTGAAATCAGGCAATGTGATTGCTCTAATTTTGTTGTTTTTGCTCAGGATAACTTTGGCTGTTCTGGGTGTTTTGTGGTTCCATATACATTTTAGGATTGCTTTTTCTGTTTATGTGAAGAATGTCATTGGTATTTTGATAGGGATGGCATTGAATTATGTAGATTGCTTTGAGTGGTATGGACATTTTCACAATATTGATTCTTTCAATTCATAAACATGAAATATTTTTTCATTTTATTGTATTATTTTCAATTTCTTTCATCAATATTTTATGGTTTTCACTCTAGAGATCTTTCACCTCTTTGGTTAATTCCTAGAGATTTAATTTTATTTGTAGCTATTGTAAATTGGATTACTTTTTAAATTTCTTTTTCAGATTGTTTGCTATTGTCATATAGAAATGTTACTGCTTTTTGTATGTTGCTTTAGTATCCTGCAACTCTACCGAATTCGTGTATCAGCTGTAATTATTTTTTGGTGGCATCTTGAGGATTTTCCAAATATAAGATCATACCATTTGCAGATAAGGATAATTTGACTTCTTTTCCAATTTGGATGCCCTTTATGTCTTTCTCTTGTCTAATTGCTCTAGCAGGACTTCTAGTACTATGTTAAATAACAGTGGTGATAGCGGATATTTTTGTTGTGTTCTAGATTTTCAAATAAAATCTTTTCAGTTTTTCTCCATTAGATATTATGCTAGCTGTGGTTCTGTCATATATGGCTCCAATTATGTTCCTTCTTTACCTAGGATTTTTGACGGTTTTAATTATGAAGGCATGTTGAATTTTATCAAATGCTTTTTTTTTTTTTTTTTTAAGACAGAGTCTTGCTCTGTCGCCCAGGCTGGAGTGCAGGGGCGCGATCTCAGCTCACTGCAAGCTCCGCCTACTGGGTTCAGGCCATTCTCCTGCCTCAGCTTCCCGAGTAGCTGGGACTACAGGCGCCCGCCACCACGCCCGGCTAATTTTTTGTATTTTTAGTAGAGACGGGGTTTCACTGTGTTAGCCAGGATGGTCTGGATCTCCTGACCTCGTGATCCGCCCGCCTGGGCCTCCTAAAGTGCTGGGATTACAGGCATGAGTCACCGCGCCCGGCCTTTCAAAATGCTTTTTTATCAATTAAAATGATCGTATGGCTTTTGCCCTTCATTTTGTTGATAGGATGTATCACATTGATTGATTTGCATATGTTGAACCATCCTTACATCCTTGGGATAAGCTGCACTTCACTTGGTCCTGATGACTATCTTTTTAATGTGTTGCTGAATTTGCTTTGCTAGTATTTTATTGAGGATTTTTACATCAATGTTCATCGGGGATAGTGGCCTGTAGTATTCTTTTTCTGAGGTGTCTTTATCTGGTTTTGAAATCAAGGTAATACTGGCCTTGTAGAGTAAGTTGGAAGTATTGCCTCCTCCTCTATTTTTCAGAGCAGTTTGAGTAGGATTGGTATTTGAATGTTTGATAAAATTCAGCAGTGAAGCCATTGGGTACCAGGCTTTTTTTTGCTGTGAGAGTTTTTATTACTGATTTAATCTTGTTATTTATTATTGGTCTGTTTAGGCTTTGAATTTCTTCATGATTCAATATTGATAGTTTGTATGTGTCTAGGAATTTATCCATTTTTTTTCTGGGTTTTCCAATTGATTGGCATATAGTTGCTTACAGTAGCCGCTGATGATCCTTTGAATTTCTGCAGTACTGGTTGTAATATTCCCTTTTATATCTCTGATTTTATTTGCATCTTCTCACTTTTTTTCTTAATCTGGCTAAATGCTTGTCAATTTTGTTTATCTTTTTAAAAAACTTTTTATTTCATTGATCTTTTGTATTATTTTCTTTATTTTAATTCCATTTATTTCTGCTCTGATCTTGTGTGCTGTGTGTGAGAGACAAGGTCTTGCTCTGTCACCCAGGCTGACGTGCAGTGGCACAGTCATGGCTCACTGCAGCCTTGAACTCTGGGGCTCAAGTGATCCTCTCACCCCTGCCTTCTGAGTAACTGGTACTACAGATGTGTGCCACCACACCCAGCTCAATTTTTTTTTTTTTTTTTTTTTTTTAGACAGAGTCTCATTATGTTGTCCAGGCTGGTCTTGAACTCCTGGCCTTAAGCAGTCCTTCTGCCTTGGCCTCCTAAAGGCTAGGATTATAGGCATGAACTGCTGTACTTGGTCTGCTCTCATCTTTTTTATTTCTTTTCTTATACTAATTTTGGATTTAGTTTGCTCTTGCTTATCTAGTTCTTTAAGATGCATCGTTAGGTTTTTACTTGCAGTTTTCCTACTTTTTAACATAGTTGTGTATAGCTATAAGCTTCCCTCTTAGTATTGTTTTTACTGTATCCCATAGGTTTTGGTATGTTGTGTTTTCCTTATCATTTGTTTTAAATTTTTTTCAATTTTCTTCTTAATTTCTTCATGGAACCACTGGCCATTCAGGAGCATATTGTTTAAATTTCATGTGTTTGTATAGTCTCCAAAATTCCTCTTGTTATGGATGGCTAGTTTTATTCTACTGGGGTCAGAGAAAATACTTGATATTATTTTTACATTTTTGAATTTTTAAAGACGTATTTACTTTTTTGAATTTTTAAAGACGTATTTTTAAAGACCATAAACTATGTTCTATCCTTGAGAATGATTCATGTGCTGAGGAGAAGAATGTGTATTCTGGGGCTGATGGATGAAATGTTCTGTAAATATCCATTAGGTTTGTTTGATCTATAGTACACATTAAGTCTGATGTTTCTTTGTTGATTTTCTGTCTGGATGATCTGTCCAACGCTAAAAGTGGGGTGGTGAAGTCTCTAGCTATTATTGTATTGGGGATATCTCTCTTGAGCTCTAAAATTTGCTTTATATATCTGGGTGCTCCAGTGTTAAGTACATGTATATTTACAATTGTTATATCCTTTTGCTGAACTGACCCTTATTCTAGGGTTAAAATTTTTTTCTTTTAGCTCTTTAAATATGTCATGCCATTCTCTCCTGGCCTGTAGGGTTTCCACAGAAAAGTCTTCCGCAAGATGTATTGGAGCGCTTTTTTGTATGTTGTTTCTTTTCTTTTGCTGCTTTTAGGATTTTTTTCTTTATCCTTTGACCTTTGGGAGTTTCATTATTAAATGCCTTGAGGTAGTCGTCTTTGGTTTAAATCTGCTTGGTGTTATGTAACCTTCTTGTGGTTGGATACTGCTATCTTTCTCTGAGTTTGGGAAGTTCTCTGTTATTATCCCTTTGAATAAACTTTCTACCCCTCTCTCTCTCCCTACCTCTTGTTTAAGGCTAGTATCTCTTAGATTTTCCCCTTCAGGCTATTTTATAAATATTGTAGATGTGCTTCATTGTTTTTTAAATTCTTTTTTTCTTTTGTCTCCTCTGAGTGTGTATTTTCACATAGCCTATCATCAAGCTTACTAATTCTTTCTTTTGCTTGATCAACTCTGCTGTTAAGAGATGACTGCATTCTTCAATATTTCATTTTTCAACTCCACAATTTCTGCTTTTTTAATTATTTCAATGTTTTTGTTAAATTTATCTGATAGAATTCTTAAATCCTTCTTTGTGTTATCTTCAGTTCCACTGAGTTTCCTCAACAGCTATAGATTATCTGTCTAAAATGTCACGCATCTCTGTCTCTCCAGGATTGGTCCCTGGTCCCTTATTTAGTTCGTATGGTAAGGTCATGTGTTCCTGGATGGTGCTGATGCTTGTGGATATTCGTTGGTGTCTGGATATTGAAGAGTTAGGTGTTTATTATCGACTTTGCAGTCTGGGCTTGTTTGTACCGGTCCATCCTGAGAAGACTTTCCCAGATATCAAAGGGATTGGGTGTTGTGATATAAGTTTTTGGCCACTGCAGTCACATCTGCATTATGGGGCACCACAAGCCTCATAAGGCTGTGGCTCTTGCAGACTTGTAGAGGCACTGCCTTGGTGGTCTTGGATAAGGTTCAGATACATTCCCTGGATTACCAAACCGAGACTCCTGTTCTCTTCCCTTACTTTATCACAAACAAATGGAGTCTCTCTCTGTGTGCTGAGCTGCCTGGAACTGAGAGAAGGGTGACATAATTAACCCTGTGGCCACCACCACTGGTACTGTTCTGAGTCAGACCTGAAGCTAGCACAGAACTGGGTCTTGCCCACGACTTGCAGCAACTACTACCAGGCTATTGCCTGTGTTCTCTCAAAGCCCTAGGGCTCTACCACCAGCAGGTGGCAAAGCCAGCCAGGCTCATGTCCTTCCTTTCAGGACAAGTTCTCCTGGAGTGTTTCCAGCAATACCATCTGGGAGCCAGAGTCTGGAGTCAGAAACCTTAGGAATCTCCCTGGTCCTCTCTTCTGCTATTGCTGAGCTGGCACCCAAAGCACAAGACAAAGTTATTCCCACTCTTCCCTCCCTTTCCCACAAGCAAAGGAGTCTCTCCCCATGGCCACCACTGTCCCAGGACTGCCTGTCTACTGCCAATGTTCACTCAATGCCCAAGGGCTCTTTAATCAACTTTTGGTGAGTATTGCCAGGCCTGAGTCTCTCCCTTCATGGCAGTGGGCTCCCTTCTGACTCAGGGCATGTCAAGATATGTCATCCAAGAGCCAAGGCCTCGAACTGGGGACCCCAAGAGGCTGTTTGGTGTTCTACCCCACTGTGGCCAAGCAAGACAAAGTCTGTTTTACTCTTCCCTCTCATTGTCTAAAGCAGGAGTTTCTCCCTGTAGCCACCACAGCTGGGAATGTGCTGGGTCAGTACATTTAGATGTACTGAATCCAGTACATCTCAGTCTCACCCAAAACCCATGGCAAGTACTAGCTGGCTCCCACTGATGATTATTCAGGGCCTAGTGGATCTTTAGTCCGCAAGTGATAAATGCTGCCAAGACTGGCTACTTCTCTTCAAGGCAGTGGGTTCCTTTCTCACCCAGGGTGTGTCCAGAAATGTTATCCAGGAGTTAGGGTCTGGAATGGGGGCTTCAGGACTTTGCCTGGAGCCCTATTCTACTGTGCCTGAGCTGATATTCAACTTGCAAGACGAAGTCCTTGTTACCCTATCCTCTCCTTTCCTGGAGCTGTGAGCTGTGCTACCTGGGAATGGGTGAGGGGTGGTGCAAGCACTCCTTTAGCTACCCTAACTGTGTCTTACTAGGTTGCATGTCCCCCAAGTCTACTGGCTCAGCCCAGCACAGCACTAGCACTTGCTTAGTGGTAGTTCTTAAGGCTTAGACTGCCTTTTGAGTTTATTTAGGACTCTAGAGTACTTCAGCCTTTGACAGTAAAGCTTGGTGGAACTCAGGTTCTGACTGCTGGAATGGGCAATTCCCCTCTGGCTAGGGCTAGTCGAAAAGCTCCCTCCATGGGTGCTGGCTGAGTTCTGCCCAGTGTTGCTTTCTGCTGTGACAGAGCAGCACTGAGTTCCAATGCAAAATCCCATAATCATTGCATTCTGCCTCTCCCAAAGGGAGACAGTTTTGTCTCCATGCCATGTGGCCACTACCAAGGGATAGGGGAGGAGTGCATTGACAATTCAATACTTTCTTGGCTGGGTGCAATGGCTTATACCTGTAATCCCAGCACTTTGGGAAACCGAGGTGGGAGGATCACTTGAGCCCTGGAGTTCAAGACAAGCTTGGGAAACATGATGAAACCCTATCTCTACAAAAATACAAAAATTAACAGGGATTGCTTGAGCCTGGGCGTTCAGTGCTGCAGTTGAAGTGGCTACGTTATCTGGGGTATAAACTCGGGGTTTGTCATCACGTGCCAGGAAAATTTAGGGCACGGACACACATGAGGAGTTTAGGAGTGGACGTTTAATAGGCAGAAGAGAAGAGAATGAGAAACAGCTTCCTCTGTAGAGAAAGCAGTCTCTGAGTGGAAAAGGACTGGGTGGCAGCAAAAGTGTTGAGTTTTATAGTCCAGTTTGAGGAGGCGATGTCTGATTTACATGGGGATCACAGATTGGTTCAATCAGGTATGACGTTTCCATAGTGCTCTGGGAAGACTGGTAGCTCCACCCTCATCTTCTTATGCAAATGGGCCTTCTAGTTGATGGGTGCCATCTTGTCTGCTCCTTACAGTACAGGTGGCTGGCAGAGAAGGGACGATGGAGCCACCATTTTGAAAATGTCTAGTCCTTAGTTCCTGCTGGCATTCACCTGTGCAAGCTCCCAGCTTGCAGGCTGCTCTTTGTTAGAAAATGATTTGGGGCTGCTTTTCATTAAAAAGAAAAGCCTTACTGAGGACTTCCATGCCCTTGCTATCTGCTTAAGTAATTACTTCTTAACTCCTATATGACAGTGAGCCATAATTGCACCACTGCACTCCAGCCTGGGCAACAGAGCAAGACCCTGTCTCAAAATAAATAAATACATACATACATACATACATAAATAAATGAAGAAGAAAAAAAGATTTTCCTATCTTTCTCAGTGCCTCTTTCAATGATATGAAGTAAAAACCAGGTAGTGTGATCGCTCACTTGATTTGTGGCTCTTAGGAAGGTGCTTTTTTGGTGTGGATGGTTGTTACGTTTAGTGTTCCTGTAGGAAGGAAGATCGATATAAACTTCTATTTAGCCATCATGCTGTGTTTCCCTCTATGCTTCTCATGTACTCAGGGACATTCATGACTCTGAGGCAAGCAGTGCTCTCCCATGATAGATGGTGCAAGTGATCTAGCTCAGATTTTTATTAAGAAGTTTATGTAGTGTATAGAATCCACATGCCATCTCCCAAGTAGGTGGACTGCTGTGGACATAGATTTCTCAGGAACTTGTGGTCTTCATAAACCCCAGATAGTCTCCCCTTAACCGGGAATGATGAGCCCCTTTTTTGAGGCAAAATATCCAACTGTGGATAGAGAGGTTTCTTTGTTCAGTAATGTAGCTCCCAACTTTCTTTGAACCCAGTTGGATAACCAAATTTGATATTTTCTAATCTCAGACCACTGTTGGAGACAATGAATCTACTACATTTCTCTTCTGTTTTAAAGGAAGTTTATATACACAGTGTAGGAGGACAGATGACACACTTTATTGGATTATTTTCCTTACATTCTTTTAAAAATAATTAGCATAGTGACTTATGATACAAGCACTACTTAATGTAATCAGTAGTTCATTTCTTATACTTTAAAATATAACTGTGATGGACAGAGATGGGTAGAAGGGATGATTAAAGAATTGGGTGGGAAGTTATAGACTCATTTGACAAATACTATGTTAGTACTGCAGTAAGTCCTTGAAACTCTAATAAACTCTAATAAGAAAAGTGCAGAACCAATAAAAGAAAATTAAAAAATTTACCCAGTGAGTAGTTTATTGAGCTCATGCCTTTGATGAGCATTTTTAGGGAAGCCAGGCAAGGCCTTCCTGGATTACCTACCATTTGGCTATATTATCAGTGACTAAATATTAAATAGGGTGGGTCAAAATAACCTAGTGAAGTTATTTTTCTGTTACTTTTGTACTTAGGTTCATAAGTAGTCCTACCTTCCATGATGGACACTGATAGAAAATCTACTTTTAAGACTGCTAAAAAAGACAGCTTTGCTGGTGGCTTAGGTATACTTTTGAAAGGGATGTGACATCAACAGTGCTTATGAATTTCTTATGAAAATTTAATGGAACTTGTGATATAAAATGAAATATTGGATCAACTTATGACAGGCTGCCTTTAATCACAGTTCAAGATACAAATAACTCATTTCAGAGACCATTTACCTAAGACTTTTAAATTAAATTTTCTGAGTACCTTGCATATTCAACTCTACATTTAAAGCAAACAATTGCACTTTAGGGAACTGAAACTATTTGTGGTCATAAAATAATCGGTTCAGATTGGCCTTTCAATAAAGGATGAGTGTGTCAAAAATCTGAAGGGTATTACTGTAAATAAAAATCTTTATTAAGAACTAAAGAGTGCAAATTGATTTTAAAGGTTGCTATTCTTGCTGGCACATAATAAAATAAAATAATAATAATCAATACTAAAATGTTCCCCAGAAAGGAGGAGGTCCTGAAGCAATACCGGGCTCTGTGCCATTGATGAGGATTGCCCAGTACATAAATGTGATGGGTTGGAGGACTGTGTGAATGAAACCCAGTTACAAAGGCCAAAGGTCAGCAGTTCACAATTAGGTTTATTTGTTTCTTAGTGAGAAACATTGCCCTTAACTCCAGCAAAGACTGTTCACAAAAGGTTTTCACCCAAGTCAATCAGTCAATGTTTGTTGCTTAGAAGGTGTTTTGGCAATCAGGGCTGGCTCTAAGGAAAATAAATTAGTAATAGCTGAAATTAGTACTTCCTCTCTTAACAGTTTTCTGTATCCTTTTCCTTGCTTTGGATCCACCTCTCTGCCACACACTTATACACACCTATAATAGAATAGAAGACTAAAGAAAACCTATGGAATTAGTGACTCAAGGTGGCATCCATTCTTCCTCATCCCTCCCAGGAATATTGACCTGTTTAAAGAGAGCCCACGATGTTTTTCTGAAAGAGAGTCAAACAATGACCAATATTATTATACCCATTTTGCATACTGGAGAATTGAGATTGAGGGTAGAATAAACTTCTTATTCAAGGTCACCTGGTTGGGAAGTTGCAGAACAAGAATTTATACCTAGATCCAGTTAACTCCCAGGTTCTTGAACACTAAGCTATGTCACCTCCCAGTCCCTGGCAGATACTTTACAGGAAATCCCTTAGGTAAGAAGATGAGGAAGAGTTCCTGCTCTCCCACAAAGCCACATTATGTATCAAGCTCTCCTCCACTGGTACACAAAAGCAGTCCATCTGGCCCAGGCCTCCTTAAGAAGTTGCCTTAGTTGCTAACTCATGGCCATTTATTCTGACTTTTACCTCAACCTTGGCCTTCCTTTAGATTTGCAGCAAGCCTTCATTTTTGAATTTTAACTCCTTCACATTCCATGTTTCTTCCTGTCTTCTTAGGTTCTCACTCTCCTAGGATGACCCAGGTATAGAATCTGCCCCTGTGGTTCAGCTACACCCTCTCACCTGTCTCTTGAGAGCATTGTGAAGTTCTGAGACACAGCAAGGACAGAAACAGAGGGCATGGAAGATGCTTTCAAGTTAGTTTATTCTTACTGATTAAATTAACATTTCATGATTGTCTTAGTCTGCAGAGGCTGCCATAACAAAATACCACAAACTGGGTGGCTTAACAGAAATTTTCTCAGAGTTCTGGAGGCTGAAAGTCCAAGATCAAGGTGCCAGCAGGGTTGGTTTCTTCTCAGGCCCCTCTCCTTGGCTTACAGATGGCATCTTCTTGCTGTGTCCTCACATGGCCTTTTGTCTGTGCATGGAGAGAGTTAGATCTCCGGTGTCTTCTCCTCTTCTTAGAAGGACGCCAGTCCTATTAGATTAGGGCCTCACTTTTATGATCTCATTTAACCATAATCACTTCTTTAAAGGCCCTATCTCCCAATATAATCACATTGAAGGTGAGGGCTTCAGACTATAAATTTTAGGCAAATACAATTCAGTCCATAATAATTATCCAAGTAGAAAGCAGGATACATGAGAATGTGGTAACTTGAGAATCTGACTTTATTTTTCTCTATATCTGTAAGTTAAGTCCCAGGCCTATAGTGAAGGTTTCTTCAACTGCAGGTAGAAAGAAAAAAAGGCCTTCATAGATATAAAAATGACTTAAGACACTTGCTTCTCTGATACTCACTTCTGAGAAACGCTTCTTTGACTCTGTGCCCAACCATTTTTCATAACTATGTAGAATGAACACTCATCCTGATTGAGTAGAATAATCAATTTAGTAGTGCTTATTGTCCTGACTAATTATTAATAGTGTCTTCTTTTTCTTCCAAAGTTTAAATGATACAGATGTCTAACCTATAAAGGAGTTTTTCAAGTTTAAGCTATTTTTTTCCTACCTAGATTTAAGTAATTTTCTTATTTTCCTCTCCACATGAATATACCAATATATCTCTCATAACCCTTGCAGTTTTGTCTCTACTCTTCTGAGTTTTTTGCTCCTGCCCCCTCTTCTGTTTGTATCTGTGGGCTCTCTTTCCTTTTACTCTCTTGCTCTGCATGTATGTACTCGTATAATCAGTTTCTGTGAACTCTTGTCTGCTCCCAGGGGATTGGTTTCCTGCATGCTTGTTAATGGCAGTTACAATTTCTCACGTTCAACCAAGCTAGAAGTTTGAGAAGTTAAGATTAGCAGCCACATGAGTTTTAACCAGGTTTTAAAATGTATGATGCTAATTTTATAGCTTTACTTATTACAGAAGAACATCCACACATCTCCTGTGGTAGCAGCTAAGCTGATTAGTGCATGGAGCTAATGAGACCCACAGCTTTGTCTCCCTTCCTAAGGCTGTCCATTGTCGTGGTCTTATCTCTAGCAGAGGCCTCCGTCTATGGTCCTCCCTCTCATCAACCATGATGTTGCTTACTGTTGGTCACAGGGGGCTTGATAAGAGAGAGGATCGGCTTCCTTCCTGCTACTTAAAAAAAAAAAAAAAAAAAAAAAAAAAAACTTATGGCACTCACTGGGCAGCAGAGTGCTCAGCAGGACAATCTTCTTATGTTAAGGTCAGCACGTTATTAAATATGCTCCATAAGGAGGTGATTGGATTAAATAATTAGTGAATGTAAAGTGCTTTAAACTGCTAATTATTATGCTTTGTGGGCCTACTTTGCAGATGATCCACAGTCAGTGAACCTATTACAAGGCATGAGGAGCAGGATGATGTTCTCTCTCACTTATCTCCATTCCCCATGAGTGTTTATAATTATATCATGGATGAGTTTTGGCATTTTACAGCATTCGCAAATGTAATCTACCATGTGACTTCTCAAACTTTGGTACCCAACAAAAACAGGGCAAGATAGCTAGGGAGACCTTTTTAGGAGAAAAGGCAGATAAGATACACTAGATGAGCAAACAGCTCACACTATTTATCATGTATCACCATACCAACATAAGTACTGCGAGTCTGTGTTGTGTAGGGGAAAAAAGAAGCCCAGAAATAAAGCTCAACTACTGATAGTCTCTTATGGGCTACTTGCTCTAAAAGTTCAGTTTAATCTTCTATTGTAGCATGGAGATTTGAGAGGTAGAGAAGTAATTACTCCTGTCCCTGGAAGATCAGGCTCTTGTCCATTAAGGAATTTAAGCCAGTTTTACAGATGATTTAAAAAGCTATCTTGATATATACAGTACATAAAATTTAATAACCCACTGTCAATCATGTCAGCATGGTTTCCAATAGATTTTATGTTTGTTTTTGATTTTTTGAGACAGGATCTTCTGTCTCCCAGGCTGAAGTGAAGTGGTACAATCATGGCTCACTGCAGCCTCGAATACCTCGATTTAAGCTTTCCTCTTGCCTCTTGCCTCAGCCTCCTGAGTAGCTAGGACCACAGGTGCACACTGCCACACCCAGCTTTTTTTTTTTTTTTTTTTTTTTTTTTTTTTTTTTTTTTTTTTTGTTGTTGTTGTTGTTGTAGAGATGAGGTTTTACTATGTTTCCCAGGCTGGTTTTGAACTCCTGGGCTCAAGCAGTCCTCCCACCTCGGCCTCTCAAAGTGCTGAGATTACAGGTTAGAGCCACTGCAACTGGCCTCCAATAGATTTTAAATAATATTTCTTTGTTTAAAAAATTATTGTGTTTAATAGTGATACCTTTCCTTTGCAAACCACAGGAGAACATAACAAAATTTAAATATAAAGCACTCACTCCAGAGTTGGGCTGGAATTGAATGCACTTGACACCATTTCTTTTAAGTTAAGATATTTTGGAATAGTGATAGGAGAGGGGAGTATGAAATTAGGAGACAGTGTGATGTTGAGTATGTAAACCCCAAATGCTATTACTGCCTTATATATATGGGGGTAGAGTAAGTGAATCCATGAAAATAGAGTATGTTAAGATAAAAGTGAACTAAATATTTAAAAACATTTGTTTATGGTAGATAACTAATTATTAAAGGTGAAAGCGTTTCTGGAAACAACTGTCACATTCTCTTAGCCCCTTATTACCCCACCTGTTTTCCATGTATGATTTGAAAAGGAATAAAACAAATGGATAAGCCAGTGATGGGAATCCATTGAGAAATGACTTTGTATGTCTGTGCTGGCCCCAAGCCTGAGGAAAGCTCTGATTCTGTGTGCAGCATTTGAAAATGTTAACTCTCTGAAGGCTTCCTGGAAACGGGAGTTGGAGAGAATAAGGAGGGAAGGAGTGAGAAAAACATAATTAATGTTCTACATCTTAGCTAGAGAGTAGAGAGCAGCACCACAACCGTCTCAGGCCATTAGAGAAGGCAGGTGGGCTGGAATAGAGTGTAAGTAGCATCTCAGGGTGGCTCTGAGAGGCAGCACATGCAATGGCCTGAGAGCATGGAGTCTGAATTCAGGCTGCCTCTGGTCATGTATCCACCTCTCTCAGGGGTTAGCTGTTTGTCCTTAGGCAGATTATTTAATTTTCCTGGGCTTCAGTTTATTTGTCTGTAAAACTGGAATAATAATAGATTGCTATGAAAATTAAAATGCTTAGAACAATACCTGGGACACTGTAAATGCTATATAAATGTTACTATAAAAAGCAATTTTAAAATTACTGTTGTTATCTAAGATAAGTGTTTTTGGAAGATAAATTATTGTTCATAAAATAAAATTACTGTTATTAAATAAAAATATAAAAATTATTATTAAAAACTATAAAATATATGCAAGATCTGCATTTCTAATCCACAACTGAGAATAAATTAATTGTGGCTATTAGTCAATTAAGTATTTCCTAATTAACTTGTAGGAAAGACAGTGTGATATAAGGGAAAGAGAACTTGGCTTTAGAGACCAAATGCCTGAATTGAAATTAGGACTCTGCAGCCAATATATTCCAGATTGAAGTCCTCTTTTCCCCAAGACTCACTTTTTCTCTCATAGACCTTTGTTCACTCAATGGCACCAACATCTCTGGAGTCAGCTGTAACTTTCTGTTTTCCCTTCCTGAATTTATACCTTGGCAGGTAGAGATAAATGCAGTATGGGGACCCTTATTGTGACCTGCCTTCACCACCACTGTTCTTGTGTGCTACATGACCGGAGCCTCTGCATTAATCTTCTATTCCAGATCTTGAGTATTCAAACCATATGATATTCTGCTATTGGATTAATTTTTTCAAAGCACCATGAAAACTTCCAAAGGTCCTCATTTTTTTTTTTAACAAAATAAAGATAATTTTTTTTGCAAGTGCTCTAGACTTTTCACAGCATGACCTCCCCCTAACTTTTCAGCATTACTATATGTACCTTCTCGATCCCACCAAACTAAGCCAAATTAATTTCCCTCTGTATCATTGGTCATGTTCCTAGACTCCCCAATGTCACTATGCAATTCCAATTTTGTCCTTTCTGAAGTCTTTGTTCTTATCTCTGATTTTCCGTAGTTCTAACCTCCTTTAAGATACTGTATACATTCTAGCCAATCATTCATTATAACAATTGGTATTATAGTTATGTGTGCAGACACTTTACTCCATGTCATAAGTCTTTATGTAAGGCTTGGGCTGGGTCTTTATCATCTTGATATTCTCCACAGTTCTTATGGTACTTCTTCCTTAAACTCAGTAGGCATTCCAATATATGATGACATAATAAATTAAGTTAATGAATAAATGCTATTAATTAACTATATGACCCAGGAGATCTCACCTTTAGCTCAAATTTTCTTATTTATAAAATAATAAGGTTGAAGGAAAATCTTGATATCTGTGTTTCCCTCCAACTTACAAAGGTTACAATTCTAAATCATCCCATATCTTCATATAAAGAGATACTACAGTGTATTTTGAAGAAGCATGAAAAATGGTATATTTGAAATAGGTATAAAAAATATCTTTGACTATAATTACTGCTTGTTTCCTCAGCTTTACACTTCTATTACTTTTAACTTTCTACTATTGTTAGCATATTAAGCACACATACCACAATTGTTCAAAAATTAATATTAAAAAAGGCTTTTTTCAAATAAAGGAATGCATAATGGGATTTTCAGTGGGTAATAGGCTAACAGAATCTTTTTATACAAGATTTTCATGATCTGATAGATTTTCCCAAAATTTAGGGTTGTTGCTATTTGGTAAGAAGCAGGGAGCTTACATCTTTCTGTTTATTTTAATTTTAGGTAGGTTGATTAGTGCTAATGGTTCCTTTTCTTTTTTTATACCTTTTTAAACATTTCATCTTGTCAATGCTTTGTTATCAGTTACATCCAGTCTCCTGTAGAGATGCACTATTTCACCATTGCTGTCATAGTCTAGGACTAATGAGACATCTGACAGTTTTTCATGTTTGTGATATGTGTTCTGTCTCCTTAAGTACACAGGGGATGTGCTCAGATTTGGAGAGTAACTGAACCTGTAGAATAGCAAGACACTTTCTAATGGCATTTTACTGTATTTTCAAAAACCATTATGACAAGAGATGTTACTTTGAGTCATCGCTCAGTTAAATAGATAGATGCACGCATTGGAATTCTTGACTTAGTATGAAAGTTATATTTCACTTGGCATTTGACTGAATATTTGAATGTAAAAGTTTTATTACATAATATACGAGCAAAATAATCCCAGTGCTTATTTTGCTTACTACTTGAGAGAGACAATGAGAATGAATTTCTGTAATGTGTTTGTAGCAAGACAGATGTTTGAGGTTATTTCATCACATCATTTGATTTGTACACATCTGTGAGTTTCCATGTATAGAAAGATTTTGTTGACAATTTCAGTTCCTTTGGATGTTGAAATAATTCAACATGTAGCTTATAATTGCTTCTTTACATTGTAAGAATGTTTCTCTTATGGTTATAATTGTATGCTTTATTCCCATTCTTACAATTTTGGAACATTCTTATGCATCAATGTATTTTAATATATATATAGGAGACATTAAATAATTAACCAACTGCTTAAGCCTTAGCTCTAAGAACTTTATATTTATCCTATATGAATTATTTTCAAAATTATTACATAGTTAAGATCATTTCAACTGCAAAACTCACTGACCCCCATCTAGTGTATTGGATAACATGAGGAAGTTTGATTTTGCTAATACTTGTCATTTTTCTAAATAGGCAAATTCTCCTACCTGGTGTGTTGAAGGGACTCTACTCAATAGCTTGCACTTGGGAAATAACTTTAAGAAATCCTGTCTAACCCAACTAAAATTCATTCTACATGCAGTTTAAACATTCTCTTCTTGTGTTCATCCTGTATTCCCCAATCTTGGCTTAGGCATAATCCAGGTTCTACAACCTGCAGCAGTGGGGAATGGGCCCAAAACGTGGCCTGTTTCTTCACTGGTTTTGTTCTACTTCTTCTCCCACTTGTTATCTGTTGCTTCTGGCTCCTTTAAGATCAGGCAAGGAAGAGGAACTAGAAGAAAAGGGCAAGGTTTTACTTGATCATTGCCATTGGAATCTGGCATCGAGGTCATCAGTTTGGCAGATGTGCAAATAAATGCTGGTTCTTTCTCTCACAGGATGCTTTGTTGGACTCTATAGAATCCTTCCTACTGCCCTCCCCATACCTACTCAGGGACCTCTAGCCCTATACCTTTCTCTGAAGTGGATGACATATTCTTTCGCTGACCTGAATGGACGTTGTCCCCTCAGTTACTGCTTCTAACAGCATACCTTGCACATACTTGCTATAGAAGGCAGTTTTCCTGAGCTGTGTACTTTATAGATGTCTCAAATCCAGAGACCTTGTTCTAGTCAAAAAGAAAACGCAGCACGTTTGCTTTTGTGTCTGAAACTTGGACATGTAGCAGGTGTCACTGCAGCTTTTCCTTGGCTATTTGCCATCCCATGCCTTTTTCAGATGACAGTCCAAATTCTAGGCAATGCAGTTGAAGTTTCCAGGGGAATTCTTTTCTATATCCAGGTTCAGTACTAACATTAAAGTACCTTATGAATTTCTATAGCTGAGTAAGCATGGGATCCGCGGGTAGAGGGGTTAAAAAGAGAGGCTTTAAGATATTATTCTTTCCTTTTCAACCCATAGTTGTTCAGGCACAATTACTCTAGAATATAAAGCAGTGTGTTTAGATACTTGAACCATTTTTAATGAATGATTAATTTGTATTTAAGGGAAGAAAAATGATCTGTTTATGTACACACATACACATAGAATCATCATGAATAGCGTAATGGTAAATGCATGATGTAAATATCTTGAATTCATGACTCAGGGACCAGTGCTGTCATGGGTAATGTGATTTTCTAGCATTTTAATAAGTTTCTGAACAAAACAAATGGTAATGATTCTCAACTTACACAATAGTTGTATTCCTAGGAAATTCTTTGCATTTTTAAACCATGCTAGACTTTTACTTCCAGGTATGACTGACTAAATTGTGGTAGTTGAAATCCCCTTCCAAAAGCTGAGGGATAGGGGAAACTATTCAAAAACATCTTGGAGTCACCAAGGCAGCCAGAACTGAAGGAGGCATGATCCTGGAGAGAAGGAAACACACTATCATCTTCCCCTTAAAATACTGGCAAAGTCATAAGCAGTCAACAGTGAGAGGCTGAAAAGACGAGCAGAAACTGGTTGCCAACGTGGTATGAAACCAGCAGAAATTTTGGAAGTCTCATGGTGCTAGAGGGATAGAGCTAGAAGTTAGGATTTGCCAAGGAGGGAGAGACTCAGGCTCTCCTTTGGGACTCTGAAGGCCTGTTGTATAGAAATAACAGAAATAGACCAGATTGTGAACACTGAGCCTTGAATTAACTCACTATCCAATGTAAATCCTAGCCAAATGTTAAAACAAATCCTCTTTGGAGAAAAATAACAATGTTAAGAGTCTCTACAGATTTTTTATACCTAAATGTTCAGCATTTGATACAAAATTATTAGGTATACTGAAAAATGATAGCAAGAAAAAACAGACAATGGAAGAAGGCTCCCAAGTGATATAAATATTAGACACAGATAATGTAGTAAAATAAAATAATTTGATCAAGAAAATAGAAGATAAGATGTAGACTTTTGTCAGAGAACTATGCCCCACCCCCCGACACACACACACACACACACATACACACTCTCTCTCTCTCTCTCTCTGTCTCTCTCTCTCTGCTCTGGTGTGAATGTTTGTATACCCCCACAAATTAATCTGTTGAAATCTAACCTCCAAGGTGGTAATATTAAAAGACTGGACCTTTCACAGGTGATTGTCATGAGGGCTGTGCCCTCATGAATGGCGTTAGTGGCCTTTAATAAAAAACGATTGAGAGAGACTGTTTGCTCCTTTCACCATGTGAGAACACAGCTGGAAGGTGTCATCTATGAGAAACAGGCTCTCACCAAACACCAGATCTGCAGGCATGTTGATTTTGGATTTCCCAGCCTGTAGAACTATAGGAAAAATTTCTGTTGTTTGTAAATTACCCAGTCTAAGGTATTTTGTTACAGCAGTCAGAAGAGATGAAGATGTACACATATCTACGTATATGTTATTAGTATTATGGTATTATATAAAACAGAGTTAGGTTCTAGGCTCAGATGAACATAAATATAACATTAACATGAAGAAACAGAAACAAGTTTTGAACCTATATGAGAATGTTCGTTGGGACGTTTGAAAATCTGTGGGATTTGAAAAGATTCCTCATGGTATAGAGCTGTCAGGGGCATTGAAGTGTATCTAGTATCCCTGCTTGCTCAAATGCCCATAGCACCTTAAAATCATCATGAAAACTGAAAACACTTCCACAGGATTTCCAGATACCCTGTAGGGACAGTAATGCCCCTGTTGAACACTGCTGCTCAGTTGCTCAATCTAACACATTTTTATGGGTAGTGGTGAAGCCAAGGAATTGTGATAGCTCTACAAATCTGCACAGATCATACAGCTGGATATCTGCAGAGATGATGTTTGAATCCCCACCGCCTAACTTTTAATACTAACTTCTACCAACCCTCTATTCCACTGAACTTTAAAAATTCTTGAGAAATCTGATTTTGATTTCTAGGTTAATCAGCAATTTGAGGATTTTTGTGTATATGCCCACGTAAATGAATGACACAGGATACCTGAAAACTATTAATAACAAAACCATTAGTAAATTTTTAAACTCCCTTTGATATAGTAATGCAAATTCCTTTCCAGAATTCTGAAGTAGGTTCAGATTTTTGCTGAGAGTTTAAAGGTCTGAAAACACCTCACCCTCCTTCAGCTTAGGGGAATCAAAGGAATACTTCAAAGACCTCAAGTTTGAGAAATATCAGAAAGTCCTAGTTATAGTACAGTTCAAAGCAATCATAGGTGAATCATGAGGGATTTCTGTGGGAACTTAGTATCCAAATATATTTTTCCTTTGAAATTCCCACAGGCTCCTAAATTCAGTTGTATTATCATTTTTATAAATTCTTTCACAACTCCACTGTTTTTCAACATCACCTGAAATCATACCCTCTACTACAGCTTTAATGTTGAGATGTCTGTTATCTCACAGCCTTCTGAGATATGTTTTCCATGCATTTGCCCTCTGCTTCTCTTACACGTGGAAAATATAGCTTGTATAAAAGATTTGATCTTTTTCTGTAACTTCACATTTGCATTTTTATTACTTCTGTCTCAAAAATGTTGATATTACTGTTGAGTGTTAATGGTTCTTTATTGATAGTACTCAAAATTAGTGAATCATTTATTGTTCTGGGTAGGTTTGTATGCAAGCTATACTCTGTTTCTTTTTTTTTCCTCTGACCTAGTAGATTCCTAATATCTGATAGTGATCTATATAGTAATATACATATGTACACACATATAAACATATATACATACTAATATATATATTAGTACTATATATGTATATACTAGTAATATGTACATACTGGTGATATATCCAGGCATACCTTGGAGATAATGCGGATTTTGTTCCAGACCACTGTAATAAAGTGTCACCTAAATTTTTTGGTTTCTCAATGGATATAAAAGTTATGTTTTCACTCTACTGTAGTAGATTAAGTATGTAATAGCATTATGTCTAAAATTAAAATGTACATATCTTAACTGAAAGTACTTTATTGCAAAAAATGCTAATAATCATCTGAACCTTCAGTGAATTGTAATCTTTTTGCTGGTGGAGAGTCTTGCCTCAATGGCTGCTGATTGATCAGGGTGGTGGTTGTGAAAATTTGAAGTGGCTGTGGCAGTTTCTGAAATAAGACAATGAAGTTTGCTGCATTGATTGACTTTTTCTTTCATGAAAAGTTTCTCTGCTGCATGAGATGTTTGATACCTTATGTGGAACTTCTTTCAAAAGTGGAGTCAATCCTCTCAGACTCTGTCACTACTTATAAACTAAGTTTATGTGCCATTCTAAATGCTTTGTTGTCATTTTGGCAATGTTCATAGCATCTTTACAGGAGAAGTTTTCATTTTAAGGAACTTTTTTTTTTTTTTTTTTTTTTTGGCTTACCCATAAGAAAGAACTTGCTCATCCCTTCAAACTCTGTCATGAGATTATAGCAATTCAGTAACCTCTTCAGACTCCACTTTTAATTCTAATTCTCTTGCTATTTCTACCACATTTGCAGTTACTTTCTCCACTGAAGCCTTGGATTCTTCAAAGTCATCTGTGAAGGTTGGAATCAATTTCTTCCAAACTCCTTAATGTTGATATTTTGACCTTCTTGTCCTATAAATCAAACATGTTCTTAATGGCATCTAGAATGGTGAATTCTTTCCAGAAGCTTTCAATTTACTTTGCTGAGATCCATCAGAAGAATCACTATCCATGGCAGCTATAGCCTTACAAAATGTATTTCTGAAATAATAAGACTTGAAAGTCAAAATTACCCTGTGATCCATGGGCTTCAGGGGTATTTTGTTAGCAGGAATGAAAACAACATTAATCTCCTTATACATCTCCGTCAGAGCTTTTGGTGTCTAGGTGCATTGTCAATGAGCAGAAATATTTTGAAGGAAATTTTTTTTCTAAGCAGTAGGCCCCAACAGTGACTTAAAATATTTAATTAAATTATTAAATATTTTAATCTGGTTTAAAATATTTAATTAAATTATGCTATAAACAGATGTGCTATCATCCAGGCTTTGCTACTGCATTTATAGAGCACAGGAAAAGTAGATTTAGCATAATTCTTAAGGGCCCTAGGGTTTTCAGAATGGTAAATGAACATTAACTTCCACTTAAAATCACTAGCTGCATTAGCCCCTTAAAAAAAGGGAATTAGCCTGTCTTTTTGAAGCCAGTCATTGACTTCTCCTCTCTAGCTATGAAAGTACTAGATGGTATCTTCTTCCAATAGAAGGCAGTTTCATCTACATTGTCAATCTGTTGTTTAGTGTGACCACCTTCATCAGTCATCTTATCTAGATCTTTTGTAGTTTCTCCATCAGCACTTGCTGCTTCACCTTTGACTTTTATGTTATGGAGATGGCTGTTTCTTTAAACCACATGAACCAACCTCTGCTAACTTCAGAGTTTTCTTCTGTAGCTTCCTGACCTCTCTCAGCCTTCACAGAATTAAAGAGAGTTAGGGCCTGGCCCTGGATTAGGTGTTGGCTTAAGGGAATATTGTGGCTGGTTTGATCTTCTACCCAGACCACTCAAACTGTTATCATATCTGCAGTAAGGCTGTTCACTTTCTTATCATTCGTATGGTCACTGGAGTAGCACGTTTAAGTTCCTTCAAGAGTTTTTCCTTTGCATTCACAAGTTGGCTAGCTATTTAGTTCAAGAGGCCTAGTTTTCAGCCTGTCTTGGCATTTGACATGCCTTCCTTACTAAGCTTAATTGTTTCTAGCTTTTGATTTAAAGTGAGAGGCATGTATCTCCTCCTTTCGCTTGAAAACTTAGAAGCCATTGTAGTATTATTTTAATATTGTTGTGTCTCAAAAATAGGGAAGCCAAGGATAGGAAGAGAGATGGGGGTTGCCCAGTTAGTGGAGCAGTCAGGACACACAGCCTTTTTTGACTAAGTTCACGTCTTACATTGGTGCAGTTCTTGGCACCTTAAAACAACTACAATAGTAATATCAAAGATCCCTGATCACAGATCACCATAACAGATAGTAAAAGGATGAAAAAGTTTGAAATATTGTGAGAATTACCAAAATGTGACAGACACACAAAGGGAGTGCATGCTGTTGGAAAAGTGGTGCCCATAGACTTGCTTGATGCAGGATTGTCACCAACCTTTAATTAAAAAAAAAAACACAGTATCTTCAAAATGCAATAAAGTAAAACACAAGAAAATGAAATCCTCTTTCTGTCCATGTATATATCACTAGTGCAAGAGCGTAGTAATGAGCATCCCTATATACCTATAGAAAGTAATTACAGGGCCATTTAATTCACTTTATATGTGTACACAAAGCCAGACAATCTCACATTTGTCAGAGCCTCAGTGAATTCCATCTCAATGAGCCTTGCTGAAAGGTACTGTACCCTCCAGAGGGGTTGACATTCACTTGCTAGACCTCTGCGTATGCCAGGGAAGCTTAGAAAATTGTGGATGCCAGTTGTTACCCTTCATTCCCTTGCTATTTAGCAATGGCGTTGGTAGTAATTTATCTCTGAGAGTGAATTTGCTTCATTACTCCATTCAATAAATATACTTGAATGCGTGCTTAAATGCAACACTCCTCTATTGGTGTATATGTGACCGTAGGTTCATGTTCAAATATTTCAGTCCTTGACTTTTTACATGCTTTTTGGAAATCTGTGAAAATATTATTTCAGTCCTAATTCTTTGCCTGAATTCTTTTATGTAGCTCCACCATTGAAGTGAACCATGTATAGTTCACAGCAGCTGTGAAGATAGATTTCAGAGGTATCATGAAGGCCTATGACTTCCCTATATCCCTACCCTCATTTTTCCTTTCCCACCAACTAACAGATGCTTCTCCTACCAGCTCATGGATGTGATTGTTCTATTTGGAATTGTTTATATGACTCAAGTTTTTAAAGTGGAAACTGAAGCCTGTTACTTGGTTGCACATTAGTGTGAATTTGCCTTCACTTTCAGGAGAACATGTGTTGATAAGAAGGTGAAGGATTCTGGTTACTTTGAGGAAGGAAGTGCTACTGTTGAAGGAAGGTGGGAATACCCAAGCCATCTAGAATAGATTCTGCTGATCATCATATAACTTACTATTGGTTTAGAGAGCTGTTACTGGAATTATGATTCTCCTCTTTTATCTCAGGAAGAGACAAGTATGTCATCTAATTGACTAATTAGGTTGATGCTTAGACTTTCAGTGTGTGCTGGTTCAGGCTAGAGGAATTCACTTAGAATATTAGATTCAGGCTGGAGGTGGTGGCTCATGCCTGTAATCCCAGCACTTTGGGAGGCCAGGGCGCGTGGATCACGAGGTCAGGAGATCAAGACCATCCTAGCTAACATGGTGAAACCCCGTCTCTACTAAAAATACAAAAAATTAGCCGGGTGTGGTGGCGGGCACCTGTAGTCCCAGCTACTTGGGAGGCTGAGGCAGGAGAATGGCGTGAACCCGGGAGGCGGAGCTTGCAGTGAGCCGAGATCAGGCCACTGCACTCCAGCCCGGGCGACAGAGTGAGACTCCATCTCAAACAAACAAACAAACAAACAAACAAACAGAACAGATTCAGTAAGGTTTTTTTCTTTTCATAACCCAGAGTGAAAGTTGAGTACTCTCACCCTGTGGAAAAAGAATGGTAATACTTTTTTTCTTGCTTTACAATATCCTTATATTTTTATTAATTATATATTTCTCTAAAGGTTAGTGTTGAAAGTGTAGATTCTAGAGTCAAGTAGACTATTTTCAAATCCTGGCTGTGCTACTTACTGATAGTGTGACCTTGAACAAATTAGCCTCATTGCACTTAAGTTGCCTCAAAAATGGGGAAGAATAATGGGATCTACCTCCTAGGGTGATTGTGGGGATTAAATAAGAAAATATGTAGTTGGGCGTGGTGGTATGCTCCTCTAGTCCCAGCTACCTGGGAGGTTGAGGCAAGAGGATGGGTTGAGCAGGAGTTCAAGGCTGCAGTGAACTATGACGACTGACCCATTGCACTTCAGCTTGGATGACAGAGTGAGACCCTGTCTCTTAAAAGGAAAGGAAAGAAAATATGTAGATAGAATTTAGCAGTTTGTGAAATATTAGCATTAACTATATTAGAGTTTTATTTAACTGTTCCTTTATGATTTCATACAACAAAATATGGTTGATTAGCATCCACTTAGGTGTTATTTAAATGCTTTTCGTATCCCTTTCTTTTTCCTTTCTTTTCTTTCTTTCTTTTTTGAGATGGAGTCTTGCTCTGTCACCTATACTGGAGTGCAGGGGTGCAATCTCAGCTCACTACAACCTCTGCCTCCCAGGTTCAAGCAATTCTCCTGCCTCAGTCTCCTGAGTGGCTGGGATTACAGGTGCTTGCCACCACGCCCAGCTAATTTTTGTATTTTTAGTAGAGACAGGATTTCACCATGTTGGTCAGTCTGGTCTCAAGCTCCGGACCTCATGATCCGCCCACCTCAGCCTCCCAAAGTACTGGGATTACAAGCGTGAGCCACCGCGCCCTGCCCATTTAAATGCTTTTCAATGGCTATTGACTATTTTCTTTATCCTTTTGCAATGTAGGGTATGATAGCTGTTTTCTGAATATATTGGTTCCAGAGAATTACTTGCTCTTTCAGTTAGTTTGCCACCAGTGGCACCTTTATATAACAACATTGTACAGATGTGTTTGTGTCTCAGCTATTTGTTATATCAACCTGTTAATCCTACATTCCTAAATTTAAAACAGATGAAAACTGTGACAAACGCATAAGCTGAGTTTATAATTGCCCAGCAAATTTTCCTTTACCCTTGCAAATATACAGTATCCCAAATTTTCCCACTAGTATAATCATCTTTTATTTTCACCAAAGTAGCTTTACAGAAGACATCTTTCAAACAACTGTTTCATAGACTGAGTTACTACTTTCTTTAAAGTTAATCAACACTTGCAATCCTTCCAAATGAAGTCTAAATCTGTTTACTTAGACCTGGTCTCTGAACCCTCATAAGCGTGTCTGGTATATATTTCTAAAGTAAAGCTATCATTAAAAAGCTATTATTAAAAGTGTTTGTAGTAGACATAAGTTGGTGTGGTTGCCTTGCTTGCAATAACTTTCCAGGTGGTCATAAATATGCTGTGTGAGTCACCAGTTTCACTCTTGGCTGCAGTTGAACAGGGTAGGCCAATCATAGTGCCTCCTTTCAGCTCACAAATGATTGTACTATTCAAAAGGTGAGATAACCTCCAAATCAATGTTGCCTGGGAATTTTGCAAACTTGAGAAAAAACTCTTATTTTAATTTTTAAATTTTTCTTATCAATAGCAGTATGATGGTACTTCCAGTACCTGAGTGACACCTAGCCTGAGAAAGAAGCAGAGGTAAAGTCTATAGAGGAAGAGAGAGCATCTGAATGGTGTTTGAGTCCCTGGATCCACTGTGTGAAGGCAGAGCCACTGCTGCAAGTGTTTTGTTTAGTTTTAAATTTGGTTGAGTTTTTTATCACTTCAAAGTAAAAAATTCTTAGTAATGCAATGCCTTCAGCCTTCAACCTCAAAGTCACTGAAAGGATCTTGATATTTTCCATGTATATATTTATAACTTATAATTTAATGTATATATATTATAAATTATAAATTATATATACTATAATATATGAATGTAGTATTTATATTATATATAATTTATAATATAAATTATATGTTGTATATAATTATATATAATTATATTTATATTTTTATATATTTTATATATTATAAAATTTATATTTTATATATTTTTAATTTTTTATATAATTATATTTATATATTTATATAAATATATAATTATATATAATTTTATATAATTATATATAGAATTATATATAATATAATATAATATATAATTTAATCTATATAAAACTTATACTAATATTTTAAATGTAACCCTTACTGGCAATTTAAGACTGGGAACAGCTATGTCAGAATTTACCTAGTGTAGACAGAGAATTTACAACTTTTGTGAAATCTCTTACCATTAAGTGTGTAAAGTACAGCAGTAATGGCGCAAGGAAGGGTGAACTTAAACTCAACATGCATCTTTGCTGAAGGGTCAGAAGTAGCATAGATCTAGGTTCAGATCCTGATGACAACGTATTGCCTAGGTAATCTTGGCCTGTTATTTACACTTTTCCTTTGTAAAATGAGGATTGTAATGACCCCATAGTCTGGTCATGAGGAGTAAATGGCATAATGAATAAGGGAGAATTTAATAAACTTTGTTTCCAGGATAAACATACATCTTTCTGTCCTTTTGTTGGCATTCAAACCTCTGTTCAGACTTTCATTCTGCTACAAAATATCTTTGTGAGGGCAGAGGGTGGGTTGGATTGCAGCTGATCTTCACAGCAGATCATAAGAACTCTTATGTACCTGGCCTTTCAGTTTACTGGGATCTTTTCACTGTTATTGAAGCCCTAAGCGTCTGAGCTGAAGTAGTTGTCTGATTGTTCCATTGTCACGTATTCCTTAATACCTACTTTCCATAGTCCTGTACAGATACTTTTTATGCAAGTAATCTTTGACATAGAGACAGAACAGCTGAAAATAGACTTTCCCTTAGCTGAAACTTCTCCCAGGCAGTTTAATTCTTTATCATCACGTTAGTTCAGTTTTCTAGTTTTCTTTTGTTATTTGTCCCTAATATTGAGTCTAATGAAGAAGTGAGTTTCAGTTTGCTTTCTCTTTTCCACAGCTGGACCTCTTCAGCCAGCAGGAAGCTCTACCCTTCCTCATTCTCTGGTCACCAGCACCCCAGACTCCCATTATTAGCAGATTCTAGTCAAGGCATGTGCTTCTCTTTGATGCTTTTGATCCACTAGTCCCTCACACATTTTAAACACTGAATAAATGGTAAATATAATTTTCATCACCATAATTGTAAGGCATACCATGTTTACAAGTGCTAAGAGATGATAGATGAACTGACATCTCTCACCTCCTCGTTCACCAGATTCTATTCTTTCTGCTAATCTGATTGGTGGAGTGGATATCTCTTTCTTTCTTCTCTATACCGTATGTGTCTTATCTGAAACAGTTCACTCAATCAAAAAAGATTACCATTTTTTAATAGAAGAAGACCTTCTTTTCTTTGGCAGATGGGTATATGAGTTAAGACTTTCTCCTGCTAGAATTTCCACCAAGGTTTAGCACATCCACAGCTGTTAGACCTATAGCAATTAAACTTAAAATAATTCCTTATTAGGTCACTAAACCTGAATGTAGACTGTCATGTACAGATACTAGTAATAACCCTATAAATAAACTATGATCTGTTTTAGGTTCTTGATAAGAAAGAATAACAGTCAATCATGATGTTTTTCCTTGGAAATATTTCTCAAGTTCAAGAATGGTTTTATTATTGCCTTTCTAAACAAGTGGAATATTTCAATGAACAGGTAATCAGTAGTGTCCTTGCCTTAGTGCTAATAAACTTTGAAGAAGAGTTTTCGGCTGCTTTGAAGAATTTTTTGTTTTCCTTCTGATATCTTGAAGTAATTCAAGTTGTAATTTTCACTGTTGCTATGGCCTGGCTATAGCTTTAACATGAAGGAGCAAAAAAATGAAACTTGATAGGTGTCATCTACCAGAATAACTAGATCCAAGAGTTCAAAGGGGAAGCAGAAGAGACTGAGAAGAAGTGATTTTTCTGTCAGTTATATTGTGTTTTATCTAAAATAATATGTATTAGGAAGAACTGTGTTGGATGTTGGATTCTCTGCACTCTCAGACACACCTCGTCCCTAGCTTTCCAAGCCTTTTTTTCAACTTCCTCCTAATGGTGGAAAGTAGATACAACACTTGTGAATTACTTTAATAGTCACTGCTTATCTATTGAATTGAGGCATGTGTTAGCTATCATGCAAATTTAGAAAACATGATGTGTGGTAACTATCACTTTGAGCAGTAGTATGTCAAAGTAAAAATAATGAAGACAAGGAGATGTGATGTTGGAGTCAGTCCTGGAGACAACTAAAATACCTCAGGTGGTGAGATATTTTGGCATTACAGATGGGTTTACTGGACCAATTTATAATAATCTTTCTTAGGTCATCATTCTATTTCAGTCAAATCGAGCAACTTTATGTCAGGCAATTTAAAGAAGACAGCCCTATTTGTCTTGTATAATAAAATCAGCCAATAAAGAGGTGATACCAATTTGTTGATTCCCCTTTGTCCAACAGTAGGCCCAGAGAAAATGCCTTTCAGTACAGATTTTATTTCCACTGATGGGTCTACCTTTCAGCGAATGTGATGCTCAAGACTCTCTGGACCATTTTTTCTGTCCTGAGGACAGGGATAGAGTTGAATCTGAAGTCATCATAGGTACATGATGGATGTAACGCAGCACCAGCAGCATCAGTCTGTGAAGAGGGCTAGGCCTTTCATTATGCCTCTCCTCAGCTGCCATTTTTCTCAGTAGGCTGGTGCCTCACAGGGCCATCCCTCTCAATTCTGCTACTTTGAAGTGAAGTCAGCAGATTTATCTTTAATTGGCTTATTTACTCCTAATGTCTGTTCATAAAATGTTTGTGGAAAGACTTAAAATCAGTTTATAGTATTGGCAGTTGTGGCTTTTAGTGCTCTGATGAGCATGTTCTGTTACAACGAACTATTAGACAATTTGAAGAATAGTTTGCTTCAAATTAGAGTGTCTCAATACTTTCTTAAGGGGTTGCACCTGTAGGTTTAGCCGTCAAATAATTATGATTACAGTAGCCCCCTCTTATGCATGGTTTTGCTTTCTGCTGTTTTAGTCACCCACGGTCAACTGCATTCTGAAAGTATTAAATGGAAAATTGTAGAAATTTAGAAATGTTAAATTATGCATTATTCTGAGTGTGTGATTAAATCTTGTGCTGTATCAGTCCTTCCTACCTGAGACATGAATTATTCTTTCTTCTAGTGTATCCATGCCATATACGCTCCTGGTCCCTTAGACACTTACTAGCTGGTTTGGTTATCAGATTGACTGTCGCTGTATCACAGTGCCTGTGGCGACTTGACCCTTGTTTTATTTATTGTGGCTATTTATTGTGGTAACCCGTATTTTACCTAATAGTGGTACCAACACACAAGAGTGGTGATGCTGGCAATTCATTTATGGCAAAGAGAAGCCATAAAGAGCTTTCTTTAAGTGAAAAGGTGGAAGTTAATAAGGAGAAAGATTATATACCGAAGTCATTAAGATTTACGGTAAAAATAAATCATCCACGAAATTGTGAAAAAGGAAAAAGAAATTCGTGCTAGTTTTGCTGCTGTGCCTCAAACTACAAAAGTGCATGCTACAGTGTGTGTATAGAAAAAACACAGTATGTATATTGAATTCAGTACTACCAGCAGTTTTAGACATTCACTGGGGGTCTTAGGACTTGCCTTCCATGGATAAGGAGGGAAGACTGTATTGTCTAATTATATTTATTACTAAAATATAAAAAAAACGTACAAAGATTTCTTGAGTATCCTGGCTTCATTTTCTGAGGAAGCTGACTCAACTGGCTAAAAGAGAGGGCACTTTTCCTTTGAAGTTGACAAAATGGTGGCCTAAGTGCAACTAGGTTGATTCTTACCTTATGAGTAAGAATCACAATTTTAACAAGTTGTATTAATTTTCTGTGACTGTTGTAACAAACGATCACAAATTTGGGGTAATTTATTCTATCAGAGTTCTGGAGGCAAAAGTCAGAAACCAGAGTCACAAGGGCCAAATCGAGGCTGTGCTTCCTCTGGAAGCTTCAGGAGAGTGTATATCTTACCTCTTCCAGCTTCTGGTAGCTACCAGGATTTCTTGGCTTATGGTCCCATCACTCTAGTATCTGCTTTCATAGTCACATTGCCATCTCCTCTTTTATCTGTTGTAAAATCTTCCTCTGCCTCAGTCTTATGAGGATGCATGTGTTTGTATTCAGGGCCCACCCTAGATAATCTCAGATAATCTCCTTATCTCAAGATCCTTAACTTGATCACATTGGTAAAGACCTGTTTATTTTTTGTCATATAGAGTAATGCTCGTAGGTTCTAGGAATTAGAATGCAGATATCTTTTGGGAACCCATTATTCAGCCCACTACACAAGTGTTACCAGGATGTTTAATGGATAAATAACATGATCAAAATTACTAACAACAGTGCTTTTCAGGAATTAGCAACATTCTTTACTAAGAATATAGAAAATCTAAGGTGACAAATTTGGGGGCAGTTTGGCATGTGAACTAGAATGTTAAAAAATACAATTAAAAATGAAACTTGCAGACGTTGTATAGATTTGAGGTTGTCTGGAATCGTATATTTAAATTTTTATAAATTTTAGATGAGGCATTTGTTGTCTGTCCACAACTTTCAATGTTTTCCAAAATCTAGAGCTTGTCTGCTAGGTCACTATTTTCTGTTCTGAGGATATTATTTGAGATGAGACGGTTAAAATGGACATTTTTCATCATCAATACGTAGATTAGATATATATTGGCATGTTCTCGAAGCTATAAAAAACACTGCACCAAAATTGTGGGTTTTTTCTCATATTAAGGAACTTATATCTTTCATCATTATACAAAATTTCGATGACCTAGAATTGATCCTTTAGTTTGTGTATTGATCCCAGGCTCCCTTTGTCAGATAATCTGACTCAGAATCTGATACAGAGAGGTAATTACTGACTTCCCATGAAAAACTACGGCTCTCTTCCTGACTCTACCTGTTGTTTATCACATCTCTTCTCCATTACATATTATCCAGTTCTGAGGCCTTGTGATTTGGTTCTTACAGTCATGGATTGCTCTCCTACAAACTAGTGGCTGGCCTCTTTATTGTCTGTTTGTGGATATTCCTGGGCAGTGACTGCTTCCCACCCTTTAACTTCCCTGCCTCTCCAAGGTATGTTGAAATATTATGTTTCTTTCTTAATTTTAATCCTCAATTATGGCAAAGTAAAAAATAATAATATGAAGAAACCCACACATTATGGTCAATAGCTTGAAAAGTCTTATTTCTCCTTAGCTGAATGATGAAAATGAATTGTTGAGGCCACAGTGGTCTAGATATTGGCTTGTTAAATGTTGAATACAAGAAACAGTGATTTTACTAGCCTGTGTTTTAGAAAAGACTAATCCACAGACATTTATTAATTCATTCAACAAACAAGAGTATTTCATTTTCCAGGACATTTGCTAGGTGATTGGGGGAAAATTACAAACAAAACAGACTTGCTTTGTGCCCTCTTGGAGCTTACATGCTAGTGTGGAGGGTCAGATATTAAGTAGTCACAAAAAATTACACGTTACAATTTTGAATGATAAAAGACCTATTCCAGAACAGGTTAGAGCTTGTAACTGGTTACTCAGCCTAGCTGGAGAGAAGCATTCAGGGAGAGTTTCCCTGAAGAGGCAATATCTGCATGGGAATTTGAGAGATGAATGGAAATTAGCAAAATGGAGCAAGTGGAGAGCATTCCATACCACGGGCATATGCGCAAACATCCTGTGGTGAGAGGGGCATTGCATGTCAAAAGAACTGACGTAAGACCAGTGAGATTGGAATAATTAGTGCATAGCACAGTAAGATTGGAAGGGTAGGTAAGAATCAGATTATATTAGAGTTTATATGCCTTTTAAAAATTTAGTCTTGCCAGAGAGTCATAGGAAACTATTGAATCATGTGATCAGATTTGTTTTATTTTGATTAATCATTTAATTAATTGGATTGTTCATTATTTTACTCTAAAGTAAAGTAAAATACTCTGCAATGAAGAGTTTGAATACACAGGTAGCTCCAGTTACAATGTTTGCTCCTCGTGCTGGTACACAGTATGCCCACAGCCATAAACCTATTTTCATTGTTGTTGTTATTTTCTAATTTCTCAGAGTTTTATTTATTTTAAAATGTATTTTTATTTTATTTTATTGTGGTAATAACACTTAATATAAGATCTACCCTCTTAACAAACTTTTAAGTGTATAAGACATAGTTGTTGACTATAGGTATGGTGTTGTACAGCAGATCTCTCTAGAGCTTATTCAACTTACTTAACTGAAACTTTTTGCCCATTGACTAGTATCTTCCCATTTACCTGATAGGGGAGACACCATGATCAGATTTACGTTTTAAAAAGGCCATTCTTCTGTGTAGAGACGAGTTTCTAGGAAAGCAAGGATGGCCGTAGGACACCTAGTTAGGAGACTACTGAAAAAATAAATATTAAAAAAAATAGTTCACTCTATTATTCTATATTCTTCGATTTCCATGGATTTCATGTTTTTCTGTTTTCTGCATTGTGCCTGGATGAATATGTGTTTGTTTAAAGAATAACAAGAGATTCATGAATGAATAGTTTGAGCTATGGCTTGGGGCAGGAGACTCAGACTAGCTATCCTCTGTGTTTTCAGTGTCTCTGTTGTTTGTCATTGATACCCATATTATACTGAGAAACTCAAAAGTTCTATAGCATCATAAAAATACAGAGACATAAATGTTCTAAATACAACACTTCACTTATTGGTGTAATAAGGAAAGAAATTACAAAAGTTATAGGAATATAGGGCAGACATCCGATATCTCAAATCCTTGTGGACCAGTAAGTGATTAAGCAAAATTAAAGGTCTGATTAAGATGGCAAAGGGTATAGAGATTCCTGAGGTTCTTGGTAATTATGCAATAGAAATTTAATCCAAATTGGCAGGAAATTAGTCTTTGAAGGATAAGATGATGATAACTAGGTCAGTTGACAATATGGTGTGAATATTTTGTCTGAGCTTAAGAAGAGGTCTTTCTAACTGCTTCATTAAGACTCTAATATTTTATTAAAATAAAGATATTCTAAGAATGTCAAGCTTTAGGAAAAAATCTAGGAATTACAAAAATATATTTTAAATTGAAAGTGCTGGCCGGGCGCGGTGGCTCAAGCCTGTAATCCCAGCACTTTGGGAGGCGGAGACGGGTGGATCACGAGGTCAGGAGATCGAGACCATCCTGGCTAACACGGTGAAACCCCGTCTCTACTAAATATTACAAAAAACTAGCCGGGCGAGGTGGCGGGTGCCTGTAGTCCCAGCTACTCGGGAGGCTGAGGCAGGAGAATGGCGTGAACCCGGGAGGCGGAGCTTGCAGTGAGCTGAGATCTGGCCACTGCACTCCAGCCTGGGCGACAGAGCAAGACTCCGTCTCAAAAAAAAAAAAAAAAAAAAAAAAAAAAAAAAAAAAAAAAGAAAGTGCTTGTTACCCATCCAGGAACTGAATTGATAGCCAAAAATATATACAGTTAATATTTCTGCTGAAAATTCCCTTAAATTTCCCACAAAATATATAACATATTGCAAGCTAAAACAGAGGCTTTGAAGCTTTTCTGTGTTTTCTGTTTGAGTTGAATTCCATGGCATCTGGGTGTCTCAGTCAGAAGTATTATTAGTGTGTCCTCCTGCTTAATGAAGGGGAGAGTGGAGGCAGCAAAGATCTGCCTTGATTGGCTTCTACCAGGAAAACTAATTTTTTTCCTATTTTTTAATTTTCAGAGATCAGATCCAGAGCCTGACAAGTTTATTTACTTGGAGAAGTAGATTCTAGGTTCTAGAAAAGAAGGCTGAAAATACAACTTTAAGGGAAAGAATAATCTGATGACTAATTCTCATTTATCAAAAAGCCACTTTGCCTTATTTCTATCTGTGTAAACTCCATGCTTCACAGTAAAATCCTTCTACCTTTATTGAAAAAGGAGGCCACCTGGCACATAATACCAAGAGTATTATTTCTGGGGTTCAGTAAACCCAAAGACAATTATTTATCTTACTGAAATCCATTTCTAGGTCTACAAACCTATCGTGTAGTACATAAATACATAGGCTTTAGCCCTAGATACTTGGATCAGATCCTGCCTATACCAATTATTAGCCATGAGCCATGATTGAGGTACTTAACTTCTCCAAGTTTCTCATCTTTAGAATGGGGATAATAGTGCTATTTACTTTATATAATTATTGGGAGGAGGAAATGGCTTCATAAATATAAAGAACTTAGCATAGTGAATGACACATAATAAACCCTAAATAATTGTAGCAACTGCTTTTATTAGGAAGTCTTCCAGATCTTTGTAATCTTTGTCCAGTTCTCATCACAGGCAGAAATAAAAGAATAAAAAATTTCCATTGAGAAGTATGCTAATTATATAAACATAATGCATATTCTATGAAACTAACAGATTCTCAGAGGTAATTATACAATTTTAGGAGAAAACATTATTTTAAACTTTACCAGTAAAGCATTATTATAAATATCAATAAAAAAACATTATTTTAAAATTTACCAGTAAAGCATTGTTATAAATATCAATAAAATATTGTCCAACCTACTAAAACATTTAGAACATTCTCTTCACTTTTCGTAGCCATGGACTATGAAAGTGTTATGGCATATTATATGTTTTTTGTTATATTCAAAAATAGTTTATCCTTGGGAAAGTATTAACTGTGGAAGGAAATTCTACAAAGTTGGTGACTGGAAGGAATAAACCTAATGCCTACATTGAATATCCTAGTGTTTTCCCAATTTGTTTAAATGGTATAAATCATGTGATTTTTTTTTGAAAAATGCAATTTATATGAAAATGTAATTTCTAGACATTCAGCAGCCTATTCATATGGTAAAAAACTTGTCATAAATCCCCCAAAAATGCAATCTTATATTCTCATGACTATTTATCAAAAATGGAATATTCTTCTGTGGGCATGATAGACAACTTATTATTATACATTTGGGGTTTTTGAAGATTCATATTTTGTTTCAGAAACAGGTTATTATTTCTGACTGACTGCTTTGGGTTTTAAAACCAATATTGTCATTAGCAAAAAAATGTACCAAGTTATGTAAGCATAAACAAAACCAGGCTATATTTGAGCAGCACCTCAGAGGAAGTTTCTCAAGAAGTGATTTATGTAATTTGGAAAATATTTTTTTTGTCTCTGTTGTTTTGATATGTTACATATAGATGCAAGAATTTAACTGCCTTTGTGTTTAGTCCATTCCGGCTGCTATAATAGAATACCATAAACTAGGTGGCTTATAAACAACAGAAATTTATTTTTCATAGTTTTGAAGGCTGGGAAGTACAAGATCAAGGTGTAGATACAGTGTGTTGTGAGGGCCCACTTTTTTGTTCATGGGTGATCCCTTCATGGTATCATGGTTGTCACATGGTGGAGAGGCAAGGCAGCTCTCTGCGGCCTCTTATTATGGCACTAATCCTATTCATGAGGGCTCTAGTCTTATGATCTCATCACTTTCTATAAGCCCCACCTCCTAATACTATAACATTAGTGATTATGTTTTGACATATGAATTTTTGTGGGGACTCAGACATTTAGACTATAGCACCTTGGATGATTATTTAGAAATCACAAAACTGATATCCTAATCCCTTTATTTCTACAATGCCTTACAATGTTTCTCTTGAGATCATCTGCTTTACCTCTTCTTAGGTAATGGATCCCAGAGGTCTTCCAGGTATTCCTACCTACTCCACATGAAAGTGTCTGCTGTTGACTGTATTTTGAAGGAACCATATTATAGATATTTGACAGTGTCCACCTCACCTACCATCCTTTTCTGTATTACATGATTCCCACCCTTTGAACCCCGACCATTGTTGCTTGGGCCAGAGCTAGACTGAGATTCATTCAGTAAGACCCTTTTCTCTATCACTTAGAAACTGAGTTTCTGAGCCAGTAATCTGTTGCAATTTCAATGGCTGACTTTTCATTTTTGGGAAACCCTCTTCCAAAATCTTCTTAGAAAGAGGGATACCTAGTTTTCGAAGAGAGAAGGACTAGATCGATTACACAAAGAGAAGCAGACATGAATTTCATGGAGTCCCCAAAAGGAAAAGAGAGTAATTTTATTTCCTGACACTTTGCAGCTGCTGATTCCAGTCCCTCAGGAGACCCAAGTATTCATGAGTTCTATGAGCTTTTCTTGTAGGCTTATAACAAATTTCTTTGTGGCTGAAGCTATCTTGTGTGAGTTTCTGCTATTTGCAACCAGTGTGCCTCTATTAAGGAAGAAATTCAAGTCTATGGCCTTATATGGGGGGAAAAACAGTGGTAAGGGTGGCAGGATTTTTCTGTATGAAATTGTGCAAGTTGGAATTTATATATCCCTGAAAAGCATCTGAAACAGGGCATTTTGGTGAAAGGCACAAAAAGCATGTGTGAGTAATAATTTTAGGAATTGCCTATCATTGACAAAAAGTGAAGTGATATTTTACGTACCAGGAATGTTACGTCAATCTTTGAGGGGGAATATAAAGAAATAATTTATGACGCATGAAAGAGAAAGTTGCATGGGGATTTCTTAGAGTAATTTTTACAATTAGGAATTTTTGCCTGTGATTTTAGAATCTAACCCTTTTGTGTAAGGCATGACTCCACTGCACATAGTCTAAGAGGGAATTTAAGTAATGTCCCTAAAGTCACAGCAGGTGTTTGCTAGAACTGAGATCAGTTCCAAGACACATTTTGTCAGCTACTTTTTTATTCTGCCTCCTCTGGTGATCCTAAAACTTGGAGTGTTGCCAGGCTTAACTCTTATAGGAAGTACATTTTTCAATTAATGATTTGTTCAAAGAGAGGATATAAATAAAGGAAGCTCTGACATTCCTTATCTACATCCCTTGCTCCTTTTAGGTATCCATCTTCTACCCATCTCTGCTCTTTCCCAGGCCCACGCCTGCTACAGAGGAAAACACTTGGGCGTTACCATTATTTAGTAGCATGTAACTTCCAACCCCAACCATCCATCTTTACTGCCCCTTCCTCTACTTTTCTTGTGGTTCTGCAAGACTAGAAGTCATATTTGAGATATTAGAAAGTAGGATGGTGGCATTGGGAACCTTCAAAAAAATAGAGGCTTGTGGTATAAGCCTTCTTTGTATACTGTGTAAGCTAATGGCTGTAAGTATTGTTGTGAGTAAATGACCACCTTTGCCAGCCATCACAATTAAAAACTGAGGCCTAGAGACTTAATATTTCTTATTATTTTAAATAAAGCTGATAACACTAGGAGATTTCAGCGTAATTTTTTAAAAGTGTGTTTGGGTGATTCTCTATAGTTGATGATGACAAATGAGCACAGCTTACGGCTCTTTTCATATTAATTGATTCATGCTAAAAATACCAATATAGCTCCTACTGCAATATGTTGTGAGCAGAAGAACAATGACAAATTTAGGATGAGTCAGTTACCTGAGCTGTAGCAAGAAAAACAATTAGCCTGTTTTTGAGGAATATAAGAATAAACATCGTAGCTATTATAATGACTAAAATATCTCTGACAGAATTACTATAATTTTCTTCTCTAAGAGAAATTCCATATCATATGATTTGGGGGTCATACTTGTAGTGCCAGAGATCAGTTTAGGTGGAGAGATAGCAAGCAAGTTTTATAAGTTATTATTACTTCCAAAGTCTAGCAGGAAAAAGGAACAACATTAGAAATAATTGATCGTGAAGGGATGAGAGAGAGATAAAAAGAGATGGACTGGGAAGAATTTAATGAGTCTTTGTGGCTTTACATCTGTCACAGTTTTTGTGCTACATTAAAGTTTCATTATGTTCACATTTTGTGTTTTCATATTTTTTCATCTCCTTCTTTCTGCTAAATTTACCAAGTAATACAATGTAGATAATGGAGAGCTCTTTCTGCAAATGTCATCAAATCTGTTACTGGAAATGAGTAAAGTGTTTCACTGATGTGTTTCCTGCAAAATACATTTTCAATTAGCAGGAGAGGATTTGTGTACAAAATAGACTCTTTATAAAATTACATTGGCCGGGCGCGGTGGCTCACGCCTGTAATCCCAGCACTTTGGGAGGCCGAGGCGGGCGGATCACAAGGTCAGGAGATCGAGACCATCCTGGCTAACACGGTGAAACCCCGTCTCTACTAAAAAATAGAAAAAAAAAATTAGCCGGGCGTGGTGGCGGGCGCCTGTAGTCCCAGCTACTGGGGAGGCTGAGGCAGGAGAATGGCGTGAACCCGGGAGGCGGAGCTTGCAGTGAGCCGAGATTGCGCCACTGCACTCCAGCCTGGGCGACAGAGCGAGACTCCGTCTCAAAAAAAAAAAAATAAAATAAAATAAAATAAAATTACATTAAAAAAGACCTTAGTATGAAAAAAATGAAAAGCTAAAGTCACGAATATGGGTATCTTTGTCTCTTTGTTTAATTTCATTGGATCAAATGATAGTGTCAACCTGCATTTACAAACTTTATTTTCTTGTAATATTTGGAATTTACCTAGAAATACACTCTACCTCAGCTCCTTGACTGTTGACTTGCCATGGCATGCATTTTAATTATGATTTCTCTTAATTTCACCAACAGATTAAAGATATGTTATATATGAATATTTGAGGGCATTTGTGGAATGATTTTCATAACCATGTATTTGCATAATTATCTTGGAGAAATCTTCATTCTGAGTTAAGAAAGAACAACAATTCTGTTCTGTTTACCTGACTGAATCATCATGTAACCTCTTGCAGGAACTTGTATTTTTGGTGCCTTAGTTGACTCAAGTAGAAGTGAATGGGTTTTAATAGCTTGCCTTAGGCGTGGGTCTCCCATAAATGTGTAGAGGCACACTGTAACTTAAGATGCCGTTACGTCAAACGAGCACTGAGCTTCTAGATTACTGTTGCAGGAAAAGCAGGAAGGAAGGGATCCATGTCTTCATTCACCATTTCTTTCTTTTAATGTTTTTATTTTTGTCTCATTTTTAAAAATTTTAAGTTCAGAGGTACAAGTGCAGGTTTGTTACAGACATAAACTTGTGTCGTGGGGTTTTGTTGTACAGATTATCATCCAGATATTAAGCCTCGAATCCATTAGTTTTTTTTTTTGTCCTCTGCCTCCTCTCACCCTCCACCCTCCAAAAGGCCCCAGTGTGTGTTGTTCCCTTCTATGTGTCCATGTGTCCTCATTTAGTTTTCACTTACAAATAAGAACATGTGGCATTTGGTTTTCTGTTTCTGTGTTAGTTTGCTAAGTATAATGACCTCCAGCTCCATCCATGTCCCTGCAAAAGGACATGATGTCATCCTTTTTTTTTTTTTTTTTTGAGATGGAGTTTCGCTTTCATTGCCCAGGCTGGAGTGCAGTGGTGTGATCTTGGCTCACAGAACCGCTGCCTCCCGGATTCAAGTGATTCTCCTGCCTCACCCTCCTGAGTAGCTGGGGTTACAGGCATACACCACCACGCCCAGCTAATTTTGTATTTTTAGTAGAGACGGGGCTTCTTCATGTTGGCCAGGCTGGTCTCGAACTCCCAACCTCGGGTGATCGCCCAGCCTCAGCCTCCCAAAGTGCTGGGATTACAGGCGTGAGCCACCACACCTGGCTGATCTCATTCTTTTTCATGGCTGTATATTATTCCATGGTATATATGCACTACATTTTTTTTTTTTTACCTAGTCTATCATTGATGGGCATTTAGGTTGATTCCGTGTCTTTGCTATTGTGAATAGTGCTGCAATGAACATATGCATGCGTGTGTCTTTTCGGTAGAATGATAATTGATATTCCTGAGGGTATATATGCTCAGTAATGGTATTGCTAGGTTGAATGGTAGTTCTGTTTTTAGGTCTTTGGGGAATCACCACACTACTTTTCAGTATGTTGGAACTAATTTACACTCCCACCAACAGTGTATAAGCGTTCCTTTTTCTCCACAACCTCATCAGCATCTGTTATTTTTTGACGTTTTAATAATAACCAGTCTGACTGGTGTGAGATGGTGTCTCATTGTGGCTTTGATTTGCATTTCTCTAATGATCAGTGATGTTCAGTTTTTTTTTTAATATGATTGTTGGCTACTTGTATGTCTTCTTTCGAAAAATGTCTGTTCATGTCCTTTGCCCACTTTTTAATGGGGTTGTTTTTTCTTGTAAATTTGTTTATGTTGCTTGTAGATGCTGTATATTAGACCTTTGTCAGATGCATAGTTTGCAAAACTTTTCTCCCATTCTGTAGGTTGTGTGTTTATTCTGTTGATAGTTTCCTTTCATTTCTTTTACACCCTATCTTGCTGTGTACACAACCCTGCTTAGCTTTGGGAATCATGTAGGACTTTGTATCTTCAGGTGAGAATAATCTGTTTTACACATCTTCATTCTCCCTCTGGTCTGGCATAGGAAATACTAATTAAATGATTGTTAAATGCATTTTTGAATACTACATCTTTAATTGAACTCTGTTTACTTGTCTACATTCAAAAAAATCTAAAATAGCACCAATCACACGAAGTGCCTGTTGTTTCTAGAAAAAAAGAAAGAATTCCTCAAATTCCATTGCCATTTGTATTACTGATCTAGTTCAGAATATATTTTTTTACTTATCCATGTGTTATGGGTTAAAAGATGGAGATCCAGTCTTACAGAGCTAAATGATGGGAAAAAACCATGATATTCGAGCTGAGAATTAAACTTGTCCTCATCAGGTAATATTGTTGAATAACATCATTTTTTAGCCTATTGCACTCTTTTAGGGTGGCTTTTCATTTAGATATCATTCTCTCATTTTTTGGATTTCAATAATGTTTTTTAATAACTGATATTAATCCAGATATTAATTGTTAGCAACTGATATTAATTGTTAGCATCCAGCAATTAATAACTGATATTAATTGTTAGCATGCCTCTTTTAACAAAAAACTAAAGTGTATTTGCTGTATCTTTGGTTGTAGGTGAGCAAGTTTAAAAAAATTAAGAACAGGAATGCTTTTATTGACATCTATTTGGAGTTTCATATTGCATCATATGATAAAGACTATTATGTAATATGAAAGCGATTTGCTATGTTCATAAACCATAGCTTATTTTTGATTGCTTTCAATAAACATTTATAACTTTTTTGATGCCACTTAAGTTTTTTGCAAGAAGATAAAACATAGATAGAGCTACCAGGGTTATGGTGTGCCCTGTGCCCTGTGGCTTACCACCGTCGTATGTAGTGGTCACAATCATGCATAGCTGTGCTTGAACTTTCTAGACAGCTGTTGAAAATTGAAAGAGCTATGTGTTTGGAGTTGGAAAACTGGGTTGAAATCTAGGCTGTGTTTCATGGTAACTTGATGGTTTTGGTTAATTCCATTTTCTTTCTGCAGCTTCAGTACTCCATTATGTCAAAAACAGGCATGTTGGTGTTAGCAGGCTTGTGTGAGATAATTCATGAAAAGCACTTGTAAATTCTGGATAGGTTCCCAAATTTAAGTTATTAGAATTATTATGAAATGTGTAGGCAGTTATTGGTATGGAGCAAATGGAAGGTACTTTCAATGAAAATGCCATGCCAGCAGAGAGTTTGCCAGAATATCTCACCCAGGGCTTCTTTGAAAGCTGGCTTCCGGCTGGACTTAAGTACGTGATTGACAGTATCATGCTTGGAGCACTACATAGCCCTGCTTCAGTGCTCCCACTGTGTTTTCACACAACCTGCTCATTGTTAATTAAACTGAGCCAGGAGTGTCAGCATTTATTAAGCTGGACTCTGGACAAGCATGGAACTGTGAAAGCTAAAAAGAATTTAAAATTTGTGAAAGGTTATTTAAAGTACATACGCTTTGAGGTTTACATAACTTACCTTCTTGTATATTATAATTTAAAATAGACCTCTTACCCAAACAAAGAAAATGCAAAAGAAATGGTCCAGCTTTGCTAATACAGATGGGCATATGGGTATTTCAGTGCCATTGAAGCATTTAGATTTTTATCCACAAGAGGCCTGCAGTCTTCACTCAGCTGGAACAAGTGGGAAAGGATTTCAGTGATAACGTTACAGCCAGAACGTCTAGAGCCATTTTCATCTGCATGATGTGTTTTAGTTTCTTCACCTTTTAAATGGAAAAAAAAAGGAAAAAGCTTTGTTCCTTCTTTTTATTTTTTCCTAATTGAGTAGCACAACTCAGCATCTTGAAAAGCTATTGACAGACTCCCATTTCTTTGATATATTTAACAAGGGGGGGCTCTTGATGTCGAGAGATCATTTACAGATAGTTTGAAAGGTGGGTGTTAATGGAAGTGAGAATAAAAGGAGAAATTAGTTTTATTCCTTACTACGACTTCCAGTTAAAAGATTTTTAGCCTCATCTGAAGGAAACCTGCTTCATTTACCTGCGTGGTGATTACTGATGGATATTGACCTATGCCTTTACCACACCAGCATGAATGTGTCCTGTTTTTTCTTTATCTTTATGAACATTTCCTTCTTTGAATCATTAAAGGCAGATTTAAGAGGGGTTTTCCCTACTCATTCTTAAAGCAGAACATAATTTTAAGTTGTCTGTATAGAAATAAATTATACTTTGATGCTTCTCTAATAACCAAAAGTGAAAAACTGACAATTTCCTTAGAATCAGAAAGGGATGTACTCACTCACTCACCAGTATTTGTAAAAAACAAATATTTCTTAAACAAATTGACTAGTCAGTGACGCACAAGCATATGCCAGTGTGTCTGAGATTTATTTAGGGGCTCCTGCGTGACATGAAAGTCACATTTTTATCAGCTTCACATTTTTGCCTGCCAGCAGCTTCAATTTGTGCAAATTTAAAGGTTTAAGTTTGTTGTATATATAAAGGATTTTTAAAAAAATATTAGACTGCAGCTTATTATAATTCAAAATTATAATGAGTGAATTATGCACACTGAATTACATTAAAAATAATCTCATTTAAACCATAGAAACAAATGGTACACAATTGTTTTACACATTTTTGCTTAATTTTATCATAAATCAATTGGAGAACATTCTCTTACATTTTGTTTCTTGCCTCAATATAGGTCAGACATAACATTGGTGCTTTTCAATGCTTCTAATTTTCAAAGTGGTTAAAATTTATTTTCCATTTTAGCAATTTTTAGGTACTCAGCCTTTTTATAACAACCAAAGAGAGAAATGAAATGTATCTTATGAAGAGACATGCATTACTGGGCAAATATATGGCGATTAGAAAAGTCTCTCTGAATCACAAGGCAGGGATGGCATTTAGTATCCAAATCCACCTCCAGACAAAGTTAGCAAAGGCTGCAGTGCAGTTAAAGCCTGCTGGTTGCAAAATTGGAAATTAGTTTCCTGGGGCTTTCTGTAAACTCTTCATTACTTTACTCAATCATGGTTCATTAGTAAGTTAACAGACAGAAGACCAGTGCATATTGGGATATGTGTGGAGCCAGTCCTTCCATCTCCTTGAACATTACTTAAAACTTGAATGTCACAGCAGCTTAGACATTGCCTCAAGCTGCATTTTCATACAATGATGTACATGGTCAGTGGCAGATCATATTCACTTAACCTCTAAATACTGTCAGGTATCTTTGTTTTATCATGAATTTCATAGAGCGGCAAAGGTTTTAATTCAGGGCGACTCTGATGGAGCAAATAAAAAATCTCAAAAGGCATCCGAGAAAGAAACTTGAAGAAACTCAGTTAAGAGACTCAACTAAAGTAGATTCAATGGTTCTCATTAACTTGGATCTAATTCAGTGGAGGGGAAAAATCCATAGGGACATTAGGGCATTTAAATGTGCTTCTGAAAATGGTTGGACAAACTGCAGCCTTGGCACATGAAATAGTGTTGCTCAACCTAAGCAAATGGCTTTGACTCTCAGATCAAAACAATTCATTTTTTGCAGTTCATATCACAGGGAAGTATTTCTGTAGTCTTATGACTTGTGGAAAACACTAACTAGGAAATGCATATAACTCCCAGTGACTCACTAGAAGTTATGGTATATTTCTACTTTGGTCTGATGGATATTTGTATTACTCAGAGGATCTGTTATTAGTTGTTGTCTAGACGATCCATTACTCAAGTCTTATGTGTGTTTCATATTCTGAGAGTGTTTCATATTCAGTGAGTAGGCCTGTCAGATGAAATAACATAGGATGGATGTTTAGTATGAAAAGGATTGAGTTTGATAGAAAGAAAAAGAAACACGTAACTATGGATTGTACATTGTTTCTAAAAGGTCAGTGTAGTAGCAGTTAGTATCCAACAATAAGTATCAAAACAAAAATGGTATTTTATTTAACAATTATTTTACATAGGAGAAAAAAACAATGACAATGATTTATCTTGGCTTTCCTTTGAGATAAAATATTTTTCATTTTTTCCCCTCATTTTTGTTTCAGGAACATGTTCCTTGCATTTATTTAACAATTTCTAGGTCAGCCTTCCCTACATCATTTTCTCATTTGTTTTCACATAAAATTTTAGAGAATTTTATGAAACACAGCCTGCATGCTGGCAGGTGAAGACACAGCTGTCTGATCATTGCATTGGAGTGTCGCCTGATAGATCCAAATGTACTGATTGGAATGAGATGTTCACCACAATTTTTAAAACCTCTAGTAAAATCGTATTCAATAACAGACAATTGAACTATATGTTTATTTATATTCGGGCTACAGAATTTCATTGTCATTAATTTTTTTCTTGACATTTTAATAAATAGATGAACAGGTCTTTCTGTAGAAACTTATTCTGTAGAGAAACCTCATAACGTAAAAATCGCTCCCTCCTTTCTGCCTCCAGAAAATTAAGCTGTTTCTGTTTTAAATTATGAAGAACAGATCTGGTCCAGAAGGACCCATGTTTCAAAGATATCTGGGAGTCTGAGATGGTTGATGGGCCAACCAGGGCTGCTTCTGGTTTATGCCTAGAGAGGCTTATGAGTACTCTACTATACTGGGTTCAAATTAAGCTAAATTTTAGGTTAATGATTGAGATTCAGGAGGCAGAGAGATTTGAACTGGTCTCGAGACCTGCACCATTAGATATGTTTGATTTATTATGTTAGGCCTTAACAAGAAAGATGCCATATCATGCATTAAATTTCCATCCCTTTTTATTTTGGCATCCTTATCAATGCATAACTTGTTCTTACCTGTCCTCTATTTTCCTTCATATACTCTTTCCCTGAGAAAATTCAATAGCACTGTAAGTATAACTTGAAAATATTCCCAAATAGTAAGGTAAAAAATATATAAAATATTCCTTGCATAAATCAGGCTGACTTTTTTACATTTATGCTTTTGGCACTATTGTTTAGATTACAAACTTTAAGCAAACAAGGATAATGCAAAGTTTAACTTTTTTGTTTTTATTTTTTTTTTTGAGACAGAATCTTACTCTGTTGCCTAGGCTGGCGCGATCTCGGCCCACTGCAAGCTCTGCCTCCCGGGTTCACGCCATTCTCCTGCCTCAGCCCCCCAAGTAGCTGGGACTACAGGTGCCCGCCACCACACCCTCAAATTTTTTGTATTTTTAGTAGAGACGAGGTTTCACCGTGTTAGCCAGGATGGTCTCGATCTCCTGACCTCGTGATCTGCCCACCTCGGCCTCCCAAAGTGCTGGGATTACAGGCATGAGCCACCGCGCCCGGCCAAGTTTAACTTTTATCCAATGCCATGTAATTAAACCTCAATACATATTGACTATTTTTACCCATTAACATAATCTTGTTTATCCAAATGCAATGTTTTCTTTCTTATTTCTTTAATTTACGTTATGTACACTTTAAAGTGGAGTCAATAGGAAAACTTTTTTTTTTTTTTTTTGCATTTTCTTTTGGAGATTTTTACTTTTATCAGTATTTATCCTCTCCTTTACCAGTCTTTTTGGCAAAGACATTACTCTGTTATTTTCAGCAGAATTGTTTTTCAGGTTGTCTTTTGGTTGCTAACTACCTTGTTTATAAACATCTCAAGAAATATTCTTCTCTTGTACGGAAGTACATAGTCCGTACTTCACAACTAAATGCCTAAGGGAGCTGAGTGTGGATGTTATCGATCTCAAATCTCTTGACACAACGAATTTATCAGCATGCACATCTTCTGTTTGTGGGGCTGTGCCACACTTTGATGGATTCTGATTTAATTATTTCTTCAGTAACACCTAATCTGCAGAGCAATATTTTTGTCTTGTTCTCTGAGAACAGCTACCTAATGAAACAGTTAATCACCATCCAAATCAAATGCAAAAATTTCAATTCACAGGCCTGCAGAAATGGAAATTATAGGTGCTACATCTGAGCAGGAAAGTGAGTGAAATATAGAACTAGTCAAACCCATTGAATAGGCAATGTATAATAATAATCTGTTTAAAAGAGAAGACTCCAGTTCGTATTTAAAGAAAAGACTGAGTAGAATGCAGAATACCATGGGAAATTCTTTATATACAACATTTCTAGGGTGGGAGAGTGCTGAATACAGTGAGAAATTATTTGTATTTCTAGGGTGGGATGCAGAATGATATGAGAAATTCTACATAGGTAGCATCCTTCTTTGTTTTAAGAGGTCCTACATCTCAAGATGCATAGGGTCATAAACTGAGTTTTCTCATGATTTCTGAATATTCTGGCTCCCATAAGTGTGTTTTTTTCATCATTAGTAGATAGACATCGGTTTGTTTTTTCAGCTTTTTCATGACAGGAAATCATTCTCCATAGAAGATTTAAGGTAGCCCACTGTGTCTGTAGAGTTCTCTTGGAATCACTTAGGAGAACTGGAAACTAAGAGGCAGAAACAGAATACAGGGAGAGAAAGGTCTGGTGAGGTAAACATCTTGAAAAAGTAATAGGAGGAGAGAGTGGGCCAGGTAAAAGGTTGGTTTCAGACAGTGGAGAACTAACAATCTTGGACTATGGACTTAGACTAGGGTGAAACAGTGTAGGATTGTAGGAAGTGTACTAGGCTAGGACTTAGAAGGAGTGCATTCTGGGTTTGGTACTACCACTAATGATTTGTGTGATGACTTTGGCCATATTATTTAATTTTACTGGCTCTCAGTTTGATTGTAAAATAAATGGAAACACCAAATAATTTCTAAGTTCATCACAGTTTTAAAATCTGTGATTCTATAGTATGCCTCATTTTGAGCTGTTAAAAGGAATGAGGCTGCTTAGAGAACATTAGAATTAAGTTGAGAATGAATACACTAGATCAATCCTTTTGACGCTGATGGTTAGTTAGCAATTTAACAACTGTAGTCAGCAAATGAATTCATGAGAGAGATAAAGAGTACACTCACCAAATACTCTATTAAGAAACACTTTCTATTTTATGTGCTGACAGTAACAACAGATTAGAAAAGTTACTTAAACAAGTAACTTGAGCATTTAAAAAATTATTTAACAAAGGAATGTGCTTGTTTTAGATTTTGTTTGACTGCTTTTATTAAAAAGTCATACTTGCACTTGAGTTGAAAGACATTTTCGGCCGGGCGCGGTGGCTCAAGCCTGTAATCCCAGCACTTTGGGAGGCCGAGACTGGCGGATCATGAGGTCAGGAGATCGAGACCATCCTGGCTAACACGGCGAAACCCCGTCTCTACTTAAAAAAATACAAAAAACTAGCCGGGCGAGGTGGCGGGCGCCTGTAGTCCCAGCTACTCGGGAGGCTGAGGCAGGAGAATGGCGTAAACCCGGGAGGCGGAGCTTGCAAGTGAGCTGAGATCCAGCCACTGCACTCCAGCCTGGGCGACAGAGCGAGACTCCATCTCAAAAAAAAAAAAAAAAAAAAAAAAAAAGAAAGACATTTTCCTGTCTTCTTTTGAGCCCTCCAAACTGTTCCAACCTCTGCCTGTTACTCAGTTCCAAAGTTGCTTCCACATTTTCTGGTATGTTTTTAGCAATGCAGCACTCTCTTGTCTGTATTAGTCTATTTTCACACTGCTGATAAAGTGCTTAACAAAATAAACAAAAATGCTTAGAACAAAAGCACTAGAAACTTCATTTTACTTTTTTGCAAAGGAAATTATTTTCACATTGAAATTCTATCAAAAGTGAATATGATGCATGTTCTCGCCCCTCTGAAGGCAAGTGTTGGAATACAGACTCTATCTAAAACCAAATCTCCTAGATAGTTTAACAAAATATAAACAGGGAGAAAAATAGGTATTATTCAGAGGAAAAATTGAAAGCTAACTTGTACTATGCTGCATTGAGGTGGCAGAAACAGCTGCGGAACAGCTTAATCCTCATGACAAGCCCAGAACTACAATAACGGCTGGCACTGTCTGATGAAATTGCTAAGGACCCAGATGCCACAGCTGGGAACATTATCCTTGTGTTTCAGATCAAATTGATACAGCAAATGACATTTCATTCTTAACTCTTTGGTATCTTAATAATCTTTCTTCAAATAATTGAAATACTCTTTATTTTTTATTTTTTTTCTTTTTTTGAGATGGAGTTTCACTCTTTTTGCCCAGGCTGGAGTGCAATGGCACAGCCTGGGCTCACTGCAACCTCTGCCTCCTAGGTTCAAGCAATTCTCCTGCCTCAGCCTCCCTAGTAGCTGGGATTATAGACATGTGCCACCACACCTGGCCAATTTTGTATTTTTAGTAAAGATAGGGTTTCTCCATGTTGGTTATGCTGGTCTCGAACTCCCGACCTCAGGTGATTGGCCCGCCTCAGCCTCCCAAAGTGCTGGGATTACAGGCGTGAGCCACCACACCCGGCCAGAATTGAAATATTCTCTTATAAAGGGTAAGTTGCAAAGGGTAATGGGGAGAGATGAATGAAAAGAATAATACTTTTATTAGAAAAAGAAAGTGAGGAAGAAATTGTAACTATGGCTTAAGGAAGGAAAAATAGAAAATAAGAGTGATTTTTTAAATGATAAACTGTAGAAGGATAGAGGAGTTGTAACAGCATCAGGTTGATGGCTGCCCTAAAAATTACAGGACTATTTGTATTTCCTCTAAAGAAGGCATTAGTATTTTTGCCAGAGACAATGAAGAAAACAATAGGGAGAAAACTTGAACTAAAAAAGATGAAGGATTCTTCTCATAACATTTTAAATAATCATATTAGTCCATTTTCATGCTGCCAATAAAGACCTACTTGACACTGGACAATTTACAAAAGAAAGAGCTTTAATAGACTTACAGTTTCTCATGGCTGGGGAGGCCTCACAATCATGGAGAAAGGTAAGGAAGAGTAAGTCATATCTTATGTGGATGGTGGCAGACAAAAAGAGAGCTTGTGCAGGGAAACTCCTGTTTTTAAAATGATCAGATCTCATGAGCATCATTCACTATCATGAGAACAGTGCAGGAAATACCCATCCCATAATTTAATCACCTCCCACTGGGTTCCTCCCATGACATTTGCAAATTCTGGGAGTTACAATTCAAGATGAGATTTGGGTGGGGACACAGCCAAACCATATAATTCTGCCCTGACCCCTCCCAAATCTCATGTCCTCACGTTTCAAAACCAATCATGCTTTCCCAACAGTCCCCTGAAGTCTTAACTTATTTCAGCATTAACTCAAAAGTCCACAGTTCAACATCTCATCTGAGACAAGGCAAGTCCCTTCCATCTATGAGCCAGTAAAATAAAAAACAAGTTAGTTACTTCCTAGATACAATGGGAGTACAGGCATTGGGTAAATACAGCCATCCCAAATGGGAGGATGTAGCCAAATCAAAGGGGCTACAGGCCCCATGCAAGTCCAAAATCCAGTGAGGCAGTTGAATCTTAAAGCTTCAAAATGATCTCCTTTGGCTCCATGATTCACATCCAGAACACACTGATGCAAGAGGTGGACTTCCACGGCCTTGGGCAGCTCTGCCCCTGTGGCTTTGCAGGGTATATTTCCCTCGTGGTTGTTTTCACAGGCTGATGCTGAGTCTCTGCAGCTTTTCCAGGTGCATGGTGCAAGCTGGCAGTGGATCTGTCATTCTGGGGTCTGTAGGATGGTGACCCTCTTCTCACAGCTCCAGTAGGCAGTGCCCCAGTAGGGACTCTGTGTGGGGGCTCCAGCCCCACATTTCCCTTGTGTGCTACCCTAGCAGAGGTTCTCCATGAGGGCTCCACCCCTGCAGCAAACTTCTGCCTGGGCATCCAGGTGTTTCCATACATCCTGTGAAATCCAGGTGGAGGTTTCCAAACCTCAGTTCTTGACTTCTGTGCACCTGCAGGCTCAACACCACATGGAAGCAGACAAGACTTGGGACTTCCACCCTCTGAAGCAGCAGCCTGAGCTGTACCTTGGCCCCTATTAGTCACAGCTGGAGCAGCTGGGATGCAGGCCACCAAATCCCTAGACTGCACACCGCAGAGGGACCCTGGGCCAGGTCCACGAAACAATTTTTTTACTTCTAATCTTCCAGGCCTGTGATGGGAGGGGTTGCAGCAAAGGTCTCTAACATACCCTGGAGATATTTTCCCCATTGTTTTGGGGATTAACATTTGGTTCCTCATTATTTATGCAAATTCCTGCAGCTGGCTTGAATTATTTCTTAGAAAATGGGATTTTCTTTTCTATTGCATTGTCAGGCTGCAAATTTTCCAAACTTTTATGCTCTGTTTCCTTTTTAAAATTGAATGACTTTAACAGCACTCATGTCACCTCTCAAATGCTTTTCTGTTTAGAAATTTGTTCTCCTAGATACCCTAAATTGTCTCTCTCAAGTTCAAAGTTCCACAAATCTCTATGGCAGAGACAAAATGTCACCAATCTCTTTGCCAAAACATAACAAGAGTCACCTTTGCTCCAGTTCCCAACAAATTCCTCATCTCCATCTGAGACCATCTCAGCCTGGATTTCATTGTCCATATTATTATCAGCATTTTGGTCAAAGCCATTCAACAAGTCTTTGGGGAGTTCCAAACTTTCCCACATTTTCCTGTCTTCTTCTGAGCCCTCCAAACTGTTTCAACCTCTGCCTGTTACCCAGTTCCAAAGTTGCTTCCACATTTTCGGGTATCATTTTAGCAATACCCCACTCTTTTGTTACCAGTTTTCTGTATTAGTCCATTTTCACACTGCTGATAAAGATATAGCCAAGATTGGGCAATTTGCAAAAGAAAGACATTTAATGGACTTACAGTTCCACATGGCAGGGGAGACCTCATAATCATGGTGGAAGGCAAGGAGGAGCAAGTCATATCTTATGTGGATGGCAGCAGGCAAAAAGAGAGCTCGTGCAGAGAAACTCCTTATTTTTAAAACCATCAGATCTCATGAGACTCATTCACTATCATGAGAACAGCACAGAAAAGACCTGCCTTCATAATTCAATCACCTCCCACCTGGTTCCTCCCACGACATGTGGGAATTGTGGAAGTTACAACTCAAGATGAGGTTTGGGTGGGGACACAGTCAAACCATATCAATAATCCATAAACGTAACCTGAATGTGTAGAATGTGTATGATTCTATGACAACTGGATAGATCTCAAAGAGTCTATAGTATAGAATAGTATAGACTATACATATAGTCTATGTACAGCATATAATAAATATTGTATGATTTATTTACAATATGTAAGACTTTGTGTGAAGTGCTAGATGGTTTGAGTCTATAGTTTAATCTAGTGTATAAATATGGTATATTGTATATGGTAGGCAGAATAATTTCCCCATACCTGTAAGAGGTCCAAACTCTAATTCCCAGAATTTGTGAATACCTTACCTTTCATTGTAAAAGGGACTTTGCAGATGTGATCAAGAGTATGGAATTTGAGATGTGGAGGTTCTCCCCTGGATTATATGGGTGGGCCCTGTCTAATCATATTGGTCCTTAAAAGCAGACAATCTCTCTAACTGACTCAGATGACATAGAAGGAAGAGAGTTCAAAACATGAGAGGTATTCAATTTCTTATGGCTGGCTTTGAGGTTAGAGAAAGGGGACCATGAGTCAAATAATGTGACTGGCCTCTAGAAGCTGGGAATGGCCCTCAGCTGACAGCCGGCAAGAAAGCAGGATCAGTCCTACCACTACAGGAAGCAATTCTGTCAACAACTAAATGAGCAAAGAGACAACATTATAAAAAGTGATCTGTTGAAATGATCAAGTCCCTGATTATGTACTGAATACATGGTTAAAATGAAGGGAACTTATTTGAGATCATGTGGCACTCAATTGGGCTGAGATTTTATGAAAACCAAGTTTGATAGACTTGGAAGGATATGTAGGATTTCTTAAGAAAAAGATGAAGTCTATGAAGATGATATGTTGGGGAATAACAAGAGGAAACTTTTATTTGTAGGAAGAATATGAGATGTCTTGTGGAGGAAATGAGTGAGAGCATAAGTTTTATATATAAGAATTACAGAACAATAAGGTAAAGTACATTTTGAATAGATTGTATAAAATGTATGGAATTTCTTTTAACACAAGAAAGAAACCTTTAATTTTTAAAGATATGCATGTAAATATTTCTGGGGCACAGAAAACATAGAATTATGCATTTTCAACTCTACCATGGTGGCTTAGCATTACTATAAAATAGATGTAAAGTGGCTTAATTTTTTCTGATATTAAATTATCATTAAGATATCACTAAACTACCCATAATTTCTCTAAGATTACTACATTCTTTTTTTTTTTTTTTTTTTTTTTTTTTTTTTTTTTTTTTTGAGACAGAGTCTTACTCTGTTGCCCAGGCTGGAGAGCAGTGACACGATCTCTGCTCGCTGCAAGCTCTGCCTCCTGGGTTCACACCATTCTCCTGCCTCAGCCTCGCAAGTAACTGGGACTACAAGCACCCACCACCATGCCCAGCTAATTTTTGTATTTTTTTTTTTAATAGAGATGGGGTTTCACCGTGTTATCCAGGATGGTCTCGATCTCCTGACCTCGTGATCTGCCTGCCTCGGCCTCCCAAGGTGCTGGGATTATAGGCGTGAGCCACCGCGCCCAGCCTAAGACTAATACATTCTTTATTCTACCCCACCTTTACCCCTCTCATGAAGCCTGCTAGATTTCTATCACCTCCCATGTTCTCATGGGGATTCCTTTGAAATATAGTTCCTTTTGTGAGATCTTTCTAGATGTTTCTGAGCAGAACTGGCCTTTGCCAACTTTGTGTGTCCAATGTATGTTGAATCTACCTGTATTATAGCATTCACTCTTGCCACGTTTCAATTATTTATGTGCATGTCTATATCTCCTTAACTCAACATCTTTCTTTTCCTTGGAGTTCAACAAAAAGAACATAATAACAATTACTATTTAAACAATTATTAGAAAGGCACTTTATACATATTATTTCATTTAATCCTTACAATTCTGTGGAATAGCTTCAAGGATTCCCCTTTTGTTTCCTGCAGAGGTATTTCCAGAGCTTTTTTTTTTGGGGGGGTGGGGACACAATCTCACTCTGTCGCCCAGGCTGGAATGCAGTGGCAACATCTTGGTTCACTACAACCTCTGTTTCCTGGGTCCAAGAGGTTCTCCTGCCTCAGCCTCCCCAGTAACTGGGATTTCATGCACCTGCCACCAAGCCCGGCTGATTTTTTTGTGGGTATTTTTAGCAGAGATGGGGTTTCACCATGTTGGCCAGGCTGCTCTCGAACTCCTGACCTCAAGTGATTCAACTGCCTCAGCCTCCCAAAATGCTGGGATTACAGGTGTAAGCTACCGTGCCCAGCTTCTCCAAAGCTTTTTAACCTCCTGCTCCTGTCTGCTGCCCTTGTTGCTCAACTCTTCTTGACTGCTGGTTGTCATCTAGCAATTTCCCATCACTGCTCTAGGATTGAATCTACTCTTTCCTGTATCCACATCTTGCTTTTCCTGGTTTACTCCTTTGTTTTGCTTCTAAATGACTTCAAGTAACTGCCTAAGAAAAGGTGGGAGTGGGGTTCTGTGTGGAAAGTCAATATTCTGAGTTCTTGAATATTTGAAATATCTTCATTTTTCACTTAATGTCACTAATATGCCTACATATACAATTTTAGACCCCAATTTATTTTCTCCCAGAACTTGAGAACTACTGGTTTCTGAGATTCAGATGAGATATGTTAAAGTAAGACACTTCTTTGGAGTGGCTTCTAGGATTTTCTCTTTATCTATGAGGTTCCAAAGGATGGTATGAGAATATAACTAGGTGTGTGTCTTTTGCCATTCATTGCTCTGGAGATTTTTCAATCTCAATGATGGCAATGGTGGGCTATCTGGAGCAGTGGTGGCAGTAGGTCCTCTATGCCCCACAACCCCAAGGCAACTGACCGCACCACACCCCACCCTCACACGGCTGGGCAGGACCTGCTACCAGGCCCAGAGCCTCTGCTGTGACCTCAACCTTGCTGCCACTGCATCTGGGGCCCCACAAGCACTCGACTGAAGGTGCAGGTAGGACTCGTGGGGCTGGCCCCAGGAATATTGGGTTTGTTTGTGTGGGGTTGGCCAAGGCCACTGTACCACCTGTACCTTGCCCCTGACCACTGCAGGGAAAATACAGAAAGGAGGTGTGACTGGGGCTGTATGGTCCAGGGAGCCAGTGGGAGCCAGGGACAAGTAGGGAGCTCCACCCCTTCCGAGTCTGTGGGATGAGAGCTCCCCAGGCACAACTGCAGCAGCCCAAGCCACAGGTGCAACCTGGGCACCCCTGTGCTCTTGGGAACCAGGAGCAGGAAGGAGTCCTACCCTCCCATACGCAGCTGTAGCTGCCCAAGCTGTGGCTGTGGACCCAGGCATCTCTGCACTGGGGAAGCCTGGGGAGTCCCTCTTCCCCCTGCAGGCTCAGAAGTACCTGCTCCTGCTGTCTGGCTTCTCCCCACTGTCAGCACCCACTCCAATCATGAAGCAAAGTTGAGGCCGAGCTTCAGTGCTATTGCAACCCTCTCTGGTGTGCATACTCAGGGAACACTGACACATTAGCCCCCTGTCACCTTGGCCCCCTCCAGATTTTGGGTGCCAACGAGCACAGGAGGGAGGCCAAAAGGGGGCTGATGGCACCTCAGCACTGGTCTGCAGGTGTCCCTTGGCACAAATAGCCTGGGTGCCATAAATGATGCCAAAAGGCAAATAGGCTCCTGGGTGGAAGGAGATAGGTCCCCAGTAAAGCCCAGCCTCCAAGCCCGCAAGGGTCTGAAGCCTGGGGGCCAGGCTGCCAGTACCATCGGTTGAAGTGGGAACTTGTGGTGCCTTTTCTCAGCTGCCCATGGCTGCCCATGGACCAATCAGCATGTATTTCCTCCAATGTGCGGCCCATAAAAGCCCTGGACTCAGCCAGACTCAAGGAGATGACATGACCAGCTGCAGAGATGAGGTGCCCACCCCAGGGTCTCCTCTCTGCTGACAGCTGAGGAGATTATGGGATGCCTAGCTGCACAGAGGAGCTACCATCTCTGTTGAGAGCTGAATACTTGTTGAGACACCCTGGCTATGGAGAGGAGCTGCCCACTGTGGGTCTACTCTGAGCTGTTCTATTGCTCAATAAAACTCCTCTTCATCTTGCTCACCCTCCACTTGTCTGTGTTCTTCATTCTTTCTGGATGCAGGACAAGAACTCAGGACCTGCTGAATGGCAGAGCTAAAATAACTGTAATACTAACAGGGCCTAAACACTCCCCTTGCCCACCATGTTGTGCGTGAGAGGGAAAAGAGGAAAGAGAGAAGAGCTATCGCCCTTCAGGGAGCCCAGACCTAGGAGCTCCCTGAGCCAGGGCTGTGACACCCTCTTTGGGGCTCTGCAGTTCCTGGTGTCTCCAGGCTTCTGGGTGTGACACTGCGTTCTCCAATGTCAGCTGTGGAAGCTGCTTGTGGTACACCTAGTCCAACTGTAGCCTCCCGGGGAGCCGGCACCCATGCTGGTGCCTGGAGCTGCCCACCCTGCTGCAGCCGGTGTGCACTGTGGCTGGACCCCACGCTTGCTCACTCACTCCTCACACCACTCCTGGCTCACCTTTGGCAGTCATGGGGTCCAGCCAGTAGTGGAAACTGAGTACAGCCTGCTAGGTTGGGTGGGCAAAACAAGCCCACCAGGCCAGAGAAAAACTTAGGCAAAGGCACCACTGGCCACAGAGGTTTCCAGCTGGTGAAGCAACATTGCAAGAATCCCATAACATCGAGACTTAAATTCAGCAATTCTGTAACTCTTTTATTATCTCTTCCTTTTAGTTTCTCGGCTTCCTCTTTCTGGATATCTGTTGGTTAAATGTTAAAAGATGGCTAGAAAAACACTCAAAATAAATTAGCAAACAAAAAAATAAAAATAAGGATAGATAAAGATTTATTTAGAAAACCAACAAATATAAAGCAAATGTGATATTAATTTCCAAAGTAAATATATTTATGAAGAATATTATGTACAGTGACATAATGAGGCATGTATTTGAATGCACAGAAAAAGGTATAATATTAAGCGTCTAAAATCCAAACTATGAGATGTAAAAGGAGAAATAAAAAACACAATCATTGTGGAAAACAGTATGTAGTTTAATGAGCATAAAACTAAAGACATGCCTGCCGGGCATGGCCAGCTAAAAAAAAAAAAAAAAATTAAAAATTTAAGAACCATAGGTTAGGAGTTTTATATGCATTAATATGTAATCCTCCAATGATGCTGAAATATATATTATTTTTCTGACTATATAAATAAGTAAACTTAGTGTTAGAGATTTTAAGTAACATGTCAAGGACCAAATTAAGTAGCAGTAGAGGTGGATTTCAAACTCAAGTGCACCTGATTCTGGAGTCTGGAGTTTCAGTACTCTGCATTTTGCCCTTTCTTATGCTCTTCCACAGAGAAAGCACACAAAACTCAGTAATGTAGAGACTGTGAATGATGACTGATTTAAAAGATACATGTAACAAACTCTCAACTCAGTAAAGTACTAATGAGTCTTTGTTGCAAGTGTCAAAAAAATTGATGCAATCGTACTTGGGGCCAAAAAAGCGGCCACCAATTCCTTAAAGTAGAAATTGTGTATTCTCTGACCATCTGCAATAAAAGTTTTAATTTTATGTTAGTGGGATCAAAATGTTGCATACTTCCACTGAGATATGCACAAATTGTTATTTTCTTCATTCTCTTTGACTTAACTTGTTATGAATTCTACCATTCCTACTGGTGGTGAGAAAATTGCATATTTTTCAAATAATGATAATTCAGTACCTTCATATTAAAAGCCTATCTCTTTAGGGTTTACTTAGCCTCTTTGTATAAAGGATAAGCCTTTCAGGTTTCTTCCTCTTCTACCTCTTCCTTCCCAAGGTGGGATCTTGATGCAAGGGAAGCTGAGAAAGCCTTATGTTTTTTTTCCTTTATTATTATTATTATTATACTTTAAGTTCTAGGGTACATGTGCACAACGTGCAGATTTGTTACATATGTATACATGTGCCATGTTGGTGTCCTGCACCCATTAACTTGTCGTTTACATTAGGTATTTTTCCTAATGCTATCCCTACCCGCTCCTCTAACCCCATGACAGGTCCCAGTGTGTGATGTTCCCCACCCTTTATCTAAGTGTTCTCATTGTTCAGTTCCCACCTATGAGTGAGAACATGCGGTGTTTGGTTTACCGTCCATGCAATAGTTTGCTCAGAATGATGGTTTCCAGCTTCATCCATGTCCCTACCAAAGGACATGAACTCATTCATTTTTTTGGCTGCGTGGTATTCCATGGCGTATATGTGCAACATTTTCTTAATCTAGTCTATCATTGATGGACATTTGGGTTGGTTCCAAGTCTTTGCTATTGTGAATAGTGCTGCAATAAATATACCGTGTGCATGTGTCTTTATAGCAGCATGATTTATAATCCTTTGGGTGTATACCCAGTAATGGGATGGCTGGATCAAATGTTCTAGATCCTTGAGGAATCGCCACACTGTCTTCCACAATGGTTGAACTAGTTGACAGTCCCACCAACAGTGTAAAAGTGTTTCTATTTCTCCACATCCTCTCCAGCACCTGTTGTTTCCTGACTTTTTAATGATTGCCATTCTAACTGGTGTGAGATGGTATCTCATTGTGGTTTTGATTTGCATTTCTCTGATGGCCAGTGATGATGAGCATTTTTTCATGTGTCTGTTGGCTGCATAGATGTCTTCTTTTGAGAAGTGTCTGTTCATATCCTTCACCCACTTTTTGATGGGATTGCAAGTGGGATTTAATTAAACGAAAGAGCTTTTGCACAGCAAAAGAAACTACCGTTAGAGTGAACAGGCAACCTACAGAATGGGAGAAAATTTTTGCAATCTACCCATGTGACAAAGGGCTAATATCCAGAACCTACAAAGAACTTAAACAAAATGACAAGAAAAAATCAAACAGCCTCATGGGTTTTTTAAAAAGGTGCTTTGTCCCACATGCTATCCTAGCACAGCCATGTGTCATCCCTTCTTTATTCTGTCCTCAGTGCTCAAATATCTGTACCTGGTGTAAGTTGGATCAGTTTTCTCAGTGAGATGACTGCTTTCATAATGCTGGGACCCACTGTGGTACAGGGGTTTCACTGGACCTATCCCTCAAGGTCTTACAAGGCCCTGGGTTTAGAAGTCAGCTTTGTAGCTCTCTGCTATAGAGTCGTGTGGATATCTCACAGACCAAGTAACCAGCCAGTATTCTTAGCTACCTTACATACCCCCTACTGTATTCTTTTGTAAATTACCCAGTCTCAGTTGTCTTTATCAGCAGCGTGAAAATGGACTAATACAGAAAAGTGATACCAAAAAGATACCCAAAAATGTGGAAGCGACTTCTGGAAGCCTTAATGGCCATGAATATTGGAAAATTGGAGGTCACTGTCTCAGGCCTGTCTTCTACCTGCCTGAACACAAGCTCTGTCACTTTTCTACTGTGTTCATTCCTTGCTTAATATGTAAAATCTTTGCATATTCCTTCAATAACTCCTGAAAAGTGAAAAATTATGGAGAATTTCCAATTTACAGAAAGCAGCATAATGAACACTCATATTTTGCATAATGTGTTTATTTCTGTTGAATGATTTTAAAGTAAATTGCAGACTTCCTGACATTTTTCCCTCAATATTTAAACACAAGTCTCTAAAAGTAGATATTTTTCTGCCTAGCCACAATACTATTATCAGACCCAACAGAGTTTAAAAACTTCCCAAATATCAGTTAATACCCATCATATATAAACATTTTTCAAAATTTCTCAAAACATCATTTACAGATGGGTCATATATTGCATGATTCTGATGGCTCCTACGTTTCTTTTAATAGAATGGTCCTGGCTGGGTGCGATGGCTCACACCTGTAATCCCGGCGGTTTCAGAGGTTGAGGCAGGTGGATTGCTTGAGGTCAGCAGTTCAAGACCAGCCTTATCAACATGGTGAAACCCCATCTCTAATAAAAATACAAAAAATTAGCTGGGCATGGTGGCAGGCACCTGTAATCCCAGCTACTTGGGTGGCTGAGGCAGGAGAATCGCTTGAACCCGGGAGGTGGAGGTTGCAGTGAGCTGAGAACACAGGCCATTGCACTCCAGCCTGGACAGCAGAGCAAGACTTCATCTAAAAAAAAAAAAAAAGGTCCTTACCATAGAATGATAGAAATACAGAATGGTTTTCTTATGATATTATGTTCTTTGAAGGGATCTGCTTAGTAGACTTGTAAAATGTATCATTTTCTGGATTTTTCAGATAATTTTCCTCATAAGTTTTCTTTCTAAAAATTTACTTGAAGTCCATGCTTTTACTGTTTTTTAAATGTAAAACGTTTTCACTTTAGAATAATTCTAGATTTACATAAAGGTTGCAAAGATAGTACAGAGTTTCTATGTATCCTAAACCCAGTTTCTCCTATTGTTAATGTCTTCTATTACCATGGTATATTTGTCACAACTAACAAGCCACTAAGTTGATACTTTATTTGATTAATTTGTTTCTCTATTTTAGGATCCTGTCCAGGAGACCACATTTATTTATTTTTCATGTCTTAATTTCTGATTTCCATGGTATAAAAACTCCTACCATGGCCTATTTCAAGATAGCAAGAATCTGAAACTATTTGGCAAAATTCTGGAATATTTAACCATCAGCTTTCCCAAGCTGGCAGGAAATGGCTCCAGAACACAACTGAATTATTCTAAATTTAATTTGTATGTTTAATGTAATTACATTATAAGCCTCATTATCATGTTTTCTGAAGATCATGCTTTCTGACATTCATCTTGGAAAATAAAATCATAATACTAGCCAGCAAAATTTTGCAAAAGTGAGGGGGGCACAGACCACTGTACATAAAGATGTGTTATAAGACTACCATAAAAACCAGTGTGTTGTAGGTACAAAAACCAACATATCGATGGTTCGGATAAGCAAGGAATGGATTCTAGCATATGTACAAAATCATTGTGTGAGAATACTTAGTTTTACTTTTAGTTGCTGTATTGGTCCATTCTCATGCTGCTAATAAAGACATATCTGAGACTGGGTAATTTATAAAGACAAAGAGGTTTAATGGACACTCAGTTCCTCATGGCTGTGAGGGCCTCACAGTCATGACAGCAGGTGAAGGAGGAGCAAAGGCATACCTTACATGAGGTCAGACAAGAGAGCATGTGCAGGGGAACTGTCCTTTATAAAACCATCAGATCTCATGAGACATATTCACTACACCAAGAACAGCATGGGAAAAACCCACCTCCATGATTCAATTACCTCCCACCAGGTACCTCCCACAACACATAGAGATCGTGGGAGTAACAATTCAAGATGAAACTTGGGTGGGGACACAGTCAAACCATATCAGTTGCAGAAATGCAAACATATACATTGAAACATTTTGTTTTTGCTTTCTTGACTAATGATTTTTTTCATTGATACATAGTATTTGTATGTATTTACATGTTAAATATAGAATACATGTTACATGCATAGAGTGTATAATGACCAAGCCAGGGTATTTGGCACATCTGTCATCTGGAGTATTTATTATTTCTATGTGATTGGAACATATCAAATCCTCTCTTCTAGATATCTTGAAATACACATTGCTGTTAACTATAGTCACCCTATTCTGCTATCAAACATTAGAACTTACTTGTTCTATTTAACTATTTTTTTGTAACCATCAACAAATCTCTCCTTATTTCCCCCACCCACTCCCACACACCTTTTCCAGCCTCTAGTAGCTTAATTCTATTCTCTACCACCATGCTATCAGCTTTTTTGGCTCCCACATATAAGTGAGTACATGAGATATTTGTTTTTCTGTGCCTGACTTATTTCATTTAACATAATGCCTCCAGCTCCATCATGTTGCTGCAAGTGAGATGATTTCATTCTTTTTAGTGGCCATTGTGTGTGTGTGTGTGTTTGTGTGTGTGTGTGTGTATATATATTATATATATTTATATATATTACATTGTCTTTATCTATTTATCCACGAATGAATGAATATGTTGAATCCTTGTCTTTGCTATTGTGAATTGTGCTGCAATAAACATAGGGGTGCACATATCCCAGTGATATACAGATTTCTTTTCCTTTGGATAAATACCCAATATGGGATTGCTGGATCATATGGTGGTTCTATTTTTATTAATTTAAAAAAATCTCCATTATGTTTTCCATAGTGGCTGTTACTAATTCACATTCCTGCCCACCACGCATAAGAGTTTCCTTTTCTCTGCCTCCTCAGCAGCACCTGTTATTTTTTGTCTCTTTTAGTAACAGCCATTCTAACTGGGGTAAGATGATAGCTCAATGTGGTTTTCACTTGCATTTTCCTGATGATTAGTGATTTGAGCATTTTTCTGTATATATGTTGGCCATTTGTATGTCTTCTTTTGAGATTTGTCTATTAATGTCCTTTGTCCACTTTTTAATGGAATTATTTGCTTTTTACTGTTGAGTTGTTTGAATTCATTGTATATTCTTGATATTAGTTCCTTGTTAGATGAATAGTTTACAATTATTTTCTCCCATTCAGCAGGTTGTCTCTTCACTTTACTGATTTTTTTTCTTTGCTGTACAGAGGCTTTTTACTTTAATATATTCCTATTGGTCTATTTTTGTTTTAGTTGCCTGTGCTTTTGAAATCTTAGCCATAAATTTTTGCCTATACCAAGATCTCCTATGTTTTCTTTTAGTAGTTTTCTAGTTTTTGTTGTTGTTGTTTGAGACAAGGTCTCACTCTGTCACTTAGGCTGGAGTGCAGAGGTGTGATCATAGCTCACTGCAGTCTCAAACTCCTGGGCTCACAATCCTCCTACCTTACCCTTCTGAGTAGCTAGGACTATGGGCATATGCCACCATGCATGGCTAATTTGAAAAATTTTTTTAGAGATGAGATATCACTATGTTGTCCAGGCTGGTCTCGATTCCGGGACTCAAGGGTTCCTCTTACCTCAGCTTCCCAAAATGCTGAGATTAGACATGAGCCATGCCATCTAGCTTAATTTTATAGTTTTGAGTCTTCTTTTTAAGTCTTTAATCCAACTTGAGTTGATTTTTGTATATGATGAGTGATATGGGTCCAGTTTCATTCTTCTGCATATGGTTACCCAGTTTTCCCAGAATCATTTATTGAAAAAGGTGTCCTTTCCACAATGTATTTTCTTGGAGCCTTTGTCAAAAATCAGTTGGCTGTAAATAAGGATTTATTTCTGCACTCCGTATTATGTTTCATTGGTCTATGTGTCTCTTTTTTATACAAATACCATGCTGTTTTGGTTATTGTAGCATTGCAGTATATTTTAAAGTCAGATAGTGTGATGTCTACAGCTTTTTTTTCCCTCAGTATTGCTTTGGCTATTCAGGCTCTTTTTTTGGTGTCATGTTAATTTTTTGGATTGTTTTTCCTTTTTCTATGAAAGATGACATTGGTGTTTTGATAGGGCTCGCGTTAAACCCTAGATAGGTAACTTTGGGCAGTATTGTTATTTTAATAATATTAATTTTTCTGATCCATCAGCATGGGATATTTTTGATTTTGCTTGTATCCTCTTTAATTTCATTCATCAGGGTTTTTTAGTTTTCTTGTTGAGATTTTGAACCCCCATGGTTAAATTTTTTTCTAGGTATTTTAATTTTTTAAATAACTTTTGTAAATGGGATGAGATTGACTTTTTGACTTTTTTTTAAGCTAGTTCATTACTTATGTATGGAAACACTACTGATTTTTGTATATTGACCTTGTATCCTGCCATTTTACTGAATTTATATTTTAGCTATAAGAGTTTTTTGGTGGAGTCTTTTGTTTTTGCTAAATATAAGATTATATCTTCAGTGAACAGGGATAATTTGACTTCCTCTTTTCCAATTTGGATGCATTTTATTTATTTCTGTTGCCTGATTGCTCTAGTTAGGACTTCAGTAGTATGTTGACTGGGAGTAGTGAAAGTGGACATCTAGTTCCAATTTTTAAAGGCAATGCTTTAATCATTTCTCCATTCAGTATGATGTTAGCTGTGGTTTCTGTCATATATATCCTTTATCATTTTAAGGTATGTTCCTTCTATATCTAATTTGGTGAGAGTTTTTATCCTGAAGAGATTTTGAATTTTATCAAATACTTTTTTAGTATCTATTGAGATGATTTTTTTGTCTTTTATTCTGCTGATGTAATATATTATCTTTATTGATTTGCATATGTTAAACTATCATTACATCTCTGGTATAAAATCCAACTTGATCATGGGGTATGATCTTTTGGATATGCTGCTGGATTTGGTTTGCTAGTATTGTGTTATGGATCTTTGTGTCTGTGTTAATCAGGGATATGGGCCTCTAGTTTTTTGTTTTTGTAGTTGCAACCTTGTCTAGTTTTGGTATCAGGGTAAGCCTAGCCTTATTGAATGAATTAGGCAGGATTCCCTGCTCTTCTATTTTTTTGGATCAGTTTTAGGAGAATTGGTGTTAGTTCTTCTTCAAAAGTTTGGTAGAATTCAGCAATGAAGCCATCCAGTCATGAACTTTTCTTTGTTTGGGGACTTTTAATGACTGATTCAATCTCATTATTTATTATTGTTCTGTTCAGGTTTTCTTTTTTTCCTGATTTAATCTTGTAGGTTGTATGTTTCTATGAATTTTTCCATTTCCTTTAGATTTTCCAGTTTGTTAGTTTATAGCTGTTCATAAATATCTCTGATGATATGTTTTCTTTCTATGGTATCAGTTGTAAGGCTCCTTTTTCATTTCTAATTTTGTTTATTTGGAATTTCTCATTTTTTTAGTCTAGCTAGCAATTTATATATTTTGTTTATCATTTCAAAAAACCACATTTTTGTTTTGTTGATTCTTTATATATTTTTCATCTCTATTTTGTTTAGTTCTGCTTTTCTCTTTATTATTTATTTGTTTGTATGAATTTTGAGTTTGTTTTGTTTTTGCTTTTATAGTTCATTGAAGTACATTGCTAGATTTTTTTCTTTGAAATCTACTGTTTTGATGTAGGCATTTATTGTATTGTTCCAAACTTCCCTGTTAGCACTGCTTTTGTTGTATCTTATAAGCTTTTGTATGTTGTGTTTCTATTTTTATTCATTTTTACTAAGTTTTTAAATTTCCTCCCTAATCCAGTGTTAGGAGCATGTTGCCATGTATTTGTAGTTTCTGAAGTTCCTCTTTTTTATTGACTTTAGTTTTTTTCCATTGAGGAGGTACTTGATAAGATTTCAGTGTTTTAAAATTTGTTGAGACTTATTTTGTGACATAACATATGTTTCATGTGGTGATGAGAAGAGTGTGTATTCTGTCACTGTTGGATAAAATGTTCTCTAAATGTTTTTTAGGTCCATTTGGCCTAATGTGCAGTTTAGATTCAATGTTTCTTTGTTAATCTTTCATCTAGATGATCTATCTAATGCTGAGTGTGGGGCATTAAAATCCCCTACAAGACTGAATCAGGAAAAAAAAAAAAAAAGAAAACCTTAACAGAACAATAATAGTTAATGAGATTAAATTAGTAATAAAAAGTCTCCAAACAAAGAAAAGTTCAGGACTGGATGACTTCATTGCTGAATTCTACCAAACTTTCAAAGAATATTTTGGAATCTATCTTTCCCTTTAGGTCTCAAAATATTTATTTTACATATCTAGGTGCTCTGGTGGTGTTTGTGTATATGTTTATACTTATCATATCTTCTTGCTGAATTAACCCCTTTATCATTACATATGAATAATTACCTTGTTTATTTTTACAATTTATGACTTAAAGACTGTTTTATCTAATATATGCATAGCTACCTTTGCTTTTTTTTTGTTTTCATTTGCATGGAATATCTTTTTTCATCCCTTGATCTCAGTCTGTGTGTCTTTATGAGTAAGGTGTACTTCTTGTAGGGAGTATAGTTAGATTATATTTTTTAAATCCATTCAGCCAATCTATATCATTTAAATAAAAAGTTTAATTCAGTTATATTCAAGATTATTATTGATATGTGAGGGCTTATTTCTATCATTTTAGTAATTTAATTTCTGGTTGTTTTGTATATTCTTTCTTTTCTTCTGTCTCACGTTTGTCACTGTTTTTTGGTGGTTTTCTATAGTGGTAACATTCGAATCCTTCTCTTCCTTATTTGTGTGTTGTCTCTACCAATGATTGTTATACTTTCATGTGTTTTCATGATGGTGGATATCATCCTTTTGCTTTTGTATGTAGGACTCCCATAAACATTTGTTGTTCTGTTCTAATGGTGATGAATTCCTTCAGCTTCAGTTTGTCCAGGAAATGTTATGTCTCCTTCAGTTATGAACGATAGTTTTGCTGGATATTGTATCCTTGGCTGGCATTTATTTTTCCTTCTCCTGGCTTATAAAGTGTCTTCTGGGAACTCCACTGTTAGTCTGATGGGGATTCTCTTATAAGTGACTAGACACTTTCTCTTGCTGTTTTTAGAACTCTCGCTTTGTCTTTTGAGAGTTTTACTATCATATACTGTGGATAAGACCTTTTTGAATTGTATCCATTTGAAGTTCTCTGAGTTTCTTGTATCTGCTATTATTTTGTGAAATAGGTTTTTTTTATCCTTTTTGTTTTATCTCTAACTTCTGGGACATTGACTATTTGGTCATTTATGATGTTCTGTATGTCATATAGACTGCTTATTCTGAGTAGTTTTTTATTTTTATATAACTGGATTATTTCAAAAGAAGTGTTTTCAAGTTGTAAAATTCTTTTGCTTAATCTAGTGTTTTGTTGAAACTTTCAACAAAAGCTATTTCATTTAATAAATTTCTCATTTCTGGAATTTCATTTTGTTTATTCTTTTATTATTTCTGTCTCGTTGGTAAATTTCTCATTCATGTTCTGAATTGTTTTTGCCTTTTCTTTGAATTATTTTTATGTATCTCATTAAGCTTCTTTAGTATCATCATTTTGAATTTTTTTCCAGGATTCCAGTAAAACAACTCCTTTTTTTGTTGCAACCTGTTGCTATATAATTATTATGTTTCTTTGGAGGTATCACATTTCCTTGCTTGTACAGTGTAAGTTGCTTTTGCCCTTACGTTGATAACTTTGCTTTTGGTGTGACAGTGTTTTCTTCAAGTTTTTAAAATTAGCTTTCATAGGGGAGGACTTTTTCCTGAGGATGTATCTATGGTGTTATTTGGGCAGGGTACTTTGGCTTTGATTCTCGATACGTGCAGTTATGTAGTCTCCACATGATTTCTTTAGCTATAAACAGCATCAGTGGTGTCTGTGGTTTCCTGAGTGGCTTAGGGTCCTGTTGTTAGTGGAGGCTGTGGTGAAGTTTTTCGGGAGATGGTGATGCCAGGTGGACCTGTTCTTGTGTCCAAGTGGTGGCTGTGGTGGGTGGCATGTGCCTGTCCTTGAACTTCAGGGAGGCATATGGTGGCACTGGTGTTAGTGTGTCCAAGTGGTCAGATTCTTGGGCCTCTAGGCAGTTTCCTAGGGTGCTGGTATCAACACTGGTGGACTGGGTGGATGGGTTCATGGACCCCTGGGCAGTGAGTGTGGCATAGGTGATAGCAGTAGCAGTTGTGAAACAACCCTCTGGCTCCCAAGTGATCTGTGCTGGTGTTGGTGGTGGCCGCAATGGCCTGTGTGGTCCAGTCCGCAGGCTCTAAGGTTGCAAGTGTGACTGTAGTGGTGGCAGGCTGAGTGGACTTTACCTCAGGCCTCCAAAAGTAGTGTCTGGGTACCAAAGGTGGTAGACCGAACTGGGCAGTCCCCAAGTCCTCAGACAGTTTGCTTGGGCAACTGAGTGTTAGGGGGCAGTATTGGGCTGGGCATGTCTGTCCTCAGGCCCCTTGGTGATGCAGGTAGGAGCTGGCTATGGTAGGCAGAGTGACTCACAGACCACCAATGAATGCTTAGGTGAGAGTAGCACTGGCCACACTGTAGCCCTGCAACTGGGGAGGTCGGGGTTGCTTTCAGTGGCAGCAGCCATATTCAGGCAGCTGGAGAGGGGCAAGCTTTATTTCATGCTTCATTTATGCTTTGGCCCAGTGGTGGTAGTTTGCAGCAGCTGTGGGCAGGGGAGTTTGTCTACAGAGTGTGTGAAAATGTGCATGTGCAGGTGAGGGTAGTGGGGTTGTTGCCAGTGGCATATACTATATTCCTAGTGGAAACAGGCAGTCAAGGTGGTAGCTGTGAGCGGGGGATATCAATGGAGCTCCAGGGATGTGGAGATGCGAGAGCTGTTGGGCCCCCATGCCGGATGCAGTCTGGAGGGGTATGGCCTCTCAATATGGTGTCATGCTGTAGCTGCTTATTACTAGGCAGATGTGTGGGACCCAGCATAAGCCTCTTCTTTGGAAAAATGCCATCATGTTACATGGTTTCCAGGCAGTGCTCCATGTTAGTATTGGGGCCTATGAGGATCCAGGGGCTCTTCCTTCTCTAAAATTGCAGTTCACATTTCACAGTGGGAATGTGGACTGCCAGGGGTATCTCACGTTTCCCCTGCACTGGGGAGCTTCTCAAGGTCCCTAGAGAATCTTAGTCAAGCAGATTACCTCACTTTCCTCTCTTTCCTTGCTGTAGGAATTTCCTGCTACTTCTCTGTTGAATTCCAGGGCTCCCTCTCAGATGATCTGTTCAAAGAGTGATTATCTAGTAGCTATTTTGGTTCTTCTTTGTAAAGGAGACTATTACCAGCTGCCTCTAGTCAGCTCTCTTGAAGCCCCTTCTACTAATTGAGACATCTTTTTTAAAACTTAATAAATGAGCAAAGTTCTAAAAGTGTTGGTATTCAGTGTTGGAGATTGTATGGTGAGTGAGCACTTGTACATGCTATAGAATTGCCAATTTTTGTGTAACCTTCCTGGAGATCAGTTATTAATATATATTGAGAACTTCAAAGACTCTACAATTTAATGCACGGTTTATTTGCTTTTTGAATATATTTTAAATACATTTCAGCTTAGTGAAAAATTAGAAGCAATCTAAATATCTGTTCTTATTTGGAATAATTCTTCTTGCATCTAAACCCACTGTAACTAGCTGAAGGAATGGAGGAAGATGATATGTATAGATATTTGTGTATTTATGTAACGCAAGAACAGGAAGTACAATTGGCCTTCATAGAACTAAACAGAAAACTAAAAGCCATCTGTATTTAGGTGACTGTGTTCTCCGTATCTGCCTGTGATACTAAAAGATCTCTTGTCTTTGTTTGGGTATTGTGGGCTATAGAGAGAAAAATTTTGTGTTTTGTCAGTTAGGGATTTCTGAAAAAAGTATACTGAAACTTAGGACATGACTAAAAGAGCAAGCTCTGTGGGATATTTAAACTGTGAGAACTCCAGAGGGATTTACCTAACTCCAAGGGTTATGTGTTTAGATTTCGAGAGGAGGGGTGAAATCTGGGACCTTGGTAATATCCCTAGGTTGTAAAGCTGAAGACAATGGTTTTCTGTTTCCTTTTGATAGATTTCTTTGTATTTCAAAAATTACAGTAGGAACCTAGAATTCTTCCCTTGGAGCAATGGTTTTTCCCCTCTATCTGGAGGAGAGGGGCAATGTAAAGAGAATTTCAGCCCTCAGATTAATTTTTTTGGTTTTCAGACTTCATATGTCTATGTAGTCTAATATCTAGCTTTTCTCACATTGCCCAAGGAGTAAGAAATTGAGGCGCAGCATACCACACAGTTATTTGCTATAAAGTAAACAATAATTACCTTCTCTGCTCCTGAAAGCTGTATGTGCATACAAGATAACAAATACTTAGAAGATGATTCTAAAAACTTAACAGCTTTTTTGATCTACTTTTCAGCTTCTCTCTGCAGCTATGCTAATTAGCACATATAGTTCCAAAATGGCTGCTTCCTACATTCTTGACAGGCTCACCACCCAAGGCTGAGTAACTTAGTTTTTTGATTATAAATTTCCAAGAGAGAGAACCAACTCAGTATCTGCCTTACTACTCAAGGAAAAAGGGTACAAACTTTTGAAAGGAAAAGGAAGTGATTGGCTCCTTTAGGACAACCTCCAGTAGTGGTAAAAAAGTGATTAATGTATACCTAGTGCCATTATATGCAGTTACCAAAACTGTATTTTTGAAGAATATTTAGTGTTTCTGAAATATGTTTATGATATGTATTTATGCCCTTGAGGGATATTGGTGTGTGTGTATATATATATATATGTGTGTATGTGTGTATATATATATATTTTTTTTCTTATAATGTGTCTGGTAATACTGGTCTCAGAAAATGAGTAGGGAAATGTTCCCACCACTTTTATTTTTCTGGAAAAGACCATGTAGAATTGGTATAGTTTCTTCAGTAATTGTTTGGTAGAATGTACCAGTGAAACCATTTGGGCCTGGAGTTTTACTTGATTCAAGGTTTTTAATTATACATATATATATATGAACTTTAAATAGATATAGGACTACTCATGTTATATATTTCATCTTGAGTAAGTTTTGATAGTTTGTGTCTTTCAAGGAATTGTTACTTTATGGAAGCTTTTAAAGGGAAAGAACTTCAGGATACAGTTAGCTGTCAATCTCACAAATCCTTAACTTTAACTCAATAAAATATTTTAGTGAAATTTTCTTTTGTAAAATTCTTTTGGATAGATCTGTAGGACTCAGATAGTATTGAAGTGGCTGAATTTTCTTATCTCTCAACTGGCATTGGGATTTTTCAGCTGAGGAATCATTTTAGCAGTCACCTCTTTCTTACTGCTTATAAAGGTATTGCCTAGGTTTTTTTTCAGTTTTATTCCACCAGATGGGCTCTAATATCTTTCTCACAAGAAAGAAAGAAAAGTGAATGGGTTAAATGCAACTTCTGTGAGAGTGAAAAATCAACAAATAACATCAATAATAACAAAATCATGTCTAATATTTCTCCTGATTATGATACAATTCGTGGAAAGAAAAGCTCTCCTAATCTTGCATTTAAGTTTAGAAGCCTATTAAATTAATTGTATACAATGACTACTGTATGTATATATGTATGTAATGTATATATTAACTACTTAGTTAACTAACAGACACTAAAGACCAACTTTGTCTTAATGTTTAGCTACTGATATTTATAGCCTAGTTTAACTTTAGCTGGACAAGGATTATATCCTATATACCAAAACAGAACATTTTGTTTAGAATATTTGAACTTCAACATACTCAAGGTTTAAAATTATTTCATTATACTTGGTATGAGTTTAACTTTAATCTTAGTCCATTGAACAACTAGAATTTTAAAAAACTTGATGGATTCTTAGCCAAATTTCTGTTGATTATTTTTTATCTCTTAAGCCAGATTCATTGAAGTGTAATTTACACATAGTAAACTCCGCCTTTTTTAGTTAGTATATAATTCTGGGCATCTTGGCAAACATAATCAGCTTCTCAGATTGGCTTATTTCTATCCCCTGATCCTCTTATTGCCCCTCTTGCTGCTGTTCTTCCATTACTCTTCTCAACCCCACCCAACCCTCCTGTGAATATCTGAAATACATGGATAGGTGCTCTTATAAGTTTCATAGTATTATACCTAATATGAAAAGAAACTGCTCTCTGGCAGATATAGAGAGATGCCAACTCCTTTCTTAAGACTTGATTACCCTAGGCTTGAATTTGTGTGAGAGTCTTTTAGATTTGCTGGAAACTACAGCATTTCTTTTTAATGTTTATGCTGTAATCTCTGGATCTGTTGTATTTTATGTAATTTGTAACTTGTGCGCTGCAATGCAGACATGGAACCCACAGAGCCATGTGATCCTTATATACTGTGAATCCTACAACTCATCTGTTGAGGGGGAAGGAGGAGCTCTTCTGTTTTCTTGTGATAGTGTTATTTTCCTACTTTCTTCTATGACCTTTTTCTTCTCTTTACAGAGAGTTTCAGAATTTCTCCCCAGCAGTCCTCTGAGGGCCTCTCTTAACCCTCTGACCTACTCTGTGCCTCAGTAAATTTCTGTTTTACAGCCATGTTACACGTATGACCCCAAAGAGAAGAGAGGAGTGAAATAAAAAATAGTATGTTGGCATTTGCATTTAAAGGGGAAATATAAATGTGCCATATAATGAATAATTTGTGCGTTTATCTTAACATAAACTTGTGGAATTGCTGAATCTAACAGTATTATGGTCTCAAAGACATAGCCCCCAAATTGTTCTCCTGAAAGTCTTCACTGTTAAATTCCCATCAATGTATGAGAAAAAAAAATTCACAACTTTCTTGCGTTTCTTTGCTTTTATGTTTGTAACTTCCATGTTTAATACAATTCTGATTTTCAGTAACCACAGGATAAACATTTGCTAAGCTGACTTGAACTAAAGATATCTTTGCCAAAGATATGCTATTTAAGGTAGGTATGCTTAATTAAAAGAATAGATAACTTCAAAATGAAATGGATGTTATTTTCCTGCTAGTCACTGTACTATACTATGAAGAAAAATTCCTTAAGATGAAAATTTAGAATCTCAAATTGTGCTGACATAGAAAATACAATTTAGAATAAAATGCTCTCTGTAATATGTTAAAGTGATGATTCCCACATAAGAATAAGAGTTTGGCACCATTTTACTAAAATAATTACTCAGCCTCTGCCAGTACACTTTTCTATTTATGATGACAGGTGTCAATTCCCATTCATTTCTCATACCTGTACTTTGGGGATTTTTCTAAAAGTCGATACTATTTTATCATTCAATGCACTTGTAGTTCTTGTAAGCACAATCAACAAAAAAGCTCTACACTGAAATAAAATCTAACAAAAAGCATAAGATCTTTGAACATCATGAGAGTTTGCAGATTTTATGAGCAGTAGTTAAGGACAAGTCCATTTGGTTACATTTTGATGAGTTACTCCTGGTCTGTGTGGGAGATCTGGCCTGCTCCATCTTACCTGCTGATAATACTAATTGAATGGCTAGATCCTTATGTAGAATGGTTTCTGTTAAGAAAGACTAGGAAGGAAGTTCAAATCCAGAGAGATGGCGAAATTATCTCTGATAAAATGGGACAACTTCGCTTAGTGAGAAAAATCATAGATTTTAAAATTCAACTGTGATTCTGACTTTAGTTGTAGGATTATATGTACCACATGAAATGAAGAGCTGATTTATATGCCATGAAAATTGGAACTCCAAATGCTTTTGTTTAAATTACTGAGGTGGGAGGAGAAATAAATAAATTACTGAGGTAAATCCATGTGAACATATGTGTATAGTGCCAGTTTACTATATATTTGTTTCAGGGCTTAAATTGTGTATGTATATACAGAAATCAGAGTATTATAAAATATAATGGCTTTTCATAAAGAATGCTTTACTATGGAAATAAATGAAAAGGTGCTTTTGGGAAAAAGTCCAATGTTTCATATTAAAAATATCTGTATGAAGTAACTAAGGAGAAACAGATTTTAAGCTTCTAAAGTCTCTTTGCTTCAGTAGCTTCAGCCACAATGGAAAATAAAACCTGAGGTAAGAAAAGCAATAAGACTCAATTTTTAATGCTCAAACAATCTTAGGTATGGTTCTCTGTTCAGTTTGATAACAGAAATCATCTTTACTTTTGCTTATGCCAGACACCTAACAGAAAATTCCCTTTGGAGTCTCTTAATCTCCCTTTTGTGCATTCTTTTCTGTACCTTGCTTGTTTAGAACAGTTACCTTTCCTTTTTGTAACCAGGTAACTTCCCTTTAGTGCTTTTATAAACATAGCTATTCTGCGAGACTGTTGCAGTGACAACCCATCAAAAAAAAAAAAAAAAGACAAGACTGATGTTAAGCCAAGACTGAAACAGTAGGAAAAAAAAAAAATTCAAGAAACCATGAACCTCCTGAGACACAACCTCCTTGTCTGAACTATGACTATTAATTTCATTTTATATTTTATTCAGATTATAAACTCACAGGGCAGAAACAGTAATATTTAAATAATACATTTCCAAAGAAAATTGGAAATACTTATAAATTGGCTTGTGTGTTGTTATGTTCCACAATATAAACAATTTTATAAATCATTTCAATTTTGTTACTAAGAAATTTTGGCTCCACACAGCAGATTTCAGTGTCTTCATTAGTCATATTAATTTTTATTAATTCTTTTATCTAAGTTATACAAACACATGGATGAAAATTCAAATAGCACAGATGGGCTGGTTATGAAAAAAATGTTCCTGAATATACCCATTCCCACTTATTCCTATCCAGGCCTGTTTCCAGGGGCAATAGCTCTAGCTGATTTCCTCCAGTACCCATACAGTTTAGATATGTTCTTATCAACTCCAGACATTATCCATTTCCTGTAATAATGCATCAGATTTGGCTCATTTTCTAATCCCCCCATGTTTATCTCCCCTGCTTAATGTTACTATTTTATTTCCTCAATTGCCGACCTGTATAACCTTGATACCTTGTTTCATTACCTACAGCCAGTATTTCTTGACTCCTTAGTTCATCAAGTGAGAAAATTAGGGCCCCTACCTGTTTATTTCCTTTTTCTTCCCTCCTTCTACCTCCCACTTCTGTCATTCTAGTTTTATCTTTAAATTAACAAGTTTGAAAACATTTACTGTTTGTTCTGTAATCACATTTAATGTTTCTGTATTTTTCTTCAAGTTGATGGCTGGTAATTGACATTTATATTATTATGACCATAGAGTATTCCTCATTGGAGAGCCAAGCTGTGTGCTAGGATTTGTTTTCTTTCTCTAGGGTTTGATAACTCTGTTTCACTCAAAGACAATTGTTCAAATGGGTTTTTCTTTCCTTCTGCCAATCATTTCACATTAGCATTTGCCCCATATTCAGACGATGCCTACTTTTACAGTCTCTACTGCCCTGGAACCCTGTGCTGGTTTTCCTGCTGATTTCTTTTTTTTTTTTCCCCCACCAAAACTTAATGCTCTCAGCTTCTTGCTCATTCTGGGTCCTGCTTAAAATTCATTCCATTTTTCTTGAAACTCATTGATTTCCACTCAGAATTTGGATTCACCGTGGTTTTATATTTCAAACAGTTTTATTTTATAATGTTTGAATTTTCATAATTGAGTTTTTTTCTATTATTTTGTACCTTTTTTATATCCCCAAGTTGTTCCAAGTTGTCAGTTTTACCATATGATCTCCTTGGTCCCCTTTTGGCAGATCTTCCTCCCAGAGTCTGCTGCTTTCCTCTTGTCCAGACTGGTCACTGCCAGCTGTTATCTTGGTTCTTTCCTTCACTGCTATTCTGGTTTGCCTCTTGTTTCCAGAATCCTATGTTGGCTTCTCGTATTTCACTTACTTGTTTTGCTGGGTGCTTTTTCAAGTAACTTCCAAAGAAGAAGTGTTAGAGTCTTGTGTGTCCCAAAATATCTTTAGTCAAAGCGAGAAATGAATCGATGATTTGGCAGCTAAAGATATTTAAAGGTCAGCAACATCTTTCTTCACAACTTGCAGGGGATTGGCACATTGCTCATTCCCCCCGTTGCAGTCTATCATCCCTTTCCATTCTGAATCTAGAGCTTTTGCAAGGATCCATAGGGTAAGTTGGTCCTTCCCTTGACCTTATCCTCTTCTATGCATATTTTGAAGATTTTATCCCGTGGTTTCCTCTCCTCAGCGTCTATCAATTCTTTTCTATTTACTTTCTGTCCTGAAATTTCAAATCTGCTGATGACTCTCCTCCCATTGTATTTGCTCTTGGGGGTTTCAAAGTCAAAAAATAATTTACTATCATTTTTGGGAAGAAGAGAGGAAATAAATATAATGACAAGCCTCAATATTTCAGTATTTTAAAATATTTTAATTTAAACATTTTAATATCTAATGACAAATATATTGGTTTATATTTTTGCCTTTAACCCTTACAACAATTCCCTGAGATATGTTCTTCATATGTCTAGATGTGAAAACTCGAGAATGGATAGATAATGTAATGTGCCAGACTTTTCTCAGGTACTGATGGGTGATGTTTACAAACCTGGATGTATCATTTGAAATTCCATGCTCATTCACTCTGCCTTGCTGATTCGTATGCTATTCTTCTATTGGTAACTAAATTTGTCTCTGGAAACCCTTGAGGAAAGGTATGTCAGCCAGGTGCAGTGGCTCACGCCTGTAATCCCAACACTTTGGGAGGCCAAGCGTGGCAAATCACGAGGTCAGGAGTTCGAGACCAGCCTGGCCAACATGGTGAAACCCTGTCTCCACTAAAAATACAAAAAAATTAACCTGACATGATGGTGCACACCTGTACTCCCAGCTACTCGGGAGGCTGAGGCAGGAGAATTGCTTGAACCCAGAAGGCGGAGGTTGCGGTGAGCTGAGATTGCACCACTACACCCCAGTCTGGGCGACAGAGGAAGACTCCACCTTGGGGGAAAAAATAAAATTAAAAAAAAAAGGTATGTCAGCACAGATTTTTCAAAATGGAAAAGAGAAAGAAAAGCAAACTTCTTAATCGCATTCACATAAATCTCTACTCAGGTAGATTATAGTATAATTAGAATATAGTTGGATACATTGTTGCATGATGATGATTTGGGATTATTTGAGATTTGGAGATGACTTCCCAGGTCTCTTAAAGATGTAGATATTGGTGGACATATTTATATTATTTTAATATAATTAATAAATATGTAATAATAAATATGTGTCAAGTATCTAATAGGGGTAGAACATTATAGTTCATGCTGTGCTAAATACAAGGATGAGCAAGGTGTGCTCTTTGTCATTGATTTAAAGAAAAGTACAAAAATAGTTATAATGGAAAGCAATGTATAGGCATCATAAGAGACATATGATATGCCAAGAAAATTCAGGAGGAGAGGTAAGCAAGGATCAGTGAGGGATGGGAGAGGGAATGGAAGAAGATTTATGAAAGACTTCCTGGGGAAGATGCTATTTGAAATGAGTTTTGTTAGATGTACAGGACTTTAACAGACGGGAATGTCTGAGGGAAGAGTATGAGTAAAAGCGCTAGTAAACCACAAACGTAGTTAGGAAAGAGAAGAATATCCAGGTTTGTTTATCACTTGGCAAATACACAACATAAAAAAACCAGGGCACTGCACAGAGTAGGCAATCATTTATTTAATCAGAAGTTATTGAATTATTACTAAGGTATGGGGGGATCCAATAGTGAACCAAGATGACATAGTCACTGCTCTTATTGAGCTCACCGTATGTAAAGTGACCAAATAAGGGAGTAAGCACAAAATGAGTCCACATTATGCTAGTGCCATGAAGGACTAGTGCTGGTCTCATGGAGTTCTGTGGAGTACATATGCTAACATATGGAAAACATCTAGAACCTTGCCATTATTATTTTTGCGATTTTTTTTGTTATATTATTAAGAAGTAAATAAACAGTGTATTACAAAGAATAACAAGGACCACCAACTTTAGATACAGGGGTTAGGAATGGTCTTTCTGCTAACATAGTATTTATGAACTTGAAATCTGAGAAGATGCTGAGCCATGCATAGAAATGGGGGAGTGACTGAATTGAAGGAATGGAGGATCAAATGCAAGAAGGCAGAACATTTGGGGAGAGGGATACAGGACGTGAGTATTGATTCTGTTGGCTGCAGCAATTAGGTAGGGAAGATATTTATGAGATACAGTTTTAGAGGCAGGGAAAAGTATAGTATGTTCTCTCTCTCTCTCTCTCTCTCTCTCTCCCCACCGCCCCGCCCCTCTCTCTCTCTCCCCCCTCTCTCTCCTGGATCTGGAACACTCTTCTTCTCTTACCTTTGGAATTGGCTCTCCTGGTTCTTAGGCTTTCGAACTTGGACTGAGCCATGCTACCCACATTCCAAGTCTCCAGCTTATAGACAGAAAGTTGCGGGATTCTCAGCCTCCATAATCACATGAGCAAATTAATAAATCCCCTCTCATCTATCCATCTATACATTCTTATACCATTTGTTCTGTTTCTCTGGAGAACTCTGACTAATACAGTCAGGGTGCCTACCTTGAAGTACTGTAAAGAGGCTAGCGAGTAAAAACATTAACTACCTTTAACAGTGTATTAATCGGTTCTTGCTTTGCTATAAAGAAATACCTGAGACTGGGAAATTGGTAGGGAAAATAGGTTTAATTGGCTCATGGTTCTGCAGGTTGTACAGAAAGCAGATGCTGGCATCTGCTTCTGGGGAGGCCTCAGGGAGCTTTTACTCCTGGTGAAAGGCAAAGTACCAGCAGGAGTCTTAATTGGCAGGAGCAGGATGGAGAGAGAGAGGGGAGGTCACTTTTAAATGACCAGATATGCGAACTTACTCACTATCACTAGAATACCAAGAAGGAAATCCACCCCCCATGATCCAGTCGCCTCCTACTAGGCCCCATCTCCAACAATGGTTATTACAATTCATCGTGAGACTTCGGTAGGGACACAGATCTAAACCATATCAAACACTATCTAGCACATAGTCAACACTCAATAAATGTTAAGTCTTTATATGACATTGGCTCATGATTATATTAGACAGGTCCTAGATTTCAAGTTGGTAAATTTTATGGTGAACATAAGTAGTAGATGAAAATGCATCAGGATAAAATAGGTTTGCGATTTTTGTTCAGTATAATGTAAGAAATTCTCAATGGAGTTTGTGGTAAGGAAAAAAACAAATTATGTTATTTTTAGACCAGTAAATCATAAACAACCAGAATCTAATTTGTTAGTAATTATTCCACTAAGCATTAGCATGCTTTACCAGTAGTCAAACATTACTATCCATATATATTTTATGTGCTCATGTACACATGTACATATAAGGGCAGATATATTTTGTGTGCTAACTCAGCAATGTAGTAAGTGATGATAATGATTATTCATGCAGTATTCCCAAGAGTTTTTCTACATAAGATTAGAGAAATGTTAGTAATTAAGTCATAAACCTGTGTTTGTAAACATGATTAGAGTTGTATAATATGTACTTGGTAATTTTAATTTCTCCTGCATTATACTTTATCTTATCAGTCTAGTCAAAATCAGACTATTTCAGTAAGAGTAAATTAATGATAGTGTTATACTGTTCTGAAAATAGTGCAGTAGTCTTCCTTTTTGTGCCCCTTCCATTGAAGAATTAATTTGTGTTATGAATGTGTTTCGTTGATTTTATCACAAAAAATAGAGATAATTGATTATATCTTTTAACTGCATTGCCAGTGAGTTATTTAAAAAAAAATCAGTGTCTGTGGACCATTTTTTGACTATTTTAGCTCTAATACTTCCTATTCTTTATTCTTAAAAAAGCTTCCACACTGATCCCCCCCAACCATTTTCCTCTCATAGGGTCCCCTTTTTCTTGAGTGCCTTGCCTTTCCATTTCTGTAACCTTAATTACTTAATTACTTTATGTTAAAACAATTTTTTATTTTTCTATATTCCCAATAGTAGCATTTCTGTCTGCATTTCTCTTTTAGCACTTATCACTTTATATCATATAAATATTTGGGAAGAGGGCAAAGGCCAAACTCCATACTTATAACATACTATATGACATCAACTTTGACTCATTGACTCTTACTCTGAGGCTCTTGGAGGTTCTTTGGACCCTATACAGCAAATCTAATGCATAAATTGTTGATAAAAGTGAGTCAGGGGCTTCTCTATGACTCTTATGCCTTTGAGGGGGTTAGTAAAGGACAAGAAAATGTCAAATTTGCTTTTACATGACGAGTACTGAGATAAGAAAACAAAAATAATTACCTGCTTTCAGGTAGTGACTATGAATCTTGTGCTCTCTTGCTAGTATTAAAAAAAAAATCTTGCTGGGCAAAATATAAATTGGTCTAGTAAAAATTAGTGATCCATTTCCAATGAGAAAGTCTTAAGAATAAATAAGCTGGTGGAAAGTAGGCCCCCACCTCTGGCATTATCATTTTGGTGAGCCTTTGGCAAGAAGGAATAGGCAAAATGGACTTGAGACAGCAGTGGCAGGGAAGAGCCAGAGGAATGGCCCTGAACTTTGGGGTGATAAAAGTGTCAACACCCAGCTTGACACCTTTGCTTCTGCTCTTAAACAAAGACCTAGAAACTGGAGCCCAAGAGGAGTCAAATTCTGGGTAGAGGGGAGTCACCAAAAGCACACACATCATCACCTGAAATGAGTGTACACCCAATCCCACTCAGGCCTAAGCCTGAGGATTAGAGGAAGAACAACTAGGATTACTACCTTCCCTTGTTTATTGTTCTTAGTTAAATGGAGTTTATTCTATGCTGGGAGCATGATGTGCTGTAAGGCCTTGTTAAAAGGTTAAGAGTAGCTTAAATCCATGTGGATTAGTTGTGGAGAATTAGAATAAGCTATTTACCCATTTTTAAAAATTCTTTAAATTACGGGATAGCTTAAACCAGAAGAAGAAGGGACAGACAGTTACGAGGTAGGGAAACTCTCTAGAAACCGAGTCAGAAAAGAAATAGCTGAATAAACTGGTTGTTTAATCTAGAAAAGAGGATTTAACAGGTATCATGATAACTTTTCAAATAATTACAGACCCTTTATATGGGAAACTGTACTTCTTTTGTTTCAACTAAAGAAGCAGTCCTAAGACTAATGAATATCCTATATTAAGAGGTAGATTTCAGGATAGTGGAAAAACAAATCAGTCAATCACCAACTAACCAACAAACAAACATAAACTTTTACCACAGGAGAAAAAAATGCTTTCTTATGAATTAATGAGTTCTGGGTCATTAAAAGTATTCAAGCAGAAACTGAATGACCACATTTAGGGAATAGCGCAGAAAAGATTCTAACATCTGATAATGGTTGGGTTAAATGACCTATAATATTTCTCTGAAATCTTACATTTTATGTTTCTTAGAATGTACCAAATTTAATGCCTTTAGATGTAAGAATCAGGAAGCCATAATATTTCTGAGCAATTTCTCATGTCCCATTTAATAAAAAATAAAGAAATGAACTAGTTCCTGAATGAGAAAGGAATAGACTTGGAGCTTTGTAAAATTTTCTGATCAAAAGAGGCCTTCAAAATCTTTTGTCCTATGGAATCTAAGAAAATAATGCACTAAATTATAACACCTTTCTCATATATATATATATATACACACACACACACACACACACATATATGTAGTGTCTGTGTGTATGTGAAAGCTACTTTCATTTCTCATCTTGTGAGGAAGAAGTCATCTCTAAGGTTTATCACTTTTTATGATCCCATTCACCTCAGAGAGCAGTTTCTCAGTGTGCAGTCAGAGCCCCATTTAATTCAACTATCCTCGGGTGCTTCTTTAAAATTTAGATTTTTGGCCCTACTCAGGCATAATGAATTAGAATCTTCTGGATGGTACCTTTTGAATCCTAATATTTAACAAATACCAGCATGATTCTTATGCATATTAAAGTTCAAGAATATTTTCTGTAGATCTTCAAGATTTGAGGTTTCAGTATATAAACATATTTTCATGTTATCAAATATCCAAAAACCCACTTCTTCTTAATTTCAGGGGATAAAACCCTTGACAAAAGTCAATCATTGCTCTCTAAAAATATTTTTCTTGGTGTAGTTTTTAAATTTTTCTTGCTTTCATTCATCAACTTAAGAAAAAGAAAAAAAGTCACAATATATTTATTTTTGCATATGAGCATGCACTTCTAATAGGGGAATCATGTCAGAGAATTTTAAAAAGAAGGAAAAGAATTTTGTTTTGTTTATTCATGTTAAAATAGTTGGTAGTGGGTTAACTTATTATTTACAACAGCATGCTGCTGAATTCAAAGATATGCCTGTATTCTATGTAGTCCGTAATAATGTTGTTTCATTCCATGGTCTTAAAAATTCATGTTCTTGTTTAAAGGGGTAACTGTGTTTACCAAGACATTTTTAAAATTTCCAGTTACAGAAATGATACTCAACCTATTTAAAGAAAACGAAATAACCTCATAACTGGAAAGGATAGGAGTGAACTTCAGGTATGTCTGGAGCTGGGGTTCAAATAATGTCATCAGAAGTTTGTCTTGCGCCGTCACTTAACTCTGTTTTTTTCTGGATTAACTTTGTTCTGTAAGTGCTCCCTATGTGGTCGCAAAGATGCCTGTCACTGAAACCAGCCCAATTTATACACAGAACTGATATTTACAGGTTTTTTTTTATTGAATAAACATAGAAATTGACCCTTCTGGTCTTAAAACTTGAAACTTACATTTGTCTTACCTGAGATCTTCCTCAGGAAGTCAACTTTCAGGAAAGAGAATGAAAGTCACTAGATCATCTTATCCAGCCAGTTGCCTCCCTAATGTCTGTTTACCAGCTCCTCTTCCTTACCCCTTCCTAATTTGTTTTCTCTCATGTAGTTAAATTTCTTCACTGCTATATAAACCTCTAGATTTGCAGTTTGGCTCCCATCTCTTTAGTTGACATCACTCAAATAAAAAGTCTTCTTCCCTGGCAATACTGATTGACTCAATGATTGGCTTTCTGTATGGGGAGCAACAGGACCTCTGGCATTCTGTAACATCATCAGCATTAGGTTCGTATCATTCTTACACCTAATGGTCAAAGAGAAAAAGAAAAACTCCTGGGATGACCTCCTTGGCCCAGCCTGAGTTGTACACCTATTCCTGACTTAATCGCAGTGGTCAATGAAATGTAGTACTTGGAGTTCTCTAATTTTTTCATTCCTGGGTCACACATCCAACTTTGAAGACAAGGTTTGTGTCATCAATGGGAATCTAAGAGTATGTGTGAGCAGGGGCTTGATTCTCCCAAAGAAGGAGATGCTGAGCAGAAGAAAGTAGATGATGTCCCCCAGTGGAACTACTTAAAAGTCCTTTCAATAGATATTTATTGATTATGAAATATTGGAGCTATAGAGGGAAACTCCACACTGATATCCTCTCATTATGCTCAACCCAGTGAATGGGATTAGTTTTTGACAATTGCTTTGTAAAGTGGTAAGGGCTATGGTGGATATAGAAGTTCTGAGGGAGCCAAGAGGAGTTTAGCTAAGTAGGACTCAGTTATTTGAAGAGAAAACACCAGAGGTGACAGGTGAGCTGGATCTGGAGATATAGTGGGAGGGAGAACCCTGGAAGAGGAACATAATTTAAAAAGGAAAATAAGTGAGAATATCATCTTCTTATATGATAGCTGGTATTTAAATTATAGTCAAAGTAGACGTTTAAGCAAGCAGTTTGAGGAAAAGTCCTCAGTCAGGGTAAAATTTGAGTTGTTTGTTCATTTTGGCTGGGAGCCAGTGTAACCTAACCTAGATAACTCAATTTCTACTAAAGTGAACTGTGATTCTACTTGTAAGGAAAGTCCTATAGTGGAAATAAAGATTTTTTTTTTTCCAGACCATGTTAAGATAAAATGTTAGAAAGCTCTTAAAGGCAATTGCAGTGATGTTTAACACTTTTACTTCATACTGAAGGAAAAAATGTGGCAGCAATTCAGGAAGGCCATGCTTAAAATCCAGTGAAATGCAGGAACACTAGAAGTTAAAAGTGAAGCAGTTCTCTGTAGATTTTATTTGCTTTTAAAGATAAGGAGAAGTATTCCATGCGTGTGTCACTGGTGATGATTTAAATATGGAATATTCTGAATACAATATTGGTTCAAAATATAAAAACAAAAATAGTCGTAATTATTTTGGAGTGGAATGGAGTGAAGTGGTGCCAGGAAAGAGACGGTGTAATAAGGCAGTACAATTGCAAAACTATGTTTGGATATAGTTAGCTTCAGAGATACCAAGCAATCATATAATGATAATGTAGGTGATGATATTAGGAACACTGTTTTAAGCCCTATCCCTATATTGTTGTATTTAATCTTCAAAATGACCCTTTATGCAGGTTGCAGTATTTTCACGATGAAATAACAAGACAAAGATAAACTGAGTAACATAGCCAAAGTCAGGGATCTGGTGTTAGAGCTGAGATCCTAACATATGCAGTGACACTGGAGTCCACCTTTGGACAATATTTGTTAGTATTTATTAAGCATCTACTGTGAGTCCAGACTTATATTTGCATCTTCTGTGCTTCACAGATGCTTGATGAATAGATATTATTTTATACCCCATTTTACAGATGAAGAATGACTGAGAAGCTGAGAAAATTGTTCAAATAGAATTAATAAATGCAAAAATCTTGACTAAAAATGGATCTTCTGGACTTCACAGACTGTGCTTGAATCACTACTCTATATGATGTCTTTCGTATGCTAGATACAATGATAATCATAAACAAGGGGTAATCTAATCTTTCATTATCCTTTATAAATTCACAGCAAATGCCCATTTAATTACCAGATACTACTCTACTGAGATTTTAATAGTAAAGAATTACTGAAGAATTTAAATATTCTAGTCACAAAAGTAGTTAATTTTAAAGCAATCTATATCCATGCTATATAGAACTATGTGCAGCAGTTTGGGATTTAAATTATGAAAAATTACATTAAAATATGTTTCATATATTCATTCTCAATACCTCTCTGAACTTATTCTTAAGATATTTCATTGAATTGTGATACTGATTTCAGATATAAAATTGTTAGACCTCTGGTTAAATACACCTGGTAATATTTGTCAGAGGTTAAAAATTTAACACGGGCTTATGGTTCATTGTAATAGATTGAGCATAGGCCAATGTCTACTGCTTTGTTCCAAAACTCATTTTAATAGGAATATAAATATAGAAATAAGAAATGGAGGAAGGATGTCAATGGAATATGAAAGAATTTATAAAATCTAATGGGAAGTAATTAGTGGATGAAGGAATAGAAATAAAGGAAACCACATCTTAGAAAATGTGCAAAGAGGAGCACATATCAGAAGAGCCTTACCTTGCCTTTCAAATACCAAGAGGTCATATGGGACTTGGAAATTCCAGGTTAGAATAGACACAGGTGTGTGTAACTTTTTGAAACAAGGGAGAGGAGGGTAATGGAAAGCCTATAGCTACATAATGTTCACTTCTCACATATCTTCCTTTCCTTTGAGCACAACCTGAAGCCAAAGAATGCCTCCAAACAAAAAATATATATATATAAATTAACTAAAAATGGGCACAGAAACTAGAATAGTGGTTACCGGAGGCTGAGAGGAGGAATGGGAAATTACTGTTTAATAGGTACGGAGTTTCAGTGTGGGATGATGAAAAACTCTGGAGCTAGATATAATGGTGATGGTTGCATAATAATGTGAAGGTACTTAAGGCCACTGAAATTAGAAATGTTTTAAATGGTAAATTTTATGTTATTGGTATATTACTACAATAAAAAAAGTAAGGAGACTTCTTAAGTATACTGATTAAAAGGATGATATGGTAAAACAAGGACAGTTAACGTGGGAATTGCTATCCTGGTGGGAAGCCTTTAGCATTTCAGCCAGTCATAGTGGTTGACTTGCTACCACAGCCTCAACAGCAGGTTAAGGCTTCCAGTTGATAAACTCTTGCCCATGAATACGAAGAACTCAGCTAGATTTTCTGTTGTCTCAACCCTAAATACAAACCAGGAATCAAGGATGGACAGACAAATGAGGAATGTTAAAGAGAAAGAGCAAGATTAATAATTAGCAACAGTGGTCTGATAGGAAATAGTTAATCTAGTAAACAGAAGAGTACTTTAAAATTCTCTCTAATTAGGCTGGGCGCGGTGACTCACGCCTGTAATCCCAGCACTTTGGGAGGCCAAGGCAGGTGGATCACGAGGTCAGGAGATCGAGACCATCCTGGCTAACATGGTGAAACCCCGTCTCTACTAAAAATACAAAAAAATTAGCCGGGTGTGGTGGGGGGCGCCTATAGTCCCAGCTGCTCCCCAGGAGGCTGAGGCAGGAGAATGGTGTGAACCCGGGAGTCAGAGCTTTCTGTGAGCTGAGATCACGCCACTGCACTCCAGCCTGGGCGACAGAGCGAGATTCTGTTTCAAAAAAAAAAAAAAAAAATTTCTCTGTAATTAGTATCATTAGAGGGATGTTAGAGAGATATTTCATTTATTAAATCATTAAAGTATGCTCTAAAAAACACATAAAAATGTAACCAATGGGAAAAAAGTAAACAATCTCTTAGAATAAAAGGAGTAAAAAAAGCATGAAAAGGAAAATGAGAATAAATACAAGGATTAATTCAAAGTTTGTTACATAAATAATGGAAGTTCTTGAAAGAGAAAACAGAGCAAGCAATTATCAAATAAATAATGAAAGAGGTAACCTTGAGCTGAAGTATGAGTCTTTATGTTGTAAAGGCCCACTGTGTACTCAGCAAAGTGAAGAAAATGCATTTTCCAAGACATATTATGAAAATTCAGAATATAAATGGTAAAGAGAAGATGCTAAAGTTTTTAGAAAGAAAACAACAAAGGTAAAAAGCAGATCACCTTATAACTCAATAATGAAAAAACAAAAAGCCCAACCTGAAAATGAAGAAAGGATCTGAATAGACATTTCTCCCAAGAAGAGAGACTAATAGCCAAGACACATATGAAGAGATGTTAAACGTCAATAGCCATCAGAGAAATGCAAATTAAAACTTCAATGAGATATCACTTCACAGTCTCTAAGATGGCTATGATGAGAGAGAGAATAATTGGTGGAGAGGATTTGATATACTGAGACCCTCTTACATTGCTGCTTGGAGTATAGAATCGTGTATTGCTTTGGAAAACAGTTTGTCAGTTTTATATGACCAAATAATTCCACTCCTGGGTATATAGCCAAGATAAATCAAAACAAATATTCATACAAAAACTTATGCATAAATGTTTATAGAAGTTTTATTTATAATAGCCTTAAAGTAGAAACGACTCAAATGTCCATCAACTGACAAATGGGTAAGCAAAATGTAGTACGTACATACAATGAAATAATATTAGGACATAAAAAGGAGTGAATTCCCAATACATGCTACATGGATGAACCTTAAGATCATTATTCTAAGTCAAAGAAGTCAGTCACAGAACCCTAAATATTTGAGATTCCATTTTTAAGGTATGATCACAATGAAAATCTATAAAGATACAATACAGATTAGTGATTGCTGAGGGATATGGGGTTTGAGGGAAAATAGGAAGTGACTGCTTACTGGATATGGATTCTTTTTTTTCTTCTTTAAATTTCAACTTTTATTTTAGATACAGGAGGTATATGTGCAGGTGTGTTACATGGGAATATTGGGTGATGTTGAGGTTTGGAGTATGGACCCCATCACTCAGGTAGTGAGCGTAGTGCCTAATAGGTAGCTTTTTTCAACCTCCCACCACCAGTAGTCTGCAGTGTCTATTCCCATATTTATATCCATGTGTGTTCAATATTTAGCACCCACTTTTAAGTGAGAACATGTGGTATTTGGTTTTTTTATTCCTGTGTTAATTCACTTAGGATTATGGCCTCCAGCTCCATTCATGTTGCTGCAAAGGACATGATTTTATTATATTTATGGCTATGTAGTATTTCATGGTGTATATATACCACATTTTCTTTATCCAGTACATCACTGATGGGCACTTGGGTTGATTCCACGTCTCTGCCATTGGAAATAGTACAGCAATCAACACAGGAGTGCATGTGTCTTCTTGGTAGAATAATTTGTTTTCCTATGGGTATATGCCCAATAATGGAGTTGCTGGGTGAAGTGGTAGCTCTGTTTAATGTTCTTTGAGAAATCTCCACACTGCTTTCCACAGAGATTGTACTAATTTACATTCCCATAAACAACATATAAACATTATATAAACAATATGTAAACATTCTGTTTTCTCTGCAACCTCACCAGCATCTGTTAGTCATTGACTTTTTAATAGTAGCCATTCTGACTAGTATGAGATGGTATCTCATTGTGGTTTTGATTTGCATTACTCTGATGATTAGTGATGCTGAGCACTTTTTCATGTTTGTTGGCTGCTTGTGTGTTTTCTTTTGACAAGTGTCTGTTCATGTCCTTTGCCCATTTTTTAATGCTATTTGTATTTTGCTTATTGATTTAAGTTCCCTCTAGATTATATATAGTAGGTCTTTGTTGGATGCATAGTTTGTGAATATCTTCTCCCATTCTGTAAGTTGTCTCTTGGTATGTTCAGTTTCTTTTACTGCACAGAAGTTCTTTAGTTTAATTAGGTCTCACTTGTTTATTTTTGTTTTTGTTGTGATTGCTTTTACGTACTTAGCCAAAATTTTTTTACCATGGCTGATGTTGAAAAGAGTATTACCTAGGTTGTCTTCCAGGATTTTTATAGTTTGAGATTTTACATTCAAGTCTTTGATCCATTTTCAGTTAATTTCAGTTAATCCATTCAGAAAAGGTGAAAAGTAGGGGTCTAGTTTTAATCTTCTGTGTATGGCTAGCCAGTTATCCCAGCACTATTTACTGAATAGAGAGTCATTTCCCAATTGCTTTTGTTAGCCTTGTTGCAGATGGTTGCAGTTGTACAACTTTATCTCTGAGTTTTTTTATTCTGTTCCATTGCTTTGTGTCTGTTTTTGTACCAGTACCAAGATGTTTTGATTATTGTGGCTTGATAGTATAGTTTGAAGTTGGATAGTGTGAGGCCTCTGCCTTTTTTGTTGTTTTTGCTTAGATTGTTTTGGCTGTTTGGGCTTTTTTGGTTCCAGATGAAATTGAGAATTATTTCTTCTAATTCTGTGATAAATGTCATTGGTAGTTTGATAGGAATAGCATTGAATCTGTAAATTGCTTTGGGCAGTGTTCCCATTTTAACAATAATGATTCTTCCAATCCATGAGCATGGAATGTTTTTCCATTTATTTATGTCATCTCTAGTTCCTTTCAGCAGTGTTTTATGGCTCTCCTTGTAGAGATTTTTCACCTCCTTGGATAGCTGTATTCCTAGATATTTAATTTTCTTTGTGGCTATTTTGAGTTGAATTGTGTTCTTGATTTCACTTTCAGCCTGGATGTGGTCTGTGTGTGTAGAAATGCTAATGATTTTTGTGCACTGATTTTGTATTTTGAAACTCTGCTAAAATCATTTATCAGTTCTAGGAGCCTTTTGGCAGAGTATTTACGATTTTGTTGGTATAGAGTTATATCATTTGCAAAAAGAAATAGTTTGACTTCTTCTTTTTCTATTTAGGTGCCTTTTATTTCTTTGTCTTGCCTGACTGCTCTGGCTGGGACTTCCAGTACTACCTTGAATAGAAGAGGTGGGAGTGGGCATCCTTGTCTTGTTCTAGTTCTCTAGGGGAATGGTCAAGCTTTTGTCCATTTGGTATGATGTTGACTGTGAATTTGTCATAGATGACTCGTTATTTTAAGGTATGCTCCTTCAATGCCTAATCTGCTGAGGGTTTTTATTATGAAGGGATGTTGGATTTTATTGAAAGATTATTCTGTGTATATTAGATGATTATATGGTTTTTGTTTTTGATTCTGTTTATGAGGTTGATTGGATTTAGTGTTTTTTGTATGTTCAACAAGCCTTGCACCCCAGGAATAAAGCTTGCTTAATTGTGATAATACATCACACACGTATTAACTTGCTGATGCGTTGCTGGGTTCAGTTTCCTAAAACTCTGTTGAGGATTTTTGCATCTATGTTTATCAGGGATATTGGCCTGAAGTTTTCTTTTTTTTGTTGTGTCTATGCCAGATTTTGGTATCAGGGTGATGCTGGCTTCATACAATGAGTTAGGGAGGACCCTATGCTCCTCAACTGTTTTGGAATAATTTCAGTAGGATTGGTATCAGTTCTTCTTTGTATGTCTGGTAGAATTCCACTGTGAATGTTTCTGGTCCGGGACATTTTTTGGTTGGTTGGTTATTACTAATTCTATTTCAGAAATTGATATTTGTTTATTTAGGGTTTCAGTCTCTTCTTGATTCAGTCTTGGGAGCTTGTATGTTTCCAGGAATTTATCCATTTCCTCTAGATTTTCTAATTTCTGTGCATAGAGTTGTACATCGTATCCTCTGAGGGTGTTTTGTATTTCTGTGGGATCAGTGGTAACATTGCCTTTATTGTTTCTAATCGTGCTTCTTGGACTTTTCTCTTTCTTTTTCTTTGTTAATTTAGCTAGTAGTCCATCAATTTTATTTGGTTTTTTTTCTGGTTTCATTAATCTTTTGTATAAATTTTGCATCTCAATTTCATTAAGTTATTTAATTTTAGTTTTTAAAAATTTTCTCCTGCTACTTTGGGGGGTTGGTTTGTTCTTTTACTTCTACTTCTTCTAAGTGCAAATTTAGATTGCTAATTTATGGTCTTTCTGACTTCTTGATGAAGGAATTTAGTGCAATACACTTTCCTCTTAACACTGCTTTGGACTGCATGCAGAGCTTTTTGTAAATTGTTTCCCTATTTTCATTAATTTCAAAGAATTTTTTGATTTCTGTCTTAATTTCAGTTTTCACCCAGGAGTTATTCAGTATTGAGTTGTTTGATTTTTATGTATTTGTATAGTTTTGAAATATCTTCTTGGTATTGATTTCTGTTTGTATTGCACTGTGGTCCAAGAGTGTGCTTGGTATGATTTCAATTTACTGCGGCTTGCTTTATGACTTAGCATGTGGTCGATTTTAGAATATGTTCTGTGTGCAGATGAGAAGAATTCTGTGGTTGTTGGGTGGAGTTTTCTGTATATGTCTATTAGGTCCAAATGTCAAGTTTAAGTTTGGAGTTTTTTGTTTTCTGCCTGGATGATCTGTCTGTCAGTGGGGTGTTGAACCCACCCATTATTATTGTTTGGTTGTCTAAGTCTTTTGTAGGTGAAGAATAATTTGTTTTATGAATGTTAGTCCTCCAATATTGGCTGTGTATATATTTAGGATAGTTAAGGCTTCTTGTCAGATTGCACCCATTATCATTATGTAATGCCCTTCATTTGTCCCTGTTAGTTTTCATTGGTTTAAAATTTGTTTTATCTGAGATAAGAATAGTGACTCCTGCTCTTTTTTGTTTTCCATTTGTATGGTATATCTTACTCCACCCTTTTGCCTTGAACTTGTTGGTGTTACATGTAAGATGGATCTCTTGAAGACAACATATGGTTGAGTCTTTTCTTTTTAACCAGACTGCCACCCTTTGTTTTTTAAGTGGGAGCATTTAGCACATTTCCATTTAAAGTTAGTACTGATATATGTGATTTTGATCCTTTCATTGTGTTGTTATCTGGTTGTGTATGCAGTCTTGATTGTGTAGTTGCTTTATAGTGCCTGTGACCTATGTGCTTAAGTGTGTTTTTGTGGTAACAGGAGTCATTCTTTGAATCCATGTTTAACATTACCTTCAGGACCTCTTGTAAAGCTGGTCTGGTTAAAATGTATTCCCTCAGCATTTGCTCATCTGAGAAGGATTTCGTTTCTCCTTCACTTAAAAGGCTTAGTTTGGCAAGATATAAAATTCTTGGTTGGAATTTCTTCTCTTTAAGAATGCTAAAAATAGGCCCCCAATCTCTTCTGACTTGTAAGGCTTCTGATGAGCCATTTGGTGCCACTCTGATGGAGTTCCCTGTGAAACTTACCTGCCTCTTCTTTCCAGCTGCTTTTAAGGGTTTTTTCTTTCACATTGACCTTGATGAATCTGAAGATTATATGCCTTGGAGATGGTTGTTTTATATAGTGTCTTGCTGGGGTTCTCTGTTTTTCTTGGATTTGCACGTCAACCTCTCTAGTGAGATTAGGGAGATTTTCAGGGACTATATTCAAATTACTTATTTTCTATTCCAATTCCAAGTTGCTTATTGTCTTTCTTTTTCTCTCAGGAATGCCAGTGAGTTGTAGATTTGGCCCCTTTACATAATCCTATATTTTTGGAGCTTTTGTTCATTTTTTATTTTTTTTTTTAAATTATACTTTAAGTTCTAGGGTACATGTGCACAATGTGCAGGTTTGTTACATATGTATACATGTACCATGTTGGTGTGCTGCACCCATTAACTCGTCATTTACATTAGGTATATCTCGTAATGCTATCCCTCCCCCTTACCCCCTCCCCACAATAGGACCCGGTGTGTGATGCTCCCCTTCCTGTGTCCAAGTGATCTCATTGTTCAGTTCCCACTTATGAGTGAGAACATGCAGTATTTGGTTTTCTGTTCTTGCGATAGTTTGCTGAGAATGATGGTTTCCAGCTGCATCCATGTCCCTACAAAGGGCACGAACTCATCCTTTTTTATGGCTGCATAGTATTCCATGGTGTATATGTGCCACATTTTCTTAATCCAGTCTGTCACTGATGGACATTTGGGTTGATTCCAAGTCTTTGCTATTGTGAATAGTGCTGTAATAAACATACGTGTGCATGCTGTTCATTTTTCTTAACTCTTTTCTTTATTTTTGTCTGACTGAGTTGATTTGAAGGAGCAGTCTTCCAGCTCTGAGATTCTTTCCTCAGCTTGGTCCCTTCTGCTGATAATACTTCCAATTGTATTATAAAATTCTTGCAGTGATTTTTTTTCAGCTCAAGAAGTTCATTTTGGGTCTTTCTTAAAATGGCTGCTTTGTCTTTCAGGTCTTTAATCATTTTACTGAATTGCTTTGCTTCCTTGGATTGAGTTTCAGCTTTCTCCTGGATCTCAGTGGTCTTCCTTCCCACCCACGTAAGGAACTCCAAGTCTGTCATTTCAGACAATTCAGACTGGTTAAGCACCATTGCTGGGGAGCTATTGGGTTTCTTTGGAGGTAGTGGGACACTCTGGTTTTCTGAATTTCCAGAGTTTTTGTGCTAATTCTTTCCCATCTGTTATTCTTTTAACTGTGGTGTAAATTGAATATAGTCAATTGACTTTCTTTCTGGAAGTTTTCAGAGGGCTAAGACTCTATAGTGGGTATTTGTTTATTGTAGGATTCTTGTCCTTGGCTTTGCAGTGGGGAGAATTAGTAAAAATGTTTCTTACTGTAGTTTGGGCTACAATCCAGTAGATGGGACTTGAGATCAATGGGCCATGGATAGGCTCTTAGTCAGCCACATGGCTTCTTTGTATGACTTTGCATTTTCAGGTGTGTTCTATGGTGTGAGGAGGATACCGTTGAACCCCTCACTGGGTCTCTACTCCTGGACCTTAGAGGAGCCACCTCCCATCATTGGCACTAAGCATATGGCTTTGGTAGTTGTTGTTAGGTCTTTTGGGCTATGGGGCTTCCCTGAGGAGAGATCTAGCAGGGGGATAGACCCCACTCTTACCAGACCAACCCTGTGGAGGGAGGCAAACCTAGGTCCCACACCATCCTGAGAACTTGTGTGACTCACCTCTCTCAGTTTCTTGAGAATGCTGGCTCATCTCTCATTCAGGTGCTGAGCACAGATCATGGCTCAGCACTCCTAAGCCACAAACTGTGGCCCTGGGGTGGCAAAACCTGGTCATGACTCCCTCCTCTGGACCCTCCTCCAGATACACTGGAGGATCCAAAGGGCTCCCAGGCTGCTGGAACACACTCAGGTGTAACAAAGGTTCCAGACTGGGCAGCAGAGGCTGCACTGTGTACACACTCCTATGGGGTGGCCAAGTTGGGCCTCTAGGATGGGCTGGCAGTTAGGGGGCTCTTAGGCAGATGTTCCCTAGGCCTGTGGGGAAGCAGATCCTGTTTTCTCCCTTGCAGTTAGCTGGACCCAAAGCCTCTCAGAGGGAGACAGGTAGCTCTGCAGGGTGGGCACTTATGGCCAGGCTCCACTGAAGCTGACCTCCACTCAAATGTCCCTGGTTCCATGCTTGTTGCAACTCCATTTCTGTCTAATCTCTGGGGAGATCCCCTGCCAGTTCCCATGTCCTAGGAGATGTGGGATCTCCTGCAGCTAGGATCCCAGAGGTCTGTGGCAAGAGTGAGCAGTCCCCCAGTCCCTTTATTCACCCTTCCCCAGGCACCATCTGGGTTTCTTTTTTGTAGACAAAAAAGTCCTTGTAGGAATGGTTGCACAGGTCTGTGAATATACTAATTATTAATTAATTATTCATTATACTATTTATAATAATTATAATAATAATTATTTGTATATTATTAGTTATTTAAATAAAACTACTTATTAATATTTAATTATAATAGTATTGAATATACTAATAATTAATTCAATATACAAAATTATTGAATTGTATACTTTAAGTAGGTGAATTGTGTTGTGTATGAATTATATGCCAATAACACTGATATTAGGAAAAAAGTCACACTGTTATCAGTCTTTTAAATAGCATTAATTCTAGAAGTCCATGTATAATGTGTCAATAAATAAAGACCACCCAGATGAGAAAGCAAAGGCAGTCTATTCAGGGCTTTCTTTAGCAATGGAGTCAGCCACCATTACTTGGTTTTGGCAGAAACTGAAACGGGAGGCAGAGATGTGGGAAAGTGTTATAGTGGAAAAACGGGAAGGCTTCATGTATGCTGATTGGAAGATGTTGATATAAGGAAGCTGTAGGTAGGCTAACTAGAAGTGAGGCATCTTATGTGATTAACAAGGGGTGTATGCTGTATCTGCCTTTCTTTGGCTTGTACTAAGTTGGAAGCAGGAGCAAAAATTAGGGAACCTGCCGTTATTAATCAACTGACTGTTTGGGATCCATTTTTTTGTTTGTTTATTTTTCAGGAACAAACAAACAATGCAAAACCAAACAGTAAGCATTTAGTCTTCTTCGATTGTTTGCTAGAAATAGTGGTTTGACTTCCTCCAAGTCTAAATGTCAGGTAGTAGCCTGGCTTCCTGGCCTGGTTACTGTAGATAAGGGATTTGTTCCCTAAACTGGTTGTAGCAGATTGTGAGTCAAAGCTGTATTTTTATATGTGGTCTTGTTATTGTTCATTTGTATATTTAGCTTCTCAGTAAAAATGCTTTTAAAATTGTGAAGGAAAAAGCCATTAAAAATATGTACCCAAGAATTAATAAAACATGAGGGCCAAATAAAATGTTACATATATGGAGGGATTCATAAACTTTACTTAGGAAGTGAATTGAAGGTATATTTCAATAAATAAGCAAGAAAACAAAGAAATGACATTCAACAAAAGGTGATACAGTTCAGACAAGCAGGAACCTGAAGTTCTAGGAAGAGCATGGTGTGTCTCTTCTAGAGAGCAGCCTAGAGAATAGGGATGCTAGCAAGGAATTCTATGTGGGCAAGGAAGGAAGGGAGTTTTTAAAAGAGTTGATATAAAGGGCTATTTCCAAAGAAAGTAGGGTGCAGGAAAAGAAAGATGGGTACTTTAAAAAGGCATTAGATCCTACAGGAAAAACACAAATATATTTAGTGTTTGCAGTTTTATTATTTTGAATGATGGTTCACAGCAGAGCCTATAATTTTAAAGCTGCAGTAATACAAACACTATTGTTTTTCAATAAAGATAAAATGTAAAATAACTTAGTTACAGAACACATTGTATATATTATCGTCCTTGATAAAGTAAAAGTAAAAGTACAGGTGACAGAAGTGGGGAGGTAGAAAACAGGGAAAAAGTGCAGGGACAGGCAGTGGTGCAGATCTCGTTGTCATAAGACAGGAAGCCTAGAGATACTACACATAGTTAGGAAATGAAAAATAAATAGGTCAGTTAGTTTTTTTTTTTTTTATTTTCTAAATTCTTTTGAAACCTGAGATTCTCTAATTGTTTTAGAAGAATATACTTTGAGTAGCCATCTACATGTTTCTCCCCTTTTTCTGACCAATCAAGTTTGAGATCCATAGCTTCCTTTCACAGTTGCCTGTTTATCTTCCATTCCCTCTTCATCACAATCCATTTCTCAATCATTGACTTCTTAAGAGCCAAATCTGATGAATTCTTTTTAGTTGTTTTTGACATATTTGAGTCATTTTGCTAATGAGAGCTCGTTTTCTGAAAGCAGACAGACTTTAACTTTCCTGTTATTACTCTCTAAGGAGGGTGATATTACTCCCAAAATTGCAGGAATTGTAAACATTTTGTGTGATATTTTTCCTAATATCAAGGGCAAGGCAGGATAACATTACTCCCAATATCACAGGGGGTGTAAACCCACCCTGTGATATTGTTTTTAATATCCAGAGGGAAAGAGTGACATGACTTCCAATATCGCATGAGGTGAACATACCCTCTGTGATAGTGTTCCTAAGATTCAGAGGGAGAAAGGATGATATTACACCCAATATCGGAGGGATGTAAAAACCCCTGTGATAGTGTTTCTTATATCCAGGGGGAGACAGGATAATATTACTCTCAATATCACAGGGGGTGTACACCGCCCCTCCCGCGATATTGTTTGTAATATCCAGGGGAGGAGAAGATGATATTACTCTCAATATCGCAGGGAGTGTACACACACCCTGTAATATTGCACATAATATCCAGTGTGGGAGAGGATATTACTTTCAATGTCGCTGAGAGTGTACATACCCCTTGTGATATTATTCCTAATATCCAGGAAGGGAGAGGATGATATTACTCCAAATACCTCAGGGAGCACACAATTTTCCAGAGATATGGTTCCTAATATCCAGAATGGGAAAGGATAATATTACTCCCAATATTGCAGGGGGTGTACATTCCCTCCTGTGATACGGTTTCTAATATCTAGGGAAAGAAAGAATGATATAACGCCCAATATTGAAGGTGTACACTTCTTTCGTGTGATATTGTTCCTAATATACAGTGGGGAAGAGGATGATATTACTCCTAATATCACAGATGGTTTACACACCTTCTGTGATATTCTTCCTAATATCCAGTGAGGGGGGAAATAATATTACTCCCAATATTGCAGGGTGTATATGCCTCCCCGAGATGTTTTTCCCAATATCCAGGAGGGGAGAGGATGATATTAATCCTAATATTGCAGGGAGTATACAACCCCCTGTAATATTGTTCCTAATATCCAAGAGGGAGAAGGATGATATTACTCCCAGTATTGCAGGGGGTGCACACCTTCTGTGATATTATTCTTAATATATAGGTTTGGAGAAAAGGATATTAGTTCCAGTATCTCAGGAGGTGTACTTTGTTGATACTGTTTTTAATATACAGAGGGTAGAGGATGATATTACTCCCAATATCGCAGAAGATGTACATCCCCCCGTGATATTGTTTCTAATCCAAGTAGGGGAAAAAATGGTATTACTCTTAATATCGCAGAAGGTGTACACCTTCCCTGTGATATTGTTCCTAATATTCAGGGGGTAAGAGGATGATGTTACTTTCAATATTGCAGGAGTTGTACACCTCATCTGTGATATAGTTTCTAATATCCAGGAAGGGAGAGGATGATATTACCACATTATAGCAGGGGATGTACATGCCTCTGTGATATTGTTCCTAATATCCAGAGGGAGAGAGGATGATATCACTCCTAATAATGCAGGGGGTGTACACCGCCGTTATGTTTTTCCTAATATCCAGAAAGGGAGAGGATGACATTACTCCCAATATCTCAGGGTGTGTGCACACCCCCTGTAATATTGTTCCTAAAATCAAGGAGGAGAGAGGATAATATTACTCCCAATATCACAGGGGGTGTACAGCTCCCCTGTGATATTGTTCTTAATATCCAGGGGGAAAGAGCATGATATTCCTCCTATTATAACAGGAGGTGTACACCACCCATGTGGCATTGTACCTAATATACAGAGGGGAGATGATTATATTACTTTCAATATCACGGAGAGAGTACATCCCCTTTGTGATATTGTTCCTAATATCCGGGGGGGAGAGGATGATATTACTCATAATATTGCAGGGAGTATACTTCTTTTTGCAATATTGTTCCTAATATCCAGGAAGGAAGAGAATAATATTACTCTCAATATAGAAGGGGATATACACTCGCCCTTTGATATTGTTCCTAATATCAAGGGGGGTGGGAATCATATTACTCTCAATATCACAGAGGACGTACAACTGCCCCCCCCCCCGCCCACCGTGACATTGTTCCCAATATCCAGGGTGGAAAGGATGATATTACTCTCGATATTGCAGGGTGTGTACACCCGCCCTTTGATATTGTTCCTAATATCAAGGGAGGTAGAGGATCTTATTACGCCCAATATTGCAGAAGGAATACACCTGCCATGAGATACTCATTCTAATATCCAGGGGTGGAGAGGATTATACTACTACCAATATCGCAGGGGGTGTACACACCCCCTGTGATAATATTCCTAATATCCAGGAAGGGAAAGGATGATATTACTTCCAAGATCACAGAGAGTGTAAACCTCCCTTGTAATAGTCTTTATATCCAGGGAAAAATACGATGATATTAATGTGACTATTCCAGGGAGTGTACACCACCCCCTTTGATATTGTTCCTAATATCCAGAGGGAGAGAGGATGATGTTACTCCTGATATCTCAGGGGATGTACACCTTTTCTGTGATATTGTTCCTAATATCCAGGAGGGGAGAGGAGGATATTACTGTCAATTTGGCAGGGGTGCACATCCCCTGTAATATTGTTCTTAGTATTCAGTTTGGGAGAAAAATTATATTGGTTTCAGTATCGTTGTGGGTGTACACTTCCCCAGTGATATTGTTTCTAATATGCGGTGGGGGTGGAGGGAGGATGATATTACTCCCAATATCACAGGGAGTGTACACCAATTCTGTGATATTATTTCTAATATCCAGGCAGAGAGAAAAATAATCTTAGTCCCAGTATCACAGGGGGTGTACACACCCCTATGGTATTGTTTGTAATATTCAGGGGGAAAGAGGTTGTTATTACTTTCAATGTTGCAGGGGTTGTTGTACTCCTTTCCTGTAATATAGTTCCTAATATCCAGTGGGGAAGAGCATGATGCTATTCCTATTATAGTGGGGGTGTACATCCCTCCCGTGATATCATTCCTAACATTTAGAGGGGGTGAGGATGCTATTACTCCCAATATTTCAGGTGGTGTACACCCCTCCTGTGATATTGTTCCTAACATCCAGAGAAAAAGAGGATGATATTACTCCCCACATGGCAGAGGGTGTATATGCTTCCTCTGATATTGTTCCTAATGTTCAGGGAGGGAGAGGATGATATTACATTCAATATCGCAGGTGTACACCCAGGCTGTGGTATTGTTCATAATATTTAGAGAAGAGGATGATATTACTCCCAATATCGCAGAAAGTGTACATCCACTCTGTTATATTTTTCCTAATATTCATGAGGAAAGAGCATATTACTCCCATTATCCAGAAGGTGTACACCCACTCTGTGATGTTGTTCATATTATCCAGGGGAAGAGAGAATGATATTACTCTTAATATTGCATGGGTTGTACACTCTCTTGTGATATTGTTCCTAATATCCAGGGGGGAAAGGATGATATTACTCCTAATATCACAGGGGTGATATTGTTCCTAATATCTAATATCTAAGAAGAAAGACGAGGATATTACTTTCAATATCGCAGAGGGTATAAACCTCCCCTGTGTTATTGTTCCTAATATCCATGGGGGGAGAGGATGATATTACTCCCAATATCCCTGTGGGCGCACACCCCTCCTGTGGTATTGCTCCACATACAAAGGGGGCTGAGAATATTACTCCCAATATAGAAAGGGATGTACACCCCTGCTGTGATATTGTTCCTAATATCGCAATATCCTAACTCGCAATATCGCAGGAAGTGCACACCTCCCCTGTTATATGTTTCCTAATACCCAGAAAAGGAGAGAATGATATTACTCCCAATATGCAAGGGGTGTACAACCCCCCACTGAAATTGTTCATAATATCCAGGGGAGGGAGGATGATATTACACCAAATATCATCAAATATTTGATATTACACCAAATATCAGGGAGTGTCCACTTTTTTGTGATATTGTTCATAATATTCAGGGTCGAGAGGATGATATTACTTGCAATATCACAGGGAGTGCACACCCTCCTGTGGTATCGTTCATAATATTTAGGGAAGGAGAGGATAATATTACTCCCAATATCACAGGGGGTCAATACCACCCTGTGATATTGTTCACAATATCTAGAAGAGTAGAGGATGATATTACTCACAATATCACAGGGGGTGTACACCTTCTGTGATATTTTTTGTGATATCCAGAAGGGAAGAGAATGTTATTACTCCAAGTATCACAGTAGGTGTACACCCCTCTGTGATACTGTTCATAATATCCAGTAGGGGAGAGGATATTAATCCCAATATCACAGGGGTTGTACACCCCCCTGTGATATTGCTGGTAATGTTAAGGGGAGGGAGGATGATATTACTCCCAATGTTGTAAACACCATGTGTCTACACCTTCCTGTAATCTTGCTCATATTATCCTGGGAAGAAACGATGACATTACACCCAATATCGCAGAGGGGGTCCACCCTGCTGTGACACTGTTCATAATATCCAAAGGGGGAAGGATGATACTACTACCAATATCGCAGGGTGTGTACACCCCCCGTGATATTGTTCCTAAAAACTACGGGAGGAGGGTGTAAGAGGATATTTTTCCCAATATCGCAGGGGGTTTACATCCGCCTATGATATTGTTTCTAATATCCAAGGGGTAAGAGGATGATATCACTCCCAATATCTCAAACGGTGTACATATACCCTGGTATATTGTTTCTAATATACAAGGAGGAGAGGATGATACTATTCTCAACATTGCAGGGGGTGTAAAACCCCCTGTGATATTGTTTGTAATATTCAGATGGGGAGAGGATTATGTTACTCTAAATATCGTAGGGTGGGTACACTCCTCTGTGATGTTGTTTGTAATATTCAGTGGGGAGAGAGGATGATATTTCTCCCAGTATCATAGACGGTGTACACCCTCCTGTGATATTGTTCATAATATCTAGAAGGGGAGAGGATAATATTACTCCCAATATCGTAGGGATGTACAAACCTTTGTGATATAGTTCAAAATATCTAGAAGCAGAGAGGATAATATTACTCCGAGTATCGCAGGAGGTGTACATACCCCTGTGATATTGTTTGTAATATTCAGAGGGAAAGAAAATGCTATTACTGCCAGTATCACAGGGGGTGTACACCCCTCTGTGATAGTGTTCGTTATATCCAGGAAGAGAGAAGATGTTGTTACTCCCAATATCATAAACAACTTATATGTACACCCCTCTGCGATAAACACCATCATGGACTATTGTTCCTAATATCCAGAGGGAAAGAAGATTATATTACTCCCAATATTGCAGAAGGTATACACCCCCTCCTGTGATATGCTTCATAATATTCAGGGAATTGGAGGATAATATTACTTCCAAAATCGCAGGAGGTGTATACCCCCACTGTAGTGTAGTTAATAATATCCAGGGAGAAACAGGATGGTATTACTCCCAATATCGCAGGGTGTGCACACCCTTGCTGTGATATTGTTCCTAATATTTATAGGGGGAGAGGATGATATTACTCCCAATATCGCAGGCAGTGTGCACCCCCCAGTGATATTGTTCCTAATATTCTGGGGGGGGGGGGTGAGAGGATGATATTACACCCAATATCACAGGGGACATACACCCCCACTGTGATATTTTTTATAATATCCGGGAGAGTAGAGGATGTTTCTCTTAATATCGCAGAGAGTGTACACCCCTCTGTGGTATTGTTCGTAATATTTGGTGAGAGAGAGGATGTTATCACTCCCAATATTGCAGGGACTGTACAACCTTCTGTGATATTGTCTGTAATATCCAGGGTGGGAGAAGATGATATTACTCGCAATATTGCATGGGGTGTGCATCCCACTGTAATACTGGTCATAATATCCAGGGAAAAAGAAGATAATATTACTTCAAATATCGAAGGGGCTGTACATCCCCCGGTGATATTGTTCATAATATCCAGAAAGAAAAAGGATGATATTACTCCCAATATGCCAGAGTGTACACCCCTGTGTGATGTTTGTAATATCCGGGGGGAGAAAGTGATATTACTCCCAATATCGCAGGAAATGTACACCACCTCTGTAATATTGTTCTTAATATCCAAAAAGGAAAGGATGATATTAATCCCAATATCACAGAGAGTGTACACTACTCTTGTGGTATTGTTCCAGATATCTATGGAGGGAGAAAATGACATGACTCCCAATATCACAGGGGGTGTACACCCGTCCTGTTATATTATTCCTAATATCAAGGGAAGAAGAACAATATATTACTCCCAATGTCGCAGGGTATAACCCCCCGTGATATTGTTTTTAATATTTAGAGGGGAAAGAGAATAATATTATTCCCAATATTGCAGGGGGTGTACACCCCCGCGTGATATTGTTCCTAATATCCAATGAAAATGAGTATGATATTACTCCCAATATCGCAAAGCGTGTACTTTCCTTTTGTGATATTGTTCCTAATATCCAGAGGGGGAGACGATGATATTACTACCAATATCGCAGGGGGTGTATACGCCCCCTGTGATATTGTTCCTAATATTCAAAAGGAAAGAACATGATATTACTCCCAATATCGAAGGATGTGTATACCCCCTGCGATTTTTTGTTTTTTAGACAGAGTCTCGCCCTGTCGCCCGGGCTGGAGTGCAGTGGCACGATCTCTACTCACTGCAACCTCCGCCTCCCAGGTTTTAGCAACTCTTCTGCCTCAGCCTCCGGATTAACTGGGATTATAGGTGCCTGCCGCCATGCCCGGTTAATTTTGGTACTTTTAGTAGAGACGGGGTTTCACGATGTTGTTTAGGCTGGTCTTGAACTCCTGACCTCAACAAATCCACCCACCTCAGCGTCCCAAAGTGCTGGGATTACAGGCGTAACCCCCACCACCATCCCGTGATGTTGTTCCTAATATTCAGGGAGAAAGAGGATGATATTAATCCCATTATCGCAGAGGGTGTACACTTCCCCTGTGATATTGTTCCAAATATTCAAGGGGGGAGAGGATGATATTATTCTTAATATCACAGAAGGTGTACATACCCGCTGTGATATTGTTTGTAGTATTTGGGGGTGGGAGGAGCGGAGGGTGATATTACTCCTTATATCATGGGGTGTGTGCACCTCCTGCCATCAGGTTTATAATATCCAGAGTGGGTGAGGAGGGTGATATAACTCATAATATCATGGAGAATGTGCAACCCGCTGTGATATGATTTTAATATCCAGGAGGGGAGAGGAGGATGATGTTACTCATTATATCTCGAGGGGTGTATGACCCCCTGTGATATAATTCGTAATATCTTATGGGGAAAAAGAAGGGTGATGTTACTCCCCATATCACAGGGTGTGGACACCCTTCTGTGATATGGTTCGTTATACCCAGGTGGGGAGAGGAGGGTGATATTATTCCCCAAACCCTGGGTGTGTACACACCTCTGTAATACGGTTGATAATACCCAGAGTGGGAGAGGAGGGTGATATTACTTTCAATATCCTGGAGGGTGTACACTTCCCTGTGATATGGTTCATAATATTGAGGAAGGGAGAAGTGGGTGATATTACACCCCACATCACGGGGGGTGTACATCCCTGTGATATGGTTTGCAATATCCAGAAGGGGAGAGGGAGATATTACTTCCCATATCGCAGGAACCGTACACCCCTCTGTGATATGGTTCATAATATGCAGAGGGGCGGGTGGAGAGGGTGATATTACTCTCCGTATTGTGGAGTGTGTGCACTCCCCTGTGATGTAGTTTGTAATATCTTGGGGGGGAGAGGATATTATCACTCCACATGTCATGGAAAGTGTGATATGGTTCGTAATCTCCCAAGTTTGAGAGGCTGATATTATTCCCCATATAGCGAGGGGCATACACCCGTCTGTGATATGATTTGTAATATCCCAGGGAGGAGAGGGTGATATTACTTACCATATCAAAAGGGGTATACACCCTCCTGTGATATGGTTCATAATATCCCAGAGGGGAGAAGGTGATATTACTCTCCATATTGTGGGGACGTACAGCCCCCTGTGATATGGTTTGTAATATTCTGGGTGGGAGAGGGTGATATTGCTCTCCATAGCGTGAGGGGTGGACAAGCCCCTGTATATTATTCTTAACATTCCAGGGGAGAGAGGATATTGCTCCCCATATAGCGAGGCATATACCGCCCTGTGATATGGTTTGTAATATCTTGGGGAAAGAAGTTGGTATTACTTTCCATATCGTAGGGAGCATACACCACCTTGTTATATGGTTCATAATATCTCGGGGGATAGGGGGGATATTACTCTCCTAATCATAGAGGCGTACACGTCTCTGTGATATGGTTCATAATATCCCAGTGGGGAGAGGGTTGTGTTACTCATACCTTGAGAGGTGTACACCCTCCTGTGATATGGTTTGTAATATCTCAGGAAAGAAAGGATGATATTACTCTCGATATCCTGGAATCTTACGCCCTACTGTGACATGGTTCATAATTTCCAGGAAAGCGGAGAGTGATATTACTCCTCATATTGTGAAGAGCGTACACCCCTGTGTGACCTGGTTCGTAATATTTTGGGGGAAAAGTGTGATATTACTTTCCTTATTGCGGGGGTGTACACCCCCGTGTGACATGGTTAGGAATATCTTGGGGGAGAGTGGGTGATATCACTCACCATATCATGGAGGACGTACACCCCCATGTGATATGGTTCATAATATTCTGGGGGGCAGAGGGTGATATTACTCCCCATATCGCAGGGGTCATACACACACCTGTGATATGGTTCATAATATGCAGGGGAAGAGAGGGTGATAACACTTTTCATATCGCAGTGGGCATACAACCCCCTACAGCCCGCTGTAATATGGTTCATAATATTCCAAAGGGGAGAGCATTTTATTACTCCCCATATAGCGGGGTGTATACACTCCCCTGTGATATGGTTCGTAATATCCCAGGAAATAGAGGGTGATATTACTCCTCATATCGTGGGAGGTGTACACCCCCCACGATATGATTCATAATATCTGAAGGAGGAGAGAGGGTGATATTGCTTCCTAAGTGGCGGGGCTGGGGGAAGGTGCACCCCCTGTGATATAGTTCATAATATCTCAGGGAAGAGAGGGTGGTATTACTTCTCATATCGTGGAGGGCATACAACCCTGTGATACGGTTTGTAATATCTTTGGGGGAGAGAGGGAGATATTACTCCCTATATCACTGGGGGAATACAACTTCCTGTGATATGGTTCCTAATATCCTGGGGCAGAGAGGGTGATATGGCTTGTAATATTTCGGGGGAGAGTGATATTATTCTTCATATCGCGAGTGGTGTACAGCACTCTGTGATATGGTTCATAATATTCCAAAGGGGAGAGAATGATACTACTCCCATATCACGGGGAGGTACACCCCCTCCGTGATATGGTTCATAATATCCCAGAGTGGAGAGGGTGATATTACTCTCTATCGCGGGAGGCGTACACCCCTTTGTGATATGATTTGTAATATCCCAGTAGGAGAGGATAATATTGCTCGCTATATCGCGGGGGGTGTACACTCCTTTATGTATGGTTTGTAACATCTCGCGGGGGGTGAGGGGAAGAGGGTGAAATTACTCCCCATGTCGAAAGGGGAGTACACCCTCTTTTGATATTGTACATAATATCCCAGTGGGGAGAGGGTGATATTACTCTCCATATCGCGGGGGGCATACACCCTCTTGTGATGTGATTTGTAATACCCCGAGGGGGAGAGTGTGTTACTACTGCTCATATCTCCAGGGAGTAAAACCTCCTGTAATATGGTTTGTAATATCCAGAGAGGGAGAGAGTGACATTATTCTCCATATCACAGAGGGCCTACACCCCCTTGGGATATGGTTCATAATGTCCAGGGGAGGAAGAGGGTGATATTACTTTCAATATCTCAGGGGGAGTACACCTCCCTATGATACTGTTCATAATATCCAGAGAAAAAGAAAATGATATTACTCCCAACATTGCAAGAAGTTTACACCCTACTCTTATATTGTTTGTAATATCCAGGGGGAATGGGGAGAGGATATTATACCTAATATCGGAGAGGTTGTACACCCCCTTGTAATACTGGTCGTAATATCCAGGAGGGGAGAGGATGTTATTACTCACAATATCGCAGGGGGTGTACACTCCCCAGTAATATTGTTTGTAATATCAGGGGGTGAGAGGATAATATTACTCCCAATATCGCTGGGGGTATACATCCCCCTGTGATACTGTTTGTAATATCCAAAAAGGAAGAGAATTATATTACCTAGAGTATCACAGGGGGTGTAGACACCCGTGTAATATTATTTGTAGTATTCATAAGAGGAGAAAATAATATTACTCCCAATATTGCAAAGGATGTACACCAACCTGTGATACTGTTTGTAATATCTAGAAAGAGAGAAGATGATATTACTCCCAGTATCACAGGGGGTGTACACCCTAATGTGATATTGTTCATAATGTTAAGAGGGGGAAAGAATGATATTCCTTCCAATATTGCAAGGGGTGTACACCCTCCTATGATATTGTTTGTAATATTAAGGGGGTGAGAGGATGATATTACTTCCAATATCGCTGAGTTGTACAACCTCCTGTGGTATTGTTTGTAATATTTAGCAGAGGCAAGGCACAGGAGTACATCCTCCTGTGATATTGTCCGTAATATCAAAATAAGGAGAAGATGATATTACTTCCAATATTGCAAAGAGTGTACACCAACCTGAGATATTGTTGGTAATATCCAGAAGATGAGAGGATGATATTACTCCCAATATCACAGGAAGTGTACACCTCCCTTGTGATATTGTTCGTAATATCCAGGCAGAGAGAGGATGATGTTACTCCCAACATTCTAAACACCCTGTTTGTGCACCTACCTTGATATTTTTTATAATATCCAGGGGTAGAGAGGATGACATTACTTCTAATATCGCAGGGTGTGGACCCCCCCAACCCTGGGATATTCTTCTTAATATTCGGGAGTGGGGGAGAGGATGATATTACTCCCAATATCTCAGGGTGTGTACACCCCCTTTAATATTGTTTGTAATATCAAGTGCAAAGAGGATGATATTATTCCCCATATCGTAAATGGTGTGCACCAACCTGTGATATTGTTTGTAATATCCAGAAAGGGAGAGGAAGATATTACTCCTAATAAAGCAAAAAGTGAAAACCATTTTGTGATATTTTTCGTAATATCCAGGGAGAGAGAGGATGATATTACTCTCAATATGGTAAACACCCTGTGTGTACACCATCTGTGATGTTGCTCCAAATATTCAGAGGAGAGGATGATATTACTGCCAATATCTCACAAGGTGTACATTCTTCCTGTTAATAATATTGTTTCTAATATCCAGGAAGGAGCCAATGATATTACTCTTAATATCGCAGGGGGTTTACACACCCGCCGTGATATTGTTCCTAATATCCAGGGTGGGAGAGGATGATATTACTTTCAATATCGCAGGAGATGTACACTTTCCCTGTGAGGTGTATTTTTACACCTGTATTTGTATTTTACTTCCCTGTATTTGTTCATAATGTTTAGGGGGTGAGAAGATAATATTACTCCCAGTATCACAGGGAGTGTACACCTTCCCTATGATATTGTTGCTAATATCCAGTGGGGCAGAAGATGATATTACTTCTAATATTGCAGGAGGTGTACACCCCCCTGCGATATTGTTCCTAACATCCAGAAGAAAAGAGGACAATATTACTCTCAATATTGAAGGAAGTGTACAGCCACCCTGTGATATTGTTCTTAATATCCAGGAAGAAAGAGAATGATATTAGTCTTGATATCGAAGGAGATGTATACACCCCTGTGATATTGTTCCTAATATCTAGAAAAGGGAACAATGATATTACTCCCAATATCGCAGGGGGTGTACACCTTTTCTGTAATATTGTTTCTAATATCCAGAGGGGGAGAAATAGTATTATTCTAAATATTGCAGGGGATGTACACCCTTTCTGTGATATTTTTCCTAATATCGAGGGAGAGGGACAGGATAATATTACTCTAAATATCACCCTTTTGTGATATTGTTTTTACTATCCAGGGTAGGAAAGGATAATATTACTCCCAATATTGCAGGGGGTGCACACCCGCCTTGTGATATTGTTCCTAATATCCAGGGAGGAGAGGATAATATTACACCCAATATCGCAGGGGATGTACACCTCCCTTGTGCTATTGTTCCTAATATCCAGGTGGGGAGAGTATAATATTTCTTTCAATATTGCAGGAAATGTACACCCCTGTTGCGATATTGTTCCTAATATCCAGGGGTGACTATGATATTAGATACTGTGATACTGTATCTGTATGATATTAGATATCTGTATATTAGATAATATCATACTGTATGATATTAGATACTGTGATACTCTCAGTATCACAGTGTGTGTACACCCCACCTGTGATATTGTTCCTAATACCCTGGGGATAGAAAATGATATTACTTCCAATATCACAGGGTGTGTACACTTCCCCCGTGATATTGTTTCTAATATCTGGGGGGGAAAGAATGGTATTACTCCCAATATCGCAGGGGATGCACACCCCCCACCCCATTATATTGTTACTAATAGATAGGTTGGGAGAAAATATTACTCCCAACATCGCAGGGGATATACACCACCCCCTGTGATATTGTTCCTAATATTTGGGGGGAATAAGATGATATTACTGTCAATATTGCAGGGCGTGCACACCTTTGCTGTGATATTGTTCCTAATATCCAGGCGGAAAGAAAATGATGTAACTTCCAGTATCGCAGGGGGTGTACATTTCTTCTGTGATATTGTTCCTAATATCCAGAGGGAAAGGAAATGATATTACTTTCATTAGCATCCTCTCCCCCCATATACGGAGAACAATATTACAGGGGGTTTGTAAAACCCGTGCGATATTGCAGGTAATATCATCCTCTCTCAACCTGGATATTAAAAACAATATCACAGTGGAGTGTACACCCCGTGCAATATTGTGAGTGATATCTACTCTTCTCCTAAATATTAGGAACAATATTACAGGGGCAGTGTACACTCCCTGTGATATTGAGAGTAATATCATTTTCTCCTCCTCTGTATGTTAGAAACAATGTCACAGGGAGAGGAGGTACAGCCTCTGCGTGGTTGAGAGTAATATTATCCTCTCCCCTCTTGAATATTAGGAAGAATATCAGAGAGGAATGTACACCCCCTGCGATATTGAAAGTAATATTATTCTCTCACTGGAAATTGGGAACAATATCACAGGGAGTGTGTAAACCTTCTGCGATATTGGGAGTAATATCATCCTCTCCCCGTCTGGATATTAGGAACAATATTACAGGAGGGATGTACACCCTTGCAATATTGTGAGTCATATCATCCTTTCTGCCCTTGGATATTAAGAACAATATCAAAGAAAGTTGTCCATCTGTTGCGATATTGAGATTAATATCATCTTCTCCACCTCTGAATATTTGGAATAATATCACAGTGGGGGTGTACACAACCTGCGATATTGAGAGTAATATCATACTCTTCCCTCCTGGGTATTAGAAACAATATCACAGGGGGGTGGTCTACACTTCCTGTGATATTGAAAGTAATATCATACTCTTCCCCCCTGAGTATTAGGGCTAATAATATCATGGGGTGGGTGTACACCTTCTGCGATATTGAGAGTAATATTATTTTCTCTCCCCCCCGGGTATTAGAAACAATATCACAAAGGGGTGTGTACACCCTCTGCGATATTGGGAGTAGTATCGTCCTCTTTCCATCTTAATATTTTATTAAGAACAATATTGAGGGTTTACACCTCCTGTGATATTGGGAGTAGTATCATCCTCTCCTCCACTGGATATTAGAAACATTCTCACAGGGGGACTGTACACCCACTGCGATATTGGGAGTAATATCATTCCCCTTCTTGATACTAAGAACAATATCACAGGGGCGTGTAAACCCTCTTTAATATAGACAGTAATATCAACCTCTTCTCCCCTGAATTTTAAGAACAATATCACAGGAGGGGTGTACACCTCCTGCGGTATTGCAAGTAATACCCTCTTCCCACCTTGCTATTAGGAACAATATCACAAAGTGGGGTTACACCCCCTGCAATATTAGGTGTAATCATTCTCTCTTCTTCTAGGTATTAGGAACAATACCACAGAGGAAGTGTTCACTTCCTGCGATATTGGAAGTAATATTCGCTTCTTCTCTGGATACTAGGAACAATATCACAGGGGTGGTTAACACCCTCTGCGATATTGGAGTAATATAATTTTTTTCCTTCCTGGATATTAGCAAAAATACCACAGGTGGGGGATGTTCACTTCTGCAATGTTGGGAGTAATGGCAACCTCTTAACTTTCAAATATTTGGAACAATGTCATCGAAGGACTGTACACCCCCTATGATACTGGGAGTAATATCATCTTCTTCTTCTGTATATTAGGAACAATATCACAGAAGGGGTATACACCCTCTGCAATATTGAAAGTAATACCATCCTCTTTCTCCCTTCAGATTAGGAACAGTATCACGGGGGTGATTGGTAAACTCCCTGCGATATTGGCAGTAATATCATCTTCTCCCCCACTGTATATTAGGAACAATATCACAGGTGGGGGTGTACACCCCATGCGATTTTTCAGGCCATATCATCATCTTTCAACTTGAATATTAAAAACAATATCACAGGGGGGTGTACACGCCCTGCTATATTGGGAGAAATATTGTCCTCTCTTTTTCTTGATACTAGGAACAATAACACAGGAAGAGTGTACACTTCTTGAGATATTGAGAGTAATATCATTATCTCCCTTCCTGGATATTAAAAACAATATGACGGGGGAGGTGTACCACTCCTCTGATATTGAGAGTCATATTATCCTCTCCATCCCTGGATATTAGGAACAATATCACAGGGGGGTGTACACTCCCTGCGGCATTGAAAGTAATATCATTTTCTCTTTCACTGGTATTAGAAAAAAATATCACAGTGGGTGGATAAACCCCCTGAGATATTGAAAGGAATATTATCCTCTCCCCTCCTTGGATATTAGGTACAATATTACAGGGGTGTTGTACACCTTCTGTGATATCGGGAGTAAGATCATCCTCTCCCCCTCTGAATAGTAAGAAAAATATCACCATAAGTGTGTACATCTGCAGCGATATTGGGAGTAATATCATCCTCTTCTTTTCTAAATATTAGGAAAAATATCACAGTGAAAGTATACACACCCTGCGATACTGGAAGTAATACCATCCTCTTTCCCCCTGGATATTAGGAACAATATTACAAAAAGGGTGTACATCCCCTGTGATATTGGGAGTGATATTACTTTTTCTCCCCCTAGATAATAGGAAAAATATCACAGAAAGGTTGTACCCCTTCTGTGATATTGAGAGTGATATCATCCTCTCTCCCCACGGATACTAGGAACAATATCATAGGGGTAGCTTACAACCCCTGCTATATTAGGAGTAATATCATCTTCTTTTCCCCTGGATATTAGAAGCTATATCACAGGGTGACGTACAACCCCCACGATATTGAAAGTAATATTTTCTTTCCCCCAGGATATTAGGAAAAATATCACAAAAGGGTTGTATGCCCCCTTTGATATTAGGAGTAATATCATCTTTTCCCTGCTTGGATATTAGAAATAATATCACGGAGGGGGCTATATACAGTCTGCGATAGTGGAAGTAATATTATCCTCTCTTCTCCTGGATATTAGGAACGATATCACCAGCGGGGAGTGCACACCCCCTGCGATAGTGAGAGTAATATCATTTCCTTTCCACTTAAATAAAAACAATATCAGAGGGGGAGTGTATGCTCCCTGCAATATTGAGAGTAATATCATCCTCTCTTCCCTTGGATATTAGGAAAAATATCAAAGGGGACGTATACAATCCCTGGGGTATTGGAAGTAATATCATCTTCTCCCTCAATATATATTATGAACAATATATATTAAAAAAGGGTGTATGCACCTGCGATACTGGGAGTAATATAATCTCCCCCTGCCCCGTATATTAGGAGTAATATCCAAGAGGGACTGTACACACCCTGTGATAATGGGAGTAATATTCTCCCCCCACCCCCCGGATATTAAGAAAAATATCACTGGGAAGGTGTAAACCTTCTGCGATATTGAAAGTAATATAATCTTTTTCCTTCCATTATATTAGAAACAATATCACGGGAGCGGGGTGGTGTAAACTCACTGTGATATTTTGAGTAATATCATCCTCTCCCATCCTGTATAATAGAAGCAATATCACAGGGGTTGTGTACACCCCGTGCAACATTGCAAATAATACCATGATCTTCCAACCTGGATATTAGAAACAATATCACAGGAGGATGTACACGCCCTGCGATATTGGGAGTAATATCATCCTCTCCTCTCCCAAGTATTAGGAACAATATCACCGGGAAAGCCTATTACCCTCTGTGATATTGGTAGTAACATTATTTTCTCTCCCCCTGGAACAATATCACAGGGAAGTATACACCCTCTGCTATATTGACAGTAATATTATTGTCTCCCTTCCTAGATTTTAGGAACAACATCACAAGAAAGGCGTGCATGCTTTGCAATATTTAGAATAGTATTATCCTCTTCTCCTCTGGATATTACAAACAATATTACGAGATGGTGTACACCCCCTGTGATATTGGGAGTAATGTCATCTTCTCCCTACCTGGATATTAGGAACAATATCACAGGGGAGGTGTGTACCCAAACTGCAACATTGGGAGTAATATCATTCTGCCCCCTCCGGATATTAAAAACAATTTCACGAGGGGGTATATACCGTTTGCGATACTGGGAGTAATATCACCTTCTCTTCCCATGGATATTAGGAGCAATAACACAGGGGGTTTGTACAGTTTCTGTGATAATGGGAGTAATGTCATTCTCTCCCCTCCTGGATGTTATAAATAATAGCAAAAAGTGGTTGTACACTCCCTGCGATACTGAAAGTAGTATCATCTTTTTTCCCCCTGAATATTATGAACAATATCACAGGGGGAGGTGTGCAACCCCTGCGATAGGAAGTAACACCATCCTTTTTCTCGCCGGATATTAAAAATATATTATTACAAGGGGGGTGTACACCCTCTGCGATATTGGGAGTGACATCATTTATTCCCCCCCTGGATATTAAGAACAGTATTACAGGGAGGTAGTAGACCCCCTTAGACACTGGGAGTGATATCATCCTCCCTCGCCCTTATATTAGGAAGAATATAACAGGGGGTGTGTTCATCCCTGGATGTTAGGAAAAATGTCGAAGGAGGGGTCTACATCCTCTGGGATACTGGAAATAATATCAAAGGAGGGGTGTACACCCCTTTGGATGTTGGAAGTAATATCATCTTTTCTCCACCTAATTATTAGGAACAATATCAAAGGGAGGGTGTACACCGCTTCGATATTTGGAGTAATATTACCCTCTTCACCCCTGTATATTAGAAACAGTATCACACAGCAAGTGTACACCCCTTGCAATATTAAGAGTAATATCATCCTCTACCCCCCTGGATATTAGGAAACCTATCACTGAGAAGGTGAAAAATACCTGCGATATTGAAAGTAATATAATCCTCTTTCTCCCTTCATATTGGAAATAATATAAGAGTGGTGTAAACTTCCTGTGATATTGGGAGTAATATCATTTTCTCCCCCCTCTTATATTAGAAACAATATCACAGGACTGTATACATACCACCCATGCCATATTGGAAGTAATATCATCCTCTCCCAACCTGAATATTAAAAACAGTATCACAGGAGGGTCTACAAGTCTTGTGATATTAAGAGTAATAGCCTCTCCTCTCTTGGATATTAAAAACAATATTACATAGGGAGTGTACACCCCCGGTCACATTGAGAGTAATATAATTTTCTCTTCCCCTAGGTATTAGCACGGGGGGGTGGTGTAGAGCCCCTGTGATATTGGAAGTAATATTATCTTCTCCCCCCAGGATATTAGTAACAATATCACAGGGAGTGTATACCTCCTGCGAAGTTGAAAGTAATATCATCCTCTCCTTCACTGCAATTAAGAACAATATTACAGGAGGTGTGTAAATCCCCTGTGATATTGGGAGTAATATTATCTTCTCTCCCCCGGATATTAGGAACAGTATTACAAAAGGAGTCTGTACACCCCTGGGGATATTGGGAGTAATATTATCCTCTCCCCTTCGGATATTAAGAGCAATATCACCGGCAAGTTGTACACTTGCTGCATTATTAGAAGTAATATCATCCTCTCCCACCTGGATATTAGAAACAATATCACGGGGGGTGTTCACCCTCTGTGATATTAACAGTAATATTATTCTCTCCCTTCTCGATATTAGGAAAAATATAACGGGGGGGTTTATACCCTCTGTGATATTGGAAGTAATATTATCTTCTCCCCTCCTGGACATTTGGAACAATATCACAGGTGGGGTGTACACCCTCTGCGATATTGGGAGTAACATCATCCTATTTCCCCCTGGATATTATGAACAATATCACAGGGTTGGTGTACACTCCCTGAATGTTGAGAGTAATATTTTCCTCTCCTGCCCTGGATATTAGAAACAATTCACAATGGGAGTTGTACACTCCCTGCAATATTGGGAGTAATATTCTCTCCCCCACTTTATATTAGGAAGATATCACAAAGTAGTTTACACCACCTGTGATATTGAGAGTAATGTCATCCTCTCTTCCACTGGATATTAAAAACAATCTCACAGGGAATGTGTACACCTCCTGCGATATTGGGAGTATTATCCTATTCCCCCGTGGATATTAGTAACAATATCAAATGGCTGGTGTAGAACTCTTGCAATATTGAGAGTAATATCATCCTCTCTTTTTCTAGATATTAGGAACAGTATCACAGAGGGTGTGTACACACCTTGAGATATTGGGAGTAAAACCATTCTCTCTTTCCCTGGATATTAAGAACAAACTCAGCGGTGGAGATAACTTCCTGCCGTATTTGGAGTAATATTCTTTTCCTTCCTGGATATTAGAAACAATATCACAAAGGGGGTGTTCAAACCCTGCGGTATTGGGAGTAGTATAAACCTCTTCATTTTTAAGTATTAGGAACAATATCACTGGGGGGTGTACACCCCCAGCAATATTGCATGTAATATTATTTTCTCCCAACTTAAATATTGAGAACAATATCACAGAGGGCGTGTTCACCCTCTACGATATTGAGAGTAATATTATTCTCTCCTTCCCTGGATATTAGGAACAATATTAGAGGGGGAGAGAATACCCCCTGGGATATTGGAAGTAATATCATCCTCTCCCCACAGAAATGTTAGGAAAAGTATCACTGGATAAGTATATACCTTCTGTGATATTGAAATTTATATAATCCTCTTTCTCCTTTCATGTTAGAAACAATATCATGGGGGAATGTAAACTCCTGGCAATATTAGGAGTAATAGCAACTTTTCCCACCCTGTATATTAGGAACAATAACACAAGGGGTGTGTGCAGTCTGTGTGATATTGCAAGTAATATCATTCTCTTCTAACCTGGATATTAAAAAACAATATCACAGGGGGTGTACATATCCTGCCTTATTGGGACTCATATCATCCTCTTCTCTTCTGGATGTTAGAAACAATATCACAGGGGGAGTGTACACCCCTTGAGATATTGAGAGTAATATCATTTTCTCCTCTCTTGAATAATAGAAACAATATCACAGGGAGGGTGTGCAGCCCCTACGATATTGAGAGTAAGATTATTTTCTCCCCCTTTGGGTGTTAGGAACAATATCACAGGGAGGTTTACTGTGATCCTGACAGTAATATCATCCTCCCTTCCCCTGAATATTATGAACAATATCACAGGAGGGGTGTACACATCCTGCGATATTGCGAGTAATATCATCCTCTTTCCCCCTTGATAATAGGAATAATATCATAAAGTTGGTGTTCACCTCCTGCATTATTGGTAATAATATCATCCTCTATTCTTCTAGATATTAGGAACAATATCCCTGGAAGGATACACACTTCCTGCGATATTGGGAGTAAGATCATTCACTCTTTGTGGATGTTACGAAAAATATCACAGGGCAAGTTCACACCCCCTGCAGTATTAGAGAAATATCATTCTTTTTCTTCCTGGGTATTAGCAACAATATCACATGGGATGTTGACTTCTGCAATATTAGGAGCAATAACAAACTGTTAACCTATGGATATTAGGAACAGTATCACTGAAGGAGTGCACACCCCTTACGATATTGGGAGTAATATCATCTTCCTTCCTGGATATTAGGGACAATATCACAGAAGGGGTGTACACCCCCTGCGATATTGAAAGTAATATCTTTTTTTTCTCCCTTCGTATTAGAAAAATATCATGTGGGGTGTGTAAACTCCCTGCGATATTGGGAGCAATATCATCCTCTCCCCTTCTGTATATTAGGAACAATATCATAGGGGGTGTGGGGCGATATTGTGAGTAATATCATCCTTTCCCAACCTGGATATTAAAAGTAATATCACAGGGTGTGTACACACCCTTCGATATTGGAAGTAATAGCATTCTTTCCTCTCCTTGATATTAGAAATACTATCACAAGGGCAGTGCACATCCCCTGCGATATTGAGAGTAATAATATTTTCTCCCCCGACCCCGGATATTAGAAACAATATCACAGGGGGTGGTGTACAGCTCCTGCCATATTGGGAATAATATTATTTTCTCTACCCCTGGATATTAGGAACAATTTTACAAGGGGGTGTGCACCCCCTGCGATATTGAAAGTAATATCGTCCTCTCTTTAATGGGAAATTAAAAATAATATCACAGGGTTGTGAAAACTTCCTGTGATATTAGTAGTAATATCCTCTCTCACACTGGATATTAGGAACAATATTATAGTGGGGGTGTACACCCCTTTGCTATTGGAAGTAATATAATCCTCTCCCCCCATAGATATTAGGTACAATATCATGGGGGCGGGTGTATACCCCCTGCGATAATGGGAGTAATATTTTTCCCTCCGCTCCTGGATATTAGGAACAGTATCACCAGAAGGGGTGTATATTCCCTGTGATATGGGAAGTAATATCATTTTCTCCCAACCTAAATATTAAGAACAATACCACAGGGGAGGTGTACACCTCCTGCGATATTGAGAGAAATATCCTCCTCTCCTCACCAGCATATAAGGAAAAATATCAAAGAGGGAGTGTACATCGTCTAGGATTTTGGAAGTAATATCATCCTCTCCCCCTCTAAATATTAGGAACAGTGTCAAATGGATTGGGTACACCCCTGTGATACTGGGAGTAAACTAATTCCTCTCTCCGCCCCCATAAATTTGGAACAATATCACAGAGGGAGTGTACACACCCTGCAATTTTAAGAGTAATATTATTCTCTCCCCGTGGATATTAAAGTAAATCACTAAGAAGCTGTACACTCCTGCGATATTGAAAGTAATATAATCCTCTTCCTTTCTTCATATTACAACAAATATTACAGGAAGGGTGAAAATTCCTTGCAACATTAGGAGTAATATTATCCTCTTCCTACCTGTATATTAGTAACAATATCACAGGAGGGTGAGTACACCCCGTGCGATATTGCAAGTATTATTATCATCTCCAAACCAGGATATTAAAAACAATATCACAGGTGTGTGTGCATGCCCTTGGATATTGGGAGTACTATCATCCTATCTTCTACTGAATATTAGAAATGATATCACAAGGGAAACGTACACCCGCTGTGATATTGAGAGTAACATTATTTTCTCTCCCCTCCCCCGGATATTAGAAACAATATCACTAAGGGAGTGTACAGCCCCTGCGATATTGGGGGTAATATCATCCTCTCCTCTGCTGAACATTAGGAACAATATTACAGGGGGGTTTCCTACCCGCTTCCAATATTGGAAATAGTATTATCCTCTCCCCCTCGCCCCAGATACTAAAAGCAATATCACCAGAAAGTTGTACAACTGGTAGAATACTGGGAGTAATATCATTCTCTTGCCCCCTGGATATTAGGAACAATGTCATGGGGTGTGGGGGGGTACACACTTTGTGATGTTGAAGGTAATGTCATCCTCTTGCCTTCTGGATGTTAATAACAATATCACAGGAAGGGTGTACACCCTCTGCGATATTGGAAGTAATATCATGGTCTTCCCACTTGGATGTTAGGAACAATATCACAGGGTGGTTGTGCACCCCTTGCAATGTTGGGAGTAATATCATCCTCTCTTTATAAATACTAGGAACAATATGACATGGGGGAGTGTACACACCCTTCAATATTGGGAGTAACATCATTGTTTTCCCTAGCTATTTCAAATAATGTTACCGGGAATTAAACATTTCCTGTGACATTTGGTGTAACATAATTATTTCCCTTCCTGGATATTAAAAACAATGACAGGGAGTTGTTTACCCCCTGCGGTATTGGGAGTAATATCAGCCTCTCAACATTTAATATTAGGGACAGTATCACTGGGGGTGCGGGGTTGTCCACTCTCTGCGGTGTGGAAAGTAATATCCTCTCACCATCTGAATATTAGGAACAATATCACGGGGGGTTGTACACCTTCTGCGATATTGCAGTAAAATCTTCCTCTCCTGGATATTCACCCCCCTGGGATATTGGGAGTAATATCATCCTCTCCCCTCCTGATATTGCGAACACTGTCAAAGTGGAGGTTTACACACCCTGCGATATTAAGAGTAATATTATTTCCTCCCGCGCTGGATATTAGGAACAATATAACGGAGGAAGAGGCGTACATCCCCTGCGATATTGAAAATAATATTATCCCTTCCACCTGTGGATATTAGGAACAATATTACAGAGGCGATTTACACCCTTTGCAACATTGGGAGTAATATTGTCTCATCCCCCCCCTGGATATTAAGAACAATATAACAGTGGGGGCTTACACTCCCTGCAATATTGGCAATATTAGCATCCTCTCCCCCCATGGGTATTAAGAATAATGTCATAGTAGTGGTCTACACCCCCTGCAATATTGGAAGTAATACCATTTTTTTCCACCTGGATATTAGAAACAATATCCCAGGAAGTATTGTTCGTAATATCTAGGGGTGCAGAGGAGGGTGATATTCCTCCCGATATCGCGAGGTTTATATACCCTTCTGCAATATTGGGATAATATCACCCTCTCGCCCCTTGTATATTAGAAACAATATCACAGGGGGATGTACACACCCCGCGATACTGGGAGTGATAGCTTCTCCTTCCCTCGATATGAGGAACAATATCACACGGGGATGCCCTGTGATTTTGGAATTAGTAACACCCTATCTTGCCCTGGATTTTACCAACAATATCACAGTGGAGAGTACACTTTCTGTGATATTGGAAGTAATATCAACCTCTCCCACATGGATATTATGAAGGATATCACAGGGTGGTTTACACATAGAATACTGGGAGTAATATTATGCTCTTTCCCCATGGATATTATTGACAATATCAGAAGAGGGTATTGAGCTCCTGTGATATTGAGAGTAATATCATCTTCTCCCACCCTGGATATTAAGAACAATGTCAGATGATGGTGTACACTCCGTGGAATATTGGGAGTAATACCATCCTCTTTCCTTCTGCATATTACAGGCAATATCACGGGGGTGTACACCTCCTGCAATATTGCGAGTAATATTTTACTCTCCCACCCTTAATATTGCTAACAATATCACAAAGAGGTGTACACCCCCTGCGATTTTGGGAGTAATATCTTCGTTTTCCTCGTGAATATTAGGAACAATATATTAGGGGGGTGTTCACCTTTTGCGGTATTAAGAGTAATATCATCTCCCCCTCTGGATATTACGAAGCGTATCAGCCCCTGTGATATTGTTTGTAATATCCAGTGGGGGAGAGGAAGGTGATATTATACTCCTTATATCATGCGGATGTGCACCCCCCAATGATACGGTTTTTAATATCCAAAGGGGGTAGGAGGGTGATAATACCTTCCATATTGCAGAGGGTGTCCACCCTGTGATATGACTCGTAATATCCAGTGGGAGAGAGGGTGATATTTTTCCTCATATCGCTGGGGGCTTACACCCCCCCTTGTGATATGGTTCATAATAAACAAGAGGAAAAGAGGGTGATTATACTCCTCATATTGCAGGGTCATACACCCCCCTGTGATATGGTTCATAATATCCAGGGGGAGGAAAGGAGAGTGACATTACTCACCTGTGATATGGTTCATAATATACCTGGGGGAAGAGGAGGGTGGTATAACTCCTTAAATCGCAGGTGGCCTACATCCCCCTGGGATACGGTTCATAATATCCAAGGGAAAAAGATGGTGATATTACTCCCCATATCGCGGAGGAGGTTACATCCCCCCTGTGATAAAATTCATAATATCCTGGGAAAAAGATGGTGATATTACTCCTCATATCGCCGGGGAGGTTACATCCCCTTGTGATGTAATTCATAATATCCAGTGGGGGAGAGGTTTATATTAATCCCCATATTGCCAGAAAGTTACACCCTCCTGTGATACTGTTTGTAATTTCTATTGGGAGAGAAGATGTTATTACTCCCAATAACACAAAGGGTGTACACCACCCTGTGATATTGTTCATAATATACAGGAGTTGGAGGATATTATTACTCCAAATATCGCAAGGGTTGTACACTCCCCTATTATATTGCTTGTAATATCCAGGGCGAAAGAGGTTGATATTACTCCTAATATCACAGAGGGTGTACACCCCTATGTGATATTGTTTATAATACCCAGGGGGGTAGAGGATGTTATTACTCCCAACATTGCAGGGTGTGTAACCTTCCTGTGATATTGTTCGTAATATCCAGAAGTGGAGAGGATGATATTACTCCTAATATCACAGGGGTGTTAAAACCTGGGTTAAAAACTGTGAACAGTATTGCAGGAATTTTACACCCTTCTGTGATATTGTTCGTAATATTCAGGAAAAAAGAGGACGATGTTTCTCCCAATATCACAGAAGTTGTACATCCCCCTGTGATATTGTTCATAATACCTAGGGGGAAGAAGATGATATTACTTCAAATATCGCAGGAGGTGTACACCTGCCTGTGATATTGTTTGTAATATTAAGGAAGGGAGAGGATGATATTACTTGCAATATCACAAAGAGTGTACACTAGCTGTGATGTTGTTCCTAATATCCAGAGGTGGGGAGGATGATATGATGCCCCAAATTGCAGGGAGTGTACACCCACTGCTGATATTATTTGTAACATCAAGAAGAGGAGAAAGTGTTATTACTTTCAATATCAAAGGGGGAATACATCCCCATGTACTATTTTTCATGATTTCCAGAAGGGGAGAGTATGATATAACTCTTAATATCGCAGAGGTTGTACACCACCCTTTGATATTGTTCATAATATGTAGGGGGCAAGAGGATGACATTGCTCAGTATCGCAGAGGGTGTAAACCCTCCATGATATTGTTTGTAATATTTAGGTGGGGAGAGGGTGATATCATTCCCAATATCGCTGGGGCTGTACACCCCTCTGTGACATTGTTTGTAATATCCAGGGTGGGGAGAAGATAATACTACTTGCAATATCTCAGGGGGTGTACACACCACTGTGATATTGTTCGTAATAGCCTGGCAAAATATCGAAGGACCTGTACACACCACTGTAATATTGTTTGTAATATCCAAAAGGAAAAAGGATGATATCACTCCCAATATCCCAGGGAGTGTACACCACCGTGTGATGTTGTTTGTAATATACAGGGAGGAGAAAATGATATTACTTTCAATATTGCAGGGGTGATACAGCCCTTTGTAATATCGTTCGAAATATTAAAAAGAGGAGAGGCTACCCCTCTGTGATATTGGGCATAATAATATCCTCTTCCCCACTGGATATTAGGAAAAATATCAAAGGGTGTACGCACCCTACAATATTGGGAGGAATATTGTTCTCTTTTTTGTTAGATGTTTGAAACAATAGCACAGGGGGTGTGTACATCCCCTTCGATATTGGGAGTAAGATTATCCTTTCCTTCTTGGATATTAGGAACGGTATCACGGATAAGGGGTGTACACCCTCTGCATTTGAGAGTAATATCATCCTCTCGCTTTGTTGATATTAGCAACAATATCACAGAAAGATTTTACACCTTTTGCGATATTGGGAGTAATATTATCCTCTTCTACCTGGGTATTAGCATCAATATTACAAAAAGGTGTACACCACCTGCGATACCAGGAGTAATATCATCTTCTCCCCACCCTCCCGGATATTAGAAACTATATTACAAGGGGGATATACACTCTCTGCGATATTAAAAGTAATATAATCCTCTCCCCTCCCTCCTGGCTATTAGGTACAATATCACAGGGAGGATGTACACCCTCTGCAATACTGAGAATAATATCATCCTCTCTAACCCTGGATAGTAACAGCAATATCAATGGGGGGTGTACATTCCCTGTGATATTGGGAGTGATGTTATCCTCTCTCCCCCTGGATATTAGGAACAATATTACAGGGCGGGAGTACACATCCTTCGATATTGAGAGTAATGTCATTTTTCCCCCTATGGATATTAGGAACAACAAAACAGGAAGGGTATACACTCGCTACAATATTGGGAGTGATATTATTCTCTCACCCCCTGTATCCTCTGCCATAATCAGAGTAGTATCATCCTCTTTCTTCCTGGATATTAAGAAATGTATTATCTGGGGGGAGGGGGTGTTCAACTCCTGCAATATTGAAAGTAATATTATCTTCTTACCCCCTGAATATTATAAACAATATCATAGGGAATGTGTACACCCCCTGTGATATTGGGAGTAATATCATTTTCCACCCGCTTGGATGTTAGAAACAGTATCACACGGGAGGTTTACACTTCATGCGATATTGGGAGTAATATCATCCTCTACCCCTCTGGATAGTGAAAACAATATCACCAAAAGGGTGTGCACACCCTGTGCTATTGGGACTAATATAATTTTCTCCCAACGTAAATATTAAGAACAATATCACGCGGGGTGGACAATGCCTGCGATATTGGGAGTAATATCATCCTTTCCCCTACTGAATATTTAAAACAGTATCACAGGGGGATGTAGACCCCCCTGTGATATTGAAATTAATATCATCTTTTCCCCTTTTTGATGTTGAGAACAATAACACAGGGGGGCTGTATACACCCTGCAATATTGGGAATAATATTGTGTCCCCCCCACTGGATATTAAGAACAATATCACAGGGGAGGTGCAAACCCCCTGCAATGCTGGGAATAATATCTTCTTTTTTCCCCTTAATATTAGGAACAATATCACAGGGAAGGAGTTTACACTCCCTTTGATATTTAAAATAATACCATTATTTCTTTCCTTGATATTAGAAACAATGTCACAGGGAGTTTGTACATCTCCTGCAATATTGGGAGTAATACCCTCTCCCTTTCTGGTTATTAGGAACAATGTCACTGAAAAGGTGTATACTCCCTGTGATATATGGAGTAATATCATCCTTTCCCTTCCTGGATATTAGGAACAAAATCACAAAAGGGATGTACACTTTTGGTGATATTCAAAGTAATATAATCCTCTCCCCCCCCGGATATTATGAACATTTCCAGATCGGTGTACACTTTCTGCGATATTGAGAGTAATAACATCCTCTCCCCCTGGATATTACAAACAATATCGCAGAGTGAGTGTACACCCCCTGTAATATTGGAAGTAATGCCATCCTCTAGCTACCTTTATATTAGGAACAATATCGGGGGGGTGTACACACCCTGCAATATTGGAAGTAATGCCATTTTCTCCCCCCTTGGAAAACAAGAACAATATAACAGGGATGGTGTACATCCCCTGCGATATTGGGAGTAATATCATCCTTTCTCGCTTTAGATATGAGGAGCAATATCACAGTGGGTTGTACACATCCTGTGATATTGGGAGTAATTTCATATTCTTTCCCTCTGGATATTAGGAACAATATCGCAGAGGGGGTTTACAACCCATGTGATATTTGAAGTAGTATCATTCTCTTTCCCTCTGGATATTAAAAACAATATCACAGGGTAGATGTACACCCCCTGTAATATTGGGAATAATATCACCCCTTTTCCCCGGGAATATTAAAAACAATAACACAAGACTTGTACACTTCTTAGGATATTTTGAGTAATACCATCCTCTCTCTCCCTGGATAATAGGATCAATATCACAGACGGGGTATATACCCTTTGTGATATTGAGACTAGTATCATCCTCTCCCTTCCTTAATATTAGGAACAATATCAAAAGGGGGTGTACACACCATGCGATTTTGGGAGTAATAGTATTCTTTCCCTCCTTAAATATTAGGAACAATAACATAAGAGGGGTGTACACCCCCTGTGATATTTGGAGTAATATCAAACTCTTTTCCCCTGTATATTAGGAACTATATCACAGGGGGTGTGTACATCATCTCCCTGCCTGGATGTTAGGAACAATATCACAGGGCGAATGTAAACCCATTGCGATATTGCGAGTAATACCATCTTCTCTTTCGCTTTGTATTTGGAACAATATGACGGCGGGGGGGGGGGGGAGGGGAGTGTACACCCCGTGCGATATTGCAAGTAATATCCTCTTCCCCTGTGTATATTAAAAGCAATATCAGAGGGAGGGTGTACATTCCCTGTGATAGTTGGCGTAATATTATTCTCTCTCTCCTTGGATATTAGGAACAATATCACAGGGAAGGATTACACCCCATGAGATTTGAAAGTAATAAGGGGCCAAGCGCGGTGGCTCACACCTGTAATACCAGCACTTTGGGAGGCCGAGGCAAGTGGATCACAAGGTCAGGAGTTCGAGACCAGGCTGGCCAATATGGTGAAACCTCCTCTCTACTAAAAATACAAAAATTAGCCAGGCTTGGTGGCAGGCCTCTGTAGTCCCTGCTACTCGGGAGGCTGAGGCAGGAGAATCACTTGAACCCATAAGGCAGAGGTTGCAGTGAGCTGAGATTGCACCGCTGCACTCCAGCCTGGGCCACAAAGCAAGACTCCTTCTAAACAACAACAAACACAACAAAAAGTAGTAGTATCCTCTACCCCCTGGATATTAGAAACAATATCACAGGGAGAGTGTACATCTTCTGTGATATTGGGAGTAATATCATTTTTTCCCCTGCTAGATGTTAGAAACAATATCACAGGAGGGTTTACATCCCCTGCGTTATTGAGAATAATATTATCCTCCCCCCTGGGTGTTAGAAACAATATCACGGGGGCATTGTACACCACCTGCAATATTGGGAGTAATATCACTCTCTCCCTGACTGGATATTAGGAACAATATCACAGATGGGTTACACCCCCTGCAATATTGAAAGTGATATCATCCTGTCCCTTCCTTTATATTAGGAACAATATCACAGGGGAAGTGTACTCCAGCTCTCCTCCTCTGCATGTTAGGAACAATATCAAAGAGGGGTGTACATTCCCTGTGATACTGGGAATAGTAGCATCCTCTTCCTCCCCTAGATATTAGCAACATTATCACAGGGGAGTGTACACCCTCTGCGATATTGGGAGTAATATTATTTTCTCCCCCCCGGATATTAGGAACAATATCACAGGGTGGGTGTACACATCCTGCGATATTGGGACTAATACCATCCTCTCTTCCCTTGGATATTAGGAGCAATATCACAGGGCAAGTTTACACTGCTTGCGATATTGTGACTAATATTTTCCTCTTATCCCTTGGATATTAGGAACAATTTCACACTGGGTGATGTACAGTCCTGCAATGTTTGGTGTAATACCATCCTCTACTCCCCTGGATATTAAAAACAATATCACAGGGAAGGTGTACACTTTCTCCGATTTTGACAGTAACATTATCCTCTTCCCCCCTGGATATTAGTAACAATATCACAGGATGGGTGTAGACCCCCTGCGATATTTTGATTAATATCATCCTCTCCTCCTTTGGACATTAGGAAAAATATCACAGGATGGGCATACACCCCTTCGATATTTGGAGCAATATAATTTTCTCACTTCCCTGGATATTACGAACAATATCACAGAGTGGGGTACACCTTCTGTGATATTGGGAGTAGTGTAATCCTCTCCCCCCTGAATATTATGAACAATATAGCAAGGGGCTTTACACTCCCTGTGATACTGGGAGTAGTATCATCTTCTTCCCTTCCGCATACTACTGACAATATCACAGAAAGGTATGGACCCCCTGAGATATTAGATATTGGCAGTAATATCATCCTCTTTCCTTCTGGATATTGTAAACATTACCAGAGAGGGGTATAAACCCCCTTCGATATTTGTAGTAATACCATCTCTCCCCTACTAGATACTACAAACAATATCACAAAGAGATGTACACCTGTTGCGATATAGGGAGTAATATCACCCTCTTTCTTTCTTTTTATATCACAAGGTGGTGTAAATTTTCTGTGACATGGGGAGTAATATCCTCTCTTCCCCTGGATATGACAAACCCCTGCGATATTGAGAGTCATATTATCCTGTCTGCCTCAGATATTACAAACCATATCAGAGAGGGGTTTACACCCCCTATGATATTGGGAGTAATATTATCCTCTCCCCCTTTGCATGTTACAAACCATATCACAGGGGGCTGTACACCCTCTGTGATAGGGGGACCTATATCACCTTTTTCCCCCCGATATTACAAACCATATCAAAGGGGAGTGTACACCCCCTGCAACATAGGAAGCAACATTACCCTCTCCCCATTTCCATGTTATGAACCATTTACAGGGGGCTGTACCCCCTTCCCTTTGTGAGGAGCAATATCACCCTCTGCCACCCTGGTATTACAAACCATATCAGAGGGGTGTGCACCCCCAGCAATGTGGGGAGCAATATCACCTTCCTACCTATGGATATTACAAACCATCACACCAATATCATCCTCCCCTCCCCCCCCCCCAGATACTACAAAACATATCACAGCGGGATGTACACCCCTCGCGATATGGAAAGCAATATTACCTCCTCCTTCCCTGGATACTATGAACCGTATTACAAGAGGGTGTACACCCCACGTGATGCGAGGACCACTATAACTCTCTGTCTCCGTGGATACTACAACCACATCACTGTCTCTCCCCTGGAGATTAGGAACCACATCACAGAGGGGTGTATGCCCCCCGCAATATGGGGAGCAATATTACCTTCTCACTCCTGGATATTATGGAACATATTAAAGGGAGGGGGTGTACACCTGTCGCTATATGGGGAGCAATATCACCCTCTCTCTCCCTGGATATCACAAAGCATATCACAGGGGGTGTACACATCCCGCGGTATGGGGAGCAATATCACCCTCTTTCCTCCTGGATATTACAAACCATACCACAGGCGGGTGCACACTGCTTGAGAAATGAGGAGCAATATCACTCTTCCCCCACCTCTGGATATTACAAACCATATTACAAAGGAGTGTACACCCCTTGCGATATGTGAAGCAATATCACCCTCTCCACCCGAATATTACGAACCATATCATGGGGGTGTACACTCTTTGGGATATGAGGAATAATATCACGCTGTTCCCCCCCGGATATTACGAACCGTATCACAGGGGGGTGTACATATGGAGAGCAATGTCACCCTTTCCCCCTGGATATTACCAACCATATCACACTGGGGTGTAAGCTTCCCATGATATGGGAAGCAATATCACCCTCTCCTCTCTTGGATATTACAAACAATACAACAGGAAGGTGTACACACCCCTTGATATAAGGAGCAATATCATTCTCTTCCCTACTGGATATTACGAACCACATTACATGAAGGTGTACACCCCCTGCGATATGGGGTGCAATATTACCCTCTTCCTCCCTGGATATTACGAACCATATCACAGAAGGGTGTACACCTCCTGCAATATGGAAAGCAATGTCACCCACTCCCCCTCTGGATATTACGAACCATATGATGTGGGGGGGGCTGTACATCCCCCGCAATATCGGGAGAAATATAACCCATTGCCCCCTAAATATTACAAACCATAGCGCAGGGGGTGTACACACAGAATATTTACGATATAAAAGAAGGCTGTAAACCCCCTGCGATATATTAGAGTAATATTTTCTCCCCTTCTGGACATTAGGAACGATATCACAGTGGGGATGTACATGCCTTGCGATATTGGGAGGAATAGAATTATCTCCCCACTTGAATATTAGAAACAATATCAAATGGGGGGTTTACACCTTCGGTGATTTGGGGAGTAATATCAACCTCTCCTTCACTGGATATTAGGAAAAACGTTACAGAGGGATAGGTGTACACCTTCTGCGATATTGAAAGTAATATCACCCTCTCCCTCCACCCCCCACCTATGAGAAACAATATCACAGGGGAGGTGTTCATGCCCTGCGATAATTGGAGTAATATTCTCTTTCTTCCTGAATATTAGGAACAATATCACAGAGGGGGGTTACGCCTGTAATCCCAGAACTTTGGGAGGCTGAGGTGGGTGGATTGCTTGAGGTCAGGAGTTCAAGACCAGCCTGACCAACATGGTGAAACCCCGTGTAGACTAACACTACAAAAATTAGCCAGGTGTGGTGGCAGGCGCCTATAATCCTAGCTAGTCCTGAAGCTGAGGCAGGAGAATTGCTCAAACTTGGGAGGCGGAGGTTGCAGTGAGCCGTCCAGCCTGGGCAACAGGACGAGACTCCGTCTCAAAAAAAAAAAAAAAAAAAAAAAAGGAAATCACAGGGGGTTGTACACACCCTTCGATAATGAGAGTAATATCATCCTATTTATCCCTGAATATTAGGAACAATATCACAACAAGCGTGTACACCCTCTGTGATACTGGGTGTAGTATCATACTTCCCCCCCCCCGGATATCACAGGGGTGGTGTACACTTGTTGCGATATTGGGAGTAATATCATCCTCTCCCCGCTGGATAGTAGGAACAATATCACGGGGGGGTGTATACCCCTTGCGATATTGGGAGAAATATCGTCTTCCCCCTGGGTTATTCAGAACAATCGTGGGGGGATGTACACCTTTTGTGACATTCAAAGTAATATAATCCTCTCCCCCCTCTGGATATTAGAAACATTATCACGGAGTGGGGTTTACAGCCCCCGCGATATTGACAGTAATATAATCTCTTCCCCCCCTCTGGATATTAGGAACAATATCACATGAAGGTGTACACCCCTTGCGATATTGGGAGTAATATCATCCTCTCACCACTGGATATTAGAAACAATGCCATAGAGGGAGTCTACTCCCACTGTGATACTGTGAGTAATATCCTTCCCTCCCCCTGGATATTAGAAACAATATCACGGGGAGGGTTTACACCCCCTGTGATATTAACAGTAATACCCTCCTCTCCCCCTTTGGAAATTAAGAACACTATCACAGAGAGGGTCTACACACTCTGTGATATTGGGAGTAATATCATACTCTTATCGCCTGGACTTTAGGAACAATATCATGGGGCTGTGGGTGTACATTCCCTTTGATATTGGAAGTAATAACTTCCTATACCTTCATGGTTATTAGGAACAATATCACAGAAGTGGTTTACACTTCCTGTGACATTGGGAGTAATGTAATCCTCTCCCTCCATGGATATGAGAAACAATATCACAGAATGGGTGTGCTCCTTCTATGATTTTGGGAGTAATATAATCCACTCCCCCACCCTGGATATTATAAACAAATTTCCAGGGGGGATGTACACACTCTGTGGTATTAGGAGTAATATAATTCTCTCCCCTCCTGGATATTAGGAACAATATCACAGGAGGCCTGTACAGCCCCTTTGATATTGAAATGAATATCATCCTCCTTCCCCAGCATATTAAAAACAATATCACAGGGGAGGTGTAAACCCCCTGTGATACTGGGAGTAATATCCTCCTTCCCCTCTGGATATTAGAAACAATATCACAGAAGGGGTGTACACCCCTGCAATATTGGGAGTAATATTATCCTCTCCCCCACTAAATATTAAAAATAATATCGCAGGAGGAGTGTACACCTTTTTTTGATATTGGGAGTAATATCATCCTTGTCCCCCCTGGATATTAGGAACAATATCACAGGAGTGGTGTACAACCTCTGCAATATTGGGAGTAATATCATTCGTTCTTACGCTGGATATTAGGAACAATGTCACAGGGGAGGGGTACAACCCCTGTGACATTGGTAGTAATATCATCCTCTCCCCACCTGAATATTAGAAAAAGTATCACAGGAAGGGTATCAACCCCCTGGGATGTTGGGAGTAATATCATCCTCTTCCCCCTAAATATTAGGAACAAATCACAGGGGCAGTGTAGGCCTTCTGCGATATTGGGAGTAATATCATCCTCTTCCAGCCTGGATATTAGGAACTACATCACAGAGGGGGTTTACAACCCCTTCAATATTGGGAGTAATATCATTTTCCCCCTGGATATTAGGAACAATATCACAGAAGGAATGTACACCCCCTTGCGATATTGGTTGTAACATCATTATCTCTCCGCTTGGATATTAGGAACAATATCACAGAAGGGATGTACAACCCCTGTGATATTGGGAGTAATATCATCCCCCCGCTCTGAATATTAGGAACCATATTACAGGTGGGGTGTACACCTCCTGCAATGTTGGGAAAAATATCTTCCCCTCACCTTCTGGATATTAGGAAAAATACAACAAGGGAAGTGTACACCGCTTGCAATATTGGGAGTAATATCATCCTCTCCCCCCGCCCCCGGATCTTAGCAAAAATATCAAAGGGAAGGTGTACACCCCCTGCGATATTGGGAGTCATAATCCTCTCCCTCACTTTATATTATGAACAACACTACAGAGAAGGTGTACATCCCCTTTGATATTAGGAGTAATGTCATCATCTCCACCCTGGATATTATGAACAGTATCTCAAGGGGATTCTATACGGTCTGCGTTATTGGAAATAAGATAATGCCTCTTTCCCCTGGATATTAAAAACAATATCACAAAGGGGATGAACATCCTCTGCGATATTGGGAGTAATGTCATCCTCTTTTGCCCTGGATATGAAGAACAATATTACAGGGAAGGTATATACCCCCTGCGATATTTGGAGTCACATCATCCTCTCCTCTTTTTAAATATTAGGAACAATACCACATGAGAGGTGTACACACCCTGCGATATTGGAGGTAATGCCATCCTCTCCCCTCCCTGGATATTATGAACAATATAACAGAGGGATGTACACCGTCTGCCATATTGGGAGTAATTTAATTCTCTTTCATTCTGGATATTAGAAGCAATATCACGAAGGGTTATACACCCTCCAGTGATATTGGAAGTAATATAATCATCTCCCCCTCTTGATATTAGGAATAAGATGACAGGGGGTTGTACACTCCCTGCGATATTGGGAGTAATTACATCCTTTACCCCCCTTGAATATTAGGAACAAGGTCACAGGGTGGGCGTACACCGCCTGTGTTATTGAGAGTAATATGATTGTCTCCCCATCCTCCCGGATATTAGGAACTATATCACGGGGAGAGGAAGACACCTCCTGTGATATTGGGAGTAATATCATCCTCTCCCTTTCCTGAATATTAGAAGCAATATCAGAGGGGGAGTATCCACCTCCTGTGATATCAAAAGTAATATCACCTTTTTCCATGGATATTAGGAAAAATATCAGGGCAGGGTGTACACCGCCTGCGATATTGGGAGTAATATCATCCTCTTTCTCCCTAGATATTAGGAACAATATCACAGAGGGGGTGTAAACCCCTGTGATATTGGGAGAAATATTATCATTTCCACCCCTGGATATTAGAAACAATATAACAGGAAGGGTGTACACCATGTTCGATATTGGGAGTAATATCATCCTCTCCTCCCCCTCTGAAGAGAAAAAGCAATATCACAGGGGGATCTACACCCCGTGTAATATTGAGAGTAACATTATCCTCTTTATCCCTGAATATTAGAAACAATATCACAGAAGGGATTTACAGCCCCGGTGATATCAGGAGTAATACTATCCTCTCCTTCCCTAGATATTGGAAACTATATTTCAGGGTGGTTGTACACCCATGAGACATTGGGAGTAATATTATCCTCTTTCCCCTTGAATATTAGAAACAATACCACAGGGAGGATGTACACTTCCTGAAATATTGGGAGTAATATCATCCTCTCCCTTTTTGGATATTAGAAACAATATCACAAGGGGGGTGTACATACCCTGTGTTATAGGTCATAATATCATACTCTCTTCCCCTGGATATTAAAAAGAATATGATACGGGGATGTACATCCCCTGCAATATTAAGAGTAATACCATTTTCTCCCTTCATAGCTATTAGGAACAGTATCACCTAAGTGGTGTATACTTCCTGCGATATTGGGAGTAATATTCTCTGTCTCACCCTGGAAATTAGGAACAATATCACAGAAGAGCTGTACACCTTCTGCGATACTAGGAATAATATCATCCTCTAAACTTCTGGATATTAGGAACAATATTACAAGTAGTAATAGTACACTCCCTGCAATATTGGGAGTAATATCATCCTCTCCTCCCCTTGCTTTTATGAACAATATCAGAGGAGGAGTGTACACTCACTTCGATATTGGGAGTAATATCATCCTCCCCGCCTCCTGGATATTAGGAACAGTATCACAGAGAAGGTGTATACCCCCTGCGATATTGGAAGCAATACCATCCTCCCCACCCCTTGGATATTAGGAACAATATCATGGAGGGGGGGTGTACACTCCATGCTCTATTGGAAATAATATAATCCTCTTTTTCCCAGATATGAGAAACTATATCACAGTGGGGAGGTACAAACTTTTCAATCCTTCAGTATTGGGAGTAATACCATTTTGTTTCCCCCTGGATATTAGGAACAATATCACAGAAGAAATGTACACCTTCTGCGATATTGGGAGTAACATCATTTTCTTTTAACCTGGATATTAGGAATAATATCACAGAAAAGGTGTACACCCCCTATGATATTGGGCATAATATCATTTTCTTTCTACCTATTAAGAACAATATCATGGGGGGTGGTGTACATCCTTTGCGATATTGGGAGTCATATAATCCTTTTCTCCCCTAGATATTAGGAACAATATCATGGGGAAGTGTACACGCCCTGCGATATTGTAAGTAATATAATCTTCTCTCCCCCAAATATTAGGAACAATATCATGGGGGGGGGGGTGTACACCCACTGCGATATTAACAATATCATCGTCTTCACCCCTGAATATTAGGAACAATATCACAAGAGGGTTATAAGTTCCCTGCAACATTAAAAGTAACATCATCCTGTCCTCCCCCGACTCCAGATATTAGGAACAATATCACAGGGGAGGTGTACACTCCCTGTGATATTGAGAGTGATATCATCCTCCCCCACCCCTGGATATTAGGAGCAATATCACAGAAGGCTGTACACCTCCTGCAATATTGGGAGTAATATCATCTTCTCCTTTTCTGGATATTAGCAACAATATCATCGGAAAGGTGTACACCCCCTGTGATATTGGGAGTAATATTATTCTCTCCCCTGTGGATATTACAAACAGTATCACAGGGAAGGTTAAATTCCTTGCGATATTAGGAGTAGTATCATCCTCTCTCACTCTGGATATTAGGAACAATATCACATGTGGGGTGTAAACCCCCTTCAATATTGGGAGTAATATCATCCACTCCTTCCTGGATATTGGAGACAATATAGTAGAAAGGGTGTACACCACATGCAATCAGTAATATCATCCTCTCCTCCTCTTGGTATTTCGAGCAATGTCACAGAGGGTGTACACACAAGGTATTTACAATATTGAGGGTAATATTCTTTTTTCCCCCTGGATATTACCAACAATATCATGGGGGTGGTGTAAACCATTTGAGATATTGGGAATAACATCATCCTCTCCCCCGCCTTGATGTTATGAACAATATTTAAAAGGGGTGTACACACCCTGCTCTTTTGGGAGTAATATCATCCTCTCCCCCCCGGGATATTACAAACAATATAACAGGGTGGTTACACGCCCTGTGATATTAGGAGTAATATCATCCTCTCTCCCCCTGGATATTGCAAAAATTATCACAGTGGGTGTACAAACAGGGTGTTTAGAGTATTGCGAGTAATATCATCCTCTTCCTCTTGGAGAAATGCTGGGCTTCCTCTGATTGTGGTGATCAGGTGGGGGCAGTGGGGTTGCCTGTCAGTTTTCTGTTAAATTCCAGTGTTCTCTCTTGGATTATCTATCCACACTATGATTATTCACTCATCGTTTGGTTCTTTTTAGCGGAGGAAGTTAGTATGAAATGCCCCTAGTCGGCCATCTTGAATCTGGGCATTTGTATGTTTTCTGTAATGTACAGAATATTACATTAACATTGTTGATAGGTTCTTGGAAATTGAACCAAGATAGATTCCTTGTTATATGAAATGAAATAAAATAAAACCAATTTTACCATAGACTAATTGATATAAACTAGAGTTAAACTTCTATAGCATATTTCTGTTCACAAAAATATCACCAAACTTCTAAATAAAGACCAGAACACTTTTAATATTAAACACTGAAATAAATGTGAGTTCTCTCTCTACATATATATGTATGTGTGTATATATACATATATGAAAGATTAATAAAAATAAGTAAGATAATGATTTACCCAGTTAGTTTAGGGTTGCAAGTGGTCAGAGCCAATCTAGGCAGCAGAGGGCACAGGTGGGAGCCAACCCTGGACAGATGCCATCCCATTGCAGGGCACACTGTCACCCCTCTCCCCAACACACAAACTCACTAGGACCAGAAACCATTAAGACTCGCCAATTCACCTAACATACACATCTTTGAGATGTGGGAGGAAACCAGAGCACCTGGAGAAAGCCCATGCTGATATGGTGAGAACATGCAAGCTACAGAGACAGTGACCCTAGTCAGGAATTGAGGTTTTTTCTTCATCAATATTATAATAAAATGATGTTGAACTAAATGAAGTTATTTTGGGACATGCTGTGTTCTGCAAATAACTTTCCTAATTTTCTGTTCACTTTTTAAATTCAAGTGTGTTGATTTTGTTGGCTGGTTTTAATGTTGGCACATCTTTCAGTCCTTTTGTTATTTTTATTTCTTCCATTGCTTCTAAAATAGCAATGCCCTTGTTTCTCTAGAGTTAATAAATATTTGCTTTTATATTCTTCCAATTTATGAGTTCAGCTTTACATGTAAATTATTTGAAGATGTTGTGCAAGCTGCATTAATACATTTTAACTAATTTTTATTTAATTTCTAATGGAAATATTTAATATTTGTGGAATAATTCATTAAATCACTTGCCTTCTGAAAGTGGTTCAGTGTACTTAGGCTATACTAGGAGTATCTAGAATATTTTATTTTCAGTTAAAATATCCATGACTTTATCACCTGATAATCCTGTTTTATCAGTTTATACTTGCCTTATCAGTGCATCATTCCTTTCTGAAGAACTAAGTCATGTTTTCCCAGAAAAAAATGATTAGTGTGACATAGTATCATCATTTTAAGCAATGATATTTATAAAATTATCTTCACAAACCTGACGAAAATATGGCTGCTTTCCTTTCAGTTTTTTTTTTTTTTTTTTTTTTTTTTTGCTATCTAAGTTTTATTTAAGGAGTAGAGTGATAATAATGAATACAATGAGCTCAGGTAACATGTAGTAATTGTATTTGGATAATTTTAAATGTTATAAATTGTATTTGGATAATTTTAAATGTTATACCTTTGTATGTAATGAATTTCCCTGAAAAGGAGGTTCACTGAGTCTATCTGAAAACACTGTTCTCAAAATGTGTACTGTGGTAGTTGTGCATTGCATAATAGTCATGTATTTAGCATCATTGATAGCAAACTAAGAGGCCATGATTGCAAAGATGAACTTCAGAGTAACTTGGGGTGGCAAAAAGAAACATTTTGAAACAAATGATAGATACAATGTGGCACCAGTTTTCTACTTCAACTCTCCGACACATTTTCATATCTGCTTAAATATTCTTTTCAAAGAACTTATGTGTTCTTTTTGTTGTTGTTGTTCTGACTCAGAATGGGAGTCATTATCGTCTCTATTTGGGTCCAAGCCTCTGGAAGGCAGGGAAAATGGCTCTTCAGTCTTGTGTAGTACCTACAATACCATTCTGTAATATTCAAATGATTGATTTCTTCAAGATGGTGACAGCTCAGAGGAGGGACCATAACTGTAAGGAAAACTGCAGATTTCCTTAATATAATCAAATTACAAGACTCTGAGATTAACAATAAAAAGGGTGTACCTAGGTGGGAAAGGTTGCCTTTGACTCTTACCATGGAGACTGTTATCTCTTGCCAAATCCTCCACCATCCTGGCCCCAGGGAACAACAGTCAAGGATTTGTGAAACAGCTATGCTTTTCTAGGAGGATGTGCTGTTATTTCTGTCAACTCTGGAGGACTAGGGTTTAACTTATTAAAGGAATCACTGGGATTTCCTTTCAGGAGTCAGTTGTTTCTTTCCAATTATAGCACTGTATTTGCCCTTGTTCGATTTTTCAACCCTGGACTCTAGAGTCACTGCCCCTGATTACTCCTTAGTACTCTTAACCTCACTTTACAGAAAAGGAAACACTGAAACTCAGAGATATTAAATGACTTGGCTAAGGTTAAAAAAATGGGTCATCTTGAATGTGATATAGAAACCAATTCTGTTGGTCATATTTCATAGGTTTCACTATATGTGACTACACCATCTGCTCTAGACTGATTCAATCCTGCTTTTCTTCTTCATATTCTCTAGCAGAATTGTGCTGTTGATGAGTTTTTGGTGACAAGCATGCCATTTGTTCTCATGTGGACTGCTATCTTTAACTTCAGTACATCTTAGCTGTTCTGGGTTTGTTCATTTGTTTTGCCACTGATTCCATTTTATTTTTTAGAGTGCATTCTCAATTTTATGAAGGCATTCTACCCTTAATAGTCTTTCTATTTTATGTTTTATTTACTTGGTTAAATGATGAACTCATCGCTTGCCTTTTTAAAAATTATATTTTGTATTTTGCTTTAAAAATGTCTTGCTCTTTCTATTCCCATCAGTGCTTAACTTACTACAGATCTCACTGGCTGACCTCACTGATTCTAGTCCATCCTACACACTACCAGATTAATGTTTTTAAACACATATCTTATTTTATTCTTCTCAAAAGCTTGCAATTCAGGATGATGAGTGATCAATGATGAAAAGAGACGTAAAATATTTTCAAACTCAGTTCTGGCAACATTTGTGACAAGCACTGATGATAATACAAAAGGTAAGGGACCTTTCACATAGGAATTAAAACCTCTGGCATAGAATATGATCCAGGTGGACAAGGGCAAGAGAAAAGAACCTAAGAAGAAGCAGCAATTGGAAATGGAAACAACCTCACACTGGCCTAAAGATCTTTCCCAAGTTAAACGTCAGCCATAGGATTATGGGTTCTAATGTGGCCAGCCGATCCTGATAAGTCTTTTCCAATGTCTCATAATGTCTCTTGAAGAAAATGACCTGAGCCTGGAGTGCTGCATCTTAGTTTGTGAAGTTCTCATAAGCAGAGTGCTATGGGATGGACAGGGACAGGTGTGGTGTATTACAGATCTTGAGATACATCTTTCTAGCACATCAGAGAGCAAAACACTAGGATTAGGAAAGAACCCATCACAGTGTAGCAAAGTCATGTTGACAGAAAATCTACTAGACATTGGGGGTTGGTCTAATAGGTGAGAACAGCATCCTGTTATTTAGCTTTAGATTTAAGAAGGGATTTGAACAAGAACTGTGTACTGCATGGACGTAAATTATGCCAAGATTATAAGTTTGAAAAATACCAAGTGGTGAGAGCTTTTTCCCATATAAGGAGTAAACAGAAAGTAATCAACAAGGAGACTTTAGACAAAGTACTTTAAATTTAGGGAAAGGGAACATTATCTTGAAGAGGCAGAAGTAGGGTGAATCGTAGCAATGGATTTATTCCAGAATCCAAAGCAATCTTGATGAAAACTGTTTGCCATTCTCTATAGGGTGAAAGAAGAATGTTTTCTATGAAACAGGAGAAAAATGTTGAAAAAGAAATACAGAGGATTGGAACAAGGGGTAGATTGAAGACGTTTCACAGAGAGCAGATCTATGAAAACATACCCCTAAAGGCTGAGGATGCTGAGAGGCTGAATAAAGAGACTGAAAAACCCAGTTTCTCAGAAAGAAACATTTAATGGTGACCTACAAACAGAGGCCTCCCCTTGGGCTGTGGCAAGACAAGGTGGTGGATCCTTACACGATTATTCTCAGACCCAGGGCTTATATACTGCAGAGAAGAAATGTGTAGGAGAATTGAAGTCGACTTTTCAGGAAAAGACAAGAATGCTTTGTGAATCTGCATAATGGAAGGATTTATGGCCAAGATTGTTTTGACCCAAGGGCAAGATTTATGATAGTAGTAGATAAAATAGAAATCCTGTTTTTCCATTTTTTATTTCAGATTCAGGGAGTAGATGTGCAGGTTACATGAGTATACTGCACGATGCTGAGGCTTGGGTATGAATGATCCCATTACCCAGGTACAGAGCATAGTACTCAATAGTTCATTTTCAGTACTTGCCCGCCGCCCTCCTTCTCTCTTGTAGTAGTTTCCAGTGTCTATTTTTCCCATTTTTATGTTTATGAATACCCAGTGTTTAGCTCCCACTTATAAGTAAAAACGTGGTATTTGGTTTTCTGTTCCTATGTTAATTCACTTAGGACAATAGCCTCCAGTTGCTCTTTTATATGGGTGCAACGGACATGATTTCATTTTTTATGACTATGTAGTATTCCATGGTGTATGTATACTGTGGTTGCTTAATTCAGCACAACATTGATGGGCACCTAGGTTGATTTGATGTTTTTGCTATTGTGTATCGTACTGCAATGAACATACGAGTCCATGTGCATTTTGGTAGAATGATTTATTTTTCTTTTGGATATATATCCAGTAATGGGATTTCTGGATCAAATGGTAGTTCTGTTTTAAGTTCTTTGAGAAATCTCCAGACTGCTTTCCACAGTGGCTGAACTAATTTCCATCTCAACCGACAGCGTGTAAGTGTTCTTTTCTTCACAACCTCACCAGCATCTGTTATTTTTTGAATTTTTTATAATAACCATCCTGACTGTTATGAGGTGGTATCTCATTGTGGTTTTGATTTGCATGTTTTTGATAATTAATGATGTTGCAGTATTTTTTCGTATGTTTTTTGGCCGCATGTATGCTTTCTTTTGAGATGTCTGTTTATGTCTTTTGCCTTTTTTTTTTTTTTTTTTTTGGGGGGGGGACAGAGTCTCACTCTGTCACCCAGGCTGGAGTGCAGTGGCACAATCTCGGCTTACTGCAAGCTCCAACTCCTGGGTTCATGCCATTCTCCTGCCTCAGCCTCCCAAGTAGCTGGGACTACAGGCGCCCGCCACCACACCGGCTAATTTTTTGTATTTTTAGTAGAGATGGGGTTTCACCATGTTAGCCAGGATGATCTCGATCTCCTGACCTCATGATCTGCCCACCTTGGCCTCCCAAAGTTTTGGGATTACAGGCATGAGCCACCACGCCTGGCAGTCTTTTGCCCATTTTTAATGGGGTTATTTATTGCCTGTTTATTTAAATGTCTTATTGTTTCTAGCTGTTAGACGTTTGACGGATGCATAGTTTGCAAACACCTTCTCTCAAATTGTAGTTTATCTGCTTACTTTGTTGATAGTTTCTTTTGCTGTGCAGAAACTCTTTAGTTTAATTAGGTTGCATGTGTCAATTTGTGTTTGTTTTTGTTTTTTTTGTGTGTTTTTTTTTTTTTTTTGCAATTGCTTTTGAGAATTCAGTCATAAATTATTTCTCCCAAGGCCGATGTTCAGAATGGTATTTTCTGTTTTTTTTTTTTTTTCTTTTTTTTCTTTTTTTTCTAGGATTCTTATAGTTTGAGGTCTTACATTTAAATCTTTAATCCATCTTGAGTTAATTTTTCTATATGGTGAAAGTGAGAGATCCAATTTCATTCTTCTGCATATGGTTAGCCACCTATCTCAGTGCCATTTATTGAATAGGGAATTCTTTCCCCATTGCTTATTTATGTTGGCTTTGTGAAATGATCAAATAGCTATAGGTCTGCAACTTTATTTCTGTGTTCTCTATTCTATTCCATTGTTCTATGTGTCTGTTTTTGTACTAGTACCATGCTATTTTGCTTTATGTTGCCTTATAGTATAATTTGAATTAAGATAATGTGATGCCTCTGACTTTATTCTTTTTGCTTAGGATTCCTTTAGCTATCTGGGCTCTTTTTTTGGTTCCACAGGAATTTGAGAAAAATCTTTTCTAATTTGAAGTCCTAGCCAGAACAATTAGGCAAGATAAAGAAAGAAAAGGTATCCAAAAAGGAAAAGCAAATGTCAAACTGTCCCTATTTGCTTACAATATGATGCTATACCTAGAAAACCCTGAAAGCTCTGCAAAAAGGCTCCTGGAATTGATACACGGTAAAGTTTCATGATACAAAATCAATGTACAAAAATCAGTAACATTTTTATACACCAATAACATTCAATCTAAGATCCAAATAAAGAATGCAATCATATTTATGATAGCCACAAAAAGAAATAAAAAAATAGGAATACATCTAACCAAGGAGGTGAAAAATCTCTACAAGGAGATTTACAAAACAGTGCTGAAAGAAATAATAGAATACACAAACAAATGGAAAAACATTTCTTGCTCATGGATCAAAAGAGTCAACATTGTTCAAATGGCCACACTGCCCAAATCAATCTATAGATTCAACACTATTCCTATTAAACTACCAATGTCATTTTTCACAGGATAATAAAATAGAAATCTTAGAGATATTCCCAGAATAGGGGTTAATCAGAAGTCAATATGCCTGATTAGCATTCAAAATGGAGTTGCATTATCCTCTACAGATGAAATGAGAGAAGTATTTCAAGGAACTCCCATATTAGTTGTATGATCACAGTTAATAAGAACATGCATGGCAAAAAACTGGAAGAAATAACTAAATGTGTTAAATGTTATCCCTGAGAATAGGTATTATGAGACAAGGTATATTTTTTCCTAATGACTATGTAGTTTTACATTTCTTCTGTAATAAACACTAGCGAATTTTCTGTATTCATGCAATTTTAATTATTTTTTATTGAAGTAATACCGGTTCATGAAGAGAAAAAAATCGAACAATAAAGGGTTTAAAGTTGAAAGCATAATTAAATTCTACCCCTTCCTCTGCACTTCTCTCTAGATACTGTCTAGACATCAAGTATATGAATATACCTACTGAGGTCTTAATTTTGATAATTTTACTTTTTAGTTCTAGAAATTCCAGTTTTTTTCGCAGAATTTTAATTTCTTGGTAAATATTTTCATCTCATTATACATTTAAACAATTATATTTCATGAATTGACCATGTTTGGCAACAAAGTCTATGTTTGATAACCTCAGTTTATGGATTATACATGGTCTGTTTTTATTTTTATTTTATTTTTTTGCTTTAGATATTTGATCTTGTCTCCTGGCATGCCTGGTTATTTTGAACTGAATGCCATATATATATATGAAATTTTTTAATGAAAAACTGCAGAAGCTCTTCATGATCTTGTTTTACTCCAGGAAAGATTTATTTTGGCAGTTAGCATTAGGGCAAAGCAATTTACTGCAAACAGAGATTAGAGGGTTTAGTCTGACACAGTTTTAACCTTTGTAAGGCTTCTAACTTTGGTTTCTAAAGTGTAGCCCATCAGGCGTTACAATAGAAAGCTTGATAAACTGTGTATTCTTCTCCTTGGTGAGCCCTGAACTACAATTTGTCTCTCCAGTATCATCAGACCAATAAATCTTCTGCTTGATTCTTAGCTCCTTGACCACCTCTTTCTGGTTTGCCTCCCATCTGCTTGCTCTATGCATGTTAGGAGTCAAAAAATGCCTCTGAGGAAAAGTGATTTGGAAAGTTAGGCTTATTTCTCTCTGTTTTTCTCTGGGACGATGGCCCCTCATATTCTGAATGCCTTGGGATCACGGACCTCCAGTTTTTGTCTCCTTAACTGAGTCACTGCTTTTGCTTGGTCTTTCAGACCCAAGTCACTCAGGCATTGTCAAATGGAGGGATGTCAGATCTACCCTACGGGGGACCCTCAACTCTTTGTTACTGTCCAAACAGCTGTCTTGTTTCACTTTCCTTCCAGATTTTCATCTTCTTTTCAATGGGAGAGATGTTATAAACCAGTCATTTATTTTCAGAAGAATTCTATACCTCTCCTTTAGCTCCTAATGTAAACATTATTACTTTTGTTTTAAATGGTTAATGCTTAAATTTATTCACATGCTTTCTTTTCTCTCCATTTATTTATTTATTTATTGAAGTGCATTGTTTCATATTGTTTAAATTATTTCAATGAGAGTCTATTGGTACGAGACTTCACATTTGGTCTTATCTAAAAATGTCATTTAAAAATATAACTATTTAATAAAAATGTATCAGTTACATAATTCTTTGCTAACCATTATTTTGTCTTAACAATTTGAAAGTATTTTACCACATGTCTTGGCTTTCAGTTTTGCTATGGAGAAATTTCTCCTCAATCTAATCATTGCTCATTTTAAGTTATCATTTTTTTTCCTCTGTGTGCTATTAAAAGCTACTTTTGACTTGGTCAAAGATGATGTAATGTGTCTAAATGTTTATTTTTTATTTTAAAGAAATTTATCAGAAAATTTAAGCATCCATAAAAGGGAAGACTATGATTAATCCATCATTACCCCTAATCTTTGCCCTAGCTTAATTACTAGCCTTTTCCCATTCCCATTGTATCTTTATTTGTTTTTATACAATTTGACATTTTTTTCTATTATCTGTCCTGGACAAATCCCAGCTGTTATCTCTTTTAATAGATTATTCATTTCTTTAGTCTGTCCTGAGATAACTACTAGATGACTAAATTTTATCATATTTTTTCATGTCATAAACTTTGAGTTTCATTACCTTGTCTTTCTCCATTACAATCTGATTAATGATTTTAGCTTTGGCTTCTGGTTCAAATTCTTTCTTCAACTTTGTTTAATCTACAGTTTAACTGACCATTAAGATTTTACTTTTAGTTATATTTCTAGTCTAGTAGTTCTATTTTTTTATTTTTAAAATAGGTCAGTTAATTGTTGAAAGATTTTTGATACTTGCTTACCACATACTTAGGAGGATAGACTCTGAAGGATTTGAATTCTAGCACTACAACTTGCACTGTGTAAATTTAGACAAGTTTCTTAATTTCTCTGTTTTCATTTTCTTGTTCATAAAACTAGTAGCATCTACTTTATAGAGTTGTTGAGGATTAGATGAGTAAATATGTAAGTGAGGCATGTAGAACAGTACCTGATACAAATAAGCATTATAAAAGCATTTATTAAAAACGATATTTTGTGTCTTCATTTCTTTCTTTAAATCTTTTAAAAAGTTATTTCTGCATGCTTATTTTATAATTTCAGTAGCTGGCATATTTATGTTTATGATTCTATTGATTTCATTTCTGCTGACTTTCATTGATATCATCTTGCTTTCTCATATGTTTTGGAAACTTCATTTTTGTACTTCTTCCTGACCAATTTTCATTTCCAAGAATACTGAAAGCCTGACTTGAAGGTGCGTTCCTGCATTTTTTTGGGATCTATTGTGATTCACAGGGTGCTGAAGTCCCTGCATAACTTTAAGTTAATGTTCTGGCTTGGGAACCCAGAGCTAATTTGAGGGCAGACCTGTCATTCTGAATTCTCTCTGGATATTCTTTTCCTAATATCTGAAGCTGAAACAGATTTGTACTTCCCCTTTGCTGGTGGGAAATTTTAATTGTAGCTGGTCTTCCACTGCAAGTGCAGATTTTTAGGGTCCTGACTCTGTGAAGGAGTCTCAGAGTCCATCTTTCCAAGAGGCATGGGTCCAAGGCTCCTTCTTGACATGGACATTAGTGCCTAGGTCTAGGTTTCTTGCATTCATAAACATACAGGGCAGTTATGGCTCCAGAGTCAGTTTACCATTCTGGCTTCAGCTTTTTTGAGCCATTGGGGTGTGACATTATTTTCATATAAACTTGGTTATAATTTAGAGTAAAATCTGTCACAATTCCTTTTGGCATCTATAAACTTTTTATTAACTCTTTTAGAATGTCTATGCTATTAAATTATTGAAAGTTACATAGTCAAATCAGTATTTTCTTTGCATTATGTGTGCATGCATGTTTGTCTGTGTGTGTTTGTGTACATATGCTTGTATTTGCATTTTCCTTTATTGTATTTGGAATGTTTGTAGCCTCTTCTTGTTTTTTAATAATTTGGTTAAACTTTAGCATTACCAACTGATTCCCTCCTATGACATATAATAAAATCTTAAGTTTGTACTTCTTTATCTTTTGCCTATATTCTTCTACTTCTGAATTTTTGTTGTTATTTATCCATTGGGTTTTCAATTTAGGATTAGAGCATTCTTTTTTTTTTTTTATCATAATTATACTTTAAATTCTAGGGTACATGTGCATAACATGCAGGTTTGTTACATATGTATACTTGTGCCATGTTGGTGTGCTGCACCCATCAACTCGTCAGCACCCATCAACTCGTCATTTACATAAGGTATAACTCCCAATGCAATCCCTCCCCCTCCCCCTTCCCCATAATAGGACCCGGTGTATGATGTTCCCCTTCCCGAGTCCGAGTGATCTCATTGTTCAGTTCCCACCTAAGAGTGAGAACACGCGGTGTTTGGTTTTCTGTTCTTGCAATAGTTTGCTGAGAATGATGGTTTCCAGCTGCATCCATGTCCCTACAAAGGACACAAACTTATCCTTTTCTATGGCTGCATAGTATTCCATGGTGTATATGTGCCACATTTTCTTAATCCAGTCTGTCACTGATGGACATTTGGACTGATTCCAAGTCTTTGCTATTGTGAATAGTGCCGCAATAAACATACATGTGCATGTGTCTTTATAGCAGCATGATTTATAATCCTTTGGGTATATACCCAGTAATGGAATGGCTGGGTCAAATGATATTTCTAGTTCTAGATCCCTGAGGAATCGCCACACTGTCTTCCACAATGGTTGAACTAGTTTACAGTCCCAGCAACAGTGTAAAAGTGTTCCTATTTCTCCACATCCTCTCCAGCACCTGTTGTTTCCTGACTTTTTAACGATCGCCATTCTAACTGGTGTGAGATGCTATCTCATTGTGGTTTTCATTTGCATTTCTCTGATGGATAGTGATGATGAGCATTTTTTCATGTGTCTGTCAGCTGCATAAATGTCTTCTTTTGAGAAGTGTCTGTTCATATCCTTTGCCCACTTTTTGATGGGGTTGTTTTTTTCTTGTAAATTTGTTTGAGTTCTTTGTAGGTTCTGGATATTAGCCCTTTGTCAGATGAGTAGATTGCAAAAATTTTCTCCCATTCTGTAGGTTGCCTGTTCACTCTGATGGTAGTTTCTTTTGCTGTGCAGAAGCTCTTTAGTTTAATTAGATCCCATTTGTCAATTTTGGCTTTTGGTGTCATTGCTTTTGGTGTTTTAGACATGAAATCGTTGCTGATGCCTATGTCCTGAATGGTATTACCTCGGTTTTCTTCTAGGGTTTTTATGGTATTAGGTGTAACATTTAAGTCTCTAATCCATCTTGAATTAATTTTCGTGTAAGGTGTAAGCAAAGGATCCAGTTTCAGCTTTCTACTTATGGCTAGCCAATTTTCCCAGCACCATTTATTAAATAGGGAATCCTTTCCCCATTTCTTGTTTTTCTGAGGTTTGTCAAAGATCAGATGGCTGTAGATGTGTGGTATTATTTCTGAGGACTCTGTTCTGTTCCATTGGTCTATATCTCTGTTTTGGTACCAATACCATGCTGTTTTGGTTACTGTAGCCTTGTAGTATAGTTTGAAGTCAGGTAGCGTGATGCCTCCTGCTTTGTTCTTTTGGCTTAGGATTGTCTTGGCAATGTGGGCTCTTTTTTTGTTCCATATGAACTTTAAAGCAGTTTTTTCCAATTCCGTGAAGAAACTCATTGGTAGCTTGATGGGGATGGCATTGAATGTATAAATTACCTTGTGCAGTATGGCCATTTTCACGATATTGATTCTTCCTATCCATGAGCATGGTATGTTCTTCCATTTGTTTGTGTCCTCTTTTATTTCACTGAGCAGTGGTTTGTAGTTCTCCTTGAAGAGGTCCTTTACATCCCTTGTAAGTTGGATTCCTAGGTATTTTATTCTCTTTGAAGCAATTGTGAATGGAAGTTCATTCATGATTTGACTCTCTGTCTGTTACTGGTGTATAAGAATGCTTGTGATTTTTGCACATTAATTTTGTATCCTGAGACTTTGCTGAAGTTTCTTATCAGCTTAAGGAGATTTTGGGCTGAGACAATGGGGTTTTCTAAATATACAATCATGTCATCTGCAGAGAGGGACAATTTGACTTCTTCTTTTCCTAACTGAATACCCTTGATTTCTTTCTCTTGCCTGATTGCCCTAGCCAGAACTTCCAACACTATGTTGAATAGGAGTGGTGAGAGAGGGCATCTCTGTCTTGTGCCAGTTTTCAAAGGGAATTTTTCCAGTTTTTGCCCATTCAGTATGATATTGGCTGTGGGTTTGTCATAAATAGCTCTTATGATTTTGAGATATGTTCCATCAATACCGAATTTATTGAGCATTTTTAGCATGAAGGGCTGTTGAATTTTGTCAAAAGCCTTCTCTGTATCTATTGAGATAATCATGTGGTTTTTGTCTTTGGTTCTGTTTATATGCTGGATTACTTTTATTGATTTGCATATGTTGACCCAGCCTTGCATCCCAGGAATGAAGCCCACTTGATCATGGTGGATAAGCTTTTTGATGTGCTGCTGGATCCGGTTTGCCAGTATTTTATTGAGGATTTTTGCATCGATGTTCATCAGGGATATTGGCCTAAAATTCTCTTTTTTTTGTTGTGTCTCTGCCAGGCTTTGGTATCAGGATGATGTTGGCCTCATAAAATGAGTTAGGGAGGATTCCCTCTTTTTCTATTGATTGGAATAGTTTCAGAAGGAATGGTACCAGCTCCTCCTTGTACCTCTGGTAGAATTCAGCTGTGAATCCATCTGGTCCTGGACTTTTTTTGGTTGGTAGGCTATTAATTATTGCCTCAATTTCAGAGCCTGCTATTGGGCTATTCAGGGATTCAGCTTCTTCCTGGTTTAGTCTTGGGAGGGTGTAAGTGTCCAGGAAATTATCCATTTCTTCTAGGTTTTCTAGTTTATTTGCATACAGGTGTTTATAGTATTCTCTGATGGTAGTTTGTTTTTTTGTGGGGTCGGTGGTGATATCCCCTTTATCATTTTTTATTGCGTCTATTTGATTCTTCTCTCTTTTCTTCTTTATTAGTCTTGCTAGTGGTCTATCAATTTTGTTGATCTTTTCAAAAAACCAACTCCTGGATTCATTGATTTTTCGGAGGGTTTTTTGTGTCTCTATCTCCTTCAGTTCTGCTCTGATCTTAATTATTTCTTGCCTTCTGCTAGCTTTTGAATGTATTTGCTCTTGCTTCTCTAGTTCTTTTAATTGTGATGTTAGAGTGTCAATTTTAGATCTTTCCAGCTTTCTCTTGTGTGCATTTAGTGCTATAACTTTCCCTCTACACACTGCTTTAAATGTGTCCCAGAGATTCTGGTATGTTGTATCTTTGTTCTCATTGGTTTCAAAGAACATCTTTATTTCTGCCTTCATTTCGTTATGTACCCAGTAGTCATTCAGGAGCAGGTTATTCAGTTTCCATGTAGTTGAGCAGTTTTGATTGAGTTTCTTAGTCCTGAGTTCTAGTTTGATTGCAGTGTGATCTGAGAGACAGTTTGTTATAATTTCTGTTCTTGTACATTTGCTGAGGAGTGCTTTACTTCCAATTATGTGGTCAATTTTGGAATAAGTGTGATGTGGTGCTCAGAAGAATGTATATTCTGTTGATTTGGGGTGAAGAGTTCTATAGATATCTATTAGGTCTGCTTGCTGCAGAGATGAGTTCAATTCCTGGATATCCTTGTTAACTTTCTGTCTTGTAGATCTGTCTAATGTTGACAGTGGGGTGTTGAAGTCTCCCATTATTATTGTATGGGAGTCTAAGTCTCTTTATAAGTCTCTAAGGACTTGCTTTATGAATCTGGGTGCTCCTGTATTGGGTGCATATATATTTAGGATAGTTAGCTCTTCCTGTTGAATTGATCCCTTTACTATTATGTAATGGCCTTCTTTGTCTCTTTTGATCTTTGATGGTTTAAAGTCTGTTTTATCAGAGACTAGTATTGCAACCTCTGCTTTTTTTTTTTCTCCATTTGCTTGGTAGATCTTCCTCCATCCCTTTATTTTGAGCCTATGTATGTCTCTGCATGTGAGATGGGTCTCCTGAATACAGCAAACTGATGGGTCTTGACTCTTTATCCAGTTTGCCAGTCTGTGTCTTTTAATTGGAGCATTTAGTCCATTTACATTTAAGGTTAATATTGTTATGTGTGAACTTGATCTTGCCATTATGATATTAACTGGTTATTTTGCTCGTTAGTTGATGCAGTTTCTTCCTAGCATCGATGGTCTTTACATTTTGGCATGTTTTTGCAAAGGCTGGTACTGGTTGTTCCTTTCCATGTTTAGTGCTTCCTTCAGGGTCTCTTGTAAGGCAGGCCTGGTGGTGACAAAATCTCTAAGCATTTGCTTATCTGTAGAGTATTTTATTTCTCCTTCATTTATGAAACTTAGTTTGGCTGGATATGAAATTCTGGATTTAGAATTCTTTTCTTTAAGAATGTTGAATATTGGCCCCCACTCTCTTCTGGCTTGTAGAGTTTCTGCTGAGAGATCTGCTGTTAGTCTGATGGGCTTCCCTTTGTGAGTAACCCGACCTTTCTCTCTGGCTGCCCTTAAGATTTTTTTCCTTCATTTCAACTTTGGTGAATCTGGCAATTATGTGTCTTGGAGTTGCTCTTTTCGTGGAGTATCTTTGTGGCATTCTCTGTATTTCCTGAAGTTGAATGTTGGCCTGCCCTACTAGGTTGAGGAAGTTCTCCTGGATGATATCCTGAAGTGTTTTCCAACTTGGTTCCATTTTCCCCCTCACTTTCAGGCACCCCAATCAGACGTAGATTTGGTCTTTTTACATAATCCCATACTTCTTGCAGGCTTTGTTCATTTCTTTTCTTCCTTTTTCTTTAGATTTCTCTTCTCACTTCATTTCATTCATTTGATCCTCAATGGCTGATACTTTCTTCCAGTTGATCGAGTTGGTTTCTGAAGCTTGTGCATTTGTCACGTATTTCTCGCATCATGGTTTTCATCTCTGTCAGTTCGTTTATGGCCTTGTCTGCATTAATTATTCTAGTTATCAATTCTTCCACTCTTTTTTCAAGCTTTTTAGTTTCTTTGCACTGGGTGTGTAATTCCTCCTTTAGCTCTGAGAAGTTTGATGGACTGAAGCCTTCTTCTCTCATCTCGTCAAAGTCATTCTCCGTCCAGCTTTGATCCGTTGCTGGCGATGAGCTGCATTCCTTTGCAGGGGGCGATGCCCTCTTATTTTTTGAATTTACAGCTTTTCTGCCCTGCTTTTTCCCCATCTTTGTGGTTTTATCTGCCTCTGGTCTTTGATGATGGCAATGTACTGATGGGGTTTTGGTGTGGGTGTCCTTCCTGTTTGTTAGTTTTCCTTCTAACAGTCAGGACCCTCAGCTGTAGGTCTGTTGGAGATTGCTTGAGGTCCACTCCAGACCCTGTTTGCCTGGGTATCAGCAGCAGAGGCTGCAGAAGATAGAATATTGCCAAACAGTGAGTATACCTGTCTGATTCTTGCTTTGGAAGCTTCCTCTCAGTGGTGTACTCCACCATGTGAGGTGTGGTGTGTCGGTCTGCCCCTAATGGGGGATGTCTCCCAATTAGGCTACTCAGGGGTCAGGGACCCACTTGAGCAGGCAGTCTGTCCGTTCTGAGATCTCAACCTCTGTGTTGGGAGATCCACTGCTCTCTTCAAAGCTGTCAGACAGAGTCGTTTGTGTCTGCAGAGGTTTCTGCTGCTTTTGTTGTTGTTGTTGTTGTTTGTCTGTGCCCTGTCCCCAGAGGTGGAGTCTACAGAGACAGGCAGGCCTCTTTGAGCTGCTCTGAGTTCCACCCAGTTTGAGCTTCCCAGCGGCTTTGTTTACCTACTTAAGCCTCAGCAATGGCGGGTGCCACTCCCCCAGCCTCACTGCTGCCTTGCCACGAGATGGCAGACTGCTGTGCTAGCAATGAGGGAGGCTCCATGGGCGTGGGACCCTCCAGGCCAGGTGTTGGATATAGTCTCCTGGTGTGCCCGTTTGCTAAGACCCTTGGTAAAGCGCAGTATTCGGTGGGAGTTACCTGATTTTCCAGGTGTTGTGTGTCTCAGTTCCCCTGGCTAGGAAAAGGGATTCCCTTCCCCCTTGCACTTCCCAGGTGAGGCGATGCCTCTCCGTGCTTCAGCTCTCACTGGTCAGGCTGCAGCTGCTGACCAGCACCGACTGTCCGGCAATCCCTAGTGAGATGAACCCAGTACCTCAGTTGAAAATGCAGAAATCACCTGTCTTCTGTGTTGCTCGCGCTGGGAACTGGAGACTGGAGCTGTTCTTATTCAGCCATCTTGCTCCACCCCTCTCCAGCATTCTTATTATATTCAGCTACTGTGAATCCAATATTGATCCTTGTATTCTTGTGTTCAAACGTATTGAGAGTTCATCTTCAATCCTTTTACAATATAATGCTCCAGTTTCTGAATTCTTTATTTGATCATCTTGGATTGATTTTTTCATTGAGTAAATTAAAAAAATGACTTCATGAGTACTATAATTCCAGAAATTTTGTTTATTTGTAATTGTTTCTATTGGCTTTATAAATGAATGACAAATTGGGTGTTGAAAATAGGGATCACTGTTGCTTTATCCAGAACTATGTAAATACTACCATTCTACTCTATAGTTCTATGAGATCAACTTTTTAATATTGCACATATGAGTGACATCATTTGGTATTTATATTTTTGTGATTGGCTTATTTCACTTAACATAATATCCTCCAGATTTATTCACGTTATTGCAAATGGCAGGGTTTCCTTCCTATTTATGGCTGAATAGTACTCCATTGTGTATGCGTGCCACTTTTCTTTATACATTCATCCATTGATTGACATACAGGTTTATTCCATATCTTAACTATTGTGAATATATTGCAGATATCTCTTTCACATACTAATTTTATTTCTTTTGGAAATACACCTGGTAGTAGAATTGCTGGATCATCTGGCAGTTCTATTTTTTTTATTTTTTCAGGTTTGGTAGTTCAATTTTTAATTGTTTTCTATAATAGCTAAACTAATATACATTTCCACCGGTAATGTGAAGAGGTGCCCTTTACTCCACATCCTCACTATTGCTTGTTATCTTTTTTCTTTCTGATAATCACCATTCTAACAAGTGTAAAGCAATATCTAATAGTGGTTTTAATTTGCATTTCTCTGATGATGAGGCATGTTGATCATTTTTCTGTATTCCATTTGACCATTTATATATCTTTTTTTTTGAGAAACATCCATTTAACTTCTTTGCCAGTTTTTTTTTTTTTTTAATTTATTTATTATTATTAAACTTCAAGTTGTAGGGTACATGTGCACAATGTGCAGGTTTGCTACATATGTATACTTGTGCCATGTTGGTGTGCTGCACCCATCAACCCGTCATTTACATAAGGTATAACTCCCAATGCAATCCCTCCCCCCTCCCCCCTCCCCATGATAGGCCCCGGTGTGTGATGTTCCCCTTCCCGAGTCCAAGTGATCTCATTGTTCAGTTCCCACCTATGAGTGAGAACATGTGGTGTTTGGTTTTCTGTTCTTGTGATAGTTTGCTAAGAATGATGGTTTCCAGCTGCATCCATGTCCCTACAAAGGACACAAACTCATCCTTTTTTATGGCTGCATAGTATTCCATGGTGTATATGTGCCACATTTTCTTAATCCAATCTGTCACTGATGGACATTTGGGTTGATTCCAAGTCTTTGCTATTGTGAATAGTGCTGCAATAAACATACGTGTGCATGTGTCTTTATAGCAGCATAATTTATAATCCTTTGGGTATATACCTAGTAATGGGATGGCTGGGTCATATGGTACATCTAGTTCTAGATCCTTGAGGAATCGCCATACTGTTTTCCATAATGGTTGAACTAGTTTACAATCCCACCAACAGTGTAAAAGTGTTCCTATTTCTCCACATCCTCTCCAGCACCTGTTGTTTCCTGACTTTTGAATGATCGCCATTCTAACTGGTGTGAGATGGTATCTCATTGTGGTTTTGATTTGCATTTCTCTGATGGCCAGTGATGATGAGCATTTTTTCATGTGTCTGTTGGCTGTATGAATGTCTTCTTTTGAGAAATGTCTGTTCATATCCTTTGCCCACTTTTGGATGGGGTTGTTTGTTTTTTTCTTGTAAATTTGTTTGAGTTCTTTGTAGGTTCTGGATATTAGCCCTTTGTCATTTAATTCAAGATGGATTAGAGACTTAAATGTTAGACCTAATACCATAAAAATCCTAGAGGAAAACCTAGGTAGTACCATTCAGGACATAGGCTTTGCCAGTTTTTTAATTGCAGCATTTGTTTATTTGCTGTTGAGTTGTTTCAGTTCCTTAAATATTTTGGATATTAACTTCTTGTCAGATGTATAGGGCTATGGTTGGATGTTTGTCTTCTCCAAATCTCATATTGAAATTTGATTCCCAATGTTAGAGGTGGGGCCTAATAGGAGGTGTTTCAATCGTGGGACAGATCTCTTATAAATATCTTGGTTCTTTCCTTATGGTAATGAGTGAGTTTTTGTTCATTTGGTTCCTGTGAGAGCTGGTTGCTTAAAAGAATCTAGCACCTCCCCTTCTTTCTCTTGCCTCCTCTCTCACATGTGATCTCTGCACATGCTGGCTTCCCTTCAACTTCCAACGTGAGTGGAAAGCAACTTGAATCCCCGACCAGAAGCAGATGCTGGCACCATGCTTCTTGCAAAACCTGTAGAACTATAAGCCAAATAAACCTCATTTCTTTATAAATTTGGCAGACCCATTGGTTCCTTTATAGCAACACAAATAGACTAAGACAGAAAAATTGGTTCCAAGGAGTGAGGTGTTGCCATAAAGATACTTGAAATGTGGAAAAATGGCTTCGCAACTGGGTAGTGGACATAGGCTGGGAGAGTTTGGAGGTCTCAGAAGGCAATAAGATGAGGAAATGTGAAACTTTATAGAGATTGGCTAAGTGGTTGTGATCAAAATGCTGATAGAATTATAGACAATAAAGGCCATGCTGATGATATCTCTGGTGCAAATGAGAAACTTCTTGGTAACTGGAGAAAAGGGACCCTTGTTACGCCTTAGCAAATAACTTAGCTACATTATATGCATGACCTAGGGTTTTGTGAAAGGATTAAGAGTGATGACTTAGGGCACCTGGAAGAAGAAAGTTCTAAGAAGCAAAGCATGGAAGAAGTAACGTGGCTACTTTTAACAGCTTACAATCAGATATGGGAACAAAAGAATGACCTAACGTTGAAATTTATAATTAAAAGAGAAACAGAGTATAAAAGTTCAGAAATTTTGCAGCCTGGCCATGTGCTAGAAAAGGAAAGAGTGTTTATAGGAGGGAAAGTCAAGGGTGCTAGGGAACAAACATTTACTAGAGAGATTAACATAGTTAAAAGGGAACCAGATGTTAATAGTCAAGACAATGGGAAATGGTCCTGAAAGCATTTCAGAAATCTTCGAGGCCTGGGGCACTGCTGCCCAGCACAACCTCAGGATGCTGCTTCCTATTTTCTGGCCACTTTACTTCCACCTCCAGCTGTGGCTCAAAAAGACCCAGGTGCTGCATGGGTCATCACTCTGGAGGGTGCAAGCCGTAAACATTTGTGGCATCCATGTGGTGTTATGTCTGCAGATGCACAGAATGCAAGAATAATGGAGGCTTGGCAGCTTCTACCAAGATTTCAGAGGATGTATTGGAAAGCCTGGGTGTGTGGGCCTGCCACAGGGGTGGAGCCACTACAGAGAGTATTCACTAGGGCAGTGCATATTGGAGCCATGGCAACAGGGCCCTTACTTTTGAGACCCAAGAATTATAGAGCCACCAGCAGTGTACCTGCTCAGTCTGAAAAAGTCACAGGCATTCAACTACAATATATGCACCTAGCAAAACCATGTGGGGGAGCAGGGCTGCCTGAAGCCTTGGGAGCCAACCCCTTGCATCAGTGTACCCAGGGTGTGGAACATGGAGTCAAAGACTATCTTGGAGCTTTAACATTGAATGTCTACCCTGCTGCGTTTCAGACTTGCATGAGGTCTGTTACCCCTATCGTTTAGCCCATTTCTCCCTTTTGAAATTGGAGTGTTTACCTAATGTCTGTTCCATCATTGTCATTTGGAAGTAAATAACTTGACTTTGATTTTACAGGTGTGTAACTGAAGCAACTTGCCTTGAGTCTCAAATGAGACTTTTGAGTTGATGCTGGAACAGGTTAAAACTTTGAGGGACTATTGGGATGGAATGATAGTATTTTGTACGTGAGGACATGAGATTTCAAGGGGCAGGTATAGAATGAAATGGTGTAGATATTTGTCCTCTCTAAATCTCATGTTAAAATTTGATCCCCAATATTGGAGGTGCGGCCTACTGGGAGGTATTTTGTTCATGGGAGTGGGTACCTCATGAATGTCTTGGTGCTATCTTCATGGCAATGAGTGAATTCTCACTTGATTAGTTCCTGTGAGAGCTGGTTGTTTAAAAGAGTCTGACACTTCCCTCCTCTCTCTCTTGCTTGTTTTCTCTCACGTGTGATCTCAGCACACACTGGCACCCCCTTCACCTTCCACCACGAGTGAAAGCAGCCTGAGTACCTCACTAGAAGCAAATGTTGACACCATGCTTCTTGCACAGTCTGCAGAACCATGAGCCAAATAAACTTAAAAAAATATAAGTTAGCCAGGTTCAGGTATTTCTTGATAGCAATGGAAATAGGCTGAAACACATAGCTTGGAAATATTTTCTCCCATTACGTAGGTTGTCTTTTCAGTCTGTTGATTGTTACTTTTGTGTGCAGAAATTTTTTAGTTTGCTATTCTACTTGTACATTTTTGCTTCTTGTGGCTATGCTTTTGATATCATATTCTAAAATCTTGGTCTGGACCTGTGTTGTGGAAATTTTTCCTTTGCTTTCTTCTAGTAGTCTCCTAGTTTCAGTTCTTATATTTAAGTCTCTAATCCATTTTGAGTTGATTTGGGATGTGGTATGAAGTAAAGGCCTATTTTTATTCTTCTGCATGTGGCTATCTGGTTTTCCCAACACCTTTCCATGAAAAGACTGTCCTTTCCCCATCACACGTTCTTGGCATCTTCGTCAAAAATCAGCTGGCTGTGAATGTGTGAATTAATTTCTGGACTCTCTGTTCCTTTTCATTTGTCTGTGTTTTTGTTTATATTCCAGTACCATGCTCTTTTAGTTACTTTACCTGTATATTACACAGGTGACCATTGTACAACACAGATTTCAACTGCACAGGTCCACTTATACTCAGATTTTCTTCCACCTTTGCCACTCATGAGACAGAAAGACCAACCCCTCTTCATCTTCCTCCTCCTCCTCAGCCTACTCAACATAAAGACAATGAAGATGAAGAACTTTATGATGACCCCTTCGACTTAATGAGTAGCAAATATATTTTCTCTTATGATTTTCTTAACATTTTCTCTAGTTTGCTTTACTGTAGGAATACAGTATATTATACATATAACATAGACAATAAGTGTTAGTTGATAGTTTTTATTGTTGATGAGGCTTCCAGTCAACAGTAGGTTATCAGTAGTTAAGTTTTGGGGGAGTCAAATATTATACATGGATTTTTGACTGTATGGGCGATTGGTGCACTTTATCCCTGTGTTGTTCAAGGATCAAATGTATTTCAAAATAAGGTGGTGTGATGCCTCTGCTTTGCTCTTTTTGCTCAAGACTGTTTTGGATATTTAGGGGTCTATTGTGGTTTCATACAAACTTTAGTATTTTTTTATAATCCTATGAAGAACAAAATTGATATTTTAATAGGGATTGCACTGAATTTGTAGATTGCTTTGGGTAGTATGAACATTTTAAGAATATTCTTCCAATACATAAACATGGGATATCTTTCCATTTATTGGTTTTTTCTTTAGTTTCACTCCTGTTTTAAACTTTTCATGTTGTGATCTTGCACCTCCTTGGTTAAATTTATTCCTAAGTATTTTATGTTTTTGTCGTTATTTTTAATGGGATTTTTCAAAATTTCTTTTTCAGATTATTCAGTGTTAGTGTGTAGAAATGCTACTGATTTTTGTATGTTGATTTTATATCCTGCAGCTTCACTGAATTCATTTATTAGTTCTAACAGGTTCCCCCTCCCCCTTTGGTGGAGTCTTCAGGTGTTTTTTTTGTTTTGTTTTGTTTTGTTTTGTTTTGTTTTTTAACTCATATAAGATCACGTCATGTAAACAGGGACAATTAAACTTCTTTGTTTCCAATTTGGATGTCTTTTCTTTCTTTTTTTCTCTTACCTAATTGATCTGTCTCAGAATTCTAGTACTATGTTGAATAGAAGCAGTGAGAGTGGATAGCTTTGTGTTATTTCTGATCTTTGAGTAAAAGCTTTCAACTTTTCCTTGTTGAGTATGATGTTAACCGTAGGTTTGTTATGTATAGCCTTTAATGTTTTGAGGTAAATTCCTTCTATACCTAATTTCTTAAGAACTTTTATTATTTAAAATGTTGAATTTTGTCAGATGCTTTTTTTGCATCTATTGAAATGATTCTATGGTTTTTGTTCTTATTCTGGTCATGTGATGTATCACTGATATTGTTTGGCTGTGCCCCAACCCAAATGTCATCTAAAATTGTAGCTCCCATAATTCCCACATGTTGTGGGAGGGACCCGGTGGGAGATAATTGAATCATGGGAGTGGTCTTCCTCATACTGTTCTCATGGTAGTGAATAAGTCTCATGAGATCTGATGATCTTATGAGGAGTTTCCCCTTTCACTTGGCTCTCATTTTCTCTCACCTGGCACCGTGTAAGACATGACTTTTGCCTTTTGCCATGATTGTGAGGCCTCCCCTGCCACATGGAACTGTGAGTTCATTAAACCTCTTTTTCTTTATAAGTTACCCAGTCACAGGTATGTCTTTATCAGCAGTGTGAAAATGGACTAATACAATCACATTTATTGATCTGCATATATTAAACCATTCTTGTATCCCTGGGATAAATTCCACTTGATCATGATGAACGATCTTTTAAATATGCTGTTGAATTTGGTTTGCTAGCATTTTATTGAGGATTTTTGCATCTTTGTTCTTCAGGGATTTGGCATATAATTTTCTTTTATCTTTTAGAGACAGAGTCTTTCTTGGTCATAAAGGCTGGAGTGCAGTGGCATGATCAAGGCTCAGTAGTGCCTTGACCTCCTGGGCCGAAGCGATCTCTCCCTCCTCAGCCTCCCAAGTAGCTGGGACTGGTGCATACCACCACCAGACCCAGCTAATTTTTGTATTTTTTGCAGAGATGAGGTTTCGCCATGTTGTCCAGGCCGGTCTCCTGGGCTCAGCCAATCTGCTTGCCTCCTGAAGTGCTGGAAGTACAGGCGAGAACCACTGCACCCAGCCTTGGCCTATAATTTTCTTTTCTTGTAATGTCCTTTCTGTCTTTGGTATGAGGGAAATACTACCATTGTAAAATAAAATTGGAAGTATTTTTCCTGTTTCATTTTTTGGAAGAGTTTGAGAAGAATTCCTTCTTCTTTAAAAGTTTGGTAGATTTCAGCCATAAAGCCATCTAGTCTTGGGCTTTCCCTTTTGGGAGACTTTATTACTGTTTCAATCTTGTTACTTGTAATTGGTCTGTTCAGGTTTTTATATCTTCTTGGTTCAATAGGTTGTATATGCCCAAGAATTTATCCATTTCCTAGGTTATCCAATGTGTTGGCATATTAAATGTTCATAATAGTTTCTTATGATCACTTATATTTCCATTCTATCAGTTGTAACATTTCCTTTCTGATTGTATTTATCTGACTCTTCTCTTGTTTTTCTTATTCTAGCTAAAGATTTGTCAATTCTTTTTATCTTCTCAAAAAACCAACTCTTACTTCTGTTGATTTTTTTTGTATTTTTCTAATCTTTATTATTTTCTTTTCTTTCTTCATTGTTTCCTTTATTATTTTATTATTTTTCTTCCTTCTACTAACTTTGAGCTTAGTTTGCTCTTGTTTTTCTAGACCCTTGAGGTGGAAAGTTAGGTTGTTTATTTGAGTGCTTTTCTTTTTCTGTAGGGGTTTATTGCTATAAACTAGTAGTTTATAGTTTATATATAGCAAGTTTATAGTTTATAGCAATAGTTCTAGTTTATAGATATAAATTTATCAGTTTTCTCTATCACTTTCTCTGTCACTATTCTCTTTACAGACATAAACTAGAATTGCTTTTGCTGTATCCCATAAGTTTTGGTATGTTGTGTTTCTATGTTTGTTTTTCTGAAAAAAAAAATTAAAAATTTTCCTTTTAATTTCTTAAATGTCCCCTATTTCTTCAACAGCATGTTGCCTAATTTCCTTGCACTTATGAATTTTATGAAGTTTTTTTTTTCTGTTTTATACAATTTTTTCGTTTTATACCATTGTGGTCAGAAAAGATACTTGATATAGTTCTTAAACTTGCTAAGACTTGTTTTGTGGCCTAACATATAATCTTTCCTTGAAAATGTTAGATGTGCAGTTGAGAAGAATGTATATTCTGCAACTATTGGATGGGGTGTTCTGTTTATGTCTGTTGGGTCCATATGGTCAAACGGTCGGGAGTGTAGTCTAAGTTTCAGGTTTCCTTACTGATTATCCATTGAGATGCTCCGTCCATTGCTAAAAATTGGATTTTAAAGTCCCCTATTATGGTTGTGTTTCAGTCTATCTTTTTTTTTTTTTTTTGAGATGGAGTTTCATTCTGTCGCCCAGGCTGGAATGCAGTGGTGCAACCTCGGCTCACTGCAGCTTCCACCTCCTGGGTTCAAGCAATTCTCTGCCTCAGCTTCCTGAGTAACTGGGACTATAGGCATGTGCCACCATGCCTGGCTAATTTTTTTGAATTTTTGGTAGAGATGGGGTGTCACCATGTTAGCCAGAATGATCCCGATCTGCTGACCTCATGGTCCACCCACCTCAGTCTCCCAAAGTGCTGGGATTGCAGGTGTGAGCCACCATGTCCAGCTGTTGCAGTCTATCTTTCTTTTCAAATCTATTAATATTTGTTCTATATAATTAAGTGCTTTGATGCTGGGTGCGTATATATTTACAATTGTTATATCCTCTTGCTGATTTGATCCCTTTATCATTTTATAAAGACTTCCTTGTGTCTTCTTACAGTTTTTAACTTAAAATCTATTTTGTCTGATGTAAGTATAGCTACTACAGTTAAATTTTGATTTCTGTTTGCATGGTATATCTTTTTATATCCCTTTACTGTCAGTTTACATGTACTTTTAAAGGTGAAGTGAGTTTCTCATAGACAGCATATTGTTGGTCTTGCTTTTTTTCTTTTTTTTTTTTAATCCATATAGTCATTTTGTTTTTTGGTTGAAGATTTTGATCTATTTACATTCGAGTGAATGATTGGTAAGGACTTATTACTGCTATTTTGTGAATTGCTTTCTAATTGTTTTGTAGATCCCTTTTTCCTTTCTTTCTCTCTTTTTATCTTCCTTTGTGGTTAAGTGATTTTCTCTAGTTATATGTTTTGATTCCTTGCTCTTTATTTTTTGTGCATTTTTTGTGCATCTACTCTAGGATTTTGCTTTGTGATTATCATGAGGCTTATAAAATCATCTTAATAAATTATTTTAAGCTTATAATAATTTAACTTTGGTAATTAAAAATAACACTTTTACTCTACTCCCCTTACATTTTGAATTTCTGATGTCGTAATTTACAACTTTTTATACTGCATACCCCTTACCAAATTATTGTTGCTCTTATTGTTTTAACAGTTTTATATTTTAGCCTTCATACTAAATATATAAGTATAGTATTATTCTAAATTTGACTGTGTTCATACTTTTAACAGTGAGTTTTATACTTTCAGATATTTTTGCATTATTCATTAGCATATTTTTCTTTCAGTTTAAAGAACTCCCTTTAGCCTTTCTTGTAAGACAGATCTGATGGGGATGAACTCTCTCAGCCTTTCTTTGTCTGGAGAAGTATTTTTGTCTCCTTATTTTCCGAAGGACAGTTTTAGGTGGTACGGTATTCTTGGCTAGCAGTTTTCTCTATCACTTCAAATATGTCATCATACTCGCCTCTATCCTGTAAGGTTTCTGTTGAGAAATTTGCTGCCAGCCACACTGGAACTTCCTTGTAAGTTATTTGCTTCTTTTCTCTTGCCATTTTCAGGATCCTCTCTTTGTTTTGATTTTTGACCCTTTGATTATAACATGGGGAGGTAGTCTTGTTTGGATTGAATCTGATTAAAGACCTTTGACCTTTCTGTACCTGGATATTGAAATCTTCCAATAAACTTTAGGAAGTTTTTACTATTATTTCTCTAAAAATCTTTCTATTATTTCATCTTTCTCTTCTCCTTTGACTCGTATGGCTCAAAAAGTTACTCTTTGAATACTGTTCCATAAATCCTGTAAACTTTTAATTCTTTTTTCTTTGTTCCCTCAGAGTGTATATTTTCAAATAAACTTATTTTGAGTTCACAGATTCTTCTACTTAATGAAGGCTGCTATTGATGCTTTCCATCTCATTTATCAGTTCTTTCTTTTATTGTATAGTTCCATCTCCAAAATGTCCATTTGATTGTCTGTTTTAATTATTTCAATCTACTGTTACATTTCTCATTCTGGTTTATTGTTTCCTCATTTTGTTGAATTGTTTTTCTGTATTTTTGAAGTTCATTGATTTTCCTTAAACTGGTTTTTTGAATTGTCAGGCAGTTTATATAGCTCCGTTTCTTTAGAGTCAGTCATTGGCAATTTTGTCTTTTTGGTGATGCTATATTCCTCTGATTGTTCTTCATTTTTGTGGCTATGCATCAAAGTTTGCATATTTGAAGAAGTACATACTTATTACAGTATTTGAAGACTGTCTTTGTCTGAGAAAGCCCCTCAACAGTCAACAAGCAAGCCTTGTGATGTGGTTCCAAAGCCCAGGGCCACTGGGGCTTGTATGGTACTGGGGCATACCAGAAGACTGGGCTGTCTGTGGTTGACACAGCATTGAGGCAGTCTATAAGTCTGAGGCTACTGATTGCAAATTGAAGATTGAGTCTGAAGTCTGAAGCCTGGAGCTGCTGGGTTCCACTTGGCACCAGGGCAAGTCAGAAGTTTCAGTCCATGGGTACTGGCCTGAAGTCTGGAGTTCTGGGGGATGCCTGGTGCTGGGTTTTACTATGGTAGGCCTAGTTTTAGGGTTCAAATCTTATGCTCACTCTTTCCCTCAAATGGATGGTATCTTCCTCCTCACTGTGCTATCTGGGGTTGGAGGTACAGTGATATGGATATGAAAAATGGTCCTTCCTACACACTTTAATACATATTTTCTTCTTATTGTGCTACAACTGGGTACTGTGATTTTTCACCTGGTTTCTTTTCCTCTTGTAAAAGTATTCTTGTACATAGACAGTTGTTAAAGTTGATAGTTCTGAAAGGGGATGATTGTTGGAAAGTCCTATTCTGCTATCTTGCTTCAACTCTTCTTCTGAGATTTCTTCTTTAGAAATACCAATTATGTGTCTTTTTCTGTTGCCCATATTTATCATATTCTCTCTACTTTTTATCATTGTTCTTTACTATTTAACTTTGTGTAATTTTCTCTAGTCTTATGACTTATTCTATTTTTAGTAGCATTGAATCTGTATTCCAATATAGATTATTTAATATAATTCTGTATTAAATCTGCATACCTTTCATTTATCTGTGGATTTATTGTCACCATCTATTTTGTTCATGAGTTCTGCTAGGTAACTTTGTATTTCTTTTGATCGTTTCTTCATCTATTTTAAAATCTCTTGTGTCCCATTTATTCTATTTCAAACATTCTAAATATTTTTCTCAAGCTTTCTTTTGAGTTATACTTTTGATGTGAAATTTTCATCTTTATTTTGTTTGCTTTATTTTTCTTATTATCATGGTGTTAATGTTGCTATTGTAGGACTTGAGCACAGGTGCAATGATGAATCCTTTAAACTTGGCATGAGCTTAAATTGTCACCCTGTGGAATAAAGCAGAATCCAAATAGTCTTATTCTCTGATGATCTCTTAGCCAGTTTTTAATCTTAACATTCTGAGATTCTTTTAAAAAAATTGCTAATAGGGCCTTCTACTATCGTCTAACAAACTTTTAGAGAAACCTGTACCTTCTTTAAGATTTTTAGCCTTCATGATTATCTCTAGATTTGGTGCAAGTTTTACTATTGAATATTCTTTTAGTTTGTGATTTGAACTTATAGATGTTTCTTGGTCTTATGGAAATAAAGGTTTTATCTCTTTTTCATTTTTTAATAATCTGGGATTCAGGAAGATGAATTAAATAAAATTACCTATTTTGCTCTCTTTACTTTTATAATGAAAGCACTGAGGTATATTTTACACTCCCCTCTACTTATCAAACTATATTCATTAGTTTTCTATTACCCCATATAAATTGCCAGAAACATAGTAGCTTAAAACCACAAACATTCATTATCTTACCACTCTGTAGGATAGAAGCATTAATGACTTTAATTGAGTTTTCTGCTTGAATCTTTCAAGATTGATGGGGAGAATCAATTTTCAAGGTTATTCAGGCTGTTGATGGAGATCAGTTTCTCTTGGTGGCAGGGCTGTAGCCCTGTCTTTTCTTTCTTTCCTTTTTTTTTTTTTTTTTTTTTTTTTTTTTTGCTGTCAGCTGGGAGATTCCCTCACAACTGTTTAAGGCCTTCTACATCCTTTATTATGTTGGCCCTTCCATCTCCAAATCAGCAATCACATGTGGAGTCATCTCACACTTTAAATCTGGCTCCTCTTCTGTGTTGTCTCTTCTGCCACCAGCCAAGAGCTCAGCTTTCAATGACTTACGTGATTACTTTGGAGCTGCCCAGATAGTCCAGAATAATTTATTTAAAAGTCCTTAAACTTAATTACATCTGTGAAAGTCTCTTTTGCCATTTAACATAACATATTCACAGATTTCAGAGCTTGGGGCACCAACATCAATAGGGGGACATTATACGTCTCACTATAGACATTAAAGAGGGTGATCATATTTCCTAACGCATTCCAATCCTTAGCCCACATGCTTTCTAGATTAAAGTTTTTACTCTTTGGGAATAATATACATCATATTTAGATATGTCTCTTTGCCTGTTAGAACCTATGGATTTCATTTTCTTGCTTAAATTAATTAAAATACAATAATAGCTTTCTGTACTTAGAATTTAAACTCCCATGGTTCAAGAGGTGGGCTCTAATTACTACTCTTTAATCTCACCCTCTCTTGCTCCACTCCCCTCATTATTATCTCTGTCCAACGAAATTGCTCACTCTGGTTTTTCAACTAAACTTGACTCTGCCTCAAGTCCTTTAGACTTTTTCTTTCCTCTTCATCAGACATTCTTGTCATGATCTGACTGTGTCTGACTCTGTTTTGTCATTTAGGTTAAAATAAAATGCCATCTTCTCAAAAGTGCCTTCCCTGACCATTTTTGAGATGTCTGCTCATCACTCTCCTTGGCAATTATCATCCATTTAAGTATTTTCGTGGCATTTATCCTTATGTCCAGATGATAGAGAATGATTTAAAGATTGTACTTCCAAGTCATATCTGGCCTTATTAGTAAGTGGAAATATAAAAGCGAATCTGGTAGATTTTTGGAAACCTGTCACCTAGTGGCTTGAGAAAGGAATAGTTTCTTAAATAATTTTATCTGTAATGATAGAGTCATGCTTATTGAGCTACAAGAGTAAAGATGTTAGTGAAAAGTCATGCAGTCTAGGTTCTAATACCAGTTGGTGATGGGAAAGTCATTGCACCTTTCCCTCAGCTTTCCATTTCTTCTCATACAAAACAAGGGAGATAGACCATTTAATCTCTGTTTATCTTTTACTGGAAAGGTCAGTAGTTTTGAGTTCTGAAGTCAGTTTAATATTAAGAAGTTCCAAAATTCCTGCATTCTTTAAACCAGCAGTTTTTAAAAGTGTGGTCAGCATGTCTCTGCAGGTTCCTGAGACCCTTTCAGAGGGTTTGTAAGGTTAAAAGTTCTTTTTTAAAAATGTTAAGATTTGGTCGGGAGTGGTGGCTCATGCCTGTAATCCCAGCACCTTGGGAGATCAAGGCAGGAAGATCACCTGAGGTCAGGAGTTCGAGACCAGTCTGACCAACATGGAGAAACCCCGTCTCTACTAAAAATACAAAATTAGCTGGGTGTGGTGGTGCATTCCTGTAATCTCAGCTACGTGGGAGGCTGAGGCAGGAGAATCACTTGAACCTGGGAGGCAGAGGTTGCAGTGAGCTGAGATTGCACCATTACACTCCAGCCTGGGCAACAAGAGCAAAACTCCATCTCAAAAAAAAAAAAAAAAAGAAAGAAATTAAGATTTATTTTTCCTTTTCACTCTGTTGACATTTACACTGATGATGCAAAGGTGAAAACTACTGGGACCTTAGCACAAATCAAGGCAGTGGCACCAAACAGTAAACATAATTATTGCATTCTTCAGGACACTGAATAAAAAGTATTCATATAAAAAAATCTGTTTTACTTAAGAATGTTTTTAGCAAAGCAGTAAAAAATATTAAATTTTAAAATCTTGACCTCAGAGTACACATATTTTTAATATTCTGTATGAAAAAATGGGAAGCTGGTATAAACACTTTTGCTGCATACTGAAGTATCAAATTATGGTGGTTGTCTAAAGGAGAATAACTATGTGATTGAGTTGCAAGTGGAATCAACCACTGTTTTATAAAATACACTTTATTTTACATAAAAGGATGTCAGACAAACTAGGGTTTTTTCATACATGGGTATTTGGCAGACATATTTCAAAATTTGAACAAGGCACACCTGCCAATTCCGAAAATACTGCTGACAGTATTGTTACCAAAAATAAAATGAGCTTTTAAGTGAAAATTTGAGTTTTTAAAATTTGTATCAACCTCCCAAATACTTAAAGACTTTTTAATGAGAGAAATGTTATATTAATGAATGTTTTTTAAGATTGAATAATGAAATATGTCAACATATGAAAGATCTCAGTTATAACTTGGTGAACTAATATTTTCTAAATGAAAAATTCATGATATTGCAATTCATGCATACAAGATATACTCCAAATATAAAAATAGAGCAATTGACTTAATATAACAGCATAAAACATTCACTGATATTTCAGATTCCAAATCGCAATAACATTTAAAATAGTACTACTTGTTGAATTTGAGTGTAGTATCAAAGAAAAAAATCCACATTTATCTCAAAAGAGTTTTAAATTCTCCTTTTCTTTTTTTTTCAATGTTTTGGGGTACACAGTAGGTATATATATTTATGGGGTATGTGAGATGTTTTGATATAGGTATGTAATGTGAAATAAGCACATCATGAAGACTGGGGTATCCATACCCTCAAGCACTTATCCATTGAATTGCAAACATTCCAATTACACTCTTAAGTTATTTTAAACTGTACATTCAATTTATTATTGTCTCCTTTCCAACTGTGTAACTGTGTGAGGCTGGATTTTCTTTACATACCACAATCAAAATAATGCATTCTAGCAAATCATATGTAGAAGGAGATATGAGAAAGCCACTGTCTTATATTTAGCTAGATATTACAGACATTTCAAAAATGTAAAACAGTGCCACTTTTTTCACTAAAATTACTTATATATTATAAAATGATGTTAAATTTCATAAAATATGTTGCTTATTTAAACATGTAATGAATTTGTTACAATTTTAAGTGAAGTAATAAATACTTTAAATTTTAACTAATTATTTTAAATATTTATTTTAAAAATATTTAACTTAAATATTAATATTAATTAGAACAATTAATATTAATCAGAACAATTTTCTATTAACTAACATTATGTTTTCACTTTTGTTTTTAGTATGTTTTACTACAAACATCCATGAACAAATTATGCAATAAAATATTTAAATTAAATATTTTAATTTCTAATATAGTAAGCTGCAATAGTTACAATCCATATAAACAAAAGCTCTTTGCAGTCCTCCTTAATTTTTAGGAGAGCAAAGGAATCTTAAGACCAAAAAGTTCGAAAACTGTTGGTCTGAACAGAGCCAAAAATGTTTGTTCAGTAGGGTTAACTACTTTTTAAAAATTGTGTCCTTTGATGCACAAACACTTTTAATTTTGATGTAGTCCAGCTTATCAATTTTTTTTCTTTTGTTGCCTGTGCTTTTGGTGTCATATTCAAGAAACCATTGCCAAATCCAGGATCACAAAGTTTTCCTCTGTTTTCTTCTAAGAATTTTATAGTTTTAGCTCTTACATTTATGTCTTTCATCCAACTTGAGTTCATTTTTGCATGTGTTAGGTGGTCAGGGTCTGATTCCATTCTTTTATATGTGGATATCCAATATTTCCAGTACCATTTATGGAAAAGATGGGGCCGGGCGCAGTGGCTCATGCCTGTAATCCCAGCACTTTGGGAGGCCGAGGCGGGCGGATCACAAGGTCAGGAGATCGAGACCACGGTGAAACCCCGTCTCTACTAAAAATACAAAAAATTAGCCGGACCAGGTGGCAGGCGCCTGTAGTCCCAGCTACTCGGGAGGCTGAGGCAGGAGAATGGCCGGAACCTGGGAGGTGGAGCTTGCAGTGAGCCGAGATCGTGCCACTCACTCTAGCCTGGGCGACAGAGCGAGACTCCGTCTCAAAAAAAAATAAAAATAAAAAAAAAAGAAAAAGAAAAAGAAAAGATGGTGCTTTCTCCATTAAATGGTCCTGGCACCTTTGTTAAAAATCATGTGATGACTGGGTAGGGTGGCTCATTCCTGTAATCCCAGCACTTAGGGAGGCCAAGGCAGGCAGACTCACCTGAGGTCAGGAGTTCAAGGCCAGCCTGGCCAACATGGTGAAACCCCATCTCTACTGAAAATAGAAAAATAAGCTGGGTGTGGTGGCAGGAACCTGTAATTCCACCTACTTGGGAGGCTGAGGCAGGAGAATTGCCTGAACTTAGGAGACAGAGGTTGCAGTGAGCTGAGATTGGGCCACTGCACTCCAGTTTGGAAGACAGAGTGAGATTCTCTCTCCAAAAAATAATAATAATAATCTGAACATCTATATGAGAGTTTATTTCTGGGTGCTTGATTTTATTCCATTGGTCTGTATGTCATTTTCTATGCCAGTATCATTCTATTTTAATTTATGTAGCTTCACAATGAGTTTTGAAATCAGAAGTTATGAGTTCTCTAGCTTTGTTCTTCTTTTTCAAGATTGTATTGATTATTCTGGATGCTTTGAGATTCCATATACATTTTAGTACAGATTTTTCTATTTCTGCCAAAAAAAGTTAGTTGAGGTTTTGATAGAATTTGCATTGAATCCGTAGATCACTTTGGGCAGTATTGACATCTTAGCAACATTAAGTCTTCTAACTAATAAATATGATATGTCTTTTTATTTATTTTCATCTTTAATTTCTTTCAGCAATATTTTGTAGTTTTCAGTGTACAAGTATGTTGCATTGTTGGCTAAATTTATGGATAATTTGAGCAATTTGATTCTCAGCTGTATTCAATTAATTTGTCCATGGATATTTGTACCAAAACATACCAAAACAAAAGTGAAAATGTTAGTTAATAAGAAATGTTTCTGATATATGTAATAAAAGGAAACATCATATTAGTTAACAAGAAATTGTTCTGATTTATGAAGTAGAAGGGAATTGAAAGCGTTATTTCCAAATTATACCACATAAGTTCAACCAAATATGTGTCCAACATATCACCACAAACTTTTCTCGCAGTCTTGCACTTTGCTTTACATTTGTTCAAATAGGACCCAATGGATAAGATGTTTTTGGATAAGCATGCCAAGACATGACATGAAATGAAAGTTGGCATAGCTATGGTTAACCTGAGCATGTTAGAAACTGAGGAGAAGCTGAATGGTATATGCAGCCTATGAATAAGAGTGAATGCAAGAACCAGGGTGACCAACACCTTGCAACATAGGCTGGAAATTGTGGGCATAATGGTCACCAACAATTTCCAAGTCACCAATAGCTGACTGATGGATAGTATCAACAAAACCAACAACTCACGTTTCTCTCTCTGGAGCACGGCCATGCTTATACTGGATTTTGTGGCTAAAACAGGACTCATCGATTTGCAAATAATGACCTGGGATACCAAGCTGTATCAGATGCAGTTCAAAGTAATACTTGCATACTTTGTGAGAGAAACTGTAGATATCAACCATAGTATTGGCTGAAATTTCATAATAGTAGTAGTTGCTTTCTCTGTGACTTTCATAGACTCTAAGAATAAAAAATAAAGCCAGATTTTTAGGGAAATGTTAGAATTTGCAAGAAAGATACCTTTGAAGCAAGACCCATAAAGACTGGCAGTTGTGGTAAATGCATTTTGACAAATAGCCATCTTTGCATTGACATCGTACCATAAGAGTTGGTGACATGAGGAACGTCCAGGAGAGACAGATAACAAATTACACTGCTTTAGTAACTTAGTAGCTTGACAATGATAGGTGGCAGTGTATCTTAAAATAAATGCTTCTCCACTGGGAGAGGTGAAATTAAAATTTTCTTAAAAATAAAACTAGTAAATAAAACAAAATTTGAATTTGACCCACAGGGTTTGATCACAATTGAGAAATTTGACTTGCCACAATTAACTTTGATCTGCTAGGACAAATTATTCAGTTGATTCAAGTTTATTCTTAACTATTTTATTCTTTTGATGCTTCAGTAGGATTGACTATTGCTTGTAAGCAACATTTATTGAACATAAGCAGTGCTCTGATTTGAAATGGAACATCATATGGATCACATCTTCAATTTATATTAAAGAAGGGTACAATGCATTGTAATACATGCTGTAAAGGAACTTATCACAGGGTGTTGTTGGAGAACATAGAGCAATCATTTGTACCCTAACTTGAGATATGTATATAATTTTGGAAGTTACATCTCAGTGGAACCTTGAAAGATGCTCCAGTTTGAATAGTCCCTTTAAAACTCATGTTGAAACTTGACACCTAACATAACAGTATTAAGAGGTAGAGCTTTTAAGAGGTGATTGGGTCAGGAGTACTCTGCCCTCATGAATGGATTAATCTATTCATGGATTAATGGATTGATGGGTTAGCATGAGAGTGAATTTGTTATAAAAGCCAGTTTGGCTCTCTCTTACGTGGCCCTTTGCCCTGTGATACCTTCCACCATGTTTTGGCACAGCACAAGGCCCTCACTAGAAGCTGACCAGGTGTGGCCATCCAATCATGAACTTCCCAGCCTCCAGAACCATTAGTTAAGTAAACCTCTTTTCTTTATAAATTTCCCAGTCTCAAGTATTCAGTTATAGCACAGAAAACAGACTAAAATAAAGGAAAAGTAGGCTTGAAAAAGAATAAATGAGAGTGGGCAGGGGAGAATGTTAAAAGTCAAGGGAGGAGCCTCTGCATAACGAATTGCAGGTATGAAACAGCATGATGTGTACAGAGTACTGCAAACAGCTTTCATTATCTGAGCATAGTGTGCACCTAAAAGAGGTTAGGGGAAGGCAGCTAGAAAAGCAGACATGATCCAGTCTTGATGGTTTTAGCTCAAACTTCTACTCCTGTTAAAACTCAAGTGTTTGCCAAGTCCAGAAATCCCTCACTGACACCTACCCTTTTCTCCAGGTTGTGTTAGGTCCTTACCACTACGCTCCCATTAGTGCTTCCTGCAAAGGGCTCTTAGTTAATACACTTAAGAGCTGTATTATAATCTGTTTATATGCTTAACATAATGCCTAGAACATACAATTGTTTAACTTCTCTGAATTGGGTACACAGTTTGGAACAGATACATTAAACTAATGTTTAAGGAAGATAATTTTTGTTGCCATTTGCCTGGTAGTCAGGGCTAATTTCAATTTGAGACAGGAAGGGCGAGTGGAAAGGTTTCATGCAGAAACAAAGTGATTAGGACCTGAGTCAGCATAGTGACTCTGGAAGTAAAAAAGGCTCAGAATGTGCTGCATTTCACCTACGGTGAAAATATGTATTCCTAGTAAAGCATGGCAGTAGAGTTGACACTGAATGATGATGTATGTAAGCTGAGCTCTGAAGAAGGACCAGGGCACACAAAGATTTTAGGTGGAGCATGAAACAGTTGAGTTTATTTTCTGTAAGGAAAAATGCAATCATAAGTGAGGTATGGAAAATAAAATAAAAATGGCTGTTTAAATTGTTAAGAGAGGTTTGAGAAGAAGTTTGAAGTGCCCAGCAACAAAAGTGGCCTCTCAAGGAAGGCCTCCTGCTTAACTCAAGGCAACACATGTTTCTTAGACATAAAGTTGAACTAACAATCTCTCTTTTCGACCTCTCCTTGGAAGAACTCAGGTTCTGCTGCCAAGGTCGAGTGCTCCTTTCCTAGGTCTATCCATCTGCACTTACCGTGTAATGTGAAGATTTTTATTTTTTCTTTTCTGTAACAAGGCAAAATCATTTTAGAAAATAGGTTTTCTCAAGAATTTCAAAGTGTAATATTAATCTTTAGTAGACTAGTACAAAATAAAGTCACTGCTACTCCACATTTTTAAAAAAAGAAAGAGAAATGTGCAAAATTATTCGAGGTGACAGCAACCACCTTCAACTTTTTGTATGCCAGCATTGCAAATTTTTTTTATACAGTGACCTTGAATCACAACAGTGAAAAGAATCAGGTATAATATATTAGGGTTACTGTAAGACTGTCACGAAAAAGAAAAAATAAGGAATCTTTATAATGTAAAATTCTTGTAATCCACCATTTAAAAAATCAGATATTTTATGAGAGCGTATTGTTTTTTCTTTTATGGAGCTTCCAATAATGAGAAAATGTCCCCATTTCAACTAGAATTACTGGAGTAATCTTAGTTACTGCATAGAATATAGTAAAAGTAAAGTGATGTGTAAATTTAGTACATGGGTATATATTTTTGCTTTGTAATCATCAACTTTTTTCTGCATTGTCTTTTGAAAACCATGTTATTTATTTTTCAGAGACCTAAGTTGAAGTGAGAAGCAGTATGTCTGTACTAAATTAATGACCAAGCAAAATTTAAACTTTTCAGAAATTTTAGTTTGAGACATTCCTTTGCTTTATTTGAATTTTTAAACTAAAATAGAATATTTGGTATATATGACTGAAATAATTAAATGTAATTTAATCTTGTTATAATATAACATATTAACAACTCAAATATTCAGCATTTGGCCTGAAAACAGGAAGGAAGCAATTTTAAAACAGCTAAAATTGATGATAAATAATACTAAAGCCTAGATAGTTTACTACTAGGAAAGTCTTATAAGTACTCCCTTTAATTTTAGTTTTATATTGCACAGCAGTCCAATCAGATTCATCATCTCATATTTTAAATCCCAGGAGATTAAAAGTATCACAGTTGAATAGTGAAGTGTCATTGTTACAAGCAGACACACAGTAAAGTAAGGAGCTAATATGGCAGCAAGACAGGAGATACACCTCCAAAAGGAACACACACACCACAAAGAACAAAAGCAAATTGACCCTTCAATGTATGGCAAAACATTACTAATCTTAGTGTTCCCTGTATATACAGGTGTTTACAGCACAGTACCTTCATTGATGTTTAGCATTACATCCTGAATCATCTAGAAAAGATTAAGTAATGTACAGTAATAAATGCATTTTTAGAAAACATAATAAAAAGTATTTTAACTCTTGCTGAAAAGACCAAACTGTTTTGTCTTTGGAGAATTTACCTATGAAGACTTATTTCTTAATGACTTGGAATAATTATGATTTTTCAGTGATTTGAGTTAACTGTTAAGCCACGTTTGCAATGACCAGTGTATTCATTTGTGTGACAACTGTATTAGAAAATAAAAACTATTATGATTTCTTATTGATCACTTTATATTTTTATTGGGGAAAATAGCTAAATAGGACCTCCTAATTTCTAGGCAAGAGTCGGTTCATAAATTGACTTGTATGTAATTCACAAGAATATTGCTAGACTTGTCATATGCCACACAATTAGTTCGCGGTGGAAATAAAACTCTGCCCTTAGTTCCTGATTACCACTTTGATATTATATTATCATTTCTGATTCTATTCAGCATGTTTATTAAAGAAGAAAGTGATTCTATTTACATTTTTAAACTGTTACTTTTGTAAAAAACATGGTTTGAGAAGCTGTTGAATGGAATAAAGACATTAGGCAAGACAAATTACTGCGCCCTCTAGGAGTTTAAAATACAGTTAGAAACTAAGAGTAACATAAGGGAAGGAGCAATGAAGAAAAGAACTATTGAGTACCTCATGTATGCCAGGCTTTGTGTTCAATATAATTAAAGAATTTGATTCTCAAGAATTCCTGTGTTACAGATGAATAACATGAAACTCAGTCTATATTTGAACAACTGGTAATTAGCAAAATTGGAATCCTAACTATGGCCTGTCTGGCTTTAAAGTCCTGTTCTTTCCACTCCCCTCCATGGCACCCAGGAACATGCATGATAGAAAATGCATGATACAAAAATAAGACCTCAAGAACAGCCAAAGGAGGAGATCAGTGGGACCGGGTGGATAAGAAAAAGTGTCATTAGAAAAGAGAAGTTTTTATAGATCTCACACACATACACACACACAAATCTTGATAAGAGGAGTGGGAGGGGCAATTTATTCACATTTTGGTCACGAAGTACCAAAAAATAATATTCTGATTCTTATATGAAAGGTTAATATCCTCAGTTTTAAGAAGGTGGCAGTAATATCAGGAAAACATTTTCATTTTCACCATACATTCAAGGATTCTTCAAAATTGTGTAAATATAAAAATTTCCCTGAAAAATAGTAAGCAAATCTAGAATTTTTCAAAATGATAAAAATTGTATAATTTGTAAAAATGCAATTACCTATGAATATATTTCTCTGCATATTGATATTAAGTGTTAACATTAATAGTAGTAGTTGACATTTACTTTTTCTTTACCAGCCACTGACTTGAGAAAATCGCATGTATCATCTCAATTAATCCTCAGAGCAATAATATAAAATACTCTTGTCCTCTCCAGTTAACAGACCTGTAAACTGTGATATAGAATACCTAAGTAACTTGTCCAAGGTAACATACTGGTGCTGTATACCTTTATGTCCTTCATATCCTTCTGTATCCCTGCTCATTCTTCTATGTGTCCTGGGAGCAGGCTGGCTTTATGAGCATGTAACCTATACAGTTGCACAGGGTTCCACACTCAGTAGGATCCTACACTTGATTTATTGCTTTGCAATTATCATCTTGAAATTCCTAACAATTTTTTTAAAATAAAGGAGCCCCGCATTTTCATTCTGCACCGAACCACAAAAATTGCCTAACCAGTCTTGTCAAAGTAGGTAACCCATTTGCTTAGCATCAGTGAGCCTCCTTCTTCCTGGTTTTGGGTTGATTTAGCCAAAGAGAGGCACTGGCAAGAGACAAAAGGGTGCGAAGACAGTAAGGGTGGAGGATTAATTGCTCCACAAAAGGCACAACCCATGTTGAATCCTTCTCATAATGCTGCCTTTTCTGGGTGTTGGCAACTGCTTTCTACCTTCCTCTTCTTCAAGGTGTCTCCCCATGATTACCACCCCATTACTTGACTGGCATTGTGGGTCTCCTTAAACTTGTCCATGTCTTTCTACATAGTTTCTTTATCAAATCAAATTATCCAGTTTGAATGAGCCACCTGTTTTCTGCAGGGACCCTGACTGACACACACAATTACCCATGCATCTTCTGATTTTCTGGCACAGTAGAAATCAGCTCAGGACAGTAGGGTAGGAGCTGGCTGAGGGAAAATAAGGAACACTTAGTTTCACATGGAGACATCAAAGGAAATTAGCTCTAGGACCTTGCTGCTAATGTCTTCTCCACAAAGCTTGAATCAGCTTACATGCCTACCATCTACATACTTGCATACTTGTTTCATTGAATCTTTACTTTTACTAGATTTTATAATGCCCCATCCCCATCTCTGATTCTTTTTTTAAATTATTATACTTTAAATTCTAGGGTACATGTGCACAACATACAGGTTTGTTACATATGTATACATGTGCCATGTGGGTGTGCTGCACCCATTAACTCATCATTTACATTAGGTATATCTCCTAATGCTATTCCTCCTCCCTACGCCCACCCCACAACAGGCCCCGGTGTGTGATGCTCCCCTTCCTGTGTCCGAGTATTCTCATTGTTCATTTCCCAAATATGAGTGAGAACATGCGGTGTTTGGTTTTTTGTCCTTGCGATAGTTTGCTGAGAATGATGGTTTCCAGCTGCATCCATGTCCCTACAAAGGACATGAACTACTCCTTTTTTATGGCTGCATAGTATTCCATGGTGTATATGTGCCACATTTTCTTAATCCAGTCTATCATTGATGGACATTTGGGTTGGTTCCAAGACTTTGCTATTGTGAATAGTGCTGCAATAAACACACGTGTGCATGTGTCTTTATAGCAGCATGATTTATTATCCTTTGGGTATATACCCAGTAATGGGATGGCTGGGTCAAATGGTATTTCTAGTTCTAGATCCTTGAGGAATTGCCACACTGTTTTCCACAATGGTTGAACTAGTTGACAGTCCCACCAATAGTGTAAAAGTGTTCCTATTTCTCCACATCCTCTCCAGCACCTGTTGTTTCCTGACTTTTTAATGATCGCCCGTCTCTGATTCTTAAAGGAAAATGTGTCCAGAATTGGTTTGGAGTGATGCCTGACTGTGGGAGAGAAAAGAGGGGATGAGAGTGGAGTTGTGATAGATACCTTTGTAACTATACTCTACATACTACTTTAAATTCCTAAGCCTATTAGTTGAGTTTCTGACAAATACCTACATAATTACTTTCTGAAGCAAGCTCTGGAGGTTTAGAATAAAGATCTTCATTCTGTGAATTCTCTGACATTAATAATGAATATGAGAGAACGTGCTTGTCAAGGAAAAAAAGTGAGGTGTTAACATTTACTCTACATTTCACTTTCAATTTTTATGTTTAAAGGTTCCTTTTTTAATATTAAGTTGTTTAAATCTCCCCATTATTTTTTATTCATCACTGGAAAATAACAAAAGATATTCCTTAAAGTTCATTTTTATTATGTTTCAAATGCATGTTACAGAAATTTTCTTTAAAGGCAGAGAAGCTAAACTGCTAGAAATAGTTCCATTGGGTAATAATAGCATCTGTAAAATAGGGATCCAAATTTTGGAAATGGACATTTTGTGTTCTTACTCTCAGAGTGGTAATAATACATTGGCTCATTGGTGTTGATTTAAAGTGTATATTGAGAGCTAGGGTTTTCAATTAGGAGGTGATATATTATAGAACAAGAGTAACTGAAGATTTTTAGCTCAAAGGAAAATGAGAAATAATCACATGTAGAGCCTCAAACACCGAACTTTCATTTTATTTTATGAAAAAAATGAAAACACTATCCTGCTTTAAATATCTATCAATAGCAACATTAAATGGACTAAGAAAATAAATAAATCTCTGTTGAAAGGGTTAAGATACTTATAAATCATAATGGAAGATAAAATTATTTTTCTTTTCTATCTATCCTCACTTCCTTCGTGATTTTACTCAGGCTATGGTTTTAAATACCTCTATATGCTGATAACTCACATGTTTCCATCTCTCTTCAGAACTCCTGACTTGTATACATAGTCCAACTTAACATCTCCCCTTGGATGTTAAATTTAACCCCTAGAACTCAGTTCCTGATCTATGCACCAGAACTGGCCTACATACATCCTTATCTATCTGAGTTAATGGTGGTCCAGTTGATCAGGCCAAATCCAGGAGACATCCTTATTATTTTTTTCCTCAGATCTTATATCTAATCTTTTAGGAATTCCTATTAATATATGCCTCAAAATCCAAATACCTTTTGCCACCTCTACTGCTACTCCCCTGGTTTAAGCCACCAGCACCTGTCTCCTGGACTATAGCAATGATCTCTTACCTATTTTCATATCTCTTCTCCCTGCATTGCCTTTGCTTTCCCTCTATTGATTCTCGATGCAACAGAAAGAGGAATCACTAGAAATATAAGTCAGATTATGCCACTTTTCTGCTCAAAACTTTGAAATGACTTCCCACTGGATAGAGAGTAAAAGCCAAAGTTTATGAAGTCTTGTGTTATCTGAGTCTCTCTACTTTGACCATGTCCTCCTACCTCTGCCCCTTATGACTGATCAAATACACTGGATCATGCCTTTTTCCTACTCCCCTCCCTTCCATTCCCAGTCCTCTTTACCTTACTCCATTGTTTTCCTTATTCCAGAGCACCTACCACTTTTTAATACACAGTGTAATTTTCTTATTTATTGTGTTTATTATTTATTGCCTGCCTTTGACTGCTAGAATGTAAGCCTCATGAGAGCAGGGAACTTTCTGTGTTTTGTTTTCTGATTTAGCCCCTGTGCCTAAAATAGTGCCTGCCCTGTAGTAGCCAGTCAACACTTGTTAAGTGATTGAAAGGTTTGCTTATGTATTCCCCTTTTTAAAAAATGTCTATTTGAAGGGCTCTCTCAAGAGGTAATTTCATGCCCAATCTATTTACAGATTGATAAAACAAGTTTTATATAGGTACTAGGTCTTTTGAGCTGAGGGAGTGTGAAGATTTGCGGGTATGTACTAGATAGATTGTTGAGTCGGTGATTCAGTGATGAACTGAAAATATCAGGGTTCTTGGCAAGATATCAGTTAACCAAATCTAAGAATAGGTTTGTCTTTAGAGGGAATTTTATTGATAAAATATCTTTCCATGGTACAAACATACATTAAAACAAATAACAAAAATAACTCAAATAAACAGAAAAAGATTTTTGGAGCCATGTAAGTGACTGTTGATAATTTGGAAATTTAGTGTTATATCACATATATTTAAGCAAGTTTACATGTACTCTACATTTGATTAATCCATTAATTTCTAATTTCTATCTTAAGATCATTTCTATAATCAGTTATTTATTCAATTTCCCTACACAATACTTAGAAATGATCTCTTTTTTTCCATTTCAGAAATTTAAAAAATTTACAAGAAGATAGGTTAAATAGTTAATCCAGGCTCAGTCATTCAATTAGTAATAACTGGAATTAAAACACATCTATGTTGATTTTCTTACCAGATCTGTGTCTAGTGTGATCATTTCTCTGAATACTAACTTTATTTCTTTTTGGAAAATGCTTACACAGGCCAGATTAAGTGGAAGAAATGTGACAACGTTTTTCAGCTATAATAAACTGAATCTGAATGTTCCTAACCTGATCCTAGAGACAGCAAAAGCAACTGCCTATCTTCTCTCTTGACCTCACTGGGGGAGGCTTTTCCTTATTTCAGAATCTTAGAAGAAATATTCATGTGGGTTGACTGTGGCAGAAACGTGAATAACAGTATAACTCATCTGGGAAAAGTGCAGATCTGTAAAGCTCTGCATTTCTCTGGACTTACTCACTTGGGTGATTTCATCTGAAGGTCACCAAAGAGTTCAAAAATACAGTTGGCAGCATAAAGTGATAAGATTGTCCTTTTAGTCTCATAATTCTTTGCAAACTTATTTTGTTGAATCTTGGTGCTAGATGCCAACATCAAGGCAGGGCACATGGAATTTTCTTCACAAAGATGTGATTCCACCAAAAGCACTGTAATCAATATGTACTCACTGTTACTTTTCACAATATAAATAATTGATTGACAAAACAGTGCGTCAAATCACTGTCAATTTTATTGCTATAGGAGGCTCTTTTCTCAACTTACAATATAAAGTATTGCTCTATACCCTTTCATTAAATCTGGTTTTGTATTTCACCATTATAGAAAATTCTATGCTTGAATTCCCTGTAAAGTCATATTACGCTGTCTGTTAACCACAGGGGCTTTGAGCTTGATGTTTGAGTACTTTAATTGTCACTGTAATTGATTTTACCTTTGACTTGGTGTAGTGATTGCCTTGTAATTTGTTGATGATTAATGACCATCCTCTGGTTATTGCTGCTCAGTTGACCAGAAATAGAGCAATTGGTTTGTCTTGGCTCTTAGTTTTCCAAAAGGACTTTAAAAATCATTGAGGGGGCCTATGTAAAAAGGTTTTACACCCTCTGTGGTTTAACTGTATTGCAGGAAAAATCAGAGGCACAAAATTAAGTGTATGTTTGGTTAATTTTATCTTTATATCCTTAAGATACATTCAAAACTTTCTACTTTTAGCATTTTGATCAATGAATAAATTTTAGAAAATAGAGGGTTTTGAAGATTAGGAGAAGTTAGGGTATTTGAATTACTATGAAAATTTTCCAAGTAAAAGTTCCCCAAAAAGTGATATCATTGTTACTAATGGAATTATTAGGATCTAAGAATATAAATTGTTGATCAAAACACCAGGAAAAAAGGGAAAATGGCAATAGGTTATAGTGATGTGACAGTAAGAATTCTTCAGAAGTGATGAATAACTCAGGATAACTGAGGATACTATGAATAACATAGGATACTATGAAAGACATTTTGCCAAATTCTGAAGAGACAAAGAATTATGTAGACATGACTTTTGTCTGTCTCTTCTCAATGTGTACAATCACCTAGAAATTATAATCTAGGAAAAAAATTAAGTGACCTAAAAGAAGTAAAAATGCATAGCATATACATAAAGATTCAAGAAAAACTTAAATTGTCCACAACATCTTTCTTTTTTTAAAAAGAAAATGCATATGGACTGTAATACATAAATATTTTGAAGCTCTTGGGAAAAGTTTTAGATACTTCATTCACAAGACTAAATGAATAGAATCCTTAGGTGTGACTCTATCACTGGTAACAGGGAGAGAAAATAATCACCAAGAAATACATTCAATCTTATTTTAAAATTGGTCTAATTTAGTTCTATTTTGAACACAATAATAAACTATTGACACTTAAAGTATCTCAAGCTAATGTATATATACACGAATATAATTGATTTTAGAACATCAATTCTTAATAGCAACTTGTCTTTGGCATGAGTATTACATTTGTTTTATTATGCTGAATGTAGTTACAACCTTGCAAATAATTTTTAAAAATTAAATTAATAAGAAAATAAATTGTAAGTTCAGCATACAGATCCATTTCTTGAATTCACAAAATAAGCTAGCAATTTCTGGTTGTTTTTCTAATTAGAATAAGAAACAAGCAAATGGAAGGGCTGTTCCCTTAACTAAGAATTCTGCCCCTGATTTTAAATGTTTCAGGACTTCTACACATGATGACATTCCTAATGGGCTGTGTTTCTAGAAAAAAAATTAATTAAGTTGTTTAAAATATTAAGTGTATTTTCCAATAAATAAAATATTTTAAATTATGATTGTGTTTTCAGGACAAATAAACAAAATCTTTTAAACTCCAAGTTCCTAATGGTCTATCTAAATAGTATAAGACATTAATCATTGAATAATGCTAAATGATATTTCAAAAGGAAAATGTGTTTGGAGTTCTCCCCTGAAATAGCAGAAGCACACACACCTTCCCACTCTACACCTGCAAGGGATCCAAGCTACCATGGGTAACTTCTGTGATCTCCAGGAAGGTGACTGCAGGGAAATAAATGGAGGGAATTAGAGTCTATGCAGTCTCTCGTCTCAGAAATCCTCCTTGCTTTCTACTTCTGCCATTACCTGTTTCTCCAGTGAATAATGTAATCTTCTTTACCTTAACCAGACTACCAAAAACAGTTGAATGGCTTCATCTCTACCATTGCATCTGCTAAGCAAGCACAGGCTCTTCAACAGTTTTTTTTGTGGACTCCAGAGATTGGCTAATAGCAGTTCTGTAAGTCTTCAGAGGAAAGAGAATTTACCTCTTATTATCTGAATGCCTTTGTGCAGTTTACGTAAAGCATTTGGTTTTGGTTCTATGTTAAAGCAGTGATCATGATGTACATCTTGTGGTTCTTTGAGAAGAAAGTAGTGGATATAAAGCAAAACCTGGAATTTAAACTATTCTAGGTCTAGCTAATAGTGTAGGCATAATGAGATTGATCATTTTGCTATATTCTGCACCATGTTTTACTCAAAACTTGTAGCAAAAGGCGGAGTTGTGCAGGTGATTTTTCTTTATGTAGATGAAGAACTGCAGTACTGAATACATTTAAAAGGTTGCCCATGAAGGGCTTTTAAATAAGAAATATAACTGGGTATCAGATCAGATGCTGAGAGAACTGAATCTCTTTGATAATGCTGGGTGGTGAAATGGTGGGATGATTTGGAATCCTGATTATGAGACCCAATACCCTTCTTTCTTTGTGTCACTTGCAGTCTCTTGTCATCACAGACCACATCTAGAATCATGGTCAATCCCTGGATAATTTCAGAATCAGGAATTAGAGCCCACTGATTTATTCAACCACTATTTATTACTTAATCGCCAATTGCCAGGCATCTATTGCAAAAATGTAACCCCCGATCCCCCCCGAAAAAAAATAGTCTATTTCTTCATAAATCTTACACTCCAATGGGCTTACAGATACAGATCAATCTACAAGCACATGTGAAATAACAACTGTTACCTATGCTGTGAGATAAAGACCCACACAATGCATTGACTGATTATCAGGGAATTTGAACTAGTCATGGAAGTCAGGAAAGACTTCCTGCAGAAAATGATGATTAGTTTTATGGCCAAAGAAGTTAGCTCTTAAATAAAAAGGGTAGAAAAGTGCATTCTAAGCAGGAGGGAAAGCTGCTAAAAATTCAAACCAAAGAAACAAATAAAAAATTTGGACCAGATGCAGTGGCTCATGCCTGTAATCCCAGCACTTTGGGAGGCTGAGGCGGGCAGATCATGAGGTCAGGAGATTGAGACCATCCTGGCTAACACCGTGAAACCTGTCTCTACTAAAAATACAACAACAGCAACAACAAAAATTAGCCAGGCGTGGTGGCGGGCGCCTGTAGTCCCAGCTACTTGGGAGGCTGAGGCAGGAGAATGGCGTGAACCCGGGAGGCAGAGCTTATAGTGAGCCGAGATCGCGCCACTGCACTCTAGCCTGGGCGACAGAGCAAGACTATATCTCAAAAAAAAAAAAAAAAAATTTTTTTTTTCATGCAAACATGAACCATGTGAAGAATTTTATCTAAAGAATAGTGGGAAGCTTGACAAGAGTTGGGAGGACACATGGGGAAATCAGGGTGACATGGTCTGATATCCAGTTTGAAAAGCCCATTCTGACGAAAATATAAGATTATGGTTTGGAAGGGACTTTAGAGGCTGCAGCAGACCCATCAGGGGCCACTGAGGCAGCCCAGGTAAGAAAGGATACCATAAACAAGGTTGTAGTTGGTGTACATGTAGAGAAATGGATTAATTGAGAATATTTAATGGTAAAATAAGAAAGAATTGGTGACGTATTAGAAGAAAGTGGCAGGGATTTACCCTGAATACTGGAAATTGGGAAAAAAAATCTTAGTTCAATATAGCAGAAAGAGAAAAAGTGTTCTCATAATTAACAGTAGTTGGCAGTGGTAGGTGGTGAGAAGGAGTGGTGGCAGGTTTCCAGATAGCTCTTCATTTGATCCAAGTATAGAATTACTGTAATTTATGTTGGCTGCAAACTTATTTTTATAAAATGCTGATTCATTTCTTACTTTCTTCTTTCTTTCTTCTGCTTTTAACCCTTCACTTAAAGAAAATATGAAAAATGAGTTTTTTTCCCGTTTGGAGGTAATTAGTAGAAAGAATCAAGTATGTTTCTTATGTTTTTGTTAACAATCTTCAATAAGTCTCAATGGTTTCAATAAGTCTGAATGGCTCATATTTACAATTACTTCTCAAAACATTGCTATCTATGCTGTACACTTTCTAAAAGTATGAAGTTTACATTATTTATACAATATATTTGATATATTTATTCAGTGTTTAGCTTTGAACATTGTTTACTGATGTAGTTTTCTGTGATTAGTTGAACAACAAAGCGTGGATTGTTAAGATAGGCTAAGGGCTATTAAAAAAAACCCCTCCAAATCCCAGTTACTTAACAATGGATAAAAGGTATATGTATTAATTCGTTCTTTGCTCCAGTTCCCAATAAGTTTCTGATTTCCATCAGAGACCTCCTCAGCCTGGACTTCACTGTCCAAATCACTATCAGCATTTTGTTCACAACAATTCAACAGCCTCTAGGAAGTTTCAGACTTTCCCTCATCTTCCTGTCTTCTTCTGAGCCCTCCAGACTCTTCCAACCTCTGCCCATTACTCAGTTCCAAAGTTGCTTCCACATTTTCAGGTATTTTTGTAGCAATATCCTACTCTTGGTACCAATTTCCGGTATTAATCCATTCTCTGATTGCTATAAAGAACTACCTAAGACTGACTAATTTACAAAGAAAAGAGGTGTAATTGACTCAAGATTTTTGCAGACTATACAGGAAGGGTGACTGGGGAAGGCTCATAAAACTTACAATCATGGCAGAAGGCAAAGAGGAAGCAGGTACATCTTACATGGCCAGAGCAGGAGGAAGAGAGAAAAGGAGGAGGTGCTACACACTTCTAAACGACCAGCTGTTGTGAGAACTCACTCACTATCATGAGAGCAGCAAGGGGACAATCTGCCCCCATGATCCAATCACCTCCTAGTAGGCACCTCCTCCAACACTGGGGATTGCAATTCAACATGGGATTTGGGCAGGGACACATATTCAAACCATATCAATATATGTCGTCTTATTTCACAGTCTAATACAAGTAAGTCAGGGCGAAGGGGGTCTGTTTCACTCATTCATGGAGCTAGACTACTTCCATCCAGAAGTCATTTTGTCTATTTTATAAAGCCTAGGAGTCCTCATCTGATTCTTCTACCTCTATCAGGCAGGCAACGGAAGACACAGAACATGGAGGATTGCGCAGTAGGTTTTAAGAGTACTTTCCTTTGGTCAGAGTTTAGTCACAAATCTAATCTAACTGCAGGAGAAGGTGGAAATATAATCTAGCTGTTTGTCCAGGAGGAAAAAGAAATGACTTTTGTTAATACAGTTGACCCTTGAATAAGAGGGTAGGGGGACTGACCTCCTGGGCAGTCAAAAATTCACATAAAACTTTTGACTCCCCAAAAACGTAACTACTAACAGCCTACTGTAGATTGGAAGCCTTACCCGTAATATAAACTGTCAATTAACACATTCTTTCAGTTATATGTAGTAAATACTGTTTTCCTATAATAAAGTAAGCTAGAGAAAAGAAAATGTTACAGAGAAAATCATGAGAAAGAAAAAATGTATTTACTAGTCATTAAGTGGAAGTGGATCATCATAAAGGTCTTCATCTTTGTTACCTTCATGTGGAGTAGGCTGAGTAGGAGGAGAAAGAGGAGGTGTTGGCCTTGCTGTCTCAGGAGTGGCAGAGGTGGAAGAGGTGGAGGTGGAATAGAAAGCATGAAAGTCAGGAACACTTGGTGTAACTTGATGGAAATACATTGTAATTTATGTCTGACTTAAGCTTTCTCATTTCTCTAAAAATGTTTCCATACAATGTAGATGTTCCTTCCAGCATTTGCTTCAGTTTTGATGCCCCTATCCTAGAAGAGTCCATGTTTTAAAATAAATCAAAAGTAGTCTTAAATAATGAGAATCCTTCTGCCAGATTGCCTAATGTCAATCTGTTTTCTGGCAATGCTTCTTTTACCTCTTCTTCCTTACATCTGACACTGTCTCAGAAGCACTCATCTCCATCAGGTCGTCTTCTGTTAATTCCTCTGATATGGTGTCTATTAGCTCTTGAGTTTCTCCAGGATCCTTACCTAGAAATTGTTCACCTAACTACTTTTTTTTTTCGATATATCCACAGTCTCTTTCATGTTCTCCTCAATTGGTTGTTTCAAAAATCCTATGAAGTCATGCACAACATCTGGACATGGTATTCTCCAGTAAAAATCTGTTGTTTCAGGACTGATAACATTCACAATCGTGAAATCACTTTCACATCATTGTTTCACAAACAATGATGGTGCATCTTCAATGGCATAATTCTTCCAGATTTTCATGATGTTCTCTCTATTGGGGTTCTCTTTTATAGTGTTGACAGTCCTTTTCATAGGGAACCATGGGTAACGAGCCTTAAAGGTCCTACGACTCCCTGATCTAGAGGCTGAATTAGAGACATTGTGTTTGCAGGCAAGCAGAACACTTCGATGCCTTTGGTGTTGAACTCATGGCACTCTGGGTAGCCAGGAGGCATTGTCTAATATCAAAAGACCTTTAAAAGGTAATTACTGGCAATGTACTTTTTGACTTCGGGGACAAAACATCAATGGAGCCAATCCAGAAGAATGCCGCGGGTTGTCCAGGCATCTTCTCTTGACATTTTTTAAGCCAACTTCTTCCCCAAATTATCAAAACATCAGATATTAACATCTAAACTGAGATATACTCTAGTGTAAAATACATACAAATTTAGAAGACTTAGAACAAAGTATGAAATATCTCAATAATTTTTATTTTGATATATATTTGTATTACATTTGCTATATTAGGTTGAATATATTATTAAAAATTATTCACTTGTTTTTTATTTTTCTTAAAGTGTTGACTGGAACACTTTAAATTATGTATGTGGCTTGGCTTGCATTATATTTCCATTGGACTTCAGTGTTATGAACCAACCTTTTAAAAAAGATGTATAATAAATAAAATATTAGTAAATTGGATTTAGCACTGTCCAATAATAAATTATTGTTATTTTAGGTACTCAAAGATAGTCCAGTTACAAAAATGTATTAATGCTGTCCACTGCATTAATAGATTAAAGTTTATGTAATCTTTATGTTTGTTTGTCTGGTTTTATCCTTATCACATAACTTTTCTTCTTACCCAGGTAGTAACATACGTTAACGAGATGTGTAGTGTCCAGTAATTTTCTCCATAACTCATACATTCATTTTACACATACACACACACACACACACACACAGAGCAAACATGAATATATGTTTGTCATTTCTTTACTTTGTAAAAATAAGATTATATTTGTTTCTCCTCTTCTCACAATTTTTTTTACTTATCAAAACCTCATGGAAACCTCTCAAGAAAATTATGGCAACTATTATTCTAGTAATTATATAATATTACATGTGGAAAAAGATAAAATTTACATAAAAGTTTATTTAACTTTTATTCAGTTGAGAATTTAATTTGTTTTAATTTTTTTGCCACTCGGACAATATTCAACATCCTTGAATATATAAAGTATATACTAGGCATGTCAGATGTCCAGACTAAAGTGGCATAATTGCATCAAAATTTTAAATTATAATAGATGTTTCCAAAAGGACAGACCTAATGTACATTCTCACCGTCAATTAAAACGTATATTTTCCTGTACCATCAGTAACAGTAATAGTTAATATTATACAAGAAATTCACTGGGATAAATTAGAAGAGAATGGCCAATTCTGTACAATGTGAGGAGAATATCAGAATTTTATAGAGAAGGAAGGCTTAAGGCAAGTCTGAAATGATAATTTTATATATTTATATTTCTGAACATATAAAATGATGTAACATATTTTGTACATAAGAAGTAGCTGCTTTTATACAGTATAGAATATGGAATTTTTATTTTTAGGAAAAATAAATTGCCATCCTATAACTAGGTTTGTAGAGTTCATTCTTTCCTAATCATTAATTTGTAGGGCAAAATTTCAATTATAAGAACATAGGATTTTTTTTCCCAAAAGGATTTTTTTGAGGTTTTTATTCTAATGTTAATTCATGTTTACTACAAAAAGATGTCATGCAATATAGAATTCTATAAAGTAGAAACTAGAGTTTATTACTGTAACTTTATGATGCCATTGCTTTGCTATCAATATGGCTCATCTCCTTTCCTCATAATTCTTATTTTTCTAGAATTACCTGATTCCTCTACAAGAACTTCAGAATCAATTCATTAAGTTTATAGAAAGTTCAAATGAAATTTTAGATTAAATTAATTATACTTAATTTGTAAATTATATAGATTGACATCTTCATAATACTGAGTCTTTCTTTCTGGGAACATGGTATATCTTTCCATTGATTCATCATTATTGAGCTTTTAAAACTATTTGAGCCTCCTTGGGAGGATGGGATGGGGAGCAGTAGATGGTTCAGCTCAAGCAGAACATATTCTCTTTCAGGCTTTGAATCTTTCTTTGAATCTTTCTTTGTAGTTCATTCCGTATAGAGATAAGCTCATAAAATGATAGGAAGTTTCTCAATACTATAAGACCAGAGGGAGCACTTAGCATTTAAAAACATCTTTAAGCCATGAAAAACATTTGTTAAACTTAGTTGTTGACATTTTTAGGTTGATTTTACCTAGGCAATGAAATCTAACTCTGAAAGCTTCCTTGGATACGCTTAAGAAAATGTTGAAAAATGCATGGTTAAATTATTTGATTGCTTATACTTTTAACAAAAAATATTTGTTGATTAGGCTCCTTAACTAATGTTGTAATTTTAAAACATCACTTCAACATTTATTTTGCTTAATATTACTCTTTGGTTTATCCAGGAGTAACCCAATGTTCTTTTTGTAAAATTTTATTTAAAAGGTAATGTTAAAAATTAAATGTTTCTTAATATTCTTCCTAATAAAATTTGTCACAAAGGTTTTACTTTATTTTAGACAGATTATTTAACATTAACTTACTTTATGTCTAATCTAAGAATTTTGCTTTTGCTTTTGTTTTATTTAGAAACTTGTAGAATTGTATACTGTCAAGATCTCCAGCATGTTATATGGTTCAAATTTATGCCTGAATGTCATTTTGCTCTTATAAAAAAAAATCTTTGCTTTATTGATCCCATTTTAAAAGCTTTCTATGTGCTGAGATTACGTTGTATCTTTTAATGCTGTCCAAATGTTGAATCATCCTTTCACTCCAGGACTATATTAATTTCTAAATGAATTTTCTTTTGCTGTCTATACATTTTTCATTTTCTAAAGACCAATTGGTTGACATGTCCAGCAAAAGTCATAGTCTTTTTTTTTTTTTTTTTTTTTTTTTTTTTTTGAGACGGAGTCTCGCTCTGTTGCCCAGGCTGAAGTGCAGTGGCTGGATCTCAGCTCACTGCAAGCTCCGCCTCCCGGGTTTACGCCATTCTCCTGCCTCAGCCTCCCGAGTAGCTGAGATTACAGGTGCTCGCCACCTCGCCCGGCTAGTTTTTTGTATTTTTTAGTAGAGACGGGGTTTCACTGGATTAGCGAGGATGGTCTCGATCTCCTGACCTCATGATCCGCCCGTCTCGGCCTCCCAAAGTGCTGGGATTACAGGCTTGAGCCACAAGTCATGGTCTTAATTCTCACATGAGCCAACTTGTTTTTCCCTACTCAGGGCCCTGAAACTTTATTTCTAATTCTTGTGAGTATTAGAAATACCTTACAAAGTATGTGATCTGCATAGGTCCACTAACAACTACTGGGTAAAATTAATTTTGCTTTAAGGTTTTTGACTTCACTTATAGTTTTATCTTTTCAGGACCAATTTTCTTTAACTCTTTTCATTTTAATCATACACCTGATTTTTTAAAAAAAAAAGTTTAAATAATTTTTGCTCCTTGTCATCTTTGAAGCTTTTTGACTTGAATGTGTTGGCTAAAGTTGGATATGACATACTTATGCATATAATTCTTCCTGAATATAGGGGAAGGTTTATTTGTAAGTCCTTATTCTAGTGTCCTTTTCCTATCTAGTATCCAATATTCCATTAGGAAATGATTATGTCTATATAGCAAACAATTAACTTTAACCAACTAGAGATCTGGCTTCACTCGACTACTGGGAGGTGACTTCTACCTCCCTGGAATGTCTTCCCTGACAGAAGGCTTTTTCTTCTTCTTCTTCCTTCTTCCTTCTTCCTTCTCCTTCTCCTTCTCCTTCTCCTTCTCCTTCTCCTTCTCCTTCTTCTACTTTTCTTCCTTTTTTCTCTCTAGGGACTTTTGCCATTGGAAAGTCTAACAATGGGATTTGCAATGGGGTTGCTGTAATATGCAATCGATTCCCACCTCCTGAAAAACTGGTGACTAAAGGTATTAAATTGAACTGTTAGGAGAGGCTGGCCACTAAAAGTCAGCCACTTGGGCAGTGTGTGATCAATCCCCAATAAAAACTCTAGACTTCACAGGTGAACTTCTTTGGTTTACAATATTCACTCTTGTCACACACTATATCCATCATTCAAGATGCCGCAGAAGATGACCTGAAACTCCACATTTGGACCTCTCTGAGATTCTAGTATCCAGGCATCTCTTCCAATTTGGCTGATTCTAATTTGTATCTTTTCACTATAATAAAACTTTAATCATGAGTAGAGTACTTTCTTGAGTTATTTGAGATTTTCTAGTGAATTATCCAACCTGACAGTGGTCATGGAAACCCTGAAACTTATAGCCAGCTGGTCTGAAGTGAGGGTGGCCTGGGAGCCCTCAAGCTTGTGGCTGGTGTCTGAAGTGAGAATGGTCTTCTGGAGACTGTGCCTTCAAACCTACATAGTTTCTTCAACTCGTAATAAAGTCCTTATGTTAATTAATGCAATATGTAAGTACAAGGTGTGCTTCATGTATACCTAGATATGACCATATGAAAAAGATCCACTTTGTTTAAGAAACCTCATTGAGTAACTACTATGTGTCAAGCACTGAGAAAGGGAAGTATTTTAACAATTTCTTTTCTTGCAAGTAATATTATTTTTAACTCATGTATTATGTCATCTTAAAAACATACGCTTACCATAGAGATCATTAAAGTATGATAATATCTTAGGATAAATAAAGACCGAAAAGAAACACTGTATTTGTGAGCAATTTGAATAACTTGACCTTGGGATACCAGTTACATTTTAAACCTGTTCAGTCTAAGGGGCTATAGCCTAAAATTCTCTTCTGTTGTCATTAGATGCATAGTATGATAGTAACAGAATAGTCATTCTCGTTTTATAGAGATATCTTGAGGAAAGATGAAAAAGATCAATTAAACCACAAAATTTGGCAATGTAAAACAGTCTGCTTTGAAGGGAGATAAAATGCTGCTCTATTTGAAGCTTTAAAGGTTTCATTGTGTTTAGAAGTTTCTAGGGATTAAAAACTTCTCTAAAAAGGGTTGAATGATTGCCAAGATTGCTGATAAATAACCCTCTATTGAGTCTGAAGGAAGTGGTTATTGTGAGATCAGATGACTGGCCTCTTAGAATGCCTTAATTAATAATCTGGAAGAGATTGTAAAAGCATTCAAATGAAATTTCAAAGATGCTAAATGAAGGTTTTTCAAACACCACAAAATTGGTCAAATTATGTAGCTGGGAATTAGGAACCTGGGATGTAATTATTTTTAAGGATTCAAGTGGTAACATTCAGGAAGAGGTAATGACAGTCGTGAGGGCAATTTTTGATTCCCATAAGAATATTTGTCTGATCTTGCCTTCCTAATTCACTATGTATCTTATATATGCTTGTTGAGTGTTTGGCTATATTCTGATAATTTTCACAACTGTTAATGTCATCTATGTCATTTGGAATCTACTGTCATGGTTAATTCCTTATATTTAAAAGTAACAAAAAAGGACATGACAGTTTTGGTTTTGAGAACAATGTCATTGAGCAAATTAGTTATCCAAATAGAGCTGTTTTACACTTCCACCATGAACTTTTTTAGGGGGTTATTTTTATAGTAGAAAACATGCATGTTTTGCTACACAGTTTGCATAGAATTAGTATCTGTTCTTATAGTTGAGAGAAATTCTAAATGTTATATTTTTTCTTACTAATTCTCTTTGATTTTACAACCTTTGAAATCCCTTAAGACTTACCATCATTTTCCAAGAATTGTGTTGAGAATAATTCAAAATCATATAGTAAATTACTGCTTTTATAACTTCTGTTCAGTGGCGGGAGTGGAAGTGCAGCTGAAAGAGTTAATGTAGCTTCAATTGGTGTCTATTTACTACCACAGAGTGGCAAGCCCCAGGAGAATATGGCTAAGTGCATGTTTGTGGAGTCAGCTAGTAGCAGCAGGATTTCAGAAAATGACTTAATGCTTTGGTCATGTGCTTCAGTTCCAGGGACTGGGGCTATTAGAGTGAAGACAATATTCAGTGTCTTACACCTTCTGAGTGTTCGACATTATGTTATCCTTCCAACTGTGAAATGAATTCTGGGCTGTCCTCAAATCCCAGTAAGTAACTAAAACTACTCTAATGTAAAGAAGTAGGTAGCAGAGCAGTAATTACTACACACACTTAAAAATGTACTAAGCTCATTTACCCTGTGTTTTTAAAGTGATATATATGTTGGCTATACTGACGCTAATTAGACTCGTGGGTGATGCCACAGGATGGCATAGACAAGGACACAATTACTGCAATCACAGCTTATTCCAAGTCAGGCTTTATAATAGCATAAAGACTGGGGGCAGTGGGTGTGGTAGTCAGACCCCAATCTTTGGAGATCAGAGATTTCAGGAATTTATGGCCAGAATTCAATCTAGAGAACTTTAAAGTAAATTTGTGGGTACCAACATGTTTAATCATCAGAAGATGTTGTCTGAGAGGTGAACCAGGACTCCTAAGACAGCATCTTCCTCTGAAGATGGGGCTAAGGCAATTTCAATCACGGCGAGTTCCCAAGAGAATAATGGTGATGGTGCCCAGTCTGACATGTACTGAGAATTCAAGATATATTAGACATTGCTCTTAATGTTTTTGGTATATAAACACATTTAGCAATCCAAACTCATTTAAGTAGGTTCATTATTTCTACTTTATGGATAAGGAGAATGAGGCACAAAGCAGTAAGTTATCTGCAGTCACAAAACGGGTCCACTGGGATTCAAATGTATGCAATGTGATATAGTTTCTTCACTCTCAATCACAATTTTATGATAATTTAAGAATTTTGACGTATTTGGTCCATTATTTCTATAACTTAAAGTATATTTGGGAAACCTCAAACTTTACTTTAGCAAGCAAACTTAAGATAGAAAAATAATTTTGTGTTGTCATTTTAAGAGGAATAAAACTTTGTGATATGCATTACTTCAATGCATCTCAGGAATGTCATCAGGTTAAAATACCTATATCTATATCTGTATCTTTATCTGTATCTATAGATGATTTTTTCTGAGACCGAGTCTCTTTCTGTCACCCAAGCTGGAGTGCAGTAGCGCAGTCTCAGCTCACTGCAACCTCTACCTCCCGAGTTCAAGCGATTCTCCTGCCTCAGCCTAAAATATATATTTTATCAGATCATTATTATCAGAGAGAGAGGTGTCTTTGTAGACATCTGGCGTGTAGTCCTGATTCCCTCCAAGCATGTGTTTAAAAAAGATGCTTGGAACTCCAGAAATAATGTGTTTTGTAGGTATATTTTTCTGGACTGAATATTTATTGTTTTAAAGATTCTCAAAGAGTTATGTGACCCACAAATATTAAAAATCCAATCTATGTGTCTTTAGATAATTCTTCTCTCCTTCCTTCTCCTCAGTGCCACAATTGTCTCCTTCAACTCATCTATTTTCATCTTCACCTCTTCCCCATTTTTACCCCTAGCCTATCACCACATAGGACCGGCTTCTCTACCATTCTCTCCTTTGCCCACAGCCATGAGAGCTGATAGTAAAGGCAATTTGGTCATCTTTGAATTGAACTCACCATTCTTTTGGCTTACAGAAGGGTCCAAACTTCAACCACGGAGTGGTCTGAAGGAGTTTGGTGGTTTCAAGTTCACCTTCCCCCAGTTGCTCTTTACTCTTTTGAGTCACCTTAGTATATTATGATTGCACTGTCTTCCAGAGCCTGAAACTCAGAAAAGTCACCCCTTGTCAGAGATTATACAGCAAAGCCTGGTTACAGTCTCATGAGTTTCCATCTATATAAAAGTGTAATTTCTCCCACATATGCTGTTCTTTCAGGAACATTCCCCCTCTGCTCCTCTTTCAAAGCAGATACAAAAATAAAAATGTACTGGGTAGGGAAAATCCAAATTAGAGGACATCCTCTTCTGGCTTCTTAAATTCTTACTTGAAGCACTAACTGGGTATGCTCCTCAAGTTTCTATAGGTCAGGAATCTTAATTTGCAATTGATGTTTAATTCATTCATTTGTTTGGTTTTTTTCATTCAATGACCTGACATTGGACTAGGTGCTAATGACATAACAGTAAATAAGGTAGACTATACTTTTGTCTTATACAGGTTTAATTCAAAGCCAAACTTCTTTTAGGCTTTCTGAACATAAATCTTAAAATCTCAGGTACTTAATGAATTCTGTGTCCCTAAAGTAAGCAAAATATTTTAGTTCTCATCTGAATAGGGCCATTCATATCTTTGTCACTTTCTTGCTAAGTATAGCCACTGAAAAGTTGCTTAATATTTTGGTTTCTTATTAGCTGATGAGCATGTATAATAGAGATAATAGTAATGCTGTATGATTTTAGTGACTAGAAAGTGTCCTAAAAGCATACAGTACTGAGAGAGCTCCAGGTAGTGAGGGGACCATTTGAAATCTCATTTCCATCTGGCTCCTTATGCAAATGTTTAACTTGCATTTTGCCCTCTTTATGTATGTTTCCTTTGTGGTTGCAGGCATCCCTGATGCCATTATCTGCTGTTTGACTTGAAAATTGAACTTGTCTATGTGAAATATATTACACAGTTTAAAAAGTGTAAGCAAATTCTGACATTAAAATCAACTTAAGCAGAGACAAACAAATGAATATAGATGGGGTACTTCACTGCTTTTCCCCTGGCTCCCTCCCCTGACTACCCTTTGGTTGGGATGTGCGTAGTTTGACAGAGCCATAATTCAGTATATGTTCAAAGGCTACAGATGCAGCAGTGAACACTTAAATGGTACTGTAAGTGATATCTTAACAGCTTCTGTTAGGCTTAAAAATGAATTCTTGTACAGACTAATATATTGTACAATTTTTTAGAAAGATGAATGGAGAAAATACCCTGACTTTAATAGAGTGCTCTTCCCATAATAGCTGAAATTTGTGATTCACCAGCAGGCCCACATAATAGTTTGTGCAGTAGTGGTACTGCAGTTTAAGGAAACTTCTTGATTCTAAGCCTTAATTAATTAGAATTTATGTTTAATTATTATAAAAAATAGGATTTCAGTAAGAAAACAATTTTGTTAGCATTTCTTACACTGATATGTTTCTGGGCATTACTGCTCTTGTAATTTTTTTCAGTACATTGAATATAGCTATAGGTACCAACTGCTGCAAAGACAGGGCCTGGGACAAATGCTTATTATGATTGGCAGAGGTGGGCAAAGGTCCCTGGATGGATGACTGGCTTTCCTTAGTCAAGCTAGGAAACCACCATTTGACAGAGTACCATAGTTCTTGTCTATTGCTATAATCTTAATTGCTTTGGGGAGATTTGAGATGAGGCCATAAAGAATATGCAAAACGTGAACCTCTGAGAGTAAGGCAGGACCGTTTCTCAGACTTCTCAAAGATACACTGGAAGACCTGTTCACGTAGGTCATTGTTCTTTGATTGGGGTGGGGGTTGGAATCAGCTTTAGTTAGGTGAATACACATAGGGAGAAACTAATAAAAGACTATATACTTTTGTTTGCCTTAAACTTCATCTGTCTCTTCAAGTTGTGTTTTGTCTCCAAGAAACTAATCTTCTAAGGGAAAGTGAGGCAACAACTGTATTTTGAAATCATGTTAGTGTACAGTTGCAGCCTCAAGATTCCAAGAAGGCCTATGGAATTTTGTTCTAAGCATATCAGAACTATGTGTTTGCATAAAGGAGCAAACCAGTTCTGAGGCTCCTATGCATTTATGAGATGTGTACAGCAAATGCAGAAGCAGTAAAAGAGGAGACAGAGTGTGGGTGCACAGGAGGAGGCTAGACCAGATGAACAGCACCTACTCTCTCACCTTCTGGGGTAGAAATGGACACAAAGTAAGTGACTAAGAGGAGTGGGTGGATAAGCACATAAAGTTAGGATTCTCTGAGCTCCCTGAATGATATGAACAAGAAAGACTAAACCAGGATTAGAGAAAATCCAGAACACATAAAGAAAAGAAGGTCTCTGAAATATTAATAAAACAACGGATTTTTTAAAGCAGTTTAATTCAATGATTTCAAATTGCATCCTGCCAATTAGGTGCTAATTGGGAGAGTTTAAATTGTGGGAATTTCTACAATAGGAAAATATGCTTTTCCTTATATTTCTAGACTCCCTGTAGGACTCACAGGAAGCAATTTTTTTTGTCATATGGAGGTTAGAGGGGCTTAGCAGCCCAGAAGTGCAAAACAGATTGTTTTACATACTCAACAGCAGTTATTAAGCATTAATTATAAAGGAAACAACATATCCTTCACTACATTTTGTCTGAAAAACTGAACATGAAAGTTTCTGAGAACAGACGTAGGTTCAAGTTTAGTAACATCGGGGACTGCATTAGGAAGCAACCTCACTGATCCTGTGGTTCAGCTTCACGGTTCTAAAGATTGTGCCAGAATGAGACTTCTTTACATTTTTTGTTACTTGGGTTTCTTTTTCTTGAAGATAAGTGATAAATTATATCCGACTGAAGCAGGTGCATTTTAGCATTAGTTTCTTCTCCCCAACAAAGGCTTATTCTCCACAGGAGGTTTTCTTTAAAATGAATAAATTGTATCAAATTCAGATCATGCTTATAATCAGATATTGGGATTCAGAGCAGCACTTGTTCTGCAAACAATACTTTTTCTGTCAGGAATACATGTGGCTTTTTCTAAAAACTTTAGTCGGTCAGTTCAAATTTCCCCTCTCTCCCTCTCCTGCCAGTCCTCCCTGTATCTTTCCCCTCCCCTCTTTGCTTCCTGCTTACTCCTGTGCTGTGGATTAGAACATATTTTCTCTTGGTAGAAGGCGTTTATCACTTCTTATGGCTATCTAACATCACCAGGCGAGTGGATAAGAGCAGTCACAACAAAAATGATAATGAAGAGTTTTGTAGCATGAAGGAACAAAATACAGCCAGCTCTCTGCAATTTACTTGAGTCATGTACAACTCTGGCTGTTTGATGTTCAAAAGCCACAGTAGATCTGCCTTTAATCTTTACATGTGTAGGTTTAGCTGCAATTCTTAGCAGAACATTAGTTCAAAGGGGAGAAATGCAATATCCACCACCACCAACAACAAACCGAAAATACGCTTAGCGGGGCTTGGAAGCCCCAAAGTGCTAAACAGATTGTTTTACATAAGAGATACAGGCTGGGAGCAGCAGCCCATTAGAAAGAGATCCGAGATAAAAACTGTAGCAGAGGTGGAAACGTGTTTCTGTGCAGCAAATTTATGGTCTGAAATATTATGAAATAAAACATTATAGAACATTACAGTCACCTTCAGGAATTAACATGGTAAACCTGATGATGTGATGTGATGTCATGTGATGAGCATGGACTCCATGCATGTCTTCAGGTTTCAGCGATTCTGAATTCTAAATGTAAACATGGCCAGACATTGTGGAAGTATGTGTGTTCTGTGTTTGTTAACATAATGGTGTAAGGGTTTCTTCTTTATACAACCAGGGATTTTCAAATTGAGCTTTGTCTTTACATGAAAATAGTAAGTATTCTCAGCTTCCCTATATTCCTCCTTTATTCCAAATGGACAAATCAGCAAGTTGGGAGAATTGGCAAATTGCAGCAGCTGTTGTATTAATGGCTTTTGGGTTAATTTGTTTGGAAACAATTTATGGGAGATGAGTTATTGTTCTCCATAATGAATTTTCAAATATTCAAATGACATTGTCAGAACAGCTGCATTAGCTAGTCTTTAGGAGCTATGAAATCATTTATTTTCAGGTACCTGATTCCAGAATGCTTTCTCTCTATAATGGTTTGGGTGATGAGGTTTACCACTCAATAAAAAATTAATGCCTTTGGGGAATTGCTTATTCTTCTGTAGTATAAGTTTAACTATATTGCTGTTTTAGAAGTAATATGAATGCAAAATTAGGTCAGTGTTTTGGGTAGATCCAAAGGTTTTCTTGTTTTTTTTTTTTGTTTTTTTTTTTCCAACTGGAGACTAGTTTTCAGTAATTTTTTTCACTGTTAAGTAACCACCTTGCAGGTTTAAAAATAACTAGCTGTATGTGGCTATTGACTTAGCTATGGACACAGTAAGTTATGCCCAGTTATGCCTGCATGCCTGAGGAAGTGTCTGTCTTTTCCAGAGTTAGCCAATCAGGCGCCAATGAGGCGTACATCTCTCATACTCACAGATGGATGGGAAAAAGGCTGCTTTATTTGCAAAACTGCCATTCACACAATTATATACCTGAAAATTTTGCCTGGATAACTTAATGGAAAAAAAAATTCCCTTTTTCCTTTTTTCCCTTCGGTTATGTAGCTTTTCAGCTTAATTCAGGTTTATTTTAGTGGCCATGTTCAGAATTTTTCTTAGATATAGCACATCAAGAGAGGTAGTTCTAGTTTATATAAAAAGCCAGACCTCGTATCAGAGGATTGGACTTGAGGACAAACGATGTCAATTATCAGCCCTGGAATGTATGGCAAATCACTTCATCTGTCTCTAAGCCTTAGTTTACTCATGGACCAAAGGTAAACGAGATGTTGTTTTCCACCACATCACTGTAAAAATTAAAAGCACAATACAAATAAAAATCATTTTTGTTGTATCCTTTGGGGTTTGCTAGCTCGTGTAAGATGGTTTAAAATAAAATTTGCTACAACCGTATTAATAATGTTTCATATTGATTGATCTCATTCCAGCTTAGGATTTAATCCACGGGGTATGAATTTAAGATTAAGGCTTTTATAACTTATTGCTATTAAATAAATGTAAGAGAAAGGGAAACTGTAAGGAAATCTAAATATATTCATTTATCACCTCATTCACTCGTTCAGCATTTATTACGTTTCTGCAATGTGCATGGTACTTAAAGTATAGGGGGACATAAATTCTTGCCTTTATGCAAGGACTGGTATCAAAGTGAGTAATTGTGATATGATTGGTGTTATAACATAGTTTATAGCAGTGTAGGGTCTTAAAAGGAAAAGATTACAATGCTGTGTGGGCATGGAACGGAGGCAGTGAGGATGCGGGGGTTGCAAAATAGGGTTATGTAAGGGTTCTTGTTCTGTAGTAGCCCATGGGCTGGTGGGGATGCAGATATACACTTAATTTTAACAAGAAAGATGCCTCAGTAAAAACATGTACAGAAAGACAAAGATATGTACATATATACAAATGTGTCCTTTGAGAGCACAGAATGAATGAATGACTGTCTCCCGAAGGTGAAAAAGGCTTCACTTTGAGGGGGGAAAGATAATTTCAACAACCTTCTATGGAGGATCCACTCACTCCTAGGGTGGTGCCAAACACTTCACTTACACTAGCTCATTTCGTTATCACAGGGAGCATGGCCTGCTAGTTAAGTGTGGCCATTCTGAAACCCTATAAACCTGGATTTTCATCCCAGTTTCTCAGAAGCAACTAATTGTGTTACTTAAGATACTCAGGCTTTAAAGTCTTTTCAGCCACAAAAAAGGGATAAATATCCTGCCTCTGTGAAAAGTTGGCATGGGTATTAGAGTATATATAATTAACCTAGTGCCTAGAACATAGTAAACACTGAATATATAGTGCATTCTATGGTTGTTCTTGTTGGAGCAATAGCAGCAGTAATAGGAGTAACTGCAGTAAGAGTGCTGGGAGTACAAATATATGAGATAAGTATCTGCATTAGTCAGTTCTTGTACTGCTATAAAGAAATGCTGGAGGCTGGGCGCGGTGGCTCACACCTGTAATCCCAGCTCTTTGGGAGGCTAACGCAGGCGGATCACGAGGTCAGGAGATCGAGACCATCCTGGCTAATACGGTGAAACACCATCTCTACTAAAAATACAAAAAATTAGCTGGGTGTGGTGGTGGGCGCCTGTAGTCCTAGTTACTTGGGAGGCTGAGGCAGGAGAATGGCGTGAACCCAGGAGGCAGAGCTTGTCGCGCCACTGCACTCCAGCCTGGGACAGCAAGATTCTGTCTCAAAAAATAATAATAATAATAATAAAAGAAATACTGGAGACGGTGTAATTTATAAAGAAAAGAGATTTAATTGGCTCACAGTTCCACAGACTGTATAGCAAGCATGATGCTGGCCATCTGCGTGCCTTCTGGGGAGGCCTCAGGAAACTTATAATCATGGTGGAAGGTAAAGGGGGAGCCAGCACTTCACATGGCCAGAGCAGGAGAAGGAGAGAGACAGAGGTGAGGTGCTACACACTTTTAAACAATCTGATCTCAGGAGAACTCACTCACTATCATGAAAACAGCACCAATGGGGAAATCTGCTGCCATCATCCAATCACCTCCCACCAGGCCCCACCTCCAGCATTAGAGATTACATTTCTACGTGAGATTTGGGTGAGGACACAGATTCAAACCATCTCAGTATTATTAGACCATTTTAAAATATAGGGACATCAAGTCTCAGATTTTCATCCCAGTTTCTCAGACATCAAGTCTCAGATGTCCCTATATTCTAAAAGGGTCTAAAAATACTGATATGGTTTGGAAACTCCTTAGTTAAGGAGTTTCCTCAATGCTAGTGGTGGCATAGTCATGATTAGAACTCAGGGTTATCTCATTCTGTGTCCAGAATTGGTGAGTTCTTGGTCTCTCTGTCTTCAAGAATGAAGCCGCGGACCCTCGCGGTGAGTGTTACAGTTCTTAAATATGGTGTGTCTGGAGTTTGTTCCTTCAGACGTTCAGATATGTCTGGAGCTTCTTCCTTCTGGTGGGTTCGTGGTCTCACTGTCAGGAGTGAAGTTGCAGATCTTCAGGTTGAGTGTTACAGCTCTTAAAAACAGCGTGGACCCAGAGTGAGCAGCAGCCAAGATTCACTGCAAAGTGCAAAACAACAAAGCTTCCACAGCATGGAAAGCGACCACACCAATTTCCCACTGCTGGCTCAGGCAGCCTGCTTTTATTCCCTTATCTTACCCCACCCACATCCTGCTGATTGGTCTATTTTACAGAGAGCTGACTGGTCCATTTTACAGAGAGCTGATTGGTCCATTTTAACAGAGTGCTGATTGATTCATTGATTGGTCCATTTTAACAGAGTGCTGATTGATTCGTTTACAATCCTTGAGCTAGACAGAGTCACAGAGTGCTAGTTAGCTAGATACAGAGTACCAATTTGTGTATTTACAAACCTTGAGCTAGACACAGAGTACTGATTGGTGTATTTACAAACCCTGAGCTAGACACAGAGTGCTGATTGGTGCATTTACAATCCTTGACCTAGACACAGAGTCACAGAGTGCTAGTTCTCCAAGTCTCCACTAGGTTAGCTAGATACAGAGTACCAATTGGTATATTCACAAATCACCAATTTGTGTATTTACAAACCTTGAGCTAGACACAGAGTGCTGATTGGTGTATTTACAAACCCTGAGCTAGACGCAGAGTGCTGATTGGTGTATTTACAATCCCTTAGCTAGACATAAAGGCTCTCCAAGTCCCCACTAGACTCAGGAGCCCAGCTGGCTTCACCTAGTGGATCCTGCACCCGGGCTGCCCGCGGAACTGCCCGCCAGTCCAGAGCCAGCACCTGCACTCCTCAGCCCTTGGGCTGTCCATGGGACCGGGTGCTAGGGAGCAGGGGGTGGCGCCAGTCGGGGAGGCTCAGGCCCTGCGGGAGCCCACCACAGAGACAGGGAGCTCAGACATGGCAGGCTGTAGGTCCGGAGCCCTGCCATCCGGGGAGGCAGCTAAGGCCCTACAAGAATTTGAGTGCTGCGCAGGCAGGCCAGCACTGCTGGCGGACCTGAGCAACCTCCGCAGCTGCTGGCCGGGGTGCTAAGCCCCTCACTACCCTGGGCCAGCGGCGCCGGCTGGCCGCTCTATGTGCGGGGTCCGCGCCTGCGCTGCCTGGAACTCGCACTGGCCGGTGAGCGCCGCGCACAGCCTCAGTTCCCGCCCGCGCCTCTCCCTCCACACCTAGCCGCACACAGAAGGAGGCAGCTCCAGCCTCAGCCAGCCTAGAGAGGGGCTCCTATGGTGCTGGTGCCCGTGGTGGGCTGAAGGGCTCCTCAGGCACCGCCAGAGTGGACGCTGAGGCCGAGGAAGCGCTGAGAGTGAGGGCTGCTAGCACATTGTCACCTCTCAATTCCAAAGCTCAAGCTTTGGAGTGCGCTTAAAAGAAGTTACTATAAAGCTGGTTCCTAAAGAAGCAGGAATATGTCTAAAGAAATCAAGATGAGTACTTCATTTTTGAAGTACTTTTTGAAGGCTCAGGGTGCCCTATCATGCCAATTGGAGAAAGAACATGTATATTTTAAAGATATTCATCCACATTATTTCAAACTAAATCCAAAACAGGAATTTGAAAATCAACAATGTGATGCGAACAAGGAAACTTTGTGTTAATTGAACAAGTTCTTTCAATTTCTTTCTGCTCTGGAACATGAAGAATAATTTCTAGTTATCTACACAGAACTAGTCTTAAAAGTAAAAAGCAGTTTGTATGTGTGTATGTGTGTGTGTGTTTTTCAATAATGCTGTTTCTTTGGAAGATGATTTTAGAATCCACTGTGTTACAGTTTTACCCCTCTTCCCTTAAATCCAGAGTTCATTGTTTTGGGCATGATACCTCTCAGGCTCTTCTGGAATAAATATGCCATATTGATGAAGGTGTCAGTTCCTACCCTAGGCTTAACAAAAATCTGTTAGTGGCCGGGCGCGGTGGCTCAAGCCTGTAATCCCAGCACTTTGGGAGGCCGAGACGGGCGGATCACGAGGTCAGGAGATCGAGACCATCCTGGCCCACCCGGTGAAACCCCGCCTCTACTAAAAACAATACAAAAAACTAGCCGGGCGAGGTGGCGGGCGCCTGTAGTCCCAGCTACTCAGGAGTCTGAGGCAGGAGAATGGCGTAAACCTGGGAGGCGGAGCTTGCAGTGAGCTGAGATCCGGCCACTGCACTCCAGCCTGGGCGAAAGAGCGAGATTCCGTCTCAAAAAAAAAAAAAAAAAAAAAAAATCTGTTAGTGACAGGCCCCTCCATCGGTAGGCTTTCCTGTTTCAACACCTTGGAACCTGATCTTGGGGAGCAACTGTAGTTCTCCAAAGTGGGGTAGCAGGGATAAAGTTTTTGTGGGGTGAGCCTGGGCTTTGTGCCAGTAGACCTATGTTCGAATCCTAGGCTAGTAACTCCCCCTTTCATAACCTCAGTTTCCTTATCTAGAAAATATTATCTACCTTATTAGATTGATATAGTAGTCAACAATAAGTGGTGACTGTCTATTAACATTACATATGTGATCTACCTTATTGGGTTGATATAGTAGTCAGCAATAAGTGGTAGCTATCATTATATATGTGATACTCAAGAATATTGCTCCCCTCTTCTATGCCAGAAAGGCTGAGGGATTCTGGAATTTGATGCCAAAATTTGCTATTTTGGAGGTACTCCTAAAAATCTAGCTTGCTGAATTTTTGACTTCCTACTCCATTTCCAAAGAGGACAACAGTCTGTCAATTATCCCATCACCTAGAAACCTTGGCATTTATGAAGAATATAGGTCTGGGACCCATGTAGGCAGAGTTGACCTGCCCTCACCTAAAGGATCCTGTGAACTCTTTGCATCTGCTTTCCACCGCTCTCCCCTCACTTGTAACTGACATACCCAATTAATGCCATATTCTGTGTGGCTCTGGGCATTTCTCGTCTGATCTCATCGCCCAAGTTATGCCCCTGCCCTTTTTTCTTTGACTCATTATTACTAACAGTTGCCCAGATACTACAGTTGGGACTTTGTGCTGGATGTGTCCTTGTTGCTGATGTTCGCTCTGTATTTTGCTTGTTTCCTCACTACTGCAAAGTCTCTACCTATGCCATAAGGCCAATGACATGCTTTCGGGTATACTAAACCTTTCCTGAGAGCCAATATGAACCAATGTAATCAGTGTTGTCAATGCATATTTTGGGGTGAAAAATATCTATTTCACCATAAAACACTTGAAAAATCCACAGGAAAATGATAAGGCATGTGTAAAAAACTGGAAAATGGACCTTAGGATGGTGACTCAACTTTAAAACATATCTGCAGGAAGGTAAACCCAAAACTAATGCATTCTAATGGTTAATTTTATCTGAGTATTTTAAGCTGTTATGCAAAAAACACCAATACTGTTAAGAATACCTTAGTACCAACCTTAGGCTGATCTAGTTGATACGGTATTATCCTTAGTTTCTAAAGAAAACATTGATTGCTTTGGGTGAGGAGAGAGTCATCCCTACTTAATTTTATTGTGTAGAGTTCATATGTGTGAATAGCGTGTATGAACACACACACACACAATCACTCATGTATAAATGTTGAGTCCCATACAAGAAAATATTGCCCTAGCATGGAAATACAAGATAAATATGACATACTAAATTTCTCTCAAGAATCTTAGAGTTTAGTCTGAGAGAGATTTTATTCTACAGAGTGTAGGAAGTCATGTGCCACAAAAAAGTGAGAAATAAAATGCCATAGGATTTCACAGAGGGATAGAGTTCAGATCACGTCCATAAGAGAATATCATGCCTAAAACTTAAGGGCCTAACAACAATCACCATTAATTTGCTCACAATTCTGCAATTTCAGTAAGGCTAAATAGGGGTAACTTGTCTCTGCTTCAAGTCGTGCTTACTAGGATTGTTTGACTAAAACTGGAGGATCCAAGATGTCTTTAACACATCTCTAGCATCTTACCTGGGTTTGCTGGGCCTTTCTCTGTTGCCCTTCATGGTCTCTCATCCTCCAGAGCCCCTCTCTCTCTAGGAGGAAGATCAGACTTCTTTACATGGTTGCTGGTTTCAAAGAAGGTGAAAGTAGAAGCTGCGGGCCCAGTCAAGTCTAGACCCAGACCTGGCAAAGTGTCACCCCTGCCATATTCTGTTGGCTAAAGCAAATCACAAGAGTGGATCATGTTCAAAAGGAGGGAAAATAACCTGTGTATACAGTTGTGGGAAGAATAGTTTATGGCTATCTTTGTAAATAATCTACCACATTGGCCTTGATAAAATTTGTAAAATTGAGGCATGTGGAAATGTGAAGAAAGGGTATTCTAGGTGGAAGAAATGAACTAAGCAAAGGTTAGAAGTAGGAAAGTATATGAAAAAAAAAATTGCTGAATATTTTCGGAGCCCAGACTCTGAAGGTTGATTGCAATTAGACTCTGGAGACTGGTCTATAGCTGAGGAGTCTCTCAACATTCCTCATGAAAATTCATGCATAGCCTCCTCATGCCCATTTCCGGTATCCATTGGCTTTAGATCTGCCTATATATGTTCACTACAGAACTGGAAGTGTGCTAAAGAAGAAAATGAAAAAAACAGATTAGAGTCAGAAGAATATTCTCTCATAAGCGAAAGAAGGATGTAAGCCAGTATCATCCTCCAAATCACTAGAAGAACTGATGATTTATAGGTCATTAAGGAGTGGAGTGGCTTGGCCTGTAGAGGAGCCCTTTTGCAACATTGGTCTTATAGGCTCACTGTATACAACAAATAGCCTCTATAGGGGTAAAGTTTGTAAGTAAATGTGGCATGGAGTAGGACACTACTGCATTAAACAAAATATAAAGAGTTTAATAGAAATTTAGAATAATTTTACAGATACCTAGACATTTTATGTCAATAAGCTAACCTCTGTTTGGGGATAATAATTCACTAACATTTTCATTCCTGCTGTTTTAACAAAGAAAGGATTGGAGTCATAGACTCTATAAACTTGCTGAGATCTTTTTGAGAGTTCATCTTTATTTGACAAATTTTGGACTTTTTTGTTTTGTGTTGTGATTTGCGATAAAACTGGGCAAAAACATCTTCCTATAAATAATAACAAAAGTAAAACAACCAAGCTGGGAAATGGATGAAGGAAATGAATGGACAAGTCACAGAAGAGATAAGTTATGTGGCAAATGGAATGGTGAATCAACATTCATCCATCGATAGTACAAAGAACTAAGAATTAAAATAATAATATCCTACTTTTTAAATGTTGTGTTAATTAAAAAATAAAAGTAATGAAAACAGCTATATCTGGTAAGTGTGTCAAGAAAAAGTCACTGCTATGTATGAATATATATGACTATTCATATTTTAGAATATACTTTGGTGGTATCTGTTAAATTCAAGGCATGCCTACCCTCTGACCCAGCAATTTCACACCTATTGATCTATTCTAAGGAATATCAGTACCAGTTTATCAGATTAGGATGAGAATATTTATTACAACATGGTTTGTGGTGGTTAAATATAATAATGATCTTAATGGCCACTAACTTAAGAATGGTTGATAAAATTGTGTTATATTCATGCTATGGAACTTATACACAAATTAGAAACAAAGAGTCACCAATACATTAATTGACTTGAAGGGATTTTCATAATATAGTATAAGAAAAGCAAGTTGCAGAGAAAAGTCCATGGCATGATTCCTTCTCTTTTAAAGTGACCCAAAATATTTCACCTTTATGCTTATGGGTGTTTTACATGAATCTTTGAGCATGGAGAATATTTTGGAAGGTTGGAAGGGGTTGACGTGGGAAATAAAGGGGAATAGAAGAGATAAAAATACAGCAAGGCATAATAAATGTTAAAAAATGAAACCTATAGTATTCTATCTATTATATAACTAAATATTTTTAAGTAAAATATCTACAGGTTTACAAAGTGACAAAACCAAGGGTAATATTTTTTATGAATTCCCATTGTATTAGTGGTGCTACCTAAAAATAATTAGATTGATGTAAATTTCTGATGAAGTAGAAAATACTCAATATCTCAACTAAAGTAATGAAATACATGTTTTATTATTAACCAACATTTTATTAATGGGAAAATAATTCATTTACACTGTCAAAAATTCAAATAGAATAAATGGCATGCTGAAAAATGAAGCTCATTCCCAGAACTGTAAGCCCTACTCAAAGGCAATCACTAACAATTTCTTCTGAATCCTTCAAAAAGATAATCTATGTGTGGTCAAGAAGATAGATAGATAGATATCCAAATATATATATATACATACATACACATATACCTCATTTGCATGCATATGAGAGCATACACAATAGATTATTATGTCTATTGCTTTTTTCATTTAATAATATATTATGGAGATTGCATAATATCGCACATTCAGACACAACTGCCTTCCCAAACAGAGGGAAGTCACTATTTGTGAAAATTTTTTTAATGATCAAACAAACTTTTCATTATGAATTTCACAAGGATCAAACATACGCTTGTAGAGACAACTGGAGTGTAAAGAGATGACCATGGCCAAGCAAAGATGATAAGTAAACAGTGTTTAGCTATCAAGGCCAACTATACTCAAGAGTCCACAGATGTTTACTCTTGATAAAAAGTTTTTATGGTACTACCACTAGAAATAGTGTTTGAGAAGTCACAATGCCTGCTATCATTATAAACAGCAAGGGAAAGGCCTCAGAGAGGGCAGGCCCATTCCATCGGTTTTCCTGGTTCATCTTCTCATGCAGCTCCTCCTCTCTGAGCTACTCATTCTACTTTCCATTCTTCAACTTGCACAAGTGAGTAAATTACAAGGGGACAGTGCAGAGAAGAGATAGAAATAACTTTATGGGCATAGATGAACCTTTCAAGTATTTGATTTTTTAGGAAACACTGGCTTTCCTTTTAAAGCATTTTGCATATCCTTTCTTTCTATGTCTTTTTTTTGTAGGCAGTCTTTTTTTTTTTTTTTAATTATACATTAAGTTCTGGGATACATGTACAGAACGTGCAAGTTTGTTATATAGGTATACATGTGCCATGGTGGTTTGCTGCATCCGTCAACCCATCATCTACATTAGGTATTTCCCCTAATGCTATCCCTCCCCTAGCCCGCAACCCCACAACAGGTCCCAGTATGTGATGTTCCCCTCCCTCTGTCCGTGTGTTATCATTGTTCGGCTTCCACTTACAAGTGAGAACATGTGGTATTTGGTTTTCTATTCCTGTCTTAGCTTGCTGAAAATGATGATTTCCAGCTTCATCCATATCCCAGCAAAGGACATGAACTCATCCTTTTTTATGGCTGCACAGTGTTCCATAGTATTTATGTGCCACATTTTCTTTATCTAGTCTATCATTGATTGGCATTTGGGTTGGTTCCAAGCCTTTGCTATTGTGAATAGTGCTGCAATAAACATATGTGTGCATGTGTCTTTATAGTAGAATGATTTATAATCATTTGGGTACATATCCAGTAATGGGATTGCTGGGTCAAATGGTAGTTCTGGTTCTAGATCCTTGAGGAATCGCCATACTGTCTTTCACAATAGTTGAACTAATTTACACTCCCACCAACAGTGTAAAAACATTTCTATTTCTCCACATTCTCCAGCATCTGCTGTTGCTTCCTGACTTTTTAATGATTGCCATTCGAACTGGCATGAGATGGTATCTCATTGTGGTTTTGATGTGCATTCCTCTAATGACCAGTGATGATGAGCTTTCTTTCATATGTTTGTTGGCCACATAAATATCTTCTTTTGAGAAGTGTCTGTTCATATCCTTTGACCACTTTTTGATGGGGTTGTTTTTATTGTAAATTTGTTTAAGTTCCTTGTAGATTCTGGATATTAGCCCTTTGTCAGATGGATAGATTGCAAAAATTTTCTCCCATTCTGTAGGTTGCCTGTTCACTCTGATGATAATTTCTTTTGCTGTGCAGAAGCTCTTTAGTTTACCTAGATCCTATTTGTTAATTTTGGGTTTTGTTGCCATGGCTTTTGGTGTTTTAGACATGAAGTCTTTGCTCACGTCTCTGTCCTGAATGGTATTGCCTAGGTTTTCTTCCAGGGTTTTTATGGTTTTAGGTCTTACATTTAAGTCTTTAATTGATCTTGAGTTAATTTTTGTATAAGGTGTAAGGAAAGGGTCCAGTTTCAGTTTTCTGCATATCACCAGCCAGTTTTCTTATTATTTATTAAATAGGGAATCTTTTCCCCATTGCTTGTTTGTGTCAGGTTTGTCAAAGGTCAGATGGTTACAGATGTGTGGTGTTATTTCTGAGGTCTCTGTTCTGTTCCATTGGTCTATGTATCTGTTGTGATATGCGTACCATGCTGTTTTGGTTACTGCAGGCTTGTAGTATAGTTTGAAGTCGGGTAACATGATGCTTCCAGATTTGTTCTCTTTGCTTAGAATTTTCTTGTCTATAGGGGCTCTCTTTTGGTATCAAATGAAACTTAAAATAGTTTTTTCTAATTCTATTAGTAAATCATTGGTAGCTTCATGGGAATAGCATTGAATCTATAAATTACTTTGGGAAGTATGACCATTTTCACAATATTGATTCTTCCTCTCCATGAGCATGGAATATTTTTCCATTTGTTTGTGTTCTCTCTTATTTCCTTGAGCAGTGGTTTGTAGTTCTCCTTGAAGAGGTCCTTCACATACCTTGTAAATTGTATTCCTAGGTATTTTATTCTCTTTGTAGTAATTGTGAATGGGAGCTCACTTAGGATTTGGCTGTCTGTCTATTATTAGTATATAGGAGTGCTTGTGATTTTTGCACATTGATTTTGTATCCTGAGACTAAGTTGCTTATCAGCTTAAGATTTTGAGCTGAGACAATGGGGTTTTCTAAATATACAGTCATGTTGTCTGAAAACAGAGACAAACTGGCTTCTTCTCTTCCTATTTAAATACTTTTTATTTATTTCTCTTACCTGATTGCCCTGGCCAGAACTTCCAATACTATGTTGAATAGGAGTGGTGAGAGAGGGCATTCTTATCTTTTGCTGGTTTTCAAAGGGAATGCTTCAGCTTTTGCCCATTCCGTATGATATTGGCTGTGGGTTTCTCATAAATAGCTCTTATTATTTTGAGATGTGTTCCATTGATACCTAGTTTATAGAGAGTTTTTAGCATGAAGGGGTGTTGAATTTTGTCAAAGGCCTTTTCTACATCTATTGAGATAATCATGTGGTTTTTGTCATTCGTTCTGTTTATGTGGTGGATTAAATTTATTGATTTGCCTATGTTGAACCAACCTTGCATCCCAGGGATAAAGCCAACTTGATTATAGTGGAGAAGCTGTTTGATGTGCTGCTGGCTTTGGTTTGCCAGTATTTTATTGAGGATTTTTGCATCAATGTTCATCAGGGATATTGGCCTGAAATTTTCTTTTTTTGTTGTGTCTCTGCCAGGTTTTGGTATCAGGATGATTCTGGCCTCAAGAATGAATTAGGGAGGATTCCCTCTTTTTCTATTGTTTGGAATAGTTTCAGAAAGAATGGTACTAGCTCCTCTTTGGACCTCTGGTAGAATTTGGCTGTGAATCTCTCTGATCCTGGGCTTTTCTTGGTTTGTAGGCTGTTAATTGCCTTCCTTAATTTCAGAACTTGTTATTGATTTATTCAGGGATTCAACTTCTTCCTGGTTTAGTATTGGGAGGGTGTATGTGTCCAGGAATTTATCAATTTCTTCTAGATTTTCTAGTTTATTTGCGTAGAGGTATTTGTAGTATTCTCTGGTGGTAGTTTGTATTTTTGTGGGATCAGTGGTGATATCCCCTTTATCATTTTTTATTGCTTCTATTTGGTTCTTCACTCTTTTCTCTTTTATTAGTCTGGCTAGCATTCTATCTATTTTGTTAATCTTTTCAAAAAAACAGCCCCTGGATTTATTGATTTTTTGAAGGGTTTTTCATGTCTCTATCTCCTTGAGTTCTGCTCTGATCTTAGTTATTTCTTGTCTCCTGCTAACTTTTGAATTTGTTTGCTCTTGCTTCTCTAGTTCTTTTAATTGTGTCGATTTTAGATCTTTCCCACTTTCTCCTGTAGGCATTTAGTGCTATAAATTTCCCTCTGAATACTGCTTTAGCTGTGTTCCAGAGATTCTGGTATGTTGTGTCTTTGTTCTCATTGGTTTCAAAGAACTTATTTATTTCTGCCTTAATTTCATTACTTTCCCAGTAGTCATTCAGGAGCAGGTTGTTCAATTTTCATGTAATTGGGCAGTTTTGAGTCAGTTTCTTATCCTGAGTTCTAGTTTGATTGCAGTGTGGTCTGAGAGACTGTTTGTTGATTTCCATTCTTTTGCATTTGCTGAGGAGTGTTTTACTTCCAATAATGTGGTCAGTGTTAGAATAAGTGTGATGTGGTGCTGAGAAGAATGTATATTCTGCTGATTTGGGGTGGAGAGTTCTGTAGGTGTCTATTAGGTCTGCTTGGTCTATAGCTGAGGTCAAGTCCTGAATATCCTTGTTAATTTTCTGTCTCATTGATCTGTCTACTATTGACAGCGGGGTGTTAAAGTCTCCCACTATTATTATGTGGGAGTCTAAGTCTCCATGTAGATGTCTAAGAACTTGCTTTATTAATCTGGGTGTTCCTGTATTGGGTGCATATATATTTAGGATATTTAGCTCTTCTTGTTGCATTGATCCCTTTACCATTTTGTAATGTCCTTCTTTGTCTCTTTTGAACTTTGTCGGTTTAAGTCTGTTTTATCAGAGACTGCAACCCCTGCTTTCTTTTTTTTCTTTTTTTTGCTTTCTATTGACTTTGTAAATATTTCTCCATCTCTTTATTTTGAGCCTATCTGTGTCTTTGCATGTAAGATGCGTCTCTTGAATACAGGACACTGATGGGTCATGACTCTTTATCCAATTTCCTACTTCGTTTTTTTTTTTTTTTAATTGGGACATTTAGTCCATTTACACTTAAGTTTAATATTGTTATATGTGAATTTGATCCTGTGATTATGATGCTAGCTGGTTACTTTGCCCATTAGTTGATGCAGTTTCTTCATAGTGTGAATGGTTTTTACAATTTGGTATTGTAAATTGGAAAGGAAAAACTGGTTGGTAACAGTGCTTCCTTCAGGAGCTCTTGTCAGGCAAGCCTGGTGGCGACAAAACCTCTCAGCATTTGCTTGTCTATAAAGGATTTTATTTCTCCTTTGCTTATGAAGCTCAGTTTGGCTGGATATGAAATTCTGAGTTGAAAATCCTTTTCTTTAAGCATGTTGAATATTGGCCCCCAGTCTCTTCTGGCTTGTAGGGTTTCTGCAGAGAGATCCACTGTTAGTCTAATGGGCTTCCCTTTGTGGGTAACCTGACCTTTCTCTCTGGCTGCCCTTAACATTGTTTCTTGCATTTCAACCTTGGTGAATCTGACAATTATGTGTCTTGGGGTTGCTCTTATCGAGGAGTATCTTTGTGGTGTTCTCTGTATTTCCTCAGTTTGAATGTTGGCCTGTCTTGCTAGGTAGGTGAAGTTCTCCTAGATAATATACTGAAGAGTGTTTTCCAACTTGGTTCCATTTTCCCCGTCACTTTCAAGTACACCAGTCAAACATAGGTTTGGTCTTTTCACATCGTCGCATATTTCTTGGAGGCTTTGTTCGTTCCTTTTTATTCTTTTTTCTCTAATCTTGTCTTCATGCTTTATTTTATTAAGTTGATCTTCAATCTCTGATATCCTTTCTTCCACTTGTTCAATTCAGCTATTGATACTTGCATATGCTTCACAAAGTTCTCCTGCTATGTTTTTCAGCTCCATCAGGTCATTTATGTTCTTCTCTAAACTAATTATTCTAGTTAGCAATTCTTCTAACATTTTTTCAAGGTTCTTAGCTTCCTTGAATTTGGTTAGAACATGCTCTTTTAGCTCAGAGGAGTTTGTTATTATCCGCTTTCTGAAGCCTACTTCTGTCAATTCATCAAACTCATTTTCCATCCAGTTTTGTTCCCTTGCTGGTGAGGAGTTGTGATCCTTTGGGGAAAAAGAGGCCTTCTGGTTTTTGGAATTTTCAGCCTTTTTGCACCAGTTTTTCCTCATCTCTGTGGATTTATCTACCTTTGGTCTTTGATGTTGGTAATCTTCAGATGGGGTTTTTGTGTGGACATCGTTTTTGTTCATGTTGACGCTATTCCTTTTTCTTTGTTAGTTTTACTTCTAACAGTCAGGCCGACCCTGTTTGCCTGAGTATCACCAGCGGAGGCTGCAGGACATCAAAGATTACTGCCTGTTCCTTCCTCTGGAAGCTTCATCCAAGAGGGGCACCCACCAGATGCCAGCCGGAGCTCTCCTATATGAGATGTCTGTTAAACCCCTGCTTGGAGGTATCTCCCCATCAGGAGGCATGGAGGGTCAGAGACCCACTTGAGGAGGTAGTCTGTCCTTTAACAGAGCTAGACCATTGTACTGGGAGATCCGCTGCCCTCTTCAGAGCTGGCAGGCAGGAATGTTTAAGTCTTCCAAAGCTCTGCCCATAGTCGCCCCTTCTCCCAGGTGCTCTGTTCCAGGGAGGTGAGAATTTGATCTATAAGTTTCTGACTGGGTCTGTTGCCTTTCTTTCAGAGATGCTCTGCCCAGAGAGGAGAAATCTAGAGAGGCAGTCTGGCTATAGCAACTTTGCCAAGCTGCGGTGGGCTTTGCCCAGTTCAAAATTCCTGGTAGCTTTGTTTACACTGTGAGGGGAAAATTACCTACTCAAGACTCAGTAATGGTGGACGCCCCACCCACCCCCAAGCTTAAGCATCCCAGGCCAACTTCAGACTACTGGGCTGGCAGCAAGTATTTCAAGTCAGTGGATCTTAGCTTGCTGAGCTCCATGGGGGTGGGATCCACTGAGCTAGACTACTTACCTCCCTGGCTTCAGCCCCCCTTTTAGAGGAGTGAACAGTTCTGTCTTGCAGGTGTTCCAGGTACCACAGGGGTGTGAAATATAAAATAGCTGCAGCTAGCTCAGTGTCTTCCCAAGGAGCTGTCCAGTTTTGTGCTTGAAACCCAGGGTCCTGGTGGTGTAGGCACCCAGGGACTCTCATGATCTGTGGGTTGTGAAGACCGTGAGAAAAGCAAACTATCTGGGCTGACATGAACCATTTCTCATGGCACAGCCCCTCACAGCTTCCCTTGGCTAGGGGAGGGAGTTCCCCCACCCTTGCACTTCTTGAGTGAGGTGATGCCCCAACTAGCTTCAGCTTGCCTTCCGTGGGCTGCACCCACTGTTTAACCAGTCCCAGTGAGATGAGCTGGATACCTCAGTTGGAATTGCAGAAATCATCCCCTTCCTCATTGATCTCACAGGCAGCTGCAGACTGGAGCTGTTCCTATTCAGTCATCTTGCCAGCCACCCCTCTGTCACCTGTATTTTTTTCCTTTTTCTTTTCCTTTTTTTTTTTTTTTTTTTTTGAGAGGGAGTCTTGCTCTGTCACCCAGGCTGGAGTGCAGTGGCAAGATCTTGGCTCAGTGCAACCTCCACCTCCCAGGTTCAAGTGATTCTCCTGCCTCAGCCTCTGGAGTAGCTGGAATTACAGGCACACACCACCACGCCTGGCTAGTTTTTGTATTTTTAGTAGAGACAAGGTTTCACTATGTTGGTCAGGCTGGTCTTGAACTCCTGACCTCAGGCGATCCACCCATCTCGGCCTCCAAAAGTGTTGGGATTACAGGCATGAGCCACCGTGACCAGCTGAACCATGAATTATTGCAAGCACTTGTACTGGAGCAAGAATGCCAAAGCAGAGAGAAAAGCAACTTAGCATTATTGAGAACCTCATTCTGTGCCAGGTAGAAAATGAAGCACTTTTTTGCCTGCATAATCTCATTTAATCCTTATTGCAACCTTTATTACACAAAATTCTGAGAGAGTGGCTCCAGTGTCATAAAATAATGAATGGTGAATGTAGCTCAACTCCTTAATAAAAAGCAGTTATTCTGTGTATGGTATCGTACATTTTTTTTAGGAAGACAAAAATAGAATATTTTGCTATTCCAGAAGAGCCAAAAGTACAGAAATGGAAAGAAGATATTGAAAAATGAAATCAAATAAATGTGTGCCCGTATGTGTTTATCTCCCTTAGCACTGTAAATTACCTAGCAAACTTGATCCCCTCCAGGCCTGGAGTTCCAATTCTGTTCCTGCATTAGATTATGGTAGCACCTCTCATTTTTTGGCTGCAATGTAAACTATTACTAGTCATCTAATTAAAACAATATGTGCATGACAATAGATACAATCAAAGTATAAGAAAACATTTTTAACCTCTAAACTTTTATTATTGTGTCATAAAGGTATAAAATTTTCAAGAGATAAGGTTGCAGAAATGTTGACAAAAGTTCACAAAAGTTCTTCAACAGTGAGCAGAGTGGAAGCCCCTTTAGAACATCAGATGGTCTCACTATGTGTTTTATCTCAGATTTCTACTGTGTGTAGTTATTGTTTAATATTTTGCTTTCATCTATAGCCAAATAATCAAAACTATTTTTAAATGATATCATTTCAACTACAAAAAATATTAAGAGACCTTAAATTTGGCACTAGCTTTGTCACAGGTATAATCTGGCTATTAACTATGACTAACTATAAGAAATAGTTTAATTAATTTAGTCTTTATAAAGACAACCCTTAACATTCCCAAGAGATGCATTCCAAATCCTTTGCAAGTATTTTGGCACTTTTGGCATTTGGACAGGATAATTCTTTGTTGGGAGGAAATATCTTCTGCCTTGTCCAATCCTGTATATTATAGGATGTCTGGCAGTATTCCTGGCTAGACATACTAGATGCAAGTATAATTCCCTCCAGTGTGACAACCAAAAATTTCTTTATGCATTGCCAAATGCAAAGTTGCAATCAGTTGAGAACCATTGCCTATAAGTTTAAAAATAATTCTTTAGAATAATGTGTAATTATTTAACTCAAATGACTCTTGTAGGTCCTATAGTAAGTAGACAATATCCAGGCCATCTTAAAATTTCTAAGAGTTTTTATTCAGCAAATTTTACAAGGAAATCATCTAAATTAATCTGGAAGACATACTAGATGTAACTCATTTTTCCCCTTAAAATCATTTCTATTACTATTTCCCATTTACAGTATGCTATTATAATTATACACTGAAAACAAAATTATTTATCTGAAAAATCATAAAGAATAAGTTATTAGAAGAATCCAAAGTATTTTAAATGATGCCATTATGTATCCCTTAGCAGACATAGGATGTACCTGAACTATGCTCAATAATGCCATTGTACACGCAGGCTTTTTCTATTTAGTTGCTTGCCATGGTGAGTGTGTTGACTTTTATCCTCATGACTTGTCAAAAGATGACTGCTACATCTGATTCACATTCAAGGAAGGCAAATAGAAGAGGTAAGGGACTATGCCAGTCACATCTGTCTCCTCTTACAAGGTAATTAAGTGCCTTCTCAGAAACATCATCAGAAAATTTCTGCGTAAATCTTATTTCCCTAACTTGGATACTTTGGCTGCCCTTGCTGCAAGGGATATTGGGAAATGAAGAAAGAGTGAGAAACAAGATTATTATTCCTGCCTAAAACTAATAATGGTCCATTTCCTGAAGTGAACACATCACTGCTTTATTTCCAAATTCAACTTCCATTATCCAGGAAAAAAGAGAAAATGACATTTGTAGCAATTAGTTACACATGGTAAGAATAATAACCACACCACCACCACCACCAATAATAATAATGACAAGGTATTATAAAATATTTATTAAATGCCTATGATGTGACAACCATGCTTCTAACAAAAGTTCACGTTAGGCACTATTATTACGTTTATTTTACAAAGAAGGAAGGTAGGGCCCTTAGTAGTTGAGTAACTTGTCCAAGATTATATAATTGGTCGGTTCGAAATTCTTCAAATGTCTGTTGAGCAAAAGTTATTTTATAAAGTACTATCTTTGGCACTTCATCATAAATAAATTTTTCACTTGCTATTTAACTAGTAATAAACTGTTAAGTAACATTTATATAAATGGCTATATGTTTTACTCTTTGCATAAGTGAAAATAAATGTATGTATCAGGAAAAGAGATGTAAAGAAGGTAAATATACAACCAATAAACAATATCCAATTACAATGTAAATGCATATACATACTTATTAACATTATTTGGAAATAATTTTAGAGTTTTTTAATTAAATGGATTAAAGTAGGAAAAACTATATTAGTTCTTAAAGATTAGCATCACAGGTTGGTGTACACAGCTGGAAAACTGCTGTATTATACTTTATGCATATAATTAGTTAGTGATCGGACGTGAGACAAGTGATAGACATCATTTGTGCCATTGGAGTAATCCAAAATATATGAAGAAAATTCTTGTGAATTTTAGGGAAAAAAACATAAATGCAAGACAGAGAAAGAACTACCTCTGGCAGCAGAGAACACTGAATTGGAGTAAGACATCTTTTGGAAATAAAGATATTTTGCCAAAATGAGGATGGCTAGCTCTGAGTTTACTTTTATTTTGATAAATGTCTGCTTCCATTGTTCCAATTGTTGCTATAGTAGAGTTAATTAATACACAATCAGTTTTGCCAAAGGGAATTATAACATTAAATTTAAAAAATTTGAATGTGACATCTTATATTCAGATGGAAAGAAAAATAAAACAAAACAACCCACAAAATTTGAACATGTGGGATCAGAATGGGAGCTCAAGTTGAGACCAATAGGAAGGTAATTCTTATGAAAGCCAAAAAAAAAAAAAAAAAAAAAAAAAAAAATTGCCTATAAGGTCTATATTAGCCAAATGAGTGATGAAGTATGAAAAAAGCTGATGACATTCAGGGTTGACTGCATAATTTGTGGGACTCAGTGCAAAATGAAAATGTGAAACCACTTGTTCAAAATGCAGAAAAATATTTACATAAGGGGTACTGAAAATGTTTTTCCTTTCTTCTGCGGCCTCTTCCATGACTTGTCATAAGGGGTGTGTGTGTGTGTGTGTGTGTGTGTGTGTGTGTGTTTAAATTTGCTCTTTGAAGTTGCTTTAAGTAAAAAAAAATTAAAAGAACTTTGCCACACACATTTATATATTGTAATGGCAGTTTTAAATGCAAATGTAAGACTGTTAACCATTTAAGTAGAATTACTGAAATTATACAATTTGTATTTCATACTTTGTATGTGCATATATATTTTGCTGTTAACAGGCAGTTGAAAACACTGCATAAAACTAACTCAGTTATTTTTATTTCAGTTCTTGATATGCACACATTCTAACAATACTGTCTACCTCAGGCTTACTGTTGAATACAGAAGGAAAGAAAAAGTAACTATGAGTAGCTCTTTCTCTTTTCTTCTATATCATTTTCTTCTGTATCACTTTTATTGTAACTGGTTGGCAAATACATTAAAGTAATGAGTAAGAAAGAGTATGGCAGAGTTTCATGGTGGTTGATTTTCTTAGAATGTCATTGCCTTCTTTCTGCATTTGAGTCAAGTTCTGGTTCAAATGGAAAAGTCGTCTCTCAGGATTGCCTATACTCCTGCTTACTCAGTCATGATGTTAACAGGCATTCATTGACTTGCTTTGTGTCTCTCTGAACTGCCCCACACTCTTGAGTCCACAATATTTCTGTGCTTACATGGGCATCATGAATACTCTATGGGAATGAGACAGCAAGGAATGGCAGACACACATTTTCCATATATATATCTCCCCTGCCTACACACATACTCCATTATCCCCCCCAGACTTCGCTTGCAAAACACAAGTTCAAACATCAAATTTTTAAGAATTTGAAGACGTTCTCAGCAGAGCAATAAATCAAGTGTGGGGCTCTTCCGAGCATGGGACCCAGTGCAACCACCAGATCTTATGACAACGAAACCAGCTTTGATGACATTTTGGCCGAAGGAACTTTTGACGAGTTGATGGGTGCAGCACACCAACATGGCACAAGTGTACATATGTAACAAACCTGCACATTATGCACAGGTACCCTAGAACTTAAAGTATAATAATAATAAAAAAAGAAAGAAAAAAATGGTATTCCAATCAAGAAACAAAATAGAAAGAGAAGCTAAATCTCTTTGGATTGTAATCGGTTTATTTTAAAAATTTTAATAACTTTTGAATGTTAACAGTCAACTCTTCTCAGCTGGAGATCTTAACTACAGGCTATTTTTTTTTTTGAAGTGACTACAAAGTTCTGCTCTAGTCCAACACATGCAGATATATATTTAAGTTATCAAAAGAATTATTATTTCCAAAAAGTTGTGAGTAGGGGCAGAATGGGGTTCGGTGTTGTGCCTTATATTACCTTCCAATTTTAGGAGTTCCTATTTCTTCAATTCTACTTTTCAGATTCTACTTATCACTGTCTTTTTAAAAGCTTTAAAAGTTTCATTTACCATCATAATTTTTAAAATGGATATGGAATCAGTGTCCAAAGCACAGAAAACAGCCAGGATTAGAACTCAAAAATGCATGTTCTCCTTTGTGTCTCTTGCCACAGAAACATACTGTTTAAATCTGCAACTCTACTGATAGTGATAAAGCATTCTGAAACATTTCTGAAGAGCGACAGTTATGTTGCCTTTGAATAGCTTATGAGTCAATTGATTGGCTTCCATTGAACTAATTTAGTAATTTAAAAATTATCTTCCTGTTGTTTGCTTTTATTATAGCAGTACTAATCTACAGAATATCTATATAATCAATTTTTCCCCTACTTTCACCACTTCTTCCCTGGATAGGCACTAGTTAGAGAGAATGGCTAACATTTTTTTAGGATCATTACCCACAGTGTTTCAAGGTATATAAAAAGTTTTTCCTGCTTCTGAAAGTAGCATTAAGATGGAAGTCACAGGGGAAAAAAATAGTGCCTCTGTGTTTTACGTTTAGGAATGGTTGTGAACGTTTTACCCTGCAAATAAAGCACTAGTAAAATAGTCATCTATGGAGACCATCCTGGCCAACATGGTGAAACCCCATCTCTACTAAAAATACAAAAATTAGCTGGGCCTAGTGGCACGCACCTGTAGTCCCAGCTACTCGGGAGGCTGAGGCGGGAGAATTGCTTGAACCCTGAAGGTGAAGGTTACAGTGAGCCAAGATGGCACCACTGCACTCCAGCCTGAGCAACAGAGTGAGACTCCATCTAAAACAAAAGTTACCTATGGAAATTGGAACACTTAATATCTGTCATTTAGAATGTAAATAGTATATAAAAGTGAAAGGGATAAAAAGCTAATTGTTTTCTACATTAATATCGAAATATATCTAAATAATTTTACTATACATTTAACTAAAGACAACTGTTACACATATCTCATGAAAATATATGGTATAATTAGCACATAAAAATTGATTTGTATTTCTCATGGAAATTTAGATCCAGTGGGAGGATATGAGATAAGCTACATAATAAAAGGGATGAGTAGATCCAGAAATTGAAAAGAATAGGAACCACTGTCAGGAGAGGTTAATTCCAAACGTTTTCAATCTTTGGGTCCCATGCCACACTTTGCTTGGAATAGATGCAATATCTTCCCCATTTTTCCTCCCCACTCTTCTCCTTAGGGAAAGAATCCTTAGGTCAGGCAGCTAAGCCAACTCTTTATCAGTCAGGGTTCCTAAGGGAAACAGAACAAATAGCAATAAGTGTATATAGAGCAATCATTTTTTATACACACACGCGTTATATATATATACACACACACACACACACATATGTTTATACATATATACACATATATCTCAAATATACATGATTTATTTAAAGAAACTGGCTCATGTAATTGTGGGGGCTGAGCTGGTAAATTCAAAACCTGTAGGGCAGATCAGCAGGCTGAAAACACAGGTATGAATTGTTCTTGCTGTCTTGAGTTTGAAATTTATAGGGCAGGCTGGCAGGCTGGAAACATGGGCAAGATATCCACCTTAAAATCTTGATACCTAATTCTTTCTTTTTCAGGAAAGTTCAGTTTTTGCTCTTAAGGACTTCAGTTGATTGGATAAGGCCCAAACAAATTATCGAGATTAATCTGCTTTACTCAAAGTCAACTGGCTCTGTATGTTAACCACATCTACAAAATAGCTTCACAGCAACACCTGGATTAGTGTGTGATTAAATTACTGGGTACTAATGTCTTATGTTGACTCATAAAATTAAACATCACAACAACTTCAGTGAAAGGAGTTTATGGTTTAGTTTATGGTTTATGATAATGATATAGTAGCACTGGAATTGGGACAGCATAGCTGCAGGAAGCAAGACAGGACTAAAGTACCTCATTATACCTAGGTCCTTTCCAAATTGAACATGATCTCTTAATGATACAGTGAATATCAATTGCTTTGCACATTGGCTGGAATTTAGTAATTGCCCAAAATTATGAATTAGTATTTAACTATTTTAAATCCTGAGAAGCCTTTGAAATATCCAGGCAATAATAAGCAGTTTGATGTAGGGCTCTAGAGCTGCTACCAAGACGTCAATTAAATCAGTTAGAACAGCTTCCTCTTTGATTTGGACTGAAAAATATGAAATATGGAAAGGATAATTTTGTTATAATGAGAGAATAATGGAGCAGATTTACATATAGAAACAATGATAATGTTATCCGGGTTGGGGATTTAGAGAGGGGTGTACAAGAAAAGGATAGAATTGACGACCTATTAGTAGGAATTCGTAATCCTAACCCCTCCATTCCCCCCACCTCTTCTATGCATTAGATTAAGAGATATGGCATAACCTTCCTCTAATCTGTCTCTCTATCCCCTCTACCCCTACCGGAATAATAATTATACAACAAAAGGGTACCCATGTCATCCCCCAGTTTAAAACTCACCATGACTATCCAAATTTCATAACGTGTGATGTCTATAGCTGTCAGATTCTTGCCTACTTCTGTGGTTTAATTTCTAGTCATTTCCATCACCTTTTGCATTCTATTCTTAACACACATTGAACACACTTCCATTTCTGCAAATTTGCCTGATATCTTTTGCCTCTGAACCTTTCAACACTTGTGTATGTATTTCCAATGCCCCACTAAAGTTAAACTGCTGAAAGGTAGCGACCACCCGTACTCTTTTTTGTTATCTGTTTGCCCAGCACAGCACAAGGCACATACAGGTGCGTAATAGTATCCACTCTCCCCTTCAGATGCCAAATTCTTTAAGCATAGAAAGCATACCTATTTCATCTTTATTCCCTCTCACAGCGTCGTTTGCAAAGTACTTTACACTTAGTTTCCTCAATAAATTCTTGCTGAATTCAGTGGAAGCAGTGATAGAACTATAAACCCCTATAATCATTGGAAATAGGGAAATTATATTCCAAGTGTTACAGAATGGGCATAAATGAACCATATGTGTTGATTATATATGGGGACTGCATATGCTATAAAGTGCACATATGGTAGCAGGAACACAACTCTACTGTATTACTAAATGTGAGTCATGTAAAACTAATATGCTTGCAATAAATGTTAATTAAACATTCAATTAACAATTTTCTTGCCCTTTTGAAGCTTAGAATGCTTTGAAGGGGATTATTTGGTCTCTTAAAAGCATTTTCCTGGTAAATTTAAATAGGTACTTTTTTCTCTCCATTTAATTTCTTTCTTTTATCTCTTTTTGCATAGAAATTATGCACATCCCCTCATATACTTTTGCTTTGCCTTTAGTTTTTTAATTTTTATTTTAAAAATGTTTTAAATTGATACATAATGATTGTACATATTTATGGGGAACATATGATATTGTGATATATGTAATGTAAAATGATCGGAGCAGGGTAATTAGTATATCCATCATCTCAACTATTTATCATTTGTTTGTGTTGAAGATGTTCAATATTGTCCTCTAGCTATTGAAACTATAAAACATATTACTGTTAACATTTAATTTATTTAAAGTGTACAGAGATTAGCAAAATGATTCTAATGACCTGAATTTTTGGCACTTCAAGAAGAGGCTTCGCGTAATATTTTGAGAAGCCCCACATAAAAACACGCCATTTGCAGTGCTTTCTTTCAGAAAGCTTTGGGTCTTCTGCCTTTCAACCAGAATTCTGGGTGTATTCTATATCCTTTAAAATGAGCACACACACACACATGCACATACACGCATTCCAAAGCGGCCATGATGCAGATCACAGTTATTCCACTGCTTTTGTTCGGGAATAGTTTCTGGTCCACTTTCTTAACAATTTCAGGGGCATATCTTAGGAATCTGGAACACCTGAATTACCTAACAGCTCCTCATAATTCCATAAAGACTTCGCATAGAACAAGTCTGTAGATGTGGAAAGCTCAGAAATCATGCCTGTTTTGTTCATTTTTAACTTCTCATTCTTAGGACTAAATTTAGTGCATAGTTGGTACCCAATATACTTTTGTTCACTGGGAAATGGGTGTATGAATTTATAACATTAAGTATATACATACTCCCTAGTAATATTAGTAGCTGCTAAAGATACTTTGAACAATAATGGATATGGTATACACACACACACACACACACACTATGTTGCACTAATCCTGCAGTAACTAGGGATCATTCATAGGAAGGAAGTGATATCCAAATAACATTCACTGGCAGTAGAATCCCAGTACACACATGGTACCTGACTTTGGCTGGAGTAAAAATGAATAGGAAAGAAAGGTCATATAATGACAGATGCTTTAATATATCAATTTTAAGATACATCTTTCCCCATAGTTTAGCCTATCAAGAATAATAATTCATTTTAAAATTGATAATATTTATTGAAATCAATGAGATCTGAAGGAGTAGAAAGTTACTCCTTATTGACTGAGTACAGCAAAGAAGAATGCCTTTGCATAAACTTCTTCAAATACCTTTTACAAGGAAATAATTTGATAGCACATTGAGGGGAACACAACAGCACTTCTGATAACAAGCAATGAAAATGCTTAGAACGGCAAACAAAGTTTCAAGCACTCTAGCTTGTGTGTTTTCTTCAAACAGGATATTTGCAATGAATGACTGTTTTTAAAAAAAGAGTCCTGCAGTTTTATTTTTTTAAAGAAAGACACCAGTGGTTATTTCTCAATAACTTAACTTTAACTCAGGGACCAATAAAATTTTCCAGCTGGGGTGAATAAGGCCTGGGGAAAATGTTAAAAGAAGAAGGGATTTAAGACATTTCTGGAAAATACAGTTTTCACATCCTCCTGTCATTATCAACCAGGTGGCAGTTATGACATAGACGTCACTTACTGCACATCAGCAAATTTGGTCATAGTTGTTCATGTTGCCATTTTAAATGAATTATGCTTGTACTACAGTCATTACGCTTAATGGCCTTTAAAAATGTCTTCAAAAATTATATCATGATTCTGTGCTAAAATGAAAAATTATTGTATGTACAGAAACAGAAATCATGCAGTGGGACATATATTTAATAGTCCAGAAAAAAAATATTTATCCTAAAAGCAATGAAAGAAATTTTAAAATTTTCTTGGAAATCAAAAATAGTGATTTGCTGGAGTTAGGAAAGAAAGACTCCACAGGGAGAAAAAGATGTGTTATCTTTTGCTTCTATTGACTATTACATGCCAACCAAGAAAGTGCCAGAAGCAAATTTTGCAGAACAGGTGTCAACAGCTTGTGAGAAAATCCCAGAGACTACTTTTGGAGTACTTTTCAAAGAAATTCTGGCTGCATAACTAATGTTCTTTATGGCACAGAGGACCATATTTAGTGATAAAACACGGGTAAGTATTGAAACCCCTGGATTTGAAAGGGATGCAGAAAAGTTGCAGTCTAAATGTGGAATTGTTTAGGAATATATTAAGAAATTTATTTCACCAATTTAAAAATATACACAAATTTGATGATGGTAAATCATCTACAACGAAAAGTCTTTAAAAAGCTATTCCAACATGGGTAAGATAAAAATTCTAAGAGAAAAAGTATTGTGTCACAGTTTTACAGGCAGCATTTTGTTCTTTCTTTGTGAGTCATAACAATGTCTTACATTAATAGCCCTTAGATTCTGTTTTATATTAATGCTAGCTGGATCCCGAAGTATCTGGAAAGTTCTTTTTGGCGTGGAGAAATAAGTGTGCTTCAATACTGTAGAATCTCAGCTTCGTGGTAAGGAGAAGAAAGATGGAGAAATTAGAAAAGACTAAAAAACATTTAAAAGAAATGTTCCATGCAATCTAAAACAAGAAGATTGCTGTCATTAATATGGTTAAATAAACAGTACAAGTTGATCCCCAAAGCACTTTTGGATTAGAAATTTAGTCTTGGAACAGCCTATTTTACAAAGTCCATGCTCTTCAGTGGAGCTCTGGGGGAGACACATGAGGCAAAGAGGGGAGAAGCAAGTATATACTTAGGCAGCTAGATGGTCTGAATCAGCCCTGTGTCTTTCTGTGTGACAGAAGTTGCAGCCAAGTTAAGATTCTTTTCACATTCTAATCACATTTGTTGTTGTGTTGTCCTAGCACTCAGCCAGGGGCAGTCCTGGATTTATCTGACAGCATAATCTGATGCTGCCGATGGTACGTGGCTAGGTGAACCATTCATTTTAAAGTGATAGAATATGTCTATTACAGTGGTTTTACACCCCTTTCAATACCTATGGCAGCAGTTCACGGTGCTATAAAATTAACTTAGACTGACTTTCATGACTCTACATTTTTCATTTCCTTCTGGGTTGCCACACCCTCTGGAAATCAGACTAGTGCTAAATGACTTAGGCAATGAGGCTTCCATTTCTTCCCCTGGGAAACTAATGTACAGTCTAATAGACTGTTAGGAAATTGTTTCTGCTATTCAGCCTAAATTTTCTTTTCCTTAATTGCACCCCATTACTACATTCTAAACAATTTTTCTTTCTCCTTTTTATCCTGCAGATTCTTGTCTAGAGCCATTTCAATTTGGCCAAGCTTTGTAAAATGAATAGTTTTTGATCTTTGCTTCTACTGGAAGTCAAACTTTCTTGTTTTTAGTTTACTTACTTGATATTCTCAAAATTCCTTTGCTTTTAACTGTTACTAAAATAGTCAAAAGACTGTCATTTACAAAGATGATCTGTCCTGAAAAGCACAGAAAATAGTATTACCTTATTTTGAATGTAAAAATTGAATTAATCTCATACTGGCTGTGTATTACCATCCCAATTTATTTTTAATCAGACAGCCCTATCCAGATCATCTTTGCTACCTATATAAGTTTTTAAAATTGATATTCTTTAAGTATTATTCCCCTAAAGTATACACACAGACACACACACACACACACAACACATTTGAGATGAGAGTCCCGTCGCTCTGTCTTCCAGGTTTGAGTGCGGTGGCGAGACCTTGGCTTACTGCAATTTCCGCCTCCTAGGCTCAAGGGATCTTCTCACTTCAGCCTCCAGAGCAGATGGGACCACAGGCACACACTACCATGCCTGGATAATTTTTGTATATTTTGTAGAGATGGGGTTTCGTCATATCGCTCAGGCTGATCTTCAACTCGTGGGCTCAAGCTATGCACCTACCTTCACTTCCCAAAGTGCTGGGATTATAGGCATGAGTCACCATGCCTGACTTCTGCTTGCCTTTTAGTAGATCTGAATTTATCAATAAACATTAACCAAATAGGTAGTTTAGTTCAATTTTATGAAATAAACAGCTTGCAAAAATCAAAAATATACCTTAAAATGAATATCAGTATCTCAAAGCTGCTTATGGCTAGATGTTTTTTCCTTTTTTGTAATAAAGATATCAAACATTTACATAACATTTTAAATGTCTACAATGATTTTCACATCTATTACCTTAGTGAACCCTGATTTTAACTCTATGATTGAGCTCTATCTTTGCTTTGATCCCCAAGCATCAATGAGTGACCATCTTGGGACTATTTCTCTCCCCCACCCCTTCTTCACCTGCTACCCTCTTGCTCACCTACACACACGCTCCTGACAACAGTCTTCTTTTCATTATACCATGTTAATGATACTTTGAATATCATTTACAGGAGTCTAAACTTGAATTTGGGCCCTATGGACACTGAAATATAGTAAAATATTCCTAGACTTCATTCATCCTCTAATATTGAAATAGGAAAAATAACAAGAGAGACTCATCCATTGCAGAAAAAAACAAAACAAAACAAAAGAAGGAAGGAAAGGTTTGTTTATGTGTTGTTGAAAGAACCACAGTTTCTTCAGAATCTTATTAAGAAGAGAGGAGACACTTCAAATATATGCCAGCTAGTAATACTATTGTAAGGTGTCAAAGATAAATATGTGTTGGTAACTGAAGGGCAATAATCTGACGTAAGTCTAAGAAAACTGCCATATAATGAGTACTTTTCTCTCCAATATATAACTTAACTTGAAATATTGACTGCAGCCTTCATAGACCAAGGATTCCCACCACCCTTTCCCTAGCCTCTCTTATTAACCTCTTTGCACAGCAGTGGGAAAGAATACAAGAGGCAAGACCTCATGTGCCATTTCCCCAGAATGCTCTGAGAGCGTTAAAGTAGCATCTTGCAGCCTGATGAAGTATCGGGATCCTTTACAAAGGAACTATTATTCCACATTAATTTCTTCTACTCTTCTTGGAGGACAGTACAGTAGGTGGGGAAACATCCTCATAAATGATTCATTCAGTTCTGAAAAAGCATTTGTGTCTCTCCCCTCTTTATCTTTCTATGGATGCTGTTTTGATAAAGCTTGATGGTAATTGCCTTATTCCAGTTTAGAGATCTATGAAGACTTTGTAAAAAAACAAAAGTGATCCTATTACACTTTGTGATGTTTGGCATTTTAAGTTATATAGCTGTACATTGCAAATTCTGATCTTGAGTATGAGAATTGGTAAATAAAATGTTAAGTGTATAATGGAGGCACTTAACTTACACAAACCCAACTGTATGAATCAGAGAGAAGAGATAATGGAAAAAGAAAAAGAATAACATTGCTGACCCATCTTCTGGCCACAGAGTGATCAGGATAAGGCTTTCCTTGAGTTTTATCTCCCTGACCTAATGCCCCTCATAGCTTGAGCACCCCTCTATGCCAGGCATTATAATAAAGTTTCATACCTCCTGACCCTATCTGTCCAAACAACTATGGCTCCATTTGAAGCAAAATTCTTCAAGAGTTACTTAGATACATCATTTTCAATTCCTTTTCTCACATTGTGTTTAATAATATTTTACTTTGAAGTAATGTCAGCCTTACTTACAGAAAAGATGTAAGAATAGTATGAAGAGATCTTGTACACCTTTCATCCAGATTCCATAATTGTCTCCTTATTATCATTTACTATGTTGTTTCTTTTTCTTTCTCTCAAATATGTACATTTTATGCATTTTCATAATGACTTGAGATGACCTTAAAACGTAAATATTTCAGTATGTATTTCCTAAAACAAAGACCAGTCTTTTACATAACCACAGTCCAGTTAGGAAAATCAGAAAATCAGTATTGATATAATACTATTACACAATGGACTGACATTCTTTCTATTTTGCTACTATTTCAAAAGTGCCATTACAAGTAAATATTACTACTATTACAACAACAACTAATAATAATTCTGGTCATGAATGCAATTGCGGTGAGATTATTTTGTGCAATTCATTTTCTAATGGTTTGTTGCTAGTAGATAGAAAAACAATTGTTTTTTATATATTGATCTTATATCCTATAACCATGCAGAACTCATACACTCGTTTTCTGGTAGATTCCATCATTTTTTATATAAATGACCATTTAATCTTTGACTAAAAATGGCTTTACTTATTTGTTTTCCAAATTGGATGCTTTTTATTTCTTTTTCTTGCCTTACTACACTGGCCAGAACCTTCAGTACAATGTTGAATAGGAGTGGTGGGAGTGGATATCCTTGTTTTGTTCTAGTTCATAGGGGAAAAGCATTCAGTCTTTCACCTAAGTATGATACTAGCTGTAGCGTTTCTGTAGATGCCCTTTGTAAGGGTGTGGAACTTCCTTTCGCTATGGGTTGAATAGTGGCCCCCAAAAGATTTGCCCACATTCAAATCCCTGGAACCTGTGGATGTTAACTTATTTGAAAAAAAAAAGTAATTACGATGTAATTAGGTTACAGATCTTGAAATGGCAGCATTATGAATTACCCGGGTGGACCCTAAATTCAATGACAAGTGTCTATGTGAGACAGAAAAGGAGAAGATGCAGACACACAGAGGAGAAGGTGCTGTGAAGATGGAGGCAGATATTCGAGTGATTTGGCCACAAGCCAAAAAAGTCAAGGAATGCCAAGGGCCACCCAAACGTGGAAGAGGCAGAGAAGAATTTTCCTAAGAACCTCTGGGGAGTGTGGATATACTGACACCTTGATTTTGTATTTTTGATCTTCAGACTTGTGAAATAATAAATTTCTTTTGTTCTCTGCCATCCAATTTGTGGTGATTTGTTATACCAGCCATAAGAAAATAATATGCCTTCTGTATACCTACCTTGCTGAGAATTTTTAACAGGAATAGATATTGAATTTATCATTTATTTTTTCCCAGCTTTGTTAATGTGGGGAATTGCACTGATTGAATGAACATTTTTATTCCTGGAATAAAGTCCATTTGGTCCTGTACTGTTGAATTCAATTTGAGAAAATTGTTCAGCATGTTTACCCCATGTTTATAAGGGATACTGGTCAGTAATTATCTTATGAAGTGTTTGATTTTGGAACCAAGGTAATGCTGGCTTCACAGAACGAGTCTGAAATATCCCTCTTTTAAAATATATAAAATAGTGTATATAAATTTGGTATTATTTCTTCCCTAAATGTTTGGTAGAATCCACTAGGGAAGGCATCTGAAGTCTGAATTTTCTCTGTAGGAAGGTTTTCAGTAAAAATGAACATTTAAAACTAGATATAGGGTTATTCATATTAGGTATTTCTTCTTAACTGAGCTTTGGTGTTTTTTTTTTTCTCTCTTCAAAGAATTTGCCCATTTCATCTGAATTTTTGCACTTATTACCATAAAATTTTCCATAATACCTCTTTATTATACCTCTAATGAAGGTTTTTAGTAAAAATGAACATTTAAAAATAGATATAGGGTTATTCACATTAGGTATTTCTTCCTAAATGAGCTTTGGTAAGTTTTTTTCTCTTGAAAGAATTTGTCCATTCATCTAAATTGTTGCATTTATTACCATAAAGTTTTCCATAATACCTCTTTATTATACCTTTAATATATGTAGAATCTGTAGTAATATAATTTCTCTCATTCCTGCAATTGACAATTTGTAACTTCTTTTTATTTGCTTAATAAGTCTGGCTAAAAGTTTATCCTTTCTTAGTATTATCAAATAACCAGCTATTGGTTCCATTTATTGTCTCTCTTTTCTTCCATTTATTGTTTCTCTTTTCTATTTTATTAATTTCCAGACTCCAATCTTTATCATTTCCCTTCTTCTTCACATTTCAGAGATATTTCTGCATATTTCTTTTTTATTTTCCAATTTTTTTAGGTAGAAGCTGAGGTCATTGCCTTGAAGCTTTTCTTCTTTTCCAGTACAAGTATTTAGTGCTATAAATGTTCCCCAGATACTTTTTTGGCAACATGGTACCAATTTTTATAGGCAATATTTTCATTTGAACTGAATAGTTCAAAATACTTTCTAAATTTTCTTTGATTTCTTTGACACATGGATTATACAGAATGCATTATCTCATTTCTAAATATTTGGGGGAATTTCCTAGAGAACTTTCTGTTATTTATTTCTAATTTAATTGCTTCAAAAATTTATTATGTATGACTTAAGTTATTTAAATGTATTGATACTTGTTAAATGGTGCAAAATATGGTATATCTTTGCAAGTGTTCTATGTGCACTTGAAAATCATGTTTATTCTGCTTTTGTTGGGTAGGGTATTCTATAAATGTTAAGTCAAGTTGGTTAATAGTGTAGTTCAACTCTTCTATATCCTTACTAATTTATGACTACAGGTTCTATCAATTTTTAGAGGGTTTGGTTTGGAAATCACTGACTAATATTGTGTTTTTAAATTATGCTTTGCAATTCTGTCTGTTCTTTCTTCTATTTTTAAGCTCTATTATTAGATGCATAAGCATTGACAATTTATGTCCATAATAAGCTGATCTCAAGTTTGATCAGTTACTACAATTCTTCTTTTATAACATCAATGATTTTAACTTTCCATTTTTTAAATTTGCAAACATACACAAAATCAGAGAGAAAATGAGTATTATGTACCCATCTCTCAGTTTCCATAACTATTAATGTTTGTCATATTTGTTTCCAAACTGGATGCATTCTCTCTTTTTTGCTTGAATAGTTTATTGCAAATCCCAGCTACCAAGATACTGAGATAAGCTTTAGAGTAAAAAATACATTTTTTTTTTTTTTTTTTTTTTTTTTTTTTGTGAGACAGCGTCTCACTCTGTCGCTCAGGCTGGAATGCAGTAGCTTGATCTCAGCTCACTGCAAGCTCTGCCTTTCGGGTTCACGCCATTCTCCTGCCTCAGCCTCTCAAGTAGCTGGGACTACAGGAGCCTGCTACCATGCCAGGCTAACTTTTTGTATCTTTAGTAGAGATGGGGTTTCACCCTGCTGGCCAGGATGGTCTCGATCTCCTGACCTCGTGATCTGCCCACCTCGGTCTCCCAAAGTGCTGGGATTACAGGGGTGAGCCACCGCACCCGGCCAAAAATACATTCTTATATTACTGCAATTCTGTTGTCACACATAATTATCTAACAGAAATTGCATAACATGACCTAAATACAAATTCATATTCAAATTATCTCAATTGTTAAAAAAATGTGTGTGTGAGTATAAACTGAAACATCATGGATTTTTGTTTGTTTGTTGTTTTGGCTTGTGAGGATCAGATCCAAATAAAGTCTTCTCAATAAATTTGGTTATATGTCTTTTAAGTAAAGTGGTCATACAATCTGCAGCCCTACCCTAAATGCCTCTGAACTTAAAGGGAGAATAAATAACAAGTACATTGTGGTAACAAGAGTAAACCATGACTGTCCCAGCCAACTGGTAGATATGCTTTCCTACACTTAAATCTTTTTAAAATTACTTGTGATCTACTCTCGCCTTTTCTTAATGGCATTGGAGAAATGGTTCAGTTTTTTCTACAAAATATCATCATTCTGGATTTGACTGTTTCCTGTTGATATCATTTAATTTGTTCCTCTATTCCCTATATTTTCAACAGACTGCAAATTAGATCTAAAGATTTGATCAGATTCAAGTTCTTTGTGTGCACAGGGGTGTGTGTGTGTGCAAGAGAAAAAGAAGAATACTTCAAGGGTCATTCTGTGTTTTTCCTGTTGCATCATTATATAAAAAGCACATGATGTATAAGAACCTCACTCTTAGTGATAACGAAGTTGATCAGTGGTGACAACATGATCTCTTCACTGAAAAGTTCCCCATCAACTTTCACTAGTAGCCTTATTATCTATTAATGATCATTGTCTGAATCATTTATTTTATTAGTAATTGTATTAGCTTGTTTTCACACTGCTATGAAGATACTACCTGAAACTGTGTAATTTATAAACAGAATAGGTTTAATTGACTCACAGTTCTACATGGATGGGGAGTCCTCAGGAAACTTACAATCATGGCAGAAGGTGAAGGAAAAGTAGGCACCCTCTTCACAGGGCATCAGGAGAGAGAGAGAGCAAAGGGGGAACTGCTGAATACTCTTAAAACCATCAACTCTCGTGAGAACTCACTCACTGTCATGAGAACAGCATGGGGGAAACCACCTCCAGTTTCCAATCACCTCCCACCAGGTCCCTCCCTTGAACATGGGGATTACAGTTGAGATTTGGGTGGGGATATTGAGCCAAACCATATTAGTAATCACAAAATTGTTATTTTTATAATTTTATTATTCCTTTTGTGGCAATTAGCTGGAGAGCTTAGGCATTGAAAAATGTATCTACTAAGGCTATTTAATTATCCTGAAATACAAGTTACACTCTAAGGGTAGGATAAATACTATTTGTTTCTGTTAATGATCTATTTTCAGGATAATACGTGGGTGCTGTGGCAACTTTCCATGAGTTACAATGTCTTTTATCTCTGCTTTTATTTATTGTTTTGTTTTATTGTTATTATTTGTGACTTTAAAATATATTCAACATATTTACATATTTAAAATAGCTTGCAGCTGTTATTCATTTTGATGTATACCTCTAGCCATCCCTTTTGCTTTTAAAATTTAATAATCATTTATTTATGTCTCTTGCTACAGCAGTAAAATCAAATATTGCTTTGTTAACCAAACTAACATTCTGTTTTTAAGAAGTGAGTTAATCAATTTGTATTTATTGAAATTACCGATTTATTGATCTATCTTCTATATTTATAACATTCTCTTGAAACATTTTTACCTTATTTTGTTGTTGTTATTGTTCTTATTGTTGTTCATTAAATGTGCATTCCTCTATTCTGTACCTTAATTCCTGTACTACACTTTTTGTTGTGTGCAACTATTTTTTCTTGTATTTTTTCTATTTTAAAGTCCATTTCTAAAATATCTTTCTTTTACATTTATCTAGTTCATTACTAATTCCTTTCCATTCTCTTTAGAGATTCTATTACTGTTTTGTTACCTCTCTTCAGAGCTGTTCTATTACTGATTTATGCTTTTCTTGCAAAGCTATGACCATTTAAAAAATTTTCTAGACTATCTAGAAATCTGAAAGTATTGGTTTTGTCTTTTTCATAGCTATGCTTATTGGGTGTGTTTTCATTATTTGTTGGAATATTATTTGGTTTATTTATATATTGTCTTACAACTTATTTATGTAGAGTTTGATTATAAATTTTTTTCTGTGTTTAAATAAAGTTGAGTTTCTTTTAACTATTCAGAGAATGTTTCTACATGAAGAGCAGAGAAAAACCAAAGTCACTTTTTCAAATTCATGGCTCAAGGACTCCTTCCTATGTTGTTACCATGATTTATTCAGAAATATAGTTTCTTTTTGGTTTTTGAGGCTAAGCTTGATTCAGAAAGTTGTCCTGCCTCTACCTCTGAAACATTCAGAGCTTTGTGGCCTTCTGCAGTGGTGCTCTTAGCTTCAAAAATTATATTTTGTGGTTATAGGATATTCTCAGGTCCTTCTCTGCTGGTCCCTTTCCCAGCAGTTTGCTTGATTTAGATTCTGTTCTCGATAGTCTTTTCCTCAGTTTCTTCTCTATCCTTCTAAAACCAAGATTGTATTGAATGCTTTGAGATTTTTAAGGCTTAGGCTGCTTCCACTGCATGTGATTCTTGCAGCTTTGCCCTCTCATCTGCAGTTTAGAGTCTGTGAAGAATTTTATGTTTCACTGGTTCTTCTTTGTTTTCCTAGCCTCCTGTGTTGAGTGCTGGCTACATCCTCCTGTATTCTGACGTATGTGGCAATTCTGGTCATCAAGCTTTGTTGAACATATCATGTATCAGCTTTGTCTTTTATTAACTGATATGGTTTGGCTCTGTATCCCCACCCAAATCTCAGGTCGAATTGTTATCCTCAATATTGGAAGAGGGGCCTGGTTGGAGGTGATTGGATATGAGGGTGAACTTCCCCCTTGCTGTTCTCGTGATAGTGAGTTTTCATGAGACCTGGTCGTTTAAAAGTGTGTAGCTCTTTCCCCATAGCTCTCTTTCTCCTCTGCCTGTGTGAAGATGTGCCTGCTTCCCCTTCGCCTTTTGCCATGATTGTAAATTTCCTAAGGCTTCCCAGCCATGCTTCCTGTACAGCCTGTGGAACTGTGAGTCAATTAAACTTCTTTTCTTCATAAATTACCCAATCTCAGGTAGTTTTTTTGTAGTGGTGTGAGAATGGACTAATACACTAACTTAGTTGATTTGACTGGTTTTTGTAAGGAGATTGATGTGTTAAATGTCACTACCATCACATTCTTTTTGTCAGAGTCAACTTATGTGCTTTTTAATTTAAATGATGTGGCTATTCCATAGAAGAAAAAGTATGGCATCCCAGAATTTGATGATGAGTTCAGAAAAAAATCGTCTTCAGAAGCGAAAATTCACTAAAGTAAATACATAATATTAAAGATTCGTTGTTTAATCCAATCAAAGTAATTTGCTAATACCTTTTGAGGTGTGTGTGTGTGGGGGGGTAGCTTTTATCAGTATTAGTATTTGCTTTTCTATTCATTAAACACACTTCCTCTTCAAACAACCATAGCCCATGCTTCTGAAGTAGACAGCTCTGTTTTGCCATGCTATCTGCAGTCAGGAAACAAGATAAAGACCACTGGTTGACCTTTGGCCTCATTAGACAATAAAATTGGACTGATTGACAAAACTGAATAAAGAATAGATTTAAGCACAGTGCTAATGAGGCCATGATCACAAAGTTTACACAGGACCACTGATTTTATTCTATCTTATAGCCACAGGATGTTCCCCAACACTCAAAGTGTTTTCTCTTGGACATAAAAAAGCCTGCATAATGAGCAGGAACAGGCAACCATGAATCCATCACATCTACTGGAAACATGCCGAGTTATTGGCCAAATTATTGGCCATCTTCGTCTGTAAGAAACAATGCAAATTCAAAGGATACTAGCAGATAAAATGAAGTCAGCTCCAAAGCCTTTCACTGTGAGTAAGAACCAAGTACAACTTGTCTGTGAGTCAGTCCAGGCACAGTTCCTCTGTATCATCTGACTCGAAGTGTCATGCATCAGTCAGCAGCATTGACTTCACTTGGGAGTTGGTTAGAAATGCAGAATCTAAATCCCTTTCCAGACCTACTGAAACATAATCTGAATTTAGCAAGATTCCCTGGTGGGTATGTTTGCATATTCAAGTTCTAGAAGCACTGGGTTAGACCCCAAAATTTGTAGCATCAACTCTTACATCTATTATAACAACTCTAGGATTGTTGTATTGTTATGCATAAGAGTAAATAAATATCTTCCTGGAACATCAGTCAACATTCTTCACGTGATGAGTATGATAGCATCTCATGAAATTTTAATAAAATTAAAAACAGTTGACTACTTTTTTCTCGAGATGGCATCTTGCTGTGTTGCTCAGGCTTACCTGTGTTCAAGGGATCCTCCTGCCTTAGCCTCCCAAGGAGCTGGGATTAAAAATGGATGACTATTTTTAAAATTCAATATCTTGTTTCTATTAGCCCTGTTTTCTCTTGCACTGTGTATACACACTCCAATTGTTATCTGTGTATCTGCCTTCCCTTAGCTTTATATTGCAGTAAGAGAATTTTTAAATCTCAATTATGTTTTCCCCTAATACCACAAGACTTAAGAAAACAATTGTCAAATGGCTTAGCTTAATCCATTACATAATTCCTTTAAATATCTAGATAGACTGTGGAGCCATTCCACTGATAACTATATTTTACTTAATACACTTAGTTATCTGGTGTATCTTCTGTGTGATCTCTCTTTATTGAAGAGGCTCCAATCACTTCCCTTTTTATTCATATGTACTAGTTTTCTTGTTAAAGATTATTTTAAGAAGGCAGCACTGTATCTCAAATGTTTTATTTTCTAATCAAATAGGAATATCTATTGTACTTTCGGAGACTATTTCCCAGGATACATTTTTTTTTTTTAGTTTCCCAGAATGTTTGTGGGAAAAAAAATCTTCTTATACGATGATATTAGCACATTGTTTTCTTGGGATAGCAAGGACACAATGTCTGAACATTGACCCTAATTTGTCATCAGATTAGGCTACGATGCAAAGAGAGTAAAGCTCTGTTTTAATAGTCTTCTATGTGTTAGTTCATGTTCTATCATAGCAAGCTCTCAAAACATCATTGATGTCTTCTCCCATATCACTGGTTAATAGGCATGTTTAGCTGATGACTCACCTCCACAGCATAATATCTGTCAGTGCTGTCATTTAGCCTAGACCTCTGTCTAGAGCTCACCCCTCTTTTAGTGTTTTAATTTTTTTACATTTTTACATATAACAATCAGTTATATGTGTTTTTGTCTCCTGTTCTCTCCTGCCCTCCATCCTCTGTCTCTCACTACTTGTTTTTGTTCTGTTTTTGGATAAATATTTTTGTACCACAGGGACTTAAAGGTTTGGAGGAATCAGCTAAAACAGGAGTCCCCAACCCCTGGGAAACAAACTGATACTGGTCCATGGCCTGTTAGGAAGTGGGCCACACAGCAGGAGGTGAGTGGCAGATGAGTGAGTGGAGCTTCATCTGTATTTACAGCCACTCACCATCACTTGCTTCGCCACCTGAGCTCTGCCTCCTGTCAGATCAGCGGTGGCATGAGATTCTCATAGAAGCGTGGACACTACCGTGAACTGCACATGCAAGGGAACCAGGTTGCGCTCTCCTTATAAGAATCTAATGCCTGATGATCTGTCACTGTCTCTCATTACCCCCAAATGAGACCATCTAGTTGCAGGAAAACAAGCTCAGGGCTCCCACTGATTCTGAATTGTGGTGAGTTTTATCATTATTTTATTATAGATTACAATGTAATAACAATAGAAATAAAGTGCACAATAAATGTAATGTGCTTGAATCACTCCAAAACCATGCCCCAACCCCAGTCTGTGGAAAAATTGTCTTTTACAAAACTGGTCCCTGGTGCCAAAAAGGTTGGGGACCACTGAGCTAGATGAAAAGGTGGGGAAATGGCATTTCAGGAAAGGAGTTACCAACGATCTTATTGTCAATTCTTAGTTCTCATTTTACTAAATCTCTCAGCAGCATTTAATAAATCTCATAATTGTCCTCTTCCTGAAACATCTTTTTCTCTTGAGTCTTTCGACATTCTGTCTTGGTACTCTTCCTTCCTCACTCATTGCTTCTCCTGGCACCATAAGAAATCCCTCCTCACCTCCCTTACCTCAATATTTGGGGTGCCCTAACGACATTCCTCTGGCTCATTCACTTCTCTGTAAGCGTTTACTCTCTAAGTGATCTCATCTAGCTGCATTCTTTGAACACCATCTACATGCAAACGACTCTCAATATTGTGTTTCAGGCCTCATTACTCCTCCGACTCTAAGCTCATGTATTCAATTGTCAATTCAGTGTCTCCACTTTCATATCTGATAGCTATCTCAAAATCAATATATCCAAAAGAAAACTTTTTTGGCTCTAAACACAAACATACCTGCTACCCTTGCAGTTTTGACTACCTCAGGAAGTAGAATTCTAGGCTTCCAAAAATCTTGGAGACATCCTGACTGTTCTTGATCAAACCCACATCCAATCCATTAACAAATCTTGTAGAACTACCCTTGAAATATATCAAGAAAGCTCATTGCTTCTCCCACTTAACAGCTACCACTCCTGCTGAAGCTACCATCATTTCCCACTGGGTTTATTGCAAAAGCTTTTTAAATGTTCACACTTCTTCTAGCTTGACTTCCTAAATTCTAGTCTCAACATGCCAGAGTTTTCCTTTTATAGCACAAGTCAGACCTTGTTGTTTCTCTTTCCTATCTCATACAGGGTAAATCCAAAGTTCTTATGGTAGTCTAAAAATCTTTCTCCAGTAAGTCTCTACTAACTCTGCAACTTCATACTTTATTACTATCTGCCTCCCTCAATCTGAATCAGCCCTGCTGCCTCCTTGCTCTTACTTGAACATGCCAGTCACTCTCTAGCTTCAGTACCTACCTTGCTGTTTATGCCTGAGTGCTGTCAGCTACTCCCTCACTATATTAAAATCTCTGTTCAAATAGCATCTTTTTAGAGAGGATGAATTTGACCAACCCCTCCCCTAAAATCCCTTTGCATCCTCTTACCCTGATTTGTTTTCCTTCTTAGCCTTCATAATTACAGATATATTATGTCTCTGTTGATTGTTCATCTTACCAATAGAATGCAAGAACTGAAACTTTGTGTTTCTTGTTCATTTCTGTATCTCTGGTGCCTAGAATTTTAGGTTCAATAATTCATTTATTCAACAAATGTATGTATTGAAAGAAAAATTGAATAAATGTGGAAAGTAAAGTACATGCAAAAATTCTTTCTAAGGGACATTCATAGAGTATGAGGCGTATGAGTAGTGTACAGAGATTGTTATGACTAGTGGCATAAGTCTGGTATGTGGTCCAGGAGTTTCTCCAAAATTTCAATGTTGTATTTGTATATTTAAAATTTATAGATAATGACATTCAATTATGGGTTAAAACAACTTTAGAAATCATTGATTATATAAACATTTGTTAAGTTTCTACTTTAGGCCAAACACTAATGTTTAGTGCTATCACTACAAACAGGGAACCTGACATCACTGAACAACAATTTTGGGGAAATGAAGGTCTGAAACTATATAAGATGTTGTAAAGACTCTATATATTTAGCTTCAGTATATATTTCTCTTCCTATGTTTAAATCTTACTCTGGTTTATCTCTATAGGCAATGAGAGATGAATAACCCCAGTGTGGTACACAGGTCAAAGCTGGAGGCAAGGCTGGAGTTTTTTACAAAGAGGCACTACCTCCTGCCTGGGAATAAAATCCCTGTAACATTTTTAGAATGAAAGACATTACTCTGAAGTTTAACAGCACTTGCTATCAGTATCATTTGTTTAACAATACAATAGACGCTATACCACTGTTGTCTTTTTGTATATCTGTGTCACATCCCATTTGAAGGCTGCTGTCAAGCATAGTAACTGTATAACCTAACATTCACTATATATTTGTTACCTGATTGGATTAAGGACTCAGCAAAATAAGGCAATATGTTAGTAGAGCCATATACAACATTCTGGATTAATAATCATGATCAGGCGTAAAATTTCCTCCTATTCTTTTGAGTTTCTCATAATCTTCTCTCTCCCATGGGAGTAAAAATCTTTATAGATTTCAAAAGCCATAAGAATACTGAACTAGAATACTTAAAATTTTTTCAATCTAAGTATTAAAATAAGCCAAGAACACACATCTGTCAAAATGACAGGTTGGATATGGACTTCAAATAATACTGTGTTCTCATATATACTTTTTCTAAGATCATCCTCCCAATTTAGACTTTCAGTGAACCAAAGTCTGGGATGCAAAGTAGCTCATTCATATTTTAATTCAGGCAAAGAGAATATGAGCTTAATCCAAAACTTAACATATAGTTGTGCTATGAATTTGTAAGAGCAGCTCCATAATTTATAGGTTGATGGGACATATTTCCAAAACAACCTGGTATGACTAATGAAACAGTGTGTCACAGTTCAGCAACTGAATAGGTAATGTAGCTACAGGGCTTAATTTCAAAATCACTGAACTCATCATGCATAGACAGGAGAGGCTACATCCCTCTGCAATAAAAATACAGATGAAGGAGCGTGTGACATGAGCAGCAATGACATTAAGATTGAATAGCATACAAATACCCATTTACGTTTTTAAGTTTAGAAAAGGACACAAGAAACCATATATACATTTTCATAATTGGCAAATATTATCCAGGACAGCTTCCTCAATTCAAATAAAAATAATGATGATGATGATGACGTTGATGATGATAATGATGATGATGCCTGTCATTGTTCATTTCCTGCGTACCAGGCACTATTAAGAGCGTTAACATAATTATACTATGATACTCAAAAATGAAGAGCAAGATAATACTCGTCTCTAGCTCCATTTAGAAATGAAGGAACTTCCCTGCTTTTCATCCAGCTGACCTTCTGTTTCACAGTTCCTTCTCCACTCATACATACTCAGGTTTTTATCCTTGGCCTTACTCCTGTAAGATCTATAACTTTTTTCTAACCTTAGAAAATTTTCTGAATCCTGGATCTAGTTCTTACTTTTTCCCTTATCTCCTAGCAACCTTTATTGCCTCCCAAGCCCTATTATGACAGTAAATATATTATCCTTTAAGATCTACCATTAGCTTAACCTTGCAACAAAGAATTCTCAAGCTAATGCCAATTTGAAGAATGGTAATTTATTAGTTTAAAACGAGGAGATATATACATTAAGAAGTCTTTCCCAGTTATGATGCATATCACAACACATAAAGTATAACATATATTTTCTGTTTTCAAAGCTATCCCAGTTCCTCAGGCCAGAATCTATATAAACAATATACAGATCTATCAAGCAAACACTGAAAAGCACAGAAGAGATAAATAAATCTTATACTTCATTTGTGGTCCCATTTAGGTCATATGTAGAAAGACTAATGAATAAATAATTTTAAAATCTGTCATTACGTAAATCAGATAATTTAACCTTTTTTCAAAGAAGCTCTAGAATGCCTTCTATCAAGAATACCTACCTAGTACTATTCTATTTCAAGCTCCCTGCATTTGTGTTGGTCAGCATCTCAGGATGCTAGTGAGAGAACACACACACCATATTCCCTGAGCATATACTTTAGAATCCTATGCTATAACTGGGCAGCTAGAACTAGCTATTTAATCAATGAGACAAAAAGTGTTTCTTTAAAAGTATCTCCTCTCATTTACACACAGAAAATAACTGTTCATTCCAGGGATGATCTTAAAAAAAGCCCCCTTTTCCAGAGTGTTGGTGTTTGATTAGAAGGAAACTATGTATTCTTATATAAGGTAGCAATAAGTCTTAAACTAGTTTTTTATTCATAATGATTTCAGTTAAATTATTTGTCTTCAAAGGAAGGTCTTCATGGTCAAGGCAACACAAACAGAGGCTTAGAAAGAAGTCACTATATCTAGAGAAAAAAATGCAAAAGATGCATACATCACAAGATGCAGAATAGGAAGAAGAATACAATAAAGGTATTGAGCTAAAAAATAGACTTAGCAGATGTCTGTTTTCCATAACCAATTAACAGTTTTATAAGCCAGTGGAGAGGTTAAAAGACTCATAGTAATAGGCAGTTTGCAATAAATTCAGCCTTAAATGATAAAAGAGAAAATGAAAAGGAAAATTGAATAGTCTGTCTTTCAAATCTTATGGCCATAATTAAAAGTGTATTGTTGTAATGACATTAAAATAAAATGTGCTAGACTTACAGGACTTCAAAGAGTTCTTCTAGATAAAATAGTAAGGACAGTAAAATCACATGTCAGGCACTGTGCTTGACTCTTTCCATTTATCATCTCCTAACAATGGACACAAAGACTAAGGTAGCATTTTAATGCTCATTCCAGAGATAAGGAAACAGAGACTTACTGAGGTTCAGTAATTTGCCTTTAGTCACAAACTTGACCAACCTTATCTGACTCCTGAGATTTGACCCATAAATATATAGTGTTCTATCTCAACATAGGTTAAGAAATAGTTTATGGCAATGTGTAAGGATTTTTAAAGGGTACTTAGAATTCCTTCGCTTGTAGTGTTCATACTGAACATTTCTGGGACTGTCACACATTTGATCACTTGTTCAAATATGTGGTATTTTTGTGAACAATATAAACAAGAGTCAATATTAATTAGGTGGTTACTATGTGCTTGGTATCCTTCTAAGAACTTTGTGTGGATGAGTCATTTAAGCTTTATACAACTCTATAAGGTGGGGACTATTATTATCATTCTTTTGTTACAGATGGGGAAGGAAATCACAGCATAGTGAAATTAAGAAAATTGGCCAGGATTACACAACTAGTGTAAAGAGTCTGGTTCCAACATCCATGTTTTTGACAACCATGCTATGAAGGATGCTTTCATGTAGACCTAGCTATATTTTAAGTTTGGTATAAAATATATTCTTTATTTGATGATTATAATATGTTATTTACCAGATTATTTAATCAAGGGGAAAACGGAGATTTAAGAAAAATGCTGTTATAAACAAGATCCTGCATATTCTAATTTCTCTAGAATTTGGGTAATGTACACACTTATCTTCAAAACTCAGTTTTCACCAGACTTCTTGCTTTTGGTCAAAAAGATCTATTTCAAAACTTGGAAAAAGTGGTGTGTTCCTATAGTCCCAGTTACTTGGGTGGCTGAGGCAGGAGGATCCCTCGAACCCAGGAGTTTGAGTTCAGCCTGGGCAACATAATGAGATACTATTAAAAAAAAGAAAAGAAAAGAAAAACCTACTAATTTAAATGGTTTAAAACAATTGGACCGTTTACTTTTATTTATCTTAAATCGGTTTTAGTTAATTCATATGTGTTGACATAGATAAGAAAACATAACTTAAAAAGTAGGGTTACTATCTCCATTTTGTAAGTGCTTTCTGAATGTGAAAATATTCTCAAACCTCAGAGTAATAGCCATTTAGATTAGTGTTGTTTAGTAGAAGTTTAATATAATCTACATATATAATTTTAAATTTTCTAGGAGTCACATAAAGTATAAAACAAAATAAAAAGAAACCACAAAAATTAACTTTTAAATGATATTTTGATTTACTCCGTATATCCATAATAATACCATTTCAACATGTAATAGCATAAAATTATTGCTAAAATAAATTACTTTTTTGTACTAAGGGAGTATTTTATATCTATTGCATACCTCAGTTCAGATAATACATTTTCAATGGTTAAAGTGAAATGCAGTTCTACCAAAACAGTAATTGTTTTTAATGGAAAATATTTTACATTGCTCTAGTTTTCAATTTACATTCAAATTAATTAAAATAAAATGAAATTTAAAATTCAGGTCCTCATTCACATTAGACACATTTCAAGTGTTCAGTAGTGGCATGTGGCCAGTCACTACCATAGGGATGGGTAGCACAGCTTTAGTTGATTTCAAAGTTTAACCTTTCCCTTCTGTAATCCAAGCTATAGATTATCAAGATAATCATCCTCAAGTCCTATCTTTATAGCATCGCACTTCTGCTCAGTAATCTCCAGTGTCCTTCAAATCAAATTATTCTATCAGATTCAGAATCCAAGCACTCAACATCCTCTAACAAAAAGTGGCCTTACATTTCCTGAACAGAATTCCCACTATTATCTGCTTCCTTAAAGCCTTGACTCCTATACTCAAGCTAATCTGCATATTTCATCTCTTATTCTTCCTCTGTGTCTTTCTCACCCTATTGGCCCCTCCCTCTTCCTCTTCAATGCATATTGGTAATCCACATTGAAGTATACTGTAGCAGGAAGTGTCTCTCATCCCCTGGCACAATGTTCACTCCTTTACACAATGTTTCTTGGGCATAGCATGTACTCAGTTCGTAAAACGTTGTAATTTCTATAATTACTTAAACTTATTTTTGATGTGAAAATAATTTGGGCATACAGTAGATCAGATTTCATACATTTTCACCATGACCCACTGCACACATTAAGAAATACATTTAAACATGTGAACCAATACACAACTTTGTGTGTGAGCGTTGAAAAACATTTACATGTATATGTGTTGCCACAGTTTGAAAAAAAAAACAGCTCTAGACCACATCAGAACCATGCTATAGGAATTACTGGAGTGCACATAAAAGAAACAAAAAACAAGGAAACAAAAATCACAACAAAAAAGAAACCAGGAACAAACTGAGTTTGGGTATAACTAGAAAACCTGAGTTCTAACCTAGACAGTGATTATTTCAGTAAACAGAGAGCCTGAAGTAACCATGCACCACAATTAGAGTAGAAAGTTTGAAACATGAGAAAAAAGATGTATACTCACATAGATAGCACAGGGCAATATGGAAGGTTGGAAATCAAGTTAACAGTCAAACAAAAATTGATAAAGTAAAATTGAGCTCAACTATAAATCCTGTAGGTGATAGGAAACTGAGATGCCAGATTTCAAAGCATATAGGAAAGCACAGTACTTAGGTGGCCAAAGCAGACAGACTAGGAGAATTTAGATGTGTGGCACTAAAAATACAGGAAAACTTATTTCTAATCCGTAAGAGTAGGCTTCATGCTGATCTGTGCAGTTGTCCCGGACTCTATGCTCAGCACTGTGCTTGGTTTAATACTTTACTGTCATTTCTTTGGAACTCTCAAGAGTTTTACCTGTGAATATGTGTTTTGTAAGTGAAGTCCAATGGGACAATGGAGCATACCTGTGAGCAGAGGAAATATATACATGCATTATACCTGCCCATCATTTGTTGCTGACTGTTTAAACACAGAGCTCCTGTGGTCCCACGCACACAAAACACAAAATTCTGGTGAACTTACAATTCAAGGGGCTTCAGTGAGATTCAAAGCAAGTACAAGGTGAGCATTTACAACTACGTAAGCAGGGGCAGCCCCAGACCTGAGGCCAGGCATTCCATTTTAGCCAGAACTGGTTTCAAATGCAAAAAGAATGCAATGGAGTTGTAAGAAACAAATGGTCAAGGAACACAGTCATATCTTTTCTCACTCATGTTACTTCCCAGTAAAAGCTAACCAATTAAGCTGAAAATGACATCAAAGAAAAGGCAAATATAGAGCAATCCACAGTCTCCTTTCCTTTTAGCCCTTCTGTACTCGCCAGTAGGCTAGAGTGTTGATAGAATGTGTACATATCAAAAAGTGAAATAAAAACAGTTGACTTAGTTTTGTGTGGCATTTCCACTGTTCTGGTAAGAACAAAATTCACATGTATGCACAAATATTTTTGTAACTTGGTAATTATTTTTGTGAGTCTATATAGGAGCTAAGTATGAATATAAAGATGAATGGTAAATTTTGTGCTCACAATTTAGAATTTTAAATTTTTTTCTACTTAAAACAACATTAAGTCACAAATAAAAAACACTGTGACAAGCCAAGAGAGGAACGGTGAAAGAAAAGAAAAAGCTTTATATTTTAGTATCTTTAATGGCCCCTTTTACTGCTTTTTGAATAGGGGTCTCATTTTTATATTGCACTAGGCTAAGAAGTTATAATTTTGAAATAATTATCTCTCCTCCTCCTCCTCCTCCTCCTCCTCCTCCTCCTCCTCCTCCTCCTCCTCCTCCTCCTCCTCCTCCTCCTTCTTCTTCTTCTTCTTCTTCTTCTTCTTCTTCTTCTCTTCTTCTTTTCTTCTTCTTCCTTCTTCCTTCTCCTTTCCTTCTCCTTCTCCTTCTCCTTCTCCTTCTGACAGAGTCTTGGTCTGTCACCCCAGCTGGCCAGGAGTGGCGTGATCATGATTCAATGCAGCCTCAACCTCCTGGATGATCCTCCCATCTCAGCCCTGCAAAGTAACTGAGATTACAGGTGCACACCACTACTTCTAACTAATTTTTGTATTTTTTGTAGTGAACGGTTTCTCCAGGTGGCCCAGACTTATCTTGAACTCCTGGGCTCAAGTGATCTACCCGCCTCAGCCTCCCAAAGTGCTAGGATTACAGTCATGAGCCACTACATCTGGCCGAATTTTAAAATTCTAAAACATGGCAGCCCAGGATTCCAGATAACTCTATCATCTCTTCAGCCCACTTCTTCCTTGACACATCCATACTCAGAGCCTAGTACTATATTCTTCACATAGTAGGTGCCTAGTGAGTGTGTGTGGACAGGTTTCCACACTGAGCTTCAGAGAAGCTGCACAGAAAGATGTGCTCTCTCTATCCCCACTCTCTAGAACATCACCACCCTCAGAAAAATAGAATGCATAAAAACATTTCAGGTTTTGGAGTCAGAAATTATTCACTGTACAAATGTGGACAAATTAATTAACTTCCCTGAGTCTCCTTTTTTCCTCCCAATCTGTAAACAGAGGTTAAAAAAGCACACAGAGGTTCTAATTGAGATCATTTAGGTACATTTTCTGAGTCCCCAGCTTTCTGGCAAACATCAAAAAAGAAGTATATGAAATCCTACAAAAGAGGTTTCTGTTTGAGACTCAACAAAAGCAAAGATGTATATTTTTATTTCTTAATTTTCGCTGTTGGTTATCACTATCAAGGGGTTCCATAATGAAAATTAAAAAAAAAAATACTCTTTGTTCAAAAAGAGATAAACTAACTTAAAATGTTTACTCTTAGAAGAAAAGTGGTAGTAGTGACTACATGCATATTTATTCAATTAATCAATTATTCAAGCAAAATAACCCTCATTGACTCAGTTTAGGTTCTGGAACTATTAAGTTTTTGGGGCAGTTAATGGTGTATTTTGGGAATGCCAATGCTAGAGGCAGTTCAGAAATCATGACAAGCTATGGAGGTGTAAATGCCAAAAAGTAGAGTAGCCCCAGATGAAACAGGTATTGTGAAGATTCTTATTATTCTAAAGGAAGGAATATTTTTGCTTTTCTTGGAATGGGCAAACAAATGCCATCAAGTTTAATTTACTTTTTGAAATTCTAAAATAAATCATGAAGTATATACAGAAAGGATTAGAATTCCACTTCTGAGCCAGTGGAGTAGACCGTACTTTTCCCTATCCTTCCAAGAAAACCTGCAGACTTTAGAAAGAAAACGAATATTAGAAGTCTCTGAGAGGAGGGCCGGGCACGGTGGCTCATGCCTGTAATCCCAGCACCTTGAGAGGCCAAGGTGGGTGGATTGCCTGAGGCCAGGAGTTTGAGACCAGCCTGGGCCAAAATGGTGAAACCCCATCTCTACTAAAAATACAAAAATTACCCAGGCATGGTTGCCCGCACCTGTAATGCCAGCTACTTGGGAAGCTGAGGCATGAGAATCACTTGAACTTGTGAGGTGGAAGCTGCAGTGAACTCAGATCACACCACTGCACTCCAGCTGGACTCTGAGAAGGGGAGAGAAGGACAGCTAGGGACCTTAGAACCCGAGCAACAACATGGTTGTGAGTTCTGTAGGTTTTCTTTTTGCCTCCTGTATCTCAGACTTGGCACTGAAAGCTAGAAAACCACAAACACCAATGACTACTGATATAAATAAATAAATAATAAAATAAAATAAAGTGAAATAGCCTGCTCTTTTAGCCAAAGAATCAAGAAAGGGGAGACCGAGAGGAGAGCAAGGACTTTCATTCCTACCAGGCAGTAATGAGACCTGGAGTCCAAGTGGGTTGCCTGGACTTCCTCCTTCACCCAGCAGTGAAAAGATACTCCTCCCTGTTTCCGTTGTGGTAGTTTCAGAGGAGGCTTAATGGAAAATCGGGACTTTTACCATCAACCAGTCATACCAAGGCCACCCTTCACCCTACCCCTTGATCTTGTTGTCATGAAGGCCATTTAGGAAGCAATAACAAGACATTCCTGTATCTCCAAGTAAAGCCTAGTGGGGAGCTGGGACTCCCAACTCCAGTCAGAAATAATGAGAAGCACCCCCACTAGATGACAAGTGGAAAAGATGGACCTTTAGCTCCACTTTGCAATAACAAAGGCAGCATATGCCTTGTTCCCACATGAGAACAATGTTAGAGGAAGCCAGCTAAAGCAGAAGGTTTAAATAAGACCCAGAGTCTCTAACATAAAAATAAATGTCCTGTCAAAATCAAAATTTCTTATCACACTAGAAATCAGGAAGATCACAAAGTATAGAAAAAAATACTATCATGAGATGCTAATACAAGATGAGAGATGATAGAATGATTTGGCAAAGATTTAAAAGCATCCATCATAAAAATGTTTCACTAAGTAAGTATGAACCTGCTTGAAATAAATGAAACAAATAGAAAGTCTAAACTAATAGAAGACATAACAAAGAACTAAATGGAAATTTAGAATAATAACATACAAACCTGAAATAAAAAATTCAAGGAATGAACTCAGAAGCAGAATGGAAGAGACAGAGGAAAGAAATGGTAGACTTGAAGACAGAGAAATTAGTTCATCTGGACTAACAGGAAATATACATAAACAACAACAAAAAAGAATACTGCCTCAGGGATCTATGTTATCAGACTCCCTCCTAGAAGGAAAGAAGAAAGCAGGCAGAGTGGAAAAAAACTATTCAATAAACAATAGCTGAAAACCTCTCATATTTGGCTAAAGATATAAACCTAGAGATTCAAGAAGCTAAGCAAATCCCAAACAGGATAAACCTAAATAAATGTACAGAAAGATACATCACAAACTTCTCAAAACTAAAGAGAAAGAAAAATATTTGTAAGCAATGGGAGAATACCTTACCTATAGTGGAAAACAATTTGAATTATAGGATATTTCTCATCAAAAACCACAGTGGTAAGAAAAAATTAGAGCATTATTTATTAAGGCTAAAAGAAAGGGTTTTGAGCTTTAGATCCTATATCCAGCCAGAATATGCTTCAAGAGTAAAGGTGGGAGAAAAAAAAAAAAAAAAAAGTAAAGGTGAAATCAAAATATGCTCAGATAAAGAAAAACTAAAAGAATTTGTCATCAGCAGACTTACTGTAAAATAATGGGTAAAGGAAGCTCTTTAAATAGAAAGGAAACAATGAAGAAAAAATCTTGGCACATTAGGGAAGAAAGAAAGAACATAGTAAAATGTGAGTAGATTAATTAGACCTTCCTTCTCTTCTTGAGAATGTTCTCCCCTTAATTGTTTGAAAGTTAAAGCAAAAATTGTAACACTGACTGATGTTATTCTAAATGTATGTAGAAGAAATGTTTAAGGAAATTATAAATGGGAATGGGTAATGGAGTGTAAAGGAAGGTTTCTCCACTACACTTGAACTAGTAAAATGACAATATCATGTCATCAAGATAAAGGAAATTCTGAGCAACTGTCATAGCCAAAAACAAAACAAAACCCAAGGAGGCATGGCAACTAAATGTAATATGGTTACCTAGATGGAATTCTAGAATAAAAAGTCATTAGGTTTCAAACTATGAAATCTGACCCAAACTACCAGCTTCAGCTAATGTACTAACACTGCTTTATTAATTGTAACAAATGTATCATGTAATGTAAAAGGTTAATTATAGAGGAACTGTGTGTAAGAATATATAGGAACTGGACTACCTGCTCAATTTTTATATAAATCTAAAACTATTCTAAAAAGTAAAACCTGTAAAAACACTAGTGATAACACCAATTGCTGCCAAGGTTGTGGGTGAACTGGATCACTCCCATCGCTGATATGAATGTAACATGGTACAGACACTCTGGAAAACAGTTTAGTGTAGTATTTTAATAATGGAAACAAGCAACTAGACTACAACTCAGGAATTGCACTCTTGAGGATTTATCCCAGAGAAGTGAAAACCTGTGTTCAACAAAAAAAACCTATAGACAAAGATTTATAGCTGTTTTATTCTAAATAGCCAAAAGCTGGTAAAAACCTAATGTCTTCCACTGGTGAATTATTAATCAAGCTGTGACACACCTATACCATGGAATACCACTCAGCAATAAAAAGAAATGAACTATTGATACATGCATCAACTTGCATGAATCTCCAGAAAATTATGCTGAATAATAAAATTCAACCTCAAAAGGTTAAATACTGTGTGATCCCCATTTCTATAACATGCTTGAAATGAAAAATTATAGAAATGGAGAACAGATTAGTGGTTCCCAGGAGTTAAGGTGGAGGTGAGGTGGAAGGGAACTGTGGGTGGCTTGTTATAAGGTCCTTGGGGTGATGGCAGTGTTCTATATCTCAAGTGTATCAATGTCAAAATCCTATCCTCCTTGTGATATTGCATTACAATTTTGCAAGATGTAATCAGGTAGAAAAACTGGGTAAAGGATATGCAGGATTTCTTTGTATTACTTCTTACAACTGTATGTGAATCTACAATTACCTCAAAATATTACATGATAATAAAAAGCACCATTTGAAAAAATATATGGAAGAGTCTCCTCTCTTTCCATCACACTTTAGGCCTACTGGAACACAAAAATTGTATGAAACTTTTCAGAAAATATTTTTAGTGTATGAAGAGTGATAATTCATACTGCTTTTGAAAATAATTCATTGAACAGGCTGTAGGATGTTAACTACTTTATGAGTATCGAAGTCACAGCAAATGATAAACACAATTTCTCCCTGAAAACGTGGCATTGTACCCTTTGACCCTGGTTTTCTGAGTGAGCAACCCTCAGAATACACATAAAGATTTAGTCGGAAGAGATTTAAAAGGTCGCCTAGATAAAATTTCTCATATAAGAGATAAGAAAACGGAAGCCAAAAGCGTTTAAATGGGGTGGCCAAGGTCACATGACTAACTGAGGCAGCTCTGTGTCTGGAGCCCCAGTCTCTTGGCTCCTAGGCTATTGCTGTCACACTCATATTTCAAACTTTGTATATCTTCATAGATGGTCCATATAAGAACCTTAAAAATAACTGTGTTTTGCAAATCTGGTTTGCTTGTTGAGCTAGGTAATTGTAGATCCATGTAAGAATTCCTTATTAGGCATTTAAGGAAAAGGGACTGTGAAGTTCTTTAAATTTACCTGCTCTTTGTTGAAAGTACATACAATTATTAAAAGTAGAAAGTTGGCATATTTGGGTTAATGGTGACAATCAAGCATAAATTGACTTGTACGGAGCATGGAAATGTGCATATAAAACTCTAAGGTTGATTTTAAATACTGTTAAAATATTGGATGGAGCCAAGTGAGTAAAAATAACAATGCTAAAGGAAACAGTATTTTACTACTCTTCAAAAATGACTCCAGTGTTCTGCATACCATTAAATTCAGGGTATATAAGTGTAACCCAAATATAACTTTGTTCTTTCCGTGACCTCTGGGGTCAGTTCCATACCCAACTGCCACACTTAAAAAATGAAACTCCAAAAGCATTTCTTTGCAGAAATTCTAGTGAATCTGAAGACTTGGAAACATCTTCAAGAAACAGAAGAAGAAATTTACATAGCACCTAACATTGCACATGATCTCTTATCTTTGTTTGCTAGTTCTCTTTTCCTGAAACTTCTGAACCCATCAGAGCTGCCAAATTTCTCTGTTTCTGATGTTGGATGTATGCTTTCTATCTCTGTCCTTCTCTCAATCAATTGATCTCTCTGTCTGTCTCCTTCATTCCCTCTAGCATTCTTCCTTCATACCTAATCTCTCCTCTACTACCACTTCCTCTCTGCAAACTGTCTATTCCCTTTCCAAAGCCCACTCACTTTGCATATTTTTCTGCTCTTAACAGAAAATTCACAGGGTGCATGCATCTGGGTTTCTGGAGAACACAATTTTCCACCTGATAACCTAAGAAAAACTTGAGAATCAAATCAATAATTGGTTGGCTGAAATAAAAGCACAACTTTGCTTTCTGGTTTACTGCATTTTTTCAATTGGAAACCAGATAAAGACTTACTGGATATTTATGCAGTGAAATATGGTTTATAAGTTTATGGAAAACACTCAGAAAACAAACACACACTTGGTCTTGCAAACATAGTAAAGGTCACTGAGTCACAGCCTGAGCATCCCAGATATAGAAAGTATATTTGGTTCTTACTTTCCATATTTTTCTATTATACTGTTTAGTAGAACCTCTACACATATAATAGCATTGTATTAAGAAACTCACCCCGCACCCCCAGCCCAGTTACATCAGAACTTCGAGATGATGGGTAATTTGGCTCTTGGTGAATTGTTTTAGAACATAGCGAAGAAAATATTTTCATGAAAACAAATCAATCAATAAATAGCTACCAAAATCAGATGAAGTATTCTGTAAATTCTAGAGGGTGTGCATACTGAAGGGAGCCTTACATAGGGATAGGAATGAGTTCTACTGGCTTCCATCATTTCTAACTATACACATTCCTGCCAGTCCTTCTCAATATGATTTTCCCTTTCAAATGAAAGTAGCTTGGCTCTTTCCTCATTTTGCTAATCATTGGGAGAAATAATTAAAGCATTATGGAGCACTGGAAAATGGTCAGTACAGCTGGAGCTTATTAAAAGAAGTGGAGAGTGGAGGGATACGGTGTGGTCAAGTCACGGAAGCAGCTACATTGGGCAGATACATAGAAAATGGAATTTACAGTATTGATAGAAATGTCTGCTTACTAATGCTTTCACTTGATTTCTTATGTGATCTTGAGCATGGGAATATAAACCAAGCTCTTTCACCATATAATATTTATTCAAGTAATGTGAATACAGTTGATTCACAAGGATATGATCCTACTCAGCATACTTTGAATCAGAATGAGAAAATTATATTCTAATATCCTACATTCCTCTCCAATACATGGTTCTTAACTTTCTGAGAGATGACGTATAGATTTATGCAGTATAGAGAGAGGAAGGCTAAATTTTCTTGGCTACTAATGCATTCAGATAGTTTCAGCAGTCTCAGTGTCATTATATAAATTATTTAAAATGTCGTTATTGTTTATATAGTTTTCCTTCACAAGAAATATTAACATATTATTTTTGCATGTATGTATATATGCAAGTCTATACATGTATAGTTTTCCAACTTTTCATCATAAACAAACAATTATTTCTGGAGGGAAAAAATTTTAAAAACTTATTTCCTCTTCATAGATGTTAAAGTTTGGCATGTGTAATAGTCTAGCCATATGTAGAAAGCTGAAACTGGATCCCTTCATTACACCTTATACAAAAATTAATTCAAGATGAATTAAAGACTTAAATGTTAGACCTAAAACCATAAAAACTCTAGAAGAAAACCTAGGCAATACCATTCAGGACATACGCATGGGCAAGGACTTCATGTCTAAAACACTAAAAGCCATGGCAACAAAAGCCAAAATTGACAAATGGGATTCAATTAAACTAAAGAGCTTCTGCACAGCAGAAGAAACTACCATCAGAGTGAACAGGCAACCTACAGAATGGGAGAAAATTTTTGCAATCTAGTCATCTGACAAAGGGCTAATATTCAGAATCTACAAAGAACTCATACAAATTTACAAGAAAAAACAACCGCATCAAAAAGTGGGCAAGGGATATGAACAGACACTTCTCAAAAGAAGACATTTATGCAGCCAACAGACACATGAAAAAATGCTCATCATCACTGGCCATCAGAGAAATGCAAATCAAAACCACAATGAGATACCATCTCACACCAGTTAGAATGGTGATCATTAAAAAGTCAGGAAACAACAGGTGCTGGAGAGGATGTGGAGAAATAGGAACACTTGTACACTATTGGTGGGACTGTAAACTAGTTCAAACATTGTGGAAGACAGTGTGACGATTCCTCAAGGATCTAGAACTAGAAATACCATTTGACCTAGCCATCCCATTACTGGGTATATACCCAAAGGATTATAAATCATGCTGCTATAAAGACATATGCACACGTATGTTTATTGCGGCACTATTCACAATAGCAAAGAATTGGAACCAACCCAAATGTCCATCAATGACAGACTGGATTAAGAAAATGTGGCACATATACACCATGGAATACCATGCAGCCATAAAAAAGGATGAGTTCATGTCCTTTGTAGGGACATGGATGAAGCTGGAAACCATCATTCTCAGCAAACTATCGCAAGGACAAAAGAACCAAACACCGCATGTTCTCACTCATAGGTGGGAATTGAACAATGAGCACACTTGAACACAGGAAGGGGAACATCACACACCAGGGCCTGTGGTGGAGTTGGGGGTTGGGGGAGGGATAGCATTAGGAGAAATAGTTAATGTAAATGACGAATTAATGGGTGCAGCACACCAACATAGCACATGTATACTTATGTAACAACCCTGCACGTTATGCACATGTACCCTAGAACTTAAAATATAATAAAAAAAATTCATGAAACGGGTAATTAAATGAGTATTAATTTTTTCAATTTTTTAACATTTCTGCATTTTTTAAATTTACCTAATAAAATGTTGAAGAAAAAAAAAAGAAGTACCTGAATTATTGTTTATCCAATGCTCTGAACATATAATGGATTATTAGAAAATAATCATATCTAAGGGAATTTCTCAAAATATACAATGTGAATTGATATTTAATGTACTTTGGGTTGTTAAATAATGACAATTGTTGGGGTTTCTTAATAATGTTGTGTTCCTTTTGGCCACATATTGATTTCAAATCTAGCATGAAAGGAGCTTTCTCATCAAAGAATGAAACAGATAATCACATATTAATGACACATTTTTTTCAATTTACTGAAATATTTGAATAAATTCTAGTCATAAACTTTTAATATTATTTTTACCAGATACATATGAGGAAGTGTCCCTAAATAGACACATAGTTTTAGCCTAGGGAAGGGCTCAAACACTGGAGTTTCAATTCTTTCATCAAAATGCATTGGAGGATATTAGTACTAAACTAACCATGTGGCATTTCCATACATTGAGTCTGGAGAGGTTTTTGGTTTGTTTCTGAAATTTTGTCTCATTCTTGGAATGCAAATATATCTCATTCTTGGAATGGAATCTATATAAGATTTTAAAGAAACTGAATACTTCTCCCTTCCCTTCCTTTGACAAGTTAATGATTAACTTGATATGTTTTAATTCGATCTATCTTTTCTGACCCAAATAATCAGTGCTTAAATTAATTATGATTCCTATTGTTCAACTCTAACATATATATTTTTAAGTGAGTTGGTTTATTCTATGCATCTTAATATATATTTGGAGTCAGTTCTTCTTTAATTGTGCTAATATAGAGATAACATAACATTGAACATTTTAATCATGTTTGAGTGTACAGTTCAATGGCATTAAGCACATTCCCATTGTTGTGCAGCCACCACAACCATCCATCTCCAGTTGTTTTGTTATCTGAAACTGAAACTACATACTCATTGAACAGTAATTTCCCATGCCCTCCTCTCCTTCAGCCCTTAGTAACTACCATTCTATTTTCTGTCTCCGTGAATGTAACTATTGTAGGTCCATTATAAAAGTGAAATCATTCAGTTTTTGTCCTTTTGTAACTGGCTTTTTGCACTTAGCACAACGTCTTCAAGTTTCATTCATATTGTAGCAGGTGTCAAATCAATTTCCTTTTTAAGACTGAGTAATATTCACTATATTATATGATACATATATGACATATTATATACTATATATCATATAATATACATGTATATGTTATATCATATAACATATGTGTCATATAATACACTATAATATATGACATTCATATAATACATTGAATATTATATGTACATAAAACATTTTGTTTATTCACTGATGGATGGGACAGAGATAAGAACATCAATACAGTATCAAGGGAATAAACAGAGAGAGAGGAGAAAGAAGAGGGAAAGGAAGGAAGAATTGGGAGAGGAGGAGAGGTAGAATAAGAGATAAAAATAGAGACAGAGAAAGAGGGAGGAGACAGAGAAAGAGATAGAGATGGATACAGATGGATACAGACAGAGGGACAGAAAGAGATAGAAATGGATACAGATGGATACAGACAGAGAGGCAGAAAGAGATAGAGATGGATACAGAAAGATACAGAAATACAGATGCGTTGCCTCCATCTTTTGGTTATTGTGAATAGTGCTAATATGAACATGGGTAAACAAACTTTGTTCAAGTCCCTGCTTTCAATTCTTTTGGGTATTAAGTATGTACAAAGAAGTGGAATTGCTGGATTATACACTTGATCTTAGCCAAAAGGCTGAGAAGTGATGAATTGCTGAATTATATAGTAATTTTTAATTTTTTGAGAAACTACTATACAGTTTTCCACTGCAGCAGCATCATTTTACATTCCCACTAGCAGTGCACAAGGGTTCCAATTTATTCACATCTTCACCAGCATTTATTATTTTTTGTCATGTTTGTTTTTGACAATAGCTGTCATGTGGTTGTGAAATAGTAGCTTATTGCAGTTTTGATTTCCATTTCCCTAATAATTAATGATACTGAGCATCTATTCATGAGTTTCTTAGTCATTGGTATATCTGGAGAGAAATGTCTATTCAAGTCTTTGGCCATGTTTTAATTAAGTTTGATTATTGGTTGTTGGGTTGCAGGAGTTCTTTTTGCATTTTGGATATTAACTCCTTCTCATATATGATTTGTAAATATTTAACCCCATTCCATTGGGTTGCCTTTTGACTCCATTCATAGTATATTGCAATTCACAAAAGTTTCAAATTTTGATGTAGTCTAACTTGTCTACTTTTTCATTTGATGCCTGAGTGTTTGATATTGTATCTAATAAATCATTTCCAAATTCAAAGTCACAAAGATTTTTCTCCATGTTTTCTTCTAAGAGTTTTGTAGTGTTAACTCGTATGTATAGGTCTTTGATCCAGTTTGAGTAGTTAAGGTAAAGGTCCAACTTCATTATTTAACATGTGGATGTCCAGTTTTCCCAACACCGTTTGTTGAAAAGACTGTCCTTTCTCCATTAAATAGTCTTGACACTCTTGCCAAAAATCATTTGACCATATACATGAAGGTTTATTTCCAGGTTTTCTATTCTATTCCTCTAGTATGTATGTTTATTGTTATGCAAGTACCACACTTTTTTGAATACTGTAGCATTTTAGTAAGTTTTGAAATCAAGTGTGAGAATTCCAACTGTCTTCCTCTTTTTCATGATTGTTTTTGCTATTCAGGGTTCCTTGATATTCCGTAAGAGTTTTTGGATAAATTTTTCTATTTCTACAGGTAATGCCATTTGGGATTGCATTGATTCTGTAGACCATTTTGGATAGTATTGGCATCTTAGCAATATTAAATCTTTCAATCCATGAAAATGGAATATCTTTCTATTTATTTGTGTATTCTTTAATTTCTTTCAGGAACATTTTACAGTTTTCAGGGAACAAACATTTTCCCTTATTAGTTTATTCTATTTTTTTGTGATGTTATTGTAAATGGAATTGTTTTCTTAATTTTCTTTTCAAAAAGTTCATTGTTAGTATATAGAAGTGTAATTGACTTTTGAGTGTTGATTTTGTATTCTACAACTTTGCTAAATTTATTTATAGTCATAACAGTTTTTTGTAAAATCTTTAGGGTTTTCTACAATTATTCATGTTGCCTGCAAACAGAGACAATTTCACTATTTCCTTTCCAATTTGGATGCCTTTTATTTATTTTTCTTTCATAAATTTTTCTGGCTAGAACTTTCATTACTACATAAAAGAGAAGAAGCAAGAGGAATGCTTCCTTGCCTTATTCCTTATCTTAGAGGAAAAGCTTTTCACCTTTCACCATTGAATATTATGTGAGCTGCAGGTTTTAATATATGGTCTGTATTATGTTAAAGTAGTTTCCTTTTATTCTTGGTTTGTTAACAGTTTTCATATTGAAAACGTGTCAAATTTTGTCAAGTGCTTTTTCTTCATCAATTGAGATGATCACGTTTATTTTTTCCTTCATTCTATTAATATAGCATATGATATTGATCACTTTTTATATGTTGAAACATATAAAAATTGCATTCCCAGAATAAATCCCACTTGGTTATATGCATAAGGCTTTTAACTAAATGTTGAATTTTGCTTGCTTGCTAGTATTTTGTTGAGAAGTTTTGAACCAATATTCCTCAGGGATATTGATCTGTAGTTTTATTTTCTTGAAGTGCTTTTGTCTGGTTTCGGTATCAGAATAATGAGGGCCTAATAAAATGAGTTCGAAAGTGTTCCTTTGTCTTTAATTTTTTGGAAGAGTTTGAGGGGGATTCGTGTTATTTCTTCCTTAAGTGTTTAATAGAATTCACCAGTTAAGCCCTCCAGTCCCAGGTTTTTCTTTGTTGTGGGATTTTTTTGTTACCAGCTGATTTTATCTCCTTTCTAGATATGGGTCTAACTCAGATGTTTCTATTTCTTCAGTCTGGGTGTTGCATGTTTCTAGGCATTTGTCCATTGTATCTAGGTTATCCAACTTGTTAACATACAATTGTTCATAGTAATCTCTTATGTATTTTTATATCTCTAAAATTTTTACTAATGTACCCTCTTTCATTTCTGATTTTAGATGGGTCTTCTTTTTTTTCATCAATAGAGCTAAAGTTTTATCTTTTTTGTTTATCGTTTAAAGACTCAACACTTGGTTTCATTATTGTTTTCTGTTCTTTGTTTATCTCTGCTTTCATCTTCATTTTCTTTCTTCTGCTAGCTTTAGGTACAGTACTGTATGAGTCTGTTCTCATGCTGCTTTGAAGAACTGCCTAAGACTGGGTAATTTATAAAAGAAATTGGCTTAATTGACTCACGGTTCAGCATAGCTGAGGAGGCCTCAGGAAACTTACAATTGTGGCAGACGGGGAAGCAAACACATCCTTCTTCACATTTGCAGCAGAAAGAAGTGCAGAGCAAAGTAGGGGGAGCCCCTTATAAAACCGTCAGATCTCACGAAAACTCACTCACTATCATGAGAACAGTATGGAGGAAACACCCCCAAGATCTAGTCAGCTCCCACAAGGTCCCTCTCCCAACACGTGGGGATTACAATTCGGATTACAATTCAAGATTAGATTTTGGGTGGGGACAAAGCCAAATCATATTATTCTACCCCTGGCCCCTCCCAAATTTTATGTCCTCAACATTTCAAAACACAATTATGCCTTTCCAAAACTCCCCCCAAATCTTAACTCATTCTAGCATTATCTCAAAAGTCCATGTCCAAAGTCTCATCTGAGACAAGGGAAGTCCCTTCTGCCTGTGTGCCTCTAAAATCAAAAGCAACTTAGTTACTTCCTATATACAATGGGGATACAGGCATTAGGTAAATATACCCATTCCAAACAGGAGATATTGGCCAAAACAGTGGGGCTACAGGCTGATATGGATAAACCGCCCCCAAAAGCTTCTTGGTACTGCCAACACCCCACCCCAAACATCTCTGTGCCACCCCTCCCCTTCCTCCAAGGCTTTTTACATTTCTAAGCCCTTATCTAGGTGCCACAGTGGAGCCAACAGCCTTCACTTATCAGACCTTGCTGTGACAAGCAGACTGCAATTACAAAGCATCTGGACCACGCAGTGGGAGGTCATGGGGAGCATAAACAAACTTTACCCACACTATCTGGTACCATAAATGTCACACGGTGATATGTGGCAGAATTAACCAGCAAACAACCCCAAGATGTAGCCATACCAAAGGACTCCCTCAAACTCCCTGCCCCAATATAAACCCTTCATTCTGTAAGCTTGGGGCTGCTTTCCTTGACTGTTAAGGGGGCAGCTCGCAGGTTGAATAAAGGCTTGCCTGAACTTGGGTCTCTCTCACTTGTCCTTTCTCTTGGCTGACCTTACACAAGCCCCATGCAGGTCAGAAATCCAAGGCATCGTTAAACCTTAAAGTTCCAAAATAATCTTCTTTGACTCCATGTGAGGGGAGGTCTCACATCCAGGTCACACTGATACAGGAGGTGGGCTCCCATGGCCTTGGACAGCTACAGGCCTGTGACTTTTCAGGGTCCAGCCTCACTCACATCTGTTTTCACAGGCTGACATTGAGTGTCTGTGGCTTTTCCAGGCACATGGTTCAAGCTGTTGGTGGATCTACCATTCTGGGGTCTGGAGGATGGTGGCCCTCTTCTCACAGCTCCACTAGGCAGTGCCCCAGTGGGGACTCTGTGTGTGTGGGTTCCTCTGACCTTACATTTCCCTTCTGCACTGCCCTAGCAAAGGTTTTCCATGAGAGTTCCACCCCTACAGAAGACTTCTGCCTAGACACCAGGCATTTCCATACATCCTCTGAAATCTAGGTGGAGGTTCCCAAACCGCAATTCTTTTATTCTGTGCACCCGCAGGACCAACACTACTGGAAACTTCCAAGACTTGGGGTTTGCACCCTCTGAAGCAACGGCCTGAACTGTATGTTGGCCCCTTTTAGCCATGGCTGGAGCTGAAGCAGCTGGGATGCAGGGCACCATGTCCTGAGGCTGCATAGAGCAGGAGCCCCTGGGCCCAGCCCACAAAACAATTTTTTTCCTCCTAGGCCTCAGGGCCTGTGATGAAAGAGGTGGCCGCAAACGTCTCTGACATGCCCTGGAAACATTTTCTCCAGTCTTGGTGATTAACATTCCGAGTTAACTTATGCAAATGTCTGTAACTGACTTGAATTCCACTCCCCCCCACCCCCCACCCCCCCACCCCCCCCCGCAAAATGGGTTATTTTCTATCGCATTGTCAGGCTCCAAATTTTCCAAACTTTTATGCTCTGTTTCCCTTTTAAATGTAAGTTTCAATTTCAGATCATCTCTCTCAAGTTCAAAGTTCCACAGATCTCTAGGACAGGGAAAAAATGCTGCCAGTCTCTTTGCTAAAGAACAGCAAGTGTGACTTTTACTCCAGTTCCCAACAGGTTCTTCATCTCCATCTGAGACCACCTCAGCCTGGTCTGCCTTCTCCATATCACTGTCAACATTTTGGTCAAAGCCATTCAACAAGTCCCTAGGAAGCTGCAAACTTTCCCGTATCTATCTGTCTTCTGAGCCTTCCAAGTCTAGGAAGTTCCAAACTTTTCTACATTTTCCTGTCTTCTTCTGAGCCCTCCAGACTGTTCAAAACTCTGACTGTTAACCGGTTTTAAAGTTGCCTCCACATTTTCAGGTATCTTTATAGCAGTGTCCCACTCCCTGCAGTACCAATTTACTGTATTAGCCCACTCTCACGCTGCTGTGAAAAACTGCCCAAGACTAAGTAATTTATAAAGGAAAGAAGTTTAATTGACTCACAGTTCAGCATGGCAGGGGAGGCCTCAGGAAACTTATAATCATGGCAGACGGGGAAGCAAATATGTTCCTCTTCACATGGTGGCAGGTAAGAGAAGTGCAGAGTGAAGCGGTGGAAAAGCCACTTGTAAAACCATCAGATCTCATGAGACCTCAACTCACTATCACAAGAACAGCATAAAGGAACCACTCCCATGATCTAATCACCTCCCATGAGGACCCTCCCCCAACAGGTCAAGATTACAATTTAAATTACAATTCAAGATGAGATTTTGGATGGGAACATAGAAAACCGTATCATGTTTTCTTTTTTAGTTCCTAAATGTGTCAAGTTAGGCTGTTGGTTTGAGATATTTCTTCTTTTTTAATGTAAGTATTTATACATATAAATTTCTTAGTACTGTTTTGCTGCATCCCATACATTTTGGTATATTGTGTTTTCATTTTCATTTGTTTTGAAATATTTTCTAATTTCCCATTCCTTCTTTGACCCATTGGTTTTTAAGAAATGTGTTTAATTTTCACACATTTGTAGATTTTCCAGTTTTTCTTCTGTGACTGATTTATACTCATTCTATTTTGATCACAAAAGATACTTTGTAATATTTTAATCTTTTGAAATTTATTAAGAATTGTTTGGTCGCCTAATATATGGTCTATCCTAGATAGTGTTCCATGCACACTTGAGAAAAAATGTGTATTCTTCTGTTGTGTAAAACGTTCTGTATGTCTGTTAGATTCAATTAGTCTATATTGTTGTTCAAGTTCTCTATTTCCTTATCAATCTTTTGTCTGATCATTCTATAGATTATTGAAAATATGGAAGTCTCCTACTATTATTAGAGCTGTTTATTTCTCTTTTCAAATCTGTAAATACTTGTTTGCTTCATACTATCGTGTATCTTCAAGGGTGTGGATGGAATTATATTTATGCCTTTAAACACCATGAAGCAGGATCAGAAAATTCATTCACATCTATGATGACCATGTAGGTATCTCACTCAGATGTTCCTTCAAGCAATCTACTATAGGGAATATAGTTGACTGACAGCCCCAGCTGTCAGTGGATCTACCATTGTACACAGTCAGAGAACACAGTTCTTTGGGCTGTTTCCAGCCAATAACTGAGCATGGCCCAAATTCTGGAGCTGAGCTATTCTTGTTCAGTGGGCAAATTTTGCTAGGAAATTCCCTTTGTCTTGACTAAGGCTTTATCAGAAGCACCTATGATCTGAAACCTTTACTTCCCAATTCTCCTTCTTTCTGACTCTCCTTTCACAGATACCAACCAACATCACAGTTTGAAGGTTTTCTGTGCCTCTTTCTACTCTCTCTAACTTTGTCCTTTACAGGCGTTGCACTCAATAAATCTCCTGTGCTGGAATTCTGTCTTAGAGTTTTCTCGGAGGACTCATGTAGTCTTCCTTAAAAGTCTTTGACTCTCATTTTCCACCACATTAGAAGAAAATTCAAGTCTCTTCCATTTTGAATATTCATTTTATTTAAAGTTGAAGTCCCCACTGGGCATATTTAGATAATATCTTATAGAAGATTCTGCTTTTCTAGGCAAAAAGAAGAAAAAAATCCCATACCATTTTTCTTCTCTCAGATGGTATTGCCTGTCTGTGTGAGAACACTGCTTGTCTTTGTGGAGCTAATGATAATGGTGGCAGTAGTGGTGATTGTAGTGGTCTTATTAGTAACTGATATTTATTCAGAGTTTTCTATGAGCCAGGAACTATTATGACTCATTTAATCCTTATAATCTCCCATGATATATGTCCCCGATAAGCTACCTGGTTCAGTGTCCTTTTGCAAATTAGGAAAAAGGTGGTTCTTCTTCAAAATACATTGTTTTCACCTGTCAGAAAATTGTTGCTTTATACTGATTTTCTTAGAGTAAAACATTTCGCTGCCATCTACTGGAAAATTTTTGTTAAAATAAATATTCAAACTATGATGTCTGTAATGTGAATGAATCCTTATTAGATGTGACAATCTCACGCAGCACACAACTGGTGTAGCTGTATGTGGCAGCCCTGAAGTAAAGACTATTGCCTCCAAAAAGCATTTTACTTATTACTGTTGCTGTGGCAGCAACAGTGGCCAAGGGCTGGGAAATGTAATTTATAAGAACAAGGTATGAAAACCATATCATTATAGTTTTTCAAAATATTATGCCAATTATATATACTTAATTAAATTATTAACTGTGACCCTGGGCATGGTTAAATAAAGTGACTTCTTACTCACTAGACACTCTTCACATTATAAAAGTTTTAGCTTAAGCGAATGCTTGTACTGCAGTGCATTTAAATATTTTTAAGTTAGATCAGTTCGACAACTGAAAAATATAATGAGATGAGTTCTATTTTTCCCAGAATTAATAAAGAATGGAACGGGTGGCCAATTTATTATGCCAGTTATCAAATGTTAGCATATGCTCTATCTATGGATGACCAGTTTAAAAAGCAATTTAACACAAGAAGTATACTGAATATAGTTTAATTCATTGCTTATAATTCAGAAGGCACTGCAGTATCTTAGGTTGCCTAATGTCATGTTTATCCACATAAATTACAATTGGGGAAAACTATGTTTAAAATACTGTTTGAGTCTTAAGGCTGCTGTGAACTGAATTCTATCTTCTCCAAATTCATATGTTGAAGCCTTAACCCTCAATGTAACTGTATTTGGAGAAACAATGATTAGAATGTAATTAAGGTTAAATGAGGTCACAAGGGTGGGGCCCTAATCCAATTGGATTGGTGGCCTTCTAAGAGGAAGAAGAGAGAAATAATTCTCTCTCCCTATTGCTTTCTCGTCCCCAAGTACACACAAGAAGTCATATGAGTACACAGAAAGAAAGTGCTGTTTGCAACCCAAAGAAAGTGCCCTCACCAGCTATCAACCCTACTGGCACCTTGATCTTGGACATTCAGTCTCTGTAACTGTGAGAAAATAAATTTCTATTGTTTAAGTCACTCAGCCTGTTGTATTTTGTTACAGTAGTCTGAGAAAACTAATGTAATTGCTAACTGGATCCTAAATCAATTAAGTTTTACTTTTCACTACATCTAGCAAATATTTCAAAAATTTCAAAACTGTATATCTAACTGCCTATCTCAAATAAAAATTGAGATTTTTGCAGGGCACAGTGGCTCACGCCTGTAATCCTAGCACTTTGGGAGGCTGAGGTGGGTGGATCACTTGAGGTCAGGAGTTTGAGACCAGCCTGGTACATGGCAAAAAAAACCATCTCTACTAAAAATGCAGAAATTAGCTGGGCGTAGTGGTATGTGCCTGCATTCCCAGGAGGCTGAGACAGGAGAATCGCTTAAACCCGGGAGGCAGAGGTTGCAGTGAGCCGAGATTGCAGCACTGCACACTAGCCTGGGCAACAGAGCAAGACTCCTTCTCAAAAAAAAAAAAAAAAGAGATTTTTTATTTGAGATAAGCAGTTAGCTATTTAGTTGGTTAAAACTCAAATTAAAAAACAAATTCAGCTTCAATGAAAGGTTTTGAATTACTCTAAAGTAAATATGTGGTATAAGTGGAAATATCTACATGGCCCATATTTGCCAGCTAATTTTTCTAAGAATATACAACATATAAACCTGATGTTACAACTCAAATTGCAGGCGAAATATTTCTATGGGACTAATATGATCTTTCTCCGAAGTCCTGATCTGATGGCTGAAAGAAATTAATATATAAACAATAAACAAATCCAGTTAGTCTGAACAGGCTTAAAGCTTAATTGCTTAGCCTGATATAATTTTAGCATAGTCTGTGATAATCACCCGTTTTTTCTCCCAATGCCTGTTCTTAGTATGGAATCTGGGTATATATGAGGAGAGGAGTGTGGCATTAATGTCATGGAATGGAAGGAGTCTGCAACCTTGCATGACTTCTGAGGGTGTGCTTACTGGCATCCACTGGTCATGGGAACAATCCCTATAATGTTTATACACATTAATTATAATTGAGCAGAACAATTATAATTGGGCAGGTGACTGGGTGCCCAGTTGGCCTCCTATGCTGAAGTCTTCAGCTGATTAATCATGGTTCGTCTCATGGCCCAGCAAGATTTCTGGTGGTGCTTCCTGTTGAACTTAACTTCACCTTGGTTTTTGTCATCTAGTTTTGACTCCCATTCACTCTCAGCCCAAGAGGTCTCCTCTATGCCACCCTATAAGTTTACTCTGCACCAACATGTTGCCTCCTCTGACCAGTTTGTCAGTCAGCCTGCAGTTACTTCTGAGTCTGCTCAAAGAGAAGCTCAGAAAAACTCCCCTTTTAGGCCTCTATCTTTCCAGCCTTTGTGAGATGCTGACTTTATTTGATGTAGTTGTGGTCCAAATTGTTGGATTGCAAAGTAGCCTCTTCTTAGTGTCCCAGAGAGGAAACATGAGGAAAAAAATGATCTTCTATTGAGGAACAAAGCTTGGAGAAGCAAAGTGTTACACATTAGCTCATTTTGCACTGCTCATCACTCTCCTCTGCTCACAATTATCTCAGGGTCATAAAAAGAAGACTTTTCCTTCTTCTCCTCATCTGTACCTATTTCATCTAAAACTCTAAGGTGTCAACCGCTACAACTGTCCCTTAAAATGAAGTTAAAGTAATTTATAGAATCCTTACTCAGTGTAAGAGTTTTGCATATAATGTATTGTTTGTTTTATTGATAAGTTCTATTTTTTGAATGTCAGAAACTGAATATTACTCAATGGCAATATTTGAATTCTTTCTGTAATTTATCCTAATCTGTCCCCAGCCATGGGATATCTCATGGACCCTAGAATGAAGGTTATATATATAAAGCAAAAGAAGTAAGAAACTTTTTCCAAACATCTGGCATAGGTTTCTGTAAGCAAGCCAGCCAAGAGACAGATTAACAGATTAGTAACAACTGTATGAGTGGTTAAGTGTGCATATACTTTTGTGTGTCTTGCCCTTTTTCTAGGGTGAGGCCCAAGCATCACATTTATTTTAAAAGCCCCGTAGTTAATTTTGTGTATGGCCAAGGTGGAGGGTCACCATTGTATGTGTGCATAAATAAATAGAATGTTGATGCTTAAAAGGTAGTGCATTGTATCTTATGAAGAGAAGTTAGTTTTTAAGGGTCTTCCAAGCTTATATTTAAAGTTCTTTTATCTCTTAAGACAGTTCTTAATTTTATTCACATGAGTAAGTGATAATCAAACCAAATGCCTTTATTTAAACATTATCCAAATCTAGCATCAGATTGCATAACAGAGACAGCTTTATCCCATGTGGCTGAAAGCTGAGTGGCTTAGAAGTTTCCACAATTCTCAAACTTCATAAAGATTTGAAGGCACATGAATCAAAATAGAACTTACATGCCTAGTAAACATTCTCATTATTAAATATTATTAGTCTGAATTAAAAGTCTGAAATTCTCCTGTTTCTTTATTATCCAATAATAGTAGCCTCCTAGCGAGTGCAGACACTTCATTGTTTTTGACAAAATATATTCAGTATTACACTCAAAATATTCAATTGCATTAGTTAAATTTTTGTATTGCAAACATTCTTTTATAAAGACCACAGAAAATAAGAGGGAAATGGACATCCCATAGAAGCGCCAAGGCCAAAGACTGAGACTTTGGACAAATCCCACTGTCAATCTATGTCCAGGCATGACTGGACAACATATGCAAGGCAACAGCACTGGCACTGCCAATATGGACTTCCCATTCCATCTCTGAGAGATAATCATCCTTTAAATCAAAACCTACAAGTTGTGACAACTGCAGGAACTCACCATAATCTAAGAGCTTGGTTCTTTTACATCCCAAGGGCATAATGCATTTCCCCTAAATGACCTTTACCATCCCACGTTACTTTAACCTATTCTCAAAAGTGAAAAAAACAAAAACAACAACAACAACAAAAAAACAGTTTTCAGGTTGGAAGAGAAGAGGCTAAGCAGCATGTAATTCTACTCACAATGGATTTTTACAGGCCTCACTGGAGTTAATTACTGAAAACTTGTATATGAAGTAATTAATTTTATGCAATTCAGCACCATCTGCAGATGCATTATTTTCATTCAAAAGTAATATAATTTGATACAAACTTAAAATCGTTAGAAGTTTTGAGAAAGCCAAAATGTTTGCACCTTTGTTTACATTATCCAATTAGATAAAGAAATTGTGTCTTATAGAAAACTCATTCAAAATTATCAACTGGATTTCCTTTAAGATAGATGTCAAGGAAAAAACAAACCACAAATTCAAAATGTTGACCTTAACTTCAGAGGTTATTTAGTCTAACTTAGATTTCTAGGCTATAATCGTGCACTCCTGCTGAAATAATACTGTACAGAGTCTTCAAAACTCCGTAGACTTACAAAGATTTTTATACAGATCGCAAAGTTTGTACTATTCCCATCCACATTTAACAACCCCAGCTATTGCTCCCATAACGCTGGACTGCAGAGCACAAGCATCCTCTGGTTGCACATACACTCCAGAATGTGCTCCCGAGAGCCCGATGAAAAACTAATCAAAAGAGAGTATGAAGGGGAAGTAGAGTATATTACCCTTTTTTGTGGGATCCCTGCCTAGTCCTCATTAGTTTTGCTCTCTCACCCTTTTGTGGGCCTGTCCTAATTTATTTTGGGCCTTAGGCATATGAGTCAGTACTTTTAGCTTTTCATGACAGGTTTAAATAGCAGGTAAACCTTGCTAGAGCACAGCCCACTCTGCCAAGATCTGAATTTATCAGTCAGACACTGTGGAAAAGCAGATTCTCCACTTTACAAACTCTGAGACTGCTGAATGCAGTTTAAGATCGAGAACACTGTATCATTTCCTTGGTCTTAAGGATACCGCTGGAATGATTATGATTCATCACTGAGAGATCCAGGAAAATAAAATGTGTGTTTTGGACATGGTCTCAAGATTATCCCACAGCAAAATCTTGGTGTGATATGAGTCAAGGTGTGGGGTTCACCTAGATATGCTGCCTTTCATTCTTCGTGTAATAAGCACACATGCAATGTATTCAAAAAGTGGAAGTAGATATTTCAGGCCCCAATCACGGCAAGTGTTTTCTTGTATTAAATTAGCAGTAGTCTCTTCTCTGACAGGGTTGAAAACATTTGCAGACAGAGATACAGATTGTACAAAATATGTACCCAGAGAACTCGTCTTTAAAACTCTAAATGTAGGATTTGGTTTTTAAATTTTTTAAATGTGGTTTTTGTTTTACATGTGTTTTTCTTATCTGCTAAGATGTACTGGCCTTCACTTGCTGTGAAATGAGTTGTCAGGGAAGCAACAATATATGACTGTTACCTTTTTTTTTTTTTTTTAAACATTGCCTTAAAACTCATCACAGAAAATTATATAAGCCATTTCTTTATGGCAAGGAGAGAAAGACATTTAAAAAATTGAATAATTAGTTTGGGAAATAAAATCTTTGTAGCAGAGATTATTTATAACATCCTCACTATTTATATGGCTACTGTCTTTGTGAACCTTTCCTAATAATTTTAATTAAATAAATCTCACTTCTAAAAGTATAAAAGTAATATCAGAAAAAAATTCTGGGGCTTTGTCTGTAATTTAGTCCCACAGGCAAAATAAGTCATAGCAATTCTAATGTCATTTTTAGCAAAAGAAAGTCATGCAGTTTCAGACATTTATTTAACTGACATTTATGGGTAGGAAGTTTCACCTAGAAGCCTTAAGAATGTGAAAACATGATAAGTCATCCATTTCTCTTTCTTGTACAGGTAATTTGATCTTTATCTCACACTTTCACACTTCAACACTGGAATGAAGTCTTTGTACTACCTAAACTGAGTGATAACACCGAAAGAAACAAAGTCAGGGGCTCAGGAGGCCAATTCACGGTGAGAGCTAGATAAAAATCACCCAAGACTAAATGCTGTTATTGAACTAAGTTGGTACAATTTAACACTGATTTTGACATCAGAAGACTAAAGTTCATGCAATATTTTATCCGTTGAAGAAGAAGCTACAACCTGTGCTGAAAAATAATTTGACTTTTTAAAATCAATGCTTTAGTAATCCATATTTTTAAAAATGTAAACTATGGCTGCAGCCGTTGGTTACCAACCTCCATTAGTATGTTTTGACCCATAGCCTTATTTCAACACCTCAGGATACACTAGCAGGCCACATTTTGAAATAAACATGTTCATATATGCATGTTAAAATGTTTTTGAGCTAGGAGAGAAGCTTAAAATGTGGTTTTTAAAAGATATTCATGTGTTTGAGGAGATTATCTCCCTTTTTGTGCTTTAACATTTAAAATTGGAGTTTTATAAATACAGAAGTAGACTTTCTGTGGAATTAGCAAACATCCATCTTTCTCACCCCCACAGCACAAAGATGAAAGCAAATGTCCTAAAACATATGTAAACCCTCAAGGGTGAGTGAATAGGAGAGGAATCAACATGAGATGTCAGGAAAATTTTGGAAGATGAAAAACTAAGCTAGAACTTCAGTGGCAGAGCAAAGGGAGGTGAAAATCAAGTGCCTGAAGAAAGAGGCACATCGGTGACCATTCAGAACCCACAAAAGGCAAAGCTGATGGGAATGTTAGATACCACAGGAGAGAGTAAGATACAGAGCTAGAAGGAGCAGAAGTAATCTCAAAGGTTTCCCAGTTCTCTGCCTGACCCCACTAAACAGGTGGTCACTTCTTCCCTGTACAAAGGAGACCTGGCAGGTTCTTCCTGGATGAATGAATTGAAGATAGGTGACAGCCTTGGATACTAAGCATAGCTGAGACAGATGCAAGGCTTAGGCCTAAAAACACGAATTATCAATAGATAGCTACACACTAATGCTGAGACCCTACCACCTTCCCTAGCCAGTAGCCAGACTGACCCCAAAACAGCAGAATAGAGAAGCACTTTCTGAAGAAACTGAAAAATCCCAGAGAAGGAAACACAGATACTGACATTTGATAATTTCCAATAGGATAAAATTTGTCAAATTTTGCTAACATCACTTTCATGAAGGTTCTAGTACACAGTCTTTCCCAATCCAGCTTCTTGGTTCTCACTCACAGACACCCAAATATAGCAAACATTTGAGGAAAATACCTGAATGAAACAGACACAGAAATTAACAAAACAAAAAAAAAACGGGGAAATATGAGATAATTGAAACATATTTTAAAATGGTCTAAATAGACTAAGGTAATGAAAGTAGACATATTCATGGATTCCATTCATTCTCATAAAGAGTGATCCTCAGAAAACAAAAGAATATGATGGATAAATTCTTAAACTTCAATACATCTACTTTAAGACAAAAAAATCAAGATAAAACAACCCCACATTCCATCTCATTAAAACTTGGCAAATCTTTGGATCTGCTTAGAGACACTGTGTATAGAAGAATAACTATTATTATTTATGCTTAAAAATATTTGTTTACATTGTTTTTCTGCCTTTCTACAACCATCCTGTTGGCTTGGTGACACTCATACTATTCCAAAAGGTTTTGCCCAACTCATGTAGCTAATAAAGCCGAATTAAGACTCAAACCCAGGTCTTCTGACTATGATCTGATATTCTTCCTACTACTTTCTGTGAACATTTGGATTTAAGAAAGGCATCTGTTTCTAATTTAATAGTCATATACTTAATATTTTTAATGAATATCTCTCCTTTTTACTAGTTAATATTACCCACTGTAGGAGACCAAAATATTAAACCTGAAAATATACTTCTTTGATGTATTTCAAGATGGCATTTCAGTGAAGATAGAAATACAAGAATAATTGAAAAGCTGACTTTTGTGGAGATTTGCATCTGTAGAGGAAATAAAGTGAAGTGTATAACAGATGCAAACAGGCTCTCTCTGAACCACACCACCCCTTGTCTGAATCTAGGAAAGATTTACAGAGAGTCTGATGCCTTTAAAAGTCTGACAAAAACATTTAGCATCTATTCTCCCTGATGGATTCTACCTTCAAGGTTTTTGCTGCATGATAAGACCACCTTTGCTAGCCAAGTCTTTCTTTTCTCTCCCTTTCATAACCCCATTTTGCCATCATAACCTGTCACATTCCAAGTCCCTGTTCTTTCTATAATTTCAAGATGGTATAAAAGCGTCAACTATGTTACCTTTCTTTAAGTTTTTATACTTCATATAGTTCCCATGCACACAAGTACATGTAATATAATTTGTATGCTTTTTTCCCCCTTTAATCTATTATCAGGTTGTTTTACAGACTCAAATTATTGAATCTTCAGGGAGAAAATTTAAACTTCCCTACAGTTTTGGTGCAGTGAATAGGTTAAGAAATCCTATTTACTAGTTAATATTACCCACTGTAGGAAACTTTGTTCTGGAGCCTACAGATGGGATCTTGGGACAACTGACACAAAGCCAACAAAGAAAGTAAGAATTTTTTTTTACCAAGTCAGTTCTCCAAGATCTCTGCCTATGACCTCAGGTCAAATGAGGGTGGTAAGCGACTTGTCTTTTTTCTTTCCCCAATTTGGATTAACAGGGAAAAAATATATGTGAACTGGTTCACTTAGTAAATGAATGAATTTGGCTATATTTAAAAGAAAGCTTTTTAGAATGCTCTTGTCTTAAACAGCCATGTTAATGGTACCTATGAAAAGACTTAAAAAAATAAATATGGCCTTAGAAACTCCCTTGACAGATTGTTTTTAAAAGAAAACAGAAATCAGATTTAAAAGAAAGCAAAATTATTCATACACTCCAACTGCCTGCTTTGGATCCCCGTGGGATTTGCAATGAAGGCCATATTGTCTTCTAGTCAAGGAGTTAAAATTCCATGCATTCACCACCATGCCCTGGTGTTCAGTTCCTGGAAAGGGAAACCGTCCCTTGGAAATAAAAGTCCTTTAACTCTGGAGAAGAAACATTTATAAAAATTGGTTTGATATTTGTGCAACTATTGACTTTTTAGGGCACCCATTCATTATTGATTCCTTTCCCTTCCATGGCCAGCTTTTGGTTTTCTGTCTTACCGACTGGTTCTGGTAATGAGATACATGAGATTGTCGGCCTTTGTGTGCAGAACATCAGCTAAGAAGCTGAGACCATAGAGAATATGGCCAGATAGAAAAGTGGTTTGTACGCCATTTGTGGCTGGCAAAACTTTTCTTTGAACTGTCTTTGGGATGGTTCTAAGTCTTGCGAGGACTGCTTCTCTGCACCTCTGGAGATGTCTCATGCATCCTTGGTTAAGTCATAACCTTGGTTAAGACTTGATCGGTTTTGGTGAGTCACTTTGAAGGTATCTTTGGTTTAAAAGAAAGGCAAAAAGGTCGAAGAGCCAGATATATTGGCTATTTGTCCTGGTTAAAATCTAATGATATGAAGTCTGAAAGGATATATATTTTAAAGAGCTCTATGGTCAAAAGTCAGTTAAAAAGGTGATATTCAAGCTATAACTTTATTTTGAAAAAAAAAGGGGGGCTTTCTGCCTTTGTCTTTTGGATTGTGTTTGTGGGAATATCTTTTAATTCACTAAAACCCATTTTTATTTTATATTTGGTTCATTTGTTCATTTCCTTTTTTGTTGGTATGATTTTTGCTGAGGAAATGTAAAACTTAATTGACCTTCATTAGGGAGCTTAAGATCTCTCCAAATCAGCCTCTCTATGACTTGCTCTCCCATTGAATATCGCTAATTCAAACTACATTCCAGAAAACTCTGTCAGATTGTCACTTCAACTGAAGATGCTTTAGACACTCTAGAAAAGTTTTTCTAGAGTACTTTGTAGACTACTCCAGATATTATCCTTTGCTTTTTTTCCTCTGTTTCTGTATAAATGCCTCATATTAAAGACCTATTTGCCTGCATCATATATAGAATCCTAAGTTTGGTGAGAACCTGTCTATAACAGCACCTCCTGAAATAAGATTCAACTGTTTAACAAAACAGACCTATTTTCAGTACTAAGAGACTGATTCAAGAAGACATGAGATAATATATTTAAATTTGTTCTTTCTACTAATTTCATGTTTTCTTCCCCTTTCACTTAATCTGTTACCTAAAACCTCTAACCCAAATCTCTTCAAAGCTATCCTCTTGGCTTTTAACATATGAGTTTTTCCAAAAGTAAAGTTTCAAAGGGGGGATAAAAAGAAATCAAAATATTTAACCCCAAAATATACATCTTGGATGTATTTTTAATATGATTCAGGAGAGCTGGAAATACAAGAATAGCTGAAAAGTTGATGTTTGTAAAGGGTATTTATTTGCCTCTGCAGAAGAAATAAAGTGAAGTAAACAGCAGATGCCAACAGGCTCTATCTGAACATCCTCCCAACTCCCAGTTGTCTGGACCTAGGAAAGATTAACTGAGAGTATGACACCTTTTCACTGAGAGTATGACACCTTTAAATGTCTGACAAGAACAGTTACCACTGGCTACCATCTATTCTTTCTGAGGGCTGCTACCTGTGAGATTTCATCTGCATAACAAGACTGCTTTGCTAAACAGATCCTTCCTCTTCTCTCCTTCCCATTACCTGTCTGATCACCACAACCTGTCATATTCTGAGTCTCCGTTCTTTCAGTAACCTCAAGATGGTATAAAAGCATCGACGGTATTGCATTTCTTTGAGTTCTTCTATTTTCTATGACTGTGAACACACATGCATGTAATAAAATATTTATGACCTTTTTCCCTTAAATCTATCTCTTATCAGTTTGTTGTATAGATTCAAATGATCAAAACTTTAGGGGGAAAATTTAAAATTCTCTACATCATCCAGTTATATTGAAAATATTTACATAATATGTAAATAGAGATTCCTGACAACTTACAGTGCTCTGCACTTTTGCTTAAAAATTAAAGTCTAAATATGAAAAAAAAGACCTTCAATAATCCCTTTTTCAACTAAAGTTATTACCTTTCAGTGTTTTTGCCATATAGTGGCAAGATTAAGAACCACATGTATGTAAATATTTTCCAACACCTAGTGAATATTTTGTATAGCAAATCAAATGCTGGTTGAGTTTCTTCTGGTTTGTGTGTTTGTTTAAAGTCTTGCTGAATCAAGCAACAGGGAACAAAATAAAAGTTAGCTGATATGCTACATGACATAATAAACAGATAGCTCTTCTAATTGAATGAGATTTTGCACTGTGATTTTAAAATATGTAATTGCTCTGTAAGTTGATCCTCAGCCATTTACTGTCAAATGTATACTACTGCAATATGTATTACTGGAGCCTTTGTAGTTAATCAGTTCATTTGAATCAAACATATTGTTGGTAGGCTTGAAGTAATACTTTTTATTCCCATATCATCCAGTTAACTCCATTCCATTTATGCCCATAGACTACATCACTAACTATGGCCAGCTACCTCAGGATCCTGAACTATTAGTTACAAGGAAACAATGTGAAAATTAAACTAGCTTAATACACCTCTTCTAAAGAAAAGAAAAGAAGATGTCCTGTATTTGTATTGTTTATTTTCATATATGAAGGAGAACATATATAAATATTTTTAAATATTCCCAATATTAAGTTGAAAAATTTTCCTACTTTACTCATATCACCAGTAATTTCATAGGACACTTTATCAGTCAGGACCCAACCAGAAAAATACAAACCACTATTAATATTTAAAACAGAAAAGATTTAGTACCAGGAATTGGTACACAGAAGATAGAATTGCTGAGAAGCTACCCAGGAGTAGTGAAGCAATCCACAGATTAGCAATTGAAGAAAGATGGAAACATTTCTAAATCGGTGATGAAAAGAAACAGGAGTATTAACAGAGGCCAGGGCCAGAGTCACCTGGTGGAAGCTGGGAGCACAATGGGCCTGTCTGGGGAAGGCAGAGCCAAAGAAGAGATGTAGCTAGTATAGATGATGCTACTTGAGACAGACAGAAAGGGCAGGAAACATCCTAGCTTCTCCCTTCGTCCTGCCCTCTTTCTTCAAGTGTTTCTCTCATTGTCCAGAGTTGGAAACCAATGATAGGAAAAGGGTGGAAAACATGGTTTACGGGAATCAGCTCCATGAGCTAGACCAGAGGAAGAAATTGATTAAAGGGCAAATAGGTCAAGGGTTGGATCAGACATTCAATGTGTTGGGAAACAGGAAGAAAGACAAACAAATTTATTACCATGCACATGTGTTCACAGGAGTCATAGAAAGTATAAAAAAAGAAAGGCAAGATAGTTGATGCTCAAATATCCTTTTTATTGGAGATATGGGGGATAGGGGTTGTAGGAGTAAATGATTTTCAGGGGAAATCAATGAGCCCAAAGAACAATGAAGTGGGGCCAAGTTTCTCTGAACCCTGAGGGAGGTGACATCATAGGTTATATAAGAGTGAAGGAAGGAAAGTATTTCAAGCAAAGGCTGCTCTGTTCTGCAGATGAAAATATCTCAGGAAATGTTGGAGTTGTCCCCTGAAAGCATAGATGGGAGCCTATGATGGAGTTAATCTTTCCTAGATACAGACAAGAAGATGGGTTCAGAGAAAGCCTGAGTGTTTATGTTATCAATGCAATTTTTTCTACAGATGCAAATCTCCTCTACAATAGGCAACTTTGTAGGGTTATTCCTCTCTGCAGGCCCTCTGAGTAGCCATCTCAAACTATGTCAAGTACGTATATCGGGGGGTGAAATGTTTTTAGTTTCCTTTAAATGCGAGTATCTGCAGGCATACCTCATTTTACTGTGCTTAGCTTCATTGCAATTTGCAAATATTGTGCTTTTCACAATTAAAGGTTTGTAGCAACCCTTCATTGAGCAAGTCTACTGGTGGTAATTTTCCAACAGCATGTGCTCCCTTTGTGTCTCTGTGTCACATTTTGGTAATTGTCAAATATTTCAGACTTTTCCGTTATTATTTTGTCTGTTATGGTGATCTGTGATCAGTGACCTTTTATGTTACTATTGTAATGGTTTTGGAGTGCCAGAAACCACACCTATGTAAGATGGTGAACTCAACTGATAAATGTTGTGTGTGTTCTGGCTGCTACACAGACTGGCGGTTCCCCTGACTCTCTTCCTCTTCTCGAACCTTCTTATGCCTTGAAATATTAGGCCACTTAATAACCTTACAATGGCCTCTAAGTGTTCAAGTAAAAGGAAGAGGCACACATCTTTCACTTTAAATCAAAAGATAGGTGCAAAACTGTTGCTGCAAAAGTAATGGTGCAAATGTAATTGCAGTTTTGGACTACAATTTAAAATGAATTTTAAATCATTATAACCAGGCTCAAACATGTCTTTATTAACCAAAATAGAGACCATTACATTCAACACATTTTTGCCAATGAGAAATAAGTTTGTTTATTCCTGTAACATAAAAATCTGTGCTTAGGGATTCGACGAAGTCTTGGAAAGCATTTTCTGCATCCTACTGGTTATGAAAGTGTTTTCCCTGCAAACTGCAAAAAGTTGTCAAGATGCTTGAAGAAGTGTTAGCCAGTTGGCAAGAAGTCAGGAGAATATAATGGATGAGGCAAAAGCTGGTAGCCCAATTCATTCAACCTTTGAAGGGTTGGTTGTGTGATATGCAGTTGGGTGTTGGGTAGAAGAATCATGCCCTTTCTGTTGACCAATGCTGGCTGCAGACATTGCAGTTTTTGGTGTGTCTCATCGATTTGCCGAGTATACTTCTCAGATGAAATTATTTTGCCAGGATTTAGAAAGCTACAGTGGATCAGACCAGCGGCAGACCACCAAACAGTGACCATGAACTTTTATGGTGCAAGTTTGGCCTTGGGAAGTGCTTTAGAGCTTCTTCTCAGTGCAATTACTGAGCTGGTCATCACCAGTTGTCATGTACGATCCACTTTTCTTTGCACATCACAATCCAGTCATGAAACGATTCACTGTTGTTGCATAACATAAGACAAGATGACACTTCAAAATGACAATTTTTAAAAAATTTTCAGTCAGCTTATGGGGCACCCACTTATCGAGCTTTTCTACCTTTCCAATTTGCTTCAAATGCCAAACAACTGTAGAATGGTTGATATTGAGTTCTTCAGCAATTTCTCATATGGTCATAAGAGGATCAGCTTTGATGATTGCTCTCAATTGGTCGTTTTCAACTTCCCATGGCTGGCCACTACGCTCCTCATCTTCATGGCTCTCATATCCTTTGCAAACCTCTGGAACCACCACTGCACTGTATGTTCATTAGCAGTTTCTGCACCAAATGCATTTCTGACCATTGAGAGTTGTCTCCACTGCTTTATGAGCCATTTTGAACTCAAATAAGAAAATCTCTCGAATTTGATTTTTGTCTAACATCATTTCCATAGTCTAAAATAAATACAAAATAAGCAGTAAGGAATAAGTCATTAGCAAAAAAGTAAAGCATGAAATGCACATTAAAATGACGCACAACATAACAACATTTATTCAGAATGTATTCCAATATCAAGCAGCAAATTCCAACGATGCAAAACCTGCAGTTACTTGTGCACCAACCTGAATGATTAAGCTTCGTGAGGAAAGCATGTTGAAAGCTGACAGAGGCTGAAAGCTGGGACTGTTACATCAAACATTTAGCCAAGTTGGGAATGCAAACAAAAAATGCTTGAAGGAAATTTATAACCTTACAATGGCCTCTAAGTGTTTAAGTAAAAGGAAGAGGCACACATCTTTCACTTTAAATCAAAAGCTAGGTGATGCTGGGGAAGATTCTAAACTCTAAGTCTTGGTCTTCTTTCACTTAAAATGGGGTAATAATATTTGCCTCATAAGGTTGTTAGAGCACTAACTTTGCTCACTCAGGACTCACATTAATGGAGCAGTTAATGTAGTCATTCTTTAGTTGTATTTCTTAAGTGAGCTCTTTTTATTCAGTAATCTTTATTGCCCAGTTGTATTCAACATATTAAAATAGTGGAGAGTGAGTCATCAATAAATGTTAACTATTATTATTACAATTTAAATGATGAATAAGACACTGACTCTTTTCCCAAGAATTTTAAAGGGAACAGGATTATACTCAATTATAATGTTACATAGAAAGAAGTAAGTATATCTATAGAGATACAGATGCCGTGCATTTTGTGTGTGTTAATTAGAAGACAGAACATTTGTTTCCAACTTGAGGTACCGGGGAAGCCTGCACAGGGGGAGGAATTTGGGCTGAAATGGAAAAGAGTGGTAGGATTTGGATATACATATAGAGGTACACAGAGGATCATATGAGTGAAGGAAATCAAAATATTTTACCCTGAAATAGACTTCTGTGACACATTTTGAGATAGCTCTTTAGAGACCCTGCAAACAGCAATAGCCCTGCAAGGCTGTCCTTTGTGGGGAACATCGGCATCTGTAGAGCATCTGCATTGATGCAGCCAGGCTTTCTCTGAGGCATTTCCTTGTCCAGTCTAGGAAAGATTAACTGAGAGTCTGACAGCTTTAAAGGTCTGAAAGAAACATTTACCATCTATTCTCTCTGAGGGCTGCTACCTGTGAGGTTTCACCTGTGTAACAAGACCATCTTTGCTAGCCAGGTCTTCTCTCCCTCTTAATAACCTGATTGGCCACCATTAACTGTTTTGGGTTGTGCTTTGAGCTCCCCGTTCTTTCTGTTACCTCAAAATTGTATTTAAGCTTCTGTACCCCATTGAGAGTTGGCTTAATCACTCTTTGTTTCCCTCCCATTCGTACTAATAAGTTTGTATGCCTTTTCTCTCATTAATCTGCCATTTGCGAGTTAATTTTCCAGTGAAACTTTTGAGGGCAAAGAGGGAGTTTTCCCTTCACTCTCACACGAGCAAAGACATAAGCGTGAAAATGTGAACATGCTGGGTGTCAAGAGCAAATGGTGAGTGGGTGCATTTAAACATCCAGTGGGTGACAAGTGATAGTAGGAGTCAAATTTGGAAAGAAAGGTTGACTTCAGCTCACAGGCAGTCATCAAGGACTGGCCATAGGGCTTGGACTTTTAGAAGGAAAGCTCTGGGCTGATATCCAGAGCTGGACTTAGAGAACATAATAATAATGTCAGTTGAATGCATGAATCAGGATGGAAAAAAGAAAAGCAAAAATGGAAAACAAGTTAGGTCACTTTTGCAAAGCTGGTGTCAGTGATAATAATAAGTAGTTGAATTCGTTAATTCTATGCATCTGCCTGATGTCTTGGTCATCTGTGATGGAAAGAAAACCCTAGTACTACTATAGACCACTCCCAGAATTCAAAACAGCTGCTGACCACAGATGAGTATACATTATCCATCTGATTCAATATCCCCTGATACTCCATAGTCACATCTTTTAACCTATAATATTTCCCCAGTAGAAATAATTTGGTCATTTAGTTTCCAATATTATGGCTATTTATAGTCTTTCAACTTAATCCAGACCTCACACTGCAATGCATCTGCCTACCCACAAGTCAGTTTTATGTAGAATAAGGGTTATTAGAAGTTTTGTTCAAATCTGATGCAATTCCAAACACACACACACACACACACACACACACACACACACACCCCTAACTCTTCAGGATGTATAATAGTGGTAGATTATTTCTGACTCTCACCCACAGCAATTTTCACAAGTATCTAAGATCATAAGAAGCCTGCAACTGGCTTTCCTTTTCTGCTTTTTAAACTCACTTATGGGATGTATGTATTGATACACTGGAACAAAGAGGTTCCAAAAGAAAAACTAGGAATATTTTTCATAAGATGCAGAAAAGTATCCCTCATTTTATCGTTAAAAGATCTGGCTGTGCCTCATCTTTGCATATAGTGTAGCTAAACATGGTGCCATAGGAGAACCAAGGAAAATCCAAGCATGACTCAAATCCTCTGGCCCTGTGAATTTCTATTATCACACATATCTGACACAGATACTCAACATATTCACATTTAATTTATTTTCATTAGTCTGCTTGTTTTTACTAGATTGTGATCTTCTTAAAATCAGAAACTATATTATATCCTGTTTTTTTTAATCTGATGCCTAATTAATACCTGCCACACAATGGGTATTAGACAGTGTGTAATGAATAAATTAATGGAATATTGATTTGATTTAATTTCTCCATATTTTCTTTACTTGTTTGTTTCATTAACTTGTGAGTGCAGATTTTAATAATCTTATTTACGTGTCTCTTTTATTAAAAGTTGACTCAAAATCTTTTAGGAAGAATATGAGATATGAATTATAATTATATATATACACATTACACATAAAGGCTGATTCTCAAAGAAGTTTCACATATGAAAGGCTTGAAAATGCAGAAATGTTTCTTATTATAGTAAGGCCAATTTATAATCTGTTCACAGTGATAAGAATGATTAAAGATTTTACCAAGGAGAAGAATTCATTTCGCCTGGATGAGAGAAGTTGGTGTTCGGTTTTCTACCAATCTTGTTTGTATAGATTGTGATATTACCTACTAGAAAAGAAAACCTCTAGCTGAAAATTTGATAATTCCTTTATGGCATTTGAGATGAGTCTCTGACAACGCCCTGGGTAAGATATTTTCCAAGAGGTCTATTCACTAAATTTCAGGAGATAATAGCCACAACATTAACGTGATGCTAGAATGTGATAATAGAGAAACAAATGGAAATTCCCACACAAAAAATACAAAAGGTAAAAATGTCACAATAAAAATGCAAGTAAAAATACATAGGAAGCCGAATGATGTGTTACCTCTAGAAAAAAAGCGTGACTACTTGATGAAAAATATAAGGAACTGGCACTCATATGATTGATGAAATAATAAAATTGGATGAAAAGGAGATATATAAGGGAGGGAGGTAAGATTAGGGTAATTGTGAGATGGAGGGGAACATTGCTGGTGGATACTGTACAGAGGAGGATAATTACTATGACTAAGATAGATTAAAAGAGAATCCAGTGCTAAACATTATGAGAACACAGAGCAGGATATATTGGAAAGAAATTTATTTATGTGATTAATAGAGAAAAGTTAAGATGGAAGAGAGAAAAAATTGTGGGTAATAAATATACTATTAAGGAATGCCATTTTTCTTTTCTCAACAAATGACTGGGAAATTTTAGCTTTGGTTAGATTTGACAAAATGACAATTTTCTTTTCAATTTTTAAGCAAATCACAAAGCAGGGACTAAAATAAGATAAATTTAAAGCCTCATTTTGGAAATAATTAGACAAAACTTCTGTGCATTCAAATGTAAATCGGCATGATATGCTGTGTCCTTTCACTAAGGCACTCAATAGCTTATATAAAAATATTTTATAGCTAAAATTAAAATAATAAATTATAAATTCCTCTAATAAGATTATTATTTCCTTGTGTTAGTTTGTTTTTGCATTTCCCATATATCCTGGAGACCTTTGGAAGTGACCAGATCTTCTCTAAAACTCTTCAGCCACCCTTCCTAAAAAAGCAGCGTGAGGATGCGTGGTACTCACTAGCACTGGTTTTACACACAGTAGTAACCTCACCAGCAGAGAGCTGGGACATCAGTGAAGACAATACATCATTATTACCTGGTATTATTTTGAATATAAACTTTTTTTTCTTAAAATGAGGAAACACCCAGTAAATTTTTACTACTCTTAAATGTTATTGGATATCAGAATCTCAAACCTGCCCCAAACCTACTGCATAAAAATTTCATTTTAGCAAGATCCCCAAATGATTATTGTGAACGTTCATATCTGAGAAGCACTTCTTTAACTTGTCTCTTTGAATTCTGAATCACTTTTTAGAAAAGTTTGCAAAAGAATTAATTTTGGCAGGACAAAGGGAAGGTCTCCTTTAATCTCTGTTCAAAATTTCCCCTAGCACAATACCAGTGTCTAGTTGGGAGACAGTACATGCCTTTTAAATATAATCAATGCAACAGACTTTATTACCACCTACCCTGGGTCCTGACCTCATCAACTATTATTCAGGCTATCCACCAAAAAAAAAAAAAAAAAAAATCGATTCTTAAAGCATTTCTATTGTTCACAAAATATTAATCTATTTTGCCTCCCCACCCTTGCATTATACATGGGTATACACAGAAATTCTTTATGGTGCTGTCAAAGAACAGTAAAAACACTCATTGGTTTAAGCTGTCTTATATCAAGGTTTCACTGTATGAAGTTGTGTTTTAGGAGATATGATTTGAGTTGCAGTATATCTGATGTTGTAAAACAGCATTTTAATGTGGTTTTATACTAGGTGGAAAGTATAGAGAAAGATACATGTAAACAAAGGGCAAGAAAGTGTGATTATATGTTACTGAAAAAAACCATTTGATTAAAAATAGAAGTTGAAAAGTACTGTGATTCATACCAGCATCTTCAGACATGCAAACTAAAGAAAGTTCATATATATTGAACACATCATGGTTAGAATTAACTTGTTCACCTATTAGTGTTTACAAATCAAGCATTCTGATTAAAGAATTTCAAAAAAAGTTTTTATGTGATGTATTACAATTTTACTACTTAGATTTTTCTTCTAGGTGAAAAGTGAATACAAGATCTTATGTTAGGCCATACTGTTATCCAAAAGCTACAAAAAGTCTTCCTTTAAAGTGAAATCGTTATATTTAACCGTTGAATAAAATATTTATCTCATATTCTGTCTTTTTCGAAAGTAATCAAGAAAGTATGTTTATTGCTTGCTTTAAGTAATAATGACACTGTCAATCTAAGTGATGATATACATAAAATATTAGAAAGAAATAATTAACTGCAAATAATCATTCCAAAGTCAGCAGCACTAAACATCTGAATGTTAAAAAAATTAGGAGTTTCAATATAAATTAATTAGAAAGGCAGCTGTAACCTAATTGATTGCTAACCCATAACATTGACTGAGCATGTCCAGAGATTTGGAACTTTTGAAATATTAGTTGTTTCATGAGCAGATTTATGTTAACATTTCTTTATAATTTCAGTGTGGGTTAGATCTAAGAAGACTTGCCTATTTCATTAGGCAGAAGAATCTTTATCTCAAGAAAGGGCTTCTAGTCCTAGAACCCCCATTCCATCCCCAGACTTCTTTTCTGAAAAATCTATGGTAATAATGTTTTATGCTGAGCTTTTCAGAGGTAAGTGTTGATCTTATTGAATAGTTAGGAAGGCAGAGAATTCTTTAGAGAATTACTTTCTCCTCCAGAGAATTCCTGCAGTGTACATATAACCATTGGGTGCTCAATATACATTTGTTACAAGTTACCATTATTGACTGTTCTTAATAAGACTGAATACCACTAAATAACAACTTAGAGTTTAATAAGGACAACTCCATATTTTTAGATAGTTGAAATTGCATTGATTTTTTAGGTTTCTCCTTAAAAGGATACATGGCTACAAATACTTTATATATAAACAATGTTAAATTGAAAACATTATAATAGAAACACTCCCAGGAATTTATAAACAAGTTTATAATACAGGGTTATACAGAGCTTTAATGCTGTATCTAATTAAAAGTTCATTAATATTTATATTGAACCCTGCAAATGCAGTGAGTAGTGATTGAAAAAAATGACAATTCAGATGCACTAGAAATTTCCATATACATATAATTCTTAAAGATTATTGTAAGATAAGGAAAATGACATGGCTCCTCTAGTATGCCAGCTTAAAAGTCATCACGAGGGGACAAATTTAACATACACTGTCATTAAAACAATAAGGTACTGACAGAATAAACGTAAGGTGAACAGAAGAGACTACAAAAGTAAGATACAGGGCCAACAGTATATGAAAATTTAATACACCCTAAAGGTGGCTTTTGAAAGTAATGGGAAAGAGATAGATTACCCAATAAGTGATGTTGTCTATCCATAAACAAGGAAATGTACATTATAAAATATATTAATGAAATATTAAGATATAATGTATAAAATTAACTATACTTATAATTAATTAAATATTAAGTAATTTAAAAATAATCCTGAGGTGGAAACATTTTTCTAAGCAAGGCATGAAGCCGAAAAACCATTACATATTTTGATGAACTTGACTTTCTAAAATTTAAAACTAACTTATGGTAAAAAGTAAAAGAAAATAAAACTTTTTAAAGCAATACACTGAGAGAAAATATCTGCAATATATTTAAAAATTAGCTAATACAAATACACAAAAAGCTCCTACTCACAGAAAAAGAGGAAAAAAACAATGCAATAGAAGAATAATGAGTCATGGATAGGAACAGATAATTCACAGAGGAAGACAGTAATGACAAGGAAACTTTTAAACAGTTGTCACCTTTATATCTTGCTAAGGATGTGGAAGTTGAAACAACATATGATTCCATTTAAAATCTATTCTATTAATAAAAGTGTCAAAAGATGCACTATTATTGAAAGTTTAAATGGGAATACCTACTTTGGAAGATATTTAGTAATATCTATTAATATTTTTTAAATGTGATGCTCAGTAAATATACTTTAAGATCCAGCCTAAAAATAGAAAGTACAATACACAGGATATGTGTACAAGGGTAGACAATACAATATTGTTTGCAATATGAAAAAAACAAAAAAAAGAAACATATAATGATAGAATAGTTAACTGCATTGGGTACATTCATTCAATCAGATGTCATACAACCATCATCACAAATAATGAACTGCTGATTCATAAAGAAATCCATGATAGAATTGGTAATTGAAAAATGTGGGTTCATACGTAAAAGTACTTTCTTTCAAATGAATGAATAAATACCTGTTAGCTCAATTATTGTCGTATGTGTAGGTGTGTATTTGTATAAGCATCAAAATTCTTAAAACGTTTATTATCTGATTTCTTCTAAAAGAGGATTGGAAGGATGGGGTTGGAAATTGGCTCTGTATTACCTTTAAGTAATAAGATTATAAAGAGATTTTCACTTTTTGCTAATTTTTACATTCTGGAAACTAACAAACAAATATAAGTCACTCATAATAAGTTCATTTTCTTTGAAAAAAAATCTTAAATCAAACAAATGTATTTCTTCTCACTATGAACAGAACTGCACATTTTTCAAGAAATTTTACTGATTTGGCTTGAAAAGAAACACTAAATGCAAGTATTCTTATATTTTTGTTTAAAATTTTAGAAAAAAAAGCATATAAAAGCTGATAAATGTTGATTGTTTCTTCTGCCAGGGTTTTTGAGAACTAACCTCTTAGAACTTCACACCAGCATGTGCCACCTAGTGGTAGATTAAGGATGGTTTTGCTGTCCTAGAGAGAAAACAAAGCATAAAAATCACTTTTCTTGAGTAACAGGTTCCTATGAAAATCATGGGGCGAATATTCAATTTCATGAGTAAGAATTTAAATCCTTATACTTCTAATAATAAAGAATATAATAAACAAAAATTAACATAAACAAGACTACGATTTGATGTACAATTTTTTTGTAATTAATATAGATGTTTTTGTTCTTATTTGGAGCACCTGTGTATTATAGTATGCATTTTTTAGCATATTTCTTGAATATGGTTGAACAGTAATCAGCATTCTTTTTCAATTGTTTGTAGTCTACCTTACTACAGTGTTTTCAAACTTCAGAATGCATTAGAATCACCTGGAGGGCTTGTTAAACAGACTAGTGGACACATCCCCAGAGTTTCTGATTCATTAGGAGTGGGGTGGGTCAAAAATTTGCTTTTTCCAAAAATTCCCGGGAGATAGATGTTGATGTTATTGATCCTAGGATCACATTTTGAAAATCACTACCTCATTTCACTGCAGAGACTAAAAAGCAAAAACTACATTTTCCAGATTCCCTTGCAGCTAGGGATCCAGATGTGAATCCTGTTCCATTCATTAGATGTTCTCTCCCGTGATTTGGAGAATGAATTAAAGAAAAAAATTAATTTCGTGCTCTTTGGGGCTACTATCTGTGGCATATAAGGGTATAGAGAACTGGGTTTTTTCTATAGTAGCATTCTTTTGTCCAGCCTCCAGCAAAGGAGCAACTGGACTTGGCATTGTCTTGTCAAATACAAGACTCACGGGGACTGACAGGCCTCTCTGGTGGCAGTGGCAGCAACAATGGCAAAAGAGGTGGCCTGACTTCAGCTTCCTGTTTCTTAGAACACAGGTCCAGCAATGAGATTCTCACAGTGGGCTCCAGAATCATCTTCTGATTGTGGTAGGGGTGGTAGCTTCTTTGGTGGGCCAGTGCCTTGTGTTCAGGGAGTCATACTTGGAAGCACAGCGTAATCTCTGCTTCTTCCTGTCATTCTGCATTAAATACCTAGAGTGGTTTCTGTTTTCTCTAAAAAATCCAGACCCAATAGAATACACAAAGATGTTAAGAAAATGTTCAAAATCAAGAAATATCAACTAGCCACAGTGGCTCATGCCTATAATCCCAGCACTTTGGGAGGCCAAGGTAGGAGGATCATTTGAGGCCAAGAGTTCAAGACTAGTCTGGGAATCATAGCAAGACTCTATCTCCAAAAAAACAAATAAATAAACATAAAAAAAATTAGCTTGGCATGGTGATGTGTGCCTGTAGTTATAGCTACTTGGGAGACTGAGGCAGGAGGATGATTAGAGCCCAGAAGTTTGAGGCTGCAGTGAGTTATGATCACACCACTGCACTCCAGCCTGAGAAAAAGAAAGAAATTTCATCTGTGATTCATTCCTGTATAGCCGTGTGCAAATTGTGTACCTAGTTTCTATATAGACATGTCTTAAACTAAAAATAGTTTTCCATGCTATCTAACAAATATGTCTAGATATTTACAATAATAAGGGAAGTTTCCTTGAAACCTAACTGCACTCTAATTTAGAAGCTTACTGCTTACTATGGAATATGTGCTATTCCTCAAATGATGAGATATTAGGGCTGAAAGGAATCTTAGAGGTCAACTAGTCTAATTGCTCTTCCTGATATCCCTGCCCTTGTATGGCAGAAAAGGTAACTAAAATTTAGAAAACTGAAATGATAACTTATACTCAAGCCCAGGTTTTCAAATACAATTGATAAAATTAATAAGAGGATAATTGGGTTGCCTAATTTACCATCAGAAATAGTTTCTACCTTATACACCACAATGCGTACATACTTTCTTTGTTTTAATATGTTTCCTATACCTTGTGTCCTGGTATAATAGTATAAGGTAGCTGTTATATCAAGTGATAAGAATGTACTATAAGAATAATAGCAATTACATGTAGTTTGTAGTTTATGGCATTTTTACATATCTTGTCTCATAAACTCAAATGATTCTTTCCACAGTCCTATGGGCAATAGTTACTCTTTAGGGATCCTAAAATAAAATTCAACTTATATATTGTGTCTACTCTGTAGTTGAGGCCCCAAATAAATTTGACTCATGCCAAAAAGTTTGCTGAGCATCTTGAAAGAAAGATATCCTATGAGATAGTCATAGCAAAGCAAATTATTTTTACGCTGTGCTATATGTGTTTCTGAAAAAAAAAAAAAAAAAGCGATCCTAAATCTTTGGAATCCACCCAAGAAAAAAAAAATCAGAAAATGTGAAATTGTCTAAGTCCACTGAATCAATATAGTTACTGTCTATAAGATACCCCTAGGCTCAGAAATTATGTGCTCAGGAGAGAAAGCATACTTCTAGAAATCAGGGCTTTGTTCTCCAGGAAACACTAAAGCTAGTAATCAAAATGAAATAAAGGCACCCAATGAAGATTCCCATAGGTAAAACTGCTTCCTAAGTGGATGTTTGATTGCTTTCAGCTTCTCCTTTTATGTTCATCTTTCTACCACAAAAGCCCATTCTCTGTGGCATTTCATAAGGTTGCTAATGATTTACTGTTGGTAGATGCAGGAGCCTAGAAGGGAGATACACAGAAAGAATGCATTTCTTAAAATGTAGGACATAAATAGATTTCAAATTTTTTGTCCCATTACTTTCACCTAGAAAAAAAGGAATGTATTTTCTCCACATATTTTCTGGTTATCTTAAATCTATATGTTTACCTTAATATCTGAGCATTATAAATATATGAATTACTATAGGAAAACTGTGAAGAAGTTTACTTGAGGCTTTCTTATTTCATTTTCATCTTTTTCATTTTCTGAAACATCCACAGGGTCACTGTCAGGGACACTATTGTCACTGGCCCTTACTTAAAATTAAATATCCTTCTGTGACTCTATTAACATTTTCAATTATTCGTTGTAAGGGTTGTACATATATTAAGAGAAAGGCCAGCTAATAAACAATTCATACTAAAGTATGAGTTACTAATGGCTCCCATACATTTCCCTTTTAAAAGAGTCACTTATTAACCAAATGAGTTTCTAAATTATGAAATTAATATGGATAGGAGAGACTAAAATGCAATTTTCTTCCTAATCTAATAAGGGGGAAAATTACTCAACCATATCAGTGTAATAACCTGTGCTTTTCAAAAGTTACTTTTTGTTCAAAATACATGAACAAGAAAATATATCACTTAACAATATTAACAGTCATTTGGGTTGATTGCCAGTCATATATGACAAGAACTAAACATCATTTTAACAGAGACTAATTTTCAATTATGACACCAAATCACTTCTACATTCCATATCTTAAGAAATACTAACTTTTTGGGCTACTTATAATATCTTCTTTAAATGGAAAAATCTAAGTTGAGCACAAAACTTCCCTCCATTTAGTTTGAGAGGCTATGAACAATGACACACCCTCCCTCCCAGATTTGTCAAGTAGGTTCTGTGACCTTAGAGAAACGTGCCCCTTTAATATGATATTGTAATAGTATATGAGAGAAATGGCTTGAGGTTTTACTATGTGGGACATTTTCCCACTCAAAATCAGACTTCCTTTCTTATTGGGTCTCATCTGATACTAGTGAATCTTTAGATAATATTATTGGGGAACGTGGTGATTCATATCATGTACACGAAGTATGAAACACATTGTGTATGTAACCTGGGTGCAGTTGAGGCACTGGAACCTTTAACATTCAAATTTAACATAAGAAAGAATCTATTCTACTGGCTTCTGAAACTGGCTGGCTCTGAGTTCCTGCTCTGCCTAGGGGAATCTGTCTATGGATCCTTTCTCTATTCAAGGCAAGCTACTTCTATGCCTCTTTTGGTCTTCTTAATCTTGGAAAGAACCATTACATATCCATGCCCTAAGTGGACATGCCCCTGTTCAACTGTCACTGAAGTATCAGGAGTTATGATATAATGGTGAGGTGGGGAACAAGAGGTCTCTACATGACCAAGAGCTTATTGTGGGAAATGAAACATTCCTGTTTATAAACGCTCCTTCAGCCATTCTCATTTGCCATCACAGGGTGTAGCATTCTGGCTTTCCTTGGGTTGTTGGCCTCCTTTCTGTTCCTTCTAGTGACTTTCTACTTCCACTTTCCACTTCTCAACTTGTCAGGAAATTCAAAAAGTCTTATTTTATAATACATTAAGAGCAACATAATGTTGGTTTGTCTCCTTAGCCTTCATAGCTACGTCTAAGCCTCATTTTCCATGTTTAATGAAAGTATTTTGCTAAACAAGTGCAAACCTAAAAGTATCTGAGACAGGTGTCAATCAATTTTGAAGTTTATTTTGCCAAGATTACGGACATGCCCAGAAGAAAAAAACACAAAATCACAGAAACAGTCTGTGGTTTTCTCAAAAAAAAAGTCTGTGCCTTTCTTCAAAACAATTTTGAGGGCTTCAGTATTTAAAGAAAAAAATGTGGGCTGGAGGGGAAAGAGGGAGAGTATGGTAATCCACATGTTGCAAAAGAAAAGAAGCAGGTAGGTGATTACTCAATTATGTATTCATGCTGTGCTCAGTTAATCAGTACTTTATATAAGATAAGGTGGATATAGAGTAGCTACCTGTAAAGATACTTAACATTTTATCTGTAGCTATCTGCTTAGGATCAAAGGAAAGGCAGTTTCCTGCATTGTTATGGGATACTTCAGGTGATGCTTCACCAGCTGGAAACCTCTGTGGCTAGCGGTGCCTTTACTTGAGTTTTGCTTGGGCCTGCTGGGTTTATCTCACCCACTTAGGTTGGTGGGCTGTGCTCAGTTCATGTTACCAACCTAGATCCCACACCTGCAAAGGAGAAGTCAGGCACAGAGTGGTGAGTGGTGCAAGAGTGTGTGAGTGTGGGTCCAGCCACTGCTCGCAGCCAGGCATGCTGATTGAAGCAGGGCACGCAGCCCCAGGTGCTGTCATGGGCACTGATTCCCTGTGAGACTGCAGCTGGACCAGGAGTACCTCTGACAGTTGTTTCAGTTCATGTTGGAAATGGGCCAAAGAACATACATAGTTAAATCAGAGGTTTCTTGGTCTAGCAAGAAATTTTTGGTGAGAAAAGGTCATCCATACATCATTTCAAGGGGACCTAAACTCAGATTTGAAGGGGTATTTCTAACACATGGTAGGGCTATGGAGAGAAGAGTAATCCAAGGGAGATGAGTCTCTTCAGACAGTTTTCTGAGGTGCCTTTTAATAATATCATTTGTCTCTTCTACCTTTCTCAAGGATTGTGGTCTCCAAGCACAATGAAGATGGTATTCTATGTCTAGTGCCTTTGAGATGCCCTTTGACAGCTGCCTTGAATGAGGGACCATTATCACTCTGGAGGTACTTAGGAAGTCCAAAGTGAGGAATTATTTCATTAACTAGTCATTTTATCACCTCAGAGGCTTTGTCCATTCAATATGTAAATGCTTCTACCCAGTTAGTGAAAGTATCTACCCATACTAGGAGGTACTAGATGCCCCTTGTCTTTGGCATGTGGTTGAAATCCACCTGCCAGTCTTCCCCTGGGTAGCCTCCCATTCTTTGGGTTCTGGTGGGGAGAAGCTGTTGATTGAGGATATTATTTTTAAGGCATGTCTCACAACAATTAATGACCCATTTGACTGTTTTTAGTAGATTTTTACCTGAGAACAGCCTTTGGGCCACTTGTTAGGTTTTATCCTTACCTAGCTAGAAGTCATGGTGGAGAATTTTGAGCACTTTCCATTGGCTGGTAGCTGGTAGATGAAGTTTGCCATCCTCCAGTTGCAACCACCCTGAGGACTGAAGTGTGTATGCCTGAGAGGTGGCCCATTCTGTCTCTGCAGAGGAATGCTGAGGTTTTCTTTCTTTCATGGAGCCCTCCCAGACCAGAGGGGCCTCCATGGTGGATCAGAAATCTGGCATCCCCTTGCTGCTGGTTTCACTACCTGGTCTGCCAACTTATTTCCCTCAGCTCTTTCATCCATCTATTATTTCCACCTCCTGTGGAAGGAAGACCAGGGATAATAGTCTGTTAATTTCTTGATGGTATTTAATGGGAGACCTACTGACTGTGAGGAAGTTCCTCTTTCCAGATAGTGGCATTGGCATGGAGGACTAGAAAAGCATATTTAGAACATTTAGTATAAATGTTAACCGGTTTTCCTTTGCTTAATTCAAGTGCCCTCATGAAGGCAATTAGCTCAGCTAGTTGAGCATTTCTGCCCATGGAGAGAGGTGTGCGCTCAATAATGTCACGTAGGGTGGTCATTGCATACTCTGCCTCACAGACCCCTTGCTCTACAAAGGAACTTCTGTCCATAAAGGGAATCTAGTCTGTGTTCTCTAAGGGGGTTTCTGTGGGGTCCTCTCTAGCCACATAGGTTTGCACTACTATCTGTTCATAGCCATTTTCAAGCTCCCCAACTTTCTCTTGGAGGAAGGTGGCTGGATTTAGGGAGGGACAGGTTTTTGTTTTTTGTTGTTGTCGTTGTTGTTGTCATTGTTGTTGTTGTTGTTGTTTGAGATAGAGTTTTGCTCTTGTTGCCTAGGCTGGAGTGCAATGGTGTGATCTCAGCTCACCACAACCTCCTCCTCCTGGGTTCAAGCGATTCTCCTGCCTCAGTCTCCCAAGTAGCTAGGACTACAGGCATGTGCCATCACACCCAGCGAATTTTTGTATTTTTAGTAGAGATGGGGTTTCTCCATGTTGATCAGGCTGGTCTCAAACTCTCAACTCAGGTAATTCACCCATCTCGGCCTCCCAAAGTTCTGGGATTACAGGCGTGAGCCGGGAGGGACAGGTTCTTAACTGGACTGCAGATCCCTCTAATACCAAAGCTTGATATTTGAGGAGGCAGTTGTCCATTAGCCAGAGATTCCCCTAAGACAGCAGTTCTGTCACATTATGTGGGATATAAATGGTTAAGTTATTCCCCCGTGTTAACTTATAGCCTCTGGTACTAGCAAACTACTACTTAAACTACCTGGAGGCAGGCTGATCATCCTTTAGCTACCAAATCAAGCTCCTTGCTTAGGTAGCCTACAGGCTGCTGAGCTAGATCTCAGGTGTGGATTAGAACTCCCAGAGTGATTCCCTTCCTTTTTGAGACATAAAGATTGAACATCTCCCTGTCGGGAAGACTAACAGCTGGTTTATCAAGCAAAACCTGTTTTAATTGGTCAAAGGCCCTTTTAGCCTTTGGTTCCCAAGTTAGGGAATGGGTCTTAGCTGCCTGAGTCACCTTTATTAGACGAGATAAGGGACAACCTATTTCACTGTACCCAGGTATCCATAGCCGGCAGAATCCTGTAATACCCTAGAATCCCCTCAATTGCTTGAGGGTTTGGGGGAGGAAAAAGGAGGAGATGGGCTTTCTTCAAACCTTATAACATAAAGGACTTGAAGGGATTCTTTCTTCACCTAGTGCCCTGCTCCCCTCTAACAAGTCTAGACCTAGGTACTTCACTGAAGCCTGACAGAACTGAACCTTAGATTTTGAGACCTTAGAGACTCTTGGCGAGAAATTAAGAAGGGCCTTACTGCCTTCCTGACAGATTTCCTCAGTTAGGGCACAAAGGACAATGCCATCTACATATTGTAATTTAACCTGAGGATTCAGGGACTCAGAGAGATCATTTGATGATGCCTGCCCGAACAGGTGGGGGCCATCTCAGAATCCCTGAGTTAACACAGTCCAGATTAACTGGGTACTTGCCTGGAGGGATTCTCTAATGCGGACAAATACTGGGAATCAGGGTGTGATATGGTTTGACTGTGTTCCCACCCAAAACTCATCTTGAATTAGAGTTCCCATTATCCCCACGTGTGGTGGGAGGGACCAGGTGGAGATAATTCTATCATGGCTGTGGTCTCCCCCATCCTGATCTTGTGGGAGTGAGTTAGTTCTCACAAAACCTGATGGTTTTATAACGGGCTTCCTCCTTCACTAGGCATTCATTCTCTCTCCAGCCGTCCTGTGAAGGGTTGCTTTCTGCCATACTTGCAAGTTTCCTGAGGCCTCCCCAGCCATATGGAACTGTGAGGTAATTAAATTCCTTTCTTTTATAAATTACCCAGTCTCAGGAACTCCTTTACAGCAGTGCGAGAAAGGACTAATACAGTAAATTGGAAGCAGGTAGTGGAATGCTGCTGTAAAGACACTCAAAAAATGTGGAAGCAAGTTTGAAACTTTCAGAGGTTAAGTCAGAGGTTAGGTTAGGTAACAGTCAGAGGTTAGGACAGTTTGGAGGGCTCAGAAGACAGGAAAATGTGAGAAAGTTTGGAATTTCCTAGAGACTTGTTGAATGGCTTTGATCAAAATGCTGATAGTGATATTGACATTAAAGTCCAGGCTGATGTGGTCTAAGATAAAAATAAGGGACTTGTTGGGAACTAGAGTAAAGGTCACTCTTGCTATGCAAAGGGACTGTTGGCATTTGCCCCCATGCCCTGGAGATCTGTGGAAATTTGAACTTGAGAGAGATAGTTTAGAGTATCTGGTGGAAGAAATTTCGAAGTGGCAAAGCATTCAAGAGGAAGCATAGCATAAAAAGTTGGAAAATTTGCAGTTTGAAGATGTGAAAAGAAAGAAAAACCCACTTTGTGGGGAGATATTCAAGCCCACTGCAGACATTCACATAAGTAATGAGAAGCCAAATGTTAATCACCAAGACAATGGGGAAAATGTCTCCAAGGCATGTCAGAAACCTTCATAGCAGACCCTCCAGCAACAAAGGCCTGGAAGCCTATGAAGGAAAAATGGTTTCATGGGCAAGGCCCAGGGCCCCTCTGTTCTGTGCAGCCTCAGGACATGGTGCCCTGCATCCCAGTTGCTTCAGCTTCAACCATGGCTAAAAGGGGCCAACATACAGCTCAGGCCATTTCTTTAGAGGGTGCAATCCTCAAGCGTTGGTGGTTTTGCGTGGTGTTGGGCCTGTGGGTGAACAGAAGTCAAGAACTGAGCCTTGGGAATCTCTGTCTAGATTTCAGAGGGTGTATGGAAATTCTTGGCTGTCCAGGCAGAAGTTTGCTGCAGGGTCCGAGTCCTCATGGAGAACTTCTGCTAGGGCAGTGTGGAAAGCAAATGTGGAGTCAGAACCCCAACACAGAGTCCACACTGGGGCACTTCCTGGTGGAGCTGTGAAAAGACGGCCACTGTCTTCCAGACCCCAGAATGGTAGATTCACTGACAGCTTGCACTGTGCACCTGGAAAAGTGGCAGACACTCAATGCCAGACCATGAAAGCAGCCAGGAGGGGAGCTGTACCATGCAAAGCCACAGAGACAGAGCTTTCCAAGGTTGTGGGAGCCCACCTCTTGCATCAGTGTAACCTGGTTGTGAGACATGGAGTCAAAGGAGATCATTTTGGAACTTTAAGGTTTAATGAGTGCCCTATTGTATTTTGTACTTGCATGAGGCCTGTAGACCCTTCATTTTGGCCAATTTTTCCCATTTGGAATGGGTGTATTTACCTAATGCCTGTAACCCCATTGTATCTAGGAAGTAACTAACTTGTTTTCGATTTTATAGGCTGATAGTGGAAGTAACTTGCTTTGTCTCAGATGGGACTTTAGACTTGGACTTTTGAGTTAATGCTGGAGTGAGTTAAGACTTTGGGGGACTATGGGAAAGGCATGGTTGTGTTTTGAATTGTGAAGACCTGAGATTTGGGAGGGGTCGGGGTAGAATGGTATGATTTGGCTGTGTTCCCACACAAATCTCACTGTGTGTGAATTGTAGTTCATATAATCCCTATGTGTTGTGGGGGGGACCAGGTGGAGATAATTGAATGCTGGGGCCAGTTTCCCCAACCTGTTCTTGTGATAGTGAGTTAGTTCCCACTAGATCTGATGGTTTTATAAGGGACTTTCTTCTTCACTGGGCACTCATTCTCTCTTCTGCTGCCCTGTGAAGAGGTGCCTTCTGCCATGATTATAAGTTTCAGGTGACTTCCCAAGCCATGCAGAACTGTGAGTCAATTAAACCTTTCCTTTATAAATTACCCAGTCTCAGGCAGTTCTTTATAGCAGCGTGACAATGGACTAATTCAGAGTGTAATGGTGATATGGTTTGCCCATGTCCCCAAGCAGATCTCATCTTGAAATGTAGCTTCCATAATTCCCATGTGTTTTGGGAGGGACCCAGTGGGAGATAATTGAATCATGGGGGTGGTTTCCCCACTACTGTCCTCATGGTAGTGAATACGTCTCACAAGATCTGATGGTGTTATAAGGGATTTCCCCTTTCACTTGGCTTTCATTCTCTCTTGCCTGCTGCCATGTAAGACATGGCTTTTGCCTTCCACAGTGATTGTGAGGCCTCCCCAGCCACGTGGAACTGTCAGTTCATTGAACTTCTTTTCCTTTATAAGTTACCCAGTGTCAAGTATGTCTTTATTAATAGCATGAGAATGAACTAACACAAATGGTATGCAGAAAAAGGCATCCTTTAGTTCGGGAATGTGAACCATTTGGTTCCCTCAGCTATTTGAGTTAGCAGGGTATAGGGATTGGGGACCACAGGGTAAACTGGAACCACAGCTTCATTAATGAGGTGGAGGTCCTGGACCAGTCTCCATTCCCTGTTGGGTTTTTATACCTCCAGTATCGGACTATTACGCTGTTGCAAGGTTTGAGGAGGTCCTGCATCCTCAAGTTATCGATGATGGCTTCTAGTCCTTTTTTACTTCTTGTTTTAGGGGATATTGTCTCTCGTTAGGGAAGGAGGTAGGATCCTTAAAGTGGATCTGCACCAGTGTGGTGATTGTGGCTTGGCCTATTTTCCCTTGAGGTGCCCAAACTTCTGGATTAATATTGGTCTCCACTAGGGGGAGACAAAGACTCTGTCTTGGAGCCATAAGGATGGTGGCTCCCATAGGAGCCAAAATATTCCTGCCCAACAGAGGAGTTGGACTTTCAGGCATTATTTAAAAGGCATGAGTAAACAAGAGGTTTCCCCATCTATAACAAAGGGGTTGAGAAAAATATCAGGCTAAAGGCTTTCTTGAGACACCTTTCACGGTTGTGCTGAGAGGAGGTGAGCCTGGATTGAAGATGAGAACAGAAAGGCCTGCTCTGGTGACCAGAAGAGGTCCACCTTCCTCCCTTCAACTTCCAAAATTACCCCGGGACCCAGGATGGCAATGGTAGTCTGGACCACCAGAGCTGGGGAGAGGAGCCCCAGAACCTATCAGTCCTGCTGGACCATTTGGGAGACTGGCTCTGGACCTGGTGACCTGTGTCTCTGTAGACAGTCTGCCCTCCAGTGGTTCCCATTAGAAACTGGATAAGGTTGAGGTGACTTCCTCATGTCACCTGGGCAGTCCTTCCTAAATTACCCTGGCTTGCCCCATTTGTAGCAGGTAAAATGTGTATCTTGGGGGCTCTGAGGTTTGTGAGCCTGCAAGGCCACTATTAGAGCCTCTGCCTTTTTCTTGTATTTTCTTTTTCTTTTTTAGACTTCCTCCCAATCCCTATTGTGAAAGACCAAGATGGCCACTTTCAGGAGGTTCTCAAAAGTACTCTCTGGTGTTGTAGCCTGTTTTTGCAGCTTTCTCCTAATATCACAGGCTGCCCAAGTAATAAACTTATCCTTCAGGATCAGTTGTCCCTTCACTGGATCAGGAAATAGAGAGGTGTGCTTTACCAAAACCACACTTAGCCTTTCCAGGAAGACAGTGGGGTTCTCATCGAATCCCTGGTCTACCATGGATAGCTTGTAGTAGTTGAGAGGCTTAGTTGTAGTCCTTTCTAGTGTGCATGCCTGAAAGTGTTTCCTTTTCCATTCTTCCATTTCACCACTGGGGCCCCATTTGGGGTCCTCCGGTGGTACTGATATTTTTCCAATTGGATAAGACTCCTCCTCTTCCCTGGCACTATATGAGATACAAAGATTATCCCCAAAATTCTCTGCTTCTTGCAGGGTGGCCTGCTTTTCCGTGGTAGTCAGTGTTTGATTAAAAACTAACATAACATCATTCCAGGAGAGCTCAAATACTTAGGTTAAATTCTGGAAAGCCTCTATATACCTGTCAGGGTTGTCTGAAAACTTGCCAAGATTCCCTTTAATTTGCATCAAGTCCTGTAGAGAAAAGGAGACTCAGCCCTTAATGGGGCCATATTCACCAGACATCTGCTTTAGGGGAAGGAGTGAAAGGGGAACTTGCCTAAAATGAGAATTTCTAGGATGGGTAAATTCCAAGAGAAAACCTGGATTGGGAGGAGGGGACGAAGTTTACTCCCCTGCTGGAGGTACCTTTGGGGTTTGCTTGCCTAGTTTCCTGGGATTGCCCCTTGCAGCATCTCCTGAGATGGCCGCCAGGAGGACTGAATCAATCCTACAATGTTGGCAAAGGTCCAGACTACCCTGCAAGGCAAAGAAAGCCTGGACATGTGGGACCTCAGACCATTTGCCTTCACCTTTAAAGAAAAGATCCAGCTGAAGGAATATATTGAAATTAATGCTTGCTTCCTTCGGCCATGCTTCTCCTTCCTGCAGAACATAATTCAGTCACGCTTTTGTACAAAGGAATATGAGGTGCATTTTCTACAAAGTCTGAAGGTCAAAGGAGTCTCAGTGATTCAGGATACACACTAGAGGAGTGTAGGCTGAAGACGATTGGTTACCCACATGGAAGAAAGGACAGAGGAGGAAAAAGGCATTTTTTTCTCTTTCCAGAGTCTGAGGGTCAAAGAGGTCCCAGTGATTCAGGATGCCCTCCAGAGGAGTGCAGGCTGAATATAGTTGGTTTCCCATCTGGAAAGAGGGGAAAAAAGGGCACTCTTTGTTTCTTTCTCTTTCCAGTGAAAACCGGGGGTATGTGAGGGAGAGAAAAAAAAAGTGCCCGCTTCTTTCTTCTGATGTTTTATCTCCAAGTCACTGTGACCTTTGCAGGTGCCGACCATGGGTCTAAGTGTGACCTTCACCAGTGAAGTGGGCATAGCCAGCAGGAATATCCTCAATCACCTAGGCAGAGCCTAAGCCTCCTGCTGCTAGAAACTTTTGAGTTCCTTACACCTTATCTGTGCCATGGATATGAGCATAACCTCCATTCATGAAGCAAGAGGGCCTAAGTGGCAGAAATCAGTCATGCTAATCTGCATGACTAATTTTTCTTTCCGGGGCTTCAACCCAAAGCTTGGAATTGCCTCCAGAGTGTGTATGGACTCAATGGTCCCAGGTGGCCCTCACCAAACTGCAGCCAGCAACTGGTGGGGCAGCCCCTACGTTGCTTTCCTATCATAAGCAGGTGGAGCTGTGGGACCAGGTCCTCCTGAAACAAGGGAGAGAAAAGGAGTCCTGGGCATTGGGGAACTGGCCTAACAAGGTGTCTCCCAAGAGGAAAAATCAATATAAAAGCTACCTGTATTCATAGAACTTTGTTGACTCCTGACATGGTAGAGAAAAGAGAAGAAAACAACTTAAGTGCAGGGAAGGGGAAGGTGCCTGGAGGAAAAAGCTTCTTGCCCTTTACAAATGGGTTCCTTCAACAGGGGAAAGAAAACTCTCAATTGTTACATCCTCCTTGCTTCTAAGAATAGACAGAAACCATTGTTCCAATTTACACTCCTGATGACCAAGCCAAATGCTCACTCTACCCAGTAATATTATCTCTGAGGTTTGCAAAAACACCCATTACATTGTATATAAAGAAGAGATAGGTGGCTTGACAGCCACAAAAGAAAGGAAAGAGAGAAAGGAAGAAGAAATAAGGAGAAAGAAAGAAAGAAAGAAAGAAAGAAAGAAAGAAAGAAAGAAAGAAAGAAAGAAAGAAAGAAAGAAGGAAGGAGAGAGAAAGGAAAGGAAAGGGAAGGAAGGAAGGAAGGAAGGAAAGAAAGAGAAAGAAAGAAAAGAAAGAAAGAAAGAAGAAAGGAAAGGAAGGAAATAAGGAAAGAGAAAGAAAAGAGAAAGAAAGAGAGAAAGAAAGAAAAAGGAAAGAGAAAAGAAGGAAGGAAAGAAAAAAGAAAAGAAAGAAAAAGGAGGAGGGAAGGGAGGGAGGGAGGGAAGGAGGGAGGATAAAGAAAGAATGAAAGAAAGAAAAAAGAAAGGAAGGAAGGAAGGAAATACGGAAAAAGAAAGAAAGAGAGAAAGAAAGAGAAAGAAAGAAAGAAAAAGAAAAGAAATAAGGAAGGAAAGAAAAAAGAAAAGAAAGATAAAGGAGGAGGGAAGGGAGGGAGGGAGAGAAGGAGGGAAAATCTGGAGGTCCTAGTGCTGACACGCTAATGGGGAGTCAGGAATTGAGTTACTCCGGGGCCCTTTGGATAACACTGAGTTGTAGCCTCAGCCAGATACCCTGAGTTACCCCAGGACCTCCTTATGATTGCACACAATGGCTAGACCTCTGTGAAGGGAAACTGAATTGGAACAAAGCCAACATTCCCAACACCCAAGGGTGGTGGGAGATTGACAGTGTCCTCCCCAGCAAATCTGTCATCCATGTAAGTCTGACATCCATACTAGTTGCTTTTTTTTTTTTTTTTTTTGAGATGGATTCTCACACTGTCGCCCAGGTGGAAGTGCAATGGCGTGATCTCGGCTTACTGCAACCTCCGCCTCCTGGGTTCATGCAATTCTCCTGCCTCAGCCTCCAGAGTAGCTGGGATTACAGGTGCACACCACCACAACTGGCTAATTTTTTGTACTTTTAGTAGAGATGAAGTTTCACTATGTTGGCCAGACTGGTCTTGAACTCCTGACCTCTTGATCCACCCACCTCAGCCTCCCAAAGTGCGGGAATTACAGGTGTGAGCCACCATGCCTGGACCATGCTAGTTGGTTTTAACTGGCTGACGGAGGCAGAGTATTTTTCTTTTTTTCTTTCTTTTTTTTTTTTTGTTTTTTGTTTTTTGAGATGGAGTCTTGCTCTGTTGCCCAGACTGGAGTGCAGTGGCGTGATCTCGGCTCACTGCAAGCTCCGCCTCCTGGGTTCAAGCAATTCTCCTGCCTCAGCCTCCCAAGTAGCTGGGACTACAGGCACCCACCACCATGCCAGGCTAATATATATATATATATATTATTTTTTTTTTTTGGTATTTTTTGTAGAGATGGGGTTTTACCATGTTAGCCAGGATGGTCTCAATCTCCTGACCTTGTGATCCACCCTCCTTGGCCTCCCAAAGTGCTGGAATTACAGGTGTGAGCCACTGCGCCCAGCCATAGGCCCAGTTTTTTTCTTTTATTTTGGCTTTTCTGGAGTTTAGACTGCAAAAGAAGGACAGAAAGCAGCAAGTCTACTTTTACTCACCCTTCCACGGATCCCAGATGAGCCCCCCAAAAATGTCACAGGATCCTTGGGGTGTTGTTTCACCAGCTGAAAACCTAGTGCCCAGTGGCACCTTTGCCCAAGTTTTGCTTAGGCCTGCTGGGTTCATTCCACCTACTTGGCCGGGCAGGCTGTGCTTGCCTCATGCTACTGGCCTGGATTCCAGGCCTGCCAAGGGCAAGCCAGGTGCAGAGTGGAGAGGGATGCATGAGCGTGCAAGCATGGGGTCTGTCCACTGCAAAAAGCCAGGCATGCTGGCTGCCACAGGGCAGGCAGCTACACACACTAGCATGGGCACCGGCTCCCTGCAAGGCTGTGGCTGGACCAGGTGTGCCATAAGCGGCTTCCACTGTGGGCACCATGGAACATGGTGGCATCCTGAAGCTTGGAGTTGCCAGGAACCACAGAACCGCAAAGAAGGTGTCATAGCCTTGGCTCAGGGAACTCCTAGGCCTAGGCTCCCCGAAGGGCCACAGCTCTTTTCTCCTTCTCTCATCTCCTTCTCATCACCACAATGTGGTGAGCAGGGGTGTGTTTCAGCCCTGTTTATGTTACAGCTTTTTCAGCCCTGCCATTCAGTGGGTCCTGAGTTCTTGTCCCATGTCCAGGAAGAATGAGGTATGTAGGCAAGTGCAGGATAAGCAAGGTGAAAAGGTGCTTTATTGAGTGACAGAACAGCTCAGAGGAGACTGATAGTGGTTAGTTCCTCTTTGCAGACAGGTCATCCTGATGAGAGTCCAGCTCTCAGCAGAGAGGAGACCCACAGTGGGCAGCTCCTCTCCACAGGCAGGGCATCCTGACATCTGCTCAAGTCTGACTGAGTCCAGGGCTTTTGTGGGCTTCAGAGGGGAGAAAGTGCGTGATGAATTGTCCATAGGCAGCCATGTGCAAACCCAGAAAAACACCATGAGTTCTCACTTCAGTCCACAGAACTGGCAACCTGCCCACTTGGCTTCAGACCATCCCAGACCTGAAGGTGGGGCTTCACTGAGGACCTGCCCCTTTCCTCCCAGGAGCCTGTCTGCATCCTACTGCCATTAACCTGGCATCCACAGTTTCCACAGCACTCAGGCTCACTGTGCTGAGGGTGCCTGCAGGCCCACAATGAGCCACCCTTAGCACCCCGCTCAGCCTCCCTCCTTTGCTCACTGGCTCCCAACATCTGGAGGGGGCTGAGGCAGCAGAAGGCTGGCATGTCAGCACTTCCCCCAACATGAGCACACCTGGCTGGGTTGTGACAGTGCCCAGGCTCAGCCACAACTTTACTCTGAAATTGGAGTGGGCACCAGGAGCAGGGAGAGGCCAGGCAGCTGGAGCAGGCTCTTTCAAGCCTTCAGGGGTCTTCCTGGGACTCCCAGTATGCAGAGACACCTGGGTCCTCAGTCATGGCTGTGTGGCTACAGCTATGCCCAGGACAGTGGGATCCCTGCCCCACCAACTTGGAAGCGGGTGAGGATTCCTGTCTGTTCCCAGCTCCCACAGACTCTGTGGAGTACGCAGCCCCAGCTGCATATCCCTGACTACAGTTAGCGTCTTTGCAGTGGCCACTCCAGACTGGCTGCTGCTGCTATCATCATGACTTGGCTTTCAGCTTAATTTTTTTTCTGTTTGTGCATAATCAATTGGAGTTCCAAGTTTTAACTTTCACATTTCTCCCTCCTCCTCTTTTTCTTTTTAAAATCTTTCAGATAAACCATTTTAGAAGAAAATTCATCTCTGGTTTGGGGTTTTGTCTGATCTCTTCAGCTAGCATGGTTATTCCTAGACAGATAGGTCCCAGATTGTTAGAAAAGCTCATTTTTTAGCAGGGTGTGAAGTTTCATATCCCAGGAAGAAAGAAGAAGAAGAGTAAGAGAGAAATAAAACAGAGGGGAAAAAAGGGGAAATAATATACAACAACAACAAAAAAGGGAAAACAATCGTTGAAAAGTGATACAGGTCATATTATTCTGAAGTCCATACCTCAGCAGGCAGGTATAAAATAATTTGTGTATATAAATAGATCGCTGTCATTGTCTTCTAAAGTTTAAGTGTTTAGCTTCAGTTTTCAAGGCTTTAAGTTTAAAGCACAGCTTAATTTTTAGGGATTTCAAATCAGGAAAAAAGAAAAATAATAAAGAAGGAAGGAAATAATGAAGAAGGAAAAAAAAAAAACTGAAAACATTATTTTGGAGACTTGTAGCCAGGAAAAATTTTAGGACTCAGTCCAAATTATAGAAAACAATAAAAATTGGAAAATATTGTACAAGGCTAGAATCCAATTAACAGCAGTTCTATAGTTTATTTTGAAAGATAATTTTTCTCTCTCCAATTCCCCACCCCTACCTTTTTTTTTTTTGAAACAGAGTCTTGCTCTGTCACCCAATCTGGAATGCAGTGGCACGATCTCGGCTCACTACAACCTCCACCTACCAGGTTCAAGTGATTTTCCTGCCTCAGCCTCCTGAGTAGGTGGGACTACAGGCAGGCATCACCATGCATGGCTAATTCCCAATTTTATTAAAGACAAAATCATAGTAGGAGCAATTTCTTTGTGAAATAAGTTTTAGTCTTATTATATTTGGCTTGATTATTTGCCTGAAGTTCACACAGGCTCTCCCTTTTTCTTAACATTGTCTTTGCTAGAACCTTTTCTTTAAGGAATCTAAGATAAGACCTGTTTATAAAACTTTGGCCCAGCCAAGGATTTATCTGTGCTTGCAGATACCTGTATGAATTAGTTGAATTCTCTTTTCAAAGTCCCAATAAAACTTGGGGTTCCTGGGCCTATCAAGAATGGCATTCTTTACTTACCAGGTCAGGACCCTGAAAAAGACAAGGTATGAGGCCAGTTTCTTTCCAACGGGCTTTCATTGAAGCTATAGGTCAGCCTCATTTTCTCAAAGTTATCTGAAAATATGTCATTCCAGTCAAGACCTTGGTAAAATAACCAGTGTCTCCAATTATTCCCTGTTATAAAAGAAAGCAGATTCTTACTGAACATACGCAAATAACTATATTGACATAAATTAATAATACTCAAAATAGTTTCCAAATTTTGGATAAATTATGTAGAAAGAAAGGAATCATATTTGAAATCTTGCTCACTATATTATACTTTACTCAATTGTTAAAAACTGTAATAGCTTAAAAGAAAAAATTTTCTTGACTCAAAAACAACATAAAAAGAATTAGCAAATGTTTAAAACAAAAAGTCATAAAAGAAAATGTCAGTCTTCTGTTAGTTTACCTCATACTAACTGCTGTTCTGCTCAATCAGAACAACAATTGGAGCAACAATCCTCATGAATACATGGGCTCTCTATGAGGGTTCTGAAAGTTTGTCTCTATTCCAATGGTACAATCTCTAAAGTTACCAGAAACTTATATTTAAGAGTACTCTGCAGAGTTCTATAGCTGATTGTAAACTGTCCTATAAAAGGATCAAAGTAAAACATCCCTTGTGGATGACAGAAACCTTAGGACAGACGTGATTAAAGACGCAATTAGCAAGAAAATTTGGTTATTTCTGTGGCATACAGCAATTTTACATAATAATTATGACTATAGATATCATATGCTAAGACATATCAGAATCATAATCTCATACAATTTTGGAACACACACTAATAACACAGTAAATAAATATAATCCATAGAAGGTTATTATTTGACAATGCTGCTTGTGTGATTTTATTATACCAAATAAGCCAAATATGCCTCTTTTTGACCACAGAGGACCTAACATCAAAAAATTAATGGGGTTAAAGGGACTGAATTCAATATGATTTTGGAAAAAGTTTGTCAAACACTTGCTATCACAAAGTAGGATCACAGGTCATTGTAAAATAATTAATTCATTTAGCTAAAGTGTTAACTCAAAATTTTCAAAAGAAAAAAACCTTTATCATATGAGAGAAGAGACTTAATTTACTAAACAATAAGCCCTAGTAAAGACAGCAGAAGGTGACTTAAATCTGTCTCTCAACATTTATAAACAAATCTACTAAATTTTAATCATCTTGACCGTAAGATATAATTTTCACAAATCTTTTTATAACTTTTTATAACTAGCATAGTATTTTAATTTAAAAGTAGGTTAATCTTCAGAAAAACCTTATTAATTTGACCTAGGGGCCCAGATACTAGTCATGCATCAGTGCGCCTTTGATATTAATGTTTAATTTACGAAGAAATTCTGAACTAATTTTATCTTTTAAAATTGGCCCTTACACCTCTTCTCATGTGGACACCTCTTCCTCAATAGTCCCTACACATAGAGGGGTTTAATAGCTTTAATTCTGGCCCCATGTCTCAATTATGCATTTTGTTTTGATTGTCATCTTCTCCCAGATCTGAAGATGAGGCTTTAACTACTGTCACACTTTAAGATTTAGCAGGACTTGGATTTTTAGACACAGGAGTCAAGGCCCTGTAACTTAACAGCACAAAGACTTTAAAAGAAGTACAAGAAGCTACATGGATGTTATAACTTTAATGTTAAAACATTTTAAAATCGGTTTTCCTAAGCAAATGAAAAACTTAATAACAATGAAATAGAAACTATTTTGATTAAATGTAAAATCCAGTTGTTAGGCCAGTTACCAAAAGGCAAAAAATAAAAAAAAAACTTCCTGCATTGCGATTGCTTTCCCCCCATGAGGATTCTATTTATACAACCTGCAAGTCAAAAATGAATAGGGTACTTAATTAATTAGACATAGGGAGAATGTGTCCTGAGTCATAAGTGAAGGTTTTCAGTTTCATAGAACATTTTAGGCATACTAAGAAAAGCCAAGAGCACAGAATGTTATATTGGAAGAAAACATTTCCTCTAGACCTTTAAGATAAAACATTTTTATCATCAGGCCTCAACAGCAGTTAGAACCTGAGGGGGAAAGAAATTACAGGAGCTGACAAAAAAGTTGAAGGAGAGAATTATTATGTCAGGTCTTTTCAAAGGGGAGAGAAACCTGAAAATAGCATGATGTAATAGGAGTTAAATTTTTGGTTTACAAAATTAAAATCTCTTGCAATTTTATTAAGAGTAAATCAATACTTTCAGAACATTTTGTTGTTCTAGTCAATTTTTAGAGTATTAAAATATTTTAAATATCAAAACCCAAGCTCTAGAAAGACTATAAATAACTTCCTTTTAATTATAGCCAACTTGATCACATGCAGTTTTTTTTTTTCCATAAATTCTCTTTTTACAAACTTTATTGTGACTTACATAAACCATTTATGACATTCTCGGACTTCCTATTTTATTATAACCATCCCTCTTTCTTAAATAACCAGTTATTTTATTTTGTGACAAAGAAGTTACCATACATGATTCTTTCTCATAGAAAATTATTTCCCTTTTAACCATTCTTATCAAAAAGACCTCTTTATGTCTAGAACTTTCTTTACATCTCTGTTATTTACTGGTTGTTTTTTCCTTGTTTCTTAAAAAGGCTTTAAACAAGACAAAAATTATTTCCTTTTAGTAAAAGTTTTTTAGAAGACTATTTTCCTATAATATATTTTTTTTTAAAAATTGGAAACAACCCAGATATTTAGTTGGTATATATTATTTAATGTAATATAATACTTTTGGATTCTAAATGATATGACAAGTTTTTATAAGCATTTTTTCCTTACATTTACTTAATTAATTAATTTTAATAGTTTATTTAGATTATTTAAGAAAACATTATTTACTTATTTCCTTATTAACAATTTTTATAGCCTACAAATTTCAGGTGTTTACCTGAGTAAGACTTTTAAGGTTAAATAAATGTTTTGGTTTTTTTTTTCTCCAATAACTCAGGATTTAATTGTTTTCATTAAACCAACAATATTAGACAACATATTTATTGAAAAATTACCATAAGATCATTCTGTTTTGGGCTGGATTTATGCAAAATTTTGACACCTTATAATAATATCTTGCAGAAATTTTAATTATAAAACCATTTGATCAATACATCTAAACAATAAAGCATTCTGACATATCTGAAAACATCTCTAATTTTATTTTACCAACAATATTAAAGCAAGCTTTTCTTTTTTGAAGACTTATTTAAGTCACATGAACTTGAAAACCATCTGGGCTTATTTACTTAATTTTATGAATACTCCTTTAGTTTTAAGCCAATTTGGTACCTTGTGGCCACAACACACGATGAAACACACATGCATACACATAAACACATCTAAGCATGCATACACACTTATACAAACAAATATCCTACAGCTTTTATTTTGGAACTTTAGCCATGAGATGTCAAAACTCACTAGTGTAAAAAAAAGGTTGGATGCAAACAGTGGGTTTTATTTCAACACAAGTAGAAAAGTCCTCTAAACTAGAAAAATACATTTTCTTAGGCAAAAACCATATCCTCATTTTTTTTAAACTTCATCCAAAACATATCTTATTCTCCTGCTATTCTAATTCTTAGTAAGCCCAATTCTCAGTTGAAAGCCTAGAATTATTTAATTTAACATAACATGGCTTTAAGATTTTAAATTACTGGAGAGAATTTTGAGATTAAATTTATCAAATTAATCTTACCAAAGAATACAAAAGTCATGTGAACTAAAAAACCTCTAAGCTAGTTTCTATTAGTTTGATAAATGCTTACTTTTTAAAAGCAAATTAATTACAGCACTTTCATATAATTTGGTAGTAAAATGTCACCTCCAGATGACACATATAAACATATAGACATAGAGACCTAGAGAGAGGCAGATATTTTAGATTTATAATTTTTTTACTTGCTTGTTTTTAAAAATTTTCTCTCCCCTACTTTAGACTATTAATCTCTTGATTATGTGTTCCATGTCCCACACAATTGTTAACTAGGCAACTGTCAATTTGCATCTCCAAAGGCATGACTTAGGTGAAACAAGGTAGAAAATGTACATCTCAAAGGCACAGACAAATTGATATAAACAAAGTCAAGGTCTGTTATGTAAACTTTAGGCTATTGTCTTTCCCCTAAAGTTCCTAGTGGTTTTGGGGAGAAGCAGAGATGCCCTTACAAACTGTGATTTCCTTTAAAGTTGTAAATTTCCTTTACAAAGTATTTAATTAAAGTGATTTATTTTGATAGGTGATCCTTTCAATTTGACTTGATTAGATTACTGGCTTTAGGGTGGAGCCTTTTAAGAAACAGGGACAGAAAATATGCAGTTTTTAGGGATTAAACTGTGATTTTCTTATTCAAATATGCAAATAAACAAGTAGGCCCCTGTAGTAATGATCATTTCCTGCAAAGTCTTTGCAGTCACCCCCTAACGTTGTAGCTCTCATCCACCATTACACACACCAAGATCAAATGCTCTCACAGTACAAAGTATTCTCTGGTACCACCAAAAGCCAAATAAATCAGGTAATACAATGCAAGAAAACAGAGCTGTAGACCTGAGAAGAATCTACCCATGACACTTGAAACTCCACAAAGAAAGCAGAACATCAAAAGAGATGAGTGGTACCTTTATTCTGAGTTGTTTAAGGGGTCTGAGTCATTAGATGTCTTCTCTGGGTTGTTTTTTTTTTTTTTCTCAGTACTGAAGGTGGGAAAAGGGGAGGAGAAATAGGGTGATTGAAAGAAATAAATGAAAGAACAATTTTTAAGAAAGAAAGTGAACAGAGAAATCAAGTGTGTGGTTTTTTCTTTCTTTTTGAAGCTGTGGGGAATTTTAGTTAGTTCAAAGGCCTTGTTCCTCATAATTTTGAATTCTCATTTGGATTTAACAAAGCTGGGTAGAGTGGGTCAAATCTAATGGAAGAAAAGCCAAAACAACAACAACAAAAACAAGCAATACAATTACTGAGCACTCCAATGGTAAAGAGAAATTAAAGTCGGCTGGTTGTTAATCTTAACTTTTAGTCATTAAGGACGATTTTTAAGACAAAACCCCAATTTAGCTGCTTTCCTAGGAATGGGACCCAGGCTTAAGACTGCTCTCTATCACCTCAGAAGCAGCAGAAAACTCAAACTTGCCTACCCTGTTGGAAGCAAGCTGAAACTCCAGAAAGATGTTGTCTGCCCTCCATCATCATGGAAGCAGGAAAACTTGCCTTCTGTGGTGGAAGTCGGTAAAACTCCAGAAAAGGAGTTGTACAGCAAAATAAACCTTAGATCTCAACCAAATTTTAGCAGATTAGGGATTCTCTGGAGGGGAAAGCTCCCAGGCCTCAGCAAATTTTCCTATTGGTTTGAGCCATAATAATAGCCCAAGATGATACCAAGTTCCCATAGATGTGTCAAGGGTCAGGGCCACCTCCACTCAGAGTTCCTTCCATTGGTCACCAATTAGAAAACCAAAAGGTATCTGAAAAAGTCTCAATAAATTTAGAAGTTTATTTTTCCAAGGTTAAGGACATGCCCAGAAGAAAATATCGTGGAATCACAGAAAGTCTGTGATCTGTGCCTTTCTCCAAAATTGACTTTGAGGCCTTTAATATTTAAAGGGAGAAATGGGTGAAGAGGAAAGAGGGAGGGTATCATAATCCACATGTTACAAGGGAAACAGAACAGGAAGGGGAATAGTCAATTATGTATTCATGTTGTGCTCAGTATGAACATAGAGTAGCTACCTGTGGAGATATTTAACCTTTTATCTGTAGCTATATGCTTAGGAACAAAAGGAAAGGTAGTTTCTTGCATGACTCAGCTTTCGTCTTATTATTATTATTTTTTTGGCATAGTGAATTGTGGACCCCAGTTTTTCTTTTCCTTTCACATGAAAAAAAGTCAACCTGAGAAAAATTATTCCATTCCTGTAAGTTAGAAGCAGATACATTGTCAGTTTTACAAAATACAACTATATTCTCTCTTCAATAAGTGTGTATCAGTATCTATTTCTAAATATAGCTATGAAACAAGTATGTATATTTAAACTGTAATTAAATTTAATTTACATATAGCATGGAAAGTTACTGTGCATGAGCCAAGTAATATGTAATTCAATATTCGAGGCTGGGCATGGTGGCTCACTCCTGTAAGCCCAACAGTTTGGGAGACTAAGGCAGGTGGATCACTTGAGATCAGACGTTCAAGACCAGCCTGGCCAACATAGTGAAACTAAAGTACAAAAAAAGTGAAACTAAAAATACAAAAATTAGCCGGGAATGGTGGTGCACACTTGTAATCCCAGCTACTCGGGTGGTTGAGGCAGAAGAATCGCTTAAACCTGGGAGGTGGAGGTTGTAGTGAGCCAAGATCACACCAATGCACTCCACTGCACTGTTTGCCTGGGCAACAAAGTGAGACGTCTAAAAAACAAAACAAAACAAAACAAAAACTCAGAAAAAAAAAAAAACCTCATTAAGTGGCTTCTGTTTATTTTTCTATTTTTAAAGAAAATAATTTTATGTACTCATAGATCAGAATGGTTGATTCTTATGGTAGGTTTATTTTATGTGAGTAAAAAAATACTAAAATCTGTGTTCTGATAAGTCTATCTATAAATAAAAAGTAATTTTTACTGTGTCCTAAAATAGATTCTATAGACCAACCTAAAGGAAAACTCACTAAATAATTTTTAACTATTAGTTTCTGATTAAATGTAACGGCTAGCCAATGGAGTTGCATTTGGGGTAGTAGTCAAGGTCTGATTCTTGAAACACTTTCAGTATATGTTCTCCTCAGATAACTGACAGTCATAGCAACACCTCGTGTTTCTGCCTCTGTAATAAATAGAAAGAAAAATACAATAAAAAAATACAAGGAATATCTGAAAGTACATATTATTCCAGAAAAAGTTTTATACCATGAAACTTAAGGCCTGAAATTGCGTAGGATATACTTAGAATGTTAATTATTCCTTACCTCATTGATGATTACTTATCAATGCAAATAGCAAAGAAAGAATTATTTTAATTAATGTGCATATTAAAGGGAGGAAGAAACTGTGGCTTTATGACTGATGTTCTGTATAAGAGTAATTGCCTCATTAACCTTACAATATCAACTCCACTTCATTGTGAAGGTCAAATAAATGGATTTATGTACTTCTGAGTCACAGAAAATTTTATACAAAGCATTGAAAGTGTTTCTATATTTTTTGTTACAGTTAAAAATTTTAAAGACAATCCAAAACAATCAAATAATATAGTTATAGAGATGTACAATATAACTGTTATTATCTTTACATTATTTGTTCAGAGAAAGAATGATGACCCAGGCTGGCATAAACTCTATGCGTTCTTGGAATAAGACATGATCAAAGTAGGAAATATTTCCTCTATATAAAACTTTAAAAATACAATGGCAAGATTCTTAAAGAGGGAGTTTAGAATATAAAATAAAATAGAACCATGGCTCTGGTTATACAAAAAATTCATGTGCTATTTTTAGGACACCACTTCAAGAAGTATCAGGATCCCTGGCCTATGTTAAATGACCATAGCGATATTGCTTCCTAAAATTTTTGGAAGTAATTATCCTTCCTATTGATGTTAACTCTCTGTGAAATAAATTGGGCATGAACAAGAAATTTTTCACTATAACTGGACTCTCAATTTAACAGAAATTGCCAAAGGATAAGAAGGCATTGGTTTAATTTTAAAAGGCTAGACTGCTGATTAAATCCTCTGAATTTTCAAATGTCCATACGGATAACCAACCCCAATACTAACATTTATCATAATCTAGAATTATGTAACAGCTTTGGTCATTAGAGTAAAACAGGACAAACATGCATCTTTGCTTACAGCAAGGTATTCTTGTGTCTAAATGAAAAAGAACCTTTCTGTAGTTGCATGATTTATGTCTAAATAAATTTTTGATTAAAAAATCTTTTTTTTAAAGAAAAGTTACAAAGACAGTACAGTGAGTTCTCACATACCCTGTATTCTGTTTTTACTATTATTAACATCTTTTATTAGTATGGTACACTTATCACAACCAATGAACCAATATTGCTACATTATTATTAACTAAAATCTAGACTTCATTCAGATTTTGGTACTTTCTCCCTAACGACCATTTTCTGTTCCAGAATCCCATTTGGAGCAACACATTACGTTTAGTTGTCATGTCTCCTTAGACTTGCCTGGGCTGTGACAGTTTCTCAGACTTTCTAGTTTTTGATGCCCTTGACAGTTTTGGAGATCACTAGTCCCAAAATTCTAGGTATTTTGTGAAATGTTTCTCAACTGGTGTTGGTCTGATGTTTTTCTCTTAGGACTGTGGGTTATAGGGAGGAAGACCACACATGTAAAATGCTTTCTCAATACGTATCAAGGCAAGGATACATGTAATCAACATGACCTACCACCATTGATGTGGCCTTTGATTATCTGGCTGTAGTCGTGTTTGTCAGCTTTCTCCACTGTAAAGGTTGTAGACGAATATTTAGTAAACATTAGTAAGTGTTGCAAGAGTTGCATATACTCAAAAAATAAGACATATGCCCACCTGTCTAGTAAGAATTAGTTTCTGGCTGGAGGGAAGGAGTTAAGAGAGGTCTCAAATTCCCTTTCAACTTTGGAATTCCAAACTCCCACTCTGTATTTATTCACTCTTGTTAATAGAAGCTGGGTAAGTGCAATCTTTTTGTTGTAAAGAATTTATGGATGATTCAAAATACATGTCTTAAGGCTGAGAATTAATTGGACCCCCCCCCCCCCGCCATGAGTATTTGGAGCATTCTGCATTGACTTTACTTTTTAAACTTGATTTTAGGAATAATTTCTGGATTTCAATAGCATTTTTAGGTTGAAAGGCTTATGAAAGATAGAATGTCTAACTTACAATAGTTGATGGTCCATAAGCTCCAAATACATCAGTAAGAGAACATAAAATAATGGGCAAAGAGAATATTACGGGAAAGAATTGTGGCAGTAGGGGAGTGGTGTATGGGGGAGAATGAGTTGTCAGGAATTTATTTGCAAATAGGTCAAAGTCATAGTCCTACAAACATTAACGTTCCCTAGACTTTAGGAAGTAAATTGTATTTAAGATTGTTTTTAAGTTGTGTTGTTGTACTAGTTTAAAATTTCCTTGTCTTCAGAGGCTTAGAATTAGCTCATTAGAATGAGAGAGGCAAGGAAAAACTGGATAAATGTAATTATCATGGAAAGTACTACACCCATCTGACAGGATAAAATAGGTCAACACCACACACATGCACACATACACACAAACACATTCATACACATTTATAATTGGTACCGTTTATTAATACACCCATTGTGGTTTGTTGGTAGGCCTGTATGTGTTGTATGTGGCATGTGGGTGCTTCATTTGGAATACATGTCCCAGGAACTTTTGGCAGTAATTGAGGTCAACTTAAATAGATAAAGCAAACACAGGAAAGAACAGTCTGATTTCTCCAACTACACAAAGCTAAAGTGAGTCCGAGGTAACCTTAACTGAGATGATCTTATAGCCATCTGCCATTTCCCAAATAAGTCAATACAACATGAGATAAGATTTAAAGGCTATAAACATATGAATATTCTATTTCCTTGGCCAGTTATGGGTAGCAGGGTGATCAGGGAAAAAAAAAAAAAAAAAAAGAGAGAGAAAAGCTAGAATGAAAGGCAGCAGATGATGTGGCAGCACATGGTCAGCATGGATTAGAGGTTAAGATCATGAACTCCAAAAACAGAGTGTCAGGGTTCGGATCCCAGCTCTGCCAATTATTAGGTATGTGACCTATATGTGCCTCCATTTTATAATCTGTAAAATAAGGGTAATAACAGAACCTATCTAGTTTTCATAATATAGTTTTAAGGATTAAATGAGTTAATATCTGTGATAGCATTAAAATTAACTCTGATGTTTAATGACCATATAAGTGTTAACTGTTTATTATTATTTTTTACAGCAACTAAGGGTAGCTTCTTACACCTGCTCTAAATAAACACTTTGGAATCAAATAAACTTAAATTTTAGTTCTTATCTAGTATGTGTGACTTTGGGTAAGTCATTTATCCTCTCTGAGTCAGTTTTCTCAACTTTAAAATGGCACTCATGAGGAGTAAATAAACCATGCATATACAATCTTTAAAACATCAGCTTAGTGTTTATTGTAATTATTAACATACTGATAGTACTGGCTAAATAAAAAGTAGAAGTAAACCAAGTGATGCGCGTTCTCTTAATAAAAAGTGATGGGCTCCAGCACTGACTGTCACTAAACTTAAGGGTTCTTAAATATCTATCGTGGGAGAGCAGTGTATTGATACTTTCAGGGCCACAGAAAATGTTGCTAATCTTTGTTATCAAAAGATATTTTATGACTTGGTTGTTGACTTTTAAGGAGAAAGACTTGATTGTCCAGCAGGTACTTTTCTTATATTTGGTGTGTGTGGTTTGAAAGCAAGAGAAATATAAATGTGCATAAAATTATTTGTACACTTCATGCTGTGAACGTATTTTTGTATAACGGTTATAATCACTGGATGTATCTTTATTCCAAGGTTGCTTCCAAATGGTGTATCTTTTCTTTACAACTGTGGATTGAATTATTCACAGAGAGAAAATGTGAATACATCAATAAAAACATAATTTTCTCATCCCTACTAAATTACTATATATCTTGTAGACAGATACAAGGTAAGGTCTTATTAGATTAACACATTAGAATGTTTGGGGTGGGTTACAGAGCATTGACTACAGAAGGATATGTAAGTATAAGTAGGATGAGTAGCAGAAAAGCAATTACATAAAGTGCTCAATGAGATTTTTAATGAAAAAAAAGTAAGCTTCTAGACAAGATGAAAAATGGGAACCAGATGTGTCCTCATACCTGAAATCACTAAAAAGTGGACAAAATATATGAAGCAATAGTTTACAGGCAACAAAGTCAGTAATCCCTGAGAGAAGGGAAACAAATAATTCACTTGATTATTAAAGTCTTCCTTTGCTGAGGTCACCCTGTGGTGAACATTCACATGGCACACAAATATCTTCATGTCTTTTGACCATTCTGAGATGTTTTGTCCACGTATCTCTTTCCCACATTTCTTTGTCACCACTTTTCCAATCATGTTCTTTCCAAGACCCTCACCATTCAGCCGTATCATTGACTGCAGCCCATGAGTTGGGCTATAATAACGTATCTGGCTATTTCTCCTTACAAGCAAAGTGTATAACGAGGTGCACTGCCCAAAATTCTGGCCACTGGGATGATTTCCCTTCACCACTGTCCTTCAGGAATGTCCTCCGAAGAGGCTGTAGTGTTACAGTTGTCCACTCTCAGGTAGTGCCTGCATATCATGCAGAACTACCTCTAAACCAACCTCTAAACCACGCCCCAGTCTCTCTTCCTCTGTCTACTGATTATAGGGTATCTTCAAGGATGGAGTTTTGAAATATGCCTTTGAATAAGCATTTCAGACTTTAATACACCCTAAATTTTATATATAGATACATAATTATAGACATAGATTCTTGAAGAAATATTGCTTCACCCATAGTATAACTTATGCTTTATAAATGAATTTTATTATATGTATCAGCAGATATGCAGGTTTACTGAACATTTTCAGGAAAAATAGCAAAACGTATATATAGAGGAGAGCAATAACAGGATAACAGTAATGACCTTCATACTCTAAATGCAGAGATAATTGTCAGAAACACCTGAATTCTCTTCTAACTTCATTTTGTGGCTTCAGGCCATCTAGATATCCCCTCTGTTTCTGTTTCGTCAAGTAGAAGAATGAAGGAAAATGCTACAAATGGCGTTAAATAAAATATAGATGACTGGCCATCTATAACTCCAGTAATTAAGTTCTCAAGAAATTCTGCCAATTCTCAAGTTTTTAGGAGCTGATTACTGAGCTTGCATTTCTGTACTTTGTCTTGCTTACCTGCCCCTCTGCATTCCAGTGCTCATTAGCACTCACCCCTGAGAGTAGGCAGGAAAAAAAGAAGGTGAAATTCATGTCAATCAATCATGACACTTCTTAATTGCTCTGCTCATTTCTCGCAGTGAGAGAGTGAAGAGGATAGGGATAGAACATCATTGTGATTATATAGAAATAGAATAATACAGCTTCCAGCATATACAGCGTGAGTATGGCTACTCCATGCATGCTTGTTGACTGCATGAAAGATATGAGGTTTTGCCACATAACCAATGAAGTAAGTGGGAAGTTTCAGGAAGTCCTGGAAAACAGTGGGATTTCATTTGCTTGCATTTATTGTTTTTCTTTTCTCTTTAAAAATATAGCTTAAATGCTGATTTTATTTCAATAGGAGGTGAAGAATATCACAATATGGTTCCTAAAATGATGTATGGACATTCAAAGAGATATCATTCCACTATCACATTCCCGTGTCCTAATAGTAGGATGCTAGGCTATATTTATATAATTAAAAGTAAAGGTTTGGACTCCAGAAGGTCTGGGTTCAAATTCCAACTCTGCCCTTAGCCAGGTAAATTTGAACAATTTGCTTTACCTCACTGTACCTCAACTTTCATACATATTATTCCAAAATCACAGGGTTTTTGAGATTAACTGAAATAAAATATGTAAAGCACATAGACATAATTAATATTAAACAAATGTTAATTTTATTATGTATAGTACTTTACATTTTAAAGAATATTTTTGTATTATCTTATGTGATAACTTTAAATTTTAAAAAGCAAGATCTTTTTCTCTAAAGGTTCTCTTCTTATTACCAAAATATGTAACATCCATTCTATCTACCTAGAAATATAATTTAAAAAAACATATGAACAGATAAATATGAAGAAATAAAATATGAAGAAAACAAAACCACCCAAAATTCTTGAAGGCAAGCATTCAATGTTTTTGTGCTTTTTTTTGTGTTTGTTTTGTTACTTCCTGTGCATAAATATATATATATATATATATATATATATAAAATATATATAAATATTTTTTTTTGAGACAGTCTCGCTCTGTCACCCAGGTTGCAGTGCAGTGGTGCAATCTCAGCTCACTGAAACCTCCATCTCCTGGGCTCAAGCGATCCTCCCACCTCAGCTTCTCAAGTAGCTGCGACTTGACAGTCATGCGTCACTATACCTGGCTAATTTTTTGTGCAGATTGGGTCTTGCTATGTTGCCAGGGCTGGTCTTCAGCTCCTGGGCTCAAGCAAGCTCCTGCCTCAGCCTCCCAAAGTGCTGGGATTACAGGCTTGAGCCACAATGCGCAGACCCTGTACATATTTTCACCTCATTGAGATAATAGGTTGAAATCCATGAGATGTCAATGCTCAAATTTTAGGCTCCCAAAAATGGCACTGTGATTTAGTATACAATGTTGTGACTTGCATTTTTGTCCATTTATTATGATATACACATCAATAATCAACTATAATAATGGATTAATTATTGTTCCCATTTTATAATTTTAGAAATTGAAGCTCAGTATATTGAAATAATTTATTCTAAGAGAGATAATTTGAAAGTACTGGAAGGAATAATAAGGTCTAGATCATCTGATTTAAGGAAAATGTACTTTATCTTACAGCAATTCATCTTTTAAAATTATTAAAAACACAAATCTTAAAATGAAACGTGATTGAACACTAATCTTATCTTTCATATTTTCAAAAAGCATCCTATCCATTCTTCTGTCTTTAAAAACTATCCATCTTCTATTTCATTTTTCCATTTCATGCACTCCCCTCAAAAAGTGCTTGAAGCTTCCTCATTGTCAGTTCATCCAAGGTCATATATTAAATGCCTACAAAATGTGCCCTAGTGTTTTATAACCACCATATCACAAAGACTATAGTAATCTTATCACCAACACTATCAAGATTATTGCTGCAGCAGTTTCTTCAATCCCTTATTCTTAGCTAAAATATTTTAAAGAATGGCCATACTACCCAAAGACATTTATTTATAGATTCTATGCTATCCCCATCAAGCTACTATTGACTTTCTTAAAAGAATTAGAAAAAACTACTTTAAATTTCATGTGGAACCAAAAAAAGAGCCCATATAGCCAAGACAATCCTAAGCAAAAAGAACAAAGCTGGAGGCATCACGCTACCTGACTTCAAACTATACTACAAGGCTGCAGTAACTAAAACAGCATGGTACTCGTACCAAAACAAATATATAGACCAATGGAACAGAACAGAGGCCTCAGAAATAATGCCACACATCTGCAACCATCTGATCTTTGGCAAACCTGACAAAAACAAGCAATAGGGAAAGGATTCCCTATTTAATAAATGGTGTTGGGAAAGCTAGCTAGCCATATGCAGAAAACTGAAACTGGATCCCTTCCTTACACCTTATACAAAAATTAACTCAAGATGGATTCAAGACTTAAACACAGGACCTAAAACCATAAAAACCCTAGAAGAAAACCTAGGCAATACCATTCAGGAAATAGGCATGGGCAGATACTTCATGATTAAAACACCAAAAGCAATACAACAAAAGCCAGAATTGACAAATGGGATCTAATTAAACTAAAGAGCTTCTGCACAGCAAAAGAAACTATCATCAGAGTGAACAGGCAACCTGCAGAATGGGAGAAATTTTTTGCAATCTATCCATCTGACAAAGGGCTAATATCCAGAATCCACATGGGCAAAGGATATGAACAGACACTTCTCAAAAGATATTTATGCAGCCAACAAACTTATGAAGAAAAGCTCATCATCACTGGTCACTAGAGAAATACAAATCAAAACCACAATGAGATACCATCTCACACCAGTTAGAATGGTGTTCATTAAAAAGTCAGGAAACAACAGCAGATGCTGGAGAAGATGTGGAGAAATAGGAATGCTTTTACACTGTTGGTGGGAGCATAAATTAGTTCAACCATTGTGGAAGAGAGTGTGGCAATTCCTCAAGGATCTAGAACTAGAAATACCATTTGACCCAGCCATCCCATTACTGGGTATATACCCAAAGGTTTATAAATCATTCTATTATAAAGACACATGCACACGTATATTTACTGCAGCACTATTCACAATAGCAAAGACTTGGAACCAACCCAGATGCCCATCAATGATAGATTGGATTAAGAAAATGTGGCACATATACACCATGGAATACTATGCAGCCATAAAAAAGGATGGGTTCGTGTCCTTTGCAGGGACATGGATGAAGCTGGAAACCATTGTTCTCAACAAACTAACACAAGAACAGAAAACCAAACACCACATGTTCCCACTCACAAGTGGGAGTTGAACAATGAGAGCACATGGACATAGGGAGGGGAACATCACACTCTGGGGCATGTCAGGGGGTGGGGGGCTAGGGGAGGGATAGCATAGGAGAGATACCTAAAGTAGATGACAGGTTAATGGGTGCAGCAAACCACCATGGCACATGTATACGTATTTAAGAAACCTGCACGTTCTGCACATATATCCCAGAACTTAAAGTAAATAATAATAATAATAATAAAGAAAATCTCAAATGTCATGTTATTTCACCACCTATTTTGGAAACATCTCCAAAATATATGTGTTCTCTCATATAACCCCAATGTCATTGTCACACACAATAAAATTAACAAAATACTTCACTAAGTATAACGTTCAAGTCATATTCAAATTTTTTGATTGCCTAAAAAATATGTTTCACAGTTAGTTTTGTGACATACAATCTATATCAGGTTACTCTCACATTGCCATTTGGATATTGTACCAGTTATGTTTCCAAGAAAGCAGTAAGATGATATTAAGAGTGCAAGAGATTTATTGGGAGTAAAAAAAAAAAAAAAAAAAAAAAAAACAGAAAGCAAGATTGGAGATGGGAAAACCATAAAACCACCATGCAATTGTAATAAAATTTCTGCCAGCCCAGCAGGAAACTCTGGATCCCATTATAGATGTCCCATCTTGGGCAGAAATGACAAGACCTATATACTACATTCTTATTCTCTCAATAGGGAGAGCAGAGAACAAAAAGCTGAGGGCAACCTATAGGAACTCACATCTGGAGGCTGTCAGCTAGGCAAGAAGTGTTTTTTTTAATGGAGGATCTGAGAGGTACATCTCTGTGTCTGCCCCAGTTGTTTTGTTGAGTCTCTTTCTTTCTTCATTCTACTGACTTATCGAAAGAACTGTGTTGAGGTTTCTGTAGAATAGCGTACATTCTGCATGTGTTTCTTTCCCCTCCTCGTGGCGTTCTTTAGGTTTTGTTTAATCCTCTATATGTCTGATAAACTGGACATTATCTGTGAAGGCTTGATTAGATTAAGTTTCAATATTTTTGGCAAAAATACTTCATAGATGTGCTTGGATTTCATATTGTGTTTATGTGTTAGGAGATAAAGATTATCCATTGTATTAGTCCATTTTCACACTGCTATATAAAACTTCCCAAGGCTGGGTAATTTATAAAGGAAAGAGGTTTAATTGACACACAGTTTCCTGTAGCTTGGGAGGCCTCAGGAAACTTACAATCACAGTGGAAGGTGAAGCGGAGGCAGGCACCTTCTTCACAAGGCAGCAGGAGAGAACAGCGTGGGGAAACTAGCCCCATGATTCAGTTATGTCTACCTGGTCTCTCCCATGATATGTGGGAATTTGGGGTGTTATGGGGATTACAATTCCAGATGAGATTTTGGGTGGGGACACGGCCAAACCATATCACCCATCAATATTTCATTTAATCATTTTATGCCATGATAATTATTATATTATTAAGAACCACAAAGTCATGATTTTATAATTTCTATAATTTATTCAACATTCATCAGCTTGCAATTTTCTGTAAAGAATAGCTCTCCCTCTAACCCCACTGGAAATAAGGAAATAAGGAAACAGCAACAAAGAATACCTTTCTCTTATCAATATGAACTATTTGGTTACTCTACAAAGATATTGTACGTGAAAAAATAAATAAATGAATAAATGCTTAACTATTTTCCTGCATAGTGCCAATTTTCATAAGGAGCTCTGTCCTACTTACTTTCTATGACTAATGAGTTATGTTTTATTTTCGGTTTTATTTATAGTGCTTTTTGTTTTCTCATTTTCATGTAATATTATGAACTTATGGATTTTGTTTGGACTCATATTTAAGAATAGAATTTATTGATAAAAAGAGGGTATTTAGGTACAAAATTTAAAACTAACATATTTATTCTGCTGCTCTCTATTGAAATTTTAATGAAAATAATGAAGTATTTTGCTCCCCCAAAACTACTAAATGCACAGATAAATAGAATTATATATTTACTCATGGATCTCTCCATCACATTAAAATTAAGAACTGTTCTTCTATGTAACCTTAATACTTTATAAACTCAGTACATTCTTTTGCCCATTATAGTAGTATATGTCAAATTAAAATGGTTTCCATTTCTTCAGTTAAGAACCCCTTCTTTCCTTTGTATTTATAAAAAAAAATTATAACTTTTCATTTTGAAATTAATTCAGGTTTACAAAACATTGCAAAATATAGTACAAAGAATTTCTGAATGTCCTTCCTCATCTTCCCTGAAACAAAGACTTGTGGGTATGTTGGACCGTGTGGCAACCTTGAGAAGTAATGACAATAACTAAGGATAGTAGTGTAAAAGATGGAAGGAACCTTGGTTCTAAATGATTATGGAGTTGCTATACTAGTTGAGGACTGCCTGCCCTTGACTTCTTGTTTGTGGGAGAAAAATGAAACTCTTTTTGTGTAGCATATATCTTGGGTTTTCTGTAATATGCATGCTGGCTAGTCTCTTCTTAACTGATGCCTGAAGACTTCTCACATTCATCCCCATTATGATCATTCTCACAACATCTTGTAGTGTGTTGCTTTACTGCATATTTTTCCTTTTCATGTTGCATTACCCATAATATTGTTGGGAAGGAATTATGTTCTGAAATATAGCATCTGGATATTCATACTAAGTAGCCTTTTTAACTTTTATACAATTATGTAGGTTTACACACTTTCTGAACCCAATAGATCAGTCATAATCTGTGTACCCTTATTATATGTAATCACTACTGCAAATCATCTCTTGACTAGAATACCTATGTTGTGCCTTGAAATCAGGTTTGCTTTGACTGTTCAGTAGCTCACCATCTACTGGTGAAGAAGTCTTATGAGTTCCCTATGTTCTAATTGTATTGTTTAATCATCACTTCATGGTTATAAAGTGAACAGGTTGGAAATTATTGCAATTTAATAAGTAAATAAACTGTGACAAGAGATAGCAAAAAATTTTGTGGTCTCATTCTGGTAAGATATAGAATCAGCTTTCTACTTATGGCTAGCCAATTTTCCCAGCACCATTTATTAAATAGGGAATCCTTTCCCCCATTTCTTGTTTTTGACAGGTTTGTCAAAGATCAGATGGCTATTGTAATACCACAATAATGTGTGGTATTATTTCTGAGGGCTCTGTTCTGTTCCATTGGTCTATATCTCTGTTTTGGTACCAATACCATGCTGTTTTGGTTACTGTAGCCTTGTAGTATAGTTTGAAGTCAGGTAGCGTGATGCCTCCAGCTTTGTTCTTTTGGCTTAGGATTGTCTTGGCAATGCGGGTTGTCTTGGCAATGCAGGCTCTTTTTTGGTTCCATATGAACTTTAAAGCTGAAACTGGATCCTTTCCTTACTCCTTATATGAAAATTAATTCAAGATGGATTAGAGACTTAAATGTTAGACCTAAAACCTTAAAAACCCTAGAAGAAAACCTAGGCAATACTATTCAGGACATAGGCATGGGCAAGGACTTCATGTCTAAAACACCAAAAGCAATGGCAACAAAAGCCATAATTGACAAATGGGATCTAATTAAACTAAAGAGTTTCTGCACAGCAAAAGAAACTACCATCAGAGTGAGCAGGCAACCTACAGAACGGGAGAAAATGTTTGCAATCTACTCATCTGACAAAGGGCTAATATCCAGAAAAAAACAAACAACCCCATCAAAAAGTGGGCAAAGGATATGAACAGACACTTCTCAAAAGAAGACATTCATACAGCCAGCAGACACATGAAAAAATGCTCATCATTACTCACCATCAGAGAAATGCAAATCAAACCACAATGAGATACCATCTCACACAAGTTAGAATGGCAATCATTAAAAAATCAGGAAACAATAGGTGCTGGAGAAGATGTGGAGAAATAGGAACACTTTTACACTGTTGATGGGACTGTAAACTAGTTCAACCATTATGGAAAGCAGTGTGGCGATTCCTCAAGGATCTAGAACTGGAAATATCATTTGACTCAGCCATCCCACTACTGGGGATATACCCAAAGGATTATAAGTCATGCTGCTATAAAGACACATGCACACATGTATGTTTATTGCAGCACTATTCACAATAGCAAAGACTTGGAATCAACCCAAATGTCCATCAGTGACAGACTGGATTAAGAAAATGTGGCACATATACACCATGGAATACTATGTAGCCATAAAAAAGGATGAGTTTGTGTCCTTTGTAGGGACATAGATGCGGCTGGAAACCATCATTCTCAGCAAACTATCACAAGAACAGAAAACCAAATACCGCATGTTCTCACTCATAGGTGGGAATTGAACAATGAGATCACTTGGACACAGGAAGGGGAACATCACACACCAGGTCCTATTGTGGGGAGGGGGTAGGGGTTAGGGGTAGCATTAGGAGATATACCTAATGTAAATGACAAGTTAATGGGTGCAGCACACCAACATGGCACATGTATACATATGTAACAAAACTGCACATTGGGCACATGTACCCTAGAACTTAAAGTATATATATATAAAAAAAAAGATATAGAATCAGGATTAGAAAATATTGTTTTGTCTTCTGCTCTGTATGTCTATTATTTAATATGTAGCAGAAAATGCATCTGTATGTAATAAAGACCCATATGGAATATTTTTTAAAGTATTATATTTTAACATGATGATTTCTAAATTCTTTAAGTCACATTACTTTCAGTACCTCATATATTATTATTTTTATTCTCACTGTGTCATATTTATTTCCAAACCAGTAGTGAAGTGTTAAATATATATATTATCAGGCATCATCTTTGTAAGAGCAAAGAAATCACATATTTCAACTTAAACTATGCCCTGAACAGTTACTAAAGATAAAGCCATATTATTTTTTATGTTTGTAGCCCAATCAATTTTGTGACTTTTACCATTTCTATAAACCAATATTATAATATTACTTATTCCACAGTATGTTTTTATACCATGAATACAATATAATTTTAATAACAAGAATTACTGTGGATAATGTTTACCTTTTGCTTTTAATTAAAATTTGTAAGTCATACACAACATTTAAAATAAATTTTATTTTATTAATTTGCAAAAGCTGTTTAGCCAAATGTTCAAGGTAAGCTGTAATAATCACATGAATGTATTTACTAACATAAAAAATAGGTAGATTGTTTTTATTATATCAAGACACACACATATAATCAGAATATTCTATAACTAAACCAGAATTTGTATGTTTACTGGGACATTAGATAATTACTCTAAAATTGCCATGGAAACAAGGACATTTTAAGGCAGTCATCATTGAATCTTTATGACCATTTATGTACTATCTCCCTATGTTTCAAATTTTCTTACATAGAAATGTTGCTAGAGTGCTAAAATAACTCACCAATTATTACACAGTTATTAGCTCGCATTTAGTTCCCAGAAATGCAAAATTCATTCCTACAAAAAGTATTTCTAAACATTTTTTTCTCATTTACCATGTGCTTGGTAATGTAGTAAAAACATCGCTAACATTTACAAGTAGGAGCATATGATGTAGAATCCACATAATTTCCCTCATTTGCTAGTTTTCCCCTTTTTGTCACAATAAGCTATGTGTAGCAAGATAGTTTGTGTAATTCATTGTGTTCTTTTCACTATCATGAGCTCAGCATGGGAAACAGAACTGATAGTTTTTTCCATTCCTATTTCCTCAAAATGAGGAGCTAGGGCTTTGGGTGTTAGTGATCTGGGTTTCCCTTACCCCACAATAGAAGACTTTTTAAAAAATATAGGATTCAGAAGATACTGTTTTTGCATAGAGGAGGCTAAAGGTATTTAATATCATATGAGTGGAAGTAAATCACCCTGACAAGGTGTGAAATATTAAAATCATTAACATTTCACTCTTGATGCATCACTCCAGAAGCGGCAGAGCCTCAAAACGATGTGAGTGTGTGTAGTTTGACATGAAGCATGATGTTCTGGAATCATGGAGAAAGCCCTGTGTCAAAATTAAACAAGGGGAAAGTAGATGTTGCCATCAGAGAAAGTCAGTCTCAAATGGACTGCAGAAACTGAGCAAAGAAGAAAAGCAGACTGAATCCACCGGAACTGCACTGTCTAACACCATAATCACTACACACCCAAGGCTATTTAAATTTGAACATAAATGTATTAAAATTAGATAAAATTTAATTCTTCATTCACACTAGCCACATTTTACATGCTCAATGGCAAGATATGGCTATGGCGGGTACATTAAGTCACAGAATAGATCAATTCCATCATCACAGAAAGTTCTATTGCACAGATTTTCCCTAGAGCTTATGCCATACTAAGGAGAGAGAAAATAAAAACAACTGAGATCTTATTTCACGATGATATGTCATTTAGAAAATTTAGAAATATGGCACTTATCAGATGCCCAGTTTCAAGCAGAAAATTATTATTGTCCCCATTAAATTCTTTTCTTTGTTCTTTTTTTCTGTATCTCTCTTTCCTTCCTACCATCCTTTCTTCCTTTCTTCTCCCTTTCTCTCACTCTCTTTTTTCTTTTCCCTTTAAATACATTCCTATAATTCTCAAAATGTCATGTGGCAAGATCCTACAGCAAACAAGTAAATATGTTCCTGTGGCACCTTGTATAGTAATGAACTGCACTTCAAAGCAAGATAGCAAGATGTTCCTCAAAGGTTAGTGTTTTGTCGAAAATTTGATATGAATATTTTCTTTCTAGAAACTACAGATTAAAGGAAAAGGAAAAAGAAAATCTCTCTTAAAACAACTAGAAAGACCAGTGGGGGAAAGTTAAAAAAAAAACAAAAACAAAAAAACCTACTTAAAAATATTTGATACTCATGCAGGCAGAAAGGAAAAGAGATGACTAGAGAAGTGAATCAAGCATTTGAGTTATTTTTTTTCCCTAGAATAGTTCACTAATGGTGACAGTAGTATTAATATATGAGAAACTGAATTGAACTCAGTCAGACTCATAGGTATGAGAGAAGAAGGATTGGAATTTACAGAACACCAAAGAGGAGGTTCCCTAGCAAACACCCCAAAGTTTACATGGGAAACTTTGACAAAGGGCTACACACTAAGAATAAGGGTACACCAGAAATGGATCAACCTTAACAAGAATGAATGAAAGCCCAGATTTAAATTGTACCAATATGTAAGTTAATTGAAGTAATTTGAAATTATTAATGCCCCTAACCTAGTTTTCTGCCAAAAACAAACTAAACCTTCTCTGGAAGAATATATCTTCCAGAGCCTCAGTTTTTCTCTATTATTTATCACATATAATGCCTAGAACTTATTCAAAATAAGCACAGTTACAAGGATATAAGATTATATGACCAAAACTTTAGTTATACAAATTATTTATCATGGGAAATTTAAATAATGAAAATGCCAGAAACAAATTTTATAAAAATTAAGATTGCTATGTTCAAGCAATTAAAAGACAAAATTGAGAATTTTGAAGAAAAAGTGAAAAATATTTTTAAAAAGTGAAAATTATAGAAGTGGAAAATGCAACAGACAAAATTAAGAATTCAATGAAAAGTTACAGTTGAAGAGAAATTAATAAACCAGAAGATAAATCAGAAAAGATACACTGATTGAAACACAGAGATTGAAAATAATGGAAAATGTAAAGAGCGGGCATAAGAGAAATATGAGACATGATATAAAGGCATAATATATATTTATCTGAAACCACGAATGGAAAGAAAATGAAACGAATGAGGTACAAGCAATCATTGAAGAGGAAGTGGCCGATAATGTTCCAAAATTGGCAAGTGACATCAAGCAATAAGCTTTATGAATCTTAGGATAAACAAAAATAATATCAGCAATAACAATATCAAAAAACTGCCTGGAAATACCATAATAAAACTTCTGAAAGGCCAAAAAAAGGGAAAAAGTCTAATATTCTTGTCTCCCCAATTCTGTGGTAGCCTTGAAAATCATCAGGTTTGCAACTCTAGTAGCTGTAAAAACCAATAGCCTCACTGGCACTAGAAAAGAACAGATTTGGGAGCTCCTCAAAAGCCCCATCCCGGACAATTGCCTCGATTAACTCTTTTGGCAATTCACTGCAAAGCTCCATTTTCAGAGCTTGTGTTTATTTGACCTGACTCAGAGCTGTGAAAATAATGTTATCTCCAGTGAACTTGTCAAAAAAAAATCAAGAACAACTGTTTAACAACACAGCTGACTGAGTTAGCATTATGAGTTGCCGCTAACAAGTGGCTGATTAAAAAATCAAAGGGAAAACTTGAAAATAATATGTCCATAAGGGACTTTGATAAATTCCAGCATATATCTGGAAATCTAGAAAGTCATGCAAAAATGCAGCATTGAGAGAGGCGGAGCAAGATAGGAACATAGAAATCTCCAGAGACTGTCCTTCCCACTCTGTAAACCAAGTTAACAACTATCTACAAAGAAAAAATACCTTCATAAGAACCAAAAATAAGGTGAGCACTCACAGTGCCTAATTTTAATGTCATATCGCTGAAAGGGGCACTGAAGAGCTAAGAAAAACAGTCCTGAATCACTGATGCCACCCCTCCCCCATCCAAGGCAGTGGTGGCATGTTGCTGCCAGTGTCTCTGGGTGCTGGGGGAGGGAGAATACAGCAATTGTGAGGCACTGAACTCAGTGCTGTCCTGTTAGATTAGAAAGGAAACCCAGACCAAACTCAGCTGCTGCCTGCCCACAGAGGGAGCATTTAAATAAGCCTTAGCCAGAGGGAAACTGCTCATATCAGTGGTCTGAACTTGAGTGCTCTCAAACTTCCCACCTAGGTCCAAAGTGCTCTCTGTCTTTAAGTAAACTTGAAAGGCAGTCTAGGCCATAAGAACTACAACTCATAGGCAAGTCCTAGGGCTGACCTAGGCCCAGAGACAGTGGACTGGGGGGCATGTGACATATTAAGACACCAGCTAGGACAGCCAAGGGATGCTGGCATCACCCCCCCTCTAACCCCAGGCTGCATAGCTCATGGCTTCAAAGAGATCCTTTTCTTCTGCTTGTAAAGAGGAGAGGGAAGAGTGGGGAGGACTTTGTCTTGCATGTAGGATACCAGCTCAGTCACAGTAGGATAGAGCACTGGTCAGATTCATGAGGCCCCCGTTCCAGACCCGAGCTCCCAGATGACATTTCTAGACACACCTTGGGCCAGAAGGGAAGCACTGCCTTGAAGGAAAGGACCCGTTCTTGCCAGCATTTATCACCTGCTAACTGAAGAGCTTTTGTGTGCTGAATAGCAGAGATACCCAGTTATACATTGAGGGCCTTGGTGAGCCTCTGAGACTTGCTGGCTTCAAGTTAGACTCAGTGCATTACCAGATGTGGTGGCTACAGGGCAAAACTACTTCTGTTTGAGAAAAGCAGAGGAAAAGTAAAAGGGTCTTTGTCTTGCACCTTAGGTACCAACACTGCCACAGAGGAGTAGAGCACCAAGTGGACTCTTGGGGTCCCTGATTCCAAGGCTTGACTCTTGGATGGCATTTCTAGACCTGCCGTAGGCCAGAGGGGTCCCACTGCTCTGAAGGGTGAGTCCCTTCAGACGACATTCACCGCAAGCTGACTTAAGAAACCTTGGGCCATAAGAGAACATCAGTAACAGTCTAGAAGTACTCCTTATAACCAAAGGTGGCAGCGGCTACAGGGTGAGACACCACTGCCTTTTGAAAGGGGAAGGAATGGTGGGAAGGACTGCATTTTGTGGTTTGAGTGCTAACTTGGTTGCAATACAATAGAAAACCAGGTAGACTTCTAAAATTTTTGACTAGTTCCTGACTCCCAAATGGCACTTCTGGATTGCCCCAGAGCCAGAGGGACTTCACTGCCCTGAAGGGAAAACACAGGCCTGGCTGGCTTTGCCACCTGTTGATTGCAGAGCCCCAGGGCCTTGAGAAAACATAGTCAGTAGCTAAGAAGTGGTTACAGCAGGCCTTGGGCAAGACACAGCAGGCTTCTTCTCTGACCCAGTGCAGTCATAGTGGTGGTAGACAGAGGGGCACTTGTGTAACTTCACCTCCAGCTTTAGATGGTTTAGAACAGAGACAGAGACTATATATTTGGGAGAAAGTAAGGGAAGAGAACAAGAGTCTCTGCCTGGAATCCAGAGAATTCTCCCAGAACCTGTCCAAGATCATCAAGGTGGTATCTCTAGGAACCATAGCATTACTAGGCTTGTGGTGGTCCCTAAAGCAGGAACAGCTTAGATTACAACGTTCACATCCTTTCAAATATTTGGAAAGGTTTCTCCAAAAAGATAACTACAAATAAGCCCAAACAGTGAAGGCTATGATAAATATCTAATTCTCCAGTGCCCAGACACCGAAGAACATCTACTAACATCAACACTATCCAGGAAAACATGACCTCGCCAAATGAACTGAATAACGTACCAGGGACCAATCCTAGAGAAATAGAGACATTTAAGGAAGACAGTTCAAAATAGCTGTGTTGATGAAACTCAAAGAAATTCAAGATAACACAGAGAAGGAATTAAGAATTCTATCAGAGAAATTTTTTAAAAATCAAGCAAAAATTCTGGATCTGAAAAATGCTATTGGAATATTGAAGAATGTGTCAGAGTCCTGTAACAGGATGGATCAAGAAGAAAGAATTAGTGAGCCTGAAGAAAAGCTATTTGAAAATACACAGAGGAACCAAAAGAACAAATAATCAAAAACAATAAAGCACATGTACACGATCTAGATATAATGGCTCAAAAAGGTAAATCTAAGAGTTATTGGCTTAAAGATGAGGCAGAGAAAGAGGTCTAGGTAGAAAGTTTATTCAAAAAGATAACAGCAGAGAACTTCCCAAACCTTCCCAACTGATATATTGAAAGATATCAATGTCCAAGTTCAAGAAATCAATAGAACACCAAGCAGATTTAACCCCAAAAAAACTACCTGAAGACATTTAATAATTAAACTCCCAAAGGTCAAGGATGAAGGAAGAATCCCAAAAGCAGCAAGAGGAAAGAAAAAAACAACATACAATGGAGTTCCAATCTGTCTGGCAGCAGACTTTTCAGAAGAAATGTTACAGGACAGGAGAGAGTGGCAAGACATATTTAAAGTGCTAAAGAAAAATATCTTTTATCTTAGAATAGTATATCCAGCAAAAATATCCTTCAAGCATTAAGGAGAAATAAAGACTTTCCCAGATAAACAAAATCTGAAAAGTTTCATCATACCAAACCTGTCCTACAAGAAATGTTAAGGGGAGTACTTCAATCAGAAAGAAGAAAATCACTAATGAGCAATAAATACTGATAGTTCAAAACATACTGGTAATAGTAAGTACACACACACACACACAAAACACAGACCATTATAACACTGTAACCAAGGTGTGTAAATTACTCTTATCCCAAGGAGAGAGATTAAACAATGAACCAATCTAAAACAGTAACTACGACAACTTTTCCAGGCATATGTAGTACAATTGGATACAAATAGAAGCTATGAAAAGTTAAAAAGCAGGGTGACAAAGTTAAGGGAAGTTTTTAATAGTTTCTTTTTGCTTTTGTGTTTGTTCATGCAAATAGTGTTAAGTTATTATTAGGTTAAAATAATGGGTTATAAGATACTATTTGCAAGCCTCATGGTAACCTTAAACCAAAAAAACATACAATGGCTAAACAAAAAATAAAAAGCAAGAAACTAAATCACAAAACCAGGGAAAATCATCTTCATGACAGGAAGATAGGAATAAAAGAAAGAAAGAGAAGACCACAACACAACCAGAAAACAAACAATAAAATGGCAGGAGTAAGTCCTCACTTATCAATAACAATATTGAATGTAAATGGACTAACTCTCCAATCAAAAGATATAGACTGACAGAATGGATAAACTAAACAAGACCCATCAATCTGTTGCCTACAAGAAACACACTTCACCTATAAAGGCACACAAAGACTGAAATAAAGGAATGGAAAAAGATATTCCATGTCAACTAAAACTATTTAGTTTATTCCATGAAACTAAAAAAGAGAAGGAGTAACTACACGTATATCAGACAATATAGATTTCAAATCAAAAACTATAAGAAGAAACAAAGAAAGTCACTATATAATGATAGAGGGATCAATTCAGCAACAGGATATAACAATTTTAAATATATATGCACCCAACACAGGAGCACCCAGACATATAAAGGACATATTATTAGACCTACAGAGAGATAGGTTCCAACACAATACTAGCTAGAGAACTTAATACCCCATTTTCAACATTGGACAGATCATTCAGACAGAAAATTAACAAGGAAACATCAGACTTAATCTGCACCATAGATAAAATGAAGGTAGTAGATACTTACAGAACATGTTATCCAAGAGCTGCAGAATACACATTCTTTCCCTCAGTGCATGGATCATTCTCAAGGACAGATCATATGTTAGATCACAAAACAAGTTTTAAAAATTCAAAAAATTGAAATAATATGAAGTATCTTCTCTGCAATGGAATAAAACTAGAAATTAATAACAAGAGGAATTTAATAAGCTATAAGAAAAGATGGAAATTAAACAATATGCTGCTGGATGACCAGTGGGTCAGTGAAGAAATTAAGAAGAAAATTGAAAAAATTCTTGAAACAAATTATAATAGAAACACAACATAGGAACACCTATGTGATACAGCAAAAGCAGTACTAAGAGGGAAGTTCATAGCTGTAAGTGCCTACATTAAAAAGGAGAAAAAATTTCAAATAAACAATCTAATGATACAACTAGAAAGGCAAAAGTGATCCAAACACCAAATTAGCACAAGAAAATAAATAATAAAGATCAGAGCCATAATAAGTGACACTGAAGTTAAAAAAAAATAACAAAAGATCAATAAAAAAGGTTCATTTTTTTTTCTGAAAAGTTAAACAAAATTGACAAACTTTTAGCCAGACTAAGAAAAAATGAGAGATGATCTAAATAAATAAAATTGGAAACATAAAAGGAAGCATTACAACTGATAACTGCAGAAATTCAAAGTATCATTAATGGTTACTATGAGCAACTGCATGCCAATAAATTGGAAAGTCTAGAAGAAACAGATAAATTCCTATGTACATAAAACCTACCAAAACTGAACCAGGAAGAAATTCAAAACTTGGGCAAGCCAATAACAAGTAACAAGATCAAAGCCATAATAAAAAGTCTTACAGTAAAGAAAAGCCCAGAACCTGATGGCTTCACTGGCAGATTCTACCAAATATTCAAAGAACAGCTAACACCAATTGTACTCAAACTATTCAGAAAAATAGAGAAGAAAATACTTGCAAACTCATTCTATGAAGCCAATATTACCTTGATATACCAAAGCCAGATAAAGACATATTTAAAAAAAAAAAAAAAAAGAAAACTACAGGCCAATATCACTGATGAATATTGATGCAGAAATCCTGAACAAAATACTAGCAAACCAAATTCAACAATATGTTAGAAAGATCATCCATTATGACCAAGTAGGATTTATCCCTGGGTGCATGGATGGTTCAACATATACAAATCAATCAATACAATATATCATATCAATAGAATAAAGTATAAAAAGCATATGATCATTTCAATTCATGCTGAAAATGCATTTGATAAAATGCAACATTTCCTCATTGTAAAAACCCTCAAAAAACTGGGTATAGAAGGAACATACCTCAACACAATAAAAGCTGTATATGACAGACACACAGCTAGTATCATACAGAATGGGGAAAAACTGAAAGCCCTTCCTCTAAGATCTGGAACACAACAAGGATGCCCACTGTCACTACTGTTATTCAACATAGTACTGGAAGTCCTAGCCAGAGCAATCAGACAAGAGCAATATATAAAGGGCATCCAAATTGGAAAGGAAGAAGTCAAATAATCCTTGTTTGCTGTTGATAAGATCTTATATTTGGAAAAACCTAGAGTCCACAAGAAAACAATTAGAACTCATAAATTCAGTAAAGCTGATGGATACAAAATCAACATACAAAAATCAGTAGCATTTCTATATGTCAATAGTGAATAATGTGGAAAACAAATCAAAAAGTAATTCCATTTATAAAGTCACAAATCAATTAAATACCCAGAAATTAACTTATAAAAGAAGTGAAAGATCTCTATAATAAAAATCATAAAACACTGATGAAATTGAAAGGGACACAAAAAACTGGAAACATATTCCATGTCCATAGATTGGAGGAATCAATACTGTTAAAATGTCCATACTACCCAAAGTGATCTATAGATTCAATGCAATACCTGTCAAAATACCAATGACATTCTCCACAGAAAAAAATCTGAAATTTATGTGGAACCACAAAAGACCCAGAATAGCCAAAGCTATCCTAAACCAAAAGAACAAAACTGGAAAAATCACATTTTCCCTTGGCTTCAAATTCTACTACAGAGCTATAGTAATCAAAACAGCATGGTACTGGCATACGAACAGACACATAGACCAGTAAAACAGAATACAGAACCCAAAAACAAATCCGCACACCTATAGTGAATTCATTTTTGACAAAGATGCCAAGAAAATACACTGGGGAAAAGACAGTCTCTTCCATAAATGGTGCTGGGAAAACTGGATCACCATAGATCCATGGATCGCAAAAGAATAAAACTAGACCCCTATCTCATACCATATAAAAATAGCAAATCAAAATGGATTAAAGACTTAAATATAAGATCTCAAACTATGAAACTACCACAAGAAAATATTGGGGAAAATATCCAGGTAATTGGTCTGGGAAAAGATTTTTTGAACAATACCCCAGAAGCTCAGGCAACCAATGCAAACATGGCAAAATGGAATTACATCAAGTTAAAAAGCTGAACAGCAAAGAGTACAACCAACAAAGTTAAGAGACAACTCAGTAAATCGGAGAAAATATTTGCAAACTACTGCCTCTGACAAGGGATTAATAACAAGAACACATAAGGAGCTCAAACAACTCTATAAGAAAAAAAATCTAATAATCTGATCAAAAATGGGCAAAAGGTTAGATTAGACATTTTTTCAAAAGAAGACATAGACACGCAAAACAGGCATATGAAAAGGTAATCACCATCACTGATCATCAGAGAAATGCAAGTCAAAACTACAATGAGATATTATCTCATTCCAGTTAAAATAGCTTATATTCCAAAGATAGGCAATAACAATTACTGGTGATGGTGTAGAGAAAGGGGAATCCTTGTACATGATTGGTGGGAATGTAAATTAGTACAACCACTATAAAGAACAGTTTGGAGATTCCTCAACAAAACAAAAATTGAGCTACCATATGATTCAGTAGTCTGACCGTTGGGTATATACTAAAAAGAAAAAATGTCAGTATATCAAAGAGATATCTGCACTCCTATGTTTGTTGCAGCACTCTTTACAATAGCTAAGATTTGAAAGTAACCTAAGTGTCCATTAACAGATGAAGAGATAAAGAAAATGGGTTACACATAGACAATGAAGCACACTGTTCAGCCATAAAAATGAATGAGATCCAGTCATTTACAAAAACGTGGATGGAACTGGATATCATTATGTTAAGTGAAATAAGCCAGGCACAAAACGACAAACATCACATGCACTCATTCGTGGGATCCAAAACTCAAAACAATTGAACCCATGAACCTAGAGAATAGAAGAATGGTTACCAGAGGCTAAGAAAGGTAGTGAGGGCTTGGCAAGGGAGATGGGTAAAGTTAATGGGTACAAAAAAATCCAGGAAGAATGAATAAGACCCATGGTTTGATAGCACAATAGAGTGGTTATAATCAATAATAATCGTATATTTTAAAACAACTTAAAGAATGTATTTGGATTGTTTGTAACTCAAAGGATACATGCTTCAGGGAATGAATATCCCATTCTCCATGATGTGCTTGTTTCACATTTTCATGACTGTATCTAAACATCTCATGTACCTCCCAAATATATACACTTACTATGTACCCACAATTTTTTTAATTATTTAAAAAATTCTAAAAAATGTCATGCATAGGACTCTACATGTACAGGGCTTGGGGCCAAATCAAGAAAGACTTGAAAAGACCTCATTTCTGACCTATGGTTGACCTTGAAGTTCTATGTGAGCAAGAATTAAAGGGTAATGAAGAGTTATAAACTCCGTGTGTGAGCATTGAAATTATACCCCAACACACACACAGAGCCCTTCAGCAAAAGCTGGGAGATATATACATTCAAGTCATTTAAGAAAATATGTCTAATCATTAAAGGGGCACTTAACTGAACAGAGGCTCCAGTGTTCACATGCAACAAATAATACAAGCTTTAGACAATTAGTCCAGGAAAGTCACTAAACAAATGGCAACAATAATAACAGCAAAGAAAATGACATTTTGGTGGCAAGGGAGAGTCTGATCCCCAGAGTTGGCACATTATATTATTTAAAATGTTCAGTTTTTGAAACACAAAGAAACAGAAAAGTATGGCCTATTCACAAGAGAAAAAAATTGAAGGCAATATAAATGGTCCCTGAGGAAGTCCAAATGTGGTATTTCTAGATAACTAAAACAATCTAGCACACTTAGACAACTAAGAAGGACACAACATCATCAGTTGTTATAAATATCTTCAAAGAACTAATGAAAACCCTGTAAAAAAATTAAAATAAAATATGAAAACATCTTACCACAGACAAAATATAAACAAAGAGACAACAATTATTTTTAACAAAGACCACATTGAATTTTGGAATTGAAAAGTGCACTAACTGATATTAAAAATTCACTACAGGGGCTCAATAGTAGATCTGAGCAGGCAGAAAGCCCAGGGAATTTAAACAAATGTTGATTGAAGTTATCTAGTTTGAGGAATGGAAAAAACATGTGAAGAAAAACACAGGCTCGGAGACCTGTGGGACACCATCAAGTATACCAACATATGTATAATGTCAGTTTCAGAAGCAGAGGAGAGAGAGTGAAAGAAATGGAAAGAATAACTGGATAAATCATGGAGATTATGTAATCTAACTATCTAATACACACACACACATATTTATGTATATTTATATATAAAATAGGAGAAAAAAATTTTGAAATTTTATGCAAAACATTTATCTCCACATCCGAGAAGCTCAACAAACTCCAAGTGGAATAAACTAAAAGCAATCCACACCTTGATATTCAAGGTGTCGAGAGCCAAAGACAGAGAGAATATTAAAATCTGCAAGAAAAATGTGGCTCATCACTACCAGGGACACTTGATAAAATTAATAGCTGACTTCTCATCAGAAACAACAGAGACCAGAAGGCCGTAGTATAACATATTTAAGGCAGTGGTATAACATATTTAAAGTGCTTTAAAAAATAGACCATCAACCAAGAATTTTATATCCAGCAAAAATCTTTCAAATATTACAGAGAAGCAGTAGTTCTGCACATACATGCAGACCATATTAGAAATGGATACATAGGCAGTGGTGGTGGTTTTCTCTTACAGAATAAAACACTCTGTGTAGAACTCAATTCTTCAGTGTCTTGTCTTCTCTTTGGAATTATATAAAGCTCAAAAATGATGCCTCGAACATATGATTCCAAGACCATCATATTTTCTTCAGAAGGCCACTTCTACCAAGTTGAATATACCAGGGAATCACCAAACACGCTGGCACCTTTCGGAGAATTTTAGCAAACAGTGGTGTTTTGCTTGCAACAGACAGCTATAACCTCCACAAGCATCTTGATAAAATCTTTTATTTAAAAAATTATGAACTCAGTGAGGAAATGGCTTACAGTATATAGGAAATAATAATGTTCAGACTAGTAAACTAAGGCTCATTGCTCAAAGTTATTTTTTACAGTATCAAGAGCCAATTCCTGTGAGCAGTTGGTTATAGCACTGTGTAATATCAAACAAGCCTATATGCAATTTGGAGGGAAACTTCCCATTGATGTTTCATCGCTATGCACAAGCTGGAATAAGGACTGTGGCTTTCAGCTCTATTAGAGAAACCCTAGTAGAAATTATGGGGAATGAAACGTCACATGACCTATATCTAGACAACTAAACTCCTAGATATATTCCCCCAAAAGCTAAAAACATATATCCACCAGAAAACATGTACACAAATGTTCATAGGAGCATTATTCACAGTGGCCAAAAAGTGGAAACAACTATTTATCAAAGGATGAATGGATAAACAAAATATGGTATCTCTATACAATGATTTTTTTGGCCATTCCTTTAGGAATGAAAAACTGATATATCCTACAACAGAGATGAACTTTAAAAATATCATGCTAAGTGAAAGAGTCTGATCACAAAAGACCACATGTTGTATGATTCAAGTTATATGAAAACGTCCAGAGTATGTGAATCCACAGTAACAGAAAGTACACTAGTGGTTGCTAGGAGCTAGCACAAAGGAAAATTTGGAGTGATTGCTAACAAGTATGAAGATTCTTTCTAGAGTGATGATGCATTCTGAATTTGAATAGTGTCAATAGATGAATATACTGAATATGCTAAAATACAAACACTGAATTCTATGTTTTAAAGGGTAGGACTTTGAGGTACATGAATTATATGTCAAGAAAGCTGTTATTTAAAAAACCTGCATGGAAAACTATAATACGCTATTGAGAAAAATTAGAGAAGATGTACATATAAGTACGTAAGTAGAGAAATATGCATTCATCGACTGCAACATAAACTGCCTATTTATGTTGAACCTATTGAACATAAATAAATATTCCTCAAATATTTCTGTGGATTAAATGTAATGCCAACCAATTACAAGCTTATTCTAAAATTTATATGGAAGTGTAAAAGGTCAAGAGAAAATAAAAATTCTTGAAGTAGAACAAAGAAGGTAGTCATATTTTACTAAACATAAAGATTATTACAAAATTAAATCAATTAAGACGTTGTGGTATTGACACAAGGTAGACAAATAGATCTGACACTGTTGCAGGGGGCCCCAGTCAGCCAGGGGGCTCCAGTCAGCCACAGCGCCTGGCATTGTTTACACATAATTGGAATTAAGTGGAGGAGACAACTGAAAAAAGAGGATGCAAAACCATAAATGCAAAAGGATGCTTGGATTATGCAGCAGGACATTCAACTCCCTGCCAACTAGCTGAACAGGGTCCTACAGATTTCATTATTTCATACTTTTTAAACTTTTTAAAAAAGTTTTTAAACAATTTTTAAAAGTTTTTAAAAGTTTTCTTTAAAGGCCATATTTTATAGTTTTAAAACTTCCGAACCCCAGTCATCATATTATAGCAGATTTTACAGTGATTCCTCTGAGGTACCTAGGAAGGGTATAATTATGGAGGGCTGAGTATCATCTAGTGGCTGGGAATGTGGCATGTGTTAGCATAGTTTCTGTTTGGTGTAAGCAACTCCCAGAAGGACTAGCCTTCTAACCTAATTTAATCAGGAATGAGCTGCATCTCTAGGGGTGCTGTGTTCCCTTCGGCTACACATTCCCACATTGTTGAAAACACTTGCAGTTCCAAAACACAGAAGAAAATACCCCATCTTTGGACCAGGATTAGCCTTTATATTTTATGTTTCCTGCCTGACTGAACACTTACATGTTGTAGGCTCCTGTGTCTTAGCTTACTGCTATCACTCAGCCTTTTGCCTCCCTGGCAATGCCAATGTATTTCTAATCTTTAAAATTCTATAAGTATATCTTGAACTTGACCCCCAACCCTTGATGACATTACTTAATTCAAATCCTTTATTTGAAAATGGCTATTAAAATACATCATACAATATTGTAACACTCAAGTGAATACATTAATATGTTTTGTGAAATGTCTTCGATTACAAGGAAAGATTTCTGTATTTGTTAAAATGGAATAACTGCTATATTAAACAAACTCCAATATTTGATTGATTTAAAACCATACAAGTTTATTGTTCATTTATGTAAGAGACTAGATTTGGTTCAGTTGGGGATGGGGGGAAGGGTCTGCTGCTCCACACAACTGAAACTCAGTGATCCAGGTTGCTGCAGGTTCTTCTACCAAAAAGTGGCTTCCTAGGTATTGGCATTTCACTGACAAATAGAAAATGAGCACTGAGGATCATTAGGGAGGTTTTTAAGGACTATGCCCAGGAAAGTCTGACGTATGTTATTTCTACTGGCTTCCATTGGCTAGAACTCAGTCACATGGCCTCACCTAACTGAGAGGGAAGCTGGGAAATGTAGTTTTTGCATGTCCAAGAAGAGGAGGAATTGGTTTGATTATGTTAGCACTACAATATGAAAGCTCGCTATTTCCCTGATCATTTAGTTTATTCCCTTTTATATACAATCACTAAATTTGCATTCAAGTCCATTTGGAGAGTGGGACCAAATGAATATGAATAAATTGTTCAGAAACCAAAAGATAACTGCCTACTATATAGTTAGCCTCTAAGAGAGAGAGTGAAAATGGCATTCTCAGAAAGGGACTGGAAGGAGTTCTCTACCAACTTTTGGTAAGCAGGTTGGTAGTAGGGTAGGGGGGAAGAAGAGGAGGAGTACAGAGGAATCCTGTGGACCAGCCTGTAGGATAGAGGAGAGCTTTTGCAACAAGTTTTTTAAAAATTAGACGTACAGAAATAGCGTAGTGGAAGCAGTTAAAAAGTAAAGGCAAAAGCAGTGGACTTCAAAAAGCAAACAAAAATCTGAGAATCAAAGCTATAAGACACACTACTATAAAAACAAAAACAAATAAATAACAGTGTCTTTCTTTTGCCAAGCATCGATGTTTTTCCACCACTAAAGTGGAGGTGGGTTGTTGAGGAGAGTGCTACCGTAAGTCCAAAAGATGGCAAAAGAATTTTCAAAAGATTATCTAAACACACGTTTTCTTCATAATTATAGCAATATGATCAGCTAATCACACTTTTACAAGATCAAACTTATGGTAATACTACCCTTCTTATTGTTGCTTCTTCAGAAGGTTGTATGTAGAAATTTCGATCACTACAAATAAAATGTTTAGCACTTATTCTAAGGTTGATTTAAAATGGGATAAAAAGGGCCCGGCGCGGCGGCTCAGGCCTGTAATCTCAGTACTTTGGGAGGCTGAGGCAGGCATATCACCTGAGGTCTGGAGCTGGAGACTGCCCTGGCTAACATGGCAAAACCCCGTCTCTACTAAAAACACAAAAATTAGCCGGGTGTGGTGGTGGGTGCCTCTAATCGCAGCTACTCGGGAGGCTGAGGCGGGAGAGTGGATTGAACCCAGGAGGCAGAGGATGCAGTTAGCCAAGGTGGTGCCATTGCACTCCAGCCTGGGCAACAAGAGTGAAACTCCGTCTCAGAAAAAAGACGTAAGATCCTGTCACCTAAGTAGCGAACTCAATAATGAATCCTTATGGTGTTATAGGTTTGTCTTCTTCTCAGTTTCATTTTCCCTGCTTTTCTACTCCTGCATTCTGGGATCATGTCCTAAGTAACCTACCTGCACCCAATTTGTTTCCACAAACTCTACCTTTTGGGGAACCCATTCTAAGATAGTAGATTTGAAGAATATTATTTTATAAATAAGGACACTGAGACACAGTCCAAAGTCATGTGGCAATAGGTGATGGAGCCATTATTACAAATTTAGTCTGCTATAAAATCCATGCTTTTATGCTGTATCACCCCAGATGATCTCTGTCTCTTTTTCAATTCTAATAATCTCTGAAATTATGCATATACATTATTTTTTCTCCTTTGCAATACATTTCAATCTCATCAAATATTCACTAATGAGTACCATGACAGGCATAAATGGTAAAAAGAAAATTTTTTTAAGATACCACCTATATTATTAATATGCTCATGATATAAATGGAAGAACAGAAATACACATTGTTATATTTAAATATTTAGTAGCAATTTCAGTAGCATATTTTTAAAAGTTTTTTTCATCAACCTGCTGGAACAGTGTCACCATTCTCGGAGTTTTCAGCATAAACAAAAGGGTAACAAATCCCAATAAGCTGAAAGTTGACATCTCCTGATGTCAACAGAAAAAAATGATATTGGATATGAAGCCTCCTGAACTTTATATCCTGATTTAAACACTGATCTTGCCTCAGATATTATTTGTGCTTTGCTTTTCTATATTTGCTCCATACTAAAAGATGAGAGGACACAAGAGAAGTATCACCAATGACAATTTATTTCAGGAAAAATGGTGTTTGTAAAATACCATCTGAAGCACTCAAATCTCAATCAAGTCTAATTTATCACTGCCATCATCAGCCTGATGATGTTGCTGGAAAGCTCATATATTATTTTTCTGGATAGTAAAATAAAGATATCTATTACCAGCACCATTTCTGATTCATTTCAAAATATGTTACCATTCAGAAAATGGACCCCATTTATTTCATTGTTGTTCTTTCTCTATAATGTAAAATACTACATTGGATGTGCTTTATATATGCATATAGTTACATTTTTGAACAATTTTCAACTTGTTGAGAAAATAATAATTATTTTTTACTCTGCTATTTATTACCATAAGCCAGGAAGGGTGGTATTAACATTTACCAGCCTGAACACACTTGAACAATGTAGCTAAATTGCCCACTTACTGCATTCCTAAGTTTATTTTTCAAATACATATGTATTATTTTAATTTCTGGGTCACTCATTTTGCCTGAAATTTCTATCTTATTCTAGTCATCTCTGTTTTTCAAACAATCAGCTACTGATGTTCATCTAGTTGTTACTATTCTTGATAACTTCACGTATTTCCTTGTCAAAGTATTATCCCCTATCACTGGTGGTTGTTAAAGTCTGCTACACTATTTTTTTTACTGGATTAGCTTCCAGTGTTCCTCCATTTATGGCCCCCTTTTGTCTAGTAAAGTGTTTTCTGGTTTCCTTGAAATGGCAGCGGCAAAAGGAATGTGATTGCAGACAAGGGGAAGCTGTTCGTTAGAGAGCCAAATAATACCTCTGCCAGGTCGTGCTGCTGGGAGACTTCTCTTTATTTCATCATTTGCTGAGAAAATCACATTCCCTTAAATAAGCAAATTCTCTTTCTTTTTCTTTTTTACATGTCGTTAAAATATTGAATTGAAGTGATAACTGGAACCAGAGCAAATAAGAGACAACATCATTATGATGATATTCCCATGTCTTATTTATTTACGGTCTCCACCAATTTCAAAAGGGGTTTCATGAAACTCACAATAAAAGCAGAATTTGCATGGGGCATTTAAAATAAGAATGAAAGACCAAAACTCTATAGATAAGGGAATATTTTCACATACAAGCTAAAAATTAGTATGCCGTATCCTTAAAGTTTATCATCTATAGAAACATGAATACTGCAACTAAATAGTCTCTGAAAGCATGAATCCCAACTAGAATCAGGTCACTACACATAGCTGGCATGGTCGATTGGTTAGCAATGGATCAGAATACAACTGCAGTTAGGGACAAATGTACCACAATGAAACCTGACATTGTTTAAGGCCTGTGGGTTGAGAAAGCGAAACTGGTAATACCCTACAAACAAAAGTAGCTGGAGAGAACTGACCTTGGGTGCAACCTACAAGGAAGCCCTTCCACCCAAAAAGGTATAGTTCCTTTCCTGCCACGTGCACACGGCTTGACATCTTTCTTTTAACTCTTATAGTAGCTGGAGTTTCAGAATTGAAGTTTATTCAGGTTAATATGCATCAGCTTCAAAATGCAAATAATTAAGACATGTTAAATAATTATCAGTCATTCACACTGTAGTCTGATTAGTTTGATTGTGTTCAAAATCGAATAATTTGATATATCATTTGATAAGGACAAAGAGCTAAAGAATGTGAGTAGTAGCAGCAGAGTAGGAAAATTGGGGTTAAGTAATTTAGAACATGCCTCAGTCTTTCCTTCCTTGACCCAGCCTAGCATATCACATTAGAATAGTCCTGAATGCCTCTGGTCATGTCAAAGGTTCTTATTTAAATGACATCTTAAATAAATGAATAAGTCATAAAATAAGTCACTACTTTTTGATATGAATTCATGTCCTCTGTAATCTGGCCTCATATGTGAATATTTCTAGATATTTGTTTACCATCAACCTCCATTATACATACCCTACCAGCAATTCCCAAAGTGTAGCCCCCAGACCAGCAGCTTCAGCACAACCTGGGAACTTACTAGAATTTCACATTCTTGAGCGTCACCCAAGATGCACTGAATCAGACTCTGAGGCTGGAGCCAGTGTTTAAAAAACACTACACATTCCTACAAATACTGAACGCATGCGGGGCTTAAAATCTAGATGACAGGTTGATGGGTGCAGCAAACTACCATGGCACATGTATACCTATGTAACAAACCTGCATGTTCTGCACATGTATCTCAGTGAAGTATAATAATAATAAAAAGAAACTCTGTGTGTCTCTGATGCAAATCAAGTTTAAGACCCACTGCCCCACTCCATTCACTCTTGTCCTAATACAACTTATTTTTCTTTGTTCTTGCCTTTCTTAATGATCTTTTCTCTACCCTAAATTAAATTTATTTTTCCAACTTTAACCTGTGAAAACACTAGTTGAAACTTCCAAGATCCCACTAAAATGCCAACTCCTTCATGAAGTGCTTACCTGTAAATGGGGTTTAATGACTACCAAGCTATATTACAGGTGCTTAATCCATGCTGAGCTCATAGTACACATTTAACTGATTGACTGAATAGCATCCTCTTCCAAGTAGAAGAAAATCCAAAAGTTGCTCATATACTATTTACAGAGGAAATGTCAAAGTCCATTTCAAATAAAATCTGTATATTGGCTGGGCATGGTGGCTCATGTTTGTAATCCCAGCTTCTTAGGAGGCCGAGGCAGGAGGATCAGTTCGAGACAGGCTTGGACAACATAGTAAGACCCTGTTTCCAAAAAAAAATTTTTTTTAAATAAAAATCTGTATCTTAGAGTTTAAAATATCCAAGTATTTACACTTTTTTCTTTAAATTTTTCTATATTTGTCACCATTCTGAAAGCTGTAGAATAATGGTTCGTCAATGCTAGCTTTAATTGGAATCACCTGGAGGCTTATACTGACACAGATTGCTGGGCCGCACCCCCAGAATTTCAATAGCAGTAGGTCTGGTATAGAGCTTGAGACTTTGCATGCACTTCTAATAAGTTTCCAGAAAATGCTATGCTCCTGACCCAGGAATCACATGTTGAGAACCACTGCTGTAGAATACCAGCATTTTTCAAACTGACCTGATTATTTGATTCACTTGGGGTGTGTTTTAAACATATTAATTACCCTCTTTTAGATAGTCTGATTCAGTAAGTTTGCACTAGGACGAGAAGTCTGTGTGCTTAACAAGAGTTCCAAGTAATTCTACCAAGGAAGATTTGGAAAACACTGCTACATACAGTGGTAGCATGTATAGTTTTCCACTACAGCCTTTATTTATATAACCATTTTATTTGTTTATATATAATCTTTAACAAAAGCATAGCTTGTATTTTATTACTTTTCCACTGTAAGTTTTCCAATCCCTCTAAGGCCTAAGGTATATAAAATATCTCATGGCTTGATACACCTCTGAGTGGGATAGTGTTTAGGGATGGTACACAGAGGGAAGTGTTTTTACTGGACTGGATGTTCAGAATCTTCTGCTTCTAAATATATTCATCTTATTTTTGACAGTTAAAAGATCAACTTTCACCACAAAAGTGAAAAATTAAATGAACTAGAAATTAGCAGATGTTTTCAGTGCGCGCGCGCGCACCTTTTGAGGGCACGGTTCATTTCACTGGCCCTTTGGTTACTATTAACTATGTTCTGCTGACTTTCCCCCTTGGGAAAAGCAGATGCTCATCCACACTCACTGCATCCTAGCGTAGCACCATAGTAAGGTCCCATTCTTTCTGAGAGTGAGTTATATAAAACCCCACTATAAGTACCACTTCTGTTGTCAAGTATTACTTATTTTTTAGAAAGTAAGAGAGTTAGTGGTTGAGATATAGAATTGGAAGTTATCTGCATAGAAATAGCGCAAAAGCAATACAAGCCCATGAAAAGAAAAGTTAAATGCAAAGGATGAGGCTTTCAGGAGACTTGCATTTACTGAGTATGCGAAAGAGTTGTTGAAGAACACAGAAAAGTATTGCTCATGGATTGGTTAGCTATTGCCACAATGATGCTCTGTAACAAACCACCCCAAAACTCTGTGGCTTAAAATAACAGCTATTTATTTCTCACTCACAGATTTGTGTGTTGGCTTCAACGGGACAAAACTAGACGTTACGCTTTTTTGTTCCAGGCCCCAGAGGCATTCAGGTCTTCTCCATGTGTCTCTTATTGACACAGGACCAGCAGCTACCCAAAGGATGGTCATCTTAGAGTAAATGGCAGAACAAAAGCCAAACCAAGCCAAACCAAACCATACAGGAATACTTAAGACCGTTGCTCGAGGGACATTTGCTAACATCTCATTGGCCAAAACAGGGTACATAGACAAGAACAACCTAATAAAAGAATTCCCTGTTCCCCTTTACTCCAGAGGGTCCCTCTAATTTATAATTTATTTATTTCTTTTTCCCCTTACTAGACTACACATGAGGATAGTAATCATGTGTGTTTTTTAGTAGTTCTTACTTAGCATATATTCCAAGTAGCCTCTTTTAAAGAATGACCTCAAAAAATATCATTAAAGTCATGAATTAACAAATAGAACCACAAACACACATAAACATACACAAATGTAATCATGCTATCTGTATTTTATCAAGGAAACATGATTTTGGGTCTAAGTAACAAAGAACATAAATCACAACAACATTTATTGTTTAGTGAATAAGAAGTATGGAGGTAGATATTACGGGACAGACAGCAGCTGAACGATGACATCAAAGATCCAGAGTCCTCATTCTTTTTTTGTTCTGACATCTTCTACATTGTAGGTTTTTATCTTCAGCCTTATGGCTTCATGGTCACAAGAAGGGAGCTATAGCTCAGCTATTAATCCCTCACTATAACAGAGCCAGAAGGGTACAGGATGGAACTAGAAGAGGTCTTCTTCTCAGACTAGTCTCACCCTTTATTGAGGAGTGGAAACTTTTCTAGGATCCCCAATATTTTTCCTATTATATCTCCTTAGCCTGAGTTTGGTCCACATCCACTCCTAGAGCAAGTCTAGCCCACTGCTCTAAGTCCAAAGAATTTTGGTTCAATTCCTGCCACATGTATTGCAACTTGTCCTTCCAAGACAGTGTGTCATAAATATTTCAGTATATATATATTTAATTTATAGAGAGATAGATCTACTTCTTTCTTTCTAATCGCTTTATAGTATTCAATTAAATGGATGTTCTACAGTTTACATTGCTTCTGGGTTTTTTGTGGGTTTTTTTGTTTGTTTGTTTTGCTTTGTTGGTTACAAATTATACTGTGTGAATTTATATTAAGAATTAAATTCTAAAAGTAGAATTGTTGAGTAAAAGACTGCAAACATTTAAAAAATGTGAAGTATACTGTCATATTGCCAAAATCAGTGTTGCATCAGTTTATATGTTCACCAACAGTTTATGAAAGTAATTGTTTCTACATATTCATCAATATTAGATACTAAACTTTTTGAGGGTTTGCTAATCTGGTGGGTTAAAACAGTATACTGTTATTCTAATTCACATTTATTTAAAAATACATTATATTGAATCTCTTTCAGCAAGATTTTAATTTTTGTGTGAATTGATTTTTCTTACACTTAGCTGGTTTTCTAGAATAGTATCTTACTGAAACAGTCATGGGCCACTTAACAAAGGGGATACATTCTGAGAAATGCATCTGGCAATTTCATCATTGTATGAACATCATATGGTGTACCTACACAAACCTAGATGGTGTAGCCTACTACACACCGAGGTTATAGGGCATGTAGGCTCTTATAAATCCGTACAGCATGTTACTGTACTAAATACTATCGGCAACTGTAACACGAGGTACTTGTGTATCTAAACATATCTAAACATAGAAAAGGTAATGTTTTTTTTTTTTTAATCGCCAGATCCAGCAGTTTATTTTTTTATCTGTTTTCATTATTATTATTTTTATTTTTTATTTTACTTTAAGTTTTACAGTGCAGGTACACAATGTGCAGGTTTGTTACACATGTATACATGTGCCATGTTGGTGTGCTGCACCCATTAACTCATCATTTACATTAGGTATATCTCCTAATGCTATCCCTTCCCTGTCCCCCCACCCCACCACAGGCCCCGATGTGTGATGTTCCCCTTCCTGTGTCCAAGTGTTCTCATTGTTCAATTCTCACCTTTGAGTGAGAACATGCAGTGTTTGGTTTTTTTGTCCTTAATATAGCTTGCTGAGAATAATGGTTTCCGGCTACATCCATGTCCCTACAAAGGACATGAACTACTCCTTTTTTATGGCTGCATAGTATTCCATGGTGTATATGTGCCACATTTTCTTGATCCAGTCTATAATTGATGGACATTTGGGTTGGTTCCAAGTCTTTGCTATTGTGAATAGTGCCGCAATAAACATATGTGGGCATGTGTCTTTATAGCAGCATGATTTACTATCCTTTGGGTATATACCCAGTAGTGAGATAGCTGGGTCAAATGGTATTTCTAGTTCTAGATCCTTAAGGAATCGCCACACTGTCTTCCACAATGGTTGAACTAGTTTACAGTCTCACCAACAATGTAGAAATGTTCCTATTTCTCCATATCCTCTCTAGCACCTGTTGTTTCCTGACTTTTTAGTGATCGCCATTCTAACTGGTGTGAGATAGTATCTCATTGTGGTTTTGATTTGCATTTCTCTGATGGCTAGTGATGATGAGCATTTTTTCATGTGTCTGTTGGCTGCATAAATGTCTTCTTTTGAGACGTGTCAGTTCATATTCTTTGCCCACTTTTTGATGGGGTTTTTTTTTCGGGTAAATTTATTTGAGTTCTTTGTAGGTCCTGAGTATTAGCCCTTTGTCAGATGAGTAGATTGCAAAAATTTTCTCCCATTGAGTAGGCTGCCTGTTCACTCCGATGGTAGTTTCTTTTGCTGTGCAGATGCTCTTTAGTTTAATTAGATCCCATTTGTCAATTTTGGCTTTTGTTGCCATTGCTTTTGGTGTTTTAGACATGAAGTCCTTGCCCATGCATATGTCCTGAATGGTATTGCCTAGGTTTTCTTCTAGAGTTTTTATGGTTTTAGGTCTAACATTTAAGTCTTTAATCCATCTTGAATTAATTTTTGTATAAGGTGTAAGGAAGAGATCCGGCTTCAGTTTTCTACATATGGTTAGCCAGTTTTCCCAGCACCATTTATTAAATAGGGAATCCTTTCCCCAATTCTTGTTTTTGTCAGGTTTGTCAAATATCAGATGATCGTGGATGTATAGTATTATTTCTGAGGGTTCTGTTCTGTTCCATTGGTCTATATATCTGTTTTGGTACCAGTACCATGCTGTTTTGGTTACTGTAGCCTTGTAGCATAGTTTGAAGTCAGGTAGTATGATGCCTCCAGTTTTGTTCTTTTGGTTTAGGATTATCTTGGAAATGTGGGCTCTTTTTTGGTTCCATATGAACTTTAAAGTAGTTTTTTCCAATTCTGTGAAGGAAGTCATTGGTAGCTTGATGGGGATAGCATTCAATCTATAAATTACCTTGGGCAGTAGGCCCTTTTCATGATATTGAGTCTTCCTATCCATGAGCATGGAATGTTCTTCCATTTGTTTGTGTCCTCTTTTATTTCATTGAGCAGTGGTTTGTAGTTCTCCTTAAAGAGGTCCTTTACATCCCTTGTGAGTTGGATTCCTAGGTATTTTATTCTCTTTGAAGCTATTGTGAATGGGAGTTCATTCCTGATTTGGCTCTCTGTTTTTCTGTTACTGGTGTATAAGAATACTTGTGATTTTTGCACATTGATTTTGTATCCTGAGACTTTGCTCAAGTTCCTTATCAGCTTAAGGAGATTGTGGGTTGAGACGATGGGGTTTTCTGAATATACTATCATGTCATCTGCAAACAGGGACAATTTGACTTCTTCTTTTCCTAATTGAATTCCCTTTATTTTTTTCTTCTGCCTGATTGCCCTGGCCAGAACTTCCAACACGATGTTGAATAGGAGTGGTGAGAGAGGGCATCCCTGTCTTGTGCCAGTTTTCAAAGGGAATGCTTCTAGTTTTTGCCCATTCAGTATATTGGCTGTGGGTTTTTCATAAATAGCTCTTATTATTTTGAGATTTGTTCCTTCAATACCGAATTTATTGAGCGTTTTTAGCATGAAGGGCTGTTGAATTTTGTCAAAGGCTTTTTCTGCATCTATTGAGATAATCATGTGTTTTTTGTCTTTAGTTCTGTTTATATGCTTGATTACCTTTATTGATTTGCATATGTTGAACCAGCCTTGCATCCCAGAGATGAAGCCCACTTGATCATGGTGGATAGCTTTTTGATGTGCTGCTGGATTCGGTTTGCCAGTATTTTATTGAGGATTTTTGTATCGATGTTCATCAGGGATATTGGTCTAAAATTCTCCTTTTTTGTTGTGTCTCTGCCGGGCTTTGGTATCAGGATGATGCTGGCCTCATAAAATGAGTTAGGGAGGATTCCCTCTTTTTCTATTGATTGGAATAGTTTCAGAAAGAATGGTACCAGCTCCTCCTTGTACCTCTGGTAAAATTCGACTGTGAATCTGTGTAGTCCTGAACTTTTTTTGGTTGGTAGGCTATTTTTTTTTCTTATACTTTAAGTTCTAAGGTACATGTGCACAACGTGCAGGTTTGTTACATATGTATACATGTGCCATGTTGCTGTGCTGCACCCATTAACTCGTCATTTACATTAGATATATCTCCTAATGCTATCCCTCCCCCCTACCCCCTCCCCACAATAGGACCTGGTGTATGATGTTCCCCTTCCTGTGTCCAAGTGATCTCGTCGTTCAATTCCCACCTATGAGTGAGAACATGCAGTATTTGGTTTTCTGTTCTTGCGATAGTTTGCTGAGAATGATGGTTTCCAGCTGCATCCATGTCCCTACAAAGGACATGAACTCAACCTTTTTTATGGCTGCATAGTATTCCATGGTGTATATGTGCCACATTTTCTTAATCCAGTCTATAATTGATGGACATTTGGGTTGGTTCCAAGTCTTTGCTATTGTGAATAGTGCCGCAATAAACATACGTGTGCATGTGTCTTTATAGGAGCAAGACTTATAATCCTTTGGGTATATACCCAGTAATGGGATGGCTGGGTCAAATGGTATTTCTAGTTCTAGATCCTTGAGAATTTGCCACACTGTCTTCCACAATGGTTGAACTAATTTATGCTCCCACCAACAGTGTAAAAGCATTCCTATTTCTCCACATCTTCCCCAGCATCTGCTGTTGTTTCCTGACTTTTTAATGACCACCATTCTAACTGGTGTGAGATGGTATCTAATTGTGGTTTTGATTTGTATTTCTCTAATGCCCAGTGATGATGAGCTTTTCTTCATAAGTTTGTTGACTGCATAAATATCTTCTTTTGCAAAGTGTCTGTTCACATCCTTTGCCCACTTTTTGATGGGGTTGTTTGTTTTCTTGTGAATTTGTTTGAGTTCTTTGTGGGTTCTGGATATTAGCCCTTTGTCAGATGAGTAGATTGCAAAAATTTTCTCCCGTTGAGTAGGTTGCCTGTTCACTCTGATGGTAGTTTCTTTTGCTGTGCAGAAGCTCTTTAGTTTAATTGAATCCCATTTTTCAATTTTGGCTTTTGTTGCCATTGATTTTGGTGTTTTAGACATGAAGTCCTTGCCCATGCCTACGTCCTAAATGGTATTGTCTAGGTTTTCTTCTAGGGTTTTTATGGTTTTAGGTGTAACATTTAAGTCTCTAATCTATCTTGAATAAATTTTTGTATAAGGTGTAAGGAAGGGATCCAATTTCAGTTTTCTACATATGGTTAGCCAGTTTTCCCAGCACCATTTATTGAATAGGGAATCCTTTTCCCATTTCTTGTTTTTGTCAGGTTTGTCAAAGATCAGATGGTTGTAAACCTAACTCATTTTATGAGGCCAGCATCATCCTGATACCAAAACCTGGCAGACATAGAACAAAAAGAGAAAAATTTCAGGCCAATATCCCTGATGAACATCGATGCAAAAATCCTAAATAAAATACTGGCAAACCAAATCCAGCATCACATCAAAAAGCTTATCCACCACGATCAAGTTGGTTTCATCCCCAGGATGTGAGGTTAGTTCAACATACACAAAGTCAATAAATATGATTCATCACATAAACAGAACTAAAGACAAAAACCACATGATTATCTCAATAGATGCTGAAAAGGCCTTCAATGAAACTCAATATCCTTTCATGTTTTTAACTATCAATAAACTAGGTACTGAAGGAACTTACCTCTATGAACATACCATCTTTGAAAAACCTGCAGCCAATATCATATTGAATGGGCAAATGCTAGAAGTATTCCCCTTGAAAACTGGAACAAGACAAGGATGCCCTGTCTCATCACTCCTATTCAATATAGTACTGGAAGTGCTGGCCAGGGCAATCAGGCAAGAGAAAGAAATACAAGTATTCAAATAGAAAGAGAAGAAGTCAAGTTGTCTTTGTTTGCAGATTGCATGATCATATATTTAGAAAACTCCATCATTTCAGCCCCAAAGCTTCTTAAGCTGATAAACAACTTCAGCAAAGTCTCACGATACAAAATCAATGTGCAAAAATCTCTAGTATTCCTATTCACTAACAACAGGCAAACAGAGAGCCAAATTATGAATGAACTCATTTGCTACGTTCATAATTGCTACGAAGAGAATAAAATACCTAGGAACACAGATAACAAGGGAAGTGAAGGACCTCTTCAAGGAGAACTACAAACCACTGCTCAAGGAAATCAGACAGGACACAAACATATGAAAAAACATGGCCGGGTGTGATGGCTCATGCCTGTAATCCCAGTACTTTGGGAGGCCGAGGCGGGTGGATCACGAGGTCAGGAGATCGGAGACCATCCTGGCTAACACAGTGAAACCCCGTCTCTACTAAAAATACAAAAAATTAGCTGAGCGTGGTGGCAAGCGCCTGTATTCCCAGCTTCTCAGGAGGCTGAGGCAGGAGAATGGCATGAACCCAGGAGGCAAAGCTTGCAGTGAGTCAAGATCACACCACTGCACTCCAGCCTGGGTGACACAGCAAGACTCCGTCTCAAAAAAAACAAAAAGAAAAAACATTCCATGCCCATGGATAGAAAGAATCAATATCATGAAAATGGTCATACTGTCCAGAGTAATTTATAGATTCAATTATATTACCATTAAGCTACCATTGACATTTTTCACAAAATTAGAAAAACTATTTCAAAAATTCATATAGAGTCAAAAAGAACCCATATAGCCAAGATAATCCTAAGCAAAAAGAACAAACCTGGAGGCAGCATCAAGCTTCCCAGCTTCAAACTATATTACAAGGCTATGGTAATCAAAACAGTGTGGTACTGGTACAAAAACAGACACATAGGCTAATGGAATAAATTAGAGAACTCAGAAGTAAGACCACATGCCTACAACCATCTGAGCTTCGAGAAACCTGACACATACAAGTAATGGGGAAAGGATTCCTTATTTAATAAATGCTGCTGGGACAACTGGTTAGCCGTATGCAGAAAATTGAAACTGGATCCCTTCCTTACACCTTATAGAAAAATTAACTCAAGATGGATTAAAGACTTAAATATAAAACCCAAAACTATAAAAACTCCTAGAAGAAAATCTAGGCAATACCATTCAGGACATAGGCATGGGCAAACACTTCATGATGAAAATACCGAAAGCAATTGTGACAAAAGCAAAAATTGACAAATGGGATCCAATTAAACTAAAGAGCTTCTGAACAGCCAAATAAATTATCAGAGTAAACAGACAACCTACAAAATGGGAGACAATAATTGCATTCTATCCATCTGGCAAAGGTCTAATATCCAGAGTCTACAAGGAGCTTAAACAAATTTGCAAGAAAAATACCAAACAACCCCATTAAAAAGTGGGCAAAGGATATTAACAGACACTTCTCAAAAGAAGACATTCATGCAGCCAACAACCATATGAAAAAAAGCTCAACATCACTGATGATCAGAGAAATGGAAATCAAAACCACAATGAGATACCATCTCATAACAGTCAGAATGGAGATTATTAAAAAGTCAAGAAACAGCAGATGCTGGCAAGGTTTTGGAGGAAAAGGAACACTTTTACACTGTTGGTGGAAGGGTAAATTATTTCAAAAATTCAACGATTGTGGAAGATAGTGTGGCGATTTCTCAAAGACTTAGAGGAAGAAATACCACTTGACCCAGCAATCCCATCAAGGGGTATATACCTGAAAGAATATGAATTATCTTATTATAAAGGTACATGATAGTGTATGCTCATTTCAGCACTATTCACAATAGCAAAGCCATGGAATCAACCAAAATGCCCATTAATGATAGACTGGATAGAGCAAATGTGGCACATATATACCATGAAATATTGTGCAGCCATAAGAAGGAATGAGATCATGTCCTTTGCAGGGACATGGATCAAGGTGGAAGCCATTGTCCTCAGCAAACTAAAGCAGGAACAGAAAACCAAACACTACATGTTTCCACTTATAAAAGGAAATTGAACAATGAGAACATGTAGACACATGGGAGGGAATGACACACTGGGGCCTGTTGAGTGGAGCAGGGAGAGCATCAGGAAGAATAGCTAATGGATGCTGGGCTTAATACCTAGGTGATGGGTTGATCTGTGCAGCAAACCACCATGGCACACGTTTACCTATGTAACAAGTCTGCACATCCTGCACATGTATTCCAGAAAAAATAAAAGTTAAAAAAAAAAAAAGAAAAAGAAATGAGGTCTTGATACATTGCCTAGGCTAAAAAATCATATTCTTAATTAACTGGCTCAACTAGAACATACTGTTCCCTTTACGCGAAATAAGCTTCCCACTTCTTGCTAGATAAACTTGCTTTGTCCTTCAGATGCCTTCTGAGACATCAACTGTGCCAAAATGTCCTCCTTGATCCCTTCAAGACTAAATTGGATGTCCTCTCCATATGTTCTCTTACCTCTATCATAGCACTTAATGCACAGTAAGTTGTTTCTTCTTTGTCTCTTTCACTAGTTTCTAAGTTTCTGGAGGGAAAAGATAGTGCTAACCACATAGTAATTCCACGGTAAGTATTTATCGAAAGAACAAATAAATAATATCATGAAGATAAAAATTGACTAGAGCCATGTTTGTCACTACAAAGATGCAAAATTTCCTGGCATACTAAAATATTTTAAAATTTCTTAATAGAAAATCTTTAAAGTAACTATCAAGGAAGATAAATTTAGGAGAAATTAAAGAAAGAGTATTCCGGCATGCATGTTTTAAGGGAGGGATCCAGCAGATAGATTATGTCCTTACCTCACCTCAACTTCAGAAAGATCCTTAAGTATATAGAAACCATTGGCTCTAGATACTTAATGATCTTTCTGTCAAATGATTTATGTGATAGAATAATTCTACCGTTCTGAAATTTTTAGAGGTATAACAGAAGGAGGGGCAGATTTCTTAGTTGTATCACAGTAAAAAGATCCAGGGTTGATGGAAAGACTAATTCGAAATGTTCCAGCCTTCCTCTTGTCATTTAATTTCATTATTGTGATAGAGTGAGAGGTTTCTGACAGCGAGACAGTGAGGAAAGACAGAGCAAAAGCAGAATAATTTGGGGTCACTGGGTTGAAAATGATTGACTACTATTCATAATGTTTCATTAACCTATTGTTCTCCTGTTCTGGGAAGTGAACTGAACACTCCAAATAATTTTGGCATTCACAGCAATTGAAACATCACCTACAAAGCTCCATTTGGTTGGTTATGATCTCAAATGGAAATAGAAGTTGCTGGCTAATCCAGCCAGTGCAATATATTTATGGAAAAATCAAATCATTTTATTACATTGGAAAACTTTGAATTAACAGCATAGAGAAAAAGTGATGAATACATTCGCAACAACATATATTTTCATTTGACTTGGTCTTATATAAAGAAAGTATTTAGAACAGTTATATGTCCTTAGTGGTCTTCCTTCTATTTTTCCATTAATATGGGCACATGAATCTCTTTTCTATCCAAAGGAATGTTCTTTCCCTGGGTGTTATACCACAAAAAATAATGGGGGAAGAAACAAAGATTGGCTGTGTGATCAGCAGATTATGAATGACTTTCAGCTCCTATTAATGCAAACCAAACATGATTCAACTAAATTCATAGAAAGCCCAGGAGTTCTTAGCTTTGGATATATGGAATGCCTGAAGTCTGAGTTTCACAGTGCCACTGAAATAGCTTCAGTTTTAAACAATACTTTATTTCCACTAAGACAGCTGTGATCATCTTGGTAGCTACATATATAGAGAAAGTTATATATATATAACTATATATATATAGAGAGAGAGAGAGAGAGAAAGCTATATATAGAGAGAGATAGTTATATATATGTGTGTGCCGAAGCACATAGTTTTGAAAAATCTTTCAAAGCACATAGTTGGAGAAATCCATATATCTCTTTCTTTAAGAAATTTCAAAGGCAAATGTTCCGCTGCAATATCTATATAATTTCAATGACGTATATAAAGCTATAAATGAACGAAGAAAATAAAAACGGCATTTCTCTCCTATTAATTTAATTGTTTTGACCTAAAAATACTTTAAAATGTGGCTAATATACTCATCTCACTTACAATATAGAATGTAGATAACCGATAAATTATGCTTCCAAGTCCTGTGGTTCTTTTAAGATTTCTCAGAAATCTAACACCACCCACTCAAGCAGAATTATTCTTTACATGTTAACAAGATATACTCAATTACCAACATAAGATATATGTGTACAAAACTCCATTTTTTTTTTTTTTTTTTTTTTTTTTTGAGACGGAGTCTCGCTCTGTCGCCCATGCTGTAGTGCAGTGGCGGATCTCAGCTCACTGCAAGCTCCGCCTCCCGGGTTCACGCCATTCTCCTGCTTCAGCCTCCCGAGTAGCTGGGACTATAGGCGTCCGCCACCTCGCCCAGCTAGTTTTTTGTATTTTTTTTTTTAGTAGAGACGGGGTTTCACCATGTTAGCCAGGATGGTCTCGATCTCCTGACCTCGTGATCCGCCCGTCTCGGCCTCCCAAAGTGCTGGGATTACAGGCTTGAGCCACCGCGCCCAGCCAACACTCCATTTTGAAAATAAAATATTTTCAGAGATAAGTGAATAGTAGAACCAGTGCCCTACAATTCAACATCTTTCTTCCTGTAATGTGATGGCCTTTTGCAAAGTGGTAAAAGGAAAGAAAGAGAACAAAAAAAATGCTACATGTTCCAACTCAAATGTACATTTATTGGAAACTGTTATGGGAACACTTTTTCCTTCATCTCTATAGAGCTAATAAGTCTTCAAGATCCAGACCAAATCTTAAGGACAGTAGCAGCTCCCTTCTCTGGGTTTCTACTACACAGAACCTCAAATGTATTTCTGCTGGGTGTTTAATATTCATCATCACTGATTTTAGTTCTGAATGCATATACTAGATTTTTTTTGGATCTATGTAGCATATTTTACTCTGTGTGTGTGTGTGTGTGTGTGTGTGTGTGTGTGTGAGACAAGGTCTTGCTCTGTTGCTCAGGCTGAAGGGCAGTGGTGCAATCTTGGCTCACTACATGCTCGATCACCCAGGCTCAAGAGATCCTCCCACCTCAGCCTCCCAAGTAGCTGGGAACACAAGCATGTGCCACCATGCCTGGCTGATTTTGTTTATTTTTTGTAGAGACAAGGTCTCATTATGTTGCTCAAGCTGGTCTCAAACTTCTGGGCTCAAGCAATCCTCCTACCTTAGCCTACCAAAATGCGGCATGAGCCACCATGCCCAGCCCACACTCTAAATTTATGAAGTAATTCCTGTTCTTATTTCTCCTCATCTTGAAAGATTAAGTGAAAAGACTAACATAATAGTGGACTTTATTTGACAGACATTTAGGGAGGCAGCAGGTACAGTAGAGAGGGCAATCACGGGCTTTAGAGCCAGTCAGTACTGCATGAAGAATGTATTGAACATCCATATATTATTCCTCACCAAGTTCTCCAATTAAATCATGTTTATTTTCTTGCTTCTCTTGCTCTTTAAGTTTGTGTGTGTGTGTATATATATATATACACACACATACACTCTCTAAAGTGTATATACTCTTTATATATATATACACTCTCTAAATATATATATTCTATCTATAAGTACATGTGTGTATGTATATATGCACATACAAAAAATACTTTATCTGAACCACTTTAGGATAAATTTTAGACATTACAGCAATTCAACTTTGAATACTTTAGCATGTGTGTTCCAAGAACAAAAACATTTTATTTTATCTTCTCGGTAAAATTATTCACATTCAAGAAATTTAAACTTGTTAAAATATATGTATATGTAATATATGCTAACTAATATATAGTACATATTGAGTTTTTTCAATTACCTAACAGTGTCTTGTTTTGCAATCTTTTTATATATTTCCAATTTAGGGTCCAATCCAGATCACACATTGAATTTAGATGACTTGCCTCTTTTGTTTTGCAAATTTTTCTTTTATTTTTCTTTATTTAGTTTTTCTTCTCAACTTCTATTTTAGGTTCAGCAGGTACACGTGCAGGCTTTTTACGTGGGTAGACTGTGTGTCATGGGGTTTGATAAACAGGTTATTTCTTTACCTAGATAATAAGCATAGTCCCTGATAGGTGGTTTTTTTTCTCTTCACCCTCCTCCCACCCTCCAGCCTCGGGTAGGCCATGGTGTCTGTTGTTCTCTTCTCTGTGTCCATGTGTACTCAATGTTTAGCTCCCACTTAAGTCAGAACATGTGGTATTTGGTTTTCTGTTCCTGTGTTAATTTGCTTAGGATAAAGGGCTCCACCTTCATCTATGTTGCTGCAAAGGACAAGATTCTGTACATTTTTATTGCTGTGTAGTATTCCATGGTGTACATGCACCATATTTTATTTTTCCAGTCCAATAGCGATGGGCACTTAGGTTGATTCCATATATTCGCTATTGTGAATAGTGCTGTGATGAACATATGAGTCCACATGTCTTTATTGTAGAAGGAAATCATTCAAACCTCAGCATATTCAGTATGATATTGGCTGTGGATTTGTAATAGATGACTCTTTTTATTTTGAGATATATTCCTTAAATGCCTAGTTTATTGAGGGTTTTTAACATGGAAAGATGTTAAATTTTATGGAAAAATTTTGTACATCTATTGAAATGATCATGTGTTTTTTTGTTTTTAGTTCCATTTATGTGATGAATCACATCTATTGATTTGCATATGGTGAGCCAACCTTGCATCTCAGGAATGAAGACCTCTTAATCACGGTGGGTTAGCTTTCTGAATGCTGCTGAATTCAGTATGCTAGTATTTTATTGAGGATTTTTGCATCTATGTTGATCAGAGCGATTGGCCTGCAGTTGTCTTTTTTGCTGTGTCTCTGCCAGGTTTTGATATTAGAATGATGGTGGCCTAACAGAATGGGTAAGGGAAGAGTCTCTCCTCAAAGTTTTGGAATAGTTTTGGTAGGATTAGTACAATTCTCTGTACGTCTGGTGGAATTCCGCTATGAATCCATCTGATCCAGGGATTTTCTGGTTGGTAGGTTTTTTTATTATTATTATTCATTCAGTTTCAGAACTCATTATTGGTCTGTTCAGTTTCTTCCTGGTTCAATCTTGGGAAGTTCTATATTTCCAGGAATGTATTCCTTTCTTCTATATTTTCTAGTTTGTGTGCCAAGAGGTGTTTGTGATAATCTCTGAGGGTTTTTTAAATAAATTTCTGTGGGGGTAGTTGTAATGTCACCTTTGTCTACTCTGATTGTGTTTATTGGGATCTTCTCTCTCTTTTTATTAGTCTAGCTAGTGGTCTATCAATCTTATTTCTCCTTTCAAATAGCAAACTTCTAGTTTTATGGATCCTTCGCATAGTTTTTTGCATCTCAATTTCATTCAGTTCGGTTCTAATTTTAGTTATTTCTTTTCTCCTGCTACCTTTGGAGTTGGTTGGGTCTTGTTTTCCTGCTTCCTCTAAGTGTGATGTTAGGTTGTTAATTTGGGATCTTTCTAAGTTTTCAGTGTGGGTGTTTAGTGATATAAAGTTTCCTCTTATCCCAGCTTTAGTTGTGTCCCAGAGATTCTGGTATGTTGTGTTTTTGTTTCAAGATTTTCTTGATTTTTGCCATAATTTCATTGTTTACTCAAAAGTCATTTAGGAGCAGGTTATTTAATTTCCATGTCATTGTATCATTTGGGGATATCTTTTTTAGTATTAATTTCTACTTTGGTTGTGTTGTGGTCTAAGAGTGTGCTTGGTATGATTTTTTTTTTTTTTATTTGTTAAGAATTGTTTCATGGCTGAGTATGTCGCCTATTTAGAGTACATGCCATGTACAAATGAGAAGAATGTATATCCTGTTGTTGTTGGATAAAGTGTTCCCTAAATTAGGTTCATTTGGTCCAGTGTTGAGTTTAGATTCCTAATATCTTTGTTACTTTTCTGCCTTGACGATCCATCTAATACTGTCAGTGGGGTGTTGAAGTCTTCCCTTGTTATTGTGTGGTTAACTAAGCCTCTTCATAGGTCTCTAAATCTGGGTGCTTTTTTTTTTTCTGAAATAAAAATAGCAATCCCTTCTCTTTTTTTATTTTCCATTTGCTTGGTAGCTTTTTTCTCCATCCCTTTACTTTGAACCTATAGATGTCAGTGCATATGACATGGGTATCTTGAAGACAGCACTGCCGGATCTTGCTTCTGTATCCAACATGCCACTCTGTGTTTTAAGTGGAGCATTTAGCCTGTTTATGTTCCAGGTTAATATTGATGTGAGGATTTTGTTCTGTCATCATGTTGTTAGGTGGTTTTTATGCGTATTTGATTTTGTAGTTGCTTTATAGTGTTGATGATCTATGCACTTAAGCGTGTTGTGTGGTAGCCAGTAACAGTCTTTTGTTTCCATGGTTAGCACTCCCTTAAGGACCTCTGGTATATCAGATCTGCTTCTTTTAGCCTTTGCTTCTCTGAAAAGGATTTTATTTCTCCTTCACTTATGAAGCTTAGTTTGACTAGATATAAAATTCTTGATTGGGGCCAGGCACAGTGGCTCATGCCTGCAATCCCAGCACTTTGGCAGGCCGAGGCAGGCAGATCACCTGAGCTCAGGAGTTCGAGACCAGCCTGACCAACATGGTGAAACTCTGTCTCTACTAAATACAAAAAATTAGCTGAGCGTGGTGGCATATGTCTGTAATCCCAGCTACTTGGGAGGCTGAGGCACGAGAATCACTTGAATCTGGAAGGCAGAGGTTGCAATGAGCCAAGGTTATGCCATTGCACTCCAACCTGGGCAACAAGAGTGAAAACTCCATATCAAAAATAAAATAAATTCTTGGTTGAAATTCCTTTGTTTAAAGAATGCTGAATATAGGCCACTAATTTATCTGGCTTGAAGGATTTCTGCTGAAAGGTTCACTATTAACTTGATGTGGTTCTCTGCCCCTCCTACCTAGCAGTCTTAAATATTTTTTCTTTTTTTCTTAGAGAATCTGATGACTATGTCTTGGGGATGGTCATCTTGTAGAGTATCTCAGAGTTTCTCTGCATTTCCTGAATTTGAATGTCGACCTCGTTAGCAAGACTGGGGAAATTTTCATAGAAAATATCCTCAAATATGTTTTCCAAGCTGCTTGCTCCCTCTTCCTCTCTTTCAGAGACACAAATGAGCCATAGGTTTGGTCTTTTTACCTAATCCCATGTTTCTCTAGATTTTGTTCATTCTTTTTTATTCCTTTCTTTAAAATTTTTATCTGAATGAATTGAAGAACCAGTCTTTGAGCTCAGGGATTCTTTCCTTAGCTTGATCTATTTTGCTTTTAATACTTCTGATTGGTCCAGGCACGGTGACTTATGCCTGTAATCCCAGCACTTTGGGAGGCTGAGGCAGGCAGATCACTTGAGGTCAGGAATTTGAGGCCAGCCTGGCCTATATGTAGAAACTCTATCTCTACTAAAACTCCAAAAATTAGCTGGGCGTGGTGGTGCATGCCTGTAATTCGAGCTACTGAGGAGGCTGAAGCAGGAGAATCACTTGTACTCTGTGTGATGGAGTGAGACTCTGTCTCAAAACAAACAAAAAACCCTTCTGATTGTATTATGAAATTCTTGTGGTGAGTTTTTCAGCTCTATCAGATCAGTTTGGTACTCTCTTAAAATTGCTATTTCATTTTTCAGCTCATATAATTTTATTGGATTCCTTCAGTTGGGTTAGGTTTTTAGTTTTTCCTGAATCTCAGTGATTTTTGTTGCTATTCAGATACTGAATTCTATGTCTGTTGTTTCTGCTGTTTCAATCTGGCTAAGAACCATTGCTAGGGAGGTAGTATGGACATTTGCAGGTAAGAAGAAACTCTGGCTTTTTGAGTTGCCAGAGTTCTTGTGCTGGTTCTTTATCTTCTGTGTGGACTGATGTATCTTTAATTTTTGAAGTTGCTGACCTTTGGATGGGGTTTTTTGCTTTTACAATCTTTGATGTCCTTGAGGGTTTGACTGTGGTATATTGACTTTAGTCAAGTGGCTTTGTTTATGGGTATTTCAGGGGGCCAAGCCTCATCTCAGCATTCCTGGGCTGCAAACTCTAACCCTAGGGGCTGGTACCAGGTCTGTGGCTTTGTTCTCTGGCCACTCAAGGTTAAGCACTTGCTGTGTTGGAGGGGCTGAGGTGTTCCCAGTCCACTGGCAACAATAGTCTGATGGGGGATGTTGGCAAAAAAAAGTACTTTATTAGAGTGGTGTCAGCAGGATCTGCACTCATGCATGTGTGCTAGCAGCAGCAGGGCGGTCACACAGCGGGATCTATACATACATGCACATGCCAGTGGCAGTAATGCAGTTGGGTCTAGACATACACACCAGTGGCAACGAGGTGGCAGGGATGATGCATGTGTGAGTGCTGGTGGCGGTAGTGCAGCGGGGTGCACACACACTGGTGGAGGCAGGGTGATGGTGTCTATGCACATGTACCTCTTTTTTTTATAATCTATAATAGTTTCTCAGCCTTTCTTCGTCTTTCATAATATTGTTCTGGAAAAAATTTTAATGGCACCCCTTTCACTCTCAAAGGCTTCCTAGTTTGGACAATAAATAATATATCATCTTATTTACGTGTAATTGGGGATAATGTTTGATGAATATTCTGCATCATCAGAGTATTTTGAGCAGAGAGCCCTGGCACTTGAATTAAAGGATGATTGTATAGCAGCCCTACAGATAGAGCCACGGGAATGACCAGAGTTGTATCTCTCAGAGCTAGTTATGTTCATTTCAGAGTAGTGACTTAGTAACCTTTTCCTGTTTTCCTAGAGAGGATTTGTCTACATTCCATAGCAAAGTTTCGCTTTCTTTTTCCAACAGGAGAATGGTGAGACCTTGCAGCACCCTATATAAGCTCTAAGTTTTGTATTTCAGAACTCCTCTTCTCTGACTCAAATTTAGCTCTCACCACATGGCTTGCAGGGATTTGGGACATGGAGACTTGTGCAAGATGTTCCATGAGCAAATATTCTTTCCTCTGAACTAGAGGTCTCAAGTTTCCGCAGAATGGTAACTATTTAGTCTGCAAGTAGGGTAACATCCCAGACCTTTCAGAGTTTCTGACTTAACAATGTGTCATTAAGCATTTAATCCAAAATGTCCTGAGGTACACTACAGGAAAAAACCTGTGTCTTGACCACTAAGAATTTAAAATCCAATGAGGGAAATGAACTTAAATTGAAACATAAGAAGAAAAGCATGGTATATTCTATAGTCAAACACTGGGCTGTAAAAATGCAGAGAGAAGGAATCAATTGCTATTAGGGAAATAAAGCATGGCTTCCAGAAGAGTGTGATATAAATTTTGAACAGTCCCAAAGGGTAAAAGAACATAAGTGATTTGCACGAAGCCACAAAGAAGTATAACCCGAGTTAGTGTTCTTATTTTGCTAACTCTCAGTGAATTTTTGTTTACATTATATTTACATTAACTAAGCTTTACATGAGATTAATAGGGTAAGAAAATAAAAATTAGATGGGTAAGCCTAATTGTCTCAGAGAAAAATAGTTTGTAATGCATCGTATTGGGCAGCACACACACCTATTAACTCAAATATTTTAATTTTAAAAGGCTTTTCAAAGTATTAGCCCTCAGAATATATTAATTTGCATATATGATTATGTTATACATTTTACGGTTACTGATTTGTTTACATATGCTTTGAGAAACCTACATTCTTATTTATATGCCATAGTATACATGCACAATATTGGGAAATAATTTGTGTTTTAATCACAGATTTAAAATATAAGGATATTTCTAATAGTGAAATTTCTAGAAATATCTATATTTGGAGAAAAATCATCTTATAATGCAAGAAAATTGAAGTCATGGTTTCAAATATGAGAGGTTAATTAAAAATTTTATTACATTGAGATTACAATACATTGATAAACAAGAGAACTGTTTCATGCATATATGCAAGAGAAATGGATAAAAACTCAGATAAGCAAGTGTAGCATAGTACAACTAGAATAAAATAATTAAAATAATAAAATCTGATATGCAGAATATATTCTAGTACCAAGTTTGAATAAAATACTATTAGGTTTTATTTTTACACTATTTTAAATTAATGTTAGACAACTTCCACATTCAATATAATTACCATTAGGTATCTTTATACAGACATTTTATAAAGTTTTATAAGTAATTCTTTTGTAAAGATAATATCATACCACTCTTTCAAATGCAAATTTTGTAAGTAACATGTAACAGAGATAAAATTGGGAAATGCAATGTAATTACTATATTTATGGTGAAAATAGAACAGAATCTTGAAACTGGGGCTAAAATATCAGTGTGTATATATATATGTATGTGTGCATATATATACACATATATGTATATGTGTATATATATTCATATATATATATGAATCCAATACATTTTCTCATAAAATGTTAGAGCTTTACAGTATTATCTGTAATACTTTTTAGCTATCAAGTATTTCAATTTTCAAAGCTCTAGTTACCTTTCCACTGAAATAAAATATGTATTATAAGCAAAGTGTGCTCTTAGGTACATAAGTAGACTTTCTCTTCAACTTACCATGGAAAGAACAGATAAACCATTTTTGTTACATGGATAGCTACTTACCTTTGTGTTTTATTTGGGTAACTCTATATTACGTAGGTGATTTTACTAGTTATACTTAGTTAAGGACCTAAGTATAAAAAAATTAAAAATTAAAAGAAATATCCTGTGAAGCATTGATAAATTGTAGTAATAGCCATGGTGAGAAGATGGCTGAAGGAAATAGTGGACAAGACCAGTCTCTATGGTTTCATCTTCTGAAGCAGAGAGAAATTACTTATCTGAAAGCAAAAGATGGTAACTGTGGAATGTCAGAAAAGTGAATCATTTATAAACTAGAAGGGAATAAAAAGGAGTCAAAGAACTGAAGGAAAGTAAAAATGAAGGATAAGGAGAAAGGAAGGCAGGAAGAGAGGGAAGAAGAAAGGGAAGGAGGCAGATGCATTTCCTAAATCTTCCATTACATCTCAATGGAAGGCTCTATTTTTGAATTTTAAACCTGACAAAGACAGGTCCATTTAGCTTTAGGTTGATGTTTATTGTCTTACATATTCACCCCAGTGCCTTTCCCAACTTCCTGACTGCTGCTAGAATAGGTTGAATTTCCCAAAAGTTTAGCTCATAACAGTTATCCATCATCTCCACCAGTGCATCCAGGGTAATAAAGCAGGCTAAATTTTTATTCCAGGTATTTTTGACAAGAGAAAAATAATTTTTTAATGATAAGAAAATTATAGTAACTACTTGAAGTAATAATGCAAAATAATAATTTGCGGGAGATAGTTTTTTCTTCTCAACCTACGTCATTACTGGAAATCACTCAACATATTTTAAATGATGTAGCATAAACTTATTTTACAATACTTTACCAACTAATTTCTTTTTCCTTTTGTGACAACCAAATATGTTGAACATGCTTGCATTTATTAGGTAATTCATTCATTCAAAATCCATTTCATCATCTACCAAATACCTACCATGCCAAGACACCTTGCCCAATATCATGGAGCCTATAAGATATACACAAAATTAAGTGACACTATGTAAATATGTTTTTAAATCTATAAGAATGTTATTTAAATAAAAGGTACATAACATTAGGCACAATCCAATACCAGTTCTGGAGAGTAATACTTACAAAAGGATCTTTTTGGGGCTTAGACTAACTCACCATTCAAGCTAACCAATAGATAGCCTTCAAATAATAGTGAGAATACTTTATACTTATATATTTTTTGAACTGCATTTTATTCATTACCTAATTTAATCACAAGGAACTTGGTAGAGAGACAACATGTTAGGCCATTCTTGCATTGCTATAAAGGAATACCTGAACCTAGGTAATTTATAAAGAAAAGAGGTTTAATTCGCTCACAGTTCTGCAGGTTGTACAAGCATTGAACTGGCATCTGCTGAGCTTCCAGGGAGACCTCAGACAGGGGGCACTTTTATTCAAGGTGGAAGGCCAAGCAGGAACAGACATGTCACATGGTGAAAGCAGCAGCAGGAAAGAAATGCCAGGGAAAGAAAGCAACAGAGGACAGAAATGCCACACACCCTTAAATACCATATCTCACGAGAACTCACTCACTATTAAGAGGACAGCACTAAGCCATGAGGGATCCGTCCCACGACCCAAACACTCCCACCAGGCCCTACCTCTGACACTGGGAATTACATATCCAGATGAGATTTAGAGACCACACAATCCAAACCATATCAGACAAGGTCTCACTACTGCTGTTTATAGGTGAGGAAAATGTGACAGACCTTGTGAATGTGACAGATCACACAGAAAATCAGGGGCAGAGGCAAGGCAAAAAGGCAGGCTCTCTTTACTTCCTGACCATTGCTTTTGCCATGCCACCCCCTCATCCCCCCGCCGTCCCCCCCCTTATGTTTTTGTACTCTGTAATATCTTCAGCCTGGCTGCATTGCTAGAATGTAACAAAATAACCAACTAAAAGCTAAATTGTTCCCTATTACTTCAGTGATTTAAAGAGAAGTCTTAGGTATTCAAATACCCAATTACCATAAAGATAATGAATTCAAGTTTTATTAATCCTTTCTTCCTCTTCCTATCCTCTAGTGAAATGTTAACCAACCCCACATCTTTCCAAAGATCCATGATGGATAATTGGCCATGAAATAATTAAATAACGTTATGTCTACTGTTTGTAGGACGATAGACATATTAAGTAATTGTGGTGATTTAGGATGGTTTGACTAAAGTCACATGAATAACAAATCAAGAACTTGAATACATTTAAGGTGTAAAAATCAATTAGAAAATTAGTGTAAGTTAACAGTCATTATTATACCTTAGAATTTTTTGTTTATCAAGGTCATATTAGTCAGAGAATAATACAAATGGTTATTTCTACATACTTTTTATTCTGGTTCTGCCACAAAATATTACTCAAAGGTCATAATGGATCACTGATAGAATGTAGTGAACAATAAGAAACCTCAATAACAGACCCCGGTGTGTGATGTTCCTCTTCCTGTGTCCAAGTGTTCTCATTGTTCAATACCCTAGAACATAAAGTATAATAACAAAAAAACACTCACACATGAGTCAGACAGATGGAAATCAAAACACTGTCACTAATAAAGCTCATTTGGAGAATAAAAAAAAAAAGGAACCTCAATAAATGCATTTTTCTCAACTCTTTGTTGATATAAGGTAATATTCACATTTTCCAATTAAAACAGAGCACAATAGACTTAAAATTTTCTATAGAGAAACTCACTGCCTATAAAACAGAAACAAACGGAAACTAAACAGAGAGGAAAGTCTCTCAATGAGCAGTGTAAGCTATGGAGACAAAAGAAGAAGAGAAAGCAAAAATCCTAACTTCCTTTTACCTCTTTATCTATTATCTGTTTCAAAATTCCAAGGCACCACTGCCTTACAATTGCACCTTGTGGAAGATGTGCTGATGTGAAAACCTGCAGGATCCCAGGGCTACTATCTGTCAATGCTTGGGTTTAAGTCAGCAGCAGCTTCTTCCCTTGAGCATTAGCACAAGAATGACTTGACTTATATATTTTCAATGGATGCAAATGTCAACCTTATCACCAAGGAAGACATATGGTACCCAGTTCTGGAAGCTGAATTCTATTTCATAATGAGTTCAAATCTCCCGCTGCGATCAGTACTTGGCGCAGGGAAAGACAGAGGTCAACATGCTGAGAGGGTTGCCTCAATGCCCCGCGCAGTGCCTGGACCTGCTTGAAAATGTCAGTTTTCAGAACATGTTTCTGCAAGTAGCTTTTACAAAAATGTGTTGCTAAAATAAAAGAGATGGGAGAAAATAATCTCTTTTTTTTTGGCAAGGAAAATCATATAATTAAGGATCATCCATTTATTGTGAAAGTGTCTTTTGCTTTTTTCCCACATTTCTTTGAAATGTGCAAGAGAAAATTGCCAGTAGATAAATTTTAGCTAATATAATTGCCATTGAATTTCAACTCTTGTTCTTGGATAGCTGCTGAGGTTGTCTGGTTCTACAGAGGTTATAATGTGGCCTAAAGCTATCTTCAATCATAGTCCACTGATGAATAATCTTGGTCAAAATTTCCACTTCTGTCCTGAGGTCCATTTAAACTGTTTTGTTCCAAAATACAAGCCCCATTGTACTGGTTTACTCCAACTGCCATAAGAAAATACCACACATTGGGTTGCTTAAACAAAGGGAATTTATAATTTCAAAGTTCTGGAGGCTCAAAATCTAAGATCTTCTTGTCAGGTTTGGTTTCTCCTAAAGTCTCTCCTTGGCTTGCAGACGGCTGCCTTTTAGTTGTGTTCATTCTCACGTGGCATTTCCTCTGTGTGCATATCCCTGGTGTCTTTCTATCTGTCCAGATCTCCTCTTCTTATAAGAACCCATAAGAGACCATTCTAATGGCTTCCTATGGGCCCATTCTAAGGGCCTCAGAACCTAATCATACCTCTACAGGACCCAGCTTCAAATGCAGTCATATTCTTGGGTACTGGGGTTTAGGGCTTCTACATACAAATTTTGAGGAGACACGATTCAGCCCATAACACTCATGATTTGTCATCGCGGACTGGGAGCTACTGTAATTTATCCACAGGCAGCAGTCATGCCCAATCTGCAGATTTACAAATTATGTTTCTATTTTTACCCTGAACACCAAAAAACTCAGAGATCTATTTAGTAGTTCTTGCACTTATGTCATGGTACAATAATTTCTCTCTACTTCTTATATCTACTTTGTTATCTAGATTTCTTATTTGAATGTACTTATTGCACTGAATGTCTGCAATTAGAAAATAGCACATGGCAGAGGGTAAAAACAGCTAGAATCATTCTCTATTTATAGCCTTAGCCTCACCTGTTGCTAAGAATGAGATCCTTGCAGGTCTCTTGCTTCAGTTCTCTTATCTGTAAAATGGGTATAACAACAGTATATATGTCAAAGAGTTGTCGTTTTCATTAAGTGAGTTAATGTACATAAAGCTCTTTGCACCAAACACATTGTAGTGTTGTATAAGTGACTGTTATATATAAACTAATTTTATACAACACATTTGTGTAATATGATTTTTAAAATGTGTGAATGAATAAAAAATAAGCAAATACCTAACTGGTGACACATTTTTAGAATACTACCTGAAGTAGATTATAAATATATACTTGTATTCACAATTCTTTTAACCTGATAGTTCATTACATATTCATTCCATAGTTATATTTCCTTTGAATGTCCTTATTTTATCACTTCATTTGGATAAATGTACATTTTCTCAGTTATCACTAGAAGCCCCCTACCTGCACTGCTTTATCTCCCACCCGCTTCTTCAAGGCCACTAAGACAGAACTTGTCACCTAACTCAACAAATACTATTATATCTATGTTTCATGTATGGAAACACAAGCTTGGGAATCATACTGCTATTACTCTCCCATGGTCAGCAGCTTCCACTCCTCCTGCCTAATGCTCTGTGAATGCTTTACTGTCAGTATCTAAGATGATTTATATACTTTGGGATCTATTTCTCATTTCACTTTGGGCTACTCAGATCTGTGTCTATAGAAATGATCTTCAGGCTTTTGTAGGATTTTCTTATTTCAGCATTGCTGACTTCTGTCTTTTTTCTCTGTTCCAGGTGCTATGCCTCCTCCCTAAAGCAAGCGGCCTCAGACTTTATACTGTGATTTTCAGAATAAGAATGCAATAGACTCAGTACAACTCACTACTATAGTCTTCATTATATCCCCTTGCCCTACTTCTCAGTTGACAACCTTGCTTCCTATTTTATTGACAACAAAAAAATCCCGATAATGTCTTCTTTTTTCCCCCAGCACCAAAACAAATAGCCTGCCTGGATCCGTGTCCAGGTCTTCTGCTCTTTCTTCTATCACTGTAAGTTATCACAACTCTTGCCCTCCCACTGGTTCCAGACAGCCCTTCGTTCCACTGGTTCCCAGACAGTGCCACCTTCTTGAGGACTTGGATCCCATAATGATCCCTCTTCTTATATCATCATCTTCTTCCTCTTTATTGGATCATGTTTACTAACAAACAAAACATGAAACCATAAAACCAAAAATATTTCCTTGACCCCAGATCATTGTCCAGTTATTGCATTACTTGCCTGTTTTTCTTGATAGCTGAAAGACAGCAGAATATGCCACCTCAAAATATGCCACTTTGGCTTAACAATTATTTTGAGCTGAAGGCAATTCAGAAGCAGATACAAGAAAAGGTGTCTGCCTCTTCTGTGCTGGGACTCACCAAACAATACCCCAAAATGAAGGCCTCAGAAGCAAAAGATTTTCTCTGAACTTCTCCAGTTCTGTATTTCAGTCCCATTCTCTGCCAAGGCTAGCTGTAAAAACTAGAATCCCTGTTCCTCAAGTAGGATTATAGAAACCAAGAACCCCTTTTTCCTAAAGTCAGCCATGAAACCTAAAAATATTACTCTAGCTTTCCCTTTGCCCTATCTGTGTAAAAGTTGGTCATAAAGAAATTATTTGACCTGCACTGTTTTACTGTGTCCTTCCTTGACCACCCATATTTCTACATGGCTGTCCATACTTTGTTGAACCTCAGCATAAAAATGAGCAATTTCCCCTGTATCTTTGGGTCTTCATTCTGAAGGCTACTGTGCACACATGTTAAACACATTTATATGCCTTTTCTTGTATTAATCTGCCTTGTGCAAGCTGATTTTTCAGAGAACCTTCCAAAGGGGAAGTTCCCCATTGGCCCCCAAACTCTATTAACCTAAAAGCAGGACATACATTTAAAAAGTGTCCTTCCATCCCTCTCTACCAGGAAAGACAGGCTGATCACTAGAGATTACTTCAGACTCTTATAAATCTGGATATGGCACCAGAGGAATCTATATAACAAACTTCACTAACTTTTATCTACCATAAATTTCCCATACCTTGCCTCCCCAACACCCTTTTTTCTTTCTTTCTTTGAGTTGAAGATGGTGTATCATAGCCAGAATTCTAGCCTGCCTTGTTGAGATTTACTCTTTTTCCCTGAGTATCTCCCATGTATACATGAGATAAACATGATATATCTGTTTCTGTTTGTTTTTCTGTTACTACTCTGTCTTTTTCCTAGCTAAGAAGTATGAAGGATAGAGAGAAAATTATGGTTTTCCTGCCCTACACAGTCAAATTCTCTAAAGATTTGTCTACCATCAATGTCCTTACTTTCTCATACCTCATTCTTTCTGGAATCCACTGTAATCAGTAAATCAGCCTCAACGAAACTTTGAAACTGTTGCTTTCAATGCCAATAGTGATCTTCTGGTCATAGCCAAAGGTCAGTTCTCAGTTCCCTTATTCAACTTCTCAGTAACACTGAGCATGGCTGAACACTCCCTGTTCTTGGACCTTGCTTTGTTTGGCCTGAACAGCACGAACATACTAAAAACACCACAAATTTTAGAGTCAGGCAGATGTAAACATAAATTCTGGATTTTCTACATTGTAGTTGCTTGCTGTCTCTGAAATTATTGAACCTCACCTCAATTTTTTACCTTTCTGTAAGATAAGGATAACAGTACTCTTCCTGTAGGAGTATTAAAGACAGTATATATAAAACCTCAGCTTAATTTATGGCACATCATAGGTACTCAATAAATGATAACACTAATTACTATTGCTGTTTTCTTTACTTCTTGTTTCATACTTCTGTTTATAATTTTACATCTGTGTGGTAGGTAGTCTTTTATCACCAAAACTTATTTCACCTGTGGAAATCCTACCCCAACCTTAAAATCTATCGCCAATTTATTTTTTTCCATGAAGTCATCCTTGCTTGTTTCTGAAAGAAAATGACCCTTCCTAGGAATCATTAGTTGTTTATTTTATCTGTAATTCCTATAGCATCTGCATTATATTACTTTAATTCATGAAAGTGTTTTATTGCCATTACTAGTTCTAAGTTTCCAGTGGGCAAAACCAGCTATGTAGAAGAAATCAGCTAAAATTTTCCTGGTGGGTTTTATACTTGATGTTTCAGGTTTGGAAATATTTTTAAACATTTGGTCAATATAGTAATATTACATAATCAAGAACCCATGAAAAATATTGAAATTAAAAGCAAAATTATCTGACAGTCACTGAAAGCCAGTGTCTCCAAACAAATGCAAAACCATTCCATGCTCATGTATAGGACAATCAATATTGGTAAAATGGCCATAGTGCCCAAAATGATTTACAGATTCAAGGCTATTCTTATCAAACTACCAATGACATTCTTCACGAAACTAAAAAAAAACTATTTAAAATTTATATGGAACCAAAAAAAGAGCCTGCATAGCCAAAGCAATTCTAAGCAAAAAGAACAAAGCAGGAGGCATCACACTACTCGACTTTAAACTGTACTACAGGGCTATGGTAACCAAAACAACATGGCACTTGTACCAAAACAGACACATGGACTTATGGAACAGAATAGAGAGCCCAGAAATAAGGCTGCATACCTACAATAATCTGATCTTTGACAAAGCTGACAGAAATAAACAATGAGGAAAGGACTCCCTATTCAATAAATGATGCTTTGATAACTGGCTACCCATCTGCAGAGATTGAAACTGGACCTCTTCCTTACTTCATTTATTAGTCAGGGTTCTCTAAAAAGACAGAACTAATATAAAGGGGAATTTATTAAGGAGTATTGCCTCACACGATCATGAGGTGAAGTCCCACAGATGGTAGTCTACAAGCTAAAGAGCAAGGAAGCCAGTCCGAGTCTCAAAACCTCGAAAGTAAGGAAGCCAACAGTGAAGTCTTCAGTCTGTCACTGAAGGCCTGAGAGCCGCTGGTAAACCACTGGTGTAAGTCCAAGAGTCCAAAAGCTGAAGAACTTGGAGTCTGATGTTTGAGGGCAGGAAGCATTCAGTATGGGAGAAATATGAAGGTTGGAAGACTCAGCAAGTCTGCTCTTTCCATCTTCTTCTGCCTACTTTATTCTAGTTGTGCTGGCAGCTAATTAGATGATACCCACCCAGATTGAGAGTGGGTCTGTCTCTCTCAGTCCACTGACTCAAATATTAATCTTTTTTGGCAACACCCTCACAGACACACCTGGGAACAATACTTTGCATCCTTCAATCCAATCAAGTTGATACTTAGTATTAAACATCACACACCATATACAAAAATCAACTCAAGATGAATTAAAGACCTAAATTTAAAACCCAAAACAATAAAAGTGTTGGAAAGACAACTGAGGCAAAACCATTCTGGACGTAGGAACGGGTAAAGATTTCATGACATAGATCCCAAAAGCAATTGCAACAAAAACAAAAATTGACAAATGGGACCTAATTAAATTAAAGAGCTTCTGCACAGCAAAAGAAACTATATGCAGAGTAAACAGACAACATACGGAATGGGAGAAAATGTTTGCAAACTGTGCATCTGACAAAGTTCTAATTTCCAGCATCTACAAAGAACTTAAACAAATTTATAAGAAAAACCCAAACAACCTCATGAAAAGATGGGCAAAGGACCTGAACAGATGCTTTTCAAAAGAAGATACACATATTGCTAACAAGCATATGAAAAAAAGCTTAACATCACTGTGTATTAGAAAAACAAAAATCAAAACCATGATGAGATACCATCTCACACCAGTCAGAATGGCTACTAAAAAGTCAAAAATTAACAGACGCTGGCAAGGTTCTGGAGAAAACAGGAAAGCTTATACACTGTTTGGTGGGAGTGAAAATTAGTTCAACCATAGTGAAAAGCAGTGTGCTGATTCCTCAAAGATGTAAAAACAGATTCAACCCTTCAATATCATTGCTGTGTATATACCCAAAGGAATATAAATCATTGTATCATAAAGATGCATACATGCATATGTTCATTTCAGCACTATTTAGAATAGCAAAGACATGGAATCAACCTAAATACCCATCAATGGTAGGGTCGATAAAGAAAATGTGGTACATATACACTATGGAATACTATGTAACCATACAAAAGAATGAAATCATGTTCTTTGCAGGAGCATGGATGGAGCTGGAGGCCATTATCCTTAGCAAACTAACACAGGAACAGAAAACCAAATACCACATGTTCTCACATATAACTGAAAGCTAAATGATGAGAACACATGGACACATAGTGGGGAACAACAGACACTGTTGCCTACCAGAGGGTACAGCATGGGAGGAGAGAGAGGGTCAGGCAAAATAACTTACGGATACTAGGCTAGGTAATACTTGGGTGATGAAATAATCTCTACAACAAACCCCTGTGACATGAGTTTACCTATATAACAAACCTGCACATGTACCCCTGAACTCAAAATAAGTTTAAAAAAAAGAGAGAAAGGGATGACCGGCAAGATGGACGAATAGGAACAGCTCGGTTGGCAGCTCCCAGCAAGATCAATGCAAAAGGTGGGTGATTTGTGCATTTCCAACTGAGGTACCCAGCTCATCTCATTGGGACTGGTTAGACAGTGGTTGCAGCCCACAGAGGGCAAGCTGAAACAGGGTGGGGCATCGCCTCAACCTAGAAGTGCAAGGGGTCAGGGAACTCCCTCCCCTAGTCAAGAGAAACTGTGAGAAATTGTGCCTTGAGGAAAGGTGCATTCCAGGCCAGATACTACATTTTTCCCATGGTCTTCACAACCCACAGACCAGGAGAGTCCCTCAGGTGCCTACACCACCAGAGCCCTGGGTTTCAAGCACAAAACTGGGCGGCCAAATGGGAAGACACCAAGCTAGCCGCAGGAGTTTATTTCATACCTCAGTAGTGCCTGGAACTTCAGTGAGACAGAACAATTCACTCCCCTGGAAAGGGGACACTGAAGCCAAGGAGCCAAGAGGTCTAGCTCAATGAATCCCATCCCCATGGAGACCAGCAAGCTAAGATCCACTGACTTGAAAGTCTTGCTGCCAACACAGCAGTCTGAAGTCAACCTGGGATGCTCTAGCTTTGTCGGGGAGGGGTATCTGCCATTACTGAGGGTTGAGTAGGTGGTTTTCCCCTCACAATATAAATAAAGCCACCCAGAAGTTCTAACTGGGTGGAGTTCATTGCAGCTCAGCAAAGCCACTGTAGCTAGACTGCCCCTCTAGATTCCTCCTCTCTGGTCAGGGCAAGTCTGAAAGAAAGGCAGCGGCCCCAGTCAGGGGCTTATAGATAAAACTCCCATATCCCTGGGACAGAGAACCTGGGGGAAGGAGCATCTTGAGTACAACTTCAGCAGACTTAAATGTTCCTGCCTGCCTGCTCTGAAGAGAGCAGTGGATCTCCCAGCCCAGCACTCGAGCTCTGCCAAGGGACAGACTGCCTTCTCAAGTGGTCCCTGATGCCCATGCCTCCTGATGGGGAGACACCTCCCAGCAGGGGTTGACAGGCACCGCATACAGGAGAGCTCCAGCTGGCATCTGGTAGGTGCTCCTCTGGGGTGAAGTTCCAGAGGAAGGAACAGGCAGCAATCTCTGCTGTTCTGCAGCCTCCACTGGTGATGCCCAGGCAAACAGGGTCTGGAGTGGACATCTAGCAAACTCCAGCAGACCTGCAGCAGAGGGGCCTGACTGTTCAAAGGAAAACAAACAAACAGAAAGAAATAGCATCAACATCAACAAGAGGATGTCCACAGAAAAACCCCATCTGAAGGTCACCAACATCAAAGACCACAGGTAGAAAAATCCACGAAGATGAGGAAAAAGCAGTGCAAAAAGGCTGAATATTCTAAAAACCAGAATGCCTCTTCTCCTCCAAGGGATCAGAAGTCCTTGCCAGCAAGGGAACAATATTGTATGGAGAAAGAGTTTGGTGAATTGCCAGAAGTAGGCTTCAGAAGGTGGGTAATAACAAATTCTTCTGAGCTAAAGAAGCATGTTCTAACCCAATGCAAGGAAGCTAAGAACCTTGACAAAGGTTAGAGGAATTGCTAACTAGAATAACCAGTTTACAGAAGACCATAAATGACCTGATGGAGCTGAAAAAACCAGCACGAGAACTTCGTGAAGAGTACACAAGCATCAACAGACAATTTGATCAAGCGGAAGAAAGGATATCAGAGATTGAAGATCAACTCAATGAAATAAAGTATGAAGACAAGATTAGAGAAAAAAAAATGAAAAGGAACAAAGCCTCCAAAAAATATGGGACTATGTGAAAAGACCAAACCTACATTTGATTGGTGTACCTCAAAGTGATGGGGACCAAGTTGGAAAACACTCTTCAACATACTATCCAGGAGAACTTCCACAACCTAGCAAAACAAGCCAACATTCAAATTCAGGAAATACGGAGAACACCACAAAGATATTCCTCAAGAAGAGCAACCCCAAGACATATAATCGTCAGATTCACCAATGTTGAAGTGAAGGAAAAAATGTTAAGGGCAGCCAGACAGAAAGGTCGGGTTACCCACAAAGGGAAGCCCATTAGACTAATGCAGATATCTCTGCAGAAACCCTATGAGCCAGAAGAAAGTGGGGGCCAATATTCAACATTCTTAAGGAAAAGAATTTTCAACCCAGGATTTCATATCCAACCAAACTAAGCTTCACAAGCAAAGGAGAAATAAAATCCTTTACAGATAAGCAAATGCTGAGAGATTTTTGTCACCACCAGGCCTGCCTTACAAGAGCTCCTGAAAGACACACTAAATATAGAAAGGAAAAACTGGTACCAGCTGCTGCAAAAGCATACCAAATTGTAACGACCATCAACACTATGAAGAAATTGCATCAACTAATGGGCAAAACAACCAGCTAGCATCATAATGACAGGATCAGATTCACACATAATAATATTAACCTTAAATGTAAATGGACTAAATGCCCCAATTAAAAGACACAGACCAGCAAATTGGATAAAGAGTCAAGACCTATTGTTGTGCTGTATTCAGGAGACCCACCTCACATGCAAAGACACACATAGGCTCAAAATAAAGGGATGGAGGAAGATTTACCAAGAAAATGGAAAGAAAAAAAAAAGGAGCAGTTGCAATCCTAGTCTCTGACAAAACAGATGGTAAACCAACAAAAATAAAAAAGCACAAAGAAAGGTATTACATAACGGTAAAGGAATCAATGGAACAAGAACAGTTAAATATCCTAAATATATATGCACCCAATACAGGAGCACCTAGATTCATGAAGTAAGTTCTTAGAGACCTACAAAGAGACTTAGATTTCTACACAATAATAGTGGGAGACTTTAACACTCCACTGTCAATATTAGACAGATCAACAAGACAGAAAGTTAGCAAAGATATTCAGGACTTGAACTCAGCTCTGGACCAAGGAGACCTAATAGAAAACTATAGAACTCTTTACCCCAAATCAACAGAATATACATTCTTCTCAGCACCAGATCACACTTATTCTAAAATTGACCATATAATTGGAAGTAAAACACTACTCAGCAAATGGCAATTGCAAAAGAATGGAAATGATAACGAACAGACTGTCAGACCACAGTGCAATCAAACTAGAACTCAGGATTGAAAAATTCATTCAAAACTGCACAACTATATGGAAACTGAACAACCTTCTCCTGAATGACTACTGAGTAAATAAGTAAATTAAGGCAGAAATAGATAAGTTCTTTGAAACCAATAGGAACATAGACACAATGTACCAGAATCTCTGGGACACAGCTTAAGAAGTGTTTAGAGGGAAATTTATAGTACTAAATGCCCACAGGAGAAAGCAGGAAAGATCTAAAATTGACACCCTAACATCACAATTAAAAGAACTAGAGAAACAAGAGCAAACAAATTCAAAAGCTAGCAGAAGACAAGAAATAACTAATATCAGAATAGAACTGAAGGAGATAGAGACATGAAAAACCCTTCAAAAAATCAATGAATCCAGAAGCTGGTGTTTTGAAAAGATTAACAAAATAGATAGACCACTAGCCAGACTAATAAAGAAGAAAAGAGAGAAGAATCAAATAGATACAATGAAAATGATAAAGGAGATATCACCATTGATTCCACAGAAATACAAACTACCATCAAAGAATACTATAAACACCTCAACACAAATGAACTGGAAAGTCTAGAAGAAATGGATACATTCCTGGAAACATACACCCTCCCAAGACTAAACCAGGAAGAAGTCAAATCCCTGAATGCACCAATAACAAGTTCTGAAATTGAGACTGTAATTAATAGCCTACCAACCAAAAAAAGCCCAAGACCAGATGGATTCAAAGTCGAATTCCACAAGAGGTAAAAAGAAGAGCTGGTACCATTCCTTCTGAAACGATTCCAATCAATACAAAAAGAGGGACTCCTCCGTAACTCATTTTATGAGGCCAACATCAACCTGATACCAAAACCTGGCAAAGACACAGCAAAAAAAGGAAATTTTATACCAATATCTCTGATGAACATTGCTGCAAAAATCCCCAATAAAATACAGGCAAAATGAATCCAGCAGCGCATCAAAAAGCTTATCCACCACGATCAAGTTGGCTTCATTCCTGGGATGCAAAGCTGATACAACATAAGCAAGTCAATAAACATAATCCATCACATAAACAGAACCAATGACAAAACCACATGATTATCTCAATAGATGCAGAAAAGACCTTCGATAAAATTCAACACCCCTTCATGCCAAAAACTCTCAATAATCTGGACATCAATGGAATGTATCTCAAAATAATAACAGCCAATATCATACTGAATGGGCAAAAGCTGGAAACATTCCTTTTGAAAACCAGCACAAGACAAGGATGCCCTCTCTCATCACTCTTATTCAACATAGTATTGGAAGTTATGGCCAGGGCAATCAGGCAATAGGAAAGAAATAAAGGGTATTCAAATAGAAAGAGAGGAAGTCAAATTGTGTCTGTTTGCAGATGACATGATTGTATATTTAGAAAACTTTATCGTCTCAGCCCCAAATCCCTTAAGCTGATAAGCAACTGCAGCAAAGTCTCTGGATACAAAATCAATGTGCAAAAATCACAAGCATTCCTATACACTAGTAATAGACAGGCAGCCAAATCATGAAAGAAATCTCATTCACAATTGCTACAAAGAGAGTAAAATATCCAGGAATACAACTTACAAGGGATGTGAAGGAACTCTTGAAGGAGAATTACAAACCACTGCTCAAGGAAATAAGAGAGGACACAAATGGAGAAACATTCCATGCTCACAGATAAGAACAATCAATATCATGAAAATGGCCATATTTCCCAAAGTTATTTATAGATTCAATGCTATTCCCATCAAGCTACCATTGACTTTCTTCACAGAATTAGAAAAAAAACTACTTTAAATTTAATATGGAACCAAAAAAGAGCTCATGTAGCCAAGCCAATCCTAAGCAAAAAGAACAAAGCTAGAGGCATCATGCTCCCTGACTTCAAACTATACTACAAGGCTACAGTAACCAAAACAGCATGATACTTGTACTAAAACACATATAAAGACCAGTGGAACAGAACAGAGGCCTCAGAAATATCACCACATGTCTGCAGCCATCTGATCTTTGACAAACCCGACAAAAACAAGCAATGGGGAGAGGATTCCCTGTTTAATAAACAGTGTTGGGAAAACCGGCTAGCCATATGCAGAAAACCAAAAATGGTCCCCTTCCTTACACCTTGAATACAAAACTCATGGCTCATAGTGATGTCTCAAAACTTACCTTGTTTTGACTGAGCAACAACATCCGAGTTTTGAAAAGAATAGATCCCTGAGGTCCTCTTTTTAATCTATAAATTTTTTTTTTTTTTTTTTTTTTTTTTTGAGACGGAGTCTCACTCTGTCCCCCAGGCTGGAGTGCAGTGGCCGGATCTCAGCTCACTGCAAGCTCTGCCTCCCGGGTTCACGCCATTCTCCTGCCTCAGCCTCCTGAGTAGCTGGGACTACAGGCGCCCGCCACTGCGCCCGGCTAATTTTTGTATTTTTTTAGTAGAGACGGGGTTTCACCGTGTTAACCAGGATGGTCTCGATCTCCTGACCTCGTGATCCGCCCGCCTCGGCCTCCCAAAGTGCTGGGATTACAGGCTTGAGCCACCGTGCCCGGCCAATCTATAAATTTTTATGTTATTAATTTTTGCTCATTAGACATAGACAATTTGCTTTTAATTATCTAGACATGCTTTGGATTAAGCAATAGAGTAAAACAAACAAACGTACTTTAAACAATAAATTGCAGTCCTGCAACCTGAACTGACATGTAAAACAAAGAAGGGATGAAATTCTACTTTAAACTCTAAATGCCTTTGCTTAAGTGTTTTCCTACTTCATATTCATAAGTAAATGTAAACTTTAATATTTTCAATTCCATTGCAGCTCTTTCTGAAAAGATTCCTTTGCATTATTGACTTCAGGGGTGATTTGTCCTTCAAGCAGAGATAAAGTTATATAAGTTACTTAGGAAAATATCTACATGTTAGATTGTAACCTACTGCTTTTCTTTTCATGGAAGCCATGCAAAGCCATATGTGGTAGGGTAGATTGAGAGAAGCCCAGCCAGTGTTAACCTGTTTCGTGAAGAACTAATGATATACCTGCATCTTTACTGAGGATGCTTTTGTTACCAAGAAAGAACACAAGTTGAGGGATGTAGGCACTCAATGTCTGCCTGACAGCAGATGTGAATCTTTTCTAACAGGTACATAGCAACAAAGCTTTAAATAGAATCCAGCAGCTGTTAAATCAAGAACAAGAATATTTACTTCACTTTTTCTACAGTCCCATTATTCTGTGATTCAAATGTCAACTCACCCTATCTTATTTTTAAGCTGTAGCTGATAAGGAGCAAAATTCCCCTACTATCCAAAGGGCTTTGAAGGTTCTAACCTCATTTCACAGATTAAGCTCAGGCAGTTTACTCAGATTCCTTCTTAGGACTAGAAACTGTTTTTTCCCTTTATAGCGAACAGTTTTAAAAACATGTGTATTTCAGGGGTAAACATACATCATCTCTGAACAGAACTAGGTTAGAGGTAAGCTTAGAGATTTGTCTAGATTAAATTTAGATTTGCTTTCAGATTCAAAATGACCCCATACATTCCATTTCAGGATTAGTTTCTTTTTCTGCTGTGAGGTGGATTGGAAGCTGCCTTCCCTAAGATTTTCTTTTCCGTTTTTGAGTATGCAAGTGACATTTTCCTGTTCATCCAAAGAATGAAGTAAACCCGATTAGATTTGTTCTCCATCTGGGAGCAGGAAATTAACTTTGAAAATGATTTAAATCTCTTGCCTGGGGAGGGTCTTTTACTGCCCTGAGTTCAATCGTTCAATTTGACAGAAGCCTTTGCCAGATTTCTAACACATAGTTGTCTTTAAAAAAAGGATGAATATGAGGCTGCTTTAAATTTCATTAACTGAATTCTTATATCAGGCCGAATTTGGAGACCTGTCAGGCAGAATAAGTTGGCCCAGTAAACATTTTAAGTAGACATATATTATTATACTAGTTTCAAAGGAGAAAAAAAAAAAAATACATGCTTTTATATATTAAGAGAAAATCTTTAGGACTGACACTTATGCCTTACAATTTTTTTTTTTTTTTTTATTTCGTGACCATCAGAACATGCAGCATAAGCCTGAAACCATGAAAACTGGTTGTACATGTTCAGAGTTTATTTTAGCAATCAAAATCAAAACAACAAAGCTATTCTGATATACTTCTAATGACATACATAATAGTGGTACTGAAAGCTGACAAAATGTTCACAGAAACAACTTTATTTTGAATATTTATTTGCAGACAGATGTCAGTTTTAGGATTTTTTTCTTACTTTGTGTATTTGCGCATATCCATAATTAACATTGATGATGACAATATTCTTAATGACCATGAACATCATGAAAACAGACATGTATCACATTGCCTCACACACATTTATGTTTATATACACCGTAGTCCCTCTAACTGGGGTTTCTTTGCTTGGGATACTTTGTCCAAAGACAATATTGGGAATATTTGCATATTAAGAAAATATTTGTATATTTTTCCATGAAAACATAGTAAACACTAATTGAACATCTTCTGTTTGCTAATTGTGTTAGTACTGGTGTCATGAAATAATTATAAGGACTTGAATTAGACATTTAAAAAGCCCAGGGTTAATACTTTGGCAATGAATCTAAAAGAAACATGTTGATTGCTTCCATAAGAGAGGTATATAAACTGGGGTATATCTGAAAAGGTTTTCCCAAGAAAGTGATGAGTAAACTAAGTCATGAATAATAGAATTGTGAAATGTTTGAAAGACCTGTATAAGAAAAATTATATTCTCGATACCATTATTTTTCTTTCATGCATTCGCATCCATACTGTTTTCCCCTCAAACCAAGGAGTTTTTGTTCAGTATCTGCCCAGCAGAAAATAGTTACTTTGGCCCAAGTTAGGCTGTTTAAGCAAATAAGTCTCAAATTTCTCTCTCTCTTTCTCTCTCTATCTCTCCTCTCTCTCTCCCCCTGGGCGTTGTCTCTTGCATCTAATATGTGTCCATTGGGGATTGGGTGCAGTTCTACTCTATGTCAGTTTCATTCCAAGACTCAGGATTATGGATCATATTTTATCTGGGATATCATCAGATTTATGGCACAGAATAAAAGAGCAAAGGTGGAACCATAAGGTGACTTCTAAATCTTCTGCTTGGAAGTAGTACACATCACTTCCCTCTTTTTAATCGGCCAGATCAAGTCATGTTCCCAAACCAAATCCCAATGGACGTGGAATATAATTCTCCCACAAGGAGTGGCTTGACAGGCAGGAATACCAGATATTTCTTTTTCTTTTTTTTTTTTTCTTTTTTTTTTTTTTGAGATGGTCAGTCGCCCAGGCTGGAGTGCAGTGGCGCTATCTCAGCTCACTGCAAGCTCTGCCTCCCGGGTTGACACCATTCTCCTGCTTCAGCCTCCCGAGTAGCTGGGACTACAGGCGCCCGCCGCCACGCCAGGCTAATTTTTTGCATTTTTAGTAGAGACCGGGTTTCACCGTGTTAGCCAGGATGGTCTCGATCTCCTGACCTCGTGATCTGCCTGCCTCGGCCTCCAAAATGCTGGGATTACAGGCGTGAGCCACCGCACCCGGCACCAGATATTTCAAATAAACGAGACTATACCCACTATTAAAACACATTTTATATGAGCCAGTATCCCAGTATATATGTGTGTGTGTGTGTGTGTATGTGTATGTATATATGTATATACATGTAAAACAGTGCAGGGAACATAGTAGGTATACAATAAGTATTTTTTAAATGGATACATGATTATATTAACCAATAAAATATTATATGATGTACTCTGATATTTCTAAGATATTGTGTCTTTTGTATTATATTCTATTTTATTTTTGTAAAGTGCTAATCATGGCCCACTAAATTGATTTCACAAACTACAACTCAAAAACATTAACTAACAAATGTAAGAACACGAAAGCAATATTATTTTCAATCCTTGATTCTGTTTTTTTTCCCTTTGAAAACATAGGAAACATTAATTGAACATCTTCTGTGTGCTAGTTGTGTTAGTACTGGTATCATGAAATAATTATAAGGACTTGAATTAGACATTTAAGAAGTCCTGGGTGAACATCTTCACAACTAATTTAAAAGAAACATATGGTAATAGCTCCCATAAGAGAGATGTATAAACTGGGGTAGATCTGAAAAGGTTTTCCCAAGAAAGTAATGCTTAAATGAGGTCATGATAATGAATAATAGGATTCTGAAACACAAGAAAGACCTATATAAAAAAATTATAAGTAGCATGCAAGCTTTTGGTGAGTTCAAAGAAGCATAAATGGTACAAGAGAAGGGAGATCAGACATATTGTTGGGAAAGCTAGGGTCTTATACATCACCAACTAACTATTCTTCGAGTACGAGATATGTCAGGAATTCCTGGTCTGTAATTCTATCTTTAAAAAAGCAAGTGAAAATAGAAAGTGGTGGAAATCAGAGTTTCGTTTTATAAACAGATCAGATTTAAAATTAACAAATTCCTTATCTCACATAGTTATGACATGAGTTTCTTTTGTCTTCTAAGTATATCGGGCTGATTTTTTTATTTTCTTAATTTCTCCCAGCTGGGATTTGCCCTGTACAAATTATTTGGCTATAAAACAAATCAACCTCCATTTTCTGATCTATACACATAAATTCATAATATTATACTTCCATGCCATTTTGGCAATATGTTTGGTTTAGATTTTTAGTCACATGAGAACTATGGGAACAGGACAGAGCAGATAGAATGGCTCAAGAATATTTAGGCTGAGATCACTGTGATCCTGTGGCATTTCCCTCATGCTCAAAAATAACTGCTGGGCCTTCAGTTATAACATCAATGTATCAAGAACAAGAGGAGGAGGAGAAAGAGAGTAGGAAAATGGGGCAAGCCTATACTAGAAATCCCCAGCCAACTTCGACTTACAACTAATTGGCAACAAGACCATATTCATATCACGTGGCCTCTTCAAGCTTCAAAGGAGGCTGGGAAATAAAAGTTTTAAACATATTCCTGCTGTGAGTAAAATTAGAGTTCCTGGTATTATAGGAGGAGAAAACAGTAACTGCTACATCTTCTTACCTCGCAGGGCTGTTGAGGGAATCAGATGAGTGTACAGGTGTAAAACGACTTGAAAAATTTCAAATAATCATGAGTGAGTAAAATATTTTTAAAAAGTAAGAAGTGTACAAAACTTAAGCTTAGCTAATTAGCCATTTCTGCCATAAAATGTGTGACAATTCCAACGGCAACACAAAAGTACACACATGTACACTCAATCATTCATACCCATAGGCGCTATATTAATGTGTATAGTAAAAACATTGAGTCATCTATATGTATAGGCCTACATATTATTTACAGAAGATTAATATTAGTTTATAATTAACTTTCACACACACATTTTTTATATATATATAATAAAGTAATGGTGAAAATCAAAGATATGATCTTTCCTCTTAATTTTATACTACTGAAGACACAAAATTTTCCATAATACTGTGTTTATTTCAAGACTTCAAATCAAAGTGTTTATTATCTATAAGGCAACTTTATTGTTTCCAAGGAAAACCCTGATACCAATTAATAATGGGGGAGAGAGGAGGCAGATATACACATTCACTACAAAATGCACAGGCAGTCTGCAAAGCTCACAGAGTCAGAAAATTTGAGTGGAGTTTAGGAGAGTTGGCCCTGCTGGAAACAGAAAAACAAGATAAAAAGAAGATATGATAACTCTCAGGTACGTAAAGGTATGTTATAGAGCAGTTAAATAGCAATTATTCTATAAGCTGATAAGGATAGAACACGGTATAAAGGCACAGCCAGGAGTGTTTTATTAAATAACCAAAAGGAAAGGCAATGAAAGCTTCCAGAAGTGTCCTACCATGCACAATGGAGATATTCAGGGAAAATATCATTGCTGTTTTAGAGACTTCTGTCTGACATGGTACAAGAGTCACTGTATATATATTCGATCTACTTCTGAACACTTTATTTCACTTTCTACATTATTGTTTTTATTTACTAGAAAAATTGAATAGGAATTTTGTGCTGTTATACTGTGATTAATGCAAGATAATATCTATGAAGAGCATTACTAAACTACAAAATACTATAACAAAAGGTATAAACATATATAATGCAATATTATTATGCTACTATTCTAAAACAAAATCCTGTGCTGGTGCACTAGTGTGAAGCAATACACTTCTAACTGCAGCTGCAGATCTCTGTGGCCCCAAGACTATTTCAGGTGGTACATGAGGGCAAAAGTATTTTTACAATAATATAACAATATTGTTTGCCTTTTTTATTGTGTTGGAACTTGCACTGATGGTGCAAAACTATAATGAGTAAAACTGCTAACACCTCAGCATAAATAAAGCTACTATCAACAAACTTTATTGGTAGTCATTGTATTTTTCACCACTATGCACTCTCAGTAAAGGAAACAACAACAACAAAACACCTCAATTTCACTTAGGGATGTCCTTGATAAATCAGTAACTATTATTAATTTTATTAAATATTGACCTTTTATTTAGTACATGCCTTTCGAATATTCTGTATAGAAAACGGGGGTGAGGAATGCTTAAAGCACTTGTACCAGACACCAAAGTTCCCAGAACATCTTGAAGAAAAACACTGTGCTGTAAGCTGAATTTGGTTCTTTTTTGGTTAAACTCCATATTTTCCTGAAAGAAAAACTGACAAACTATGGTTTTTGAGACTTGGGTGTTTGGTAGGCATTTTCTCAAGAAGAATCAAGTGAGCCTGTCACTTCAAAGAAAACAACTTAGGATGTCTTTGCCAATGAATATATTTGAATTTTGGAGTAAAAATTAGAATTGTGAAAAACTTGTATTTATCACCATAAGCTTGACTTCTTTCCCATTCTTACTGACCTTTTTTTTTTTTTTTTTTTTTTTTTTGAGATCCAGAGTGATTTTAAAAATATGATTTTTCTAGCATGGACGTTGGCACCCCTGCCTCCTGCCCTGCACTGCCACTGTCGCCAGCGTGAAGGCATGCACGGCCACCAGTAGCTCTGTTCCCTGCCCCATGCTGCTATCATCGCTGGTGTTAATGCACACACAAATGTGGCCAGCACCATTTCCCAGCACTGCCACCACTGCAGGAGTGAATATGCATGGACCCCAGTAGCTCTGTCTCCCTCCTCCACCCTGTACCATGGTTGCTGCCACTGCCTATGCCCCCATGGGTGCAGGCAGTCCTAGGCCCACCAGTGGCCCCAGGTGACAAGAATTCACCCTGTCATGCTGCCACTGCTGCTGGCATGTGCAAATGAGCATGAACCCCACTGCCACTGCTCAATGAATTGCTTTGGCTGGCACTATCCTATAGAGTGTTGTAGCGAGTGATCCAGGAAAACCTTGGCCTCTCCAGCACAGCAGGTTCCCAACCTCAGCAGGCCAGAGAAGAAAGCTGGGGGCCAGATAAGAGGCCCCCAACTTAAAGCATACAGCCCAGGAGGGTTGATCTGAACCTTGTCCTCCAAAAGAAGAATCTACCAGAAATGAAGCCAGTCAATTGAACCCACCTTATACAACAATCAAACCCCTAAGGGCATCAAAGAAGATACAAGCAAGCAAAACAAACAAACAAACAAGCATTCAAAGGACAGCAGCTTCAAAAGTTGAAGGAACACCAGCCCATACAGATGTAAAAGAATTAGTGCAAGAACTCTGGCAACTCAAAAAGCAAGAATGTCTCCTTACCTCCAAATGACCACACTAGTTCCCCAACAATTTTTCTTAACCAGGCTGAAATAGCTAAAATGACAGAAATAGAATTCAGAAGATATATAGGAATGAAGATCATTAACAATCAAGAGAAAGTTGAAATCCAATCCATGGATTCTAAAGAATAAAATAAATGATACAGAAGATGAAAGATGAAATGGCCATTTTAAGAAAAAAATAAACTGAACTGACATAGATGAAAAACTAACTTCAAGAATTTCAGAATACCATTGCAAGTATTAACAGCAAAATTGACCAAGCTGAGGAAAGTATTTCAGAACTCCAAACCTGTTTTCTGAAATAACACAATGAAGATCAAATAAAGAAAAAATAATAAAGATGAATGAACAAAACTTCTGAAAAATATAGGATTATTTAAAGAGACCCAATTTATGACTCACTGGCATTCCTGAAAGACAGGGGGAGAAAGCAAACAACTTGCAAAACATATTTCAGGATATTGTTCATGAAAATTTCCCCAACCTTACTAAAGAGGCCAACATTCGAATTCAGAAAATGCAAAAAAAGAAAAAAAAAAAAAGAAAAAAAACCCCTGTGAAACAAGAAGGCCATCTCCAGGACACATAGTCATCAGATTCTCCAAGGTGAAAATGAAATAGAAAATGTTAAAAGCAGCTAGACAGAAGGGGCAGGTCACCTACAAAGGGAACATCAGGCTAATAGTGGACCTTACAGCAGAAATCCTACAAGCCAGAAGAGGTTAGAAGCCTATATTCAGCATTCTTAAAGAGAAGAATTTCTGACCAAGAATTTTGTATCCAGCCAAAGTAAGCTTCATAAGTGAAGAAGAAATAAGATGTTTTTCAAACAAGTAAATGCTAACAGATTTTGCTCCCACCAGATTTGCCTTACAAGAGGTCCTGAAGGGAGGGCTAAACATGGAAAGGAAAGAGAGTTACAAGCCACTACAAAAACACACAAGTACATAGACCAATGACAATATAAAGCAACCACACAAAAATATCTGCATAGTAACCCACTAACAAAATGATAACAGGAACAAATTCACACATGTCAATACTAACCTTCAATGTGAATGGGCTAATTACCCCAATTAAAAGGTGTAGATTGACAAGTTAGATAAAGGAGCAAGACTAAATGGTTTGTTGTCTTCAAGAGACCCATCTCACATGCAGTGACACCAAAAGACTCAAAGTAAAGGAATGGGGAAAAATCTACCAAGCAAATGGGAAACAGAAAAAAACAGGGGTTGCTATTCTAATTTCAGATAAAATAGACTTTAAACCAACAAAGATTTTTTAAAAATGAAACAAAGAAGTGCATTACTTAATGGTTAAGGACTCAATTCAACAAGAAGACCTAGCTATCCTAAATTATATGTACCAAACACAGGAGCACCCAGATTCATAAAGCAAGTTCTAGTGACGTATGAAGAGATTTAGATAACTATGCAATAATATTGGAAGACTTTAACACCCCACTAGCAATATAAGACAGATCATTGAGGCAGAAAGCTAACATAAATATCCAAGACATGAACTCAACGCTTGGCAAAATAGACCTAATAGACATCTACAAAACATTCCACCCAAAGACAACAGAATATACGTTCTTTGCATCAGCACATGGCACATACTCTAAAAGTGACCAGACAATTGGAAATAAAACAATCTCATAATAAATGTTTAAAAACTTGAAATCATACTAACCACACTCTTGGATCGCAGTGCAATAAAAATAGAAATCAGTACTAAGAAAATCCCTCAAAACCTATAATTACACAGAAATTAACTTGATCCTAAATAACTTTTAGGTAAATAATGAAATCAAGGCAGAAATCCGGAAATTCTTTGAAACTAATGAGAACAAAGATATAACATACCAGAATCTGGGACACAGCTAAGGTAATGACAAGAGGGAAATTTATAACACTAAACATCAACATCAAAAAGTTGGAAAATTTTCATATCAGCAACCTAACATCAAAAATAGAAGAACTAGAGAAACTAAACTCACCCCAAAGCTAGAGGAAGACAAGAAATAACCAAAATCAAAGCAGAACTGAATGAAAAATGAGACATAAAACTCATGCAAATGATGGGTGAATCCAGGAGCTAGTTTTCTGAAGAAATTAATAGGATAGACTACTTGCTAGACTAATGAAAAAAGAGGGCAGATACAAATAAAGTCAATCAGAAATGGCAAAGGGGAGGTTACCACTTACCCCATAGCAATACATATACTCTCAGAGACTAGCACAAATACCTCTATATACACAAATGAAAAAATGTAGGATAAATGGATAGACTCCTGGACACATACAACCTCCTAAGAGTATACCAGGAATAAATTGAATCCCTGAAAAAATCATAAGTTCAAAATTTGAATCAGTAATAAAAAGCCTACTAGCCAAAAAAGCCAGAACCAGACGAATTCACAGCTGAATTCAACCACATGTATAAAGAAGAGCAAGTATTATTCCTATGGAAGCTATTTCAAAAATTGAGGAGAGGGACTCCTCCCTAAGTCATTCTATGAGGCCAGTATCATCCTGATACCAAAACCCCGGCAGAGACACAATAACAACAACAACAATAACAGATCAGGCCAATACCCTTGATGAACATAGAAGCAAAATTCTTCAGTAAAATACTACCAAACCAAATTAAGCAGCACATCAAAAAGCTAATCCACCATGACCAGGTAGGCTTTATCCCTGGGATGCAAGGTTGTTTCAATACATGCAAATCAACAAATGTGATTCATTACATAAACAGAATTGAAAACAAAAACCACATGATTATTTTGATACATGCAGAAAAGGCTTTTGAGAAAATTCAACATCCTTTTATGTTAAAAATCCTCAAAAAACTAGGCATTGGGGGAATCTACCTCAAAATAGTAAGACTTATATGTAACAAATGCGCAACCAACATCATACTGAATGGGTAAAAGTTGAAAGCATTCTCCTTGCAAATCAGAAAAAGACAAGATGCCCACTTTCACCACTCCTAGTTAACACAGTACTGGAAAACCTGTACAAGAGAAATAAATAAAACACCTCCAAGTAGGAAGAGAGGAAGTCAAACTATCCCTATTTTCAGACAGTATGATTCTATACCTAGAAAATCCCATAATCTCTGCCCACAATCTCCTTGAGCTAATAAACAACTTCAGCAAAGTTTTAGTATACAAAATCAATGTACAAAAATCAGTAGCATTCCCATGCACCAACAACATCCAAGTTGGGAGCCAAATCAAAAATGCAATCCCATTCATAATAACCATAAAAAGAATAACACCAAGGAATACAGCTATCCAGGGAGATAGATCTCTACAATGTAGAAAGATCTCAACATGAGAATTACAAAACACTGCTCAAAGAAATCAGGGATGACACAAACAAGTGGAAAAATATTCCATGCTCATGGATAGGAGGAATCAATATTGTTAAAATGACCATTTACCAAAAGCAATTTATAAATTCAATGCTATTTCTATATAATATAGAAATGACCAAAGCTCCTTGAGCTGATAAACAACTTCAGCAAAGTTTTAGGATACAAAATCAATGTACAAAAATCAGTAGCATTCTCAGGAACCAACAACATCCAAGTTGTGAGACCAATCAAAAATGCCGTCCCATTCACATGGGATATATAATGACATTCTTTATAGAATTAGAAAAAAACTAATTTAAAATTCATATGGAACCAAAAAAAGGCCTGAGTAACCAAGGCGATCCTAAGCAAAAAAAGCACAGCAGGAAGGCATCATGTTACCCAACTTCAAACTATATTGCAAGGCTACAGTAACCCAAGCAGCACGGTATGTCACAAAAATAAACACATAGACCAATGGGACAGAAGAGAGTCCAGAAATAATGCTGCACACCTACAACCATCTGGTCTTCAACAAAGCTGACAAAAACAAGTAATCAGGAAAGGACTCCCTATTCCATAAATGGTGCTGGGTTAACTGGCTAGCCATATGCAGAAGATTGAAACTGGACCCCACCCTTACACCATATAAAAAATCAACTCAAGATGGATTACAAATTTAAATGTAAAATCATAAACTAAAAAACCATGGAAGATAACCTAGGAAATACCATTCTGGAAATAGGAACGGAAAAATATTTTATGACAATGATGCCAAAAGTAATTACAACAAAAGCAAAAATTGACAAATGGGAGCTAATTAAACTAAAGAGCTTCTGTACAGCAGAAGAAATTATCAACAGAGTAACATACAACCTACAGAATGGAAAAAAAGATTTGCAAACTATACATCTGACAAAGGTCTAATAACCAAAACCTAAAAGAAACTTGAGCAAATTCACAACCAAAAAACAATCGACCCCACTGAATAAAGGTCAGAGGACAAGACACTTTTCAAAAAAAAGACATGCATGCAACCAACAAGCGTATGAAAAAATGCTTATTATTAACCATTAAATAAATCCAAATCAAAACCACCATCTTGGCTGGGCATGGCAACTCATGCCTATAATCCCAGCAACCTGGGGGCTGTGGCAGGCATATCACTTGAGGCCAGGAGTTCCAGACCAACCTGGGCAACGTGGTGAAACCCCATCTCCACCAAAAAATACAAAAATTATCTAGGCATGGTGGCTTGTGCCTTGTAGTCCCAGCTACTTGGGAAGATGAGGAGGAGAATCACTTGATCCCGGGAAGTGGAGGCTGTAGTGAGCAGAGATCATGCACCGCACTCCAGCCTAGGTGACAGAGCAAGACTCCATTTCAAAAACAATAAAAACAGAAAGAAAAAAAAAAGGTACCATCTCAACTAGTCAGAATGGCTGTTATTAAAAAGTGAAAAAACAATATGTGCTGCAAAGGTTGTAGAGAAAAGGGAATACTTATATGCTGCTGGTGGGAATGTAAATTAGTTGAGCCATTTTGGAAACCAGTGTGGCAATTTCTGAAAGAACTTAAAACAGAATTACCATTTCACCCAGCAATCCCATTTTGAGTATAGACGCCACCCCCCACCCAACCTTCGCAAAATAAATCATTCTACCATAAAGACACATGCACTCATATTGTTCCTTGCAGCACTATCACAATAACAAAGACATGGAATCAACCTAAATGCCCCTAAATTGTAGACTGGATAAAGCAAATGTGGTACCTATACACCATGGAATACTATGCAGCGTAAAAAAGAATGGAGATCATGCCCTTTGCGGCAACATAGATAGAGCTGGAGGATAGCATCCTAAGTGAACACAGGAACAGAAAACCAAATACCACATGTTCTCACTACTAAATGAGAACTGAACATTGAGTAAATATGGAATCAAAAAAGGGAAAAACAGACACTGAGACACTGGGACCTGAGGATGGAGGGTGGGAGGAGGGTGAGGATTTGGAAAACTACCTATCGGATACTGTGCTTATTACCTGGGTGAAAAAATAATCTGTACATCAGACCCCCATGACATGCAATTTACCCATATAACAGACCTGCATATGTACCACTGACCCTAAAATAAATTTCAAAAGTAATTTAAACTTAGGAACTCTGTGCATGGAGGGATTAAATATTCATGCCTTTTTAAATTAAAAAAGAATAGTTTTTGTATAGTGCATCATAAAACATGTCAATCTTTGGAAGCTCTGCATAACTCAATGAAACAATTTTTCCAAATGACCAAAAAGAATCATTTAACCTAGAATATAACTTAATAGATTTTAATTTAACAATACAAAAAGTTCATTTATATGGTTTCTTAAAGATTAGTTGATAGGTTGAATCTAAAACTATCCCAATTTTTGTGTAGAATCAAAAATATATATTCATAATCATCTGAAAAGGTTACTTATCAAGTTTTGGCGTAGAATCAAAGAAAAATGTTCACAATCATCTGAAAAAGTTAATACTTTTCTCTCTTCCAACTAGTACTTATCTCTGTATGGTCTGATTTTCTTCATATACTTCCACCAAAACATATAGCAGTAGAATACAGGCCAAACCAAATAGGAGGATACTACTGTTATTAGAGCTAACTCTTCTCATTACATTTTATTTCATTTTATTTGTATTGGAAAATACAATTATTCCTCATAAATAGCATATTTATAATATTCCTCATAAATAGCAACATTTATAATAAGCCCATAAATGGGCTTATTACTGTCATTTATAAGCAGCTTAATACACAAACAAGTTTAAAATTTCTCTCTTTTGATTTTGAATATGATAAACAATTGACATAATCATATAAATAAATGTTCTTTGAGGTATTCAAAAATTTTAAGACTGTGAAGGAGTCTGAGACCAAATGTCTTTGAACCAGTACCACAAAGAAACAACTAAAACACATTGTCTAACATTATGCCACTGTTTAATGCAATTTAGATAGATCCATTTGTTATTTTTGTGTTTTTTTCTTATGTCTCATACTTTGTGTTTTTTCCAATATCTATTTTCATTGTTTAGATAAGAAGATGGCCTCCTTAAGCTCCCTATTGTCTTCTAGTCTTGACAATCCCAAGGTCATTGTATAACTCACCATATTTCACATTATGTTTATATTTCTCTTCTTTCAGAATCATGTGTTAAGCCAGAAGCTACATGCCATGCTATGTTGGCAAACCCACTCTGGGGGACATTTTTTAAAGGCCCCATTCCAAGTGTTTGCTGAGATCTTTACACTACCAACCTAATGCAACTATTCATGGTATTGGAGTTGGGAAGAGATGCACAGAGCCTATTCTCCTGACTGGTAGGGGCCAACTCCAACATACCCTGGTCTAGGTCAATATTAATGGCCAACGATTTGTGCTGAGAAAAGATAATTCCACTTTTTCCTATTTTTCAACCAGAACTTATCGGTGGTAATGGTACTGATATCACTCATCAAAAATTAGAGTCAGTCTGTTTTCTGTTGCTCATTCTCTATCTAGTAGTCAACCATTTGGACCCTCAGTGTGTTACAGAGACAAAGCTGAAAAACGAATCAAATATTCTTTGCTTTTGAAGTACAAGATCATCTTATGCACTTCACATTTTAAATTTGACTGTCTTCTGGATAATGTTATCTGCAAGGACTTTAAAGATTAATAGTTTGCATTGCTAGTGCTCAAGTTGTAGTTCTTGGACAACAACTTCCACATCCCCTGAGAGCTTGGTAGAAATGCAGACTCTCAGGCCTCATCCTAGACTTAATCAAATCTGCATTTGAACAAGATTCCCAGGTGATTCTTATGGAAACCATGTTTGTGAGCATTGGTTTAGGGTAATTTGAGCTCTAATGATTTCAGCTTGCTGCCTTATAATTGGAAATTTGTTGCTATATAAATATAGCCCTTATAAAATGTGTTACATTTAGCCAAAGTATCTCATGCTTTGGCTTGTTCCTTAGTTTGTCCTCAATGTTATTTTTCCAGTTAGTTGAACTTAAGTCTCTTTCCAAATACTGAAATGTTTCTATGTATTTTCAGAATCCATTTCTTTAAAACAGATTTTCTATTCTCTTTTGAAGTATTAGATTCATCATGTCAGTTCCTATTAGATTTTTGTCTCCTTGAAAATATTGATGTGTAAATTCTTTGCTCTGTGGAATGATCAGTCAGAGTTGGTGCATATTTTTTCTTCCCTGTTGATTTGAAGATTCACTTTTATGTGTTACTAAATTAGTAAAGTGTTAAAATGCTGTACCTTTGATTTCTGTGAATCATTCCCAGCCCTTGGCTATAAAGGCCAACATCATTTACTATCATATAGTTCAACAGCTTGACAGAGAAATTGGATATTTTGGGGAAGAAGAATGCATATAAAATGTATTAACACATTTATAGCAGTTTAAACAAGTCCCTCTAAGGCAGCCAGTCTCACCCTGGCTACACTTCAGAATTATTTGAGAAGATTTTAAGAAGCCCCAGTACTGGCCCCCTCTCCTAGAGACACTGGCTTAATTGGTCCAGCATTGTTTTCATGTGTTTGTATTTTTTTTAAGCTCTGAAAGTGATGCAAACCAGGGATTAAGAGTTACTGCTCTACCAAAGCACAAAGCCAAAAATAAATATGACTTGGTCAGCCACACTGTAACAAGAGCCTCTTTCATTAAGGGGTCTACTTATCCTGGGTACTAGTATATATAGTGATTAAATTTGTCAGCTGGGTCCGTCAAATTTAGTTACATATCTTTAAGAATTATGGAAATATTTGTTTTCAACCTGCCTTTATGAAAACAGCAAAAATATTGAAGGAAGATAATGAGGTTACACTATGGGATAAATTGTAGAAAGCGTAAGAAATAGCAAATTTTAAGTTAAATCCGCATGCACACTTAAAAGAATGTAAGGGTGAATGTATATGGCAGTTTTCTCAAATCTGTCCTCCAAGAAGAGGCAAAATACAAATACAGCAGGTCCTCAAGGTTGCTCGATTCAACATAGATTCTCATTATAATATTGATTAAAAAAAAATCAATTCCCAGTCAGGGCCACTGTCTGTGTGGAGTTTGCACATTCTCTCCATATCTGTGTAGATTTTCTCTGGGTACTCTGGTTTCCTCCCACATCCCAAAGATGTGAACGTTAGGTCCATTGACCTATCTAAATTGCCCTAATCTAAGTGAGTGTGGGTGTGGGTCAATGTCCTGCAACGGAATCGCATCCTGTCCAGAGTTGGTCTCACCCTTGCGCCCCGAGTTACCTGAATAGGATCCAGCTGCCCTAAACTCTGAACTGGAATAATTTGGTTGGAAAATGAATGAATGAATGAATGAATACAAATTGTCGTAAAACAGAAATTTGTAAACTATATAATAATTATACAAATGCATGACAATAAATAATGTGGAACAAAAGCAGTCGGTGACCCCACCCTATTTGTGAGTGCTGGTATTTGAAATGTGTGGTGGTAGGAGGTGTTCCTTATAATTTTTGCTTTGAGAATATTTATTCTTTGATTTACCCCACCACTGCTGTGACAACTGATACTCACTAATTAACCAAACATGGAGTCAATCATGATCTTACTTGCTTTTTATTAACCTTTCTTAAATAGGTGTATAGCTCACATTTATTTCAATGTTTAATATAAGAAGTGTTTGATGTCTTTAGAAGTTGAAGATGCTATTTTTGTGACCAGAAATATGTCATAGAAACTTAACTCTTGTTTAAATTAGCCTATGGTAAAATTGGTTTCATTGTGTTATTTTGCTTGCAGTCACAGTTTCCAAGAACCTATCGATGACATTATGTGAGGATTTACTGGACATAATCTCAGGTGAGCCTAATGCACAAACACAAACTGGCCTAGCACAATAACCTGCAGTTATATAAAGTTTTGTTTTTTCTTAAAATTGTCCATTATTTTTTACATTCTATTTCATAAATATTTAATAATAATATACTTAATATTTGATCAAATATGTATATTTTACTTATTAATATATAATTTGAAATATAACAGGCATCTTAATATTGATATACTTAAAATTTTGTCAGAAAACTTGTCATCATCAACTTCCTGTGGTTAAAGGAGAGAAATGCTAGATAAAGATTTTTGGTTTAATGTCATTTATCTTTATGTGTTTGTCTAAGGAATAAACATTTAGAGAGACTGTATTAGTCAGCTTTGGCTGCCACTACAAAATATGAGGAGCTGTGTGGCTTAAACAACAGAAATTTACTTTTGCCCAGTTCTGGGGGCGGGAAGTCCAAGATCAGGAAACAGCGTGGCGCCTTTCTGGTGAGCCCTCTCCCCTTGGGTTGAAGACGGCTGCCTTCTCTGTGTGCTCACCTGGCTTTTCCTTGGTGCAGGCAGGGACTCATGAGAGCGCTCTCTGGTGTCACTAATCCCATCAGACCTACTACCTTTATGATCTCATTTAACCTTAATTACAACCTTAGAGGCTCCAAATACACTCACTCTGGAAATAGAGCTTCAACATAATAAATTTGGGGGTGGGGGAGACACAGACGCAAGCATTCAGTCTATGACAGAGAGGATCTCAGTTTATCACAAACCTTGCTTTTCTTACTCAACATATTCAGTATGCTACATATACTGTCTTTGAGTATGAATTGATGTATGTGTGTGAAAATCAGAAAGAAATGTATACAAGCAGAGAAAGACACACACACACACAGATGAACTAAAAATGATACCTATTTTACCGATGAGCTAACATAATCCCCTCCACCCTCCTTCACAATGACCTAAAATTTCACGTCAAAAGTACATGTTGAAGCAGAGGATCCACATAACAAGAACAAGGCTTAAATTACGAAGAGTAAATCTATCTCGGGAAAGGAAGAAGCAACTGGGGATGATGGCCTAGTGCCTAACTATCACTTCATTTTTTATTTTTATTTTTATTTTTATAAAGATGGGGTCTCACTTTGTTGCCCAGGCTGGTTTCCAACTCCTGGCCTCAAGTGGTCCTCCCACCTCGGCCACCCAAAGTCTTGGGATTACAGGCATGAGCCACCATACACAGCCCCAAGTATCACTTCTTAAGCTAGAGTTATGTCTCCACTGAAGACCTAAAAACATTGAGCTAGTCAGGGAGCAGGTTCCAACTCAAATTTTTGTGAAGAACTCCTTACTGAGCCTCTTATCTAACGTAGTGTCCAGGAAATCTTTCATTCAACCACACCTGAAAGTCAGGAAGTAAAAGAATGATTTTAAGATTTTCTCTTCCCTACCACTTTCCCCAATTAAACCTAGTAGGAGAGGAATAAGCATTTTAAACAAGAGATTGTCTTTGCCCTTTATTATTTATTTGCTATTTTAGCTTAGAGGCAAAGTGCCTTTTATTTTTAAACTCTTGAAAATTTTAAAAAAGATTTTTAAAATACAAAAACCCCTCAACTTTTACTTATGAGATTAACAGTTCCATAAGGCTCTTAGTTAAGGTGCTGATTATGAAATCTGAGAAGCTGCTCGTTAATTTGGTAAGAATAATGCTTTTTAAAACTCATTATACTTTTTATTTATTTATGTTAATTTTTAACTTTTTGTGAGAATACAGTAGCTGTATATGTTTATGGAGAACATGAGATATTTTGATACAGGCATACAATGCATAATAACCGTATCGGGAAAGTGGCATATCCATCACTTCAAGCATTTATACTTTGTAGTACAAATAATACAATTATACTCTTTTAGTTTTTTTAAATGTACACTTGAATTGTTATCAACTATAATCACATTATTGTGCTATCAAATACTAGATCTAATTCATTGCTTCCAACTACTTTTTTTGTACCCATAAAAAAATCCACACTTACTCCTACAGCCCCACTACTCTTCCCAGCCTCTGGTAATGATCATTCTACTCACTGTCTCTATGAGTTCAATTGTTTCAATTTTTATCTCCCACAAATAAGAGAACATGCAAAGTTTGTGTTTCTGTGCCTGGCGTATTTCACTTAACATAATGACTTCCAGCTCCATCCATGGTATTGCAAATGACAAGATCTCATGCTTTCTTATAGCTGAATAGTACTCCATTGTGTATATGTACCACCTGTTTGCTATCCATTCATCTGCTGATGGACAATTAGGTTGCTTTCAAATCTTGGCTATTTTAATAGTGCTCAATAAATATGGGAGTGTAGATATCTCTTCTATATACTGATTTCCTTTCTTTGGGGTATATATCTAGCAGTAGGATTGGTGGATAAGATCATATGGTAGCTCTGTTTTTAGTTTTTTAAGGAGCCTTCAAACCGTACCTCATAGTGGTTGTATTAACTGACATTCCCACCAGCAGTGTATGAGGGTTCCCTTTTCTCTACATCCTTGTCAGCATTTGTTATTGCCTGTCTTTTGGATAAAAGCTGTTTTAACTGGGATGAGATGATATTTCATTGCATTTTTCTAATGATCATTGATGAGCACCTCTACATATATCTGTTTTCCACTTGTATGCCTTCTTCTGATAAATGTCTGTTGAGATCTTTTGCTTGTTTAAAAAATCAGATTATGAGACTTTTTTTCCTATGGAGTTTTTTGAGATCATTATATGCTTTGATTATTAATCGTTTGTCAGATAGATAGTTTGCAAATATTTTCTCCCATTCTTTGGGTTGTCTGTCCATTTTGTAGATTGTTTCCTTTGCTGTGCAGAAGCTTTTTAACATGATGTGATCCGATTTGTCCATTTTTGCTTTGGTTGCCTGTGCTGGTGGAGTATTAAGAAATCTTTGCCAAGGCCAATGTTCTGGAGAGTTTCCCTGATATTTCTTTTAGGAGTTTCATAGCCTAGAGGTCTTAAATTTAAATATATAATCCATTTTTATTTGATTTTTGTGTATGGCAGGAGATAGTAGTCTAGTTCTACCCCTTTGCATATGGATATCCAGTTTTTCCAGCACCATTTATTTAAGAAACTGTTCTTTCCCCAGTGTATATTCTTGGTGCCTTTGTTGAAAATGAGTGCACTGCAGATGTATGGATTTGTTTCTGAGTACCCTACTGTATTTCATTGGTCTGTGTGTACCATGCCGTTTGGGTTACTATAGCTCTGTAGTATAATTTAAACTCAGGTAATGTAATTTTTTTTTGTTTCGTTCTTTTTGCTTGCTGAGGACAGCTTTGGCAGTTCTGGGTCTTGTGGTTCCACATTTATTTGAGGATTGTTCTTTCTATTTCTGTGAAGGTCATTGGTATTTTGATAGGGATTGCACTGAATTCTGTAGTTTGTTATGGGAAGTATAAACATTTTAACAATATTGATTCTGCTAATCCATGAACATGGCAATATCTTTCCATTTCCTTGTGTGTCTTCAGTTTTTTTACAGCAATGTTTTATAGTTTTCAATGTAGAGATCTTTCACTTCCTTGGTTAAGTTAATTTCTAGAGATTTAATTTTGTTTATAGCTATTTTAAATAGGATTACTTTTAAATTTTCTTTTTCAGTTGTTTACTGTAGGCATATAGAAATAATATCGATTTTTGTATGCTGATTTAGTATCCTGAAACTTTACTGAATTTGTTTATCAGTTCTAATAGTTTCTTGGTGGGGTTTTAGGTTTTTCCAAATATAAGATCATATCATCTGCAAACAGGATAATTTTACTTCTTCCTTTACAATTTGGATTCCCTATATTTTTCTCTTCTCTGATTGTTCTAGCCAGGACTTCCAGTATTATGTTAGATAAAGGTGGTGAAAGTTGTCATCCTTGTGTTTCTGATTTTAAAGGAAAGGCATTCAGTTTTTCCTCATTCAGTACAACCCTAGCTGTGGGTATGTGGTGTATGGCTTTTATTGTGTTGAGGTATGTTTCTAAGAATTCAGTTTTTTAAGGGTTTTTATCATAGAGGGATGTTGAATTTTATCAATGCATTTTCAGCATCAATTGAAATGATCATATGGTTTTTGTTCTTTATTCTGTTGATATGAGGTATCGCATTGATTGATTTACATATGTTAAACCATCCTTGCATCCCTGGGATAAATCCCACTTGGTCATGATGAATAATCTTTTAAATGTGTTGTTGAATTTGGTTTGCTAGTACTTTGTTGAAAATTTTTACATCAATGTTCATCAAGAATATTGGCCTGTAGTTTTCTTTTTTTGATGTGTCTTTGTCTGGTTTTGATATCAGGATGATACTGGCCTCATAAAGCAAGTTTGGAAGTATTCCTTTCTCCATTTTTCATAAGTTTGAGCAGGATTGGTATTAGTTGTTCTTTAAATGTTTGGTAAAATTCAGCAGTGAAGCTATTGGGTGGGTCCTGGACTTTTCTTTGCTAAGAGACTTTTTATTACAATTTTTATCGCTTGTTATTGGTCTGTTCAGGTTTTGAATATCATCATGATTCAAACTTGGTGGGTTGAATGTGTCTGGGAATTTTTCCATTTCTTCTAGGTTTTCCAGTTTATTGTCATATAGTTGCTCCAAGCAATCTCTAAGGATCCTTTGAATTTCTGCTGTATCAGTTGTAATGTCTCCTTTTTAACTTCTGATCTTATATGTTTGGGTCTTCTCTCTTTCTTAGTCTGGCTAAAGGGTTATCAATTTTTTAATCTTTTTTTTTAAATAACTTTTTGTTTCATTGACTTTTTGTGTTGTTTCCTTTATTTCAATTTCATTTATTTATGCACTGATCTTTATTATTTATTTTCTTCTACTGTTTTTGGGTGTGATTTATTATTGCTTTTCTATGTCTTTAAGATGAATCATTATGTTGTTTATTTGAAGCTTTCTTACTTTTTAAATGTAGGCACTTACAACCATAAACTTCCTTGGCTAGGTTCAGTGGCTCACACCTGTTATTCCAACACTTTGGTAAGCCGAGGCAGGTGTATTGCTTGAGCCCAAGAACTTGATACCAGCCTGAGCAACAAGGCAAAACTCTTTCTCTAAAAACTACAAAAAATGTAGCTGGGCATGGTGGTGCATGCCTATCATTTCAGCCACTCGGGGGATTGATATAGGAGGATAGCTTGAGCCCAGGATGTTGAAGCTGCAGTGAGCCATGATTATACCATCACAGTCCAGCCTAGATGACAGCAAGAACTTGTCTCAACAAAGAGAAACCTGTTTTTGCTATATCCCATAGGTTTTAGTGTGTTGTGTTTCTATTATTATTTATTTCAAGAAATTTTTTTAAGTTTCTCCTTAATTTCTTCCTTGACCAACTGGTTATTCAGGAGTATATTTTTAATTTCCATGTGTTTGTATAGTTTCCAAACTTCCTGTTGTTGCTGATTTCTAGTATTATTTCATTTTGGTCAGAGAAGTTACTTGACAGAATTTCATCATTTTTGAATTTTTTAAGGCTTGGTTTTGGGGCCTCACATATGGTCTATCATTGACGATGATCCATATGCTGACGAAAGGAATATGTGTTCTGCAGCCATTGGTTTAAATGTTCTGTAAATATCTATTAGGTCCATTGGTCTATAGTGTAGATTAAGTGTGATTGATACTTTGTTGACTTTCTGTCTGGTGGATCTGTCCAGTGCTGAAAGTGGGATGCTGACGTCTCCAGCTCTTATTTTGATGGGTTCTTTCTCTCTCTCTCTCTAGCTCTAATAATACTTGTTTTATATATCTGGGTGTTGCAGTATTGGATGCATATATATTTACAAGCATTATATCCATTTGCTGAATTGATTTTTTATCATTATTTAGTAAACTATTTTGTCTCTTCCTAAAGTTTTTGTCTTGAAATCTGTTTTGCCCGATATAAGTATAGCAACTCCTGCTCTTTCTGGGTTTCCATGTCATGGAATGTTTTTTTCCATCCCTTTCTTATCAGTCTATGCATATTTTTATATGTGAAGTGTGTTTCCTGTAGGCAACAGATTATTGGGTTTGCGTGTTTTTTTCTATTCAGCCAGTCTATGACTTTTAATTGGAGAGTTTAGTCTATTTACCTTCAATGTTATTATTAATAAGGTAGGACCTACACTTACCATTTTGTCATTTGTTTTCTGGTTATTTTGTAGTCTTCTCTTCTTTTCTGTCTTCATTTTAATGAAGATAATTTTCTCTGATGGTATGTTTTAATTTCTTGCATGCTACTTCTTGTATATTCATTGGATGTTTTTTCATTTGAAGTATCCAGGAAGCTTGCAAATAATATTTTATAAACCATTATTTTAAACTCACGACAACATAACACTGATTGCATAAACAAAGAAACAAGCAAAGAGACAACTTACAACAACTCTACACTTTAATTCCCACTTTTTAAACTTTTTGTTGTTGCCATTCATATCTGATTGTACTATGTCTTGAAAAGTTGTTGTAGCTATTATTTTTGATTGGTTCATTTTTAGTCTTTCTGCTTAACATATGAGCAGTTTACATGCCACAATTTCAATGTTGTAGCATTCTTTATTTTTCTGAGTTTACAGTTAACAGTGAGTTTTGTATCTTCAGATGATTTCTTATTGCTCATTAACGTAAATTTTTTTTTCAGATTGAAGAACTCCATTTAGCATTTCTTGTAGGACATGTGTGGTGTTAATAAAATTCATCAGCTTTTGTTTGTTTGGGCAAATCTTTATTTTTCCTTCATGTTTGAAGTATGTTTTGATTAAATAGGCTATTTTAGGGTAAGGCTTTTCCTTCAGCATTTTAAATACATCATGCCACTCTCTCATAGCCTGAAAATTCCTGCTGAAAAGTTTGCTGTTAGACACATTGGAACTCCATTCTATGTTATTTGTTTTTTTACTCTTGTTGAAAAAAACAATCCTTTCTTTAATCTTGACCTTTGGAAGATTAATAATTAAATGCCTTGAAACATGGGTGTAGTCTGATTGGTGTCCAATCAACTTCCTTGAGCTGGAATATTGATATCTTCTTCTAAGTTTGGGAAGTTCTGTTGTTATTCTTTTGGATAAACTTTCTACCCCTATCTCTCTATCTCCTCCTTAAGTCCAACAACTCTTAAGTTTACTCCTTTGAAGGTATTTTCTACATCTTGTAGGCATGCTTCATTCTTTTTCATTTTTTTTAACTTTTATTTCCTCTGACTGTGTATTTTTAAATATCCTGTTCTCTAGCTCACTAATTCTTTCTTCTTTTTGATTCATTCTGCTGTTAAAGGACTCTGATGCATTCTTCCATATTCCAATTATATTTTTCAGCTCCAGAATTTCTGCTTGATTCTTTTTAATGTTTTCAATCTCTTTGTTACATTTATCTGATAGAATTCGGAATTCCTTCTCTATGTTATCTCGAATTTAATTAAGTTTTCTTAACATAGCTATTATGAATTCTGTTTCTGAAAGGTCACTTATCTCTGTCTGTCTTGGATTGTCTCTCATGCTTTATTAAGTTCATTTGGTGAGATCATGTTTTCCTGGATCTTGTTGTTGCTAGTACATGTTCTTCAGTGTCTGGGCATTGAAGAGTTAGGTATTTATTTCAGACTTTGCAATCTGGACTTGTTTATACCCTTCTTTCTTGGGAAAGCTGTTCAGGTATTCACAGGTACTTGGGTGTTCTGATCTAAGTTTTGGGGCACTGCACTCTTATCTATATTAGATGGGCACCCCAAACCCAGTACCGATGTGTCTCTTGCAGATTCATAGAAGTCCCACCATGGCAGCCTTTAATAAGATCTGGAAGAATTCTCTGGATTACCAGTTAGAGACTTGTCTTCTCTTCCCTAACTTTCTTTCAAATAAATAGACTGTCTCTCTCCCTCTCTCCTTCTCTGTCTCTGTCTCTGTCACTCTGGCTGTCTCCTGAGCTGCCTGAAACTAAGGGTGGAATGTCACAAGCACCCCTGTGGCTACCATCACTGTGACTCCACTGGGTCAGACCTGAAGCTATTACAGTACTGGATCTTACCCAAAGCCCACTGTATCTACTACCTGGCTACTGCCTGTGTTCTCTCAAAACCCTATGGCTTGAAAATCAGTAGGTCCTTCTGTGAAGGGCAGTGAGTCTTCCCGGAACACAGGCAAGTTCAGAGATGCTGTCTGGGAGCCAGGACCTATAGTCAGAAACCTTAGGTGCCTAGTTGGTGTTATATTCGACTGCAGCTTAGCTGGCACCCAAACCACAAGATGAATTTCTTCCCAGTCTTTCCTTCCCTTTCCACAGGGAAAGGAGCCTCTCCCCATGGTCACCCCCACCACAGGCATATGAGAATATTGCCGTGGCATCACTGATGTTCACTTAAGGCCAAAAGACTCTTCAGTCAGCTTGTGGTGGATGCTGCCAGACTTGGTACTTACCCCTCAGGGCAGTGGGCTCCTCTCTGGACCAGGATAGGTCCAGAAAGGTAGAATAGTAGTTTTGAGTCAGTCTACCAATCCACAATTTTGCCTACCACAGATTTGGTCTTCATTGTACGCATATCTATACCTCTTCCCTCCCCATTCCCAACAGCCTACCCTCTAGCCCCTTAGATACCAAGATATCTGCTAGTCACTTCTTTCGCCAAAACAATACTTCCAGTTACTTCTTGGCTGCTTCACATATGTCTTCACAGATAAAATCACTATAAACCAAAAAAAAAAAAAAAAAGGCTAAATGACCACGCTTAACTAACTGTAGGGAAATTTTCAGACCGTTTACCTCATAATAACATAAAATTCTGACAACATAATTTGACATCATATATTCAGTTAAATTTGTTGCATATATGTAGGGCACAAATATTGTAAAAATTCAAAACTTGTCTCAAATCATCTAGTAAAATCGACAGTCTGTGAAAATGTGACAAGTTTATCATAACTTCAGGCAAGATCAGAGACTATTCTAGTCTGAGAGGCAAAATCAGGGAGGGAACTCAATTTTATCTAATTTGGACTTTGGTAAGTTATGCAGTCAAGAGTTTCCAAGGGAATATCTCTGTTGCAATCCTTTAGGGATGTTCTCACAGGATGGTTCTCAATTGTTGGCTGGTTTCATGGATCTGCTTTTAGTACAAAGACTAATACATATTAAAAAAAAAAGAGGGTGAATTCTCTCTGTTGAAAAGAAGGGAAGAGATTTTCCTTTCCCTCTTTTTCTTAGAGTTTTACTTTTTAAAACTTTGTAAGCACTTTCTTCTCTCTTTGAAACGTATATAAATCCTTTAGGAAACTAGATAGGCCTTTTGTCAGTACTATGGCCTAGAAATGTCTTTCTTAGGGGCCTCAGAGTCAATTCTTTGAAATGTAAACATCAAGGAGGATAGAACCCCCATCTCCCAATCACTGTGGGAGAGCAGAAACCTAACTTTGAGGGTACCTTGGTCCAAAACACAAGAGTATCTCCTGTAATGAAAGTATGTGAAGTTTGTTTTTCCTCTGGATAAAGCCAAATAGCTAACACAGACGGTTACTCCAATTATGTGTTAAAGTTTTTATAAATTAGTTTTGACCAATGCTGTCAAGTCCTTTTACATGAGGATGAGTTGTTATCTATCTTAAAAACATGTATATAATGCATTATATCTTTTTGGCTATACCTGTGCAGCACATTACATACTGGCTTAATGCTTATTCAATAATAACGGTGTTTCCTATTACCACCTTTGTCAAGATTTCCAAGTTAGGAGAAGATACTGTTTTTAATTATATTTCCCTAACTGGTTCCCCAGCTATCTTTCTCCTCTACCAGTTTCTTCAAGACTTTCTGGTATCAACACTAATAAGTATTTAGTGTTTTCAGGTTTGGTCCGAAATTGCTCAAAATCAAGTCTTAAAAATATCACTTTCTCAACTGCATTTTATTGCTTTTGTCATGTCAAATTTCCCTGGTAATAGTAGGCAAATATGGGGTCCTTTGGAAGTTCTGCTTTCAGTAAGACTCTATTTCAAAATGCCATCTATGAAATCACATCTTATCTATACTCCTGAGTTAGAAGGTATTTTTAAACCTCCTTAATTTTAGGTATAAAAAGAACAACTTCTAAAGTTCTCTAATTATTGCCTTACAGATATTTCTGTTTTAAGAGGTAAACATCAATTCCTAATCTTGGGCTGAATTTTAACTGATTGCTGAACTTTACTAATGCCAATATTGATAGGAACAATTTAACTTATTAATGAATACAAACAAGGTACAGACATTACAAATAAAAGTCATAGTCGATAGAATATGGATTTATAGGAATCAAGGGCAATTTTAGTCACAGCCCTTTTCACCTCCTGAAAGGCAACTTTTTAATCAGTCTTGCAGTTGTACTTTTCATACAAAATAAGTACAGTCATTAAGATATATTCTAAAGATATTATTGTTGAGATCTAGTCATAGAAAATACATTATACAGCGACGGATAGAGCCTAAGAGAGGATAAGATAGTTAACCAAAAAAGCTCACTGCAGTGTGTGAAAAAGTGTTTTGAAGGTCATTTGCACTTAAATAAAGTTTGCTTCTCCATTATACAAGTTAAAGTTTTAAAACATGCAGCAATAGAGGAATGAGAGTCTGCTTATGATCTTGGACCATTTATTAGTCCCAGCAGTCCATCTTAGTTTTCACGTAATACTCATTATATTCCGGTCAAGAAGAAGGAGTTTCTGTATCTCTGTGATTACTGCACAGGTTTGTCAGTTTGGAGAAAACAAAACAAGCAGTTGTCTCTGCTAAATACCTCAGCCAAGTACAAAAGAAATGTTTCTCAAAATCTTAAAAAGCACTAATCAGCTACTTCCTCTCTTTAGCTTTAGTAAGCATGGCAATTCATTTAAGTTCAATTTAATGGGCATTTTGTTAAGCATCTACCACATGGTTTCATGAAGTGTTCTGAATACAACAAAGGTAGTAGAAGGTAATGCTTCTGTCCTTCACAAACCTGAATATTCAAACAGAATTAGAACAAACTGGGCAGAAATCCAGAAATAATTTTTCAACTTTTCTTGGTTTTTAAAATAATGATTTATGTTAGTTCCTCCAGGTGGGGCCAGCTTTACATGGGCCACATTTACACAATAGCTTTCTTTTTGCTTCTTTTATTGGCCTAAGTCATTGTTTGTCTATACCGTTTTATGGTTCTTTGGTGAGTACCTCCCTCCTTTATATAAAATGAAGGTGATCTGGTATCTTCCAAGGCAGAAATGTAAAGTTGAGGATAGTATCAATATCCGAGAGAATTAAAAAAACAGAATTACAAGACAGAAGCAAGAAATATCCACTCCTGCCTCTGTTGCTCTGTTTATTAGGGAAAGGGGAGGCTGTGGAGCTGGAGAAGAACTTGGCAAAATTAGGGCATTATTGTATAAAATGTTTCAGTATTGAATAGTGGCTCTCGATTGGCCCCGACATTTTCCCTGTCTAGGTCAGGTTTGTCTCTCATAAATATTATGTAGACAAAAAAAGGTCGCGTTCTTAATAGCCAAAACAATCCTCAGCAAAAAGAACAAAGATGGAAATATCATATTACCTGCCTTCAAATTATCCTACGGAACTTAGTACCCAAAATAGCATGGTGCTGGCATTAAAACAGACATATAGACCAATGTAACAGAGTAAAGAACCCAGAAATAAATTTACACATTCACAGTCAAACCCAAAAATAAATTCACAGATATACAGTAAATTCATTTTCAACAAAGGTGCCAAGAACGTACATTAAGGGAAAGGACAGTCTTTTCAACAAATGGTGCCAGGAAAACTGGATATTCAAACACAGAAGAATGAAACTAGACTCCTATGTTTCGCCACATACAAATATAAAATCAAATGGATTAAAGACTTAAATGTGAGACCTGAAACTATGAAACTATGAGAAGAAAACATTGGGGAAATGCTTAGGACATTGGTGTGGCAAAGGATTTCTTGAGTAAGACAGCAAAAGCACAGGCAACCAAAGCAAAAATGGACAAACGGGATTACATCAAGCTGTAAAGCTTCTGCACAAAAAAGGAAACAATCAACAAACTGGAAAGACAACCTACAAAATGAAAAAAAATATTTAGAAAGTATTCAACTGACAAGGGATAAAAACCAGGGTATAAAAGGACCTCAAGCAACTAAATAGCAAAAAATAATAATTTAATTTGAAAATGGGCAAAAGGTCTGAATAGATGTTTTTCAAAAGAAGACATACAAATGGCCCAACAGGAATATGCAAAAATGCTCAACATCACTAATAATCAGAAAAATGCAAATCAATCCACAATGAGATATTATCTTACCCCAATTAAAATGGCCTTTATAAAAAAATAATGACTGTTGGTGAAGATGTAAAGAAAGGAGAAAGCTCGTACACTGTTGATTGGAATGTAAATGTGGGAGACTATTATATAAAATGTTTATACACATTTTTATAACACAGGGAAAACAGTATGAAGATTTAAAGAAAACAGTATGAAGATTCCTCAGAAAACTTAAAATAGAACTATTATATGATTCAGAAATCTCATTGCTGGGTATATATCCAAAAGCAAGGAAATCAGTATATTGAAGAGATATCTGCACTCTCATGTTTATTGCAGCACTATTCACAACAGCTAAAATATTTGAAATAAATCTGTGTCCATCAACAGATGTATGGGTAAAGAAAATTGGTGTGTGTGTGTGTGTGTGTGTGTGTGTGTGCATGCAATGGAATATTATACAGCCATATAAAAAAAGAAAATCCAGTCATTCACAATGCCATAGATGGAACTGAAAGATGTTTTGTTGTAAAATAAGCCAGACATGGAAAGACAAATATCTCATGTTCTCACTAACATGTGGGAGCTAAAAAACTTGATCTCATGGAGGTGAGAATAGAATGATGGTTACCAGAGGCTGAGAAGGGTCATAGGGAGGCGGGGATAAAGAGGGGTTGGCTAATGTGTACAAAAATTACAGTTAGATAGTAGGGGTAAGAACTAGTATTCAGTAGCACAATAGGATGATTATAGTTAACAGTAATGCATAGTGTATTTTAAAATAACTGAAGGAAGGCGTTTGGAATGTTCCCAACACAAACAAATGATTAATGTTTAAAGTATTGGATATCCCTATTACCCTGATTTGATCATTACACATTTTATGCTTGTATCAAAATATCACATGTACCCCATAAACATTTGTAATTATTTTGTAATCATAATGTAATCACCCAATGGGCTCCCTTTGCCTGCTGCCTAGACAGAGTCAACTTATCAAGATAATTTGGTGGGTAGGGACCCAGGAAGTGGGAAGTACTTACTGGTCAGGTTGGAGATGGAATCATAGGGGATCAAAGTGAGGTTTTCTTGCTGTCTTCTGTCCCTGAGTGGGATGGCAGAACTGGTTGAGTCAGATTACTTCTCTGGGTGGTGTCAGCTGATCCATGGAATGCAGGGTCTGAAAAATATCTCAAGCGCTGATCTTAAGTTTTATAATAGTTACGCTATTCCCAGAAACAATTTGGTGAGATTCAGACTTTTTCAGCCAGAGGCTACATGACTTCTGAACTTGATTTCTAATCTTGTAGCTAATTTGTTAGCCCTGCAGAGGCAGACTGGTCCTCAGGCAAGAAGAGTTTTTTGTTTTGTTTTGTTTTGTTTGTTTGTTTGTTTGTTTTTGGGAAATGGCTATTATCAATTTTGTTTCAGACTGAAAACATAAACTGAATACCTTCCCAAGGTTAGCTTGGCCTATGCCCACGAATGAAAAAGGAGAGCTTAAAGGTTAGAAGCGAGATGGAATGGGTTAGGTCTGATCTCTTTCACTGTCATCATTTCCTCAGTTATACATTTTGCAAAGGTGGTTTCAATAACTTTTTAAAAAATGTTCTATTTTGTTTTAGCCAATCAAACTATGTTTCCAGTAATTTATTCAGGGATCTAGGAGCCACAGTTCCAAGGGAAGTAAATGGGCGCTGACACTCACTTCTTAGAGTATGCATCAAAGATGTCCTAAACTAAGTTCGAGTAATGGTAATGTAAAAGAAAAATTACATCAAACCAGCAAAACAGTCAAGAAAGACTTTATTTAAGACTAATGCAATAGGGAAGAAAGACTGAACCCAACTCTACTGAAACAAAAGGCAGCAAGATTTTTAAATGCTGGAATGAGCTAATGGGACATTGCTAGAGAACTTCAGGGAGAAGGATGGTGAATGTGATTTGGCCATCTGTGTTTGCTAGTTATCTCTTATTGAAATTAGCTCCTACTCTGCCATACAGACTGAGAGACAAGGATGCTATCTCTTTCAATGATTACATTTCAAAAGGATGGCTTCCATGTTCTTGAGAAAGATATTTCTGGGTTGTAGAAGGTTTATATCTCAAAGGGGGGAAAACAAAGAATTTATAGCTGCAAGTTTTCTAAAGTAAATGTCCTAAGAAAAGGGAGGCCAAGGGCCTGTAGTCAGGAAGGTCCTAGATCTAAAGTTTAGTCAAGGTGAGGGGGAACATTAAGGCTGTCTTGATCACAAAGATAAATGTAAAATACATCTTAGACTGTTTAGGTGGTTGAAGCAGGATTGCTTCAGTCCATTCGTTTGACACCAGCCTCAGCAACAAGGCAAGACCCTGTCTCTACAAAAACAATAAAAATAAAATATTAGCCAGGCGTGGTGGTGTGCACTGTGGTCTTAGCTACTCTAGAGGCTGAGGCAGAAGGATCACTTGAGCCTGGGAGTTTCAGCCTGCAGTGAGAGGTGTTCGTGCCACTGCACTCTAGCTTAGGCAACAAAGTGAGACCTTGTGTTGAAACAAAACAAACAAACAAAGAATCAAAAGGATTTTTTCTTTCTGTCCATCCTTTCCTCTTTCTTATTCTCCCCTCTCCCTCCTTCTCTTCACCACTCCTCCCTAACACAACACTCTCTTTCTCTTTCTCTTTTTCTACCTTTCTTTCCTCATCTTTTCTTTTTTAATCTATGAAGCCAAGCCTTAGTACATCTAATACATTAATATAGTAGTCTTTTTGGATGTGAGGGTGATCTGGCTGTGATCGCCAGGGTTGATTCAGCTGATCTGGCTGGCTAGGCAGGTGTCCCCTTGCTCCCTCACCGCTCCATATGCATTGCTCCCAAAGCTGCTAAGCCGGGGGACCACCTCTCATATTGGCTTCTGCCTAACTTCTGCCTCAAAGGAAAGAGAAAGTAGGAGTTAAAGAAAAGGCAGAAGTGAAATTCAATAGTCAGACAGCCTGACGCCACACCCTAGACCTGGTAGTTAAAGATCGACCCTTGACCTAATCGCTTATTATCTATAGATTCCAGACATTGTATGAGGAAGCATTGTGTAACTCCCTGTTCAGTTCTATTCTGTTCTGATCACCAGTCCACGCAGCCCCAGTCACGTAGCCCCCACTTGCACAATGTATCACAACCCTTTCACTTGAGCCCCTTAGAGTTGTAAGCCCTTAAGAGGCACGGGAATCTTGACTTCCAGGAGCTAGGATCTTGAGACGCGAGTCTACTGATGCTCCCAGCTGATTAAAGCCTATTCCTTCCTAAAATCTGTGTCCAAGAGGTCTTGGTGAAGACTGGCCCTGCTACACTACATGCTCAAAGAGGACAACCATCTGGTCTGCAGTCTTTGGTCTTTGGTCAAGGGTCAAGGGTATAGGAGTAGCTGTGCTGCCCTGCTAGAACCTCCAAACAAGATCTCCTAATATATTAACCTTTTTTTTTAACCTGTGTGATCTGATAATGGACATTTGTACCAGGAGCAAATTACCATATTAATAATAGATTTGGCAGTAATCAATTAGAATGTGATGAAATGTATTTATCATAACCTTAAATGTAATTGAACTTACCATTGGTGAACTATTTGAGATGTTTTTGTGGGATGCAAGTAAAATCACCATTACATGCATAAAAAAAAAATTTGGTTATGTTATAATATTGATGGTTTAGAATATAATATGCAAGATAATTTTCAATTTTGGTAACATAATTTGTAAACAATATTATGGAAATATGTCTATTTTCCTAAGTGATATACAAAATATTTGACATTTTATTACTGTTAATATGAAAGACTAAAAAATATTTTTTGAAAGTATAAAAATATGATTGAGATTGCTAACAGTAATTAATATCAAAGCAATGTTTCAGTAAAGTGTATCCCAAAATATCCATCATAAGCTTTTATCCAGTTTATTTTATTGCTTGATTTGCTCATTCAAATTCAGGTGAACATTTTGAAAGAATATGACTTTTTCATTTAGAAAAATTTCCTGCTTCTGCTGATCTTCATAACTGGAAGATGTAATAATCCATAATTAGCCAGGACCTGGATGGTTTTTATTTCACTATAGTTTCTGGGGCTGGCAGACACAAGCTGATTGGAGATTGTTATATATTGGTTCTTACAGAGCCAGTACTGGGTTATTTATTGACCATCAGTAAAGTTTTAACTAGGAGGAGTTCAAACAGAGAAGCGCTATGGTCAAAAGCCAGGTAAGCAATTTACTTAAAAAGAGTGAAAAGAATAAATGAACAGTTGCAGATTTTAAAAAGAGAACCAGAAAGCAAACACAACAAAAACAAAGATAAATAGATGGGACTTAATTAACCTAAAAAGATTCTGCACAACAAAAGAAATAATCAGGAGAGTAAACAGACAACCCACAGAGTGGGAGAAAATATTCACAATCTCTACATCCAACAGAGGACTAATATTCAGAATCTACAAAGAACTCAAACAAATCAGCAAGAAAAAATAAAAAAAAAAAAAACTCATCAAAAAGTGGGCTAAGGATATAATTAGACAATTCTCAAAAGAGGATACATAATTAACAAACATATGAAAAAATGATCAACATCACTAATTATCAGGGGAATGCACATCAAAACCACAATGCGATACTACCTTACTCCCGCAAAAACGGCTATAATTAAAAAATCAAAAAATAATAGATGTTGGCATGGATATGGTAAAAAGGGAACGCTTTTACATTGTTAGTGGGAATGAAAACTAGTATAACCACTGTATAAAATAGTGTGGAAATTCTTTAAAGAACTAAAAGTAGATCTACCATTTGATCAACAATTCCACTCCTGGGTATCTACCTGGAGGAAAAGAAGTCCTTACATGAAAAAGATATTTGCACATGCATGTTTATAGCAGCACAATCACAACTGCAAAAACATGAAACCAGTCTAAATGCCCATTAATCAATAAGTGGATAAAGAAAATGTGGTACATATATAGCATGGAATACTATTCAGCCATAAAAAGGAATGAAATAATGGCATTTGCAGCAACCTGGATAGAATTGGAGACCATTATTCTAAGTGAAGTCAATCAGGAACAGAAAACCAAACTTTGCATGTTCTCACTCATAAGTGGGAAATAAGCTATGAGAATGCAAATGCATAAGACTGATACAAAAGACTTTGGGGACTTGGGAGAAAAGGTAGGAGGAGGGGTGAGGTATAAAGGACTACACATTGAGTACTGTGTACACTGCTCGGGTGATGAGCTCACCAAAATCCCAGAAATCACTACTGAAGAACTTATTAATGTAACCAAACACCACCTGTTACCCCAAAACCTATTGAAATAATAAAATAAAATAAAATAAAATGCCAGAATTAACAAAATGATAATAAGAACATTAGGCAATGGAGTAAGTATAGCTGCTGGTATAACAAGCCCTAAACTTAGTTGGCCAGCATTCACTTCTGTAACGTATTAGTTGACAGCACAAGGGATGTCAACTCTCCTCTGGGTCTCACCGACTGTTTCTTAAAATGGCCAGTGCCTTGGGTGAACGCTAAGAGTGATGTAATAAGCTCATTTTTGAAAAAAATGACATCGGGGAGACTCTCATACTTTTATTCCCCAATTTTGTCTTTCATTTCGACATTTGAGAGATGATTTAATATGACATATGTGAAGCACACAGGCTTTGGATACAGACTGCCCTACTACTTACTACTTGACAGCTTCCACTCAGTCACTGTGTATAACCAGAGTTAAAATCTGTGCCGCATCCTGGAGGTGAATGCCTTTGGGTATTTTACAAATTATACCTGGGCAAGTTACTTAACTTTAGTTTCTTTATCTCTAAATGAAGATAAAAGCACTCACAGGACAGAGTTTGTATGAAAAGCAAATAAAGTAATAACCATGTAAAAGGATGTCAAATTGGAAATTTCAACTGAGACACCAAAAGAAAATAAATGCCACAGTCATTTTGTAAGGTAGCCCATTCTGTAGAAATTTCAAAGTAGATTACATGATGACACACTGCTGGTATAAAAGAGTCAAATTTCTTGGAGTTTAGATTTGTAAATAGAATCTCTTGAAGAGAATAGCTGCTGTTCTTTATCTGTCTTTTACCACTACGCCAAAGCGTAAGAGTGAGGATGTCTTCATATTTCCCCCGGGGTCAGGGGAGAGGGCTTCTGTCGCATCAGTTAGAGGTCTTGCTATATGTATGCTAGCTTGAGGGTTACAGGAGGCTGCTATCTAATTCCTACTCTAGTAGAAATATGGTAAACTTCTGTGGCAGAGTGAAGTCAAATAGAGCTCCTTCACTTTGCCCTACACTCCTGCAGTTATTAAACTTGTTCTAGAAACAAATGTATGAGTGTTACCTATGGACCACATGTAGACTAGATGTGTGCTGATAGATGCATCCAAAGGGGTGGCTTGGAGGACCATGAGGCCTTAATGTGGGAGAAGCTGAATATGGAACATAGGATTTCCAGGAGCTGAGTAGAGAAAGTGACCCAACAGAGTTCATTATCCTGGAAACCAGGGAGCTTTGAGGGAGTGACCAAGAGCACCCCTATGGGAGAAAGGTCAGTTAGAAGACCCTGCCGGGCACAGAGAGCAGGACATCATTTTATGAGATGTGAGAATCTTTCTGTTCTCCTTACCCTTCTGTACCATTTTCCTCCTCAATCAAGTTGAGAAATTTGATTATTACATGGAAGCAGGGAACTTTTAATTTACTAAACTGAGAATGTGTTTATAATGTAAAGAGATAGCATGACTTTCCATTACCATAGGGCCTACCCAAGTTTTCATTCAGACAGAAGGAAAGAATTCCCCCATTGAGTAAATTTCACAGAGAGAGAGAGAATAAAAAATAAAGTTGCATTCTTATTATATCCCAGGATTCAAGTTTGTTCAATAGACAAATTATAAATTTAAAGCAGTTAGAACTATGACTGGCATATAATAGGCATTCAATAAATGCCAGGGCTTTTTTTTATTAGCTTATTTTGTTTGATTTTGTTGTAATCATTCTACGTATAGACTTCTACTTGACTTTCTGAGGTTAACCATGTCTGAAAATTTGTTTCAACTTTTGCATGAAGGACAAAACAGTTCCTTTGACAATTTCAAGAGTTGCATCTTTTATAAAGTTCTTCATATTTTGTTTCCTGCCTTATTTTCTTGGGTCTTTAAATATGCTGGCCTTTGCTTATCTTTCTGAAGTTTTGAACTCTCACTTTGCTTATTTTGTATCACCATGGTTTCTCTCTGCCAGACTGGTTTCTGATTCATGGTTGACTTTAATGTTGAGTGTTGATGTACTTCTGGCCTCTGAGACTAGGTCACACTGTAGTGGGTTTCTGGTGCTCCCACACTGTGTCCCAGCTGCTCATGGGTGCAGCCTTTCTGAGTAACCACTTTAATCTTATAGTTGTGATAGTTGTGTGGAATTCTTCTTCCCTTCAGAAATTTTTAGTTACTTAATAAAATGGCATCTTTCAAGACCCCTTTCCTATTACAAGAACCCAATTCTGGCACGGGTGAATAAAAGGAGTATTTCTTTATACTTTTCTACATGTGGACATCTGTATTATTCTACACTGTAGCTGTCTCAGTCCATTTAGTGTTTCTAAAACAGACTATTGGAAATTGGATAATTTTTCAGAAAGAAGTATATCTGGCTCACAAGTCTGGTGAATACAAAGCCCAAGAGCGTAGTGCCATCATCTGCTTGGCTTCTGGTAAGGGCCATGTGTTGCCTGCTAACATGGTGAAGTGGAAAAGTGAGCAGACTTGGTCAAAGAGATATGTAGACGAGGCTTGGCTTGCTTTCCAACAATTCAGGAACTAATATATTCCCAAGAGGGTGAGACGTTACTCAGTCTCTTGAGATGGCAACAATCTATTCATTAGGATAGTGTCCCCAAGATCCAAATACCTTCTACTTTGTCCCACCTCCCAGCATTGCTAAATTGGGGGTCAAATTTCAGCATGGGTTTTAGAGGGAACACACTCAAGCTGTAGTAGAGGCCACGCTTATCTTTTCACATATATACTCTGCAAGCCTGGCAGTAGAAAAAAATTCTTGTATTAACTCTAGAAATTCAGTTATAACTTACTTTTTTTCCATCTTGGAGAATTTAATGTGCCAATAGGGAGGGAGAAAGGCACAAGAATTGGAAGCATGAAGCATATAAATAGTAGTCTTGACTTTCCATGGAAACATGGAGCATAATTAAACACTTCTTCCATCAGAAAGAAGAGAAGATGAATGTTCTTTCTTCTTGTGTGAATTGCTATACTGTGATTGCACTGAAAACAGAGTTTAGAGCACACACACTAATAATCAAAGTGTACATGTCTTTTGCTCCAAAGGAGCTACTTTAATAAAAGGTAATGGTGAAGATATAAATATGATAGAGGATGATATAATTATTGCTGACTTGAGTTGTACATATTTATATTGTGACTGGTAGTACTTACTTTGGGTCAGTTGTTTTCTGAACCTGTTAATTTTGTTCATGCTGACAGGAGTGCTGCTGACAAACTTTATGTGGATCATCAAATATTTGCTTATTATTGAATTGATATAGCACCTCTCCTCTTAAGAGCTTATTGTGTTCCACATGAAACTTTTGAAGTGTACAACTAACTTTTAGCTAGGTACTTACATATGGAAACTGTAAAGCACAGTATAGAGCCTGGAGAAAAGAGATGGGTAATGAAAAGACAGGGCTAGTATTTGATTATCTGTGACCTTGGCCCAGCTGTGTTTTATAAAAAATAATAAAAGTGATGTTCAGGCCAAATGCACACTCTAATTTCATGAGTAGGACCACTGCCCAGAATTCTATTTAAATTACTCAGCGAATGAGGCAGGGAGGTTAGAAGGAAATCCATTTTCTTACCACCCTGCTTTACCTCACAAAGCAAGTTTTGACAAGTCACTCCTAAATTTTTCTTCACTGATCCCTTCTAAATAGCCCAGATTAAAAGATAGTGCCCAAATCTCCAGCTCAGAATGTACATTCTTCAGTCTCATCATAAAAGTAGCATCTTGAATACTGGGAAAGCAGAGGGGAGAAGTAGATAGATAGAGGTTTTTTTTTTTTTTCCTTCCAAGTTTGCTGGTTTATTATAAAGGTGTAAACCAAAAGTATCTGAGACAAATATCAATCAAAGTTTATTTTATAAAGGTTAAGGATGCACCCGTGATACAGTCTCAGGAGGTCCTAATGACCTGTGCCCAAGGTGGCTGGGATACAGCTTGGTATTATACATCTTAGGGAGACATGAGACATCAATCAATACATGTAAGACATACATTGGTTCAGTCCAGAAAGGTGGGACAACTCAAAGTGGGGGCTTCTAGGTCAGACGTAGATTTAAACATTTTCAGATTGGCAATTAGTTAAAAAAGTTATTATCATTAGAAATAAAAAATAAAAAAAAGAAAGAAAGAAAGAAAAGAAATGTCTGGATTATGATAAGGGGTCGTGCAGCCTAAGGTTTTATCATGCAGATGAAGCCTCCAGGTAGCAGGCTTCAGAGAGAATAGATTATAAATATTTCTTATCAGACTTAAAGAGCCTATTTTACTAGTAATTCCAAAAGGGAAGAGGTTATAATGAGGCACATTATTATCTGGCTTCCCCTTCTCATCATGACCTAAACTGTTTTTCAGATTAACCTTGGAATGCCCTTGGCAGACAGAAAGGGTCCATTCAGTTGGCTAGGAGAGCTGAGAACTTTATTTTTGGTTTACAAAGGATGCAGATAAAGAAATGCTTTTGGGAAGGTATAGCCAAAGGGGCACTGGGCTTCCATTCCCTCCCCAGGCAGGCCACCCTCCCGAACCTTCCACTTGCTCAGTTTTTCAGAAACCTCTCAGAACTCTGCACTTTTGGATTTTATTAAGACTTCATTACATAGGCATAGTTGATTAAACCATTGGTCACTGATAATCAACTTAACCTTCAACCCCTCTTGCCTCCCTGGAGGTTGTGAGGTAGGGCTTAAAGCCCTAACTTTCTAATCACCTTTAGGTGACCAACCCCCATCTTGGAGCTATTTAGGGGCTGCCAGTTAACTCATTAGCATAGCAAAAGACTAATTCTAAGAATGTTAGGAGTTGTATGCAAGGAAATGAGATAAAAAATCAAACATATATTTTGCATTAATACAGTTCACCACTGATCTTTGAACCTAGATCTCTTACATGAAAAGAATATACAACTCAAAAGATACTCCACATTACTAGAGTCCCATTCAGTCACATTAATAATCAGTCCAGTTCATCATCATAGTGTATGAATATGTCTCTCAGGGTGAGGTTACTCAGGTATGCAGGGTTCCATTGATACTTGCAGGTGCCAAAAGCAAAAGTGGTTTCAGCAAACATGTATCTTCACTCTGTCAGGCATCTGGTGTAATTGAGCTAAGAGCCAATACAATCTCTTGCTCTGAGCCTCTCTTGAGGTGTTAACACAATATTGGATTTTCATCCAATGAAAACCCATGAATTAAATGGCCCCCTTATTTATTTGTTTCCCCTTTATTTCTCCTATTCTTCCTTCTCCCCATTAAGAGCCAAACTGTTTTATCTTTGGAAGGGACATTAGCATCTAGATCAACCACGGTGCTGGCCTAGATTGCAGGCAGCAATACTAGTGTAGCAAATACCCTCCCCTATTTAGTCTACTCCAATTCAGATGGGGTAAGATTACATAGGTGCAGAACTAGTGAGCTATTTTTACCACCGGCAACTCAGCTGCATTCACTGTTAACCTCAATGTTGCCAGATGAGATAAAGGCAAAATCCATCCCCATCAGGCCCTTAACAATTCCAACATAAAGTTTAAAAACGTAGTTGAACTTGCTTGGTTTGGAATCATCCTCGTTTCCAGCACTTGCTAAGTTGCAGCCCTGCCTGGTCCTGCGACCACTGCATCAGGTACAGAAAAACAATTGAGGTGATGTGAGAAAGGAAAAAGGTATCATCATTATATCAGTATACTCCTCACATGGCAAGAATTGCATAGTTATGCCAGAATCTTTCCTCACCCCCTCTTCCTCAGATCAAACAGAAAAAGAGAGGAAAGTTTAGTTGGGACACTGCTCTAGCCGCACTTGTATTGACTGTGAAGACCCACTCATGAAAAGTGTGTAAGCCAGCCCTTCAGAATGCCTTTATTCTTACCCCTCTGCCACTTTCACATAACCAGTGTTTTATTTGCCTGTTCTACTTCTCTGTCAAGGTGTTACTCTGAGAAGGATATCTCTTTGTCCACGTCTGGACATTACGGGTTAGACAGCGTGTTTCTTGGTCTGAAGAAATGATGGCCGTCCAAATGCTTCCACCCTGTGATATGCTCATGTGGGGAAATAGGCATAAGGAATATGTTATTTACTTGTGTCCCCAGAAAATGGGTGTTGTTCACTCACTTCCAATGATGATAAATGGTGCTCTCCAAGTCTCCTCTTTAGGGAATGACATTCCGTTCTCTAAATGGGAGCCTAGAGGGTTCAGCAGTTGCCAGTAGATCAGCTTCAAATATAATGATGACAGTGACACAAGTAACAGGATAAAAGAATCATCTCAACATAGGGATTTTGTAAAATTTTCCCAGTTCTTAACACGGTGCCTGGCATATAACAGATGCTTAATAAATATTTGTTGAACTAATTAATTAACATAGAATGTGTTTATACATGCACAGATACTAAATATTTTTATTATGTCTCTTCCATATAAGACTCATTTCAACAGATGTGTTATTTTATGTATTTATCTTATGTAATAATCTGGACACTATGAAAAAGAAAATTCAGAACCTCATATGGTTCTGATATCTTCTGCTCCCCTATTGATTACCAGGTTTTTTGTTTTTGTTTTTGTTTTTGTTTTTTTTCCGACTAATCATGTTAACCCTGTGGATTCTACATTCTTTCCCTAGCACATTCTCTCTTTAATTGCATTTTGTCTAATTAGCCATTGCAACAAAATAAAGGTGTTTTATCTTTGGTCTGCAGATGTTAAATGAAGCTACGCCTACACAAAATTAGTTTTCAAAGGATTTAGGAAAAGGTTAGATATTTGATATAAATATCTCCATTTACTATACTTGTTTAAATTTAGATTTCATTACCTTTGGTACCCATTGCCTGTCAGACAATGTCTATACTCTTAAACCTGGCACTTTACTTCCCCTCTCTCAATTCCTAGAAACGTATTATGATTGTTTTAAAAAAGCCCATTCTACTGTGAATGTTTCAAGCTACGTTTTACTGATGAATACGTAAATTTTGTAGTAAGAAAAATAATTTTGTCATATTGTGTAAAACATTATAGTTAATATTTGTAACTATTAAAATCTTGCACCTTTAATAGACACCACATTTTTGGGAGAAAGGTTGAAAAAATAAAAAATATGTGGTAGCTTTATCACCCTTCGCAATGATCTCCTGGCTTTAAATTGCCAGCTTAGTCAATGCCTCCTTCAGGTTAAGGTAAAAAGTAAGTGCTCAAAGGTAATTCTTGAAGGTAGACAGGATTTTAATAGGTGTATGAAAGTGGAGAAGGCATTTTAGGAGACATATATAATAGCACATAAGCCAGAATAAGCCCGACTTCCAGGGACAGAATAATAGGAAGAAATTTGCTGGAAAGATTTTGTTTAAATTTTTTGAAAGTCTTCAGAAGTTAATAATGATTGAATGTACTTAAGGAGAAAAAAATCCTCATTCTATAAATTACACAAATATTTCTTTCACATATTTGTACTAAATTGACCCTAGACCAAAAATCCCACACCATATTTCTGCCACTGTAGCTGGTAGATAAACCACCAAGATAAAAAGAAAAAAAATATGTGCACCTTGTATTTTTCATTAAAAATATATCCTGGAAATACTTTCATGTTAATATTATACATTAAATTCCCAGAATTGTAATTCTGAAATAAATTTGGAAATTTGTTAAATTGGAAAATTGCTCTTCAAAAAGTTCATCAATGACACTCCCATAATAAAATAACATATGAAGATCTCTATTTCCTCATATCCTCAATAATGCAATTTACTATCAAACTTTCCAGTTGGTATTGCTTTGCACTATTAACTTGTATTTTTGTATTTTTTGTATTATGAATGAGGATGAGCATTTTTTTATTAACTTAATAACCATATTTCTTTCTTTTATTTTCTTTTTTCTTTTTTTTTTTTTTTTTTTTTTTTGAGACGGAGTCTTGCTCTGTCACCCAGGCTGGAGTGCAGTGGCCCGATCTCGGCTCACTGAAAGCTGGGCCTCCCGGGTTGATGCCATTCTCCTGCCTCAGCCTCTTGAGTAGCTGGGACTACAGGCACCCGCCACTGTGCTTGGCTAATTTTTTTGTATTCTTTAGTAGAGACGGGGTTTCACCATGGTCTCGATCTGCTGACCTCGTGATCTGCCTACTCGGCCTCCCAAAGTGCTGGGATTACAGGCGTGAGCCACTGTGCCTGGCCAATAACCATATTTATTTCTTATTCTTTAAACCATCTGCTCATATACTTTGTTCTTTCTGTGTTGTTTGACTTTTTCTTACTGATGTATAGTAGTTATTTATATATTATGGAAATTATACCATGATTGTAATATGAGTTGCAAACACTGTTTTGAACCTTGAAATTTTTCTAACTTTATTTATAGTAGCTTTTTCTAGGGTCCTTTAAAAAAACCTTTAAAAAAACAGATTTAAGGGTTACAAATACTGTGTTTTTACATGGACATTTTGTGTAATGGTGAAATCTGAGCTTTTAGTGTAACCGTCACCCAAATAGTATACATCATACTCATTAGGTAATTTCTCATTTTTCATTCCTTTCCCACCCTCCTACCTTTCCGAGACTCCATTGTCTATTATTCCACTTACTATGCCCATGTGTTTGCATTATTTCGCTCCCACTTATAAGTGAGAACATGCAGTATTTGACTTTCTGTTTCTGAGTCATTTCACCTAAGATAATGGCCTCCAGTTCCATCCATGTTGCTACAAAAGGCACGATTTCTTTTTTTTTACTGCTGAGTAGTATTCTATTGAAAAAAAAATATATATATGTATAACATTTTCTTTGTACAATCATCTGTTGATGAACATTTAGGTTGGTTCCATATCTTTGTTATTATATATAGTGCTATGAGATAAACATGTGAGTGCGTGTATATGTTTTTAATGTTTCTTTTCTTCTGGGTAGATATGCAGTAGTGGGATAGCTAGACTGAATGGTATTTCTGTTTTTAGTTCTTTGAGAAATTCCCATACTGTTCTCTATAGGGGTTGTACTGATTTACATTCTTACCAACAGTGTGTATGCATTCCCTTTGCTCTGCATCCTCACAAACATCTGTTATTTTTTGACATTTTATTACTAACCATTGTGACTAGTATAAGATGGTATCTCACTGTGGTTTTAATTTGCATTTCTCTGAGAATTAGTGAGGTTGAGCATTATTTTTTCATATGCTTGTTGGTGTCCTGTATGTCTTTTTTTGAAAAATGTATGTTTATGTACTTTGCCCATATTTTAACGGGGTTTTTTGTTGTTGTTGAGCTGTTCAATTTTCTTATAGATTCTGGATATTAGTCCTTTGTTGGATGCATAGTTTGCAAATATTTACTCTCATTCTGTAGGCTGTCTGTTCACTGTGTTGGTTACATTTTTTGCTGTGCAGGAACTTTTTAGTTTAATTAAGTCCCATTTGTCTATTTTTGTTTTTGTTGCATTTTCTTTTGAGATTCTTAGTAATAAATCCTTTTCTAAGGTCTACAAACAGAAGTGGTTTTTTTCCCCAGGTTTTCTTCTATCATTTTGTAGTTTCATGTCTTAAATATAAGTCTTTAATTCATCTTGAGTTAATTTTTGTCTATATAGAGAGATACAAGTCCAATGTCATACTTCTACATGTGGCTATCCAATTTTCCAAGCACTATTTATTGAATAAAATGTCCTTTCTCCAGTGTATACTTTTGTGGACTTTATCAAATATCAGTGGGATCTAGATTTGTGACTTTATTTCTGGGTTCTCTAATCTGTTCCATTGATTTATGTATCTATTTTTATAACAGTACTTTGTTGTTTTGGCTACTATAGCCGTGGATGATAATTTGAAGACAAGTAATGTGTTGCCTTCCATTTTGTTCTTTTTTGCTTAAGATTTCTTTGGCTGCTCAGGCTCTTTTTAAGTTCCATATGAATTTTAGGATTTTCTTCTAACTATGAATAATGACATTGGTGAGAGGGTGTGCTAAGATGGCAGATAAGGGACAGGGCTAAATTTCAGCTTTGACTTGGATGAACAGAACAGCATGTGGAGACTCACTGTATGAACTTTTGCTCCATGAACCATGGTAGGAACATACCAGGAAAACAGAAAAAAATCACAGATCCTTTGAATGCTACTGGAAATTCTACAAGGCAGGTGAAAAACTGTGACTTCCTAAAATATGAGAGTGGAAAACTTGACTTTGAACATATGTCCCCACTGGAGAATCTGAAAATCCAGATCACAGGAGAAGGATTTTTACCTTACCTAGAGCTGAAATGGATTTAGGGAGCTGTGTGAAATATAAAAGTAGAAGCAGCAGTGGGAAGTGCCTTATAGGCAGTCCCAGTCTCCAGCTCAAGCCCAGGGAAGCCATCCCTGACATCTCTCACAGGGGCCCTCAGGGAAGGCAGCAAGAGTAATTAGAGAGGGGGTCACAGGGCAAAAGTTTCTTCCAACTGAAATTAGCAACAATTTTGACTGGGTATGAATTTTCTTGAAAAGAATCTGGGGAGAAAATGGGAACTGCTGCAGATATAAGCACAGGAGCTGCTACTGACAGAGTGGGCATATGGGGAAGTGTGAGGTCCAAAAACTGTGCCTGCTTTCTTGGAAGGGAAGCTCATGGCATGGGGCAAAGTCTGAGTGGGGCACTGTGGGAGTGAGACCAGTATCAACAACTGAATGGGAGCTGAGTGAAGCCTCTTGCTACTGGCTATCCCTCACTTCACTGGCACAGCAAAGGCAGCCAAAATCCCCTCTGGAACATAACTCCATTGGTCAGAGAACCACCCTCCCATCCCTCACAGTGGCAACAATAAGCCCTGCCCAAGGAGAGTCTGAGCCCAGACCCTCCTAACCTTGACCCCACCTGATGGTATTTTTCTACCCACCCTTGTAGCCAAACACAAAAGATAGAAACTCTTAGGGGCTTTATGGCTCTGCCTATCATCTGAGAAGTTAAAATACTTGCACTGGACAAGTTAGAGCAAGTTTAGATCCCCCTACTTCTGCTGCAGCTGGTGCTCTCTTTAAAATGCCACATCCTGGCTGGAGGCCAATCAACTCAGGCCATTAAAGCAACTCATGACAGACTAACCCTGATCCCAGAAAGGAGAAATCAACAGCTAATTCCACTGCCTGCAACATCCTGGGTAACCAGAGGTCCATGCAGCAGCATCACAGCTACCATAACCAGCATTCAAGGAAGCCAGCACACTAAACATATCTACAACCAAAGACTTCCACAGAGCCCACAGCACTCTCCTACTGCCTCCACTAGAGCAGGTGCTGGTATCTACAGCTAGGAGACCTGAAGACAGATTTCATCACAGAACTCTTCACAGACATTCTCCAGCAGTAGCCCTGAGCCTGGTAGCCTGGCTGGGTGGTTAGACTCAGAAGAATAGTAACAATCATTGCATTCTGGCCCCTAGGAAGTCCCATCCCTAGGGGAAAGGGGAGAACACCATGCCAAGGAATTACCCCATGGGACAAAAGAATATGAACAACAGGTCTCGAGTTCCAGACCTTTCCACTGAAACAGTCTACCCAAATGAGAAGGAGCTAGAAAAGTAATTCTGGCAATATGACAAAACAGGGTTCTATAACACACCCAAAAGATCACACTAGATCCTCAGAAATGGTTCCAAACCAAGAAGAAATCTCTGTAATTCTAGATAAAGAATTCAGAAGGTTGATTAATAAGGTACGCAAGGAGATACCAGAGAAAGGTGAAATCCAACTTAATGAAATTTAAAAATCAATACAGGATATGGATGAAAATTCTCCAGAGAAATAGAAAAGAAAAACAATCACAACTTCTGGAAATGAAAGACGCACTTAGAGAAATAAAATTACAGTGTAAAATTTCAACAATAGACTAGAACAAGTAGAAGAAAGAAATTCAGAGCTCAAGACAAGGTTTTTAAATTAAGCCAGTCAGACAAAAACGAAGAAGAAAGAATATTTAAAAGCAAAGCCTCCAATAAATTTGGGATTATGCTAAATAGCCAAACCTAAGAATAATTGTTGTTCCTGAAAAATAAATCTTAAAGTTTGAAAAACTTATTTGAGGGAATGATTGAGGAAAATTTCTTTGACCTTATAAGAAATCTAGACATCTAAATACAAGAAGCTCAAAGAACACCTGGCAAATTCATCAGAAAAAGATCATCACCTAGGCACATAGTCATCAAGTTATCTACAGTCAAGATAAAGGAAATAATTTAAGAGCTGTGAGACAAAAGTACCAGATAACCTATAAAGGAAAACCTATCAGATAAACAGCAGAATTCTCAGCAGAAACCTTACAACTCAGAATGGATTGGGGTCCCATCTTTAGCTTCCTGAAACAAAATAAATTGTCAGCCAAGAATTTCGTGTCCAGCAAAACTAAGCTTCATAAACAAAGGAGAGATAAAATCTTTTTCAGACAAACAAATGCTGAAGAGTTCATCACTACCAACAGCATACAAGAACTGCTAATAGGAGTTCTAAATCTTGATACAAAACCTAAAAATACACCAAAATAGAGCCTTCTTAAAGCATACATCTCACAGGGTCTATAAAATAATAACACAATGAAAAAAGCCAAAGTATTAAGGCAAAAATTAGCATGATGAACACAATAGTACCTCACATCTCAATACAAACATTGAATATAAATGGCCTAAATGTGCCACTTAAAAGATACAGAATGGCAGAATAGATAAAAATCCATCAACCAAGTACCTGCTGTCTCCAAAAGACTCACCTAACATATAATGACTCACATAAACTTATGGTAAAGGGGTGGAAAAAGATATTCTGTGCAAATGGAAACCTAAAGCATGCAGGAGTAGCTATTTTTATATCAGACAAAACAGACTTTAAAGCAACAACTGTAAAAAAGACAAAAAAGGACATTATATAATGATAAAAGGACTAGTCCAACAGGAAAATATCACAATCTAAATAGATATGCACCTAACACTGGAGCTCTCAGATTAATAAAACAATTACTACTAGACCTAATAAATGAAATAAATGGCAATGCAGTAATAATGGGGGACTTTGATATTCCACTGACAGCAACAGACAGTCCATGTAGACAGAAAGTCAATAAAGAAGCAATGGGCTGAAGCTATACCCTAGAAAAAATGGACTTAACAGATATTTACAGAACACTTGACCCAACAACTGCAAAATATACATTCTTTTCTTCAGTGCAGGGAACATTCTCCAAGATAGACCATATAATAGGTAACAAGACAAGTCTCAATAAATTTAAGAAAATTGAAATTATATCAAGTATTCTTTCAGATCACAGTGGAATAAAACTGGAAATTAATCCCAAAAGGAACCCTCAAAATATACAAATACGTGCAAAACGTCTGGGAGATAGCATATATCATACAAAAGCAGTACTAAGAAGAAAGTTAAAAATGTTACATGCTTACATCAGAAAGCTGAAAGAGTGTAAATAGATAGTGTAAGGTCACATCTCAAGGAATTAGAGAAACAAGAAGAAACCAAACCCAAACCAGCAGAAGAAAAAATTTAATAAAGATAAATTCAGAACTAAATGACATTGAAACAACAAAAAATACAAAAGAGAAATGAAACAAAAAACTGGTTATTTGAAAAGATATACAAAATTGATAGATCATCAGAAATATTAACCAAGAAAAGAAGAGAGAAGATCCAAATAAGCTCAATTAGAAATGAAATGGGAGATATTACAACTGATATCACAGAAATACAAACAGATTGTCCAAGGCTACTACAAACACCTTTAGGCACACAAACTAGAAAATCTAGAAGAGGCAGATAAATTCCTGGAAATATCCAATTATCCTAGATTAAATAAGGAATAAATAGAAGATCTGAACAAACCAATAACAAATAGCGATATTGAAACAGTAATAAAAACAATTGCCAACAAAAAAAGTTCAGAACCAGATGGATGCAAAGCTAAATTCGATGAGACATTCAAAGAAGAATCAGTACCAATCTTACTGAAATTATTTCAAAAGATAGAGAAAGAGGGAATCTCCCCTGAATAATTCTGTAAAGCCAGTCATCAGGGGAACCAGTCCCCAATATTACAATGTAGGTTCTTTTCTATTTTCCTTAAATGTCAGCTGGTCTGAGAAATAAAGAGAAAGAGTACAAAAGAGAGAAATTTTACAGCTGGGTCTCCGAGGGTGACATCACATGCCGGCATGTTCTGTGATGCCCCTGAGCCACAAAACCAGCAAGTTTTTATTAGCGATTTTCAAAGGAGAGGGAGTGTACGAATAGGGTGTGGGTCATAGAGATCACATGCTACAAAAGGCAATAAAATATCACAAGGCAAATGGGGCAGAGCAAGATCACAAGGCCAGGGTGAAATTAGAATTGCTGATGAGGTTTCATGTCCCACTGTGCACGCATTGTCATTGATAAACATCTTAACATGAAACAGAGTTCGAGAGCAGACAACCTGTCTGACTAAAATTCGCTAGGCTGTAATTTCCTAACCCTAGCAAGCCTAGGGGTGCTGCAGGAGACCAGGGAGTATTTTATCCCTTATCTTCAACTGCGTAAGACAGACAATCCCAGAGCGGCCATTTTAGAGGCCTCCCCCTGGGAATGCATTCTTTTTCCAGGGCTGTTCCTTACTGAGAAAAAGAATTCAGCGATATTTTTCCTATTCGTTTTTGCAAGTAGAGAAATATGACTCTGTTCTGCCCAGCCCTGCAGGCAGTCAGACCTTATGGTTATCTCCCTTGTTCCCTGAAAATCACTGTTATCCTGTTATTTCAGGATGCCCAGATTTCATATCATTCAAACACACATGTTTTACAAGCAATTTGTACAGATAACGCAATCATCACAGGGTTCTGAGGCGACCTACAGCCTGAGCTTATGAAGATGACAGGTTTAAGAGATTGAAGTAAAGACAGGCATAGGAAATTATAAGACGATTGATTGGGGAAGTGATAAATGCACATGAAATCGTCACAATTTATGTTCAGAGATTGCAGTAAAAACAGGCGTAAGAAATTATAAAAGTATTAATTTGGGGAATTAATAAATGTCCGTGAAATCTTCACAGTTTATGTTCTTCTGCCATGGCTTCAACCAATCCCTCCATTCGGGGTCCCTGACTTCCTGCAACAGCCAGTATCACCCTAATACAAAACCAGGAAAAGACATAACAAACAAACAAAAAACTGCATATCATTATCCCCAATGAATATAGATGGAAAAATCCTCACAAAAATACTAGCTAACCAAATCCAAAAGCATATCAAAAAGATAATACACCATGATCAAGTGAGTTTTGTAACAGGGATGCAGGGATGGTTTAACAAGTGTGAGTCAATAAAAATGATAGACCACATAAACAGAATTAAAAGCAAAAGTCATGATCATTTCAATAGATACAGGAAAAGCATTTGAGAAAATCCAGTATACCTTTATGATTAAAGCCCTCAGCCAAATTGGCACAGAAGGGACATACCTCAAGGTAATAAAAGCCTTATATGAAAAACCCACAGCCAACATTACACTAAACAGGGAAAAGTTGAAAGCATTTCCCTTGGAAACTAGAACAAGACAAGGATGCCCACTTTCACCACTTCTATTCAACATAGTACTGGAAGTCCTAGCCAGAGTAATCAGATAAAAGAAAGAAATAAAAGGCATTTGAATTGGTAAACAGGAGGTCAAACTGTCACTGTTTGCTGATTATATGATTGTATACCTAGAAAATCCTAAAGACTTGTCCTAAAAGCTCCTAGATCTGATAAATAAATTCAGTAAAGTTTTAGGATACAAAATCAATGTACACAAGTCAGCAGCCCTGCTATACACCAAAAATGATGAAACTGAGAAACAAATCAAGACCTCCATCCCTTTTACAACAGCTGCAAAAAAATAAAATACTTAGGAATATACTTAACTAAGGAGGTAAAAGATCTCTACAAAGAAAACTACAAAACACTGTTGAAAGAAAACATAAATGACACGAACAAATGGAAACACATTCCATGCTCATGGATGGGTAGAATCAATATTGTGAAAATGACCCTACTGCCAAAAGCAATACACAGATTCACTGCAATCCCATCACAGTATTCCCATCATCGTTCTTCACAGAACTAGAAAAAAAAAAAAAAAAAGCCTTAAAATTCATATGGAATCATAAAAGAGCCAGGATGGGCATGGTGGCTGTATTCCCAACACTTTGGGAGGCCAAGGCAGGTGGGTCACCTGAGGTCAGGAGTTTAAGATCAGCCTGACCAACATGGAGAAACCCTGTCTCTACTAAAAATACAAAATTAGCTGGGTGTGGTGATGCATGCCTACAATCTCAGCTACTTGGGAAGCTGAGGCAGGAGAACTCAGGAGTTGGAGGTTGCAGTGAGCTGAGATGATGCCATTGCACTCCAGCCTGGGCAACAAGAGCAAAACTCTGTCTCAGAAAAAAAAAAAAAAAAAAAAAAATAAGAAAGAAAAAGAAAAAGAGCCTGCATAGCCAAAGCAAGACTAAGCAAAAAGAACAAACCTGGAAGTATCACATTACTCAACTTCTAACTACACTACAGTGCTATAGTTCACAAAACAGAACAGTGCTGGTATTAAAAAGGATGCATAGACCAATGGAATACGATAGAGAACCCAGAAATTATGCCAAATACTTACAGCCAACTGGTCTTTAACAAAGTAAACAAAAACATAAAGCGGGTAAAGGACACCTTATTCAACAAATGGTGCTGAGCTAATTAGCAAGCCATATGTAAAAATACAAACTGCCCGGCGTGGTGGCTCATACCTGTAATCCCAGTGGTTTGAGAGGCCGAGGCAGGAGGATTACCTGAGATCAAGAGTTTGAGACCAGCCTGGTCAACATGTGAAACACCAACTCTACTAAAAATACAAAAATTACCTGGGTGTGGTGGTGGGTTCCTGTAATCCCAGCTACTTTGGAGGCTGAGGTGAGATAATTGCTTGAACCCAGAAGCAGAGGTTGCAGTGAGCAGAAATCATGCCATTTCACTCCAGCCTGGGCAACAAGGGCAAAATACCATCTCAAAAAAAGAGAAAAGAATGAAACTGGATCCTCATCTCTCACCCTATAGAAACATCAACTCAAGATGGATGAAAAGCTTAAATCTAAGGCCTGAAACTATAAAAATTCTAAAAGATAACATTGGAAAAACTCCTCTAGACATTGGCTAATGCAAAGAGTTCATGACCAAGAACCCAAAAGCAAATACAGCAAAAACGAAAATAAATAGATGGGATCTAATTAAACTAAAAAAGCTTCTGCACAGGAAAAGAAATAATCAGCAAAGTAAACAGACAGTCCACAGAGTGAGAGAAAACATTTGCAAACTATGCATCTGACAAGACTAATGTTCAGACTCTACAAGGAACTCAAATAAATCGCAAGAAAAACCCAAATAATCCCATCAAAAAGTGGGCAAATGACATGAATAGACAATTCTCAAAAGAAGATATACAAATAGCCAAGAAACATATGAAAAAATGCTAAATGTCAGTAATTATCAGGGAAATGCAAATCAATGAGATACCACCTTACTCCTGCAAGAATGGCCATAATTTAAAAATCAAAAACTAATAGATGTTGGCACAGAAGTGGTAAAAAGCAAACACTTTTACACTGCTAGTGAGAATGTAAACTAGTACAACCACCGTGGAAAACAGTATAGAAATTCCTTAAAGAACTAAAAGTAGAACCACCATTTCATCCAGAAGTCTCACTACTGGATATCTACCCAGAAGAAAAGAAGTCATTATATGAAAAAGGCCTTGCACACATGTTTATAGCAGTACAATTCACAATTGCAAAAATATGGAACCAGCCTAAATGCCCAGCAACCAATGAGTGGATAAATAAAATGTGGTATATATGCACCGTAGGATACTACTCAGCTATAAAAAGGAACAAAATAATGGCATCTGCAGCAACCTGGATTGAGTTGAAGACCATTATTCTAGATGAAGTAAGTTAGGAAAAAAAGACCAAATATCGTATGTTCTCACTTATAAGTGGGAGCTAAGCTATGAGGACACAAAGGCATAAGAATGATATAATGAACTTTGGTGACTTAGGGGGAAGGGTGGGAGAGGGGTGAGGGATAAAAGACTACACATTAGGTACCGTGTACACTGCTCAGGTGATGGGTGCACCAAAATATTGGAAATTACCACTAAAGACCTTATCCATGTAACCAGAAACCACTTGTTCCCCCAAAACAAAACAAAACAAAAATAAATAAATAACAGACACTGGTATTTTGATAGGGATTGCATTGAATCTGGAGATTGCCTTGGGCAGTATGATCATTTTAATAATATTGATTCTTCCAATCTATGAGTGTGAGATGTTGGTTCATTTGTTTGTGTTATCTAAAATTTATTTTATCAGTGTTTTGTAGTGTTCCTTGTATAGATCTTCACCCCCTTGATTAAGTGTTTGCCTAGGTATATATATATATTTTTGTAGCTATTGTAAATGGGATTGACTTCCTGATTTGTTTCTCAGCTTGATTGTTATCGGTGTATAGAAATGCTACAGATTTTGTATGCTGAAACTTTACTGAATTCATTTATCAAATCTAGGATAATTGTGGAGGAGTCTTTAGGGTTTTCTAAGTATAAGATCATATCATCAGCAGAGAATTTAACTTCTTTTTCAATTTGAATGCCTTTTATTTCTTTCTTTTGCCTGATGTAATTAAAATATGTTTTGTTCACAAATTTATTTAGGCATAATTAACACAGTTATTCAAAATTTTGAGCTTTTGAGAAACAGCTTTATTGACATGTAACTGACATAAATTAAACTGTATATAAACTGTATGCTTCGAGAAATTTTAACTCAAGACATACCTGTGATATCATCACTTACATCACGATAGGGAACATAGTCTAAAAATTTCATCATCCTCCTTTGTAATCCCATGAAGTACTTATTTAGCAACCTCCCACAAATTCTAATATGTTTTATTTTTATTTTCATGCAGTTAAAATACTGTCTAATTTCACATTTGGAGAAACTTAGCTTGACTACTTTGTTTCCTATTTCTCAGGATTACTGTACCTTGTTGCCTGATTCTAGTGTTCAGAAAAGTGTTGATTTATAGATCATGTCTAGTTTTTCAGATGGGAGGATAAGTCCAGTCTCTTTTATTGTATTGCGGGTAGAATCTTATGTAATTAAATTTAACAATCTTTTCTCTTATGATACCTTGTAGTTGTGTTTTATTTAGCAAGGTCTCTAACACTCCGTTTGTGTGTGTGTGTGCGTGTGTGTGTGTGTCTGTGTGTGTGTGTTTCCATCAAGTTTTCTTTCAGTACTTTTTGGTTTGTCTTTCTGAAATTTATTTGGAGTAAAATATGAAGTGTAGAGCCAGGATCACTACTCTTCACTTTACAAATGCTGCAGATTGGTGTACTTAGCCCCAGCTACCCCATTCAAACCAGCTTCTTCCACGCCTGTGTAAGGTTGCACAAAGTACTTGAGATCTCAGCCTGAACTGGAGGAGGAAACATAGATTCATAGCAGCAATATTGTGAACGTGAGAGAAAGGCCTAGAGCATGTCAGAGACATTCACAATGCTGTTTTAGGGTCACTGATCCAATACCAGCAAACTACACCTTTGATATGGAGAAAAGAAAATATCAATACATTGCTTAGAGGACTTTGAACGTTTATTTATGATTGATATGAACATTTTTGGGAAATCATGTATTTTAAGGCTTCTTTTCTAAATTATGACTTTTTAGCAAAAATATACCATTTGGATTAACAATACTAAAATAAGAAATATACTAATAACTGAAATGCTCTTTATACAATATGTGTTTTTCATACAGTTAGGACCAGAGTATAGAAATAGTATTCTTACAGTAAAATACTTATTATTAACATTTTATTGTAACTGTTCTGGGGCAACTAAAATACTACAGTCATTTTGTTTTTATTATCCTAACATGTCGAACATGAGAGTTGTAAAAATTTTAGTCAAGGAATGAGAGTATTTTCCTCCCAATTTTTATTTCGATGATGATTTCACAAAAGTTAAACTTGACAGCAAAATTAATATCATCAAACATTATAAGTAAATACTTGAGAACTACTTATTTTTAAAAGTCTCTCTTCATTAATGAAACTTCACTCATTATTTTTCTGATACATAAAGAAATCTCCTGTCTTGAAGGTAGAAGACACTGGACTGACTCCCAGAGAAAAGGCTGAATGTTAAATGTCCTCAGCTTGGTTAAAGCAGTCAGGGCAGGAGAAGGTGGCAGGGCTGAAGGGTCGTGGGATGAATAGTGGGGAAATTAGGTTACAAGGGAAGGCTAGGTTGGCGCAAAAGCAATTGTGGTGTTTGCCATTACTTTAAACAGCAAACACCGCAATTACTTTTGCACCAACCTAATAGGTCGTTAATGGCACATTGCATCAACATTTTGTCAAGTGTTTGTGGTATTAGGTGCTTATTTTCACTGAAGAATTCAGAGTGATCTTTCCGCAAAACAGTACAGTAGTCAAAAGTGTGTGTGAGAGATTTTAGCGACAATTATGTGTCATGATTGCATTTGGAATTGAAAAGACAGTGTAGCTGTAAAATCCTGGACTTTTATAGAATGAATTTTGCAAGTCTCTAGTTTATTAGGTCACCCGCTTGTATCTCCACAGCAGTAAAGCTTTCAGTCGGGTAAAATGTTCCAGATATCATTGCCCTTGTATTCTACAGTTCATCTTAAAGTGCTTTTATCTGCCAGTAAAAATTTGCCTTATAAAAACGAAATTGGATTCATCAAAGAAGAAGTGTGGCTGCCCCATTGCGTTCGTGTCATAGTCATAGTGATAAGATATTTTTAGTGCGATAAAATCATCTTTTTACAGATTTGTCGGTAGTAAAGCAATTATAGTCAGATGCTTGGACAGTGAAACTATCTTCACCAATTAAATAAAGCAGATTCCAATTTACTGAGGGCAATGGGAAGAGGATTTTCTTTTTCTTTGCTCATTGTCTTCTTTAACATTTGGCTAGCACCTTCCTTTCGCCTCTAACATCTTATACTTTCCACGGGATTTACATGTTAGTGGTCATTTCCTCTCTCAGCCCAGGGGAAAGGTTGGTAATAGTTTTATCCCTATTCAAACAAGCACAAAGTGTGACAACTTGTCACAAAACATTAGTTGTTTTCATTCCCTGCAGCAGGAAGAGGGAGGTGGGCTTCAGTGCTAAGTTTAAATGCAGAATAAGGACATGCGTAGGCTCGGGATTACCAGTAGTATAGAGAACACATTGGCTATAGATAGAAACCTCCCGCCTTTGCTCTACTGTCCTCAGAACTTCTTTCAGGCTCTTAATTCTGTGCCCAGCTCAGTTCTGCTTACAGAACTCTGACCTTGACTAAATTTCTCTTTGGTAATGAAGAATAAACTATTTGGACTCCGTGTCTGGAAATGCTGGTATCTTCTTCCTATTCAAATTGTTAATACCATATTACGACTATTGGTAAATATGTGTGGTTGAAGTAGAGATACTGAGGAACCAAAGCAAACTCTTTAGAAAGGTTGCCTCAGCCTGAAACTGAAGACTGACCTCACAATTACCATTTTGTTTTGTTTTGTTTTGAGTCTCTATTTACTTTGTTTTCCACATGCTTTAGGTTGATCATTGTTTATTCAGCAATGCAGAAGAGATAGGGCCATAGGAAGAAATTACCATGGCAAATCATGATTGGACTGATGACTGCTAGTGACCGAATGTTATTTGAAACTACCTGCAAAGTTGGCAGGGTAAAAATTTATATAAGAAAATGCAAACTTTGTGTAATTAACCCCTGAGTTATGAGAATTTGACTCAACCCTGAGAATTTCTCTTGAATAGGGACATTGGGTAATCTATTAATCCCCTAAGCATGACTCCAAAGACTGAAAGTCTGAATGGCAGGCCGGGTTTGGTGGCTCAGGTCTGTAATGCCCCTACTTTGGGAGGCCGAGGTGGGCTGATCGCCTGAGGTCAGGAGTTTGAGACCAGCCTGACCAACATGGAGAAACCCCGTCTCTGCTAAAATAAGAAAATTTGCCGGGCGTGGTGGCACAGGCCTGTAATCCTAGTTACTTGGGAGGCTGAGGCAGGAGAATCACTTGAACCCATTGCGCCATTGGGCTCCAGCCTGGGTAACAAGAGTGAAACTGGGTCTCAAAAAAAAAAGAAAAGAAAAGAAAAGAAAATGGTAAAGGCTTCTACTTGATGAAAGAAAACACAGATCTTATAGAAACAAAAGAGAACATCGATGGGTCAAATGTTTCTTAGCTAGGATTGAAGTAAACTTTGACAACTAATCACTTTTTATTTTATTTAAGAATTCCCAGCCAGGAGTAAAAGTGAGAGGTGAAGCCAGCCGGGCTTCTGGGTCAGGTAGGGACTTGGAGAACTTTCCTGTCTAGCTAAAGGATTGTAAATGCACCAATCATCCCTTTGTGTCTAGCTAAAGGATTGTAAACGCATCAATCAGCATTCTGTAAAATCGCACCAATCAGCACTCTGTAAAATGGACCAATCAGCAGGATGTGGGCAGGGCCAAATAAGGGAATACAAGCTGGCCACCCAAGATAGCAGGGCAGCCCATTCCGGTCGCCTTCCATGCTGTGGAAGCTTTGTTCTTTCCCTCTTCTCCATAAATATTGCTGCTGCTGCTCATTCTTTGGGTCCCTACTACCTTTATGAGCCGTAACATTTGCTGCAAAGGTCTGAGGCTTCACTCCTGAAGTCAGTGAGACCACGAACCCACTGGAAAGAAGAAACTCCATACACATCTGAACATCTGAAGGAACAAACTCTGGACACACCATCTTTAAGAGCTGTAACACTCACCTCAAGGGTCTGTGGCTTCATTCTTGAAGTCAGGGAGACCAAGAACCCACTGGAAAGAATAAATTCTGTACTCAAAAGTACAAACCTGACTTACAAGGCATATAATAAAAAAAAATAATACTATGAACTAATTTAGTACAAATAATGAAACATAATGTAGAAGGTAGGCACTTTAAATCTACATGATCAGGTTGGGTTTTCAAAACAGGGAGAGGAGACATCAAGCATTTAGAAATCAATAGGAATTCCCCTTTTCTACTCATCCCCAATACAAACTCTCTGCTTCACTCAGGCTGTAGAGCATGTTCTTTCCAGACCATAGGTCGTTTTCTCTTTGCCATGCCTGGTACTGTGCACTGTGTCCTCGAAATGGGATGCTTGTGTTCTTTTTTTCTGTGATTTGGTGGTTTAATTATTCTGAGAAACCTCAATATCTTCTAACAAATTTTTTCTTTTGAGTTATTTAATCTGTGTTTCTGACTACAGAAATTAAAAATGTTAAGTAATATATAGCTAAATATATAAAATACAGCAAAAATGGCAAAATTAATGTCAAATTTGAATTAAAAGCATAAAGGATCCAGGACAAGTAGTGAAGACATAAAACTTGTGAAATAATGTATGAAGTAAATATAATATAAAATATGAGACAACTATAGTAGTATAAGGAAAAATAGAAAGAAAGAAATTGACTTCAAAAATCTGAAAACATCACTTTGCTTTTGAGACAGCCCAAGGAAACCGAGATGGATATATATAGTATTAAAATAGAGAATCTGAATAACACTAAGGAGGCTTGTTAAAGAGATATGCGGATAACTTTATGCCCAAGATCAGAAAGAGTATATGAAATGCTCACGAATCTTCAAAAATTTACCCTTTAAAAATTTAAAAGAAAAATTATAAATTATATCAACCACATTCTCCCATTTTAAATCTAGACATAACAAAGGTGTAAAGGGAAAATGTCTCTAAACTTAGAGATTTTTAAAAAACAAAAAGGAATCTTATTTTTTAAAAAAGATAATACTACAACTTTAAGTAATAAAAAATAAGTGATCCTCTTTTGGAATAGTAGTAAATTTATTATCTCAAAAGTTTTTATATTAAAAGCAAAAGTGAAAATAGGGTGGTAATATGTGAGCTAAGCATTTAACTTAAAGAATTAGAAAAAAGTAATAAACCAAACATAAGAACAATAAATAGAAGAAAATAAGAAGCAAAAAATAGTTATTTAGAATGAACAGTGAAAAATCATTGTTTTCAAAAATGATACATGCAAAAAAGCCTAGAAGGCCCATACAAGAGAAGAAATTTGAAACAAGAATATACAAATAGATACAGATGTTAAAAATGAAAGCATATACTTCCAGAAAACTATAAAAATTCCTAAATTTAATCAGAATAAAGTATAATGCCAGAATAGACCATTAAGCAGATAGTAAAATAGTGTTCAAAATATCACTAATAAAAGGATTCAGAGAAGAGGTGATTTTAATAGATAAATTTCTTCAAAGTATAAAGAACAAAATGTCTATATCATACAAAATGTTCCAGAACTTTAAAAAGATGGGAAAACAGCTTCTTTTTACAATTTTATAAAGCTAGCATAACATTCATGATCCAACAAAGATAAATCTTCATATTCCTTATGGTAATTATTATGTAACTTTTTTTTTTAGCTGGTTTTTGTTTTAGAAGCACAAAGATAAATTTAAAGCTTAAAGATATATGTGGTTGCAGATTTGTAATAAACTTTTATTGGTCCTGTTTTTCTCTAGACTTCATTTTACATTTTAATGTATAATTTATGCATTCTTGTATAATTATAATTTTGTGTGTATTCTTGCTATAAGTCTTTTCAAATCTTTTCAGAATGAGATTTGGACAAAATTAATTACTTTCTTCAAAAAACCGTTTTATGTAAAACAAATTTTAAGCCCACAGAAAACACGAGAATAGTAATATAAACTTCCTACGTTCTTGATCTACATTCACTGGTTGTTAACATGTAGCCACATTTTCAGTCTCTGTCACTCTCATAGAAAAATAGGTTGCATGTCAAGAATAAGAAATTTTCTATCATTCTACAAAATTTCTGTCATGCCCTTTTTCAATGAACTGATATCCTGGAGAAGTGTGATCTGATTTGTATCACCACTGGTTAATTTTACTTATTCTGGAATTTCACTGAGTCAAATAGTATCCACCTTTTTTGTTTCTAGCTTCTTTCATTCAGCAAAATATTTTTGAGATTCATCTATGTAGTTGCATATATAAGTTGTTTGTGTCTCTTTATTGCTGAGTAGAACACTATTTTGTAAAATAACACAGCTTATTTATTCTTTGATGGACCTCTGGGCTGTTTACAGTTTGGGGCCAATATGAATAAAGCTATTATGAATTGAACAAGAATCTTTTTATATGGATATCATTTATTTAAGGGATCTTTATTTACCTCAATGAATTACTTTGACATCGTTGTTAAAGTCATTTGATCATATATGTGGAAGTCTAATTTTCACTCTATTTTGTTCCATTGGCCTATTTGTTTACCCTTTGCCACACTTACTTGACTATTGTAGGTTTATAGCAAATCTGGAGTCAGGTAGAATAAGCTTTTCAATTTTGTTCTTCCTGTTCTAGATTATTTAGGCTATTCTAGTTCCTTTGTTTTTTTAAAATAAATTTTTAAGTTAGCTTTTAAATTTCTAGACAGAATCTTGCTAATATTTTTATTGAACCTGTACTGAATATATGGATCAATTGGTGGAAAATTAATATCTTAACAATATTGAGTCTTCCAACCAATAAACACAGTGTATCTCTCATTTAATCCTTTTTAATTGAACTATAAAATGTTTCATAGTTTTTGCTGTAGATGTCTTATATATATATCTTTTATTATATTTTTGCATAACTGTTTAATGTTTTGTATGCTATTGTAGATGGCATTTTTAAATATCATGTTCAAATTTTTCATTGTGAGTATTCATAAATACAATTGATATTTATATTCTTTGTATCCTGTGTCATTGCTATATGTAGGTATTAGCTTTAGTACTTTTCTCATAGATTTCCTTAGAACTTTCTAAATAACATTATCAAATTATCTGCGTGACAAAGATAAAGACAGTCTCAGTACTTCTTTTCCAATCTGTATGTCTGTTCCTATCTTTTCTTGTCCCATTGCACTAGCACTAGCTCTAGCACAATGTCGAATAGAAGTGATGGAAGTATAAAACCTTGTTTTGTTCCTGATCTTAAAAAGAAAGCATTTAATATTTCACTGTTAAGTATTATATTAGCTCTAAGTTTTTCATGGATGCTCAAATAACTTGAGGAAATTTTCTTTTATTTCTTGTTTGTGGAGTTTTTAATATAAATGGGCAGTTATCAAAAACATCTATATGTATTATTATATGACCTTTCTTCCTCGATCTGCTAAAGTGATTAACTATATTGGCTGATTTGTGTATGGTAAACTAAACTTGCATTTCTAGAATAAACCCCATTTAGTACAAAGTTTATCATTTTTTTGTATATTGATGAATTTAATTTGCTTTATTAAAGGATTTAGGCATCTATAATTTTAGGGATAATAAGAGGATGACTTAACAAACATACTATCTAACAAGACATTTAAGATCATTAGAATAAAAATATGCCAGCAACATGAGTGCATACTTCTTGTTTAGTCATCTTACATAATACCTCCTCTAGGCTTATTTATTGACCCTTAGTGAACAGAACCTGAAGTAGAGATTGTGAATATTCAGTGGTATCAGAAATCACAATATAACAACTTATTCTGAGTGTTGCATGTTTCTTTCATGAAAACAAGCAAAAAAAATTTTAAGCATAATTTTGAAAGCATAACATTTGCTTTATAGCAAATTTTATAATTCTGTTGCAAATTTTCTTTTTCATATTGACACTTGCGATTTTTTTCTATGTAGCTGTGTAGATGTATACCAAAATTATAAATTTTCTTTGAAACTATTCTTGTATTTCTTTCATGGAGAAATAGATAATATGATGTAGAAATTATGTGATTTTATGGAGCATAGAAAAGAGCTGCAGCAAAACAACTTGAATGCAATGTTATTTTACACATAAGTAATCATTTTTACTTAAAACCCATTGTGGATTTATTCCTAGGACCATCTTCCATTCAGTACATAAAAGAGTGATTAAAAAAAAAAGGTTCAGTAAAACTAGAGAAACCATCAGACAGCTATGATTTTTTTAAAAGTCCTCAAAAATACATAAAATAGAGAAAAATGGTACTTCATCATTTATAAGCCTTCATCCAGTGATGAAAGCATTTTACAGTGTTCCAAAACTCATGCAATAATAATTCAGTGTTGCTGGCTACCGTCACAATCATGAGAAGGAAATACAAGGAAAGTTTGACTAAAATTATAATTATAGTACACGCTAACTGTAGCTTTTGAGAAGCTATAGTTCTATCTTAGCTATTCTCTAAGATAAGAGGCTTAGAAAATATGATTTGCAAGATCTTTTTTGGACATCAGATGTACCACAACACTTTATAATAACTAATAATCATTGTGATGACTCTGAAGCATTATAAAGTCCTGAAATGTGCTTGAGTCATCAAATAAGTTATGGCAAAAATTTTTATTTTGCACATTTACTGTTTTTGTCCACTCAGCATCTATTCTGTCTCTTGGGAACAGCACTTAAATATTTCTTTGATATTCATTCTTCCCTCTCATAGTTCATTGCCTCAGGGTTGATACTAGGGGCTCAAGCTTATAATAATTGGTATAATTCGATTTCTCTGATTTCAGTGGTTCACTGGGTATCTAATTGATATCCAATTGATTCAATTAGGCTCAACCCAAGATCTCTTATTTAGAAATTAGAGAACAATTAACTTCTGTGCTTATCATGAAAGAGAAAGCACGATGATCTGAGAGCTATCGGTAGCCGTCTCCAGACTATGAAGGGGAAGTTTATTGATGGTGGAGCCAACACTGAGATAACACTGAAAAACAAAGAACCAGAATTGAGGTTATAGTCACTGTGTTTGAACTTCTAAATCAAGCCTTGCCATAAGACACCAGAACCTTTGGATTTTTTAGTTGCTTAAATCCTTTATTTGCTAAGTCAGTTTGCTTTGGGTATTTGTTACTTATAATAAAAAAGATCCTGCTGATATTAATTGGGAAAATGCTTTAAGATACAGCTACACAAGCTTCAAGGAGTATGTGTCTCCTGATATGTGTATTTGTCCCAATATCAGAACATTGCCCTTTAGTGGTAAATTCTCTTTCTGTTCAGTATATTTTCCCACCCTGCTTCTTTATGAAACAGATTCATTTTGGGGAAGAATATCTTCCATGTTTTCTACCTCGCTTCTTCTGGGACCAGCTTTCACTTTCTCTGAGGGAACTCCCTAGCTCTCTCTAAGTGGCTCTAATAATGCCTGTAATGACAATGTCCAAGACTTTTATGTTAGCTCAGGCCAATCAAAGAATCCAACATTCTTGGCAAGGTGACTAGTACAAGACTGAACATAGCACTCTATAGAGGAATTATAATTTTTCTTGATATCAATCTATGACATTTGGAAAAAGAAGGTTTTTTTTTTTCTACTTGAGGTTCTAGTCTGGGAGGATTTGAGTTTAGGGATCCAGCGGCCATGTTCCCAGTCACTTGAAAGAAAATATATATGCCATAGGAAAGAATAAAGCCAGCCCAGAAAAAAAAAAGGAAAGAAAGCAGGAATGGGGGAGACAGAGGGCCCTGAAGATAGCATTCAAGACCAATATTCTCTACATGCCTGAAGCCAGCTTCATCCTTGAACTTCTCTGTTCTTCAGTTCATTACATTCCCTTTTGAGGTTCATCTAATATAAATAGGGTTTTTGCATTTCTGAAGTCCTGACTAATAATACATAAGAAAACTTGTTCAAATTTCTTTATGCATAAAGATACCTTCTGACTAATTTAGCTGCACACCTGTTCATTTCACTTTCTCCTTGCCATTTTTATTCTGTTTTCAGCATTTGATGCTGTCATGAGTTGGGAAAACTGATAGCACTCCCTACTCCCCCACCAAAACTCTGTGCTGCGTATCACTCTCCTGATAGCAAGCCTCCTAATGAGGAAGCAGCCACAGCTGACTTTTCGAATCACAGCTTGGGTCTTATATCAACTAGTCTTAGCAGATACTTCTTTTGGAGCTGCCAAATCAAACATACTAGCATGCGTATGTATTGTGTTGTAACCGAAATCTCACCATCATTTTGCTGACCATGTATCAAGACACAGTCAGCTGGTGCTAGGGAGACTATGAAGAGACAGCCTTTTTATCTCTCTCTCTCTCTGCAATCAGGTTTCTGGGGGCAGAACCTACTGTGAGAGCACATCCCCAGACCAACAGGAACACCTGCACTCACCTTGTGTAATACCAGCTTAATATTGCCTTTTGCCCTTATTTTTATTGTATTTCAATAGAAAACGTACATTTTTCCACTTTCAAACATTCAGAAATAACACCAAGATTGGCATGGATGTCCCAGTCTTCCTCCATGTGGGGTCAGTCTAATACAATACTAGTACTGTACTAGTACTAGTTTTGGTCCCAGAGTTGAGGCCAAAAAAAAAAGATATTTTTAATTTGACAGATTGTGGTTCTTTATGCTATAAGAACAATGGATTGGTTAACTTTCAGAATGTCATTGGTTACAGAACATATCTTTATATTAAACTGTCTCTGTCTTTCTCTGATTTCATCTTTCTCTCAAAGGCCCTTACACTGTTCCATGCACACACATCATTTTAAATGACCAGTCTCTGACTTCCAGAGATTGGTGTTACTATCTCATTATAGATGCTTAGAAAACTAACTGTAGTCATCTCTCCTATTCTTGCATTCAAATCTGTGCTTAAGAAACTGCATTTGCAAGCAATGGACTGCTTCATCCTTTGTCATCAATTTCTAGTTCATTTAATTGATGGATATTTATGAAGTGCATATTCTAAGCCAGACACCGTGGAAAGCAAGAAAAGGCCACACCCTACCATCATCAAACTAGTTGATAAAAGATGAGTTGGGAGCCCTTAGTTCCATTTCCATTTAGTTAAATGTCCATTTATTAGGGTTTTTAAATGGATTATCCTAATTATGATTCATACAACTACTGCTTGTTCACTTTGTAAATTTATAAAGCTGCATGCAAATATGAGTGATTAATTGTGTCAATAACTCTAAAAGCAACAGTAAGATAAAGAGGACATTCATTGCAGCTGCTGCTGTCTGTTTTGTATTCATTTCTCTCTCCCTTTCTCTACCTTCTCTTCTTTTGAGGTTACACAAATTTAAGAAAAATTAAAATTTCTTTAACCTCCATGATGGTGACTATGATTATTTTTGCATTGCCTGAGAATGTGAGAGTGATACTTTGTGGATCACATGATTTAAATTGGTAAAATTCACACTTATACTCAGATACAGTATTTTATTAAAAAGTGGAATCCTAGCACTTTGTGAGGCTGAGATGGGAGGGTTGTTTGAGACCGGGAGTTTGAGACCAACCTGGGCAACACAGTGAGACCCCTGTCTCTACAAAAAAAACAAAATCAAAATTAGCTGGACATGGTGGCACATGCCTGCAGTCCCAGTGGCTTGGGAGGCTGAGGTGATAAGATCACTTGAGCTCAGGAGGTCAAGGTTGCAGTAAGCCATCACTGTGCCACTGTACTCCAGCATGGCTGACAGGGCAAGACCCTGTCTCAAAAAAAGACTTGGAACCAACCCAAATGCCCATCAATGATAGACTGGAGAAAGAAACTGTGGCACATAAACACCACGGAATACAATGCAGCCATAAAAGAATGAGTTCATGTCCTTCGCAGGAACATGGACGAAGCTGGAAACCATCATCCTCAGCAAGCTAACACAGGAACAGAAAAGCAAACACTGCATCATCTCACTCACAAGTGGGAGTCGAACAGTGAGAACACATGGACACAGGGAGGGGAACATCACACACCGGGGCCTGTCGGGCGGTGGGGGGCAAGGGGAAGGAGAGAATTAGAACAAATACCTAATGCATGCAGGGCATAAAACATAGATGATAGGTTGATAGGTGCAACAAACTACCATGGCACATGTATACCTATGGAACAAACCTGCACGTTCAGCACATGTATCTCAGAACTTAGGGTCAAATAAAATAAAATAGGTATTGAGATTTTATAGATATCAAGTTAATTTCATGATTGCAGTTAGATGGTTCAGATAATTCTAGCTTTGACCTTTTAGATTTTCAGGAAGAATGGAAACCACTAGGGACACCTCTTGGGAGACAGCTTGCCTATTCAGGACAACACCTAAATGTCTTCTTATAGTTAAGAATAAGTATGTGTTTCAGCAACTAAGTTTGAATAGCTTTTTTATTGTTTGAGTAACATTTTCTAAGTTCAAGTAACCTTTTCTTTACTTATTGTACAAGTTTCTCAGGATAATTTGACCTGAAAACATTATGAACTAGCTACATCACTCAAACATACACAAAATACCCCTTTTTACTATGTGGATATAATTTGAGCAAACTATGGTCTGGATAGGAACAAGTTAAGGGGGCAAGGACTCCCAATCCCAGCAGTGGATCATTTTCTTTTTCTATGTCTTCTTTGCCCCAAGTATTTTGTAACAGAAGAAGAAAAATTCATTTGCCAAGAAGAGATGTTTATAGATGTTGGAAAATAATCTTTTTAGTGACATTTCACTTGGAGTTTTATTTTCCTCACAGAGGGCTATAAATAATCTCTCCCACATTCCCTATGAGGATCCCTAGTCAGTCCCGATCACCAGCAGAGGAAGGAGGAAACCTTATGTATCTTTTCAAATTCCCAAATGTTCAGCTGCTCAAAAACAGTCCCCTCATGGTAACAGAAAACCTGCCACTGAATGGGACTCTTGGATGTGGTTAAGTTTTATATATCCAAGAAACAGCTGCTGATAAACAAAATAGCAGCCAAATAGAAACAAATATTAGATGAAGAAGCTCAATAGTTTAGCCTATTTAATATGTGTTATTACCCACTTTTTTTGCATTCCTGGATTAGTCATTCTGCTCAAGAGGCCTGGGGGACTAGGATCTTGAAAAATAAGTTGTAATAATGAAAAAAAATGGGGACTATTAAAAGTATGGAGCACTTTTGTGATGCAAAATTTCTTGGTGTTGAGTTTGCACTCCAGAAAGCTGCAAATACTAAAAATTCATTCACTACCAGACACAGGGAGATGTCTTGGGTATTGTCTCTTGGATACATAACAGCTCTGCGGTCTCCCAAGAGACCATCAGAATGACATTGACCTTGGTGCATCCAAAGTCTTATCTGAGAAAATAAATTCTGCAAGTTACTCTGAGATAAAAGATTTCTGGAGTCAAATAAATTTATCTATATATCATATCTCACTATTGAAGACTCAAACATGTTATATATAACATGTTATGGGATCTAAGAAGATATAAATTAAATAATCCTGTTTAACATTTGTTTCTCACAGTAGGACTTCTCTTCTTTGAAACATTTAATATCCTGTGGGTTTACTTTGGGAAATAGGGCTTATGTGAATTTTCTTTCTGGTATCTTTTGTCAATACTTATAAAGTACAGTCTATAAGCCAAACTACTTTTTTATGATGAGGAGACTGAGCTAACAATATGACATAGTTATTAAGTGAAAAAACTGAAATTCATACTCTGGATATTTGGTGCTAAAGTCCAGACATTTGATGATTACATATCCAAGGTCTAATTTTCAACATTAAATTTTAAGAAACTTAATTCTGTTCAGAGTCATGAGATGCTTCATCTTTAGGCTTGGAGGAACATGAGACTAAATTCACAGATTAATGTTTCGAACCAGAATGATTACTTTATAATTTTCAATAAGAAATTGCCACCATACAGATTAGAACACTCAAAGGGCATCATTTACATTCTTTCTATAGGTAGAGACATATGGGAAGCCAGAACACATTTAAAATGTTGCAGGATGAGAATGAAATCACAACAATTAGAACACTGTTTCTCATACTGTGCTTCAGGGACTTGCACTTGTGGGGAAATAATGTGTCTTGGAATTCCTTCATCATTGATAGAGTGTCAAGTTTTCCCACAAAATTATCATCAGTAACAGGGAGACTGCACCAAAATGAAAAACTAAGAATACGTGCCTACTCACTTTTCCTTCTAAAAGCCAATAAAAATATATAAAAATTAATTTATTCAATGAATAAATCCATAAGTATGGAGAAGCTATATGGAATGTCATTAGAAAACCAAAACCATTATGAAATTTCCAAAACATAAAAAGCAAACATAAATGGATAAATGAAAAGTAAACGATAGGAAAACAAAATATAAAACATGATCTGAATACTTCTGAGGTAGGGATATTTCCTGTGGGAGAGAACATGGGGCATTGATCAGGATGATTTCACTAGTGAGCTACATCTCGTGCACCTAGAGTAACTAAACTCTAGTAACTCCCTCTTTTCCCTTACTTGATCAAGCAGTGGTTTGTGTGTTCCTTGTTCACAAGATGAAGCAGGAAGCCAGATCAGGGACCACAGAACAGAATTATAAAATCAAGACAAGATACTAGGGAATTATCTACCCATAAAACAATTTAAGTCACATCCCAAATTTACCACAGCCCTGCTCTTTTGTTTTCAGTAAACATCAGGGCAAGCAGTAATCATCAAAGGAAGGAAGGGCTCAAGGGAAAGCTTTCCCTTTGCCTTCTGAAAGTTTGCTGAAAATCAATTGACAAAGAGCAGATTAAAAGGAGAAAAGGGGTCAGGTGTGGTGACTGACAGCTATAATCCCAGTGCTTTGGGAGGCCAAGGCAAGAGAGGATCATGTGAGCCAAGAAATTCAAGAACAGCCTGGGCAACACAGAGAGACCCCCATCACTACAAACAACAGAAAAAACTAGCCCAGTGTGGTAGCTCAGGCCTGTAGTCCCAGTGATTCTGGAGGCTGAGGTGGAAGGATGGCTTGAGCCCAGGAGATCGAGGCTGCAGCGAGGCATGATTGTGTCCTGCACTCCAGCCTGGGTGACAGAGGAAGACCTTGCCAAAAAAAAAAAAAAGGAGGAAAGAGAAGAAAAGAGATATAGATTTTAAAAAGTGCACATGTGTGCACGGAAGTCATACAAAATATGAAAATTCAAAGAAAAGACCAGATGGTTTATCCTTTTATATCATCTTGAGGTTACGGTAAAAATAAGGGCTTGAAGCACGGCAAGACGGGTTATGCGAGAGAAGCAGAAAGAAAGGTAAGGCCCGCAAAGATAGTCTTGTTACGCAGATGAAGCCTCACAGGTAGCAGACCTCAGAAAGAACAGATGGAAGGCTAAGGTGGAGTTCATCTTTCCTAGATCCTGGGCCTAGAGGCCTGAGAGAAAGCCTGGCAGTTTATTTCACTAAAGTAGATTTTTCTCTACAAATGCAAATATTCTCCATAAAAGGCAGCTTTTCAAGGCTATTCCTGTCTGCAGGCTCTCTGAATAGCTAACTCAAAATATGTCAAAGAAGTATATTTTGGGGTGAAATATTTTTGTTTTTTTTTTAGTCCCCAGCTGAAAGTTTATTTTCAGAAAGTTTCATATATTAAATTGGGATTGGTGGCTATAGAGAGATTTGGCTTAGAGATTGTGAGATAAGAGATTAGTGAAGAAAAACAAAGCATAGATGAAGACCAGCAGCCATATCTTCTTGAATCAAACTCAGTCTTGAGAATATGAGAATCTGTCAGGTCCGTTAAATAGTTGAGTCTCATTCCAGGAGTTAAAGCATTGAGTCCCATTCCAGAAGGTGGCATTGCAGATGAAAATGCAAAGCTAGGCATCTATATATGATTTATGCAAACAGATCTTTAAGGGGCATTTCTATAGAAACAGAAGAAGAAGAAGAAGAAGAAAAGGTTAATGTCTAGAGTAGTCTATAAAATAGTTTTTCTAGAGTCTCTGAAGCATCTTTAGTTGGACTGGGCAGGCAGTGGCAAACTGACAGATGATCCTAGGTTGTAATTTCAGTAAAGTATTCTAGTAAACTTTCTGCATAGTTCATAAGTCAACAGGCATGAAGGCTGTTTATAAGTTGCTATAGCAATTTCTCCCAACGTTTATGTCAAGTTGTCTAGTTTCAGTTGGTAGGGCTTTAAGAAAAGCAGTTTTAATCTCTAGTGATTTTAAATCAGAAGGGTAGGAGAAAAGTTGTAAATGTTAATCTGGAGAGTCACAGCCAGATACTGGAGGAAACTAAAAATTTATGATTTAGTCTAGATTTCAGGTAAATAACAAAATCTCATTTAAAAAAGCCACAATGAGCTGGAATCTCATTATAAGTGTACTATAGGTTTTTTTTTTTTTTTTTTTTGACACATAGTTTTTCTCTCTTTAGTCTCTCACTTCTACCAAAGATTCATCTTATCGTAAGATGAATTTATTTCTAAAATAAATTTTAGTCTTATTATACTTGGCCTGATTATTTGTATGAAGTGCAGCAAGAACAGTAATTGGCATATAGATTATTTTTAAGTTAGCTTTACAGGAATTTTTTCATAAGGGCTTTTGAATTAGACTTTGGGAAACTTCTAAAGGCTTAGAAGCCAAACCAAAGACAGTGTCTGTAATATCTGTGTGAATTAGGTGAATTCTTCTTAAGGTCCTCAAAATATCTTGAGCTTCCTGGGCCTGTCACATTCTTTACTTACTGCAAGGTCAGAAACCATGTAAAGGAACTATATAGACAAAGTACCAGGTTAATCTTTTTCTAGGTCTATTGGCTTTATAAAGTCAAGCTGAATATCTCAAAGCAGCCTGGTCACATTTGAAAATATGACATTCCAGTCAAAGCTTTGGTAAAATAACAGTATCTCCAATTGTGACTTGTAATAAAAGAAAACAAATCTTTATTGAGCTCATACAAATATGTATACTGCCATAAAATAAGAATACTCCCAAACAATTTACAAATTCTGGAGGGATTAGGAAGTGAAAAAGGTAAACATTTCAATTTTACTCACAAAAGTATGATTCATCCAATTCCTGTAACTCTAGAAAAGAAAACATTAAAAAATGAGCAATAGTTTAAACAAAAAAAATATAAAAATCATTTCGGTTCTTCATCAATTCAGTCCCACATATTTAATTCTTATTGTGCTTGATACTAGGTTGGTAATTTTATGAGTCCAGTTTTCTAATTGGAGTTTTCAAAATTCTTACCTAGTCCAATTGTATGATCTTAAAGTTGTTGGAAACCTGTATTTCAGGGTACTTTTTGTAGTCTTTTCCATAAAGCTCCTTGAAGACACAATACCTTAGGATTTGCAAAGAGTTTTTAGGAAAAAAGCATCAGAAGAAAGCAATTTACTGCAGACAAAAGGCTTAAAATGGCCATGGTTAGAGATGCGATTGACAAATACCTTTAGCTATTTTCTGTGGCCTACAATTTAATATATCAGGTTTTTAAGAATCTCATATAATTTTGGAACACATTTATGCAAATATAATGCAAAGAAGATTCAACATTATTCCTTTTTGGACAATGCTTCCCATATAACTTAACATATCAAATAAATATGTTTATTATCTCTTTTTCAGATGCCTCAGGAGCTGTCTGTAACATCCCAAAGTAAGTTTGAGGTCAAAAAGACTTAATTTTTATTTGTGAAATTTGATTTTGAGAAGCCTGTCAAATATGTCAAAGGTTTAAAATACTTGACCAAAATAGGATCACAAATCACTGTAAAATGACAGTCATTCATTTAGCCACAGTGATAATTAAAAGGTTTCAGAAAGCAAAAATCTTCACCAAGACAAGACACTTAGTTTCCAAATAATCAAAAGACCTAACAAAATTAGCATCAGATATACAGTCTCTGTCTCCTTTTCTCTCTTCCAAAAGTTTTTTCAGTTTACTTAAAGGATGAGCCAACATCTTTTACTACTTCTTTTTAATACTATGTAAAATTATTTTTAAAAATCAAATTCTAGTTTTTCATTAGTGTATTTTTGCTATTAAGGCTCAACCTGAAAACACTTATAATAAAGCAATCCCATTGCTAGGTATGTACCAGAAGAAAGGAAATTAGTGTATCAAAGAAATATCTGCAGACCCATGTTTATTGCAGTACTACTCACAACAACCAAGATTTAGAAACAACCTAAGTGTCCATTAAGAGATGAATGAAGATTTAATATTAATGAATATTTAATCTGCAAAATTTTGAAATTCCCTTTCCCTAACTTTCTATATCCACTTCCCTAACTTTTCCAGGTAGAAATCTGTGTTTTTTTCTTCTCTTAGAAACAAAACAATTTTTTTAAACAAACACACATCTTCATGCCTTTATAACTTTCCTCACCAAAAGTGTATCTTGCTTCTCTCATGCACTTTGCATATAAAATTATTTCTCTTATTTTAATACTCCTAATTACATATAATAATTTAAATTTTGACTTTTGGTAGCTCTAATTTCTAGTGAAAACATGGAAAGCAATTTTGGACTGTTTTATATCAGTATTTTCAGATGAAATGCATTTCATAATTTTTTATAAAAATGTTTTCTCAATTTTTTGTTAATTAACAGATCTAAATTTAACTTTATGATATAAAAAGATGTCAAAGTATATAAACAAACATGTTTAATAATTAATGTTTTAGTATTTAACTTACAAATGACTCAGACATTTTATGATTATTACTTAATTTAACATAACATGACTTTAATATTTTAAATTACTAAAAATAATTTTGAAACTATGACAGAGGTACCCTCCCTAATATTTTTTCTAGTCATCTTGGGTTTCAAGTACTCACATGGCATCCAGAATGGCTGTGAAATGCAGGTCCCACCTGGGTTCTGAATTCACACACCAGATGTGGAGCTCAGAACAGAGGACAGAACTGTGAAGACGGCAACTGGGGGTCCAGGTGCTGTAGACACACCTCACCATGGCCACCTGTCCAGATCTCAGAATCCAGAGGCTCAAAAACAAAGACATAAGCTCACAGCAAGATGTATGCAAGCCTTCAGGGGAGCCCAGCAGCCAGCCCTTACAGTTTCAGCTTATGGAAAAACCAAACAAATATAAAAAACATACAGAAGCAACAGTTTCATGATCTTAAGCCTGCTAACAGAGGAAGTCAAAATCTGATCAGTAGTCCCACGCAAAAAAAGTTTAAATTATTTTTAGTACTGAAAATTCTGAAGACATTTTATTTTACCAACAATTTTAAAATTAGCTGATTTACCAAAGATTATCTCACATTGTAAAGGTAAAATGAGGCTGGAGCTGAACTGGGAACGAAGACACAAGGCAAATGGCAGTGAGAATAGCCTTTATTAGGACTCACGGGTGAGGTTCCTAAGTCCAAAGGTGCGGGCTGAGGAAGTCATGCTGAGGGAGGAAGGTAGGGGCTTTTTATAGCCTGAAAGGTAGGGAAGTTGGTTGTGCAAACAGGGCCTGGGGGATCTTGAAACTACTAGGGCAGGAGTTGAGTAAGGGTCATGAGGAAGGGGTCTTTGGAAACTGTTAACTGAAACTGTTAACTGAAACTGCTGTTTACGAACTTGTGGAATGCAGGTGAGCTGTAGGTCATGGGGGATTGTGGTTGCCCAGCCGGAACCTCTGACGTATGCAAGTCTGTGAGTGTGTTCAAAGAGGAAGGGAAGTCTTGAACATGACTTCCTGCCATGTCGGATCTAGATCCCTGCCTAACACACATTACATAGCACATATACTTAATACATATAGACACGTAGTCGTATAGCTACTAAGACAGAAGCAGATCTTCTAGCTTTGGATAAGATTCTTTACTTGCCAGCTTCCAAACTCTGTTTCTTTCCCTCATTTAGACCATTGCTATTCTGATGACCTGTTTTATTGCTCTAAGTAGTTGTTTAGTTGTTAACTAGGCAACCCTACATTTGTACTTCTTTTTTTAAAATTAAATTAAATTTATATATTTATTTTTGAGATGGAGTCTCGCACAGTCACCAGGCTTAAGTACAGTGGCAGGATCACGGCTCACTGCAACTTCTACCTCCTGGGTTCAAGTGATTCTTCTGCCTCAGCCTCCTGAGTAGCTGGGACTACAGGCGCGCACCACCACGCCTGGCTAATTTTTGTATTTTTAGTAGAGAAAATGTTGGCCAGGATGGTCTCCATCTCTTGACCTCATGATCTGCCCACCTCAGCCTCCCAAAGTGCTGGAATTACAGGCGTGAGCCACCACGCCCGGCCACATTTGTACTTCTAAAGAGATGGCTCTTAGGTTAAACAAAGTAGAAATTTATATCTCAAAGATAAAGAACTTAGCTCTAAATATCATTTTCTTTTCTTTTTTTTTTTTTTTTTTTGGCCAAAACATAGGTAAAGGCCTCGTTAAGGCATGATAGGCAGGAAAAGTATCTTAAACAAAAGTAAGATAGATTTTTTTATGTAAATGTTTAAGTCAATACCTTTCTCATTGTAAAATTTTCTGGTGGTTTAGGTACAGAGGAGGAAGATGCCTTTTCAAATGAAGATTTTCTTTTTAGATGTAAATTTCTTTTACAAATAGTTTAAAAATAGCTAGCCAAATGCCAGAAAGTTGCATTTTGGGGACCAATTTATTTGGGAGGTGACTTTAATTTAGATTCTGTGTCTTAATTGGATATGAAATTCAAGGTGGAGCCTATTAATGAATAAGGCTAAACCAACTCCTGACCCTTAGGGCTCTGTGAGGGGAACAAGGGACCCAAGAATGGTCAGTGGCACCTTGATTGTGTTCCTCAAGAGGTCTCACAGTCACTGGAAGTCTCTTTTAGATCCCTTTATGTGATAACTAGAACTCATATTTGTTCTTAATAATTCTTATTCATTGACCAGTAGATGGAGAAAGTAGGGGCTTGCAGGATAACTTATCAATGACTAAAGGAAACTGGATGGGAGATTGAAGGTGGCAAAATAGGGGGCAGAAATAAATGAAAGAATGAGTTCTAGAGGAGCCAGTCTGGGGAGATCTTAAGCTTCCCAAAAGGACTAATGGAATTTTGCACTTTTTTTTTTTTTTTTTAATATCAAAAATCTTGCCACTGAGAAAATAAGTGGACTAAGGGGACTAAACAATTAAGAAGGGGTTTCAGTTGGCAAAAACAAACAAATAAACATGGGGAAATAAGATCTAAAGGAAAACATAGAGTTTTTTTTTTATGGCCTGAATACCAGCTTTTAATGAAGCTGACTTTTCACTCTTTTAAAACAAAATTAACTATCTAAGGAGCAAATCTTTTGTCCTCTGAGCAGCCAGCCTTTCACTGGAGCAGAGGGAATGGGGCGACAGCAACAATGGTGCTGGCTGTGGGAGCAGTGCCTCCCCAGCCTCCACCCACCCCACTCCCTGCCGCAAGGCCCTGCTGACTATCAGGAGTCTGCCTTGCCTGCTCACTAGTTCAGTTCCCAGTGGCAGTGGTAGCCGTGTCTCTCAGGCTCAATATAGGAAACAAGAGAAATTGGGGAAAAATTTGCTGTCGTACTCTAGATGGAAACCAAAGTTTTAAACCAGAGGTATACCTAAACAAATGACTCAAAGCCAAAGCAAGCATATGTGAGACTGATAACATGAGGCCCTTTATGGCTTTAACCAATGCCCTTCCCAAGATTCAGACCATTCCCAGTGACAGCTCAAAGAAAGGAAAGTTTTATTAGCCAATTGTATTCTCTAGGGTCTCAGCTTCTCAGATGACTGTCTACACACATACTCTATGACCAGTGTGCCCCATAGAGAGAAGATTAAAAGAGAAAGTCAGTAAGACAGGAAATCAAAAACTTTTTCCTGGGGGTAGAAAGAATTGCAAATTGGTACCCCAAATAGTCAAGAGTCATACAAATATACATTCAAAGCAAGTCATTCAAACTAATTTTTATAAATGTTTCTCTCCTGACCCAACAGGATCTACTTAAGAATTTATTGTAGAAGTTTACATTTCAAAGTAGTAAACTTTCCATCTCTCCCTGGTTCCTTGACCTAGAATCAAAGCTAGGCTGCAGCAGTGAGAGCCAAATTCTAACCACTAGAATAAAGGGTAGAGTTTCCTTTTTTTTTTTTTTTTTTTGCACATCAGGGTGTTCAAAACAGGCAGTTGAGTGTTGAGTGTACAAAGAATTTAGATTGTGTTTTTTTGTTGTTGTTTGTTTGTTTTGTTTTGTTTTCTTTTGAGATAGTCTCACACTGTCACCCAGGCTGAAGTGCAATGGCCTGATCTTGGTTCACTGCAACCTCCACCTCCCAGGTTCAGGCAATTCTCCTGCCTCAGTCTCCCAAGTAGCTGGGATTACAGGTGCCCGCCACCATTCCAAGCTAATTTTTTGTATTTTTTAGTAGAAACAAGGTTTCACTATGTTGGCCAGACTGGTCTCAAACTCCTGACCTCGTGATTCGTCCACGTTGGCCCCCCAAAGTGCTAGGATAAACCTTGTTGTAAATCTGATTTAGACCCTCTTTTCAATATTGCCAAGGGAGTTTCTGAGGCTGTGTTCCAATAAAATGCCTGTTTAAGATGAGAGTTCTCTAAAAAGTATTCTTTAATATATAGTCACCTTATTTATTTCATAAGTGATTCAAGCCAATGAGCCTTTTTCATACAAAGTCCCAGAGGTAACTTTTAAGATTTTGAATACCATGGACATGAGTGGAGTTTTAAAAATGGGTGCAGAAGTTGCAGCACTGCCCCCACCCCCAAAATCTTCTCAAAAATTCACTCCAAGAAATAAGCTAAGATAGTGAAACACTCTTGTTGCCACAGATGGTTAACGATAGTGTTTGCGCATATGGTGTCTTCAGTATCCCACAATTTATGGAGGGTTGGCAGTCATAGACCCATTATCTCTGACACCCAGTGGGCCCTCCTAGGATTGAACTTTCCCAGGATTAGTCAGGCAACAAGAGTTGAGACAACAAAAGCTTTTCATGGATGGGATTTCTTATAAAGACAAACTCCTGTGAGAACTTAGCCCATTCGGAAGAAAGAAGGTGCTGCTTAATATCTGATGACTCTGAGTGTTCCCAATACTTTCACACTGGCCTCTGGAAAGCACCTGAAAATCAGGTCCCCCAAATGGCAGAGACCAGAAAAGAGTGCTGCCACTCGGTCACAAGTCAAGCTGTCAGGAATATAGAACAAGATGAGAATGACTATGACAAATGACACAGAAAGAGACAAAGGAAAAAATAAAGACTATTTCTGGAAGGAAAATATTTATACAGTACAATGACATGGCAGTTGTCTCTGCCTATAGCAAGCAATCCAAGAGAGAGAACAAGAAGGAAACCACAATGTCTGACTTCCTCAATTGTTCCAATGCCTTCTAAGACAGTGTTTTTAAAAGCTAAACATTGTTCAAAACAAGTCGCTACAACCCTTATTCAAGGGGAGGAGACTTAGGTCTCACATTTTGAAAAGTACTGAAAAGTTTGTGGAGGAAATGGCAGGAACTGGCTGGCTATGTATTCATATCTAGATGGAAACAGTATTTTGCATCTCTTTGGAAAAAATATTTTATAAATAATGCATAAGTGGGTTACCTATGACACTTTTTCAAAGAGAATGTAGTTAAATACAACTCAAAACAATCAATGACATGTAAACCCTGTATAAAATCAAGCAATTGGGACAGGACATTTGTTAGATATCTTGGACTTCTCTAATATTCACTAATTCTTTCACATATCCATTTACCAATCTGTTCTTAAAAACTTTACATTCATCTGAGCTATTGCATATACTAGTGTACAAAGCCTAGTGAAAAAAAGTACCCAATCACTTTGTGGAAAACATCATAGTCTTATAGAAAGAGACACATACGGAACCATTTGCAAAGAAAAGGCTAAAGTAAATACTCTTACAGAGGTAAGACTAAGAGTTTGTGAGCAAAAGGATAGGATAAGTAAGTATGCCTGGAGAATATCTAGAATGAAACCTTACATTGAAATTTTATCTCCATTGCTACTTCTGTTACAACTTGTAAATCTTAGTATTTTAAGCCTTCATTAGAAGTAGCAATCTAACGTGTAAGTCGCTTATGTACATGATGGAATTCATCTAGCTAGTGAGTCCTATACACTCTCGTTTGATTCTTTGTTCAAATTTTCAACTTTTATTTTAGATACAGGGAGTACTTTCATTACACGGGTATACTGCACCCAGGTACTGAGCATAGTACCCAATAGGTAGTTTTTCAAACCCCCTTCCTCTCTATTCCTCCCTCTCTAGTAGTCTGCCATATCCAATGTTTCCATGTTTATGTCCATGTGAGCTCAGTGTTTAGCTCCTACTTATAAATGAGAATATGCAGTATTCTTGAAAGCATTATTCAGGAACAATTTATCACATCAAGCTTATAGGAGAGAGCTAATAGAATTAGGTCATATCAAATATGTGCTTGTATATATGTGCATATATAAATTAGATACTTAAACATACATAGTTTCTATCTTGTCATGGCCATATGCAAAAAGTAAAGTACTAGAAAAAATCTTTAAAATATCCTGAAAATTTCCTATGTAATTTTTTTACAAAGTTTGCTACAGTGAAAGCATATATGTTTGGTATCTCTACAAACTCTCTCACTTGTTCTCCTTTATGAGGCTGAGATCACTTTCTCTAGATCCTCAGGATTGCATATTATTTCTCATTTTTTAGCACTGAACATGGAAAGCTCAGATAACAGGTCTTTTTTTTTTTTTTTAATAAAACTGTGGTTGAGGGTGCCTTTAGTCCCAGCTACTCGGGAGGCTGAGGCAGGAGAATGGCGTGAACCCGGGAGGCAGAACTTGCAGTGAACCGAGATCGTGCCACTCCACTCCAGCCTGGGTGACAGAGTGAGACTCTGTCTCAAAAAAAAACACAAAAAAACCAAAAAAAACTGGTTGAAAGAAAATCATAAAGTCTAAGCTTTATGGCAATCTTTTTGGAGGGGAATGTGGTTTGTTAGAATAAATATAGATCTTATGGTCATTTCCCAACCAGCTCATTATTGCTGTCTATGTGGCACTGTTATTTAAACTCCTTATGTCTCAGTTTTCTTAACTGTAAAATGGTTATAGTCGTGTCTACTCTCAGTGTTGTTGCAGAAGGGCAAATAAGACAATGCCTCTAAATGCTTACCATAGTGCCAGCCACAAAAGAGTTAAAAAATGATAGTGACATTATCTATTATTTATTGAGCAACTACTTTGTCCCAGACACTGTGCCAAGCACTTTATAGATCTCATTTCAATAATTCTATTAATTTATGGACCAGAAAATTGAGAAAAGTTAAGAATCTCACCCAAGTCATCAACCAATAGTAAAGCATTTTTATGGACCTAAATATTACAGTTATGCACCACCACATTATCTCTTCTCCACAGGCAAAGTAGTCTAAAGCTGTTCAAAATGTAGCTTTTTACTTATTTGTTTACTGTTTCTTTTTACTGTTTCCTCCTATAGAATACAAGGGTCAGGAGACCAAGAACCTGTGTGGCGTATTTCCTGCGACAACTTCTGTTCCTAAAATTGTACCTGACACTTACTAGTTGCTCAGTAAATATTTCCAGGATGCTTAAGTGAATGAATGTCTATGTTTAATATTTAATTTAACAACCATTTTTTTTTTTTGGTCAAATCTTGATAAAATCATAGAATGCTTGAGGCCTTAGGAATCAACCTAGTCTGTTACCCTTATTTTACACATGTCACAGGCAGCCCAGAAAGATGACATTTGTTGTGTAAAATCACATCCTAATTATTATAGGATGAGAAATGAGGTCTCACATCTGTCCAGCTAAGGCATTTCTGCGTCCACATTTCTTTTCTTTTTTCCTACACCCACTCCCTACTATTATCTTTCTGCAGTCATTACAATCTTGCTTTATTTGGCTATAAGAAGCTGTCAGTGACTTTTTTAGTGTATATAACTTTAAATAAAGATATTTCTTGATTCGGGGTATTAATTCTACTGGATAATGCAAATTTGTGTCTCAAAGAATTAGAGGAAAGCTGTTACTGTTCATACTACCAATTGTAACCAGGACATGTTTGGCATTCTACAGCAATCTGTAGGATAAACTCTTCCCTTGAGCCTACAAATAAATAAACAGCAACATTGGGTCATTTGTACTCAAGTAGTTTACCAGATGATATTTTCTGGCCATCTCTCTGTTTCCTAGATTAACTGGCCTACTGCATGGCTAAATCATCCTCCGGACCAAAAATAATAAAGACAATTTGTAGTTCAATTTATTTTGATTCAAGTCAAAAGTATTTTAACCCAGAAATGGTGCTTGATATTTTAAAGCACATTATTTTATTTGCTTCTTTAACAGCACCAATAGCTTCATTTTGAACTTGAGAGAATGAAGTTCCCAAATAGTGAGAACCTCACTACTTATAGTCACATATTAAGTAATAAAGTCAGGATTTGAAGCTAGTCTGCTGGGTTTGTCTACTAAACATCTTGTGGCCTTACTCTCTTTCCTGTAATCTCCCAAGGTTATGGGTATGATGGGCGGGAATCAGAGAGGTATCACATGCATTCTGGTAATAACATAAATAGTCATGCTGACTCAGCTATCAGTTCACCTGCCGTGATGGATCTACAATCTACTAACATTTTTTAAAAAAATCCTTTGCTAGGGATAACAATACTTCCAAAGATTTCCTAGTGCGACAACCTCAATTCACTACAAAATAATATAATTTTATCTTTATTTCCTCTGATTAAATTGGATGGTTTTGTCTGTATAACAGTAGTTTTATATGTTCAGTGATTTTCTGTTCAGTCTTTCAGGGTGGGACTTAAATTATCTTGACCATTAATGACATTCTGGTCTACATCCAGATAAAAGGAATGGTGAGATGGAGTTCAGTTAGTCCACTGACATTTTTATTCTAGATAGAGGCATCATCAGGAACAACACGTTCTTTTACTTTTTTCATAGAGTACAGGGAAGTTTTTGCTGTATTTTATTTAAAAATTGTGAACTGGGGATTTTTCATCCATATTAAGAGCACAGGCTCTGAATGTGGTATGACCTTGGTTTGGCTCTTACCCCTGTGACATAAGAGCTCTATGACTTAAGCAAATGAACCTCAAGGAACTGCAGATTTTTCATCTTCAAAATAGGAATAAAATTCATCATAATATATTTCACACGTTCAATATCAAGATTAAATGAGTTACTGCAGGCTGGGCATGGTGACTCATGCCTGTAATCCCAGCACATTGGGAGGCCGAAGTGGGTGGATCACCTGAGGTCACAAGTTTGAGACCAGCCTGGCCAACATGTTGAAACCCTTTTTCTACTAAAAATACAAAAATTAGCCAGGTGTCGTGGTGCACGGCTGTAATCCCAGTTACTCGGGAGGCTGAGGCAGGAGAATCACTTGAATCCGGGAGGCGGATGTTGCAGTGAGCCGAGATCACACCACTGCCCTCTAGCCTGGGTGACAGAGCAAGACTCCATCTCCAAAAAAAAAAAAAAAAAAAAAAAAAGAAGAAGAAGAAGAAATGAATTACTACAGATAATGCTCCTAAAATAGTGCCTGGCTCTTTGTAAGCATTAAATAAGTATTATTATTTGGCCAACTCTACTTAGCAAAGTGCTGAACCTTTTCCGTTCTTTGCTCGCTTTACTTGCGATGTTGTGAGTGGGTATAGTTCACAATTTAACGATACAAAAAATCAGAATGAAAAGTAAATGAAGAAACAAGTAGTAGTATTATTTCTTTTTTATACTCTGTCCACTCTCATCCCTAAAATCAGCTAACCTCTTCTTTTTCCTTGGAGATACCTGAATTCCTTGATGTTATTGATGAATGGTACAGGTTGCATATCCCTAATTTGAAAAGGTAAAATCGAAAGTGCTCCAAAATTTGGAACATTTTGAGTGCCAACATGACGTTCAAAAGACATGCTCATTGAAACCTTTTGGATTTCGAATTTTCAGATTAGGGATGCTCAAGTGCAAATATTCAAAACTCTGGAAAAAAAAAAAAGTGTCACACAAAACACTTCTGGGCCAAGCATTTTGGATAAGCAATACTCAACCTACATCTTACATGCATTACCTACCAGAGGAAAAATTAGAGATATGGCCCAAGTCTTCTTAGCTTTGTTGTTCTATCTTTAAAGGTATTTGTAATATTGGTCGGATAAATTCAAAGTCGACCAGTCCATAAAAGTCTAGGAAAAGGATATTAGGGCTGTTTTAAGTATTTTATAAATGATACCAGTCACTTTTTCTTCAAAATGTCACTATTTCTGTTAAAAGACAGAATCCTGAGTTAGACAGATTATAGTTCTGTCTCAAAATGGCATTTCCTTTCTGAAAGGAACTTGCTATAGACAAACGTTTATGTTCCTGTGTCTCTTGAACTAGCAGCATCATTGAATGGACAGAGTGAGAATGAGAGTTTGGGTGTAAAATGTTGGTGGCTCAAAAGTATAACCAAAATTCCTATTTGTTTTAAAATACACTATTAGCCTCCCCCATTTGAAGGCCTTTCTGGAAGACTAGGGCATATAATTACACTATAACGTTAGTGCAATAGTTACTCTTGTCCTCAATGACTATATGTGTGGGGTTGAGGGAAAAATTATTGGACAGTGGTTAGCTGGAAAAATGAGATGGGATGACCCTATGCTAAGAATGTTATAACGCAACTTTAGTTTTACAATGAAAGAATATATATATACACACACACACACACATATATATATATAGAGAGAGAGAGAGAGAGAGCTATTGCTTTCTAAACCGTTCATAGCATAAAACATTTTTATGATATTTGTAGTTGATCAGTGATTTAATTAATTTGATCGATTAGGATAGATTCTTGGCATCTGCAAAGGTCAAATATGAATGATAAATTTACATATGTTGAATATGTAGTGTCACCTGTTACTTTATTTCTTTTTGCTTGACCCAACAACCCTTTTGAGAGGTGTATTAATGAGAAGACTAAGACTCAAAGGGGTCAAGAGGCTTGCAAAGTCCATTTAACTGGTTCATACAAAGCATGCAAATAGACCCATCTCCCTGCATTCTCCAGTTCAGCTTTCCTCCCTGACTTCCCAGTTTAAATGGAGAAAATTTGAAAATATTCAAGAAAATCCTCATTTGGAAGATTATATCTGAACTTGCTAAAACCATCAGTTAAGATGACTATTTTAATTCTCAGGGACAACTTATTTTATTCAGTACTTGTTTTTCTTTTTCTGTATGTGGAACATTGGAATGAGATCACAAATAAAACCAAGTTCCAGTTGAGGCCACTTTCAGAACAAGAGAAATGAGGATGTAGATGCAGATGCAAAGCAATTAAGTATTTTCACCAGACATAATTGGACTATTGGGATTTAAAAATATAACTGATCTACTTGGATTTATGTAATTGTTGGTTTTTACCTTAAATTTAGAAGCATTAAACTAGTTCCATATCACATTTTAAACTGTTCTGTCTCTATAGGTCTCTACACCTAGAATTTAAAGACTGATTCATAAAAAATCTTTTCACTTTAGGCTTTTAAATGATCGGTGTGGCTGTCTGCATGCATTCTGGGTGTTGATTCTGAAGGATGACTATGCTTTGATCTAGATTATCAGTCTCATTGTCCTAGTTATCATCTTATTTTGATTATCTTCTTTCTAAAGTACTATACCTATTATTAGTCACCATTAAAATAATGACTTGTGATTATTTTGTTGCAGCAGTGCTTTATAACATTCTAATATCTTGTAAACCAGATTTATTTTGACATGTTAGGCAGTAAGGGTATGTGATTAGAATTAAATATTAAAATACAAATTAAGAAGAATGTTAATTTATTTGATTCTGAAAGCTTATTAACTGAACAAGACTCTGATTTTTTATCTATTTTGAGTATCTAATGTCAGCAATAGCATGTTCATAGCATACCTCATTAAGTAAAGTAATTTAACAAAAAATTGTGTCCAAATGAATGCAAATAGCTTATAAAAGCACAAATAAAATTGAATTTGTGTGAAGAAGTATTTGCCTACGTCTAGACACTAGGTAATTAATTTCTACACATTCCCTAGAAATAGAGAATTTCATCAAGTTTTACTTAACCTTTGGATTTTCAAGAAGACTATGTAACATTAAAATTTTTTAAAAAGCAGTAAATCACTTTTTCCCCAAATTGCTATTTTTCCAAGAAAATTTGCACCATTTTAGAATGATCTGCCATTTATTTCTTTAGTCTATCTTTGCATTGTTTTCCACATTGATACAAATTTTTAAAATATAGAAGGAACTTGAACCTAAACAGGAAGTCAAAATAATAAGCAATGTTTTTGTTGTTGTTGTTGTTGTTATTGTTTTCTAGCAACGATAACACTTTTGAAGGCAAATCAGTCTGGATGCCTGAATCAATTAATCAACAAATAGAGACTCTATCATTTGTGGGGCACTATTTGAGTCCAATTCTGTACCAAGGACTGTGTCCTTGGGAAATGGCTGTCTTTTCATGATGATCTAGTTACCTAGAAGTTCCAGAATTCAGTGTACCACTATACATGGAACATTCTTTAGGCCCCATGCATGACATGACCAATTTTTAAATTGATTTTAAAGGATGGTTTTTAAAGACATTTTAAACATATTTTAATTTTCACATTACATTTTCCTGTTAGACGATTACTAGCCTTTACTTATTTATGTATTTGTCTATTTATTTTAACTTCTATTTTAAGTTCAGGGATACAAGTGTAGGTTTGTTACATAAGTATAATTGTGTCACGGGGGTTTGTTATACAGATTATTTCATTCATCTCCCAGGTATTACACCTCGTACCCATTAGTTATTTGTCTTGTTCCTCTCCCTCTTCCCTCCCTTCACCCTCTGATAGGCCCTGGTGTGCATTATTCCTTTCTGTGTGTACATGTGTTCTCATCATTTAGCTCCCACTTCTAAGTGAGAACATATAGTATCTGGTTTTCTGTTCTTGTGTTAGTTTGCTAAGTATAATGGCCTCCAGCTCCATCTATGTCCCTGCAAAGGAAGTTAATTAGCCTTTCAGTTGGAGCTCTTTTGGCGGGCATCTGCTGATATCAGGTGTAGATCCGATCTTAATTGTTTTCCCAGGTATTGCTCTTTCTCAAATGCCTTAT